>NC_073709.1:28055744-29293244 GCF_023634085.1 Falco cherrug
ACTGACCCAGAAATGACCTATTGCAGGAGCCTTTACGCTCCCTAAATATTTGTACTGTGTTTTATGCAGTCATAGGTATTACATCCTACACACGCAGTCTCACCTCCCCTTATTTTTTTTTTTTTTATTATTACCCCAAATTCTTGGCTGCAAGTCCCTCCTTTAGCAGGAAGTGCCCTACAGTGGATAATGTCTTAAAAACAAATAAAACAAATTATTGGTTTCCCTAAATAGTCAAATACTAAAGAGGGTATAAACCAACCTGGGTCTCACACCTCCAGGCTGGCAGAGACATTGTCTTTCTTTCCCTTTTCATAGCTCCTCTGCCTCCCCCCCCCCCCCTTTTTTTTTTTTTTTTTTCTTTTAGCCCTCTTTAAGTGTAAAATCCCTTCTTCTCCTCTATAACCCTCCTTACCCACAGTTCATCCTTCTACCCTTATCCGGACCTTCCTGGCACCAGTCTATGCTATTTCTTTTTCTACTTCAAATCCAAGACCAAATACCTGATTTTCTCTCTTTCCCTTTTCTTTCCTTTTCCCTCCTGGTTCCCCCAGAAATGCCTTTCATCTTGATGGACCCTCTTACTCTCCGCTTCCAGACCACCTCCCAAAGACCCTACCACACATCTGCTGCCCTCTCCACGCCCTGCTCCTTGGCTGGATGCAAGGTGCCTGGTGAAGGCCAGGACATTTTTATGGAATATTTTGCGTTGCCTACCAACTTTTGCTGTGCCAGAGCAGACGGAGCAGCCCTTGGCATTGCACACGGCGAGGGTGCCCGGAGGAGCCATGCTGGGGCGTGCTTGGCCGAGCAGCCCAGGAGCTGGGCACACCAGGCACGTACATCACTGGGCTTGTGAAACAAACACACAACTGGTTTTCAGAAAAGCTTAAATGCCTGCTGGAGAGGTATTTGGCTAGAGAGCACAGTGTTAATGGCAGGCCTCAATGTACTCCCCGCCGGGAATTCAGAGTGCATGGCATCATCATTAGGACTTCTGATTTCCAATAAAGTCGGAAGGTGTTTTATCTATAAAAACCACCTGATCTCATGAAAGTTTTCAGAGAAATCTTCAGGCAGTTCCAGCTGTTACTGAAGTGCTTTAGATTAGGTTTCATATGGAATGTAAGAATAGAAACACATAAACAAATCCTGGCCCTTTCCACGGAAATAGCACCGGCAGTGTCCCGTGACCAACATTGTCCTTCAGCAGCCCCAGCTCCTCATTCAATTCCTGCACATACCACAGCACTGCTGGTGATCCAGGACTGCGAATTGCAGAAATGTCATAGAAGGCAAATTTTTGGAAAGGTTAGGTTGGGGCAGATAGAGTTTTGCATCCCGTTGCCTGGCTGCATCCCACACGGCCGGTCCCTTCCCTCCCCATAGCTCGCTGGAGAGCGGCTCGCAGCAGCATGACAAGGAACTCAAGGTACTGAAACTGTCGGGCATATGTTATGTTGGAAAGACACCTTTTAGCCCGCTAAATCAAGGTAAGACATCGAGCAGCATTTTAGACACTGGGATTAGAAAACTTGGCCCTAGTTCCAGTTCTGCCACTCATTTGCTGTCTAAAGCTGGTGACTCAGCTTCCCTGCTGGTGACGTTTCTCCTCTCTTAAAAGCCCTGAAGTGCTGAAAAAAGTATGCAAGGAGAGCTAGTGAGCTGCTAACTGGAAATAATCAGAAAAAAAAAGAAAGAAAAAAAAAGAAAAAAAAAGAAGTAAATATTTCTTTCATTACTATTTGTCCTGTTGCTTTTAAGGCAACCTCATCTCACACTTCTTGAAAAAGATGCAAAAAGGCTGGAGTGAAATTGTCATCTTAAACTGCAGCTGAAATATTTAGCTCTGTCAGGAACGATTGCTGCAAATGTCTCAGTGAAATCTGAAGCAGATAGGCCCCAGTGAATAGTCCACCTCAAAAATACAAATTTATAATCATTTGGGCCTCAGGCAACATGGGCTAGAAATTTGGTAGCAAGAGCTGACAGAAAATGTCATGCTGCTCTGTGTAGGGAGGACAACTAAAAATAAAGTAATATCAAAGCTGAGATGACTGCATCATGCTCTTTGGACATTATTTTGATCTTTCAGTACACTGGAAGTAAGGCTTATAAATTATAGATGTTATTGGGACCGGCATGTAAATATCACAAGACAGAAACAGGTTATTAGAGAGAAAATAAGAAATAAAGAAAGATGGAAACAAATCTGAGACAGCCTGGGGGAACGAGCAAAATCTGCTCTTGGCTACAACTGTGTATACAGGGAGGTTTTAATTGGAGGAAGTAGCTTTTTCTGTCAAATACGGCGCTATGTTGTCATCAACATCCCAGCAACAAATACCAATATATGAGTCAATGCTCTGAAAAAATACAGGACAGATTAATGAGTCATTATCTCCCACAGACCTCCAAATCATGCGAGCGAACAAAGGCAACAAGCTACTGAAGCATCCCTCTCCCATACAGCTTTCTCATTCAGCATTAATACCGAGAGTTCGGTGCGAGGATCTCATTTTGGAGGTGTCAAACCACCAGAACTAAAGTACACTTATATTTTTTAAATTAGCAACAACGATTTCCACCATTCCCTGGCTCAAACAGGCTGTATCTTGACTTGATCTGGCAGGTAACAAGGCAACACAAGACCAAAACAGAAACCAAGTGGTTACACTTTGGTGCATGCACGTGCTTTGGCTGTTTGTTCTGAACATCACAACTGCACAGCCCAAACCACTGATGGAACTCTGCTTCCTGCTGTTTCACGCAGCTGAAAATATTTCACAGCGAGATGGAAGAAAAGACACAAAAAAATATTTTGCTATTATTATTTAAGAGCATTTTACTAAATAACCTAGAAATGAAGATTCCACATTAAAAAAAGAAAAAAAAAAAAAAAGCCTTCAATAATTCAAAAAGCCCTTGGCTTAAATAGGAGAAGTGAGCAACTGTATACTTGAAACATCAAAACCCCAAGCTATAACACATAGTCGAGTGCAGAAGTTGTTAACTGATAATACAAATTTAAATCAAAAGTAATAGACAACTGAAAAAAGAAACTGAATTTAGCACTAAATAGAGAGGATGGGGGTTTTCTGAGAATGCTAAGAAAAGCAAACGATACAGAAACAGCAGGGTTATGAGTAGCAACAAAGAAAATGCATCAGTAGTTGGTAGATATTTCTCTGTTACAGAAATAGGTAAAAGAGTATCGGCTTGTATCATATGGTGAAGAAATACCCAGTGTTACAAAAATAACAGGAGAAGGTTTAATAAAACATAACGTGGATTCAAGTTTTAAAAGCAGTCATCCAAAGGGTTGTTTAGATCACTGAAGCTGAATCTTTAAATCTTTGAATGTTGGGGAAGCTCCAGGAAAGTACAAGAACACATATACCGTACCAGAGAGGCACAATTTCCAGCAGGGTAAGAGAACGACTGATGTGGGGCTTCCTAACAGAGGTAACAGCCTCTGCCCTTCTGCAACAGTTTTCCTCCTGGACCAAAGAACCACAACGACACAAATCCGTGTGACACATGCCAAGTGTCTCCCGGCCCGGACGGCAGGCGCATCATCAGCTGCAGCGGTCAGTGAAGGCACGTTTCCAAACACAGCCAGGTTTGTGGGTTTCTATAGGAACCAGTCCTCACCCCACCTTATTTATTACACTTTTTGTGGGCGATCTTGCAGCACAAGCAAAATTACTCTTGATCCAGGGTTACAAATGGCAGAGACCTAAAGACTAAGTCAGGGGGCCAGGCATCGCTGCTTGGTGGCCGGAATTGCTGGCAAAAGCACCTCTCGCTCCAGGAGAGGGTGAGAGCGGCTCTGTACCCCCAAGGGAGGAACCCAGGCCACGCTCACTGGGGAACCAGCAACCTTTAGAAAAGGCTTATGTTTACGGCAAGTATCAATCCACTGTGAATTACTGTGATCAGTATATTTTAAAGCATGTAAACAGGGGAATACCAAGAAGCCAAACATCCTCCTGCTTGGCTCTGTTGCAACTACTGCTGTGCTCCATTCTGGTACCCACATGCCTAGAAAGCAGCTCAGCAACGGTAAAGGGATCAGTGAACAATGAAAACACTTAAAGATCGAGGGATGTACACAATTCAGCCTGTGTAATTTATGGAAAAGAACATTACAAATGTTTTCATCACAGTTTAATCACCAACTTCCACAACCGCCATAACTAATGGCTCTTACGTTCAACAACCAAAAAATATAGCAGGAATCAATTAATGGAAGACGAAGCTAGCCAAATTCATCCTGGAAATAAAACACAAAGCAAGAGTAGAATAACTGATCGTTGGGATTACGTATGCTGTATCTTGTGACAGATCTTCCCTAAATGGGAATCTTAAATCAAGGAAGAAAAAAAAAAAAATCACCACCTGAAAGCTGCACTCCAGATCTTTTTTATTGGACTTTGCGTTAGTTATTTCCTTATGGCCTTTGCAACATTAAGAGCTAATCACTTACATTGCTATGTAATCTCCAAACAATTCTGCTTGTAACTCTGAAATCTAAAAATGGAAATCAACATAATTCCCCAAAATATATACTTTTAATTTATTTTGAGGCATCTGTGCTATCCCATGGCTTCACAGCCGCTCCATATGGATATATCTTTGTACATCTGTTATGCTGATTGCTGAAAGAGCAGTTTCTTGGAAGCAGCGAACACCAGCGTTAGGATTCAAAACTTGGCTCAACTCCACCACAGCAATAACATCTGAAAAGGCCAGGGCAAAAGAAAAAGGTGAACTGACACACATCATAAAAATGGCTTTTCTACCAGCCTTCCATATGTTTTGAGAGCAAGTGGGGCAGATCTTTGAAAGCATGATGGGCTGCTCCCTCTGAAGACAAGCAGCAGCTGAGTGTCTAAGGCTCCCCAGGAGCAGGACTTCAGCCCACAGTGAGCACCTGGACCATGCCATGAGCTCCAGCAGACTGAGTCCCAGCACCCTCCGAGCTCTCCTGTCCTGCTCCCCACACTGCTGTGCCATGAAGCTGGGTGCTTGTGGCAGCATCCCGAGCCATTCCCCCCACTCTCGCACGTTTTAACTGCGAAACGGCCGCTGCCCGCATCCCTGTTGCTGCCTGTAAGATTGTAACAGAGCATCCAAGCTGACAGACCCATTTTGAGCTCTGAAACCCTCCTGCTTTGCTCTGCGTTGATTGACAAAGCACAAAGGGGGAGACATCCCACTTTGATTGCAGATTTTCCCAGAAAAGTGACTTTTAAGGACAAAGATCTTTTGGTGGCTGGGGAGCACAGGAACAACAAGCTGTGCATCTGAAAGCCAGCCTATACATCAACCTGTTTGTTGTAGCTTGGCCGAATGTTACTTACAGTTGAGTAGAAAAAAGTAGTATCAGGGAAATGCTGGCCATAAAACTTCCTTCCTTCCGTCCCCTAGCCAGGCTGTGGTTTCTGCTGGGACATCTCCTTTCCAGAAGGAAGCCAGTGTGCCAAAGCCCAAGCTGGCTTTATTGTGTCCAACTCAGGTTCTTCTCCCTCAATAAATCTCTAAATTTTGATACTTTCTTTTCTTGGGTACCTGAAGGAAACCCCTAAAGCTCAAATGAGACCTAAAACACACGTGGGGTATTTTGGAGAGCTAAAGGCAAGCCCAGGGTTGCTGCAACTGATGCTCTGCCACCTCCTCAGCTCTGAGGAGCCAAACACTTGGCTTTCCAGCCAGCTGAGCTCGTCTTGTTGCACAATGCTCATTTTTACCCCCAAGGTGAAGAGCAGAGGAAGAATTGCTACCTGCTCATGGGAATTAGGGCACCCTAAACTCCAGCTGGGATAAAGGAGCTGCGGGAGAACTCCAGAAGCCTCCTGCCAGCTGTATCGCTCATTCCTGGCATTTCCCCGGATAAGCCATTAACTCTTTGTGTCTTGCTTTAGTCATCTCTAAAACATTCAATAACTCATCTCAGCATTTGTCTTTGCATCGCTGCAGAAAATAACTGACTAAAGCTACCATATAATTGTAATCAGTAAAAAAAAAAAAAAAAAAAAAAAAAAAAATTGTCAGGATTATTACTTGCCTCTAAAGGGATAAATGGAGATCTTAACAATTCAAGGGTTGGCTGGCAGGAAAAATAACCTAGAAAACAAGACTCAAACTGCTTTATTTTCATGTGTTGAAGGGACAGCAACATCTTCAGAGGCAGCCCTTTTAAGAGGAGTAGGTTCACTGATATGCATGTGACTCACTGCTGCTGTAGGTTGAGTATGGACAGCCTGGACATGAAGGGCAGAGGTTTCAGGTGCACACCTAGCCTGCTGCATGAGGGACTCCTCGGGTGGTGCAAACAAATGGGACGGGACAGTGCAAGTCACCGCTGATCTCTTCTTGCCCTGTTAATTCAAGATCATACATCACCTTGGGGTTTTCTTAATAAAGTCCATACATCTAATGTATTTGATGTGCCCAAGTATGCTGTTTCTTCTTAGCATGTTGAAGGCCTGCCATTCAAGCACTGGGAGTAACTGGCCATCAAAGACACAGCAGACATTTCTGTAGTCTGAAGAGGGAGAATCTCACAAGACACTTGGGAATCCAGTCCCCATTTTATAGTGGTGCTTCTGCTGCATTTTCAGAGGTGAGGAAGAGCTATGTTATTTTCTACGAGATCTTGAGGCCCAATATTATAAAAGATGACTGCGAGCAGAACACTTGTCCAAGTTTTTGTGGAGTCCCTCTCCCTGTTCTTGCTTCAAAACCACAACACCCACTGCCGTATTTTATATCCATTGAGTATCTTCTGACAGTTCAAGTGAATTATTGCCATTTTGGGCAAACAGCAAATATGGCAGTCAGAAAAAAGAAAGAAAAAAATAATTAAGCATGCATCTTTATATAAAGCTTCATTTAATGTCCTTTGAAATCGACGTAAAGCCTTGCATTGACGTCAGTGAGCTTTTAGTCACATTCATACCACTGTAAGTGTAAATTCAAGCTTTCCATTAGTAGAACTCATGTAATAAGACACGTTTTTGATGTATTGAACAGCACAATCAGACTTTCCTTTGATCGTCCACAGCAATCTGCTTCTGTGGGTTTTACAGCATGTGACAAAGGGAGGCAAGCATCAGCAGCCTCAATTTGCAAGCAAGAAAGAAGAGGCAGGAGGCGACGAAACGATTAGCAAGGCTGCCTAATACGTCAGTACAGAGATGAGAATACAGCACACATTTCTCGACACCGAACTGGGGTCTTATCTAATAAGTCATACTGATAGGGAACCTAGTTTGTTACTGAGATATCCAAACAATCCTTCCTCTTTATCTTCCTAGGCAGAGCTTTCAGAAGGAATGATCTCCAAATGCTTCAGACACAAATTCCAATCAATACGGAGGTCAAACCCCCCCCGCAACCAACCAAGCAAAAATGCAATGGTGCAGAGTCCCTGTAAACACCTCATGTCACCTCTGTGTGTTTCAAAGCCAGGCTCAGGTCCGCAGTGGAGTTCCTCACAGGAGCCTTACGTTAAGCGGGCCAAGGTGTGGAGCTGTGGTTTGGCTCCTTTCTCCTCCTGCGGGTGGGCTCCCTGACTGGATGACACCTTCCATGACATACCACTATGTCCTTTTTTGCTGAACGGGTCACGTGATGAGGCATGGAGATGTTCTCCCAAGAGGAGGTGGCCCTCCATTCCAGCCATCGGGCATTGTAGGGTAGCCACAGCTCCAGTCCCCATGCAGAGGTTAACTACAAGTCCAGGTGGGCAATAGCCCTGTGCAGAGCCATAGCCCTCCCCAGCTGTGGGGTCACCCCCCCCGTGTTCATCTCCCCCAGCAGTTAGTGGCTCCTCTGTGGCCTTGGCTGCATCTACCCCTTGGGCACCAAAGCCTGCCTTTGGGCTAGTCAGCTATGGCACTGTGCAGCACCCCACCCTGGGGGGCTCAGGGGCGGATGGGACCCTCTGTGCCTTCCAAGTGGGGGAAGCTAAAAACAAAATAAAACAGTAAAAATTCAGTTGAAATTTTTCATATTACTGCAGTCAGGTATAACCCCATGTGCTAACCTTACAGTACAGGGGTGTCAAAAGGAGGAAAGTCCGATCGAGTTGTGTTAGGTCAAGCAGTTACATCGTTATTCAGTTAAAAAAAAAAAAAAAATCAGATTCATTCAAATAAAGCACCTATCTAATATTTCACACAATTTCCCCTGCTCAAAACCTGCAGCACTGTCTTGCACCACTGATAGTGACTTGCAAGTAGTTTGCTTTCCCTAAATTTCAATGGACAGCATGAAGATAGCAATATCAGATCGCTTGCCAGAAATCCTCATCATTTATGCAGAGAAAAGCCTGATTAATTAATCAGTCTTTATTTAAGCACAGAAGAGGAAAGGAAAGTGGAGATACAGAGCCACTCCAAAAAAGACTGTAAGAAAATGCTATTTTTAATATAAAAGATTGGCTCGCGGTGCAGCATTCGAAGTCAGAAGGACTTAAAAACTGTTTTCTATCCCTGTTAGCAGAGCAGTCGCAGTCAGGGAAGCTGGAGCCCACTGCCGCTTGTGCATCAGCAGCCAACCTATTTATGTAAGCTGCCGAGTATTAATACACATAACATCGCAGTGCGCAGTTTGCAAACAGGCAGGCAATGCCCGAGAGCTGGGCACAAACACGCACGGCCTTCACCTCCTCCCCACGAGCAGCAGAAAACGCCGTGCGCTGAACTACCTGAACTCTGCATCCAGAGGCACCTCCACAAGCCGCATCGGGAGCTGCCAGATAAATGTTCTCTCAGCTGCGCCCGCGCACATCGGTGTGACACCCCGTGGCAGGTCCGGTTAGACTCAAGCGCTCGCTCTTACCTATGTTCCCCCTCCGTGTACCACAACTTTTGCCCTTCTGTCCCTCCCCCAGCCCCAGGAGAACAGCGGCTGCTTCGTCACAACACGCTGCGCTAAAGGGCGGAATGAGCACGCAGGATTTGTTTTAATCGCCTCCTGGGTTAATGCCTGTCTGCTTTTTCTCGTTGGGTGGTCGGTGTTGCACCCCTTTTACCATCTCCCTTGCTGGGGGACGGAGGCAGCACCCCGAGCCCTCCCGTTATTTCCTCCTGCTTCCCTGTGAAAGGACAAGTCCTGCCAGGGGACACGGGGCACTGCCACGCTGCTCGCTGCACGTTGCATTGCCTCTCAGTATTTTTCACGCAGATCCAGAAGCAGCAGCTCATTTTTCTGTGCCACAGGACATAAACCACACAGCCACGCTACTGTTAGAGCCCCCCACCTCCAACAACCGGTGTTTCTCTAGGGTGCTGCTATGTTTACCCTCAAAACCCAGTCCCTCCCCTTAGGTATCATCCGTTCATCTAGAGGACCACAAAGCAATAGCTTCCCCCTGGATCAGAGGAAAAACTAGGTTTTGAGATGCGCTTCACCCCAGAGAAGGTCTCAGCTGGCTTGGAGACCTGGCTGGTAGCTTCACTGGCACGGAACACGTGAGGATCCTTTCACAGATGGCATCTAAGATAACGCTGTCCGATTGACTAAGTCTTTCCTAAGGCGGTCAAAATCTTAAACTCTTTTGGAGGCTGCTGAGATGCAGCTAGCAAACTAACGAAGTCTGGGGAGCAGGGCTGTGTCGTGGTGATAGGGCCTGTTCACACCTCACGGACGAACAGCTTTTCCGTTGAAATAATATAAAAGGCGTCTGTGTTTATCTGCAGCAGCACTTTCCTAAGAGCTGCCTGAAGCAATACCAGGACCGTGTCTCCACAGAATTTACTAATCATACATGAAATACATACATTCTCCTCCTGGGACTCGTTAACAGGGCAGAGGGGGCTGAGACCGCACTTCTCGATGGCTGGGTGCGAAAGGGGGCTTTACCTGCTGGGAAGGACAGAGGATTGCTGCCGTAACGGGCTGTGAGTTAACGCTGGGAAAAACTGGATCCCCTCAGTAAACGTACTTGGACTATGGTTTATGTAAGTAAATGCAGAAAACCCTTACTCATTCTGAAGTCACTAATCCACGCACCTCATCATTTTCACAGGGTGGGGGAAGGAGAGGAAAATCAGCACACTGCTGCTCACCGGCCAGCACATAATGCTGGGTTCTCACTGCTCAGATCTCATTAATTTTCTACAAGACAACAGCAGAGTATTTACTAACATACATGAAGCCACACACCGACCCCGGCAGATATTTTTTGCCTTGGCTTTTCAATATCTACTGTGTGTGACCAGGTACCTATGCATAGGCAGATGTAGAGGCACAGCCTGTTTTGGCACGCTACATTTTAATGGCCTTAATGAAACGAAAGCATGCCAGTGGCTGTTATCTGGGGGCATCATCCTCCTGATTTCTTAAAATTGTAAGCTGAAGCTCAAGTACTTTACAGATCCGTATGTAGTGTCAATAAATTTTAAAGGCAAGTCAGTCTTTGCATCCTTGTGCCTTCTCTGCTCCTGGAAAGACAGCGCAGTCATCTCCTCCGCTTTTCCATCCTTCCCTCTGCCCACAGACACTTCAGAGGCATTGAGTAATTCAGTCACCGCTTTCCTCACAGCTGCCTCCTTACACACTGCAAGAGTGTACTTCTAAATAAGAGCAAATAATGAAAGAGCGTCTTTGAGGAGGTAAGGGAGCCTGAACATGCAAAGTGCGGGGTCCCCTGCTCCGTAGGGACATACAGGCGCTGAGCCCCACATACCCCAACACACGTCAGACCGGCTGAGTCATACTCAGGGACTTGGTAAGGTTCCACTTCATGAAGCAATCGATGTGCTTCAACCACCCATTGGCGGTACCCAAAGGAGTGTCTGCATAAGCAGAAAAAGAAAATTCATCGGTTGCTAAACCTTTCCCAGGAACCACATTACCCTCAAACTTAATGATCTCATCTGCTGGTTGCTGGCTTTGGGGTTCTTCTTAACAGCTCCCGATTCTCTTGGTCCTCATTCCCTGGGAACGCTGCTTTTTTCATATGCAGGCACGTAATTGCCAAGGCCAAATGGTAACATCCACTCCGGTCAAAGTTATTTCTCCACAAATACACCATCACGTTATGAAGTGTCCCAGCACTCACAAATCTGTCTTGTTCCTCCTTAATTGGGCCCAACAAGACTTTAGGACCACAGGTAGCGAGACAGCACTGAACACACCTTCACTAAACAAGCCAAAACAGAATTATTCACCAAAAAGTTATCAAATGTTCTTGCCCTTGGAAATTGTGCTACCAAGTACAATGCGGAAAGGAAAAGATAACGGCCTGGCCATACTGCCCCGTCACTTTTGGTTTGGTAGCCGAGGCTCCCTGCCTCTTCAGCAAAGCAGCCAACCACCCAAATTCTGCTCCAGTGATCTCCCTCCCACCTGCACCTGCCCCAGCCCACCCGGCGGTGGGAACAGCCGGGACCGCCAGTCCTGACAGGTCCTGCTCACGGCAGCACTGTCACGACACGGATGTCGGTGTACCCACGCCGTGGAGCCAGAGGCAACCACGGTGTTTCAGTTGGCCACAGCACTGCTCTGCTGCCACGAACAGCAGGATCTGCCCCCTCCAGGGAAAGGGCAGGAGGAATGTGAGGGCTCCTCGCTCCGTGGTCATGTTTTGTTGTACCTGAGCTTAGGGGAGCTTCAGCCTGCATGTTTGCCTATTTGGCCTCCACAAAGCTGGGGAAAATGTGGATTTGGGACCACAAGAAGTTGCAGGAACATGACCAGTGCTCACAGCTCTGCTTAGCCACAGCCAAAATCTCATGTTTTGGAAGAGAACGAGTCGGTTTGGAGACCCTCCTGAGGAAGCCAGCTCATTGTTTTCCGAAAGCAGAGCGCTGGTGTATAATCTAGCCCCCAAACCCAGACAGGGGCCAGTAGCCCACCCCTTCTGTCAGGTAGCCCTAAGGCTGCTGCTTTAGCCACCTCTAGCAACGCATGCTTGTGAACAGACACGGATTTTCATGAGTTTTAGCCACGCTATAACTCACACTCTCCTGCAATTACTGTCATTTCAACGACTTTTAATTGTTATATTGTGATCCTATTACATCTAATTAGATAAGACATTATTTTACAATGAGACTGTACTTCACACCAGTTGCTGGCTCTTTAGTTTTACATGACATCCAGCCTTTTATGCATTTTAATTCCCATTTAATTTCAGCTTTCCTCCAGGTTCATACCACATTTATAGTGAAAGGCTGGATTCCCGTGTGCCCTTTGGGCTCCCAGCCTGTAGAACCGGGCACTGCAGCCCCCTGAGCGCCGAGGTGGGAGCCGCATCCCACCGCCCTTGTGCCACCAAGGTTGAAGGCAGCGATCTCTGCAGACGTGCCGCAGGGGTAGGGAGCTGAGCACATGGCCACACAGACTTCAGTAACTCAGCACTGGCACTTCATACGTGCATAAAATGGCATCTCGCCCTCCCTGAGCACCTCCCTTTCGGACAGAAAGCATTGGAACATCAGGATCTCTTGGGAAAACTCACCATTACGTTAGGATGAACTACAGCAGTTATCACAGTACTTGGCAGACGTTTTCAGGCAAGGTGCAGACGTCCCAGACTCAGGACTGTTTCCAAGTCAAATTTTTAAGCACTGCATAACGATTGCATCAACCCATCATTTTCTCTGATGAAAATTCTCATTCCCAACTGCCTATTTCCACCCTTTCCAATCAGTTGGAAAGTGCTATTTCTTGTGCAATCCCCATCCTAACCTATGTCCTCTTAACCAAGTCCCCCCTTCAAGGTCCAGGAACAGATGTGGAGAGGGGACCATGGTTTTGCTCATTACCCAGAAAGCTACGTCTTTTTTTAAAATGTCTTAAAATTGCTTCATTCAAGATATTTAATTCAACTCTTTCTCACCCCAAATATTATGCCACTAAGAAACACTATACAGCCCTGCCTGGCAGCAATTACTGTGGTCCGAGTTTGTTTCAGGATTTATAAAAAGGTTTCTATAGATTCTGGCAGCAGATTCGTTATTTTTATGGAACGTTCATAGACTGCAAGTGACCACTGAGGGCAGGAGTGTTATTGCTAAAGAACTTCCTCCAGGTTGGCAGTAGCACAATATTACTTTAAAATAAATAAAAGTAAAGGTAGCTCAGTTCCCCTGCCCATACACACAGACCAAGAACAACAATGCCTTTTCCATTAAAATCATGCAGACTGATCTGCCACTCATCATACTGCTTACAATTTATTTTTTTTTTAAAAAGGTATATTTTCATGGAGGACTGCAGGTTCCAGCCTACAGTTGGGTTTCACTGATGCTGAAATCCATTCACAACTGACTGACACGTTTCACATATGCCACAGGTATCTCTCAGCTTTTGGAAACTACCTGCCTGGACTGGATTTGATAAATGACCTGAGAATACGGATGGGCTTACCCATTGCTCTTCTGCTGAGCCAGAAGCTACAGGGTTAACGCTCAAACTCAAAGCCAAATTAGTTTTTCAAGTAGAAACTTCAAGATCATGCTGTCCATTAGGAAAGGGGGAGATCACAGGAATGGTGCTTCAGAAATTCAATCTGTCAGGTCGGAGCAGCTTAGAAGCAAGGAATGAAGTTTACTTCTTTCCAACGTAGAAGTTAATTTGTTATTCATTGAAACTTCAAAACCCAGTGTTGCTATCAGGATTGCAATGCAGTAAAGATATAAAAACCCTCAATGCAATTAAGGTAAGAAATGTTGCAAAGTACATGAATAAAATAATTACATTAAATAAATAATTATCCTCTTACTTTCATTCAAAAAGAAATCCTTTAAAGGATTACTGAATAAGCTTAAAATAAAATTAGTCAATCAGCCAGTTTGTATGCGGTTAGGGTGACAGAAAGCAGGCTAGCTAATTGTTTGAGGAGGGTTATTTCTGTGGCATTCAACCTCCGGGTCAGCTAAGGAGAAGACGATGAAGGAGCAAAGCAGAGCAAGAGCAAAATGAACAGCATAAACTATCAGTAGTGGGAAAAATATGCCGTTGTTGGATGGAGGCGGGTCAAATTGTAAGCGTGACCGATGGTCACCACCATCCATGGAGTCATGGACTAAGTAAGCAAGTGATAAAAAAATGGTGCTAAACATGACAAGGCTTAAAAATCTGGATTGAAGTAGCTGCTTTCAAATAGGTGCACAGATATTGGCTTGAACTGCCAAAATTAGAGAGTAATTTTAAAAGCATGGGTACAGAGAGGCAGACTTATTTTGTAATTACTCCAACATTGTGGGTTTGATAACTACACTGGAATTTGAACTTTCACTGATTTATTTTCTGGGTTAAAGTGGGGCTGATAAGGAAGAAAAAAGAACCACCTTTTCCGAGAAATATTGCATTCTGTCTGGAACAGGGTAATCGAGTGGTTAAAATGTAGGAAGAAGGGGGAGGGTGATCTGGAAAAAAAAAAGATATTTTTCTTTAACAATTCCCTGTACGTTTCCATTTACAGAACACAACCAGAACCTGGGGAGAGAAGCAACAGGGACCAGGTGTGTGGAACAAGCATCAAAGCCTCTGACCCCCGAGAGCTGCAGCTTCAGGGAGTGTTCGCAGTGCTTTTACCATCAGTGGTTTGGGAGGGTTTCGGTTTGCAAAAGCTTAGACGCTTCAGGGACCTCAGTGGTAAATAGAGAATAAGATCCTTAAAAGGAGGTTTACAAACTCATCAGTGAGCTGGACTTTGGGAGAGGGCACGGAGCTGTAAGCGCAGAAGCACAGACCATCTCTAGCTACACCGCTTCCCACCGCGGAGTCTCACCAGGGTGAGAAACCACCTCTGCTGGAGAGCTGAGGGTGCCCGTGCTCCCTTCGCTGGGTCACCTCAGCCGTAGCCTCCGTTTTCCTGGTTTCTGCGGCTATGCCACGCTGGCTGTTTGGACAGTTTCTGGCTGGGTTCTTCCAAGAAACCACACACATCTTTCCTGAGGCCACTGCTCAATGCTGGCATGCAGAAAGTGCTGTGGCACAAACACTGCGTCAGTCTCACTTTCTTAAAAATTTACTCCAGCTGCTAATTGCAAGGTTACTTTTGAGGAAATTAGATTGCTAAAGCTGTGATCTCAGGTCTATAAAGATTTTGCTGTCGACTTTCCAAAAAATGATGTAAACTTCTATAAAATAATTCAGAAGAGGCGATCCTAGTTTCATCCCCACAAAACAAAAACTGTGCAACCGAGACATGAAATTCTGAAATTTACATTTTAATAAAGAAATGTTGCTGGAAAATTACTTTAAATGATACCTTTTACCTTGTCAGTGGAGTTATCTGTAGGAAATGAAAGAAATGTCCCTGGCAGCTGTCCTGCAAACAACAAGCAGATGCTTTATAAGGAAGAGGTGAATTACTAACTAAAGAATATATATCTGAATTATCAAGATATTAAAATCCCTTTTTGGCATACTTTGCTTGCTTCTAACTCAACCTTAGATGGCAGCTTCTCCACAGGACTGGTTTCATCATAATTATGAACTGTTTTGTCCTTTTCAGCACCTTTTCAGCTGATTTTCAGTGTTTGTACTGGTTTTTACTGCTTGTTCACTTTTATCGCACAGAAACCAGCTTCAACATGTTGCTTTCTTCCTTTCAAGACTTTCTTGACTACACTAATACACCAAGCTTCCTTTAATTTAACACTAATCATCCCTAGTGAATACCTAAAGCCTTTTGCCGCATCTCTGAACGACCCAGGATAATTATCCACAAAGACATGGGGTGGGGGGGTGTCATAGAGCTGAAAAGACAACAGGAACGTTTTTCCTCAAGATGAATTAAGTCCTGTAAATTATAAAAGCCACGTGTTGCCTTCATCTCTAGCCTGGTATTCAGGCATACCTTGATTTCTTCCCAGCACCTTGCCATAGGAGAAATATGCTCTCACTGAAGCTCAGAACCAGCGCGGCACTGGGCATGGCGGAGCAACGCGAGCCCATGGCTTTCAAGCCCACGAACTTTGATACTCCCCAACGCCTTGAACTGCGCTTTGGCAATTCAAAGCACTATATTGACTTCAGTTGCATAATATTATTTCACAAACAAAGCAACGTTCGTGCTCTCGTTAATAAGCATTCCTATCCCATTACCATGGACAACATCAAGGGCTCTTTAAGTGCTTTCAGGGTGAATCCAGAGAAGCACACCGGCATTTCCTCATTAAGCCATGGCTCCTCTTGGAGCACCTCCAACCTAACTTCTTCCAGCCACACTTTCTGCTAGGAGCACTGAGCCTTATGTCTTGTAAGCAATTCCCTCCCCTCGTTTTACAAGCAAGAACGCTGAGGATGAGCATCAAGCTCACATTTCAGCACCTGAATGTCTGCCTGCCCAGAAAGAGGAGCAGAAAGCTGCTCAAGGTGCTTCAAAGTCTGTCAGAGGAGGCAGGCAAAGCTCCTCTCTCTGCTCACATTTACTATTTGGGGTTATTATCCACTGGGAAATATTGACATTCCCTATTGGAAGGAACACTATCATTTCAGAAACTGCCTGCACCGAGACATTTAAAAAACTGTTCATTTACAGATGGCCTGAAAGTTTTGACAGAAGTCAAAGCACTTCTTTCCAATAGCAACTTTATTTCATTTTAGACACACATTCAGAAGATTAAGTCTTTTTTTTGGGGGGGGGGGGTGAGCAATAGAACAGTTTCATTGCTAAAAAGGTTGAAGTGACACACTTCTGTCCTTATCAAAAAGATTTCTTTCCAATTATTTTCTAAACAAAAACCTTATTAGACTCACGCATTCCATGCAATGCCTTGCTGTTAATGGAATTAATCATTTTCCTGATGAAAATTAAATTATTTTCATTGTCCTAATGAATAAAAACAAAACATCATTCCAAAAATTCTCTTTAGTTCAACTTAAAAGAGAACTACCTAAGAACACAATGGAAATAGAGTAAATCAGCTTCAGGAGAGTGCAAAGGGGTGCTTAGACTTGACACCCAGACAGCATGGAAAATTTTAGCCCCAAGTAGCTCAAGTTCAGCAAAGTTGTAAGGCACCGAAACCTGAGCCTTTGCAATGGGACAGAGAGCCAGCAGGGTGATAGCAAGTCCCCTCCATAAGGCAACAGAATTTTACCTTCACGGTGAAAGGGTTGCAGGGAAGCGAAGACGGTTCTCAGGTGAGCAGAGCTGCCCACGGCTGGATGTCCAGCCTTGCCTCCCAGCTTCAGGATGCCAGTTGGACCCAACCAGCTTTCAGTCAGCAGGACGCAGCCAGCCCCAGACACTCCCTGGGAAGCTGTGGACTCCAGGAGGATCTCACACCCTTGGACAGGTACACAGTCTCCATTACCTTCTGCAGGTATCCTATCTCAACCCAGCTCTCCTCGCCGCCCAGAGCGGGGTCTAAGGTGGACTTTTAGCCATGTAGAAACTCCCTTGCTATCTGGGTCACCGTTTCCATCTCTCTGAACCAACCCAACAGTATCATAAAGGAATACGTGAACTACTGTTTTGCTCCAGCCAGGTCCCATTTCTTTCCCTGGGCAGCAGCTTATCTCAAGAGGTCCAGCTACCGACTGCCAGGGGTGGTGTTCCTGATTCCCCACCACTCAGCAGAGATCTGGCCTTGTCCCTCAAACCCAGGTGAGGAGGGACTCTTGCTTCTGTGCCCAGTTTCCCCTGTGTGCGCCATCCTCTGCTTCTTAGCATCTCCCACACGTGGTACTTTTCAGCAAGTTGGTTATGCCTTTTTCACCCTTCAATCATTAAAAGCCTGATTTTTTTTCACCTTAAAGGTGAAAAAAGGAAGCAAAGAGAAATGCCATCTTTAGCTGAAATGGAAAAGAGAATTTTAATAGGCAAAACATCATTATTCTGTGGGTGCAGATCATGTGTCTGGAGTGCTACTGAAGGCATTTGGCAGACAAAAACATAGAAAAGAAGAGGTTAAAGAAGCAAAAACAGTGTAGTATATTTCCTTGGGATCTTAGGATGATCCAGAAGTCCTTTTGCCCAGTTTCTCCATACATGACCCTTACTCCGACAGATTGCACCAAGTTATGGTTCCTCCACTTCCTCATGTACAATGTGCCCTCATCCCAGTGAAAGCAAGGCAAAGGGAGCAGAACTTTATGTACTGAATTCCCAAGTGGTGTATCTAGCTATATCCATCCCAGTCATCCCAGGAGTTCAGCTGGGAGGGACATTAAGTCCACAGCATGCCCTGGATCCAACAGCTTGCATGAAGCAGCTCTTCGCAAGGTGGTGAGTGGGAAAGGGCTCAGCTCTGCAGAAGCCAGCCTTGAACCAGGCTGGTATCGACCAAGCAGCTGCAGCTGGCTGCTAGGATTCAGCTGACATTCCCACCACGTCGGAGTGTGCTATAAGATGCTGCTGTCTAGCCATTTGGTCTTCAAAGAGAGGATACGCACAATTAAAATGAAGAAAATAGATGGAAAACATTCCTAGCTTTCAACACGCATTAGCCCGTCCCAAACCCAAATCTCCTGCCTGCACAATACTTGATGACCTGCATACCACGTGGGTGCAGCGGACTAAACCACCATTTAGCAGCCGAAAGAGTGATACCATTGCACCCCTGCTTGCCCTGTCACTACGGTCCCTGCCTCTGCATGACCTTCCTCCACCCCGTAACGCCAGGCAGGCAGCACTCCACACCTCACACATGCACTGCGCAGCCTCTGCCCTAAGCAGGAACCCAGCCACCGTCAGACCCCAGCTTTGGCTTCCTTGTCCACGTAGTCCCTGACTTCAGGCTCCTACCATGAGGATTCCAGGATGATTGCAACAGCACTGAGTGCTCTTAAAGGCTCAGGTTTAGTTTTGAAGAGTAGCTTTTACCATCTCTTGAGAGAAAATTTCTGCAAACACAGCTTAGACCGAAGTCACCGAGGACGGCAAGAAAACACAGACTAGGTTTGTTAACAGCGCTCATTATAGCCCCTGGAACAGATTCATGCAGGTGTCCAAGAAGAAAGGGGGGAAAAGAGAAGGGAGAAGCACAACAGCACGGGCCCTCTGCTCAGCAGCGCTGTCTGAATTACATCCTCTGGCCTTAAAGCCAAGGCTGCAGCAGTGCAAAGCCACGGCAGCCATGGCCAGGGCTGGTGGGGCAAGGGAGCACCATTCCCACCACACAGCTGCTTGTGCTGCACGGCTGGTGGTCGCCAGGTAATGGGCAGCAGCCCCACCACCCCCTGAGCAACAGGAGATGCTGGTGTGGTGGTTCACTGCTCACCAGCACAACCACCCACAGTGCAGGACCTGCCCAACTGGAGCTCTTGCTCAGCCTAAAGTTGGGGTTGCATGGACATCTGCAAGTACCCTGGTAGCCCCCTGAAATGCTGCAAAGCCCCTCATGCCCTGGGTCATCTCTGCTGTGGAAAGGCAGCCCAGCCAAGTGGAAGTCCCTTTGGGACTGTGCTGGAAGCTTGTCTTTTCCAAATACGTTGAAAACAGAAGGCCAGGGCTGGATGCAGGTTTGCTGAGATCAGGGCTATTCTGGTGCAGACAGGCTATGTGCTGCTGATAGGGAGGATTAATGAGCCAGGCTGCTCGTCCGTTGCAATTAGAAACAACACTACAACTATTTTGGTGCCATTTCTCTGCAGAGCACTCAAATGGCTTATCTGCCTCTATATCTCCATGTAATTGTGGCTTTGTTAAATATAGGATGGAGAAGTGCCATATGTACGCATTGCTCGTCAGTTAGAGCTGAGGTGCAGGGGACCTTTTGCTAACGCTTATACAGCAGCAGAAAGGGGTTCAGTGAATGGCACTAATAAAACTTCAGTGTCACTTCGGGGAAGCTAAAATTGCTCTGGCATTTTCGGTGCCTATAGGACAGCTGGACACAACGAGGACCTAATTTGTTCCCATTTCAAGGAGTATCTTCAGTATCTGAAGCTGTAGCTAATCACCACACTTACCAGCCATCAGCTCAAGTTTTAAGGGATGGTGCTGTGACATTAGAAAAGACAGATGAGTTTCTAGCTCCCAGGCTCTGTTCCTCACTCTGCCCTGCGACCACAGGCACCCCTCTCCTCTGCCCCAGCTGCAAAATGGGGGGGACAACACCCATCCAAGGATGAAGTCTTGCCTCCTGCTTCAAAGTGTTATTTACAAGCATGGGTGACAAAGGGACAGAGAGGGCTCCCCAAGAAACCCAATCCTGTCTTATTGCCAACATACTGTATTTCATACAGATCCTATAAAGCTGTAAACATCTTACCTCCTGGATTCCCTCACAAAGGTTATGTATTCATGACTGTGCACCAAATCCCCAATACATAAAAAAAAGTCAGGGTAGGAACTGGGCTCTCATTTCAAGCTTTCTGAGATTTTTACTGATGCTACATGGGCATGAGCTCAGCTGAGCCAGCTGGCAGCAGCAGCCCTCCCAGCGCACTTGAGTTACCCTTTCAGGCACCATCACAGACCCCAGGCCAGAAGATCCAGGCCCAGAGGAGTTTCTCCATGGGTCACACTCCAGCAGGCCGACAGCTGAAACACAGCTGGAATGCATGCCATGATCCGATGGCCACCGCAGACCACGCCACTCCAGGAGCACAGCTGAAAGCTGAGGAGGGTTTGGAGAAGGAGCACAAACAGCACATCATCGAAAACTGGATGCCTTGAAAAGGGCTTTCAAATAGATGCTGGTGGGGCAAAGCTTGGTTCAGGACTCTCAGACCTTGTTCAGACCTCTGAAAACATAAATGGCTCCAGGCAAGCTCCTCAGCTGCCAGTATCTCACAGTTCTTCACACCGGCAACCTCTTCCATCACCCCAATGGATTTTGACAAATGACTAGAATGGGCCTTTGGGGAAGCCACTGCCTGTGCCTCTGGCTACACATTTTGTATTTGCATGCATCCTGGACCAGAGAGACATCTTACAAGTCCAGGGGCTCTCTAGTCAGAGTCCCTGCATCACAGACCACAGACAAGCCTTTGTCCATCCTTATAGCAACTTACTACTCTGCTCTACAATGTGATCTTCTTTAAACACTCCACTGGTGTCTGCCAGAAGCGCAACTTGATACAAAATCCCCAAGTGCCAGATAGCTCCTTCATCTCTCCATGACAAATAAATCTTCGTGATAAATCCATGCTCTCCAATGTCACCTCTTAAATATAGACAATCAAAGAAGCTAAGGTACAGAAGTGTGAAGACAAGGCATATGAGTCAAATTACATTTAACCTCTGGTTGAGTGCTTTTATCTATCAGAAATAGGTTTTTTATGTGTTTTAACTTTACTCCCTGACTCATGTTCAGGTTTTTTTAAGTGTTTCTGTACTGCGCTGAAATCTCCCCCTCCTAGATACAGCAATTCTTATCCCCAGGACTAAGCCTTTAGGTTATTTTTGCTCATCACTGAGATGAAGCCAGCCCTGAGGCAGCAGCTCACAGGCTCCGTGCTCACCCTGACAAAATCACGTCACAGTCCAGGAACACGCTGAACAGATGGGCATCTCACAGTGCAGGATTTAAGCCAGACTGGATCGGGCCAAATTCAACAGGAGCTCAGACAGGTTCTGAGGCAAGGGACCGTATCTCTACATACTCCAGGATTCTGGCTCCATAAAGATGCAAAGAGCAGGTCAGTCATCCAGTCACCAGCAGGATTTCTGGCTGCGCACTGGGTAAGTCCTGCTACAGCACATTGCACCCCAACAGACCTCCCCACCCTGGGCAGCACCAGCTACAGACCCATGTGCTATTCAGCAGGTGATGGCAACATGCAATTTTGTCATCCCAAGCGTGCCTCTTGTTTCTAGTAATGAGGTGGCTGCAAAGCCTGCGAACAGGAATTGCTGCAGGTGGAGTCTGCGGGCTCTGGCCTCCCTAGGAGAGATGCTGCCTGGATAAGCAAATCAAACCAGGAGCCTATATGGTCACTGAAAGCATTAATCCCATTGCAGCACAGCTTGGCTTTAAATTTCTTTCATCTAGTCTGGGGAACGATAGGGTTGGAAAAGATGCAGGAGGCAGCTAAAGCAAGACAAGAAGTGAGCCAGCTCCTCCATCTCACACTCCACTGGGGCTAGAGTCCAACAGAGGGAGTGGAGACAGCAGACGAAATAAACCCCTCAGCAAAAGGAGCACCCGATTAAGCAGAAAGATTAACATTGCACCCAGCAGTGGGAGGATGTCGGGGGCTGGCAGCACCCAGGACTGCTCCAGGGGACACAGCATGGCCTGAACCACCCCCCTTTGCTGCCAGCAGCAGCATGCTCCGGGCAAAACCAACGGCTCTAATTATCCTCTACTGATGTCAGGCTGTGCCCAAACCATTTGGAACCTGCTCACCAGTAACCTCCCCCGTGGTACCTACAGGAGCAGCAGGCAAGCATGCCTCGGGAAAGCAGATACCTGCTAATGAGACAGTCATCAACCACTTGTTATCTCTCTTTGATTACCTTCTTGACTCAGTCAAGAGATAGCACGCTTTATTTTTGTCCTCCCTACTGAATCAGCATCTTCTGTTCCCAGAGGCTTTTTGTCCTGCCTCCTGAGTCAGCATCCTCAGTTCCCAGAGGCTTTCCTGCTGCTGGTAGCCCACACGCGGAAGCCAGCTCCACCGCGACCGAGCGGGACCGGAGGCCGAAACGCTCCCAGTCTGCTCGGCACTTTCCCACACCCCTTGTAACTCCTGTCTCCATCTCCTCAGCTCCTGCATGAACACACCTCCCTGCAAGGAGTGGTTGGCAGATCTTGTGACCATAAGGTAACAACGCGCTTCCTACACGATTGCTTCATCTTGAAACGCTCCCAGCCTGTATCTGTCAAGTGGGTAGGAGAGGGACCTTTGATTCCTCTTTCCCCAAAGGACGTCAGCACATTTGTGAGAGGTAAAGTCATAGGAAGCCTCCAAAAATCGACTGCCAAGACAAAAAGTGGGATTTGGTTCAGCCCCTGGTGTGACCCAGAAGAACAAAGCTTATGAGATATGGAAAGTTAAACAATCTTTTAGCTCTGCAAGTCTAACCTTACAGTTAAGGACAGCTTGCAAGATTAGGAATCGAACAGTTTTAGCTTTAACAGGGATTTACAGCAGGTCCTAACACTCACAGACATGACAGTTCACCATTCAGTAGGGCTCCCAGCTTGTAAAGAGCAAGTAAACTCACGGCCGAACACCCTGCCTTGCTTCACAGGTTGGGTCTCAGGGGTCTGCCCACGAGACCCGGCCTCGAGGGTAACGGTCTCAGAAACAAGCCCTCAGGTCCACCCCAAACTCACAAAGGGCAGAAATGGAAAATAAGTTATGAGGTAACCAGTTTTCCAGGACCGTACCTATTTTAGCATACCTCGCACGCAAGCACACAACACTGATGCTGAGTGGGGAAAAGCAGCTCCCGTCCTCGCTGACGACCACACGCACATCAAAGGCTACTGAATGGTTGTCCTGATTTGTGTTTTAACCAAACCTCATCTCAGAAAGGCGGGGAGTGTGTTGCAGCCAGTTCTGACCTTAAAGTCAGAAATAACCTTTCTGGAGGTTCTGTGGCAAAGCAACACCAATACCTGCTCAAACTCCTTCACAAATGGGGCCCCCAGCCCTGCAGCCTTCCTTCCTCCTAGAAATGAGGGATTTTTAGTTTTTTTTTTTCTTTCTGGCTAGTAGCATGTGATGCTCAGAAGACAGGGGCTTACTACTGATACTCAGGCATGTATTTGCAGTGCATTGTATCAGGTGCCACAAAACGAGGCATCTCCAACACCTGTGCACTCAGACAGGGCTCCCAGGTGGTCTGACACCCGTAGAAACCTTAACCGAATTTCTGCTGCCCTTAGGCACAAAGATGTCAAGCGATCATTCACTAGCTTCAATAAATTCTGCCCCCAAACAATCAGCATTCCTCCCCAGCCTGTCCCCCAGTGAAGTGATCCCCAGGGTGGCATTTCCCAGCATTGCCTTCAGTGGGACATCACCCTCCCGAGCTCCTCTCCTCCGGCCCAGCTCCCGTCCCTTCCAAGGGAACAGGTCTGCACAAAGGGTTTGATCCAGCCCATCTGCTACCAACAGAGCCACAGCAAACTGCTCACTTACAACCTCACTGCCCTGCCCCACCACGTCCAAGTTCATCGCATTGGAAAGCAGAATCAGGCACCACTTCCCACCATGAGGAGCAGAGGCTGACGGGGTTCCTGCAGCAGGCAGCAAGCCCTCCACATGTCCGTTCCTGCACGCAGCAGCACCGCTGCTCAGCCTTACTACGGCAAATCCATCGGATCCTCCTCAGCCAGTAACTTACCCAAGGCTGCAAGGGCCATTCTTTGGCTTAAATAAGAACCAAAGCACAAGCACTTACCTGGTGGCAAACCTGATCCTGATCCAAGGCAGCGTGTGGTGGCTGAGGCTGAACCAGAGGATGCCGTGAGTCACATTGGCATGGCAGGGCCCTTCCTCACACTGGAGATGTTTGCATCAGGCCATTCAACATGGGAACGAGGAACCGGTAGTAACAAGGAAAACCAATTTCAAACCAAGTTCTCCTTCCCATCACACCCAGGAGAGCTGTTCCCAGGCAGGTCTCTCGCACACTCCCCCCGGCAGAGCATCAGCACTATTACGCAGCGCTTGTGGGCACGAGCACAGGCTGCCAGGACCAACCTTCCAGCCAGCCCTCAGCCCTGCTGCAGCAGCTTTAGCTTCTCCGGCAAGAAACAGAGGTCTCCTAACCTCCTCCCTGCTACCAAATGACCTGCACCTCATAGAGAACACCTAGAAGGGGTTGGGCTCAAACGCAAGGCAAGGGGGCAAGGGCAGGGAGGGGGAGAGCACCTTTGCGAAGGGACCCCCTTCCTCCTGGAGCATGAGAGCTCCCAACCAGCAAACAATACCTTTCCCATCCAGCCACTCTCTCCATAGCCCCAGGAGTGGTCACAGCCCAAGATGTTTATGCGGCCCGGCCAGTGCTTGCTGCCAAGGGCGTCTCAGCAGAAGGACCAATATTCATCATAGAAAAGAAAAAAAAATTTAAAAAAATCAATTCCGGTAGAAAAATAATTTAATAAAGGGATAAGTTTCAAGAAATATCTGTATAGTAACAACATTTTAAGTAAAATGTCCACAAAAATATACACGTCTAATGTGATTATACAGAAGTTTTCTGACAGGTCCTGTTTTAAACTTGGTTCAGTCCATCTAGGTTTTCAGCTAGGAAAATCCTTCACTGCTATCAGACATCCTGGGATATATCAGTTTGCACAACAGAATCATACGGGAAATGTTTTCTAACTCATTTTAGGCTCATACAAATAAACTTAAGAGTGTAACAGTCCAGAAGAGATCAGGTTATATCATTAAAAAAAAAAAGTAAATACAAACAAAGCAAGCAAGAGTCAGCCGCCTAAGGGACATCAGCCCTAGAATACGCACCACACTTAACACTGACACAGCTGGGAAAGGAGAGGGATGAAGGAGAGATGGACAAGAGAGAGGAAAATCCCAGGAACTGTGAAACTGCTAAAGGAGGGGGCTATAGGGAGGCTAGGGAAAAGCACACACAAGACCAACATATTTCTAGAAACTGGACAATTTTGCAACATAGAAGATAAGCTAATTGCAGGAAGATGAAAAGGAATCAGTGGAGAATGTTTATTTCTTATTTTTCCAAATGGCTACTGAGCGGTAGAAGTAGCAGGTCTGTCCAAAAGAGCCCTCACCAGTAGTGCCAATTCAGCTGAACAGTTCCAAAACTGATGCACTTCCAGGACAGGAAAAAAATAATCCAGTTACAGAAACTGAAGGATGCAAGAATACAGTAGAAAAATAAAGAAAACACATTCCACCAGCAGAGGACAGGAACGAAACACTGAAGAGGAGATGCCAAACAAGAGATATCAGTTTTATCAGAGGGAGATGTACATTGCAACAAAAAGCAAAACAGGAAGAACAGAACAAAAACCCATCCCAGAGAAAGAAAATGAAAATTGTTAAAGAAATAAAAGGACGCACATTTTCCAAAAGATTTTTGTTTTATAATCAATTTTTTTTTTTTACAGACAACTGAAGCACACCAATAATTTTGTGCGAAAAATATTTTTAAATAAACTTTGCTCGTTCTCAATTTTTGTACATTCTGATATACATATGTAACAAGGTTTATGGCACTGTAACCAGGATCAAAATCATATAAAGGAACAAAATAATTGCTCTCATTTATCCTTTCTGAACCAAGCCGGCTGCCGTTACACTATTAGACTTTAAAAATTAACTTCTTATTAGTGGGCAGCCAACTCTAATTGGTTTGAACACTCAAAACAAACCCCATATTATTATTGCACAAGAAGCCAGTGAAGGCATATGGCATAGAATGATCAAAGTCCCTTACTGTTAAAACCTTACATCCTGAAATAGAAAAATAGAACTGGAACATGAAACACGCCAAATAAACTTTTTTTTTCCTTCTTCTTTAGTTTGAGTCAGGAGTGTGAAAAGTGCCTTGCAGAATTTTTTAGCTGCTCCGATTTCCTTTGCATCAGTGAGCATTTTGCTAGGTTATCTTTAGCAAAGCCTTTGCAAAACGAAGGCCCATAGGTTTAGGGGAGGTTTTTTTCTGCTTTGTGTTGGCTGTTTGTGTTTTGTCTTCAACTTAGGTTTCTTCAGTCTATGAACCTGCACAGACTACTTAGCCATAAACTCTACAAGTAGCTGGAGAGGGGGGAAAAATAAAAAGAAAAGCCCAATATTTCTTCTTGTTTTGATTTTAAAAACTACTCCTTTTGCTCCGAAGCCTCCCTGCTCTGCCGGCATCTGGGAAGAAATCACAACAGCATCCCAAACACGGCGAAGTTCTTGGATCTTTTAAAAACCTTTCCTTACAAAAAAGGTTTTTACTCACAAAAAGTTTGCCACAAAACCCCCCCCTTGAAAGCTAAAAAGAAAAACCCACAACCCACCCATCACTGCCCCAAATCAGAGGAAGAATAGGTTAACCCCTTCATTGACCGCCTCCTCACAGCTTCGCCGTCACACGACGGTCTCTACGCCGATCAACTTTGGTGTGAGGATTCGTGGTGTAACACCGTTGTTTAGATCTTCTTCAAACTCCAGTAACTGCCCCATAAAGTTAAGGTTAGGGGAAATGATTGGTCGTTTGCCTTTTACAAATTTATAGGCATCCGTCATGGTCATGCGCGTGTGCTTCATTAAGTATGCAATAACTATGGTGGCAGATCGGGAGACACCAGCCTGGCAGTGGATGAGGAGACCTTTTCCACACTGATGAGCTTCTTCTGGAAACGAGAAAGGCAGAAGAAAGTAAGGGTTTTGCCAGTTTGTAAATAAGAAAAAGCTCAGTGCAATTAAGAGTAAAACTGTATGTGAGAAGTCCCTGTATCTGATTACAAGCACAGCAGCGTTTTCTCCCCCTCCCCTCCAGCCTGACTTCCTTCGGGGTTTCAGAGTAACTGAATGTGAAACACGCAGGGCGGTAACACCAAAAACCCTCCCATTCACCTTTCTCTGAGACCCCCTGCCATGCTGCCCATGCGTGCTGCCAGGCAGCAGTTATTTAGAGGTCAAGGCCCGTGACAAGGCAGCTCAGACTCCATCTCCACCTCTGTCGCAACACCGCTGTGTTACCTTGGCATCTCGACCTCCCTGTTTTTCAAAGCAGGGCACCACCTTTTCAAAAAACAGGTATTTTCAGATTCAATCCATAACAATACGTCTGTTTCAAAGCCCGATGCTTTGAGGCTTTTGCAAAGCTACTCTTGAAACGAGCTTCAATGGGGCACTCTGCTGCGTGTCTGCAACTGCAGGAGCTGGGTGACACGCACACACGCTCTCCACCAAGATGCACCTGGGCAGGATTTAGGGAGGACAGAGCCCCTCCAGCCACATACTAACAGGACACGAGAAAGAGAAGAGTCACTACTATATCATCCTCTTCTCCCACAGCACGCTTTTATAACAGGAGGTTAAACTTCCAAGATGCGACACTTCAACCTATTTCTTTTGTTTCAATCCACAGGAGGAGCACAAATTTAGTTTGCGAGTTTTGGCATGAATCCACCAATCCTACCCCACATGTTCAACCTGTATTGTGAAAGCACAAACGAAGCCAACTTCCCTCTAGACATTTTTGCCAGTTAATATTTCAGAAAGCTGAAACGCTCTAACGCATTTTGACACACTTTCCCAAAGAGTTTTTGATGATTTCACTTCCTATGGCTTTAGTCTTAGCTAACCCTGGGTTCAGTTGTGTTTTTTTCAAGACATATTTAAAGAAACATAGGCCAATGATCTGCTGTTTAAACATTTCCAAATCTTCTCAAATGCAATTTAAAGCTTACCCTGAGGAAGGGAAAGCTTTGACTTGTTACCTCCCCAGCTGGCTGGGTTTGCTATGGAGAAAAGTATTTCTCCATTGAGAGTTTGTTTATTAAAAACAAAGACAGACCCTCAAGCCATAATTATTACAAAGGAAAGTAAAATGGGGTTGGAAACCCTTTCTAAACCTTTTCAGAGCAAGACTGCTTCCTCTGCCCTTGGTACAGTCAGAAGCCAAACACCACCTTTGGGAGCCCTGATCCTGCATCTCACAGGGGTGCTGGGTGCAGAAATCTCCCTCCCACCCCCAAAGGGCCTCGACGGAGCTTTGCCGTTTCTTTACGTAAGCTAAAACTATTGCACCTCCCCATCTCAGTAAAGTTTAAGGTTTTACTGGATTTCTTGACGCAGCTTTTCTTCCCAAAGGATCAAAGCAAGGTTCCCTTCCCTTCACCCAGAAAGGGGCACTCACCTTCCCGCGCACAAAAGAATCAGCGGTTTGGGGAGCTGACAGCACTGCTGGTAAAGCCAGAGGATGGGTTAGGCACACTACAGAAAATTTTGTTTTAATTATAGATCCTTTGGTGCTCTACAGCGTAGAGGACAAGCTCAGGGGCTCTGGGTAGAAGCTCCCAGAGGTAAGACTCAAACCTTAACGTACCCTCCATCTGAACCACAGCATAAGCAGTGCCCTACCCGTTCCCCGTCACTGCAGCAGCATGGGCACAGACCGCACGCACCAGCGCACAAGGACCCCCTGCCAACTGCCACAGCCAGGCTGGGCCGACCAGCCGTCTGCTCCAGAGCAGCCAGACCCTGCCCCCCGGCAGGAGCAGGTGGGCTCAGAAGAACATGCCAAGCTCGGACGTTGTGCCCTGGGACCCAGTCGCACAAGGGGAGGCCCGATCCCTGCTGAGCCAGAGGGCACCTCCACAGAGCCAGCACAAGCAGGCTTGAGTTTCAGGAGCTGGGTACCCACACCCTGACTCAAGGGCCATGAACAGTGATGGTCTGGGGGAAGATGGCTCTGCACCCCCTTCATCACAGCGTCAGCTAAGGCCCTGAGCTGTGCCACAGCACAGAAGCACGCTTCCTTTGTCTAGCCCTCCACCATCAAGCCTGAAGAGACTTCGGAGCGATCAAAAGATGTTGGTGAAGAGATTAGCCCAGCCTCAGCACAAGAAAATATAATTATGTCAGTGGTTCCCCCAGCGTATTTCAAAAAATCTCTCAGGACAGGGGAAGCACGAGGGGACATTCACTGTACTGCAAAACCTGGGCCCACAAACATATAGAAAAGGCCAAGGAAGGGAAGATCCTCAAAAGCTTCCAGTATCATGTGCTGATGTCCTCACTGACCAGCCTCGCTTAAAGAGGCCATCTGGCCTTAGCCTAGACGACCAGCCAGAGCCGAACACAGCCCTGAACTTGGCTTCGGGTTGTGGATCATAGCCAGGGTCAGAGCAACGTGGGTAACGTTGCTGGGTCATTTCTTCTGCAACCTCCCCAACCAGCTGCATGCCTGCGGTGCAAGCTCTCACCCAGCCTACAGGGTTTAGAGGCTCATTAATACAAGCTCTCATCGCAATCCACCCATCCACACGCACACTCTGAAGTTACAAATCTAAGGGTGGAACAAGTGAAGTGTGAAAGTTTGTTAGCTTTCTCTGACATTAAGTTAGGAAAGACTCAGCCATCATTAAGAATAGTTACTATGAAAAAAATCAGCTGGAAGCCACTGTGGAAACTAGGAATGCAAAGGAATCAAGAAGAGGGGATGAAAAATGTCTCAGGTTTTCTGGGGTTTCCTGAATTTGGAAGCAGGCATCACTATCGCTGGATAAAAACTGTATCCCCGGGCTACTTAACTGGGTATGCCAGAGATGAGAATGAGCAGAAACAAGAGGTGCTCAGCATTTCTGACAAGCTAAACCAAAGTAAATACGGCCTTTTGCAGCCTTCAGGGTAGTTAGTGAAGTGTAAAATTCATTCTAGATTCTTGTAACAGGTAAGAAAGTTAAAAAAAAAAAAAAAAAAAGACCCAGACAACCAGAAAACAGGCGTATTTCCAGTCAAGGGTAATTACCAATGAACTCAAAAGCCTCTTCAAAATACTGCCTGAGATTCTGCTTGTTGCTGTCAGTGGCCGGGAGCCGCTTGTAGTTGAACATGCCTTTCTCGTAATGGTACAGGGGCAGGTGGGTGGTCACGTTGATTACGTAGCCTATGTTCATCCTCTGCATTTTCTCCAAGTCCTGAGCATCGTGCTCATTTCCGAGGAAGAGGAAGGGCAGGATGGGGGTGAGCTCAGCGTTCTCGATGTCTGGTGTGGTGGGGATTGACTGAGGTAGCGTGGGGGGCACGGCAGACGCACCGCCCCCTCCTCCCCCCTCCGGGCATTCTTGCAGCTGGAGGGAGTTATCGCAGAGGTTTTCGTGGTTCTGCTTGAAACCGCTGAGTCCTCCTGGGAAAAGAGACCAAGCAGGTATTTTGGTTAGACACCCAGAAGTCGGCGATGCTTTGGACCCACCTTTCTCAAGAGAACACACTGGGGCCACCAGGACTGGAGCTAGCTCTAATGTCCCCACCACTGTCATGGTGACTGATGCTGGGCAAGGCCATCAACAGCACGGTGGCATGAATCAGCGGCACACATTGTCCTCCCTTCCACGAGGCCGACTGCCAAGGAACATGCTCACAAACACGCCTCTGTGCGACACCAGTGTGTTGGGGCTGCCTCACCTATGAGCCCCTGAGAAAAGGCAAAAACGGGGGGAGGGGAAGGACGGGATGGGACAAAAGGCATTTTTCCAGGAAGAAAACTACGAGCAAATGGGCTAGCAGCACACCAAAGCAGAGCAGCTGGAACAGTCCTTTAGCTTTACCTGTCCACAGCAGATTTGCCTGCCAGGAGCAACCCCCCCATCCAACACCCCCAGGGAGGGGTGGGTACAGCTCCCACCAGCATCGCTGCAGGGAACGGAACTGGACCTAGGCATTTGTGCAGTCAAACAAAGGAAAACCTAACAGCGACTGAGGGGCTTGCTTAACATGTGGCAAACAGCTCTCCTTTTTCTGCCCCAGTTGCCTGAAAATATCTACCAAGAGTTATTTTTAGGACATTAATATGGATTGGGAAATGGATCCGAGGAGGGAGGGAAAAGTCACTTTTTTGGCTCGTGCGTCCCCTGGCTCTATTGCACATCTTGTTGGCTTTTTCAAGCAGCATTCCCCCCCCCCCCCCCCGGCGCTGTCTTTTTTTTTTTTTTTTTTTTCCTCCTTCAGGAGGGTGGCTCCACAGAACTGGAGCAAGAAAAGCAGACCTTCTTTCTACACCTCATTCGGCAATTACATCAGCCCCAGGCTCCCCACCTGCCCGGTTTCCATAGCGATTACACAAAGCACACAATGACATCAGCTGGCATGACATCAGCTCTTTGAGCACAAACAATACAAGAAGAACTACTTTGTGTAAGGCCTTTGGTAGGAGGCTGCGTTCCTGGGAGCCACTGATGTAATGCTAACAGGTGGCTCCTCCACAAGAAAAAGGCGGAAAGAGGAGAAATGCAACGATATATCCCCCCCACCTCGCCTGCAAAAGCACACGTTGATGTTGTACTAGGATACTTGGAGTCATGCACCACGTTGAGACAGGCCAAGTGCTCAGACTCAATTGCACTTGGTTAAATGCAAGCCAAAAAAAAACAAACCCCAAAAAACCAAACCAAAAACAGGAGGGGGGAGAACTACGCTGAAATTACTAGAAAGAGCTACACTAGCCAAAATAAATGCTGAATGTCATCATCCCGATAATGTTATTTTAAAAAAAAAAAGTGAGAAAGGTTATTTGTCTTTTCCATGCTCTTTCACAGTGACCTAGTACAGAAAGACTTTAAAACAGAGCAAAACACGCTGTCACACGGGCTCTGGATCAGGCACACCAAAGGGTTTCAATGCTACGTGGAGCGCTGCAACCCCAGATGTCCACGTGGGTGCCCACAGTGCAGCACCCACCCAGGGACCACCTCTGTGCCCCACGCAGTACTCTATGCACATGAGGCACCCAGCCTAGGTACAGCCACCCAAGCCCCTCTAATACAAGTGCGCTTTTTATTGTCCAGGCTTTTGTCCTTCACATGCTGCTAGGAACTCATTTTCCCAGGAATCCTTGAATTGCCCACAAAACACAGAGTATTCCCCCTGCCTCAACAGCATGCTTGTCTTCAGCTGCTCCTGCTGTTCACAGGACACAGCGCAAACAGATCTGCCTTAAAGATCTGTACTCGCAAAGCTGTTACAACAGAGGACCAGGATAGAAGGAAGAGCAAGGACAAAAATCTGAGCTCAAGTGCCAACCACACCACCCGGCCTTGATGGGGTCGAAAAGTCTTCTCAGTTTGCTCAAGAAAAGCAAACAAGACTATGGTCCCCAAGCCAAAGACATATGAAGTCTCATCCAAAGCAACAGCCCCAGCCTGGAGTCTGGGTTAAAGGCTAATGCCCTAATCCACGTTCCTGTCCTTCTGCATAGGCAAGCAATCCTTTCAGCTTAAATATTGCTGTTTAAACAATAACCAGAGCATGCTGGGATTTTCAGGAAAAGCCCTGAAAAATAAGTGGCTTCAGTGACTCCAGATCTCACACTCATTTTCCATCTCTCCCGCAGCCTTCTGGGAGTAAGTGGCCATAGGCAGAGGTAGGATCCCATTGCTTCGTCACTCAGGTGTGGACACATAGATGGTGTGTCAGACACCATCCTGCATCACCAGCCACCTTGTAAGATACAGCTAGAGAGTCTAGAAGCAAGATTTTTCACCACCTGTGTTCTCCTTTTGGGGCCTCTGCCTGCCCTGCTAGCCAAGAGACACTATTACTCCTGCTACCAACTCCTCCTCAGCGTGAGCTTTAGTCCAGCAGATGAGAACAGGGAGGAGAGGACAAGAGACCATAACACTGTGCAGAGCTCAGTGTTATTACTGTACCCAGGAGACATCAAGAGGTACAGGGCAATCACCACCACTCCAGCAGGAGCATCACGCTAAAGGATGGGAAGGCAACCCCAGGTGTGCCACGTGGAAGATGCTGAACGAGCGGAGCAGCCAAACACACAATAACTCCACCAACAATTTTTCTCCTGACGTCTGCCAGTGAAGATGTCACCTTTCCTAATGTCAGCCCACATCCCCCCCGCCTTGTTCTCCCTCATATGAGGAGGGAGTTAAAATGTCAGTTCAAGCAATGTTTAAAGTACCATACCCCAAGCAACTCTCAGAGCAAACATCCCCGAAACAACACGTTCCTGGGGAGAGGATTACTAACCTGAACTGGCCGAGACATGTGAGCAAGGGGGGGACTGGACAGGTACCCAGAAAGAATGCAGCACGATGCAGTCACAGAAGGAAACTGAACTCTAAAGCCAACTGCAGGAGCTTCACTTGGATCTGCACTGCCATACGAGTCATGCAGGTCCCAGAACAGGATCCAGACACCTCATGAGTGCTGTTCCCTTAATCCAGTCTCAGCATGCTCACCACACACAATCCTTGCTCCTAGCTGATTTATGAGGCACTAGTGTAATTTAAATGGAGCTCATGCATGCACAACGCTCAGGTTTTTCTGAAATTTTGAGACTACTTCCCAAAAAAGGTCCAGCCATTCATTACGAACAGAAAGAATCAGAGGGACAGACTTTCCACATGAAGGTGCTTGAACACCCTGTGCATTGTATTTACATCTGTATCCCTTTGTCAAGCAACTGCTATTTCAGCACTTAAAGCAGGGGTCCTCAAACTTTTTAACCAGGGGGCCGGCACGCAGATGAAGTGGCAGGAGGTCATCTGCGGCTGCTTGGTTTCCCTCCCCAACCCCCGGCAGGGTGTGTGTGTGTCTGTAAATACCAGGGGCTGGACTGAGGACCCGGGGGGGGGGCGGGGGGGGAGGGCGCGTATCTGGCCCACAGGCCATAGTTTGAGGACCCCTGATTTAAAGCCTTCATGCAGTGGGAGAGGAGGTGGGAGAGAAGAGGCCATACCCAGAGAAGGGGCCAACACATAGCTACTACAAGCCTGGTCATCTAAGAGTTGATCACAAAATTCCACAAGGACCAAGATGTATCACTGCTACTAACAGCAACACCAGCCCACAAGAAAGCTCAAGGCATGGATGCAGACTCCACTCATGGTGTAACAGAAGCTGATCAAGCCTTCCCAAACCTGGGGCACGAAGGAAGTGTGACAGAGGGCAGAAACAGGGAGTATGGAAGAGCAGCATAACCTGGCCGAAGCCTCTCCCTAGCACAAAAGTAAGATGCATTTTAAAAGCAGTTTTTCAGCTGCTATTTGCAATATGCAAAAAGCATAGTCATTGTATACATACATACATTCGCTGTTTACAGGCAGCCTAAGCAGAGAGGCAATATAATATAGCCCCCAGGAAAGACCACCAGCACGCACAGCAGTGCTGTTTGAACAGCCACGGAGCCTAGACTCAGCTGTGCAGCCACCTTTGGTGACACACCAAGACACCAGCAGCCTGATAAGCAAATCTTCGATCTTCACTTCCCCAGAATGTCATGCCTGTAACCTGTCTCTTCTTGCTTTAAACATTAACACATTGCTTTAATAACCGAAGTACAGCAGAAAAGCCTGAACCACCCAGCCAGTCTGACGCTGCCCACACGTGGATGCAGAGAACATGCCAAGCGCTTTTGTGCACACAGTGCTCCGAAATGGCGGCCAGGCAAGCTTTCACAGGGGCTGAACCTACCCGAGTCTACACGGAGATGGACATGAAGGATGCCCAGCACACTGGGGAGCCCAAGGTATTTCTTCCATAAGGAAAAGAATCAATAAAGCAGGACGCTTTGTGGCAGATGGCCTTGCCTGCTATCTAGTGGAACAGGGTAAAAGACCAAGGGCTCTTGCCTGCCATTGATGCAAGAGCCAGATATTTTTGCACTTATTACTGCATCACATCTTCCAGCGTCCTGCCCTGCCGTAACAATTACTGAGACACAACAGACTTTGGATTGTCCAAGACCTCAAAACTTTTAGGAAGTTTCAAGTCAGCACTGTAACATGCTCCAGCTATTCACATTTGTTTGCTCAAGTTCTTTGGAGCCATCTAACCGTAAATATCTCAATGCTGCTCAAAGTCCCCCACCAAGCAGGCCCCAGGCAGCAGCTGCACCCAGATTGCCCAGCACAGAAGCCCCCCAGGAGCCCAGGGCTTGCACCAGCACTATGAGGCCAGGTGAGCAGCTGGATGGGAGCCAAAGCACCTCTGAACAAATAATAAAAAAAAAAACACAACCAACACCACCCACAAGCAGCATGGTGCTTTCATAAGAATCGTGCCAATCATGGTGTCTGTCATGTGCCACCAGAAGATGGCAAATAGAAGGCAAGGCAGGCACAAAGGTAAAAGCAGGTTGCTCAGTGCCTGCCATACAAGAGACCGTGACCTTGCACTAGAAGTGACCATCTTCAAAGCAAGCAAGGACAAAACCAGACCTTACCGGCACACGTTTCATACAACTGCTTTGTTGTTGTGGTTGGTTTTTTGGTGTGTGGGTTTTTTTTTATTATTTTTTTTTTTTTTTAAGATTGAAAATTAAAGCACAAGGAGTACAGCAACACCTGCCCTCCTTTTCTGTGTCTTCTTTGGCACCTCTTTCAACCATCGCTGCTGCTCTGTGCTGTGTGACTATATGCAAACTAGGATGTGGGTTTACAATACGTTTTGGTTGATTTGCAATATGTTTCCGATCTGGAAACAGGCTCTTACCCCACAGTAAAGGGAGTGAAGTGACCTTGTTCCCTCCAGTGAGGGCTTACAGAGAGGCAGTTACCATGAAATACCCTCGCCATAAAGCCATACCTTGCATTACCTCACTGGCGTGGCCATACTTTGTTCTGAGCATGGCAGGTACTGGGTGTTCCCACTACAATTACAAACAGGAACATTTTTATACATGACAGACTGCCCATGCAGGATCCGCATTTAGACAGAACACGTGGTCCTGGGAGACAAATAGACCTTTTATACAGCTTTCAAAGCTGTCCAGGCAAATTTCTGGATCTGCTCATCCTCGATTACAATACCACAAAGCCATCTCAAAAAAAAAAAAATAAAATAAAACCAACACACACGCAATAAGAACACAGATCCCAGGATGCTGTGAAGTATCAGCAGAAAATACATTTGGTCTGTAACTTCCCCTCCCCTCGAACTGCTGGGCTTTTGCAGGGGGAGCAGCAAAGAATTCCACAATACTGGGGTTCTGGCCACCAAAGGCTTCACTCCCTCAGGAACAACTCCAAGTTTTAGAACACCCACACTCAGCATGTGCCCCATCAGGACCGACACACCACACTGAGCCCCTGCAGCTGCGTTTGAGTGTGTTTAAGGTCAGTGTTACAGCCAGCGTTTGAGACAGATATTCAGACAATTGGTGCATATCTGTTTAAGATGACGCTTTGAATTTGTGCAAGTACAGCCTGTTCCTTTAAACCTGTGACCTCATTTATTTACATTACTGCAGAAAAGCACTGCCAGAAGCAACAGCTGATGACAGTCTCATGTATTTTTCCACTAAGACAACAATTAAACTGCTCCTGTGTTATTAATGAACAGATGACTTTGTGTCAAGTTGATTCAAAGTGCAGGATGCCTCAAGGTTAAGCAAACATGACTCCAGCATGTAAAAACAGAGGCCAGGTACTACCCAGCCACTTCCACACCTGGTGCTGCGCCTTTCCTCAGCTTGGCAGGAGGCTCCAGGCCCCGTCAGTGCCCAGAGGTCCTGCTGCAGGGTGGCACACTGGTGCTAAGCCACCCCCACTTTAGTGCCAGCATTCCGGCTGGTCCCATAGCACGGGCAGGAAACTATGGACTGTAGCACCATACTTGAGTGAGATGCACTCACCTTTGAGCACTATGCTTCTGGTTTTGTTTTTTCCTTACTGTCACATATTCCTCACCTTTGGCTCAGGCTTCAGCAGGTAGTTTTGCTTTCCTTGTGCTGACCTTCACATGACAGGTTTACAGAGGGCTGAGGCTGGCGGAGCTCACTTGGAGGCAACCTCTTGTCCCCAGATCACACGTCTCTGGTAGAAGTGCCTTCCCACGCCACGTGAGCCAGCAGCGCAGGGACACCCCATGCGACATCGCTCCCCTCCGACACAGGTACGTTTTTAGTAGCAAATCCACTACAGCTTGCTTCCTTCCACCAAGGAAAAAAAGAACTGTACAGTCTGAAGCAGAATTCAGCCAGTATAAGCCAAATCCACTCCCAGGATGTGGACAACTGCCCAGGCCACCTCTTCATACCACCAACCAACACAGCCACGTCTGCAGAAGTTTATGGCTGTACACAAAGGATCTTATATCTGGGCCATAACCAAACCAAAGGCTCACTACCTTATCTCCAATACCACCAGATGACATGGAAAGAGTAAAAGCAGGAGAAAAGCACCTAACTCTCCATATTTCTTCTGCAGCACTCCCTTAGCCTTGAGAAGGGGTAGGTCTACTGCAAACCAAAGGCACCAGCAGGGAGGGCGTGGAGGCACTGCGGCTGCACCCCCAGAGCACGAGAGCTAAGCCCACCTTGCAGCGGAAGAGCTAGCCACCACACTGTCCCACAGCTGTTTGCTGGCACCGTTTTAACCATAGCAAAGATGGTTTGTGGTGAATACTGGGGACCACAAAGAAGGGATGCTCAAATTTCCTGAACACAAGACAGCCACTCTCCTTGTCCAAGCAGGGCTCCACTCACTGTGGTGAAGAACTGTCCTTCCCACACCTCTTCTAGAGTAAGAGGGCTAATCCAAGCAGGTCATTGTAGGAGCACTCCTACTCTCCAAGACAGATGTCCTTCTCACCACAGCTGCTGCTGCTGAGCAATGCTCAGGGCTTGCCCTTACCACTGCAGAAAGCTCAACGTGGTTGAAAATACTGTACTTGACCATACCGTGGGAAGCTGAGATGAGAAGGGCAACTCCCTTCTGTCAAAAGGGGTGGGGACTGATCAGACCACACTCACCCAGGTGATGGTAGGAGTTGCTCCTTTGATTTCAAGGAAATTGGGCAGGGGGGTTGGTTGGTTGTGTCTATAACACTGGAAGGAGATTTATGTGAGGTCAAGCCCCCAACAGAGCACAGCCCATCCTCCTGCAGTACAAGGAGACCACAGTGACACCAGGACTGCTTTACACATTACCATTCCAGCTGTTAAAGAAAGGGGAGGAGAAATTTTAAAAAAATTAAAATTCCATCCTTTTTACAATGTAAGTATCCATATTGTCCTCAACAACCCATGCTGCCTTGGCTTCCAAAATCAAAGGCATAACTGAAAGTTTTTCTATTTCTCTTGCTACCAGCAAGCAGAATAGGTCTAACTTCCCGGTCCTGCGAGTGTATTTCTCACCTGTCTGCAGGAGGTTCAGAAGACCCATCATAGGGTTTCTTTCCCTGTTGTCCACAGAGCATCAGCCTTGCTGCAAAAGATTAAGCTTTAAGCAAACATAAAAAGTAAAAGTAAACATAATTCACAAAAGAACAGCTTCCACCTAGATACACTCAGTCTAATCTAGTCACTCCCTCTAATCAAGCTGCCAACAGCACTTAAAAAAAAAACCAAAACAACCTCCTGCATTCCGGATAACTTGCAAGGTCAGGTTTTTTCCATGTGGGAACTACCCTGAGAGGTCAGTTTGTACACAGATTCTGGCCTAGAAGAGTTACAAGCACATCCTTGACAACTGCTTTGAGGTCCCTTTAGAAGTCACGAGCGTGATGCTGGATAAGGAGGAAAGGTCTCAGCACCAAGGCACATGTGCGCACGTTTACACATTCCTTCTAATTCCATCTCACTACAGCTCACACCCCTTGCCACGGCACATCCTCTCCTGCTGGCCTTTGCGGTCCCCGGCCTCATCTGCTTTTATTTTGTACTTTGACACCAGGCACAGCACAGCCGGCTCTGTCCGAGGGACACATCCAGGGAAGCAGGGAGAGGTCTTGGAAAGCCCCTTCCGCGCTGTGCCAGCGATGCCGGCTCTGCCCAGCTCCACTCCCAGCTCCTCCTGTCCCACCACCACCTGCTCTCAGCCACACTGCCACACTTAACACACGCCTTGCTGCTTGTCACCATCAACTCTCACGCCTTCGCTTTTCTTCTTCTGAGGACCACTACGTCATCCAAATTAGTTCCGATTAGAAACAATCAATAACTTATTATTTGTTTTTTAACCTGCCACACTAGGGAAACTTTCTGGGTATTTCAGTTTGAGATTTTTTTTTAAATTTTCTCTTCCTTCAACTTTGTTTTTCCTTGGACCCTAAGTTTTTGGCCCAGGACACCCACACAAATCCCACATGTCCCTTCCCTACCCAACTCACCAGCTTTTCCAAGAGATGCCATTAACTTCTGGACTCCTCAGCAGCCTGTCCAGAAGCTGCTGTGAATACCTCTGTACCACATCTCTCATTTCAAGACACCGGTTCCAGCTTGTAACTGGAAATCTCCCTTTGCTGAGCGAGTACCGCATCTGCCCCTTTCAAAGAAAGGGGGAGACCGAGGGGCAAGGGAAGGAGCATTCACAGGACAGCATCCTTCAAAGCGCTGCATCATCCTTGGGGAGCAGTCAGGAAAGTGACTGGTACAAGGATTAAGCTATACAAGAATGTAAATAGGAACAAGACAAGAAACCCTACGTCCCAAACAGACTATGGTGACGATTCCGCAGCCACAAAGATTGGACTTACCCTCCCTGGAGGGCAAGCATTTATAGCAGAAACTCAAAATTAGACACATTACAACTTCTCATAGCAAAAGTATGCATTCCCATGGGGATGCAGGCTAACATAAAGTCCAATTAAATAATCACTGGAAATGTCGGCATAAACCCTGAAGGAATACATACTTCTACTGTGAAATGCTCCCACTGGAAATCGTATTAACAAAAAGGTCATCAAGAAACGCTGAAGCTATGTACAAAGGAGGCAGGGGAAGCGAGGGGGGAGGGAACAGAAACTATTTTAATGCAGTAAAGATACCACAAATGGTTTTATATTGACAAAAAGCTAGGAGTTTGTTTTCACAGACAGAGGTAGAAAAGACCAGATTTGTCCAAACCACTAGGTTTATTTTGTTTTGGTTTCTAACCTACCACCAATTCTCCCCCTGCCCATCAATCACCACATGCATCCCTCAAGCAAGTGGCCCGTTTGCCCAGGAGATGGCCAGCGGCCGGTGTGATAGCACACGAGCACAATGAAGAGGGGCTTTGACTCAGTGTATCTGAAAAGGGAGAGGGGTCCCGACACTGTGTCGGACATCTGTAATCCTGGATGCATAGGAGTGGACGTTTCTGTTTAATTTGCATGTTTTAGAGAACACTGACATTTTCATGGTTCAGCCATCCATTTATTCACTTTACCCTTTTAAGGGCAACCTCTTCAGGACAGCTTCTTTCCAACGACAGAACAGGCTGCTTTCTTTCTCCTGAGGATGAACACAGGCGCTCTTTTCCAGCCCAAGCTACTGTTCCTCCCCATCACGAACAGCAGCACTATTTGCATTAATATGCAATGAAAACAGGGTGCTGATACACCACGCCAGCATCTGGGAGTGCCATCCGTTCCTGTTGGATCTAAACTCAGAGTTCTAGAGTTTTTGGCTAGAAATAATAGCAACATCTGGCTCTGATTTGACGCTTTCCAGCAAGTTATTTCAAAGCACATGAAGAAAACCCAGAGAAAATAAAGGGTGCTGTCTCAACATATCCTAGTCCCACACTGTCCAAAAATAAAAGCAACAAATTACTGAAACTATCAGGGTGCAAGCCAGCCTCCACTCTGACACGAACTTCAGGGCCAGCCCTGGCAGCACTTAAATCCCATTCCTCATGATCAGGGAGGCAAGGCTGGTCCCTAAAAAACCCCAAAAGGCGAGAGAAAATTGACCCAGTTTGCATCTACATACTCCACAGTCAAGGGGAAGGGGGAAAAAAAAAAAGGTGGGGGAGAGGCATATTTACAGAATCCAGAGCTAAATAGCAATCAAACAAGAAATCTCTTCAGCCAGGTCAAAACTAACCTGTGTCTCCTTGTCTCCACAGGTGAGTTAACACTAACGTTTCCCAGGAATCATAAGTATTGTGTTATCCCATTAACAGAGATGTCATGCTGCCTTGCAGGACTAACACAAACACCTATGAACCTAAGATAAACCATCACATTAAGTGGGTTTGCACCTAAAATAGGCCTGCAAGTTCTAAGCAGCAGCAAAATGTTTACTCTTTCCATCAGCTGAACAGACTCCCATTATATTAGCAGAGACCAAGAAGAATTAGAGCCTACCACTGACAGGGTACAGGCCAACTGCTCTAACAACATCTTTTGCTTTAAAAGACTATTGGCATATGTAACACTATATGTAAAACACTACTGGCATAGCACTTATGTAAGGCTTAATATCATGCTTTGGCGTAATAAACTGGAGACAACCAATTCAGCTGATGACAGAAGCCTGCAAGTTATCTTCTATTTTCCAAATCTCTTTCAGCCATTGTAAAAAAATAAATATGGTAATTCATGTGTGGACAAGGAATAACATTTGTTCTTTTTTTTTTATTACCTTTAATTAGAAGCAGTTCTTCTCTGTTGCAGCAAATCTAGTGGGAATTAACCCAGGCGTGCCGTAGACTTTTTAAAACTAGAGCATAGTAAAAGAGTTGGAACTAATGTGTTCAAATCACTGTATTATTACTATTCTCTTAATTTATTTTTTCCAATTTCCTCCTTCAAAGCCATTATCTTGGAAACAGAGTGATGCATATGTGCAAAGCAGCATCTAACCGTAGTGGGAGCAGCGGCTCCCAAGCCCTCCCACCCACTGACCGCATTCATGCTGTGTGTCCCCCGCAGCAGGTGATGACAGATTTACAGCCACTCGGACTGCACTAACCCCAGAGCCCTCCAGTGGGGACAGCCCCAGGCGGGGGACACATGGGCTGGCTGGACCCCAGCCAAGGGAGCTAGACAAGGCTAGCGTTGCCCCAGGCAGCGGGAATTGGAGGCTCATTCCTTCAGGACAAGAGGGACTTGGTGGCACCCAGACCTACAGGGTCCCAGTTGCTCCGCGCAGACTTGCTGGTTCAGGTGTCCCAGGGGTGTGTGTGCAGAGACATGTTCTTAGGGGCACCACTAAAAAAAAAATAATAAAGTGCCAGGAGATCAGAAGCTTGCACCCCCCCTGGACCTTGGTCTCTTCACTGGGAATGGACCTTTCCTTTCCAAAGGAGGTAACCTGCTCAGCCAAGCTGAGAAAGACATGAAAACAAACCTTGAATTTCTAAAAGAACAAAAACCACCTAGAGGCAAATCAGAGCCTACAGTTTATCACTTCAGCTAAAACGCGCTGTTAAGGGAAGAGGGGAAGGGGGTGCTGCCAAGTCTGTCTCCCACTTTCTGCAGCAGGCAGCTGCGTTGTCCCAGGGCACCGCCGTGACGGTGGATGAACCTGGGTCGGCCATGCTTGGCACTGACGGCAGCGAGAGGAGCCTAGTGTTAGAAACCGCGCAAAGGATAGAAAAAGAAAACCCAGGCAGATTAAAATGACTTATCCAAGGCCTCGCAGCGAGTCTGCTGTGTGTGCTTAGTCACAGAGCAAGAGAATAACTATTGCACAGCCTTAGCCAGAGCTCCCAGGCCCCGAGACTGCCCTGCTACCTAGGCACGGTACAGATACCTCTGGCCAGGTTACTCCCCTCCTGCAGCCCACGGGAGAGAGGCTTACTTCTCCCATCTCCCCTCGCCTCCTTCAAGCCCCAAAATGCTGCTTAACAGTTCCAGAAGCAGGTCAGAGACCACCTTCTGGAGGGACACGTGCTCCTGGGGAACCAGCACCTTTCAGAGATGGTGAGGACACACCACATCCAACCTCCGGTTGTTTCGGGACATGAGGCTGCCTTAATCAGAGACAGTAACTGAAGCAAAGAGTTTCCTGTACTAAAAACCTCACAGAGCATTAAAAAAACCAAACCGCAACAAGCCCCCACAGCTTCACTAAAGCGTGGGGCATTGATCAGCCACCCTGCACAGAGACCACAAGCACCCCAGGACTTCCCAGCTGCAGAAATAACCCCGCTGACCACCCCCACCACCCACCCCCCCCCGCTGAGGGGCACAGCCAGGACTGCTGGCCAAACCCGAAGGCACTGGTGCACATGTGAGCTTCACCACCACAGCCGTCAGCATCCACGGGACCAAGGCCAGAGGAGAGGCCAGCCAGCCACAGCAAGCGCAGCGCCCAGGACAGCACCTTATCCAGCCTCCTCTCAATGGGACTCTTCCAGCTCTGACTTTCAGGTAAGGTGGGGAAAGGTGACATCCATGACATCAACTGCTCTTCTTCAAGCCCCAGTTTACCAAACACCTTCATGGTACCAAGAACCTCAAAAAAGTTTAACTTTTACAGCAGAGGTGTTTAAAAACTGCTGAAGACAGATTCAGGTGACTGCCTAGAAACAGAGCTCCGGGTAGAAAACAGCTTGTGGTAATTCAGGTCAGCCTTGCAATTCCTGTAGCCAGGACTCTCCCAAGCCCACCACAGACTTCCCAGACAAAGCCAAAGCACCACACATATTCTTATCTTTTGTGCAAAAGGATAACGCATTAGGTCATCTTCACAGATTACCATAAGTTATTTCTTTAAACTGCATGAATTCTATAGCCCTGCAAGCCCATGCTGAATATTTGAAAAATAACACTTCCCTCCTGGTTGGCCAGTAAACATGCAAAACAGACAAATGTTAAGACTGTGTGCCTGCTGCTCCTATTTATGGCATTTCTTCACTTCAGAGTTACTTTCATAAATAAAAAGAATTAATTATAATATGGCTTTTTACCAAGTAAAGAAAGAATCATAGCCTCAAGACAAGCGGCTGATCCCCCACTTCAGATGTTTTGTAAAGACAAGGTGATCTCACTGAAAACTTTTGTGCTCCTAAGCCTAGGAAAAACATTGGCTGCTGCTTTGGAAGGCAAACAACCCACGTATAGCTTTGAAGAAGAAAAACAACCAAAAAACACACACAAACCCAAAACCCCAGAAGGTCCACCTTTATCAGTTAAGACCACTGAAACCTCAAAGAGAGCTACTCTTCCACCTCTCAAAAAGGCTGTGCTCACCTTAAGGATGAGAAGCCAGAAGACACCAGCAAGGAACTCTATAAAGGTTCTACTAGTCATGTCTCACCTCCAGCAGGGTAAGGGCAGCACACGAGGCACTCAGCTAATTATAACCCAGTGCCTCCTGCCTACCAGCAACGCTGCAAGGGATGTCGCCCCCAGTTTAAAGAGAACTGGAGCCACATTCTTCTTTACAAGCAGAGGCATTTGCCTAATGTAACAGTTTGCATACCCTTGGAAGCCAAACCAAGAGTCAAGAAGCAAAGCTGGAGAGCTTAAAAAAAAAACACAAACAGGAAAAAAAAAATCCCCTTCTTGTTCCCCTCTTTCCAAGGCAGTGTCGCTGCCCTCTTCCCCTTCAAGGCCAGTTAAAATGTGACAGGCACTGTGCGAGCCAACACTTGGAACTCTCAGATGCCATCGTCTGGGAGGGGGTGCTACACTTTCCATCACTGCTGGACAATCAAAATTTAGAGGCACACTCCTGCAGCTGCATCTCCTCAAAGTCCAGAAAAGACTGGCCTCCAACCACACTATTGCCCCTATTATCTATATGCAAAAGGTATAGACACACACAACCAGTTTTCAGGTGTTGTGGCCAGTAAGATTATTCATTCCAGTGGAGGAGGAGATGCTTTTAAGCTCCAGCAATCAGTCTGAAAACTGAAGGTGAAATCTCAGCCCCACCAGAGCCAGCCGAAGTTTTCCCCCCCGCGTGACTGATAGGGTCAGATTTCCTCAGCAGCGCAGCAGGAACATGCTTTCAGTTTTAAACACACTGGACACTTCACACACAGTACTTCACACTTAAAAATACACATTTCCCTATTACAACCATGACTTAATAATTATTCAGTGCAGATCTCTGGTGGAAGTGAGTGCCAGGCACGTGTTTTGTCGGTCAGCTGGAGTTGTTGAAGATCACGTCAAGTTTTACTCTCACACTTGTGCAGTGTAATCCAATTAGGGTTTAAAGTAACACCAACACTGTTAAATTATGCTATTAATAATAATAAATAATGTATTTGCAACAGATTATGACCAGGTCAAGTATTCCAAAGGCAGCTGATCATAGTGCTTTACATGAACATGGGACAGCATAAAACAGGTACTTATTCCCTTTATAGGTGTCTCTATCCTCTGTAGTTGTTTCAACTTTGCTGATCAGTGACTTCAGCGTGGCAAGAGAACCGAAGCTATTCTTAGACTGTGGCAGAAAGCACGAAGTGGTTTGCTGGCAGGTCTTACACTCCCCACTACAATGACAGCAAGTCACTTCATTTATTTCCCTGTTAGATGAGCAACAAGACGACTGAAAGCCAGAGCATAAATAAGCTCCTCAGACCAGGAACAAGAACAGAGAAGCAACCAGCTGTTATCACCACCAGCCGGTTCCTCCCCATCCTCCTTGCTGCAGTCCAGCCACCAGTTCATAGCACATGGGGGAAAAAAAAAACCCTGATTATTTGCCAAATTTTTCACCTCTGCTTTCGAGTTTGGTGTTTACCTGCAGTCAAACACAGAAGCCTTTTAAAAAAAAACGGAACACAAGACTTCAGCAGGTTCACAAAACTCCTGCTATTGAGGCTCAAAGGCAGAGAAGGAAGGGCAGGATGAAGACAATTCTACCAGGCACCAGCCAGGGAGACAGAGGCAGCTCCTCTTACGCTAAAAGCTGTTGAAATGTGTTGGCACAAATATTTCAATTTTTCATGTATAGATTTAATTTAACTTGGAAGAAGAGACGCTCAACTGCAAACTTAAAACATTTCATTCTGTGTAAAATAATACTTTCCATCTGAATGCAAATGAATTTCCCACTTCCTAATTTTAGGTCCCAGTAGCAAACTCAAGCACACAAACCCCCCAAGGCTCCAGGTCACTTTTGCTATGAGCGGAGGTGCTCAGGGAAGGCAGAGATGCCTCACCGTTGGGTTTGCAGGGTAGAAAGGGGCACAACCCTGCCAAGGAAGACTGCAGCTACCGAGCCAGCATGGGGCCACACTAACCACGCTCTTCCTCCCCAAATTCAGCAAAAGCTTTGCCATTGGCCTCAAGCAGAACTGACACTGGGTTTTCCTCCTCTCCTTCCCATTGCTAAGCAAAAGGAAAAAAAAAAACAAACACACACAAAAAGAAAGGCCTTTAGGTTTCAGTAAGCATGCAATACCATGGTCTAGTACAAAGGTGTGTGGGTGCAGGGGAAAACGTGACTTCTTCCTATTTTGTATACAAAACAGACCAAGCAGCAGCTTCAGCCCTGACAGCTTCGGCTGCCTAGAGCCCATGTAGCAGCACTGTGAAGTACATGATTTTTATTTTATTTTTTTTAAATACAGGGTTTATGCCTGTCTCAATTGCTGTTGCGCCTTGCGAACAAAGAAATAAGCAAATCTTTGCTTCTAAAGAGCTTAAATCAAAATTATGCAAATGTTCTATTTATGACAAAAAGGAAGGCTGTGTTAAAGGAAGCAGCAAAGAGAGGCTTGGATAGGAACAGCGGTCTTCAAATCCCCCCATACCACGGCATACATAAGACCCCAACACCCTCGCCACAGTGCTAGTTTATATATTGGTCTGCTACATTAAAAATAAATCAGACCACCTCTTTTTAACTTGAGCCTAAAAAGGTGCCCCATACATACATTTATCCAACAGAGCATGGCCTGGCCTTTGGAAACAGCAGAGTTTCTCTGCTGCTTAAAAAGACTCGGGCACCTAAAACCAAAATGCAGGCAGGGCCACGTTGCTACCCCAGCACACTGTAAGCCAGAGCTGTAACTCAACCCTCAGCGCTGCCGATCGGATTCGCCCCACAACGCGACACCACGCCACGAAAATGGCAACGGGGCTGCCGGCTGACAGGCAGCACCAAACATGGAGAAGGTGGCACCGGATCAGGGGGACATGAACTTGGACAGCCAGGCTAGCAACCAGTGTTTGCAAACACAACACCGGGGATCAGATGGGCTGGCAATAAATTAGGACCGGATTGCAGTGAGCAAAAGAAATTACTGGAAATAGATGGAGGCAAAGAGGGCTCCCCAGCTAACCCCCATTTCATTTCAGTGCCTGAACCCAGGGATGCACACAGGCCAGCTCCAGGGCTGCTGAAGCATGATGGAAAAACCACTATCTGACAAGTGGAACTAAATAACGAGCCCTTCCAGCACCACTCCTCCGGCCGGGAAACTTAACCACAGCCTTCCTAAACGCTGCTTTATCCTATGCTTGACTCCAATCGGCCCCAGTTTGAGCTCCACTTCAAAGAGGGGGGAGGAGAGTTAAGATGACGGGGGATGCTCTTTGCTACACATTTCCCAAAAGCCCCAAAAGCAAAGGATGTCTTCTAGCATGCTTCCAGGTATGTTGGAAGAACAGTCTGGGGAGGGGATTTCTGCTAAGCAGGTCTTCCAGGCAGATGCTGATATTTGTCAGTAGTTGAAAACAAAAAACAGCCCAAGCAATCCCACAAGCACTCTGTTAAACCCAGCACCGTGCCCAGGGGCAGCTACCAGCATTGGAAGATGAGAACAGGTACTGCCCACGGGGCCCGACAGCTCACTGCTGCCCAACTATGGCTCTGCAGCTCTGTCCCAGCCAGGATCCTGCTACAGGTACTGAAAAACTGCCAGTTTGAGGCCCAGAGGAGCTTCAATGTTTTCAGAGTAACACAGTGGAAAACCGCCTTCAGCATCCCACTTTCCCAAGGATACGAAGATTTGCAGACTACAACCATGTATCTCATTGCAAAGGCTGTACAACAGTATGATTACCACCAGAAAAGCAGGACTTAAGTAGTAACCTCACTCTGCCAAGCACCTCCTCTCCCTCTTTTACAGATGAAGAGCACCATCATGACCAGAGAGACTCAATAAAAGCATACTGGAAACCTGCAGCAAGTATCAAAGCAAGCCCAAAATGACCATACACTTGCTGGGAGCAAGGAGAAAGTTCAGTGCAATTTTAAGCTTCCACATGATATACCCACAGAGGAGTATCTCACAGGACCCTTAACTCCTCTAAAGCTATGAAACTAACAGAAGGGGATAAACTAGCTGCCCAGTCCACATTGTGCAGGCTGGAAGTAGTAAGCTGTACAGAAAAATTAAGTGAATTATAGACATACAGTAAGTATAAGCTAAGCAACAAATCCTTCCACAGCTCCCCAGGGCCACAGCCAGTCTCTGCCAGCCATGCCTCTGACTGGCGTGAACACCCAGGGGAAAGGAGACTCAATCTAGAGGGCAGCATTGTTATAAATAGGAGGTGCAGAATAAAGTGAAGAAAGGGAAGTGACCTTGGATGCTGCCTTAATTGGTGGGGCTCGTCTACCCCTAAGCATTAAGGGATAGGCCAAACACCACATTAAACCAGGAGCCTTTAACAGAAAACCATATATATATATACAAGCATGCATACATGTAAACACAACAAATTTCAGATCACTTTTTAGACAAAGTAGCTCCCTCTGTCCATTATTCTGACCCCATACCACCATAACAAGGCTTGATCGCTCCTCAGGGTCTGCTCACTGGTCCATGATGCAACGCTTCAGGCCAAGCGGCCTCCCTCGTCTTTCTTCCTCCCTTCTACTCACCCACTGCTCATCTCCAGCACCCATGAGTTCAGTTCTATACAGACTAAAATAAGGCTGCTAAGTAAAGGTCAGTCTAACAAGCTAAGAGAGAAGTACACCCTCCTGGACCTCCGCCCCTTGGGTTATAAATACACAGAGCAAGCACTGGGGGAAATTCTTTGTCTGCACAGACAGACACCAGGAAGCACGTTTTCTCCTCCTTCCAGTTCCCACCCCCTCTGCTACTCAAGGACAACAGTCAGAGAAAAGCAAGCATCTCCCTGCTACCAGCTCCATGACTTGTCCATGGAAGGCATGTGCTTTGCCACCGGTCACTCGAAGCACACAGGCCTTCCCAGAGATAAGCAGACACTTTCACAGTTCAACCATCAGCAAGGCTGACACCAGAGTACTCGCGCGGCAAAGCAAACCATGAGACTAGGCGTGGGCAGAGAGGAGAATTACCTTTTAGGACTAGGGGTTCCTTGCCCTCTCGCTTGAGTGACTCCAGCACTATGTGGAGTGGCTGGGAAGGCATTACTCTGCTTGGCTCATTGGTATTCTCATCATAAACTATGATTTCTTTGGAAAAGATCCTCTTGAAGGAGTCCTTGCCTTCCCGACAGGAGATCAAGTCCAAGACTGTGATCTTGCCCTGCTGGAGCCTTCTCCGGCTGATCTTGTCAGAACAGTTAATGTGGACAGCCCCTTGAATGTGGCTCTTATTATACTCCATGAACGGCCTGCAGTCAATGATGACAGGCCCTTGGTTCTGTTGGTGGCTCTTGCTGCATTTGGTCATCTTCTTCGCCAGATCATTGGGGTAAATGATTTTGATGCTAGTGAGTTGCTTGGTGGTGCCCGAGACTGGGCTCCCCACCCCACCCAGTGGGCTCAAGCTGCCAGCGTTCTCATTGCTGTTGACCATTTGGTTGGCAGGGCAGGTGGTGGAGGCTCCGGCGCCGCTGGTGCTCGCTTGAGTTTGGGCCTGAGTGTCTTTGTCGTACGTTGCCACAGTGCAGCAACTGGCACTGCTGCATCCACAACTCAGGGAGCGTGCAGAGCCGTTAGATGAGGGCATATACGTGAGATTAGCAGTCTTTAGGGACACGACAGCTGTGCCGAGCAGACTGGAGTGGCTCTCACCGGCAGAAGAGGCAGATTCAAGATAGCTAGAGTCTAAACAAAGGTTGAGATCCTGAGGTCTCACTGGCCTTGAAAGTGCCACTACTACCCTGTCGTCTAAAGGAGATGGAGGCATGAGGAGGCTGAGCACTAGCAAGTTAAGAAGAACTCAAGATCACCCTGCAAAAAAACAACAACAAACAAACAAAAAAACAAAAAGGGGGGGGGAACGGGAAGAAGAAAAAGATGATGAGAACAGATCATGAAATCACATAAGCTCGTAGAAAGAGCAACTTACTTTGCCAACATCCAGTACCCACGGGTAACAACCCAACAACCCCTTCTGACAGTAGCTGCCAAAAAACCTTTTCCAATCCCACAGCAAATACTTCAGCTATCTGCACGTGTGCACATGGCACGCAGAATACACACGACTAGCCTGGACTGTGCAGCTACACCCAGGAGGAGGCATTTGTCTACATGCAGATGGTGCTGAGCTATTCTGAAACCCCAGGCTGCAAGGCACGCAACTGATAATGACAGAGAGGCACGTTCTCTTGTTCCCATCACTTACTGCAAGGGAAGCAACTACCGGGCTGACTCTACTACTGGGAGGAATGTACAAGAGCTGAATGTGTCAGTGGTGATGTGCAACTTTTCCAGCAAGCTGGAACAAAATTAGCTTGTGAGTAAATTCTCTGAGAGGTTACAAACTTGAACACAAAAAGCTAAATTAAAAAAAAACAAACAAAAAACCTGGGAGAAAACAGGAAAATGAGGTTCTGGAGAACTTCACGAAAAGCAAGCACGCACCCTGCACTTCCATCACCCGGTTAGGGAGGTGACTCCAGCCCCAGCCCCGGGAGGGCTGCTGTCCCCCCGCAGTCCCGGAGGCAGCGGGCTCCCCCCTGCCCAGCACACTTCACAGCTTCTAGAAAGGGGGGGCCCCTCGCCCCAGCCAAGGTCAGTGCCCGCCCAGCCCTGGCCCTGCCGCTGGCGAAGGGGCAGCGCACGGGATCCGCGACCCCCCGCTCCACTAGCGGGGGAAGGAGCCACCGAGAGCGAAGCGGCCGGAGGCAGCCCGGCCACGCCGCCCCCTCCCCCGCCTCTCGGGGGGCGGCTCGGCTCTCGCCGGGGAGCGCATCCCAGCAGCGACTTCACCAACTCCAGCGGCTGCCCCGGGGCGGGCGGCTGCCCGTGCCACCGGCTCGCCTCCCCACCCAGCCCCGCACCGGGCCCGTCGGGAAGGGGTGCGGGGATGCCCCAGCCCGAGGAGCGCAGACCCCCGCCCGGGAGGCGCTGCCAGCACCCGGCAGCCGCTGCTGCACGGAGCAAACCCGCGGGCAGCGGCGGAGTGCAGCGCACCGGTGCAGGCGGAGGTCCCGGCCGGCGAGGGGGGACGGGGGGGCGTCCCAGCTGTCCTCGCCCTCCCAAGCGCCACCCCCCCACCCCTCCCCGCTGCTCGGGAAAAGGACAAACGAGCCCCGTGCGCCTTCGCCCAACGCGCCTAAAATCCATTGAATAACGGGGGAGCGCGGCCGGCTGCCCCGGGCTGCGGCGGGGACACGGAGCGAAGCGCAGGAGAAGCGGAACCTCCAGCTGCGCCCCGGAGCGCGGGGACCCGGGACGGCCGCCCCCCGCGCAGCGGGCCGGGCCGGTGCTCCCCGCCGCGGCAGCCGTGCCCGGGCTCCCGCAGCCGCCGCGTCCCACTTCCCCGCACTCACCGGCGCGGTGCGCTCCGGCCCGGTGCCCCGCGGTGCGTGCTGTTGCTGCCGCTGTTGGTGTTGCTGCCCCTGTTGGTGCTGCTGCTGGTGGCGGCCGCCGTCGCGCCTCGCGCCCGCTGCCCCGCGCGCCACCAGCCCCGCGCTCCGCGCGCCGTCCGCACCATCCTCGTTACTTTCTCTTTTGCTACCGCGTAAATGTACGGCTCGCCGGGGGCGGGGCAGGCGGTGACGGGCGGCCCCGTTGGCCAATGACCGCGCGGCGGCCGGCGGCGGGGCGGGGCCGAAGGCGGGGTCGGCCCGCCGGGCGCCGGGGCGGTGATGTCATCGGCAGCCAATGGGGAGGGCGCGGCGCCGGCCCGCGCCCCGGGGCAGCAGCTGCTCCCCGTTGACAGGCGGAGGCGGCCGGGCCGCGCGCCCCCCACGGCAGCGCCCCCTGCAGGACGGGGTGTGCACCTGCGGGGCCAGGGGCTGGGCTGGCCGCTGCTGCCCACCTGCGCACCCGCGGAGGAAAGCCGCACACACAGAAAAACCCCAAACCCGACAAAACGTGCTAAACGTCCCCAGAGCAGCCCCTTCCTCGGACAAAGCCACACACGTCCCGGTGGCCCCGGGCCCGCCGCCTCCGGGGCCACAGCACCGCGCCAGGGAGCTGCACGCCGGGGGGCCGCGCCGCCCCCCGCCAGCAGCACCCCCAGACTGCCTGCCAAAGCAAGCTGACAGCGAGCACTGGCGCCCGTAGCCCCGCACATCACTTCCACGTGCAGGGCTGTTTGTACAGCCCACGGGAAAGGGCCGGTGAGGCCACCGAGGAGCAAAGCCCCCCACTCCCGGGGAGGCAGCGGGGCAGTCCTGCGTGTCCTCCCCAGCCCCTGCCACAAGCCGTTTGATGATGTCCAAGCAGCATCGAAACACGGAAGGCTGCTTTTCAGCTGCTTTTCCCAGCAACCCTCCTCTAACAAAAGTAAGCCCACTTAGTAGTATAATACTTTGAGTAGAAAACCCGTAACTTCCGTGCACAGCAGCTATCAGTCACGGGGAGGGCAGATGTCCCCCTGCATGCTGCTCGGGGCTGGCCAGGCTCAGTGGGTCTCCGCCTGCCTGAGCTCCATGTTAAAGATGGATCCAGTTGCTCGGCGTTATGCAAATTGAGATCAAATCCAGCTTCTGGCATACTGCCCGTCCATCCTTGTCCGGCAAAGATCGTCAGCGTTCGGATTAGCCTGGACTCTCCCAGTGTGAAAAGGAAAACAATACAGGTGTGAGGACAAGGTTTTAGGGACCAGTGAAGAGGGCAAGTGTAAATCCCTTTCACCCTTTCTGTCAGGCCTCGACATGGGTGAAATAATGAGCTTTCACCCTTGCTATGGGTGTGCTACGAGGCAAAAAGGTGCAAACTGATTTTTGAGCCATATGGGTCAGCTTATCAAACACCAGGAGGGTACCTGGCAGCAGCACGAGATGTTTGCACCCCTTGCTTCCCCACCGTAGCATTTCCTCGTTCAGCAGCCCCACCTCATCACCTATCAATCCACCCAGTCAGAGACAGGGAAAGTGGCATTGCCAGAACAACGCACCCCACCATGTCCTCCCTGATGGTGGGAGTGCTGGAGCGTTTCATCTACAGCCAGGAATGCAAACTTTGGAGCTGGAGGAGGAAGGGAGAAGTTAGAGCAGATACGATGTCATCAGTACAATAACATTGCATCTAAATCAGCCCCCAAAGATTTTGGTTCTGGAGTATACGTGGTGAATCCATTTTTTGACTGGGATTTTCAAGCTGTGACTACCAATCCAACTGGGACTGTTACAAAAAATAGTGTCAAATGCTGCAATATCAGCATTCAGCAATTCAGAGTAAAAAAAATCTCATGAAAACAGGCAGCAAGATTTCAGCAGCACTGAATTACTTTTTTTTAATGAATAGTTCTAACCTAAACAGCAAGTCGAGTTCTCCTCATAACCATCCTTTAATCAGCTTTCCCCTAAATGTTTCTCACAGGACAGTGACTCATCCAACACAAATTCAGGCTTTGGGCTTCCAGTGTTGTGATGCCACAGTGGGCACCAGCTCTCCTGCGCGCCGGAGAGGAAAGGGGAGCCAGGGGATGGCTCCCGCATGCAACAGCTTCAGCTCCAGCGATCTGCTCCCACTGAGAGCAAACGTGGGGGCAAAGACTTTGAGCAAGGAAGTCATGGAGTGGCTTCATCTTCACACCGGCAAAGACCACACTCTGGAGGCAGTGCCTTCTGAAGGCTTACAAACTGTAAGTCACTATGATGCCCAGCACAAAGGCAAATCAGGCTTCTAACAGCGGCATGCAATTGCTGCGTTAACAGTCGCCCTCCCCAGCAAGACAGCAAACAGATGAATGGAGAAATGCACCGGTCTTGGACTCTCTCCACAAACATGGTTCAGTTCCCCGGAGGTGCCAGTGTGAGACACCACTGTAGTGTTTTCAAGCTCTCTATTCCTCTTTGTCCGTGGCTCACTGAGGTTGGCACTGGGCTCGCTGCAGAGAGGAGGGTTAGCTCATGCTTCCCTCAAAACTGCCCTCTCAAGCCACACTGGGGCTTGGAGAAGGAGCTCTCCACGGGCTTATGTTCAATTCACTGCCTGAAATGGTCCTTCCACCCAGGGGAGCTGGAAACCCTGTTTCTGTGCTTGGGCGTCCTCCCAAAGCTAGTCGTGTCCTAAAGCAAACATTTGCTGGAAAACACTTGGAATCATTGATTTAGCTATCTTTTACTTTCTGACCAAATTTCTCAGTACCAACAACGTGCGCCAAGGAAATGCTTCGTGACTTGTTTGTGGAGGAGCTCACCTCGCAGAAGAGCCATGCGGAGCTTACCCACGGCAAGCAGTGCTCCCTTCTGAACAATACTCAGCCTTTGCCAAGTTTTCTTACAATACAAAGGGAGGCCAAATGTAATTTTGTCTCATATTTGACTTAAATTTGTATTTTTCTAAGAATGCTGACTATAAGTTCCTATGCTTCCCAGTTTTAGAAGGATTTCCTACAGAACTTTTACTGACTTCACTCTTAATACTTTTTATTAGCCCATGACATAAGATTGGCCCTTTTCCGGCTCTCAGCAACCACAACCCACTCTGACTTTTTTTCTGAGCGTATTCAATGAACAGCTTTCTAAATGCTTTTGCTTTCTGTAATTTAACGCCCTTAAGAGACACAACTTATCTACCCCCTAATAACTAAACTTCTATTTTCTGAAAAGCACACAAGAATCCTTACTATGAAAGCTGGCAGATCTTAGTTAAATTCCCACTTCCAGCAGTAGCAGCACATGGGATTTTGACATTAATTTTCCTCAAATGCTTTTGCCATCATAGTGCACTTGCTCAGATATTTGTAGAAAACCACAAGCAGACGAAGAGAAATCATTTCAGAATTGAAGCAAGTCCTCACAAACTCTCACAGTATACTAACTGCATAAAATCCTATCAAACCTGTTCAACCACACAAAAAGGGTAAAGATTGCTAAAAACACACACTGAATATTTAACAGATATGAAAAAGAAGCCATCAAGATTCTCACCAATAACACAGGCATCCCTTAAGAGCTCTCAAACTAAAGAGTCCCTTGCTGTTGAAAGATTTCTTCCACATCAACCTTTTTTATCTTCCACTCTACAATCAGGGACCTTTTCTCTTTTGTTTAGGATTTAAAAAATATATACAATTACCTTTGCCAACACAGCCATGTACAGCACCCACCCTGCTGTCCAAGCAGGGAGACAAGTCTGCTGTTCTGACCCCCCCTGAACATTCAAATCTCCTCCAAAGCGATGTGTGAAGAAAGGATTTGACCTGATGTACGAGACGGTGCGTGCCTTTGCCACGACCACTGCACACTCCACGGTCCGTACGACTGCAGGACTGGGCACCCCTGTGCCCGCTGCTGTCAGCGCTGCCCTCTCAGTAGTAGCATTACGTCAGTTTTAGGAAGAGAGTAACAACCAAAGTTAGGTGTTCACGACAACAGGCTGTGTAAAGACAATAGAGGACAGTTGTCTGTCCCTCCCGAGACTAGGATTTAAACAGAGCAGAGAAAGTTGCCAATTTTACCAGCAGAAATGGCAAGCAAGAGGCTGAATGACTTGCCCAAAGCTACACAACAGCTTACACTGTGGAGCAGAAAACTGGGTAACCTGGGGAAAGCAAAGGTGCTAACCAGCGCAGTATTTAAATTGCAAACCAGGATCTTGCACTTCAGGGGTATCACATGAACTGCTAAAAGCAGATCCCCCTGGGGCCAGACCGAACTTCTATCTGTTCACTACTTAAGTTTGCCCATTTGACTTTTTAAGCACTCTTGGATTCTTGATGGGTTTTATTGTACCCCGTGGCATCGCCTTTGTCTGTCCTCATTAGAAATGTCAGTTCATCACACAGGCAAAGCTAAGAAACCACTTGATTTAGTTTTTGTTAGCCTTTTGCAAGAAAAGGATACCCCCTCTTTCTTTTTAGGTTTCATTGATTGGTTGTTTTTTAAGTCTGTTTAAAAGCACCTTTCTCAGTAAAACACAAACTTCCCTATTAACTAGTAGGAGACGAAACATAACCCTTTTCAAACAGTTTGTCTTCCAAGGAAGGGGTTGGTTTTAAAACTGTGCACAAAATCAATTTATAAGGAAAATGAGAGCCAGTAGTAAACACAAAGACATATCCTTGTACTCCGGGTTGCTTTTTATGGTTTATCCCTCTTGTGGAAGCTGCTATAACATGACCTAGGTGAGAAATTAAAATGCAGTACCTATGGCATTGTAACTCCACGTGGATGCTTATGCTGCACAGTAAGCAGCCTGCATGGGTTTGGTAAGCCACGGGTGATGCCACGTGTCCCTTCCCCAGGGCATGCCACGGGAGTGTTTGGGCAAGGAGGGCACAGGAGTGAGCAGCGTTGCTTAAACAAAGCAACAATGCAAGCGGTCAGACAGGCAAAGTCAACTCATACCTGCTGAACTCCATGCTTGCTCCAGTTCAGCTTTTGGCCTCCACTGTGGGGCTGTGCTCAGACGCTCGCCCTGCAGCCCTTGCAGACATCCTCGCCTTCCCTGGAGCTTGGTGACAGATCTCGGCCTGAGACCACCCTGTAACCGCCTTGAGGTGGGGTGCAGGTGGGATGGGTTAGGTTGAACAGCAGCTAATGTAGGGGACAAGCTAACCTGGGCAAATTTGCCTCCAGGAGCCCCATGAGCACCCCTGTGAACCTTCTGCCAGTAAAGCGTGGGGACAGCTGTGGGCTGGGAGGAGCGGGAAGTGGTTCAACACCTTCAAGACCTGGTGCTCGGGTGAGAAGATGATCTGTGCTCACAACCTTGTTTACACAATTTCATTAAACAAATGCAGCTACAGATTGACATTTTAATTCCCCTACAGGACATTTACCCAAGGCTTCAAAACAAACATATTTCCACTTGCCCGGCAGTATATACCACCTTTGAAGCAACACAGGAATGATTAAATAGGAGTTTGCTTCAGTAAAGTCAGCTAGTTTTTCAAACTTGCCTGGATCCAATTTGCCCATTTGTCTTTAAGCTTCTCCAACCATCTTTGGCTTCAGCCTGGCCAGGAACCCCAGCAGGACAGACAAAGATGATTATTTTTTTCACAGTCCTTTTATCAGCAGTGGCTGTTTGGGTCAGCACACAGTTACTGACCTCCCCAGGGTACATGTACCATAGGGAGCAGAGCAGACACCAGTCACTAGAAGGGTTCAGGTGCTCCTGGAGCCACACAGCACCAGCTCAAAGCAATGCCAGGAGCACGGCAACAGGAAGGGACCGGCGGCACATCTGTGCCACACAGGAGGGGACATGAGCACCAGGGAGGGAAGGAGTAAGAGAGTATGAAAAGAAAAAGGGAACTGCTTTCTGAAGATCTTTATTTATAAACTGCATTCAGGCCGGACATGGTCTTACTTCCTTTTCTTAGAGATTGGGTGAGATCCCTCACTCTGTCTCTCCTTCAGAGAGCCAAAAAGAAAGAAAGAAAGACGGGTGATGGGGAGCAGAGCAAGAGGACTGGAGAAAGTCCAGCTGGAGTCACTCCTACAGCTCTGTTCAGCATCTCAGGGTCATAAAGGTTAGTCTCTCCTGGCTTCAAAAAGAGATCAGAGAAGGTGAATTATTCAAATCAGCTCCATTGGAAAATAAGTGCATGAATAGTTGCTGCCCTGACAATAACTGTGAGCTGAGAAAGCTGCGGTGCTATTGACAGCTGCTGGGCCAAACACTGCTCTCCATCGCACCCAAACCACCTATTGATTCAGCAGGAGTGAACGCTGCCTTTCAGTGCACTGGCACAAGGTCTCCTTCCCTGAGGCAAATATCCGATTGTCCTGTCCTAGCAGGCTGGGAACTGCAGACAGACGTGCACCAGGCAGGCGAGGGCACGCTGCAACTGGCACCACAGGACAAGGGCCTTTGGAGGGTCCTGCCAGGTCCCCAGCTGAGATGCTGTAGACATGCTTCCAGGCAAACCTGAGCCTTGGTGCCCCTCTGCAAAGCTGGGTAAGGCCAAGCCCTTTCCTGCTTGTGCTCGGGAGGATGGCTGCCTGGCCGCCTGAAGGGGCAGATCTTGTGGGCTCTCCCTCCTGGTTCTTCTTTCGCAGCTGATGAGGCTGCTCCGTCCTGAGCCGCAAGAGTGAGAATACTGTCTTTACGTATTTCTGCCTCCACGCCCATAAACAAAAGGGGAAGCAGGATGGGAGTATGACCTTTATGGCTTATCCATACTTGGAAGTGTACCAGAACACATCTTCAGAGATGCTTGTTTCAACTGCTGCTGTAGCTGCTTCAGCAGCAGCCCCCGTACGGCCTGCCTTCAAGAAGGGCAGCTCCCGTCTTACGTGAGAAGGTTCTCATCTTCCAGAGCAAGCTTCCACATCAGACCTTCCACCGAGACTGCAGTTGTGGTTCTGCTTGGCTGCAAACACCAGCCCAGCTCTGAAGGTCAGGGGTGTGAAAAAGTGCAACCCTGCACGGCCAGACGAACCCTGCTAGACAGCAGATGTCTGTCTACAGTAGATCTGAGCTCTTACAGCCCCACTCACTACCATGAGTGACCAGACTACCAGGGTCAAATCACAGCCCAGATAACTGGCACTAGCAGTCCTGGTTTATAAGTAACTTTTTAACCCAGCATTGCCTGCCTGCGTCACCTCCGGCTGCTTGCTCCTGCCTCGCTGCCTGCTCTGTGCTGGCCTGCACGTGCGCCGACACGTGGCGTGGGGAGCTCATCCCACGCAGATAGGAACCAGCAGAAGAGGCACAGATCCCCCTTCCTTCACCTCTCCTCACACCAGATCAGTTCTGGAGTTTGCACCAGCACTTGTGCCAAAACAGCAGAGGGGTCGCGGTGAACAGCCACCGGGCTGGGCACCCCTGCCCCTGCCCAGGGGCACAGAGCAGAGGGGCTTCACTGACAAAGCACCATCCACGCAGGGAAACCACCGGCTCCGCTCCTTCACTCGAAGACTGCCTGAGCCTGCACCAGCCTTCCTCAGGGGCATGAACAACACTGCTCACTCACCTGCTTAACCAGGGAGAAGGCCCCCAGGCTCCCAGCCCCCCCTCCAGCCCAGGGGAGACGAGGGGACAGAGGATGCGCACAGACAGGCTGCAAGTGAAGTGCATCAGTCAGCCATCAGCAGCGCTGCGCTTTGGCATTCGCAGGTGTTTCGGAGGAAACTAATTGAACCATCATAAAACCACTCCGAATGCTTGTCCTAAGAGAACATCCTAACTAATTTGTTTACAGTGGAGGCTTTGTATTGTAAGTTGCTGCTCATTTAAGATTAGTATTCAGTGCCAGCTTCCACCCCACCCCATTTCCGTCTGTATTAGACAGAGCTGTCAGCATCTCGCCTCCAATGAAATGAGCATCAATATTCCTTGGCAGCAGGCAGGGGAGGCTCTGCGCAAAGCCAGAGTTTTAACAGCTCAGTGGATGTGCAGACCTGTGAACCTGGAAACTTTTGCTCGGCCGGACTAGATGGTTCAGCCCAACTACCTTCCTCCCTCAGTGCAGCTGCCTCCGGAAGGGAAGGAGAACAGGTCCTCCTCTGACCCATGTACCTTCTGTGTGGCCACAACAAGGACTGGATGGGAACAACTCCTGAACTACACGGACCCTCCCCGTGGGCTAGAGACTCATCTCTCAACGTACATTTACAGGCGGCTCCTCTCCTTCTGCCTGAACTTCAAGCAACTTCCCCTCCATGGGATAAATGGCCTCTTCCTCAGCTTGATTACAGCAATCCTAAAATTGGAACTGAGAAGTTAACAGGAAGAAAGAGCTGGGATCTTACTGAGATCAACTCTATTTCTGTCTTGTTGACTGAAATAGGCAGTTGACCTTGTTCTACTTATGACTATTACCACAGCGCAAGCCACAGCTTGCTTTTCCACCAGCGCGGGGCGAGCAGGTATAGCAGAGGCTCCGGGGCACCCTCCGCCTGGTTCACTGATCCCATGCCTCCCACCACGGTCGGGCGACCAGTGGTCACCCCCGTGCAGCCAAAGCCAGCCAACGGGGAAAGCGCAATTTGTATTAATGGGCTCCAAATTTTCATCATGTAAACAACCAAAGTGCTCTGGGTCACAGGACAAGCTTGCCTCCCTCCTCCTCCATTTCCCCGAGGCGCTGAGCAATAATTACGCTCACCATCTTCCTTACACTAACACAACAAGCCAGTTTAAGTACAGAGGGTGCTTCTCTTGCCAGTCTATTGTACCAAAGGCCAGTGAGCCCCATGCGGGTTTATGTACCCTTCACTGAAGAGATTTTGCCTTTGAAAGGGATGACAGTTTAATTAAAAGCATCTCCTGCCTCCAGAGCCCCCCTTCCACCAGAAAACCACTCCTTGCTTCCTTCTGCTTTCACAGCTGCCAGCTGGGTCCCGCAACACACCTGGCATCCCCCTTAATTTCGGCCTGACCACGATGCCGGGGGCTGCTGGGACTTCCCGGAGCGGGTGCAGGAGGCCAAGCCCCTGCCAAGCCCTGCAGGTGAGCAGGGCAATGGGGGACACCAGCTCGCAGGTTGCTGGTGCCCAGTTCTTTCCCTGGGAGGTCACCACAGCTTTCAGCTTAGCGCGCTGTGCTGGCCTTGCTGCGCCTCTGCAGAGGACGTTGTTCCAAGGGGAACAGCACATTCTCTTGCCATGGTTAAGGCATCCCCTCTTCCTTTGTGAGGTTAATGTATTATAGACGCCAGGAGATGAGGGAAGGGCACTGAGGGTTAAAGATGGTAGGAGAAAACTACAGATCAGTTTGGCTCTTACCAGCTGAGCCTGCGGTTCATGCTTGAGGCCAACCTTAATTTAAGCTGGCAGACTACACTCTTCCCACCTAAATCAGTAACAGAGCAGTGGGATGGTATAATCAGCTCATCAGTATCATCAGTGCTTGCAACTGATACAAATTTTAAGGTAAATCCTGCTCAGTTGACTCATGAGATTGAGGGACTTCCTAAGGGACTTCTACCACTCTTGGTAGAAGGAAAACAACGTGATGTAATCAAGAGAAAAGAGGAAGCTGGCTCCCTTGTGCCCACTTATGAGAGTACAGCAAGCGGGATTTGGCTGTAAATATAGATCTTGTGCAAAATGCCTGTTCTTGCTTAGAAGGTAGATTACCCACGCTCGGGTTAGGCTGGCTGCTCCTAATAGGAAATCACAGTGCCCTTCTCTTACATAGCAAGGTACGAAAAAATAAACCCAAGTTTATTTAGGGTTAATATAAATGTCCCAGGCATTTCTCAAGACTTCTGTTTTCCCACGCTGATGATCCTGCAGCTGATGGATTGTGAAACCACAGTGCAGGGACTCACACAAGAGATGTCAGCAGTGGAGATTACACGCTGCGGGCTTGCCTCCCCAGCCCACTGAGGATTGTCACCACACCTACCATCTACTTAGATACCTCTTTGAGAGATTAATTTGTCTGTTGGACCAGTAATAATTTTTCCCCCTGCCACCCACTGAAAGCAACGCGGCATGCAGCCAACAGCCGACCAGTCCTTTTTCTTACTCCAGTCCAATTCCTGTAGTTCTCCTAACCTCTAATTGAGCTCCTTCCGTCTTTACGAGTATCACGTTCTCACTAGATAGCCACATGGCTGCTCCTGAGCTGGCTATAAAATCCCTACCAGCAAGCAGTGGCCCTGGTTCCAGATCCCTGAAGCACTTCACCCTGGAGTAGGTACGAAGTATTGGAAAGATATCTCTTAGTAAGACAGTCATGCCACAGTTTTGGGTTATGCAGCTCTGCCCTGCCTATGGTCGTCCCTGCAGGAGCGCAGCTGTAGCTTCACTTCAGCGTCTGCTGGTGGTTTTGGTCAGCTCAGCCCTTGTTCCTCTGTTCAGCAGCAAACTGAAGATATTAGGAACCATACGGGCAAGCTTTAATCACAGCCCCTTTCTCTTTCACAAAGCAGCACCTGGTGCATGTGGTGTTCAGGGAGGTGTGGGACAGACCGTCCCTACTACAGGCATCATTAGCATGCAACAGCATACTGCTCCATGGGTTCAGCATGACGGCCTTTTGTAGGTGATCTCTGTAACTCATGGGTCATCCTTTGAGTCACTACAGCTGAAAACGGTGGTAGTGCCAGTCCTCCACACCTGAGTCAGTTCTGCCCACGCCACCCACATGAGAACAACTGCACCAGCCCCAGGTTAGCCTCCTTCTTCTGCATTGAGGAACAGTTTGGAGTGAGCTCATAGTAATGGACCTTGTACGTCCTCAGAGCATTGCCAACACGTTGACCAGTCCTCCACACTGCCGACATGAGACGAGGAAAAGAGGACCGGTCAGATGGTGCCATACTCCAGAAATGGCCCTACAGGCTCCAGAGTAACCAGAGAGATAAGATCCCATTCAAAGCGGGGTCATTGGTGGCTTGGAGATCCCAGGTGACTTAACAGACTGTGTAGGACGTAAAAGGGTGAGGAGCAGACCCCGAGGGTCGTCTCTCAGCTCTGAGACAAAAGCAGTAAGAGCATGCCAGGACACGCATCAGAATTTCAGCTCTACGTGAATCCTGCATCAGCAGCAACACACTAAGATGGGTCAATGGCACAAACAATGCCTGGGTGTTTCTCACCACTCGTTCCAAATTCTGTTCTTCCTAAAGCCTTGCCTAATTTTGCTTTTAAAACACACTCAAAGAACATTGCTTCCTCTCCCTCTTCTCCAAAATAAGGCCATTAATTACAGAGATCTAATAATAAAGATACAGTAAACTTGCATGAGTTTGTATGTTATTTATGAGGTGACACAGCCTTGAAATGCTGCAGAAGCCAGTGTAAGTGGCTGTAAGCTAGCAGAAGAGAATGGTTTCAGTACCAAAGGCAAGTAAAACAGTCACCTGTAGGCCAGGACAGAGTACTGTGCAAATATTTCTGAGCTGTGCCCATCATTTGTGCTGTACCAGGCAAATCAAGTGGATTTCCTCAAAAATTAAAAGGATTTTTCCTGTCCTAGTGAGTGCATTTACTATTACTCTGATTGAAGTAGTTTTCAAATATGACTAATCCCATCTGGCTAGCAAGAAAATAAATAACAGCTTTTTTTGCCTGTCAGATGCAGCGATACTGTGGTAAACACTGTCACTCCAGGTATCATGTGGGTCCGCTCTGAATCTTGTCAAGGGACTTTCATTCAGGATTTTAGTCCTCTTCCTTTCTAGGCAGCCATGCCATCCAGACGAGGCACCCAAACCACCCGGATGAGGCACCCAGCTGTTGCTGCTTAAATTAGACACCACCCCCGGATCACTCCAGTGCTCTGAGTCACCCCCCTGTCCACTCCTTATCGCACGAGATCGAAGAGGAGATGCCGAAGTCAACAGTGCGAGTAATTACTCACAGTTTTAATTGAAGGAGTGTAAAAATAAAAAGTGATGATATCATGAAGTGAAAGATTCTTTCTTGATGAATGTTAAGTCACACAGTGGGAGTGGTGAGGAGATTATGGTCTTCAGCTGGGGCAACAGAGGTGGGTCTGCTGAGCCTACAGCCGTGATGGGATCGATGTTCAGCAAGGGGCAGTTACCACCCCTGCACTCCTGCAAAAGAAAACTCTCTCCCACCATCTCCCTGATCCCTTCTGGATCTTCCCCTTCCCAAAGAAGTATCTTACACCCTGAATCTGGTGTAAGATACCCCAGTTCCCCTTCACATCCCAGCCCCACTCTGCTTCACTGCTTGGCCAGGGCAAGTGATCAGACAAGCGCGGTGTTTCAGAAACACCACAGAAAATCACTAAGGAAGAATAATTTTTCCAAGAGGTATTTCCAGAGGCATTGCAGTAGACATACATGTTAACAACAAGCGGCTACCAGATCCCCGCGTGTCTCTACAGGCACAACACACGTTCAGGAAGATTTATCTTCTCTATTTCTTTACTTCCTACAGTGCAGAATGACCTCTTCAGAAATAAGCACTCCAAAGGGACTTTTCCCGTTCCATTACTGAAGATGTACTTCCCTGCCCACATGGGCAGCCTCACATCGCCATTCAGCAGCTATTAACAGCAGCAGCACTGCCAAGGGGCTGTCGGAGGACAGAAAGGGACGGGAACTGGAGTTTCATTACCCTTTTTAAGGACGCAGATCATTGACTAAACAGGTTAAAAAACTAAAAATGTAAAGGGTTGAAACTTACGGTTTGCATTGTCTTTAAAAAATAAATAAATGAATAAAAATTCTTTCTGGCATCACAGCCAAACAGGGGCCAGCAGATGTCACGACTCAGCTCAGCTGCCTGTCCAGAAGCACCAGTAAGCACAGCTGAGCATGCCAGTGTGCTTGTGTGCCACTGGCATACATGGAGAAGCTCTGGGGTGTGTTATACGCCCGGCCATAAGGCAAGCGTGCCCATTTTGAGGACAGAGAACAAGCTCTGGGTCCACACCTGGGTAATTTCCCCTGTACCTCTGTGCCCCGTACCTGCAAACTGCGTGTGTAAGCCTGCCTGCAGCTAACAGATGGGGGCAAATCTATTTACTATAAATTTTGCCAGGAATGGGGAACCTACACTAAATAAAACATACCTTGTGTGTGTTCAGTGTTAGAGATGAGCGACTCAACGTCAGTTTTTAGCTCCAAACTAATTGTAATGGCTGAACCGTAAGCACTCAGACAACAGGGTAATGGAAATCGTCACAAGCCCTTATCTGCAGCAGCTCTGCCAGCTGCTGCGGTGATGCTGTTTCACTTCTAACATTATTTTTTTTTCTCAGAAGAGTCTTTGCCTGTTGCCTAGTTATCTGCAGGACGAGCAGAACAGGGATTGAGAAATGTGCAGCAAAATTGTTTCAGACCCATGGAGGCTCTGATAATGAATCACCAAAGCTTTCCCTGCCAGGGAACACATTTCTAATCCCAAGCACAGCCTGAGCACTGCTTCTTTTCTGCCCTTGTCCTCCCACTGCTCTCTCATCAGGACATCAAGACTAGAAGAGAAGAGGGGTCCTACAGCTCACAGGCATCCTATTATTTGTCCTGTCCACTGACTGGCCCCCTTCCAACACTTGGATCACACTCTCACTTCCAGGAGGGGCTGGGATAGTGCAGGGCGCCTGTGGCAGGGATAAACGCTGCTCCTGGTGAAGGAAGGAAGTGATGTTCCCACCTATAGGTTTAACAAAATCAGCACCCCTGTGGCTTTTGATTTAGATACCACCTACATCTGACTACACTGCCTGCGATTAGCACTAATTGTAAATGCCACGGGAGTAAGTGATGTCCTTTCTGTTAAACACAGAGAAAACACAGACAATTAGCACTCAACATGCAAAGAAGGAATTGCTTCTTTGGGAGAAGGATGTATGCAATTGCCGCTATGGACAACAAACAACAGGTCTCTTCATCTGTTCCATTTGTCACTGCAAATATAAGTCGTTTCTCATCCACAACATTTCTTAAAAGACTGCATTATATGTTGTATAATAACATTACAGATACTTTCAAAATAGATGAAATAAAAGCTTAGGAGGACAGTTGTGTGATTTTATGGATATTTCATTCATGACTAATGTTTTTTCTGGCAAACTCTGCATAAATAGAACTTCAGCTTGGGCTCAGGAGCGTGACGGGGGCTTCCAAGCATTCTGTCATCTGGGCTGAATCAACGTCCTGCAGCCTTGCCCACCAGGGCAGGGACCTTGAGCCACTACTCAGAGGACTGGGACATGCACATTCCACTGAGGTATTCCAAAGAATCATGGATATCAGGAAGAGCTCAGAAATTTTAGTTTAAACTGCAAACTTTGGTGTGAGGATCTTACACAGTGCAGATTTGGGGAGGGAGCAGGGAGAGGGAGGGAGAAGGAGGGGTTTTTACCCTGATTGCTTGTTCAGCCCATTATAAAGAAAAGGTTCTGCAAAATTCAAAGTTAGCTCAGTACAGGATTTGGGAACATGCATATGTAAGCAGCTGGGAGGCTTTGTTTTGATTTTTTTCCTTGATATTGCTGTCTTCCTTGCTACCTTTGCTGAGGTCAGTATATAAAACTGCAAGCAAAAAGGTGAAAAATGAAGGTTTTCTCCTTGACAATGTCATGCCTACAGACTTTCCAGTCATAAAAATTAGTGAGGTCTGAACAACAATGCATATTAAATAGTTGCAATTTACATAGCGTGTGTAGGTATATTTACACACACAGACACAGACACAAAATGCTTTTGGTGATTCCCTCTGTGCTATACAAATTGGCATTGCAGGCAATGCCAGTGACCCACCTACTCTGAAACTGAACCTCTCAGAGCAAAAAGATTCAGCAAAAGATTGAATGAACCCCTCAGTGGACAGCCAAGGAACAGCTACAGTATCCAAGGCTTGGCAAATCCTGAAGGCAAGACACGTTAGTGCTTTTGATTCCTTCTAACAGAATTGTGAGGAGCAGTCTCATTAGCCCTCTAAGTGTTCCATTCACTCTTAATCCCGTTTACCTCTTGACCTTGAGACTCTCTCTGAAAGGAATTTCCATGTGTTAATTATGCCTTGTATAAACCAGAGTGTTATTACTCCTCACACATTTGGTGTCTCCTAATTTTTCTGGGACACTCCCACACTGCAAGAAGCACAAGCATTTGGCGACCTAACTTCCCCAGTTCACGTGCTAGCTAGCTGACTGAAAAAGTGATAAACTCAGGTGGTTTCAGCGAGCCATTCCCTGGTCTTTTGGTTTGATCTTTCCAGTACTGGAGCCTTCCTACTCCTCCATGACTTTATTTCCCTTGCTAATGAAAAAAATGCCTGTGAGAACAGTCACATTGAGGTCCAAACGATGACCTCACTCGTCTTCTTCATCAAGGGACTATATTGCACAATTTGCAGTCATTCAGGGTGGTGATGACTGGAGCTGATCAGTCACGGTCAGACATTTGCAGTACAGGAAACACTTTAAGGGAAAAACATTCATTATCAAGCTATGGAAAAGGGAAACAAAAGGTGATTCACGAGCTTTAACCATTTAGAAATCAAAACTGCCACAGGGGTGGCAATTCACTGGAAAGGTGGTGCAGCATATTAAAAAAGAAGGGAATACTTTCAGTGACTACTGTCCAACCTGCACGCTGCTCACACGCTGCCAGGCTGCAGAGGGAGGATTTTCTTTTCCAAGAGAATTGGACGTAACCCTTGCTGGGTGGGAGAAGAGAGGTTTTGCTGAAATGCCGCCACCAAGAGAGGATATAACGTGTACCCAAGGGTTTCACAGTACCACAGTTTAACAGCAGTCAGGTGGATGTGCTATAGGACATGGCCATAGCATACAGACGCTGCGGCCCCCCTGGGACTTGCGACATTAAAAGGACAAGACTCCTTGGGCTGCCAAACACCTTCCTGGTGCAGTGCAGTACCCCTTGAGCCCACTGCTTAGAGAAGGGATCTGAGCGCACACTATGCATAAACATAAAAGCACTGGCAGGATACGGGTCTCTCAACTTTTCAGCTCAGATCTGAGACCATATCAGCCGGTTTATTTTTGTTTTCCTCTGAAGATACCTCTTTGTTGGCAGAAAAACAGAGGATTTGTACACTTTTTTTTAATGCCAATGGACTTTTTTTTCCAGGTTTGCAGGCTCTCAGAATTGAATGGATACCAGAGAGCAGTTACACCAAGGGTGTAAAGCCAGGCACTGGCATTCCAGGTCCTGCAGAGTCAGAGCGCAATAACCCATCAGTAATGCAGTACTGCACACCCACCGTACAGGAGGAAGATCAGGGACGGTATTTCTTGGGACGGCTGGGGGCAAGTGTTTCCAAACATCTCAGACTGCTCCTTTTTGCACAGACATTGGGAGCTAAATATTACAGGGCATTAAAAAGCCTTTTTGCCTCCCAGTTCCCTTGGCACATCATTTTGCATACCCCTGCAGAGCACTAAATCAAATTCTATGTAACTGCATGCAAAATAGTAAGCATCAGTTGCCTGAAAGTTGATGTGCTATTACAAGGAGAGATATCCATATACAGTGAAATACTCACCCTCCCCCTATATATATTTTTCATAAATCAGTACATTAAAAATAACAACTCATGTTAGCATAAGATATAATGAACTATGTTAGACTCATCTAACCCAGCTTAGTCACCACACATATCCCATTTGAAAAACTGCTCTGAGTAATTCTGAGTGGAAACCTGAAAAACTGAGTAACCGAGGCCAACGGTAACAATGAGGCCAGTGTCCCTGTCACGTTGGCCAGAACAACTCCAATGACACCAACGGAGTTTTGCCTTTTTATGCCACTTGAGGGTCATGCCCTTAATTACAAAGAAATAGTGGAAGCTTCAAGAAATCCCTTTACTAATCCGAAAGAAGGGCAGGTATGTTGCCATTACTACCAGAGCCAGCAGTAACAACCTACCGATGGAAGGCTTTGCTCCACATAAGCACATGCCTCAAGCATTCTGATGGACCAAACATTTAACATTTTGTTGCCTCAGGGAAGCAAGTGACCAGCTCTAATATTGCTCAGCTCTCCTGTTACCCTCAAGGTGCTGATGCTTGCCGGGTGACCCTGATCCTAGGGAAGAGTTTCCCCCTCTCCAGCTGCCACGGATGGGGCAGATCTGCAGCCAGCAGTGATGTGCACAACAGCACCAGTCTATCCAGCTGCTGATCCAGGCTTGCCTGCTGAAGTTGATTACAGAACCATTGCCTCCAGCTTACGTGCGCCATTAATATACGTTCAGGTTATGTGTATCCTGAGAAGAAACGACCTGGGAAATAATTACAAGGATTATTCAATGGTGCATTAGTGGTGCACAGCATTCAAGAATCTGTATTCCAGGTCTGGCAGTGAAATAAACATGCTGGCCCTAGTGAAGATACCACAGATTTTCCACCGGTCTCCAGCTGAATGGAAGAACTGAACATCATGCAGGAGCAAGGCAAAAAGAAAATTTTACTAAGTGTCATGCTGGGAGATCACTGTGTCAAAAGCCTGGCTATAACCCTGACTTTCAAGTGACGCTTTTGTTAGCCCTACGCTGTGGCCTGCATTACCATTCTCCCACTTACCGGTATGCCCGGAGAAGCACCCCCCAACTGAATGGATGAGATAGAGGACGGGAGGTGACTGAACCGCCTTCTAAAATAGATCTCTATATACAATAAATATACGGATGCACAGAAACTGACAGGGTGGAGGGCTGAGGCTTTAGTTCTTTTTTTAATTGCAAAGTTTCCTTGAGTGCTTAAAGCTCAAATTGGACAAATACTCATTTCACATTCTCCCCCCACCTCCTGCACGCAGCACGCCAACGCAGACTTATCAGACTCCCTGTTGTGCAGAGACCCAGTGCAAGGTCCAAGTGGCACCTCTGTCCCACCTAAGCTTTCAGCTACAGCTAATGCGAATCAGAAGGTGTGACAAGGACTCCCAGTCACCTGGAGGAGTGAGATTTACCTGCAACCACCACCACAGTCCACCCTTATCTGGAAGATATGAATAAAGCTGTCTACAAAGCTCAAGAATTTTCCCCATGCTTCCTCATACCTCACACACCAGATGTGCAGGAGATCTGTGGAGCTTGCATCACACAGGCTCTTGTCACATCACCTCCCTTCTATTCCAGAGCCCTGGCTGGTGTAAAACCCCTGCCACTCCTGCAACACCTCCCTGATGTGCTCATGGTCATGGGACACCCCGTGCCTGAGCCGCCCTGGCCTGAACAGTCACCTCAGGGAAGGTTCACCTATGGAGGGGAACAACGTCTGAGTCCATCAGATGTCCTCCACCCTGGAGAACAGCCCAGTTAGTCAAGAAAGCAAGTAGGAGGTGGCAGGCACATGCGAATGCATGTCTCATCACACTTTTCCCTAGCAAGAACGTTAGCTCCCTAGCTCAGCTGACTCTCTCCAAGTCAGGTCTTCAGAGCACCATAAACAGGGATGGCTGCATCTGTAGGCAGAAGCTCTGCACCCATTTATCTTCCAGTGAGGATCTGTCCCCTTTCTATTTATCCATATCAAGGTCTCTGTTTTCACACAGGGCATTTCTACACCATTGCTTCAGTCACCCTCTTCATGCCAGCATCTAGCAAACATGAGGAAGCACATCAAAACAAGAAGGCAATACAAGGAAGAAATCGACTGAAGAAGAGAAAAAAGAAAAAAAACCCCTCTTGAATCCAAAACACCAACTTTTTCCTGTAACGCCTTGTGATACATGGGCCATGCAATGCAACCTACCCAAATAGATGCCATGAGGTCTACACAAGGCTTCCGCTTTGGATCATCCTTCTTGGAAAATCCCCAGTAGCTGCGGATGAACCCTGCCTCTGGAAATCCCCCACTCACTGCAGTTCAATCCCTTTTGTCCATGGACAAAATCCAAGCTGTGCGCTTTACTCTATGTGGGTAGCGCGAGGCCAGTCTTGCATGAACACTGTTTGGAAAGGACGGGAGGCAGAGGTTATTTCTGGTCACTCAGATAAGGAAAGAAGTACAGGGTGATGAAGATAGGGAAGAATTAGACATGCCTCGGTCGGCATTTATTGTCCTACCAGGGGCAGGGGAAAGATCATACTGAAGAGGCAGCAAGCATGATGTATCAGACGCAGCTCTTCTCCATGCTCCCAGCCCTTCTGCAGCCTGAGCCAGGCAAAGGGGATATATCCTGACCACGGGGACCACGCTAAGTGCCCGCTGTGGAGAGGCAGCCTCTCTTACACAGTGCTGGCAGAATCATGCCCTCGTCCCACTGGGCTGGCTGGAAGGAGCAGCCCAGCTGCCCTCCAGGGCCTGGGGTGACCAAGTCCCTCCTGGGTGACCTGGTAGCTGCAACCACCAAGTGAATGCCATGGCCATTCACAGACCGTGGCAGCTTTAAAAACTACCAGCAAACCTCAGAGATAGCTGTAGTCCCTGACAAATGCCCCTCTCCCCTGTGCCAAGCAGATCTTGGCAGAAAAAAGAGCTTGGCCCAATAAACTGAGGGCTTCCCTTCAATGAAATCAATGCTGGCAGCCACCACGAGCCTGTTTGAGGGCAGCCACGTGGCTGGCATTACGCAGCACTAATGTGTTGGCTTTCAGCAGCGAGGAGAGCTGCCCCCTCCCCTCACAAAGGGTTAAAGTGATGTGATCTCATGCATGGAGGGGGGGGGGGGGCAGCATGGGGCCAAAAACCTGGTCACTGCTGCCAGCCTGAAGTTGTCCCACATAAGGGACCCAACTCCTCCTTGGCCAAGTCGCCACAGAAGTGGATCCGCAGGAAGCTTTCCATCACAGCTCCTAATGGGGCATAAGGAGAAGCAATTTTCACTTAGGACAACATCTGTCATGACTCGTTTGCCAAAACTGGAGGAGCAGTGATGCTTCTGCAGTCCACTGCAAGAAGCCACACCGCTGGCTCTTCTGGTGCTACCTCATCAGAAATAGAACCTAAAAAAACTTGAAATAGCTGAAGAATTGCAGCCTCATGGCCACATGCAGTTACATCCACAGACCCAAGGGCTTGCAGACTGCTGAGGTCAGGCGGGGAGTCTCCCCCCAAATCCTGGGGAGGAGAGCTGAGCAAAAACCCAAACTGCTGTGACCTTCCCGGTGACCTTGCTGTGTGACACAGCAAATGCAATCTCCTTGAGGACTACAGGATGCTGTCACAGTTTGTACTTTGCCACTCTCCAAGCTCCTTCTAAGCCTCAAATCCTTGAGCTATTTAATACTTTGATAAGATAGGCCAGTACAATTGTTCCCACTTTCTAGAGAGAGAAAAGGGGACAAAACTGGGAAACATAAGCCCACGACAGTGGAAATGGGTCTCAGCAGGCTTGAGTTAGCCCTTAGGCTTGCCCTAGCAGCCAAGTCCAGCCTTCCTCTTTTCTCCAGCGCTTCCCACAGGTCTGAGCTTGGATCTCTGAAGGTATGCGAAACTGAAAGGACATTGTGGTCCTGTAACTTGAGCATAAAGAGGAAGCTAATGCTTGACAGACAAATCTTTTATTAAATAAGCTCTTGATCAGACCAAATTCTGCATCACCTGGGTCCTTGAACAGCATCATTTCCATTAAAGGACCGTACCAGGCATGAAATAATATCAATAGTTTTACATGACTGATGGTGGGGAAACACTAAGATCATTTATGGGTCGTTTAGCAACTGATTAGGATGCAGGTAAAAGGGATAAACTCTGAAGGAGGCAGTTTATGGGCAGTTGGAGACACCTGCAGCCAGCTCTGCACTAATGTGTGTGTCCCCAGGGGTCTGACACGGACACCACCCTCACACCGCTGCACCCCCCCTGATTTCAGTGATTCAGGTGGGATCTCTGGGGGTTACCCAGTGCAGCCACCCACTCACAGCAGGGCTTGCCTCAAAGATGCAGCTGACCTTGGAGCCAGACCCCCCTGCTCAGCTTTTCTACAGAGTTTTAGTAATTACAGAGGGGTGAGAGGTGGGAAGCAATTCCCAATCCAGCCGTCAAGCTGCAGGGACTTCCAGGTAGTCTGTTCACCACCCTGAGAGGGATGTGATGAAACGTTCGTGCTGAACAAGCTGTTTTCTGCCGAGCTGCTGCATGCACAGTTGGCACTGTGTAACACCCACCACCGCAGCATCAATCTGGGTCAGCATCTTGAAGCACCCCGTGGAAACAAATCCTCCCTCCCTCCCCCTGCCCTGCGGGGTATGCTCTGGGATCATCTTTTCTTCGTATCCCCTCATTTGACAAGGATTTCCATCCACTAGCCTTCACCCACAGAACACACCCACCCACCATTTTTTGGATGCCTTCCCAAATTCATTTCAAGCCCCCAGCAGCCACCGAGCAGACACTTTGAGCGGGTAGAAATGCAAAAGAAAATTCACATGGAACAACATGCCTTGCAGCTGGCATCTCAAGTGAACAAAATCAGGGTGTGCCCCAGATTTGCTGCAACTGCCCTGGGAAAGGTTTTTGAAAAGCCACTGTTGTGCGAGTGCTTCTGCTGTGCTGCATTCATTAAAGTCTCCTCCTAATCTCCAGTGAACATTTGCCCAAGGCCCACAGCCCACGTCTTAAAATTGACATGAGACTGGAAGTCTCTGATAAAGGAAGACACAAGATAGCGGCAGCAAGAGCTATCAAAGATCAGAGTTGAAATACACTGCAGGTCCAAGCAGATTTAGCCAGCTCATTTTTAGCCACTTCCATCAGCATGCACGCTTTCCCCTAAATATTACAGACAGAAAATACACACAGGCTGCAGCAGCCGCGGGGCAAGGTCCAGCACCGAGCTGAGACTTGGCCGCAGCTGTGCCTCCCCTGCAGCAGCCTCCGGGAGGATGCCTGGGGCATCCCGGCGGGCATCAGGCACTCGCAGAGGCCTCCCTGCTCCCTTCCCCAGGGTCGACAGTCTCGTGGGTCCATTGCAATGGAGTGTTTTCTCCAAATAACAGCACTTTCTCACTCAGCCAAAGGCCTGATGGATTTGCTTATACCTAAACCATCCCACAGCCGGCAAAGGGCCTGAAGTCTTTCTTCCAAGCTTTCAATGGGCTCATACATTAATTTTCAGCTTACGGCCGTTTCCATCTCTTGTCTCCCTGCCCTGCATCAGAAACACAGTGAGACCAGCAACCACGTCCCTGCCATTAAGGGCTGCATCCTGCCCGACTGGGAAACACAAATGGCCTTCCCTTTGATCCTGCTGGGCTAATTAAGCCTAGATAGTAACAGAAAAGGAAAGCAATTCAGGAGAAAACTGTCTCATTCTCCGCTGTCCCAGAGAAGATGTCCTCCAAAGTCACCACAGGTAAAGAAGAAAAGTAGAGAGGCATCAAACAGACCTCCACTTACATCAAGGTAGCAACCAGAAATCCAGAGACCTTTCTTAGCAAGGTACTAGCAGACAGAGACCAAGAACTGTACACAAAAAGTGAATTTATTTTCTTCCCCTGGGGTTCAGGGAGCTGGGCTGCATTGTGGTTAAGAGCTCGGTTCCCATTTTTTTCCATCTCATGAAAACAAGTCCCAAAGAACCTACCGAGGTAACTGCCCCCAAACAAAAACAGTTCTTTGAGTTGATGAGGAAGGGTGTAATCTAGGCCTTGGAGAGATCATTCTCTCCAAATGGAAACTTTTTAAAATGTTAAATGAATAAAACATTATTTTAAGGAGTATTCTGGTTTTGCAGCATCAGAGAAAAAGGAAACCAAAACCTGCACCAAACTTCTGCACAGTGTGATAGCCTGAAAAGTCTTATTTCCCATTTCCTAACAAAAACATTACCATGAAAATGTTTAAAATCTTTAATATCCTTCAAAGATACGGTAGCAGTTACTGACCATGCTTAATTCAAAAAGAATCGTATCTGATCATTCTGAGTCATCAAAATTACACTGAAAATCTTGCAAAAGCAGGCATTTTGCAAGACTATCATTATTCTCCCCCTTAAATAAACCATATTAACAGGAAGAATCTAGGTGGCACTGTGATAGCCCGCTGCATGAAAGTTAGTCAGAAGGAGCTAATTTCATCCAATTTTCCTGTAACATTCTGCGGACTTGCTGGAAATGTTCATTCTTACACAGCGATTTAGAAAAGCTTTTTTTTTTTTAAGCAGCTGACTGTCAGTTTAATTCACGTTTGAGATTATTATTTGTCTACCTGAAGAGAACAGCCAGCTTGTGTGCCACAGAGGGCTAGCAAAGCGGAGGGCTCTCACGCAAGACAAGTCCAGATGAGATTTCCACATCAATTTAAAAGGCCTGCCTGAATATAATTTCCTTCTTTATTCAGGAACTGCTAACAGACAATCAATAGCTACGCAGCCCTTTCTTTTATTTTGGAAGATTTTGGGGGTAAGGAAGAAGCATTGTTCTTAGCACAAAAATCCATCCAAATGGAACATGTTTGAAACAATTCCAAGCACTAAAAACTATTTTTATTAACAAGTCACAGTTATACATTCTTCCCTGTCTGCCTGTAGGATGACATTAGTGAGACCCCGCTCATGGCAGTGCTTGCCATCCCATCCCACTATGGATGATTTTAAGAATTTCCGTTATTAGGAAAGCCAAACCCTGGTCTGCTTCGATGCCTTCATCTTCATGATAGAGGCGGCAAATGAGGAAGAAATGAGGAGACAAACCATACTTTCCTCCACCCCAGCTGATGCTCCTCTGCTGCCTGCTATGGGATCGCAGCTGAGCCCCTAGGCTTGTCCAGCTTTGCCCTGCCGTGGGAGCAGTCCTGTCCAAAAAGCACCCAGGTATGGCTGTACCTCCCCAGGGCTCAGATGCAGCCGTTGCACCCCTCTGCTTGCACGCTGGGGGAGAGCAAGAAGGGGAAATGGGCACGCAGAAATATGGAGAAACCTAAGCATTTTTTTAAAAAGCCCAAAGTGAGACCCCAGCTGCAGGTGGTTGTGCAGTGCTGCTCAGGGGTGCCAGCAGCACCCAGGGCATGAGGATGGCTGTGGAAGGCTCCTGCTCTGCCGTACTGGGGAAATGCTCCCCTCCTTCTTGCAGGCCCCGGCACCCTCTGTGGGGGCTCCACTGTGTGGCTTACAACAAAAATTCTACAAAGGGCTATAAATTGGATCCATTTTCTACAACGATATGACAATATAAAGCGCTGCTGCCTTTGATGAGTTTTAATATTAACATTCCCCTCAATGTAAACACACCAAGTGAAAAGTAATAGGATCGCTGCAGGTTGAAACAAAATGCTTCCCTCTCATCAAACCAACGCAGTCTGGCACCGACTGGAAAAAAACGAGGATGTCAAAGTGACCACGTGTCCCCTCCTGCCGCCCCCCTGAGTGCTGGTGTGCTCCCATAACATGTTTCGATTTTGACAAACTCCATTTTCTGATGCAACTGTGGTTCGGAGAAAAGTTCTGAGCTATCTCTTGCGGAAAACAGCTCCAAAGCCTCCTTGCCAAGGTACACACAAGCACAGGCTGAGCACTGGCCTGTCAGAAAACAGGTACAAATTCAGTGCAAGGAGAGACAGAAAACATTTAACCGGGGGTGCAACAACCTCTTCCTTGCTTTTTATATCCCTATGTGACAATTTCATACTCGGATTGCAAGGGCGCTTTTTTTTCCCCTTAGCTGTGCTCCAGACCGTGCAGATGCTACCACAACGTACATATTAAACAGTCGTTGGCAGTATACTATAATCACCTAGGAATGCACTGGTTGTCACATGGGGCTTTGCTCAATACAGCTGTTAGCTAGCCCAGCTGAACAATAAACATTTGAAGTATGGCAAATGTTCTTCAAGGGGGAAGGTTTGTTATTAATGTAAATACAAAAGGACTCTTGAAACAGCCCAGTGACTTCAGCTTCACTTGGGGAGTGCCCAAAGTTATGAAGCTGAAGAATACAGAAGTTGAAAACCAAGACATTATTTCCCTGTTATTCAAGCAGTGAGAATTCATTTAAAAATATCTGTATGACCTCAGGGGAGTCACAACCACAGAACCCAGAAGATTAAAGAAAATAAGCTTAAAATACCTTCCTCACAGAGTCATGCATTTCTTTCCTGATTGTAAGAAGTGATGGGCAAACCTCAAAAGGTCCAGAGGTTTGGATATTATCTCCAGAGCAGCTGATGCCTTTGTAAAATCCCCCTCAAAGAATATTTCTGCTCACATTTATTTGGAGCAAGAAAGACGGCAAGGCTCAAGCTCATTCCCTCGCACTGCCAACCCAAGTCCTACATTACCTGCTTGCCCACATTGATTCTCACTAACATAAATAATCAAGTCTCCAAATCCAATGCCACTAGCAACAATGTTGGCCAAACCACAGAGGAGGTCAGAAGCTGTGAAGAGTCCACAGAAAGTTGGTCAGATGGCATTTTTCGTGGACAGAGAGTCCTGGGAAAACCATCGAGAGTCACAAAATAAAAGAAAACGTAAGAAAATGCAAGAAGCGCGTTTTCTTGGAGGGCGCAGTTTTCTCCATCAGAGATATTCCTCCTGTCATGCCAGTCTACCAATAGCTGATGGCATTTGCACAGCAACCAGCCAGCAACTAGCTTTTTTAAATTTATATTTACTCTGAATTACATGTTTTCTGGTGTTGGCTTTAAGAGATAGATAAAACCGAGCTGCAGCAATAGCTTTCAAATCAGCTATCATCTACGCTTCAGTCAACAGAAACCTTTAATTAAAGCACTGAGTTACACAGGTTCTAGTTACCATATAACTAGCAACATCTTCAAATATTTGGATTGTAAACAATCTTCAGAACTTGGAGACAGGCATCGTATTTCCTACTTCATGTTGAAGGCTTTGCAGACATTTTGTAGGTGTCTGGCAACAGGGAATGACAGAAGGAAGTGCTCATAAGGCACTGCAGCTCAGCAGTAAGGTAGTGCAGGAAAAATACAGCAGATATGTAACGGTTTGTGATCTCTTATTTTCCTTGGGTTTGGAGCAAACTCTAGGATCAGTGCACTTACATTATCCAAGACCTGGATTTGATGGTACGCCAAGCCATGAAGCTCATTTATGCTCAGGTTGAAAGTACAAAAAGATGCTGATTTTACAGTACTTACTAGCCAGCTGCTTTTAATAGTGTACAGCTATTTATTTATACACAGTATCATAAGCATCCTATTTAATCTTGCTCTTCAGATGCAGGAGAGAGGACCTGCATATTAAAAAAGAGCACTGGACGTTAGGAAAAGTATTTCTGGAGGAAAAGAACAACTAAAGAGATTCCTATTAGCTAGATGAAAAACATTAAATGTGCTAAATCAGTAAGTATTCTGATTAGTATGCAGTAAGTCTCTGCTCAGTCTAAATAGACTGAGTCTGCTAGAACACTACACAGGCCGGGTGTAAAATGGTACTTAGACAGCCCATTAAGGAACTTTAGGTTCTTATTTATATCAAAGCAATAGAATTTTGTATATCTACACCTTTTTGTATCTACTATGAATGATTTCTGTCCCTTATTCCTCTACCTTCAGTCCCAAAGTATAAGCCTGTTGCTTATAATCCAATACTAAAATACATGTCAAACAGGACCCCTCGTGAAAGCGCGGACAAGAGAAGCAGCAGAGCAGAAGCCCGTCTGTGCTTGTGGAGCAAGCAGCACATCAGGAAAGCCATATTCTGTTATCAGATCCAAAACCTGCCTTCTGTTGTGCTCTGGGCAAATCCCCAAAGCTGTATTTTCAGATTACTTGGATACCTCAAGGTACAGATAAATACTCAATGGGATTCAGGCTAATCTCCACTGAAACCCTCAAGCACCTACCCATTTAATTACTGGGAGCAGGGGTGGGGGGGAATATCACAGGCTTCCTTTCCTGACGCTAGACATATGGCTATCTTTAGAAATCCTGCCCTCATCCAAAGCTGTGAAATAATTATATTTACCCCTTCCAAAAAGCACTTTGAGGTCTCTGGGTTTAGATTTCGTTTTAATAAAGCATTTCAGCAGAGGAGAAGCATCCAAGTTTAAAGCCATGGCCCCCGAAAGAGTCTCTACCTGCCACCAAGACCTGGAGGAACATATATATGTTCGTGAGATCCCTGTTGAACTGCAAGTTTATCAGGTTCCTCAGAAAGTGTCTGCATGATGACAGCTGCCCGAGGGGTGCCTGATAATATCCACCCTAAGCCTCAGCTATAAACTAGATGTTTCCTCCATCTTCTGCTCTCCTTAAGGCATGAAGCCAGCAGGCCTTCTTCTATGGTCATCATCTCTCACAAACAAAACTTTAGGGATGTCAATTCCTCCCTGAGCCTTCGTATATTACCTGCATTTTTACAGCAGCTGCCTGGGAAGGGGAGGTTCAGACCCTTTTTCAGCCCCTCTCCTACCTTCTCATGGGGCATTTAACTGCTGTATGCAGTCCAGATTAGGAAGAAAGCTGGTGAAGAAGGGAACAGGGACGAGAGCAGTTCTTCACCTCTCCCCTTGGAGCTCTGTCACCACGCAGTAAAAAATGCATTGTTTGTGGGATTAGACAGAAAGAGGGAGAGAACGAGCGTGGAGGGGACATCAGTCTGGGACCTGGTCAGGATGGACTGGTCCCTGCTTCAGAAGTTGTGACTGGGTTTTAATCGACAAGCACTCAGTGTTAAGTGCATAAAAAGCCACTGAAGGAGCTCTGATCTGGGCCAGTGCCTAAGAGGATGCTATTAACATGCAACAGATACTGCCTCCTTAAGAACCCCACGGCACAAAGTGCCCTGGGTTTCAGGGCTAGGCTTGCGGCACCTTGTCTTGTCTTGGAAGGTTCTGAAAGGGTTACAGTATGATCCAAAGCCATTCACTCAATGGGGAGTTTTCCACTGAGTCACCAAGGTTATATCAGGTCATAGTGGCAATCGATACTGTTCTGTGCAGAGACAGATCCCCGATTCTGGAGTGCCCAGCACACTGCCATGCATACATTACTGTACTGGGCCACAGGACAGGTGAATGCTATGAATATTGTTATTCTTCCAGTGAAGTATCCCTCAGCCACACGGCTGCTCCTCTTCCAGCATCACCCTTAGGTGCTTAACATTTACTTGCAGGAGGTGTCATTCCACACACCCTGATATTTCTCTGTGTTTGTGGGCTCCCTACAACAGGTATACTTCCCTGTTTTTTGGGGTTTTTTTTCTTTCTTGCGGGCTACTCTTTTAAATCCTTAATCACTGTATTGGTTAAATAAACAAGAATGCATTGTGTGTTCGAAGCAGTGCAGATATTGCTAGGAAGGCCCTCCTTCTCTAATTAAAACCATCCGTTTGCTCTTTGTGTACAGAGAAACATAACACAGCAGGAAAGAACTGTCATATCAAATACCCCTTTATGGTAATTGTGGTTAAATACTGACTTTTTAATGGTAACACACTTACACAGGTTTGGCAACAGATGCAAAAATAAGTAATCACTTTTTCTGGAGGGCTACCAAAATGGCAGGTTTCCCAAGTCAATCAGTCCGCCCAGGGACTGGGAATGCAGAAAGCAATTTAGTGCTGCAAGGAATATGACAATCTATTTATAATGGCACAGTATGTGAGTCTGAGAGGAGAAACTGCAGCTGTCGTATAAGGATTATAAATGACTGATTGTTTCTAACAAAATGTATTGATATATCAGAAGGAAGTACAAGTTTAGCTGCTGGCTGATTCTCTTTCCATCGTACAGGTGTGGTGCCAGCTTGAAAGAAATCAGGAGCTACAGCTAAAAATGCCATTTTGCAATGTCCTCCTTGACAAGCCTGGGTAGCCTTTGTCAGCTCTCTCGGGGACTTACTGCACCGGAGCCCATCCAGCCTTTGTTAAAATGAACAGAAAAGCTAGCCCAGTTTCAGAAGACCCCATGGGAGCATCCTGAAGGACAGAGAACATCCCTCAGTGTTAAATAATAGTCCTGCCTCTTCACTTCTTGAAAAAGCTTTGCTTCCTGTTTCCTTATTTACTCCTTTTCCAGCTGCTGTATGTATTTCTATGGGCTGTTAAATAACAGTCCCTTCATCCTAAGGGAAGGCTGCTTGCCAGTGCAGAAAAGCAAATGATTCCTGCATTCTATGTACAGCACATTACACATGCCAGATGTTATAAAGGCTGTTAGGTTTAGGATCGAGGACACAAAAATTAGCAAACAGCAAAATCATCAGAGCACCCAAAGCCAAGGGACTTTGGAGAAGCCGTGATCCAGCAGCTGACCCACTCCTGGGAGACTCAGACCCATGCCATGCTTCCCATCCCAGTTTGAAAGGGCCAAAGGACTACAGCAGCAGCAGGATGGGACTTCTCTAGCAACACGTTCAAGGCCCTGCATCCTTTGTAAAGACTGAAACAGAAAACATGGTTAGTGAAACATGCTTTATCAAGTAGGATGCTAAGCTGTTAATATAAGCAAGTGGACTTTTTGCTCGTTGATGTGGTTAATCGTAGTGCAGGGTGTAGTCTGCCTCCTAAATCTGTGCTCACTCTTTCCCTGCAAGAAGATAACCCAGATCTGATGGCTTCTTTCCTACACTCGTATCTACTACATAGTCAGCAGAAATCTGGGGGACAGAGAGAACAGTCTGATGGGAAACCTCCTGCATGTAAATAGCTGTGTTTTACACCCTTTATGCCCTCGGAGCATGCATTTTCCATGGCGCTCTGGTCACACTCACCCTAGAGCAATGGGAAGAAACCTAGCCCTCGGTTTCTGCATCCCACTACCCCGACTTCCTCAGAGCCAAGTACCAGCAGACATTTAGGAACCCTTAGGTCTCTTGATTGTAGAAACTCAGGCCTGAAAAAGGCACCCAAACAATTAACCTGTCCCCTGCTGCTTTGCCTTTCCCCATCACCTCAAGACCATTCTCTGACACATGAAGGCCCAATGCTAATGCACACACTCAGGCTGTGGCCAGCAGCGGTTGCTCCATTGAGTTGTTTTCAGCTACATCTTGTACATCAGTATGTCTTGAAGATGTGCACTTCCACATATTTATTCCGCACAGCTGGAAGAGCCCCCTGATAACATGGCAGACCAGCTACAGTGCCAGCTGGTGACACAGAGAGACACCACTCAAGGTGGAAAGTCACCCCAGCATTAAGAAAAAGCTGAAGGAGACCGCAGCACATCGTTAAGGAATAGCTCAGGTACCAGACTGCTTCAATCCAGCCACCAGCAATCCATCATTTTCACCTGATGCTAGCATGAGAAGTCCCTATTTGCGCAAAACCTGCACCTGGAAGAGGGGGGGGCGTTTGTGTGCTGTTTGTAAAGAGGGTTTTTCTTCTTTGCATCATACAAGTAGTTGTGGCAATTTGACTCTACCCACTCTCCCAGCCTTGCCCAGGGACACAGAGGCAAAATAATATCTTTTTACATCCTAGATGGGCAGCCAGGGCATGGAAATAAGATAGATTTCTATATATATACACACACACAACCCTAGCAGATGGTATTATTTCTGTGTAAAAAGGTGCATTTATACAGCACCTTTCATGAGGGATCTTAAAGCGCACTGAAATACCAAACATCACCAGACCCCTGTAAGAGCTGGGATAGTCAAGGGAAACTGGGAGGGAGCTCTTACAATGCCCTGTTTCAGCAGGCTGGTGTAAGAGCAAGAAACTACCTGAGAAACAAGGAACTTCTGCTTTTAGGAAGTTTCCATTCATGTATTTCAAAACTTTCTCTTTTGAAACATCAATTAAAACATAATTTAGACAATGTTCAGAAACAAAACCCTAATTCTGGTACCCTCCGTAAACCTCAGGTTGGCTCCCCAGCTCTGCCCCATGCATTAATGCTCTCCGGCCATTGCCAAGATACGCCAGCGTGCACACAGATGGTCTGAATACATCAAGCAGTGATAACAAGAAGCCAATGCAATTATTCTTCACTCTTCACACTGAAGAACGAATTAAAGCAGTGCTTTAAAATTGAAACTAATTTATACCATTAAGAGGTACCTTTACCCCTTCAGATCAGTGCAACGTGGCCTCACTCCAATTAAAACTAGGCCTAACAGGTTTTCAGTAACTGAATAAAACTAAATGAAAGACTTAAATATTAGCTACCCTTCGGCCTCACCTAAACTGTGGGACCTGGGGGCTGGCAGGACCATGCATGGCCCACCTCCACGCTAGAAGGGGCCCAGGTGTATAGGACGTTCTCTCCTTCCCTTTCTCAACAGCCTAGTTTGTATGTGAAAGAAAATCGGTCACGTAGGCCAGAAGCAGCTTCAGCATGCTCCAGCTAGGTTCATGGGCCACCTGCAGAGCATCTCTGCCCCATGGCTTAGCTGCAGTCCCTCGAAGTGGTTGTGCCAGACCAGAAGCTGAAAGAGCACAATTCCTCCAGTCTATCACAGTACATGGCAAGAAGACATCACTCAAGGAGGATCAGAAGCAAGAATACACAGCAGCTGGGGCTTGCTAAAAGCAGTCAAGGTGAAACACAGTAGTTCTGGGTGCTGGGAGACAGCCCTGAGCAGTCCCTGCTCTGTGGTTCCTTCCCCAAATCATATGCACCCCCAACCCTTTCCTGAAGCCAAAGGGCAGAAAGAAGGCCTTGGCCCCACATCTCAGAGTCCATCCTGCCTGGGAAACTTTCCTCTGTATGCTACTATCTTCAGGTACAGGATCGTAGCAGAAATATCTGGTACAGCATCCACTTTCTGCTTAAATGCAAGAGCTTAACCCCTCAAGACTTCCCGATTGCTCGTGAAAAGACAGACCAGCAGTTACAACCAACCCTTCCGCTGGAGTGAACAGGTGTAATGAAGTATGAACACCTACAGCAGCAGGTAGGTACCCCACGGATTCAGGTCCTCATTGCAGCTGAAGGTACTGACAGCTGCCTTACGTAGCAGTATCTTGCTACTGCACCCCATCAGCAGTAAAAGCCAGGTACAGAGGATGAATAACACTTCATATCAAGAAACCCAGAAGCGCTCTGATAAGGATTGCCCACACTAAGATCAAGGTGACTTCATTTTAGTAGCTGGATCCTGTACATATCTCTTCAAGCGCAGTCTTTTTATTAGTCATATTTTGATGAGTGCCAAGAATCTAGCTACAAAGAACATTGTATAACTCAGACATGGAAAAAGTTAGTTCTTTGTGGTATCGCATTTTAGATGAAAAACCGCTTCCTCTCCTGCATAGCAAAGCAAGAAAGCGTAGGTTTTGGTTTTATCAGTCATTACATCTGCGCCTTCTTAACAAACTTAGAGTCTGTGAGCCAAAAATGTGAGGTTCGTGGTCTGAATCTTTCCCTCTTTTACATTAATGTAAATTTGAAACATCTCTAGCCTTGTTGGAGTTTACAATGGTGGAAATGATGAATGCTGGAATTTTGTCTTTTTCATTCAAGCAGAACGAATTGTGTCACAGGATAATATGCTTTCACTTGAGGAGGCTCACAAGTTGTTTCTCAGTCTGTGCCAACATACTACGCCAAGTTTCAGTGTGCGGCTGTGCATGGGTTCAGGGTGGGTTGCAGGCGAGTTATTTGCCCTGGGCTAACGGCACAGCTCTGTAGTAACTGGTCTGTGGGGAAAAGGAAGCATTCAGTGTCGCTCACAACCCTTCTGGCTGGTCCCTTCTGATCACAGCCAGAGTCTGGCTTGACCATTTAAAGAACCAACATTTCCTCTTCTGGCACTTGTTATTACTTCCATTTATTGCTGTTACAAAGAAACTCAGAAGTATTTATTTTAAGGTTATCTTTATACCCTGAATTTTCACTAGGAAAGTAAAACAGGTGACAGAGCGCAGGTGTACCTTTCTATCCATTATCTCATGCCACTTCTTACACATCCAGGTATCCTCAGGAGGGACAAGTATAATTCTCAGTGTCTGTCTGTGGTCATCCCTATCCTTCTGATCTGCCTGTCTGCTTAGCTAGCTGTCTGGTTTGATATTTCTTGTTTGCACTTAACCAGGCTGGATATTTCTCCTTTGTCTTTCCCCATAGTCATATGCATCCATCAGAGCTTTTTTTCTTGCTTTTGCAGCAGATAGGGAAGAAATATAGATGGAGCCATGTTTACCAGTGCTTTCAAAGAAGAAATCTACACCACACAAGGTGTTCTGGCTATATTAACCTTAAGATGTGGTAATAATTTGAAACAGAATGTAGGTCTATGAAGTATTAAAAAAAAAAAAAGTAACAGTATCTTGTACTTACATAAGAAAAATGTTGAGCTCTTAATAGGAACCAAGGTATGGCTAATAACAATCTATCCCTGTGAGCTAAAGGCCTGGGTTTTTTATTATAATCATTTAACTGATGGATAATTTCAGTTGCAGAAAAGGCAAAATAATTTATACAGAAATTACACACCTTTTGGTAGCAGAACAGGAAACCCTGCCCAGATGACCTTCTTTACGAATTAGATTTACACATTCCTAAGCTGTTAATAACTGGCATAATTGTTGAGGGTATTTAACTCATTGATTTTAACAAAGTATGACAATAGCTGATGAACATTTTACCAGAATGTCACTGCTATCACTTTCCCTCTGGCGTCTTAGCTTTCCAGGGTTCAGAAAACAGTTTCAGCATTCCCATTTGAGTTTTTCAATAACAAATCTCAAATCTCTAGGCAGCCTAGGATATTATATTACCAGTCTTTTTCAGAAACATCATCATTCACACAACCTGCACCTACTGACTAAGTAGAAGGCAAAAACATCCATCACTGGAATTACTGTGTCCCACACAGCTGCTGCTTATAGGAAAGAGGGATCCAATGCTTCTCTCCCTATCTCCAGTCATTCCTGTCTCTGATTTCTGACTTGGTACATGTTTGCTGGATGACACCTTCCAACACTCTGCCGCAGAATTTTGCCCTTACAAGCCAGAGACACCAAACCTCTTGGCCAGTTTCTGTGATTACAGAACAATCTCTCTACCATGCGGCTGATTTTTCATACTCAGAGTTGTATTTTATAACAATATTTTGTCTAAAGTTATTTTATATAAAAGGTTGAGCTCTGGGGAAAGTTTAAACCATACCCCTCCAGGAATTACTGAGTTTGTTGACTGTGAGGGGGAAAAAAATACAAAATTTTCAAACTTTTTAGAAACATTTTAAACAAGTACAACTAATTAGAGCCTGATCAAAGCCAAGTGAAGCCCTCTGGAGCAGCTGCATTCCCTATATTCATGAAAATCAGGACATTTAGACAGTTATTTAAATAAGGAGCATTGGGACTAAGCCAAAGCCCTTTGAAATCAATGGGACTTTTTAGTGACTTCAATGCAATTTCTACCAAAGCTTTAGAAAATGACCTTTTTTATTTAATTTGTTGTCGCTGCTGACTGGTGCAATATGGATTAAGAGGTTCTTCAGTAGCAAAATCTACATAGGGTGTATAAATTCACACAGAATTGTTTAGGTTGAAAGAGACCTCCTGAGATGATCTAGTCCAACGCCCCAGCTCAAGCAGGGTCAGCTACAGCAGGCTGCCTGAGACCGTGTCCAGTTGGGTTTTGAGTATCTCAAAGGATGGAGACTTCACAACCCCTCTGGACGACCTGTGCCAGTGTTTGACTCCCCTCACAATAAAGAAAACCCCCATACATTTACTGCTTTCCTCTTGTCCACCAAGCTAGTCATCTCGCTGTAGAAGGCAACATGGTTGCTCAATCATGATTTCATCTTTGTAAACCCATACTGACAACTCCCAATCACTTACTTGTTATTCATGTGTTTGGAAATGCCTTCCAGGAAGATCTCCATCACCTTCCCAGGGACTGAGGTATGGCTGACCAGCCTGCAGTTCCCCACATTTCCTTCCTGCCTTTTTTGAATACAGGAGTGTTACTTGCTTTTTCAGTCTTTAGGAACCTCTCCCAGTCATAATGATCACTCAACATAATCAAAGATAATTAAGAGTGGCCTCACAATGACATCAGCTAGCTCCCTCAGCACTTTGGGTGCAACACATCAGGCCTCATGGGTGCATGTCTAGTATTTTTAAGTGCTTCCTAGTCGGATCCTCCTTCACTGAGGGTAAGTCCTCCTTGTTCCAGACTTTCCTGCTGGTCTCAGGGGCCTGAGACTCCCAAAGGCTAATTTTACTGGTCAAGTCTAAGGCAAAGACAATATTTAATACCTCAGCCTTGTCATGCCATGCATCTCTAGTACCATGTCATTTGTCACTAATTCTCCTGCCCCATTCAGCAGCAGTTCCATGTTTTCGCAAGTCTTCCTTTTGCTGTTTATGTAACTTTAGAAGTCTTTCTTGCTGCCCTTCACATCCCTTGCCAGGTTTAACTGCAGGCCGGCCTTGGCTTTTCTAATTCTCTCCCTGCATGAGCGAGAGAGCAACTCTATACTCCTGGGTCACCTCCTTTTGTCTGCACCTCTTGTACACTTCCTTTTTATGTCCAATTTCAGTTAGGAGCTCCTCACTCCTTGATGCAGGCCTCCTGCTGCCCTTTTCTCATCTTCCTACTTTTCAGGATGGTCCTTTCTTGAGCTTGGAGGAGGTGATCCTTGAATATCACCCTGCTCCCCTTGACCTCTTGTCTCTCCAAGGCTGTCCCCCGCCATGGGATTCTTCCAAGCAGGTCTCTTAAGAGACCGAAGTCTGCTATATAGAAATCCAGGGCTACTCTTTGCCCTGCTCCCTCCTCTCAGGGTCCTGAACTCCACCATCTCCTAGTTACTGCAGCCAAGACGGCCTTTCACTTATGTCCCAGGCCAGTGCTTCCTTGTCTGTAAGTATCAGGCCCAGGAAATCACCTTTCGCTGTTGGCTACCTGATTACCTATGCTAGGAGGTTTCATCACTGCACTCCAGAAAACTCCTGGATTGCTTGTGCCTTGCTGTATTACCATTTCACCAGATATTGGGCTGAGTACCCCGTGAGGACAAGGGCCTATGAATGTAAGGCTTCTTTCAGTTGTCTGAAGGCCTCACCTATTACTTCTTCCTAATCAGGAGGTCCATAGCAGATACCCACTACAAAGGCATCCATATTGGACTGTCTACAAATCTTGACCCATAAATTCTTAACCAACTCCTGGCCCATTCCAAGGCAAAAGCTGTCAAAAATCAATTTACGAGTCCCTATAAGTAAGAAAGGATGATAATGTTGCAGTCATTTCTACTTTAAAAAAATACCAAACAAAACCAAATCCACCAAAGACCCCCAAACACCAACACGTATCTGCACAACTGAGTGCACTCTTCCAAATTACAAAGGTACACTGTAGAAGTTCACTGTGCCAGGTCAGCCTTCAATTTTGGGATATGTGGTCTGGTTACACTCAAGCGTGTGACTTGAACACTCAACGACTGCTTCACTCCAGGTCAAGGTTTTCTATCCAGCCTCCAAGGACAAGGAATTTAACAGTGATGCTGCAAGCCTGAACGAAACCCCACCAAAACGTTTCATGTTAAAAGCGGAAGTGAGTTTTGGAGAGGTACAGGCCCTGAGTGTGGTAAATTGGGAAGGAGCCCTGGAGGCACTCTGTGCTGAGCTGTGCAAGTACAAGTGTTAGCAGAGCTGGCAACTTCACAGTGAGTCCAACGTGCCCTGGTGCGCTGCTGCTGTTGTACGTGGCACTGTGCCGGAGGATCCTGCGCACGCAGTGAGCCACACATCCTCTGAGGCCAACAGAACCAGCGGAACACGCCCCGGACTCCAGCCCTGCTGCCTGTTATCCAGAAGTTGTAACCAGGGTCTGCAGAGAGTCCAGACCACCAAGCCAGTCCATAGTGACAAGGCAGCTCCAAGGTGAAGCTAGAAAGTCCAGAGGTCAGGATCTGGCCCTGAATCAAAAGGGCATCTGGTCAGGCAGGGCCAAGGGCTACAGCAGGCTAAGGAAGTACTTCCGAGCAGATGGAGCTGAGGCCTCCAGCTCAGCCCAGGGGTAGGGAACTAACCCACAGCCAAGCCCCTCGGAGAGGGGAACTCTGAAAGAGGCAGGCGGTCCAGAGGCATCTCGATATAGGGCAGCCTTCCTATTTGTGAGGCAACGTTTTACAGCATAGAATCACAGAAACATTTAGGTTGGAAAAGACCTTTAAGATCCTTGAGTCCAGCCGTAAACCTAACACTAACTCCACCACTAAGCTATGTCCCTAAGAATCTATTTGCCACAAGGGAAGATTACTATTTTCCCTTAATTTTGACATGGCGAGATCCCTCTCAGGTCTTGTTTCTATGCTTTTAAGCCTCTTCCTTACTTCACAGGGCTATTTTCTGATGCTCTAATAATAGATCACGCTGTAATTCTCATGACTAACACATAATTCTTGATGCAATCCAGGTCCCACCTCTGCTTGTCTGGAGTTCAATCTTGACTGTCTAGCAATTGCTGGAAATGAAACTCAGACAGAAACTAAGCAATGCTTGACTGAGCATAGAATTTATTATACAACTCCCTGCTACTATTACTATGGCTCAATTATCGTCTCCTGCCTCTTTCAGAAATCTGAATATGCACAATGATAGATATTACCGAGACCTCACAAGAAACAGTCATACTGTGTCTGAATCCAATGTTCTTCCTTCGGTTTCTTGTTTCACTCCTGTATGATAGTTCACCATTTTTTAAGAATCTGAATTATTGCAAGTCCCAGTTGGCTGATTTCCCCAAATTTTATTGGGGACCCACCCATGGTTAAAGACCCACCACAGTACCACTGTACAGATAATTTGAATCTGAAGGTTCTAAATGTTTCTACTGCTCATTAGCCTGACACCTCAGTTTGTCCATTTGACCAGCATTTTTAAACACTTAATAGCTCTTTTACTGCATCATTATCAGGAGGTTTGAGAACAAAAAGCTCTGCTGCTTTCTCCAGTCAGGGGGAAGCGTGATTTGTGCAGTCCAGCATTTACACAATGACCTTTTAGCAGATGGGAAAGAAAGGGCAAGCAGAGGACTGCATTACAGCTGTATGTTTTTTATAAGGTTATATGTAAGATATTATATAAAACCTGACTATTCATTTACGGATAATATATAATATGAAATATTAATACAGATATAAAAATTGTATTGATTCCTCCCTTTTCAGCCCCCTTGTTTATTTAAAGATTTCACAGTGACATCTGTATTTTTGGAAAGTGCTTTAAGGCATTTCTTGTAAATATGCTGCAAATGTGGAAACTGATTGATTGATTGACCTCGCTGTGAGGCTAGTGTTAATAAAATTTATTGGCAAGTTATTAAGAGACATAAAACAATGCCATGTATGTCCTTTCCCCAAGAGGCAGAAGCACTTTTCCTGACCCTTTGCAATAGCTCATTTGCAAGTCTCAAGGTCACAGTGGCTAAATCTCCATCACCCGTTACTGTCTATTCTTGATTTGTCTCGCTGCTTGCTGTCTAACCAGCAGTGATGGAAGCTAGCGATCAGTGTGGAGCTTTACCAGCAAAAGCATGTCTGGCGTGTATTGAGGCTACACAAAAATAAGGCCTGTTCCTGCTGCTTTAGAAGTGGCCCCTTCGTGTTGTGACGCTGACATGAGGCTGCTCAGCACCAGGCTCTGCATCACAGGGACAGCGCTGTGACAACTCAGGTGCCCACATCCCATTCCCAGGACAGGTGGGAGCCTGGGTCCCATCTTCCACCAGCCTTCAAAAGGAACAGGACTTCAAAGCCAGGAAATTGTTCCCTGATCTTTGCTCTTAGGGAAAGATTTTGTATTACTTATCTATTCTATTTTCCATTGTGACTGCTATCTGATATTGTAATGGCAAGAAATGTCACAACAAGCTGAAACGGTGCCTTGGACACTTCCTCTACCTTTCGTGATTCCATTTCATAATTGTTAGGATTCAAGACTAACAAAACCATCTGATCATTTAAACAAGCTTGTAAGCTATCACAGCCCTTTCAGATTCAGATACTTATTCTTCTGCTGAACCCACTAATCCATATGAATAATCTGTATATATTTGTTTCCTAAAAGACAGCCTGTCCTGTTATGAAGACACACAGAGATGAGATTCCACTGCTGACATTAGCAGTTTTCCCAGTGACTGATCAACACAGAGCAGTAAAAGCATTTTCTTGACTTTTAGCTTAAATGGCCTCAGCACTCAAAGGTCTCTGTCATAGGTTTTCTCCACTAAATTCAATAGCTGTTTAGATTCAATAACTGCTATATTCCCTATGTACTGGGTTTATACATCATAACCCAGGAAACTCTTGATCTTATTTTTTGATGAGTGAAGTATGATGAGTTCTTCAAACTCTCTTTGGATGCATTTTCTCCAAACATAAGAACTATTCCCTAGGCATTTTTCTGACCATCTTTTTCCACACATTTTCTTTAAATGAGATCAACAGAACCAGACAGATTGTTTCACTGTTGTGCCCCCACCAGCATCATCAACTGAAGTTGCCGGGGGAAGGGAATCTCAGTCCGTCCCATTCCTACCAGTTTCATGCCAGTACAAGAAACAGATGCACAGGGCCTGGAGAGGGGTCAGCAGAAGGGCACCTGAAGAGCAGCACAAAGGAATTCCAGCCACTCCAGCCAGTAAGTCAGCTTTATCAGGGGCCCAACTTATATGCCTCTATGCAAATGTACATAGCGTGGGGAATAAATAAGAGTTAGAGACATGCACACGCCTGCAGGGCTATGATCTTATTGGCATCACAGAGACTGGGTGGCATGGCTCCTGTGACTGAAGTGTTGGAATGGAAGGATACAGGGTCTGTAGGAAGAACAGGCTGGGGAGATGAGGAGGGGGTGTCAAGCATTTGACACTGTCCTGCATGACATCCTTGTCTCTAAATTGGAGAGACATGGATTTGACAGATGGACCACTCGGTGGATAAGGAATTGGCTGGATGGCCACACTCAAAGAGTTGCTGTCAACAGCTCGATGTCCAAGTAGAGACCAGTGACAAGTGGCGCTCATCAGGGGTCACTACTGGGACTCGTGCTGTTCAACATCTTTGTTGGTGACACGGACAGTGGGATTGAGCGCACCCTCAGCAATTTTGCCAATGACACCAAGCTGTGGTGCAGCTGACACACTGGAGGAAAGGGATGCCATCCAGAGGGACCTTGACAGGCTTGAGAGGTGGGCCCAAGCAAACCACATGAAATTCAACAAGGCCAAGTGCAAGGTCTTGCACATGGATCAGGGCAATCCCAAGCACAAATACAGGCTGGGTGGAGAATGGATTGAGAGCGGCCCTGAGGAGAAGGACTTGGGGGTGTTGGTTGATGAGAAGCTCAACATGATCCAACAACATGTGCTTGCAGCCCGGAAAGCCAACTGTATGCTGGGCTGCATCAAAAGAAGCGTGACCAGCAGGGCAAGGGAGGCGATTCTCCCCCTCTGCTCCGCCCTCCTGACACCCCACCTGGAGTGATGGATTCAGCTCTGGTGCCCCTAACATAAGAAGGACACTGCCATGTTGGAGTGAGTCCAGGGGATGCCACAAAGATGCTCAGAGGGCTGGAGCACCTCTCCTGTGAAGACAGGCTGAGGGAGTTGGGGTTGTTTGGCCTGGAAAAGAGAAGGCTCCCAGGAGACCTCAGAGTAGCCTTCTAGGATCTAAAGGGGGCCTGCAAGAAAGCTGGAGAGGGACTTTTTGCAAGGGTATGTCAAGATAGGACAAGGGGGGACGGCTTTAACCTGAAGGAGGGTAAATTTACATTAGATGTAAGGAAGAAATTCTTTACTATGAGGGTGGTGGGAGACTAGAACAAGTTGCCCAGAAAAGTTGTGGATGCCCTGTCCTTGGTTGGATGGGGCTTGGAGCAGCCTGATCTAGTGGAAGGTGTCCCTGCCCACGGCAGGGGGTTGGGACTAGATCTTTAAAGTCCCTTCCAACCCAAACCGTTCTATGATTCTCTGATCATAAGTCACCACTCTCCACTCTTTAACCTCCCTGTCTATAAGCTTCTGCCACATTATCAGATTGGAACTTCTGTTCTCTTACCCCTAAACCCTTTGAAGTGTTGCTACTTTCCATAACATTATTATTCGTTGTGTAAGGCTCATCTGCATTTCCCTGTGTTTATTACTTTACAAATGGCTGTAAAACATGCTTTCTTCGACTGGGGCACACTAATAAAGTAATTCACATTGCTCAGTGTAGCTTAAAATTCCTTAGCATAATTTACCAGTGCAAGTCAGGAAAAAAGTGTTGAACTGGAATTTCCCTTGGAGTTTCCCTAACCCAAATGTTTTGGGAAAACAGTTCGATTTCAAGAAAGTCGTAATAGAAACCAGGCACAATACTGTAGAAACGGGAGCCACAGGTCTTCCAGGGGTCTTCACCCCTGTCTTCCTGCATGGGAAATGCAAAAAGTTACTAATTTCATTCCGAATGGGAGTGTTCCAACTCCACCAACCTACAAAAAAAAACCAAACCCACAACTGATTTTGAAGTCCAAGTCCTTACAAAAGAGGATTACCTTTCTCCAGAGCTTCATCACTTGTCCCTCTACCAACCTTTTGTCAACTGCAGCTTCTCACTAGCAAACTGGAAAAGCCATTGTTTGTATGGAGAGTAACATAAGGAACATCTCCAACGTCTTTTTAATCTGTTCTGAAAGTAGTTTAGCAGCTGGAGACTGAGGAGCTGAGCCAACTCAAGAACCTCAGCCAGCTCTGTGGACCATCAGTAAGTGATAATTCTTGTTTCCAGATAGGAAATCCTACACTATTTGTTTCTGTTTACCCTTCTGGTTGTGTCTCTCCATTAATATTCCTGAAAGTGGTGTCAGTTAGCTTGCCTTGCACTGTATTTCAGTATACTCAGTATGATAATGCTTAGGTTTAAATATAAATTAATATATTGTTCAGTGATGCTTTTTGTCAACTTTACCAGTATCTTGGTATTCAGGGAAGAAAACAGAACTGACAGCAGCTAACTTTTTCTTTTCAAATAAAATACTGTTCAGAGTGGTTCCAAGTTCTCCTAGTTTGAACACAGGCACTAACCAGGCATGTGTTTTGGCGCACATAACCATACCACACAGGGGATGAAATAAGGATCAGACAAGGCCATGAATAAGTAGTCCCTCATCATTGCTTCCAGTGGAAGTGTATTCTGTCAGGCAGAAAAACTGATTTTGTAAGTTGCTTTTAGTAGGTGTTTTGGAAGTCTTTTTCCTCTCCCTTTCTCCATTCCCTCTTTCCCTAGCATTTTTCCTCTCTTTTACCACTTGACCAGTAACAGCAGATCACCCTGAAGCAGAAAATTCAATCTGCTGAGGAGTACTGATGATAAACCTTCCTCTACTCCCTTTAGACAGACTAACATGAGCAGGACTCATTAGATGGATGTGAGAGCCCAAAGAGACACCCCATGGAGTTAGTTGTAGCAGGTAGTAAGGCTGCCAATTTGCAAAATAATCCTTCTTCTCCAAACGAAGATAAGGCTCAGGATAACTATGGCTAAGCCATAGCTTTGTCACAGACCTCCTACGTACACTGGCATCACTGCTCGCTCTCAGCCAGGGAAGGATAAGAGGATTCCCAGGTTTATCTGTTTCAATTACTAGCTTTTGGAGCTTCTTGTGGCCTTTCACGTCACAATTATCCATGTGTGCACAGTAAGGCCTCCAGCACGTTCATGGATCTCACGCACCTTCTGGTCCCCACTACGCAGAGGTTGCATTACAAAGGTAATCCAAAACCAGCCAAAGTCAAAAGGAGCCTAAAAGGGTCCTTCAATCAGGCCTGAATAAAGATGGTTAAAGAAACAAATATTCAAGAATTACAAAGATAACATTACCATTTCTAATCCCTGTTGATTTGACAAGAAAAATATGTAGAAAGGCTGTATCTGTGCACACAGCTTAACTTACTATTTGAACTTCAAAGAGTCTTAGCACAGCCCAACTTGGAGGTAAGTCTCTACTCCGTACACATCTCAACCCTGCTCCTCCAGGAACACCGAACCAGCGCTCAAGCCCAGGGTCCATGAGGAACAGCCAGGACTGAAGTCTTAAGCGAATGCTTCTTTGTATATGCTGTTTGCTCACATAAAACGTTGTCCTGGATGCCAAATGTCTAAGCAAACTGCACCCCTCTGCTCACCTAAATACCTCAGCCAACATTTTAAGCTGTGTTGCTCCCAGAAGCTGCCCCAAGCTCTGCATGCAGTAGATTGCCACAGCTCCCCAGGATGACTTGTGAATCCTCTTTGTAGAGGGGGGAGTAGAGCCCCAGAAACATGTGCAGAAGGTAAGGATGTGGCAGAAGGGAGACAAATATTTGTAAGCAGTTTCATTCATCACCCAGGAGACATGAAACAGCAGAAACAATGAAATCAGGAGCTATGCCAGTTCCCACTTCACAAGTGCTTGCAAATAACACTTGTCTCACCCTTTGTCACCTCCTAGACCAAAGCCAGAAAGTAAGAGCACTAGCCCATCACACTCCTTCACGTCAGTTAAATCCGTGCTCTGCAATAATGCTGCCAACTCTCATATATTCCAAGACTTTGTTGTTTTAAAATACTTAAAAGTTTAATCTCTTCTATTTCCCTTGAAAGACCAGCAGGAGGACTTGTCAGCAACTTAACCATGGGAGAAAGAAGTGGATTGTTAACACCGATAACACTCACTGTGAGACTACACTTAACACGAGTAAGATGTGAGCTCCGAATGCAAATATATAGCTCTGACTTCTACGTCAGAGAGCTCGAGACCAGACTCAAGGCATGACTGTGCAGAACAATGCCTGTACTGCCCCAGGTACCTGAGGCTTGCTTCACGGCGCGGAGAAACCGGTATTAGGTCCTGAAGGGATCAATAGCCTCAACAGCTCTAACCCAACAGTTGTGAACATTGGGAGGGTACAAGGATTGGGAATGTGAACAGCAGCCAAACTCTCGCTCTCCCTAAACAGCCTCTCCTATTGCTGCTCTCTGAAACCAAATGCTGGGCTAGATGGTCCCCACAGGGCACAGCTCCCGCGTGCACCTGCAGCCAGATCAGCTGAAGGAACACAGCCAATTCCCACCCACCTGCCATGCCCTCAGCCTGGCCTCCTCTGCCGCCCTGCTCTAGCAGATGCGTTCCTGCGCCCAAGCACAAGCTCCAAGCTTGCACAACAGATTAGACCACATAACGGTGCAGACTATATAGCACCATGGGACTGTCCATCTCAGGGTACCTAAAGGGTACATCCTCTTAGGTTGAGCAGTGCCAGATTTTGCAGGAGCGGGCTGGAAACTAGGACCATGCATGGCAATCAGTTAGCTGAGGGGAATGTGCTCGAGCTTGTCTAGACAACAATTAACATGATGAGACATCTTTACAGAGCACAGGGGAGTGGGAGACGGATGGCGCCAAGGAAAGGTAACACCTTGCTGTTAATTGATGGTAGTTAACCACCAATCAGGGATTGCCTAGTATGCAATGCTTAGCTTCAAGAACCAATCTGTTTAAAACGTGCAGCTTCTGAAAGTGTATAAAAACTCGTGCTTCTGTACAATAAACTGACATTTGCTTGCATCAAGCTGCGTCCCATCTCTTCATTCGCCGCAAGATTTCACCCAGATAACAGCCTGGAGTAAAAAGTAACTATCCCAAGCACATCACAAGCAAACACTGGAAAGCTGGTCCCGGACCCTAGAAGGCCAGCCTGACATAACACCACCTCCACGGCACTGCTTTCACCCAGTGCCCAGCATAGCTCTGATGCCCCCAGAGCAGTCAGCTGGCCACGCTGGGCACGCCAGACCACTGATGCAAAAAAAGTTAGGCTGCTTTCCTACATGCAACTTGTGAGCAAGGAGAAGAGTCCTTTTAAGGCTAGTACAAATATTTCTGCAGGATGAAATAAAAATAAAATGGTAAGACCTTTGTCTTAACTCAGAAATATCCCCCAAATCTACACCCACTCCCTTTCAAAACCTGTTGCCTGGATCTGCATTGGTATCAGCCTAACTTGGGAAGGGAGAGGAGGTCTCTAGAATTATTTCTACCATTATTGCTTCATCAAGTAGAAATAAAGGATTCTAGAGAGTTATAACACATGCCACATTCCTCCTAAGGTCTATTGATTGAAGCCACTAGAACCTCACTTTGCTTTGACGTCTGAGCCATATTTGCATTTATTGTGCAATACCTGGCAAGGTAGTGCTATGTATTAGGTGTCAGCTGTTCAACCCCTCAGCGGAATCATCGGAGCAATATGAAAAACAAAAAGTCACCTGACCATTGTGGCAGCTGCATGGTGTGAAGAAGACTGTGTTTGACTTACAGAAAGAACAAGATATGGGTTAAAGTGGGGGGGGGAGGCAGGGGGAAGAAAGAAAAAAAAAAAGTTCAACAATACTTAAGGAAGAAAGTCTGGAGAATGGGAGCACTTTGCTGCGAGTTCTTTCAAATGAGCTGTAACATCATCATGTCGTAAACATTGGGAAAAAATTAGTTCAGGAATATTTGTGGGTATTTACTCTCCATCAATGTTTTAAAGACAGGATCTGCAAAAGCACTGAAGTGCCTCATCCCCTCTGCTGATGAAATTTGGAGAGGGCGTCTGCTGTTGACACCAGCAGGAACTATGCTGGGCCAAAGCAGGTTATTTTCAAAAGTCTCTCTGAAATACGTTCAACAGAGCCAAACGGTACAATTCCTACAGGCCTACTTATATTTACTAGGTAGTCAAACTAGATTTGCTATATGATCCATGAAATCATAAAAGGCAAAAAGATATATAAAACCAAAGTAAGCCTGAGCTCTTAAGTTCAAACACATAATTTTACACCATTATTTTTAAATATGATGGCATCGCCATAAAAATGTGATCTGCTGTCTTCAAGAGCAGTCACACTCGTGTAAGGCTAGCACTGGAGTAACTAAGGAAGCATGAGTGCTGCCCTTTCGTACGGCTCCAGCATCCCCAGAATTTGCCGGCAGCCTATCCTTTCCTCTCACCTGCCTGTAACATGAAGGAAAAGGATCAGGCTTTTGTTTGTTCATTTGTTTTGAGAGCAAAGTTGCCTGAGAAGTTCTTACAAGAGGACTTCAGAGGCATAGCTGCCCCCAAGACAACACCTCCCAGTGAAATCCCTGTTATCCTGGAAGAAAATGCCCAGGAGAGGACAGTCTTTGACTCACTGTAGGGTGGGGGCTTTCACAAACCCAAAGAAATGTGTAAGATTAGAGCCCCTGAACTCACAATCTTTTCCATTTCTTTTTTATGCAGACAATAAACTGTTTCTAATCTATTTTTTAAAAAGGCAGTGCTGCTGGGAAGATGACAGAAAGTGAGATAAAAGAGACAAGCTCTCCCTTATCACCACTGCCTTGAGGAGGAGGAGGAGGGGTGTGGGTACTCCTTGTTACCATGCCCTGCCACCCCTGCAGCTGGGTGAGCCATGCTGGTAGCATGGCCATGGTGGCCATGAGGACCACGGGTAAATCAGGCAACAGAGCTACAGCAGGGTAGGGAAAACACCATGCCAGAAGAAGCCTCCAGGTCTTGGTGGCTAAGCCACCATTGGTCCCAACAGTGCTGCCCCTGCAGAGGTCCCAGTCACTTTACAAGGACACAAACTGCCCTTCTGAGGCCATCAGTCCAGAAACAGAGTGGTGGTTCCATGAACCCTCTCCTGCCTGGCTGGGCAGCGTGGGCTGCATCTCCTGGATGAGTGGCCCAAAGCTTCTCTTTGAGGGCACCTGTTGCAGCTATGATCCCATCAGTGTGGAAGTTTTTCAGCACTTCAGCCTCTAAGTGTCTACTTTATTTTGCCCCTGGGATGAAAAAACGAGTCTGAAGACAGAGCCTGGGAGAGGTCTGGGGAACACGGCAGTGACTTCAGCAGTCTCTAAGTTCAAGACTGCTTGATGTAAAGCCCCAGCAAACAAGTGAAAACGTAACTTACACTCGTAGACAGGGTGGGCGCTCAACCCTGTCAACATCTATGTACTTCTCTTTATGTCTTTTTTATTAAAGTATTTACATTTTCAGCTTCAGAACAAGAATCTCTTAAGCAGATGTGTCATTTGTGAGACACATGGGTATTTGGCTTTCAAGCCTTAACTACAGCACCAAATGGCAGAGTGGCCACAGCAACTGTAAATACAGGATATCTCACTTACCATGCCTGTGATCACGTGCTAAAGAGAGCCTGCAGAGTGGAAAGATGGTCACTTGAATTTGTGAAACTCTTCTGGGATGCCTAACCGTAGTGCTAATTTCGTCCCATAACTTTAGCCTGCAGTAACGTACACCCCTGTCACACTCCTCCCTTAATCCACCCACTTAGCCATTCCCAAGGGGACAGGCATTAAATGTGGAGCAGCTCTTGGCATGGCCACACAACAGACAGTAGCAAAAAGGGGAGTTGGCCAGGGGCTGCCGATCGCTGCTGCTGCTCGGGGCTGGCTGGGCATCAGTCAGCGGGGGGTAACCACCTGTACTGTGCATCACTTTTGGGTTTTTTTTTTTTTTTCTCTTGGGTTTTATTCCTCTCTCCTTTTCATTGTAATTGTTGTTATTATAATCTTTTACTTTATTTCAGTTATTAAATTGTTCTTATCTCAACCCGTGAGGTTTTTCCAATTCTCCTCCCCATCCCACCGAGGGCAGGGGGATAGCAAGCGAGCGGCTGCGTGATACTTACTTGCTAGCTGGGGTTAAACCACCACACATGTAACGGATGTGCCACACCTGGAGCAGCCCAGCCACCAAAGAGTCTTGTGTCCTTCATGCAAAACCCCTGCAGTGCTGCTGGCCTGGGTACAAGCCCCACGGGGCAGCAGCTCACCTGGGGGGAGCAAAGTCCTGCCTCTCCTGAATGAGGGCACCCACCTGGCCAGCGCACTGCCGTGGCGTGGCTGTCCACGGCCCAGCCCTCATCCCTGGGAGGTTCATGCCAGATGCTCTGAGCACTGAAATCTGTTGTCTGCAAGGGAGGGATGTGTCTCAGCCTTGGAAAGATCTGTTGCAAGTGACTGCTCCCACAGGAAGAGGAGAGGCTTAGGCCAAACACTTCTGTGGTCTTCAGAGCCCTGGCAATCCTTGTTACACATCACTGGGCATCAACTGTTTTTCAGTATCCACTAAATGTGTTAGGTGGCTCCTGAAGCAGAAAAAGCACATGTGCTCCCTGCTCCAAATCTCTTACACAGGAAAAAAAAAAAAAAAAAAAGAAAAAAAAAAAAAGTTGTGAGGTGGAAGAGCTGGAGGGAAGTGGGTTATGGGGTTATGGCAACGACAGAATAAAAGCACTTAGCCATATGCCTGGTATTGTTCAACAAAATCTATTATGCAGTTTGCACGTGCACATGTTATGTGTGAATAATGATAGTTAACTGGAAGTATGTAGGAAAAGAAAGCACATGAAAATCATAATTGCCAAGAAAGAAATACGCCACCACCAAACATGATTATCCAGCTAACCACTGTCAGGGTCCAGGCGTCTGTGTCACCCCAAAGCGCATACCCACTCCCACCCTCCCATCCACTACTCTCTGGAAGCTTTTTCTTTGTGCCTGATTGATGCCACAGAGGCTTACAAAGAAAGCTTTTTGAAAAAATATATTCAAACTTCTGCATGAGACACAAAGCACAAAAAATGCAGCAGAAATAGAAAACTCTTTCCCTTAGAAGAGAACAGGTTGAGTCTTCCTCTGGCTCGCTGCTGAGCTCTGACTAGAGAAGTACAGGCAAGAGGAGGCTGTAAGGCACCTGCTCGCTGATAATTCTGACCTTCTGTGGGGTCCTCAGGGGCAGGACTTAGCAGCCCCAAGGGAGCTGTGAACAGAGCTGCTCAGTGGTGACATCCTTCAGCATGTCATTACGTGGGCACAGACCAGCATGCAGGACAGTGCCAGCCTGCCCCAGCGGAGGAGACCAGGCAGCCTAAAGTGAAGAACTTATGATGGAACTTTTTTCTTCTCCCACTGCTGATGGCATTAAAAGGACCAGAACAGAGTATGATGCACAGAAGCAAGCAATTTCACCCTAAAATCAGATTATTTAGTACTCCAAATGGAAGCATATGAGATGATCCTCCCTGGCAAAACCAGCTGTCCAGCCAGTCTTGCTTAGAAAATTCTTTAAAAGCTCATTTCTGTGCCTTGTTTCATTGCCCTCTTTGCCTGCCAAAAGCAAAGTCTAACTTTCCCATTTTGGCCACTGTTTTGCATATGATGTCATTTTTCAAGTGCTTTGCAGTATGCTACAGTATTTGGACTATTCAGGCTGGGTTGAGTGTTTGCCACCACCATAACCTGTGGAGAACATCATCTCAAAGCATCAGATGTCCCGTCAGCACCACAGCAAAAAGGCAAAACGTCACACAGCGGGGCAGAAACTGTGCCAGGAGCCCCATCCCAGCACCACCTGCTGAGCTCCCTAATCACAGCTGGCAGGACATCAAGTCCCAAAACGAGGAAAATGACCCATGACGCTGTTCATGCACACCACCATAGGATGGACAATTCAGCTTCCTCAAGTGGCCCACAGGCAAAGCCCCACAGCTGTGGGTGCTCCTGATCTGGGGGACCCTGGGCAAGGACTTGACCTCTGCCTAGGACAGAGCAGCACAGGAGGAACTCAGGCCAAGGCTGGGATGACCACGTAGTGCCTCCCCTATGAGAACATGCTGGTTTGTTTTGAATAGCTGAGTCAGGACTGATTTCCACATGCCCACAAGAGAGCTAGGTGCACAGAGACTGCTCGGGGGCAGGCGGTGCTACCTTCCTCCACACGTAGTGCCACCAGGCTTTGTAAGACAAGAGCATTTTGCCACCATACTCCACGTGCACACAGGCAACGCTTTTATGATGTTTTTCTCCTACTCTCCCCGCTGGCTGACTTCAGCCGGATTTGACAGAAAGCAGATGCCTTCAAGGGGACTGTGTTCCTACATGTTTTATGGAAAGAGGCGGTTTTATGGTCAGGGTGGAGGAGCAAGACCCGAGACCTACCCTCTCAGAGGGAAACGCTGCAGCAGGCAATCAGGCAACTCAGGCTCTCTGACACTCCGCATCACCCAATTTACACCAGTATAAATTTAAAGGTCTTTGGTGAGGCTAAACGATGAGAAAAATAACCTCAGCATGCTACCCTTTTGCTGAGAGGGGTAGAAAGCAAGCACTGACCTGCTTAGCACATACTGGTCTGTTAAAGAAGGTAGCACACGTGGAGTACCATGGTGGGCACCCAGTGAAGTTACTCCTAACTTCTCACTGAGGTGGTGGCACATCACAGGAGTCTCCAACCGTGCAGCACAAAGCTGAACCAGGGAATAATTGTACTGAGGTAAGTGGCTGCAGTATTAGCGCTAAGACAGAAGAGCAGAATTTGGCCTACTGACTCCTCAAAAAGGCAAGATTAAGCCTCTGTCAATTCACTACTGTGCCTTAAGTACAACAGTGCACTAATCTGAAGAGAAGATTGGCATGGTTAGATACGTTGAAAAATATTCAGGTCTCACTTACTCAGGCACCTTTCTGAAATATTGCTAGTTTACTCACAGTATCTGTCTGTCATTTTAAAAGGCAACGTTTCCTAATGCCCTTTAAAACACACAGCTAAGGCAGCAGCATCGTTAGCCTTTCTTCATATGCAAATTTAGCCTCTGTGCAAACCCTAAGATTTTCATATGCAAGCAAAACTGTAGGCAGCCAGCTAACGCGCAGGTCAATGGCACAGAGAAGCTCAATGCAATCCAATCTCACCTGAATGGGTTTGGGGTAAGTTTTGTCGTTTGGTTGTTTTGGGGCTTTTTCGTATTAAATTGACATAACACATCACAAAGATCAATGGGTGCTCAGGTCCCCAGCTGGTGAGCAGAGGGGGTTTTCTCCCATAAGCAAAAACATTTTGGAAAGGGACCCACCGCCAGTCACAGCCAGGAGGCCTGCCCCGGGTGCTGGAAGCAGTCAGAAGGGAGGCTGCAAGGCTCCAAGCACAGCCACAAGCCGAAGTACGAGCCACAAGACATCCCCATCACCTGACGTGCCAGGTGCCTGGACAGAAAATAACCATGGGGCCCACCTGGGATTCAGGAGACAGCTACCACGGACCTGCCATGTGACATCAGGGCACTCGGCTCAACCCATCATCTCTGAAATGCAGGGATGTAACGTTTGCTCGCTTTTGCCTGAAAAACCTTCTCTTGACCACGTTTGTGTCATGGGCAGCAAGCCCAACGGCTAAGACAGGGCTGGTGTACACCCCTCAGAGCAGCTATATCCCAAACCAACACTTAAGAATAACAAGCACATCAGTATTAACCAAACCCTGGTCATTTCAATGCAGTTATCACTTTGAAAGCCACACAGCGAGCAAACGAAACAAGCTAATCCAGCCAGCATCAAACACTGCCAACACACATCAATGAAGATGACAGCAGGCTTTGCCCTTGGCTTGGCATTTGCAAGACAGGCAACGTGCTCTTTATTTGCTCTTCTGCAATAACAGTGGGTGTTCAAGTCTGGAGGGGAAAAAAAGATATCCCTCCAAGGTCAGGTAATCCATTGATCTTTCTGCCTGCAGGGAAAAGGCAGCATCAGTGCAGCCCTGCTCTCCCCGCGTCTATTCAGCCATACGCTATGTTAAAAGGGACCTTGGTATTGTGTGGCTAGTACATGGAGGTATTTTATGTTCGTAGCCACGCTGCTGGTATATCAACTGACATTTACCTCAGTTCTCTTCCTCTCCTTTATTGTGATTCATGCTCCGTGCTAATTAAACAGCACATGACAAATGCACCATTCTTAACAGTAGCTGAAGAGCTAGTAAATCTTGCGGTAGATTGAACAAAGGAACCGTGCAGTGTGATAGCATCCTCTGGGTGCTGAGACAGGGCTGATGAAGAAATGCTGAACCAAGGCAAGGCGAGGTCAGGAGGCAAGGCATAAACACCTCTTGCCAAGTACACATGAAAGTCTCAGACACTCAGCAGTGAAAGATTGCCATGCGCTACGTGCACCGACAGCCACAGGTAATACCAAACACTCACCCAGCTGCTTGTGATGTGCCAGACCTGTTAGATGATGGCCTAATGGCTCTTTCTCCCTCACCCAACGTTCAGTCATGGAGGCCCCGCTTTGTGTGCTCGGTTTTTTACTTTGCACCAGGATCCTGCTCCACATCTACTGCTCTTAGCCCAGAGCTGCTACCCACACAGCCTTCATTTCTGGCCTCTGCGTAACACCGTCCCATCCTCAGCTTTCCCCCCTGGCTCTAGGGCATTGCAGTGCAATGAAGCAGCTTGCACTGATGTACACTACGGGAAGATAAAAGCAGATCTTCAGCCTCCTAGAACCAGGCAAAAACCCCCAGTGATACCAGATACACTAACTTAGTTTAAATGGCAGCCAAGGGTTAAAAGTCATGTGCATATGCTGTAAAGCTATTCTTTCCAGGGGGCAATTGCTCAACAGACTTTTAGAATCCTGTGTAGTTATTGCTTTTTTCTATGCATCTTCTTTTTGTCTCTATAAAAAATATTGTTGTCAGACTATACAGCAATGAGGAAAGAATGATGATTTGTGATGATTTGGTGGAAGAATTCTTTAAGAATAAGAAGTAGCTGATGCACTTTTACAGCAAAAGCCTGCATTTTTCTTCACTGTTGTCATGGGTTTATTTATACAGAGCAATTCATGTAGAAAACCTCCCCCAGCACTGGGCAATCCAGGGCACAGCCACACTGGAGGTCACAGTCCATAACTGCACAGTAAGCCTGTACAAAAGAAAAACCAACCAACCAACTAAAACACAATCCAAAAACCACCACCAAAAAGGTTTGACCGAAAGACATTCAGTGATTTTACATCCTTAAAGTCACTGAGAATAGAGGATGTTCCTGAAGGTTAGGTGCTTGCACAGCATCTGGTGGTGACCCAGCATGTGACGGGTGTCTCTGGCAAAGGGGGTTAAAGCTTGGAAAAGCAGAAAGATTTTGACTCGTTGTTTAACTAGGAGAAGCTAGAGATTTTTGTTTTTGTTGCTGACAAACATACAGTATAACAACACTCCCATTAGAGAATTGTTTCACAAGTCAGGCAAGTGTGAGAGGAACAAGCTCTTCATTTCAGTATGCCTTAAACCTCTGCTGGTTCATGGGAACATTTTGGCACTCGGAGCATTTGCAGAAGCTTCTTTCTAATGTTATTTCCTCTGCATGAATATCTGCATGGGGCATTTCCATGTTTACTGTTTGCATAAGCTTTGAATGCCGGCCTGGTTTCCCAGCACAGACAGAGCAAATCTACCAAGTGCTCTCTTGCACCTCAACCCAGTGAAGGTGACCAAGTGCTCACAGCCTGCTCCTGGCTACGGCGACCGACCCCAGCAACCACAGGCCACCATCCACCATTCACCAGGCCACATCCCAGCCCTGGAGGAGACTTTCCAAATCCATCAGCTACAGAGACCTACAGAAAGGGAGAAGGAGCCATCAGCACCAGCAGCATACGCTGCTGCTCCACTGGCAGCCCCACTGCAACATACCCCCAGGAGCCCTCTGTGTCCCACCCGCCCCGGAAGGTGCTGGGGCCAGCCACAGCATTCACCCAGCTGCCTGCCCTGGGCTCAGGACCCCTGCACCCAAGCTGCTGCGCTGGGACCATGGAAGGTGGGGCAGGGCCTGGCCCTTGTGCCACACCACCGTTGCACCTTTAGCCAGCTTCTGGCCTTAGAGGCATTAGTTTTTCACCTGCCGTTTCACCAGGTTTAATCAACTATGGCTCACCTGCATTTCCTATGGCTGGACAAGGCCTGCCAGCTCCAGTTCCACGCACTAACCCTTGCACCTTATCTGAGGTTGTACTTCTCTCGGTAGGGGTACGTATCACCCTTTCCCTGACCTTCTCCCACCTCCACCCACTCCCTGACCACTCACAGCAAACCCCCAGCACTCATGTCCCAACCTTCCCTACTCCCCTGCCCTTGCCCTCTGCATCCCCACACCCTCACAGCTCAAGTGTCCCCATGGACACCCATGTCTGTGGCATCATGCAGCGGTGATGGGGCTGCTGGCTCTGCTGCATGATCAGTACACACTGACCGAGTCACTGTAGCTCCAAGCAAGCAGCTGGAGCTATGTAAGAACAAGACGGTCCGTGGCTGAGCATCCTGACCCTCTAGCTGTAAAATCAACTCTCCATCATGAGTCATCTTATTATCTAGTACCAGGGAACAAGCTGGACTAGAGGTGACACAACCCCCATGCCCAAGGACACAGAGAGCAATGTTTTCAGACACTTTGCATCTGCACCAAGCTGGTGGTGAGCATGTGAAGCCAGCCACTGTTTTCACAGAAAACAAACCATAATGCTGCTGGTAATCTTGCAGCATCTTTCCCCCATTCTCCTGCATCCAGCCAGAAGGATGAGCACAAAGTCCTGGAATTCACCCTGCAACTCAACCCCAGGGCAACAGAGACCACGGAGCTTCCTCCCAGGACAGAGGCAGAGGAGGGCAGCACGGATGCAGCAGAGGTGTCCAAGACCCATCCACAGAGGCTGAGCGAGTACCACAGCAGTGAGCCCCAGGGATCCGTGCACTGCCCCAGCTCCCACGCTTGCTCGCTGTGACCACTCCAGGCGCATGGGCAGTAAGCTGATGCTGCAGGCCATACTTTAGGAGACAAGAGACAACACCAGCATGCAGAACACTTACCATCTTTGACAGACGTTTGAACAGGAGGTCAGTCATCATGCTACAGGCAACACAATATTAATTTGTCCAGCACAAATGACGTTTTTGTTATCATAACCCCATGACTCAGCACTTTGCATTTTTCATTTACTGCCATTACAAATGAGACAAGAGCTAATGCAAAAGAGGAGGGGGAGGGGAGACAGATGCAAGCCCCTCAAAAGGGACGATGGAGAAGTATGCTGAAGAGCTGGTACTGCTGGCACAGCACAAGAGCCCTGTGACAGCTGGAAGAGGAATGAGTACAAGTGATGTATAGCCAAGCAGCGTAAATTCATCATGTGTACAAGGGAAAACTCTCTGCATCCGCTAGCACAAAGTGCATCAGAGCTTACACACAGAGCTGAATCTTACATCTGCTGAAGTGGTAAAGCTCCCATGGACCAGGACGTGTTCCTCAGTGCTCTGTAGTTAAGAGCCAGGATCCTCACACAACTTGTTTGCCCTCTTACATCACAAGAAACAAAAGCTTACTTGCTTGGAAAATACAATATAATGATTTTCAACAAGATGTTCAAGCAGCCAGCTGATGCACACTGTACTTACGAGGTCAGGCAGCATTTTACATCGCTGAAACAGCACATCCCATGTTACACGAGGGAAAACACAGGTATTTGGGTCTCACACCAAGGGTCAGAGCTGCTCTGCAGTCATGTGGGTGGCACCCCCCAAGGTCAGCTGTGGCATGAAACAGGCAGCACATTTGGTCACCCCAAACAGAGGGGGAATTGGGTCATACCCATTGCTGCACAGTACGAAAGGTTAGCGCAAGTTTTTACCGTTAGACTGTATCGGTTCAGGTAACTGCCACTGCTGGTTTTGGCCAGGAGCAATAAGCTACAGCACGCTGAGGGTCAGTTTTATTCCAAGCCTGCCTTCACCTTGGTGCTTTTGCAGGTCAGGAGTCTCACCAGCTCAGGCTTCTTTCTAACCTGTCAAAAAGTGACGGCATTCTCAAAATGAAATCAGCAGCTCTCCCAGGTTGCCACAAGCATAATTAAAAGAAACTGATTGGCATTTTAATATCCATTGCTCTTGAATCAGTAATGGGGTTGCTTAAAAGATGCCTTCGTCTTAAGCTTCAAAATGTGAGTCTGTCAGAAACAGCGTGTTATGGCTCTGGCCAGTATTCAGACTCCAGTTATAAACCAATATGAATCCAGTTCAACATTAGACTGTAGCTTTACTGAGCCACTGAGCAGGAATGTTTTGTGCTCCGGTAGGGTGTGAAGAAAGGGAAGTTGAGTGACTCCAACTTCCTTTCCATATAAAGAGAGAAGGCCAAATTCTGACCCTTTGAAGTTGATTTAGACCCAGCTTCATTGCAGCTGGTAGAAGCTGTCCCAAGGAAGTCTACAGGTGCACTAAAAAATGCAAAAGGGCCTAGAGGGGGGCAATATCAGCTAAACACATCTGGAATGGTACCTTCAGGGGGTCCTGGCTGCAACATGCATAAGCACGACTATAATTGGGTTCATCCCAGTTAAGCAAATTCTTGCTTGATGAAAGACAGGGCTACAGGAGGCTGCAGCGTCGGGCCTCCCCAGATCCCTGGAGCCCCATGGTGGCAGCAGGTTGAGGGCAAAGGAGCAACAGATCCTGGCATCATGGTCCCTGGCACCCCACGGGGATGTCCCACAGAAGAAACCATTGTCATTTCCTCCATGGTAGCACTCAATCTGCAGAATAAATCATCACAAGATATGATGAGGCCAAATTAAATCATAAGGACTGTACCTCCACACCCGCCAAGGATCAGCAATATACAGCAGAGCCTATTAATAACTTTATTCCAGGGCAAGATAGGTTTCTCAAGACAGGCTACAGTGAGGATCTATTAAATCAATCACAATCAAAACCTAGTCTGCCTTCAAATGACTTCCAATTAGGATGCAGTAACATTATTAAAGGGCTCAGACAGGCAAATTAAAGAGCTACACTGAGGAGGAATCATTTCCCAGAAGGCTAATTTTCATCATCCTCAGAAATAAAAAGCCTCCAGAAATTCAGATTTCTGATTTTTTTTTTTTTTTTTTTTTTTTTGGGGGGGGGCGGGAAGAAAAGAAAGAAAAAACTCCAAACCCCAAACCCACATTATCAAATTAAAATACTTGCTAACATTATGTCACTATTGAGGTTTTTCTTTTTGAAGACTTTTTTTTTCTCCCTACCTAACTGCCACCAAACCGAAAGGATAAAATTATGCAGTGCCTTCTTCACATCTGAATACCCACACTTGATCTGAAGGTTTGATAAAGAAAAGGACATGATGACAGGAAAATATTAATTGCAGCTTTGTCAAATGGTTTGTATTTTTAGCTGGAGAACAAAGACAGGAAGCCTACTTGATCATTCAAAGAATCAGGAGCCAGCCTGAAACAGACTGATGAGCTTGGATTAAGGGGGAAGATTAGAAAGTGGAATTTTGCAAATCCATTTCAAAAATACGAGAGCAAAGAGGACATGATCCATTTATCTGTTTACTGATCTGAGGAATAGCCACCTCAGTAACTCCTGGAAGTCTCTGCCACACATTCAAAATGAACCAAAGGCAAAAGTAGTTTCCCCACACCTGGAAGAGGTACTTTTTGCTTTTATATATATAAAAACATCTATCATTATATTATTAAAATACTACTATAAATTATTTATAATTGTATATTCATATATTAGCTATGTTATGTGTATTTTTATATATAATACATAAATTAAAAATAGCTGCTTATCAACAGCAATATCTGCTCAGCCTGAAAAAGCTATGTTCTTATATCACATCAGAGACCTCATCAGATACGAGAGGCAGGTGGTAGAAAATTAATCTCCAAGAAACTACAGGAAGAAACATCCATCACCTTCCATGCTGGAGGTCAGGTGAAGCCCTGGCATAAGTTAGGGATGTCACAGCTTTTTTCATGTTCCTCTGACAAATACTAGCTTGTACAAATCCTCTCTGAACTGAGATTGCTACAGTTTATACTCATGCAAAATAAGACATTTTTCAACCTGGTGGAAGAGTCAGAAAAAAAACCCCCAACAAACCCAAAGGAAAGACCACAATTTACATCACTCCTGACCTAAAATATCATCGCTCTTACCAACCCCTCCCCACCCCTCACACTCACTTGACTTCACGTTCAGCATTTTCTTTCATTTCTCTCCACCTCCGCCTTTTTTTTTTTTTAATATATATATATATTTGTAATTGCAACTAGTTCAACTCCTGAACAAAAGCCATTGTGAACCAAAAGAGTTTTGCTTAAAAGTCTGAGATAAAATGCTTGAATTTTCCCAAGAAAAACTTCACTCAAAACAGCTGGCCGTGTTTGACTAGCAAAGTCATCTAGCTGACTTGAAATTGCTTTTCACTCCTCCTAGTTTTTTGGAGTTGGGTTTCTTTTTTTCCCCCCTTGGTTCCCCCCCCTTCCCCCTGCCTTTTTTTTCTTCTTGTTTATAAACAAGTGGTTACACAAAAATGCCACCCAGCCACATTTCAGTCCCCATCCCTGGGATGACAGCAACAGCCAGCTCAGGGCAAGGCTACGGTCACTATACACGTATTTCCATACCGGGGGAAACCCCGCCGTTGGGAACCTCATCCCAGTTCTCACACCCACTGCTGAAACCTGTCAGATCCAAACATGCTGGAATCAGTGCCTGGTCCTGACTACGGGATTTTCATGTGAACTGCACTGGAAACAGAGCTGACAAACCAGACATGGGGAGCAGGAACCGTGGCAGTTCCAGCCCGCTGTACCTACAGGATACATCAGTGGCCTGACATTAGGAGGAGAAACATCTCTTCCTACATGATCTGTGATCTGCATCTGAAAGGAGGGCATGTATGACTTCACCCGGCATCTTCAACACCTTCCCCATCTCCTTTTTATTTTAGCTTTTAAAATATTAGCTCTGTTAAAATGGCAGGACTGGGAGGTAATCATCAGGAAGTGACAGAAAACCTTAAAATAGAAACAGCAAGAAAACAAAATTTAAGAGGTCTGGGTCTACTTTCCAACTGCAGCCTTGGCTGTTGTGTGACCATGGAGAAAGGCAGTTCCCTCTCCTCTGCTCCAGCCTCCCCATCTCCCTAGTGGGATGGAAATTATGCTCCACCTCTTAGGGGTCTTCCTTCACAATATACACTCAGCTGAAGAAAAAACAGCTGGACTGAAATAACTTTCCATAGCAAAGAAATTTCATATTTAAAAATTATTTTTTCTGATTGGATTTGGCAGTTAATCAAACCTGTGCCTTGCTCCTACATGGAGGCCCAAAGAAGGCACATGCAAGGTTGTTTTTTTGTTGATTTGGTGTTTTGTTTTGTTTTTTTAATGTTTTGGTGTGTTTTTAAGAAGCACCTCAGTTATCTGAGGCTGTGCAGGAGCCCAGACATGAGGTCACACTTTGCTTCTGCAGTTCTGTGTAATCCCAACCCTGAATGCTAAACCAGAATAGAAACCAGCCTGCAGGTTCTCACCCTGGACTGCAGGAAACACCTCACTAATGTCATACAACATTTTTGTCAGCAAAATGAGCAAGAATTGTAGCAGCTGCTAATTTCATGCCTCACTTTCTAATTTCACAGGCCAAACAAGGCATGGGTGCAGGACAGCCGTAATTCCTCAGCAGGGCAGCAGCCGGCTTATTCCATGGCTGCCCAGGCCAATGACTAAGGTGGGTGCTGATTTATCTCAGCAGAGCACTTGGCTCCATAGCACAAAACTGAAAAAAACCCCACTATTGTGGACTAAATTAGCAGTGGTTTACCTCACTGACAGCAAAAGGCAACAAACTAATTTGGCAACATGAAACAGATATAGGAGATATGGATGCCAAGGCAGACAGCACTTTGTCTGAGAGCTCTTATGTTTATGGCTTTAAAATGCATGCCAAGTTCTTTCTCTAGAAGTACGTATCTTTAAAATAAAATATGCCTTAAAGCATAAGACTGTCTGCAGGCACAAGGTCATAAACGTTTTGTACTTTTGCAAATTTGCAGAAATATTTTCAAGCATCATCATATATGGGATTACCATGCTTCCTATGAATAGCAAGTCCAGCAATTACACCTTTTACGCCTTGCTCCAGGCACCACACGTGGTTTCTGTTGCAGGTGAGATACTGTCTGCGCACATCACAGCTCCAACATATGGTAAGCTGTGCTACAAACTGAGGCCAACAGGTTAGTTGCTTCTCCTTCTCATGTAGTCTGTAGATAGCTCTCCAGCAGCTGCCAACTATGACAGCTGCTTTTTTCCTGTAGCATTTTGCTTGGAGGAGAAGGGATGGTGTTTATCCTGCCGTGCCTGGCACCCTGAAGTTGTGATCCTCAAACACAAGCAACAATGCTGCTGTACTACAGCTGCACACATGCAACCCAACGTCACAGATTTTATGCTGCTTCTAAAGAAGTCTAAATTAATTTGGTGAAATCAAAGCATCCTCCACTCATGTAAAACAAACCAGTGAAAGCCAGAATGCTGTTTTGAAGATAAGAGGACCCCTAAGTGAAGGGTGGATTTGGTTTCAACTCCCAAGCCCTGACATACTCACCCACCTCAACAAGCCATGTCTTTCAACCCCCTTATTATTTCTCCTTCCTGGAGGGCATTGCTCTTTTCCTGACCAGCCTCACACAGCAGCAGTCTGTCATTTGTGGGTGCTCCTGGTGGGTGTTTTCAGGGGTGGAGCTGCACTGCTGCAAGGACGTGAAAAACCAAGAACAGTTGGATGGAGAAGCCCTCACTGCAGGGGCTTGAAAAGATCTGTGGAGACGACAGGTAGTAGGTGGAGAGGGGCAGTATTTCTCCAGCCAGGGAAATAGATCGGAGCAGAAGGGGCTGGTACATAGGATGACCCACTGCTGGGGCATCATGCTCTTGCAACAGACACACCCTTTCCCAAATCACTGCCATTCGCCTAGCCTACCAAGAGAGCTGCTCTTCCCAGGGAGCAGCACCAGCAAACAAGTATTTATCCTCTATTTGACACCTTACTCAGGAAAACATGTAGGACAGCCAACACACAGAGCCTCATCACACACAACTCTGCAGCTTCTAGGTCTGCCCCGACTCCCTTCTCACTGCCAAATTCTTCCTGCTAGCATCTGGAGTGAGGCAGGAGGGTTTCAAGCACCTCAGGCTGGCGCAGAGCACAGACAACAGTGTTCGGAAGAATACGTCAGCAGAGCAGGCTGTGAACACACCAGTTAAAATTGCAACAATGGCCTTGAGAAAAAAAGTGGTTGTGGTTAGGCAAAACATGCGTCACAAGCACAGCCGAGAGTCAGGTGCATCCCTTTTCATCTCCAATCTGCTGCACATGCTGCTCTGCTCAGTGGCACCTAGCATTTGCTACAGATCAGTTCCCCTGTATGGTAATGATAAAAGGTGAAATTTTGAGGAGCACCAAGTCTCCAAGAGCACGAGCTTGGAGAGCTCATGATCTGACCTCAAAAATGCCACAGCCCCAAGAAGCAGGCTTTCACCTGGTGAGCAAAGTCTGCAGTGAGAAAGATTAAAGCTTTGTGTAGGCTTCTGCTGGCTGCTCATCATAGCTGCGACTGAGCGGCTCAGATATACACAGAGATCCCCCTTCCGAAAGGCTCCGAATGGACTGATGACAACATAAGAGATGTATTCACTCCCTCTGAGAGAGTATAGGGGGCCAATCAAGGAATATAATTCAGACACTCAGGCATGGCAGCAGCTCAGCTCCTTCTCAAGGACTTTGAGCAACAGGGAACAGGTCAGTCAGGCTCTATTGGCTCCTGCTGGTGTCCTGTGCACCATGAAGGGAGAGGGAGAGAGCTGGGTGAGCTCCAGGTCACCTCCTCTCTTGTCAGGCAGCTCTGCCTGAGAGCTGCCTGCAGCCACAGGGGGACCTCTCCCCAGCTCAGGAGCCGTGTTCCCCCGCCCGGCTGTGCCTGGAGCATCCCCCCAGCTTACCAGAGCAGCGTGCCCATCCACTGCGCTACGTCTGCAGAGAGGCGAGGCAGGCAGTGAGTTGGAGGTGGCCTCCTTGAGGTCTCTTCAGGCAGAGCCCTGTCCCTCACCTGCCCTTGGGAAGGACATTGGTGCAACCAGCACCCCAGAGCAGGACACAGCAGTAGCACACAGCCAACCCTTCCCTGCCTCAAAATACACCTGTAGGACAATGTAAACACACATTAAAGCAATGAGTTAAGCCCAGAACTGCCTATTTCCATCAACTGCATTGCCACCAAAGCCAGAAGAATCTGAGAGGAAAGAACACACCTTCCTTTCTCTGCTCGATAAGACTCTCCAAGAAAGCCTCACCTGCAGCAAGCTGCCCAGGCATTGGGCCCTAGCAGCCCCTCACTGACTCTGCACACTGTTGGTGAGGGAACAATTGGGAAGAACAGCCTCACAGCACAGGTGTTGTGCTTGGGCCATCACTACCATTGTCCTGTAAGAAGGCAGGGCGATGGGGGTGGAGCGGCGTTGTACCAGCAGAGGCAATGCTTCTGGGGATCCATTTCTTCCCGCTGCTGTCACAGCCAGGAAGAGGACAGTGAGTCCGGTTTTGCTGCAGCCCTGAAATGCTCTGCAGTTTGCCCAGCCTACGGACAGGGATCTGCATGACTAGATTTGATTAGGTGCTCTTGGCACCAGCCTTGGCTGCTGGTCTGAGCTCCCTTATCATAAGCAGCAGCAAATGAAACAGGAATTATGCAACTCAAGTGCTGAGTGATGGAGTAGCAACTGGAATGGAAACAACTGCCCCTCAAACCAATAATTTGCAGACATACCATATCATTTACTATAATTTCATTGTAACCTTTCTCCATGAGGAAAAATGATATTGTGGAGCTGGGGTTTTTATCTGTAGTGTACAGCTAAAGACTCCTGCAAGGAATTGACTGCTGGTGACAAGATGCTTTCACAGCCAAACCCCATGAGATAAGAGGCTCCCCTTCCTGTTCAGTCACCACTGGTTGCAAATGATTCCATTTCTTCTATGTCACCATGCAATTTTTCAGCCTGAGAGCAGAAAAACCAAGTCCTTTTTGGCTTTCTTTTCATCATTAATAAATATCCACTTGAATTCATGTCAAGTTTCACAAAGCAGCAGGCAGCTGCAGTGCCTGTTGCTAGTGCAGAAGTTTCTCATTTCTCCCCTCTCCACACACCTCCTGGTTCAATTTTCTGTACCCTTTGACTTTCTCTCCAAATTTCTGGAGGGGTCAGGGAAGGCAAACGTATTTCCTCAAGGAACCTCCCCACATTCTGCCTCAGCCAACAAACTGCCTGGGGAAACATTAAACTGAGAAGTTTGGTATCTGCATTGCAGAAGATAAACACCTTGGCAAAGCAGGTCAAGCAATACCCAAGGACAAATCCCTGCTTCACGGGAGGCAAACTCAGAGCAGGACCAAGGGGAGTGGAAGCAGAGAGGAAAAAAAACAAACCAAAACAAAAAAAATAACACCACAAAGGCACCGGAAGCAGAAATAAAGATGGGAACTGGAACTGTAGCATGAAAACTGATAATTAGGAAAACACAAAAGAAGCCTGAACGACAAAAGCAGGCAAATATGCCCACACTGCAGAGGGACACCGCTATCAGGGTTGGCTGCTGCCTCCCCAAAGTTTTCCACAAGCATTATGGATGGACTTTAACCAGCTGGCGCATGTGCAGAGGGCAGAACTGCAAGAAACACAAGCCTCTTCTTTTACAACCGCAATGGCTTTTTGCTCATCTGAACAGAAGCATCCTACCAGGCTTTCAACTTTTTGCAAAGCAATATGTCACTTCCTAACTTGCTCTTTGAGGTATTTTCAAGACCCTTCTGGTGGGTGTTGTAGGGGTTTTTTTTGCCATAACGTCCTGCCCAATTCACCCCATGCCACAGAGGGACCCACGCAGGGAACTCATTCGGTATGTGACTGACTCATTCCTGAAGCACCATTCAACAAGTGGTTCAAGACAAAAATCATAATGCACATCCTGAAAGAGACATTTCCAACTATCCATGCTGCACTGAGCACTCCCAAGTTGGGCTCTAGCTGTGACAGTTACGGGCTTGAGCCTCAAATCCATGGTTGCTACAGCCACCATCAGAGCTGCTTTAGCAAGCCTGGAGCTTTTTTCACCTCCAAGCCAAACCTTGTAGGGGAGAGAAAAAACAGGTACAGCAATGGGACTGAAGATGTTTCCTCCCAGGTTTATGCTGTGATCTCAAATACAGTTAATAACTATGGCCTTGCTGCAAAAAACTGCAATCCCTGCTCAAACAAATGGAGTAATAGAAAACATTCATTGTGTATCATTGGCATCTAATACAGTTAACTAGTAAAAATAAAGTTATTAACTACATTAAGTTTTACTAGATGTGCATGTTACTCAAATACAGCGCAGTAGGGAGAGAAAGAGTAGTTATTACCTGGTTTGCACAGTCCCACACGCTTATTTGTTGTTTCCACTGCGGTTTGGGTTTGCTCCCTAGCACACTCTATGTGAAGCAGCATGACAGAAATGACTTACCAGCAAGCAAGACCTTCTTGCTCTTTTATGAATGATCTCTCTCCTTCCTCTTAACCTCCTTGCACAGCAGGGAGCCCAGGTTGCTAAATACACTCCCTGCTGTGGTTTGTCACTGGCTGCTGTCAGCCTTTTTTAATGACATGTTTTTCCACCCAGCAGAGCTACCACCTTCTTGTCATTTCTAATAGTGCATTAGTGTCTCCTTATGCAATGCACACCGAGGCACTAATTGAAACACAAAGGACAGAGAGCCCCAGCATTAACTTGGTAGCAGAGGACGGATCCATCACCCAGCCCTTTCCCCTTTATAGCTGGTTTTAAGCTGTGATGAAGCTTCTGGTTGTAATTTAAGGTCAGGCTGCACTTACAGCTGTTCTTCACTGTACCAGGGAGGACAGCCCGAGGGATTTCTGGGCAGTTAATGGCCTGTGAAGGAGCGATGGACTGCTGACAGACACCCAGGTCGATCGCTCAACAGCACTGGCACCAGGCCCTGAGGGAGAGGGGCTCCTCAGCAGGTAGAGGAGAAGGAGGTCTGGGGGGCAACAGCACAGGAAAGGTTGGTTCGGGGAACGGCTCTGTAAACTTGGTTGATTTGCTTCAGTATTTTACAGCCTAATTCGATTCCTCTTGACCGAGGGGTAACCCTGTCCTGCCAAGCCATGCCAGGGGACAGCACGGCTATTTCTAACGATGGTCTCCATTAGCACCATCATTTATTTCACTGCCTTCTGAAACTGGGATTATGTGAGGTTTATGGTGGGCAGTTACCTTGCTGACTGAGCCCATACTGAGCAAGGGAACTTCAGCTAAAGGAGGAGGATATTTTATCTAAAGCCAGAGCTTGATGCACACAGACCCTTTTCTCCAGGGCTACTGCTCACCTATGTGCCCTCTCTCTTCTCAGAGCTCCGTGTGAAGGACAGGCAGCTTCCCGAAGGCCAGAAGACACTCAATGTTCAGATCCATCCAGGGGCTTTGTACGTTCTTGATCACCTCTGCCACTGCCATAACCAAGGGACACAACCAAAAGGGCACTGCTGAAGCTTACTACTCTTGAGCAGCCCCCTGAGACCGAATCATCGCAGGTGGCACCGAAGTTATTTGAATTCAACACCACAGACCCTGTGTTCTCTATCTAAATAAGCTTTCCTGCCAAACTACTCTTAAAAAGCATGGGCTACCAGACCTTAATTGCCTTCTTGTTTATGCTTTTTCCAGACTGTGCAGCATGATAGATTTTGGTGTACTCCCAGTTGTTTATCATCTCTTCTGATTAAATGAGGGGAAAAAAGAAGTTAGTAGTCAAGTAAACCCATTCTGAAAGCACAACGCATCAGTATTTTGACTGTATTTCATTCCAGTTTTGTGAAAATGCAACAAAGTCTTGCAAGGTAACTTTTCAACGCTATAGAGGCAGAAGCAGTCTATGCCAAGATAAGTTTTCTTCTTATCAGGCCCTTTCTACAGCAACAGTTTGGGGGGGTGGACCTTGAGAAAAATTTGTAGCATTTGCCAGCAATTAAAATAAACAAAGCGGTTCAAAAATCTGATTTCTCCATTCTCAAGATGCAGATACACCCCCCCACAACCAGCAGTTCAATAGCTTTATCTGAGAAAAGTCCTAAAACAGAAATCCTCATCTCCACTTACATGAAGGGTTTACGAAACCCCAAAATGAAAGTTTACCTGGAGATAAGTTATTTTTTTTTAAATTGTAGTGCACATTTGATTTCAAAGCATGAAAAATAAAACCAGAAACACTTTGCAAACATGTTTTCAATTTTCCAATTTCTCTTTTGGGAGGAGAAGTAAGAACTACACGATGAATCGACCTGAATGCTTGGGCTGTTCTGGTCCACACCGTCCTCCTCTCATCCTCCAGACATAAGGACTTTAAGATGCAAAACACTCTCAAAAACCTGTGTTGTTCTAATTGGAAATTTGACCAGAAGGCCACAAACTTGTAATTCATAACAACAGATTTTTGGCAGAATCTATTGAACTCACTAAAGAATTAAAAACATGGTAGCATTTTCTCCTGTCAAAGACCTACCACTTCACGGCCTGTACATCTCCTGCTAGCATGAGCCAGACTCTGGAGTAAGCACAGCCACCCCGTGCAAATGGCAGAATGGCACAGACACGTTATTATGGAATAACTACCTGTAATAATCCAGCTGTGCTATCAGCTTGTGGCATTTACCTCAAGCCTACAACAAATTCTCAGACTTCACTAACAGACATGCCGATTTTGATCTCCAAGGACAGATTACACTAAAATTCATCCTCTGGCTAGGCAGGTACTCATTATTTGAACACAAGATAAAACATCCACAATTTGAAAAGCAGCTCATCCCAGTGGTCAATTGCTTTCTTATCCCTTTGTGCCCAATGTCCACTTTGCCAAACTTATTTCCAGGGACTGACCCCTGTTGTTCTACCTTTTCCTCACTGCCTTCTCCCTAGTTACCATCCACCGCTGTCCTCAGACTTCCCCTCCACCTCTGACCCTGTTGCCAGGGCTAAGCTCCTGGATTTCACCACAAGAAGACAATCTCTCAAAACCCAATCATGGTTTGTGGCCCTCATCTGAATTTTTGCAAGTTTGTTCAGTGTTTTTTTGTTAAACTGCGCACAGATCCATCAACACATTGCATTCCTGCGATGGCTCCTACTCATCTCAGCTCTCCAGTCCTCCCCTCCTCCTGCAGAGGGATGATACTAATAGCTCACGCCCTCCCTGATGAAGGGTTTGGTCCCAGAAACCCCTCACAGACAGTTCCCAGGAGATGCCTGGGGAGATGGAGGGTTACAAGCACCATTGCATTAACTTAAAAAACATAAAATAAAATCTAACATGAAATGTCCCCCCTACCAAGAGCAAGATCCCACCATCATTAAGGCTTTAAGGCTTTCTTAGATCACTACTCAGCAGGGTCTAATAGGATCCAAGACCTGACAAGAGCTTCAAGGAACCTTAACATATATTGCAGTTAAGGTTTATTGCAGTTAAGGTTAAGGAATATTATATTTCTCCACAGAGCCTTCCTCCTTTCCACGCACACTTCACAGGGGCAGGCAGCAGCAGATCCAGCCCCTCACAACAGAGGCCAACATATTTCTGCTGGGACTTACGCAGTGTGCGAGATCTCAAAGGTACAGATGAACCCCACATATCGCCTCCCGTTGGCACTCAACAGCACCTCAATACCATTTTTATTTTTGTTATTTCCCACACTTTCAATTCCCAGAAACACTAAGCCCCTGCAGCTTCCATAGAAAAAGCTATGCTGAAGGGAGGGACAGGAGGAAGCAATACGTGGCCTTCACTGAACCGAAGGGAGAGCAAGCTCAACCCTTTCCAAATGCCAGAAAAATCCACCAGTGACAGAACACAGTCCCAGTCAAGGGAACACTACATTTGGTATCCACACCCAGTTAGACACCAGAGAACAAAGCCATGAGGCCCACCAGATTTAACCCACCCAGCTGATAGCTTTCAGGATTATTTTTTTTTAGTTCATGTTATCATTGTTTACTTACTGAGAGGTGGATCACGGAGGAACCACAGACTCGGGGACCCTCAGAGCAGCCTCCACCGCCATCAGGGCCTCTCCAGCTCTCACAGGTGGCAGCAAAGCCTCCAGTTAGTAAGGACAGCTTTTAAAAATTATTGTTAGAATCTCTCTCTAACAAACTTTAAAACCAAGCAATAACCAATCCCAGGAAAACCTGGCAGATTTGTCAACTCCAATCCTGCACATTCTGGGTTGTCTACACCCAAGGTGACTTCAGTTTGCTAATAAAACAAGACAGAAGCATTACAGAGCAAGGAAAGCAAAACAAAATCTGTTTGGCAATAGTATATGACCACAATTCATACACAGCATGCTCAACTGCATTAGTTTGGCACAACGTTGAAAGAAAACAAAGGTCCAGATTTGGCTGCACACGCCCCAAACTTTTTGTTTACATTAAACATCTAAAATATCAGCTCAGCAGGTGAAGTCTCTCTCTACAGATACAATTTTGTTCCCCAGCTTTGCAAAACATTAGCCATGCGTCCAGTTAAACATAAGAGCAACAAGCCTTAAGCCTTTAAAGCTTTAAGTCTTTATAAAACTATAACAGAAGCAGAAAATGGTCTGTGATAGGGTCTTACACCTCGATGCCGTCACACACAATTAAGCGTTCCACATCATGCTGCCAGTCCCAGCTTCACTCAGCGGGTCCGAACGGACTACAGGACAGAAGCCCCCAGCCACACTCAGTGCAGCCATGACAGCAATCAAGGACCTCCTCAGCTGCAGACAGAGGTAAAACCCAGCCAAACTGAGCAAAGCTTTGTTTGAGATAACTACTGCAGAACAGAGGCGTTTCACCGGGGTTTCTCTCCCAGGATAAAACAGCCTGGATGGACCAGCAGGTTTGCAAACTTCAGGATCATAACACGCAAAATCTTACTTGGTACCAGAGCTGTTTTAGCCAGATCCGAACACTCACTGCCCTTGGTCACAAGCTACAATATCAATACGCCGCAAATAGTCAGGGCTGAGCAACCTGACCTTTTTTTTCCAGCACTGCTGACCTAAAACACCTCGGCTTGTCACAGCTGTGACAGGGATTGGTGATGAGCCTTTATTTCCCTGCCAATGCCATGTGGCTAGTGATTAGTGCATTCAGGTGGCCACCATTAAGCTGTAGATAGTGTCACTGCCTTCCAGCTCTGGCTTGGTTATATGAACTCAAAACTACCCACTCTATAATGCAATCTAATGCATTTTGTTACAGCCTGCATCACCGCATAAAGGAGACACATCCAACACAAACAGCAGGGTTCTGCTCTAGAAGAGCTCAGTGTTTGAGGAGAGAAGGGGAAAAAAGGTTTTAAAAACCAAAATCCAGCACTGCTGGTTAGAGAAGCCTGAACACAAGTACATAAAGCAGGACCTAAAGGCTAGTGCCATGAGGAAATTTGCTCTCCCTGCACGTGGTCTCATTGGTTTTCATGTACAGTTACCTCCAGGTAACCAACACTGACCTAGAAAGTCAAAAACCAGAAAGTCTGTCACCACTACAGGTGTAGAAAGCACAATTTGATAGCATGTTTTCAGTTAGACTGCAAAAGCACTGGTCCTGGCCAGTGACCCTGCTCTGACGCTGGCGGGTGCACGGCGAGTCCTTCCAGCCTCACATGACAATTGTTCTGTTTTGCAAAGCTGCCTTCATGCTGCTTCACACAACAAAGCATGCGGCCAGGCGGCCCGGATGATGAGCCACGTGGTGTGAGAGGCAGGCGTGCAGGGGGAGCACCGCAGGGGTGGCAGGTGTCTCTCGAGATTCCACACAATCCCTCACTGGGGACCCCTAATCCCGTCAGAGTCAATTTGTTGTCAGTTTTTCCACAGCACTTAAGTACCAAGACAGAATTGGTTTATCACAGGAAACACTTCCTCTCCAAAGCTGTTTAATTATTTCCATATGTGTTGGGTAGGTGTAATGTGTGTGCAGGAGTGACTTTCGGAGAGGGAAACTAGAGAAAGGGAAGAACAATGCAGAGACCTGCCCAGCTCACCTCCATCGCAATACACTATAGATCCTGGTAATGGTCCATGCCTTTTGGTTTCTCCCACTGTAGGGACTATAAATTGTATACACTGCAGTGTAACATTATTTCCTCTTCCCATTTTTCCATCAAGGAGCAGCATGCACACAGAGGGGAAGCTCAGCCCAATTGCCATGTCTCGGACCACAGAGATTAACTTTCTCTCTTTGCACTGCTGATCCATTGTACAGATTTGGTCATCTTGCAGGTAGCTTGATTTCCAGAATCAACTGTTTCCAAAAAACAGGTCACTAACATCCGACAGCAAATTTATTGATCTATAATACGGCTGCAGAATGTTTACATACCGTGTCTCACAGCAGAGTTATGATGCTTCAGCTGCTGGTAAGACTGTTGCGATCCTTCTAGAAAAAGCAACTTACTGGTCTCAGTAAGTCATTACGACTTGAGATGCCCCTTCTTCATGTCAATGTTTGGTAATGCAATCCTGTTTGTCACAATAGGATTTGATTAAATCCTTCCAGCTTCAGGCTGAATTTCTTCTCAAAACCAGAAACAGAGAAAGAGTCACACCAGAAGAACCAGATGAGTTTCCTAACCACTGTGCTGGTGGATATTCTGGGTGGCCTTTGCACTTTTTCATGAAAAGCACTTAAAAGCTTGAGCGTTAAAACCAAATGTCATAACTTTGGAAAGTCTTGAGAAAAAAGTACCTTATTTCCTAACACACTCTGCCTGGTCTTCAAGTCCGTAAGTTTCTGAGGCTCAGCATTTGCAAAAATTAAGTTTCAGCCTGGACACCTCAGAAAAGCCCCAAACTGGACATGCGCTTGAAAATCTAGGGTAGGCAGGCATCCTCTCCACAGCACAGGAGACATCTGGCAGAGCTTGTTTTCTTGTAATTCAGTATTGCTCTTAATTTTCTTACATAGCCCATACTAATTTACAAATGTTTTTGTACTGACTTGGAGGGGTTCATCAGCCACTGCACAGTTCAGTTGATAAAATTTCTTCTCTTACAGCATCACTTCAAATCTGAACAAATGATTTGAGAGCCAGTATCACTTCTGCAAGGAGACAGTTGTAAAATTGTCTGAAGAAGAATGAACTTTCTACATGCTAGGATGGTAAAATTTACCCTCTGGTAAATAATAAAATGATTGAAAATTACACTGAATCATGGGTGGTCCAGCTGCCCCATGGCCTCATGTGGTCAACAGATCCAGTCTGTAGTAAGACAGACACTGGCTACGACATCCTAGAGGAATTCAGATTTGCACAAAATGTTTTCTACATGCCCAAATAGCGTTAGAAACGAGCACAGCGCTTGTCTTCTCCCTCCAGCTTTTCCATTAACATCCTCAGTACATTGTTAATCTGGTGTTTTATCCTGCCTAGAGGCTGAGGAATATCTGGAATATTCTTGACTCCTCCCTGTTCAAAATAGAAATCAGAGGCTCTCAGTTACCACCCTGAAATTTGCAGAGGAATGTCTTTAATAAGCTTGAGTAAATTATCATTTTCCCACTGAAAATTTGATGTATGGAAAATCTAGACCACTCTGCCATGAAAAGAAAGAAACCAAACCCCAACCATTCAGTGGGAGATGCCTCATTAAAACCAGAAAAATCAAGAACACTATCAGGAACTGACGATTTAGAAAGTTTCTAAGTAAGACATTCCAGGGCTGGGCATGGATTTGCTTCCATCATTACAGAAATCACACAGAGAAACAGTGTTTCTTTCAACACCATTATCTTGAATTAATTATTCTGTCCACTTCAGATTCTTTCAATCACATTTTTCCCCAATCAGGCTAAAAAAAATCCCATTTTTTCATATCCCACTTCAGGATCCTTCCTCCTCCTTGTAACAACTCACCATTCCTTGCTCCTGAAACGAAGCAAGCAGTTGTTCTGAAATGTCATCTCTCTCTTGGTAACGGTGTTACAAGTAAGGAGAAATAAACCCTGGGGCAAAGGACGATATTAGTTGCTCTCGTAACTTTACAGGCAGAATAATTGGCTGCACTGTAAACCTGACTCTACTTGATTCTGCTATCCGTCACTGCTGTGGCACATTGCAATTACTTTCTCCCTTTCCCTTTCTCTGTCCCTTTTTCCTAGTTTCCTTCCACCTGGGCTCCTGCCCTCACCTCTTCCTACCAAAGTCTGGTATAATGCTGACAAAATTCAATCCTTCCTTCGCCTTGTCTCTTCTCTTGCTGTATGATATAAGATCATGTAACAAGGGATTTTAAGAGGGAGAGCTGAAGGTCAGAAGAAGGGGAAATATCTGGGCCAGTCTGGCAGGGTGAGGCTGAGCAGATGAGGGGATGAAGGGAAAGACGGGCAAAGCATCCCTATTTCCACCTCTACAGTGCTCTTTTCCCTTCCATCAGAGCATCACAAAGACAGTGACTGGCCAAAGTTTGGAAAAAACCCAAGCCCCAGCTGTGTGTCTCGGATAAGCAAGAACTTATGAGGAAAGCTGGTATGACCCGACAATGGAAACCCACCAGCAGCACAGCTAGATGAATTTATGATGACAAACGAAGTAGCAATGGTATGGTGCAGCAAAGGGAGAGATGATGGAAGGCCAGTGCCACTGAAGCAGAAGGATGATCCAGGTGCCATGGGAAAGCTGAACAACACTGATGTGATTTAACACAATGAGGGCACTTTCAGAGAGCAATTAAGCATCATAAAAAAAAAATAGTCTAGCCTACTTCCAAACTTCTCATCTCCTCCACTTAAGGGTTACACGCACCTGCGCTCTTAACTAGCATGGAGCTCGTATTGTTTTATCTTGGAGGTAGGTGAGAGAGGATTTTAGAGGTGGAGCAGAGCAGCAGCCAAGTTCAGGGTGCCCTTTGCCTGCTGAACCCTGATAACAAACAAGCTAAGCCTCTGAAGCACAGCTGCAGCCATCAGCTTGGCTGACACCGTAGTCAAGGTCTGGGTGTGCAGCAAGACTAGTGGCATTGAGCTCCTGGGTAGTTTTTAGTGTCATTGGGACTTTTGGGACAGGAAAGGTGCCTTTTTTTTTGTAAGCAAAAAAGAAAAAAATTAAAACATGCACACAGGTTTGTTCCCCACAGCTGAAAACCGGAATCTGTGGGAGGAAACAGAGAAGGAGGTTTCGGTTCTGGTTCTGAAGGGGGGGTGGGGGGTGGTCAGGTTTCAGAGCTGCCAATTGAGCAAACCCAACTCCCACATCCCTACAACCCAACTGCATGCAAAACTGGTTTTGAAATGGAAGGCTGCAGAGGAAGGAGAAAGAGGCCGGATTAGCATCACTCCACTGAGCCCAGTGGAGAACAGGAGTGGATACTGCTGTACTCTGTGACCTGTATTTTCAACGTCCTTTTATTTATTAACAGCCTGCCAAAAATAAATCTTCAGCCAACTTTGCTGCAGAGCAGCAACATGAGCCCTTTGAAATCTGCCTGCATTTTGGATGCGCCAGCATGATACAAACACACTCCCAGAGACAGGAGTGGAGGCAGGCAAGTCAGCAACCACCACGGTGTGGCCCATGCCTGAAATCTCCACAGGAGGTATCTGGGGGAACTCTTCCAGGAGAGGGGATAACATGGGGGCTAACTTTAACCCACAGAAGAGAATAATTTTGTGGATTAAGCAAGGCCTTAGCAAGAATGATGTTCCTTGCACATACTTTTTCTATTTCTCTCAAGGTAGACTAAGTCAATCCTCCTCCTTAAGGTATATGAGCCAACACCATTGTATTTACTTTCTGAAGTATAGAATGGAAGTGTATCAAGGCTCCTGACATGGATAACAGCAGTCTGTGCTCACCTGGATTTTCTCTGAATCCAGAGTGAGAAGAAGCGGATAACCACAGTGATTCATGGAGTCCCGGGGCTTCAGGTTCACGCCCATGAACAGGCTGAGCTTCCAGCCCCACAGACAGCAGCAGTGCTATCAGCGAAGCTGTATAAAAACTAAGGCACTGTGCGTGCCGTCAATACGTACCATTTACTCAGTCCTCTTTGTCAGTATATCTAAACAGTGGCCTGCTGTCAAGTAGGAATATTTGGTATCTTTAATTAAGATCAGCATCTTTCAGAACGTAGGATCAATACCTGGTCCAGCTGTTGGGAGAAGGCAAAAGACCAAGCCCTAAACATGGCAGCAAACCAGTCCCTCAGGACTAGCCTTTGTAGGGACACCAAGAAAGCCAGGCAAGGCCCAGGAGAAACGAACCAAAAATGAGTGATCATCTAAAGCAACAAAGAGAGGCTGAAAGGAAGATTGGGACAGCAAGTTTCTCAGTTTCTCCCTAATCACTTTCTGCCTTTCAGGTGGTCTGATCACCTCACACTTACGGGAGATAGGAAAGAAATATTGCCTTTTCCAGCAGCTCTGTACCTGTCTACATCAGATGACTCACAGACCTCTCAGCAGGGAAAAATCTTGTCAAGCTAGGCCAATGTGTTAACTCGTGTTGCTATCCACAGCTCTCATCCCTGTGCTTGAAGACCTCAGCCACTCCTCGGCATGCAGTATGCCCTGGGATGGGTGATACAGTCTGGGTTCCCTTAGGTTGAAACACAAAGTGTATTTTTAGTACATTGCAAATGACCTGTAGACATTTAGTACTTTCTGTGGTGCTCAGACCTGCTCAGGCAGGGAACAGAGTCACCAGCAGACTCTGCTGTAGCTGTGAGAGGTGGGTGGTAACACAGTTAAGGTCTCCTTTAGTCCCAGGGAGTGAGCAGTGCCGAAGTATACCTCCCAGGTCATTACAATAGCTTAATTTCCTTGGACACTTCTCTTCAGTGAGGTCACATCGCTGTTGTTCTCTGGTGTTGTCTGATTCTGGAACTGATAAAGGAAATTACAACACAAAACTCAGATCAGGGGATTTTTTGAAGAAGTTGAAGTAGCACATAATAAAAATGCTAATAATATGTTGCAATCCAGTTCTTCTCCATTCAGATGGTTTTGCACCAAGAGGAAGATATTGCAGATGCCCTGCAACCTGGTTAGTGTAATATCTGGGCATAAGAGGACATCCCAGAACAAACTGTTCTGCTCTAACTTCCCTAAAGACCAATTAACAGTGACAGCTTTTTCCTTTTCTGAGATGATTTAATAATTCAAACACTATTACTACATTTTCATCTGTTTCTGGTCTTCTCTTTACCAGTCCTCAGTGATGTGAGGTGTAGGAATCAGGGTGAAGAGCAAACCCAGACTGGCGGACAGACCTGATCCCAATTTTTTAAACAACTCCCTATCCTCAACACGTCACTCCCTACTGCAGTAGCTGTGATGAGAGACTGGCGACTGGTACGAGTGACCTTCAAAAGGATTAGCCAGAGATGTGTGACTGCCAGTGAATAACTCTATTCATTTATTATGCGTGATGAACAGTAAATCATTCTAGTAAGATACTTTTCCATTCATTCGTTGCTTGAGAATGATTAGCAGCAAATAGCTCTTAGAAGCTCTTCCAGTGGAGCTAAGCAAAACACACACAGGGAGAGCCAAAAACTTTGTCCCATTCATTTGTGGTCAGCTCGTATCAACAGAGCTGGCCAAATGTTAGGAAAAATGGTGTGTGAGCACATACCTACACGAGCATACACAGATGTCCTTTCGTCCTATTACATCTTCTGGTCTCCTGACCATGCACAGGCTACTGCTGGAGACATTTGCCCAGTTTTTTTGTTCAGAATGAGCAACGGTTACTCTTTGAACAACGGAGTTCCTCTGTAAACTAACATCACTATGGATAAAATCCAGCATTTCCCTTATGCAGGCGGATAGTCATTGAATGCCAGTGCCAGGATTACTTCTACATCTGTCTATCACTGTGGCCACCAATTACTTAGGAAAACCAGCAAACTTCAGCTGAGGCTTAACACAAGCAGCTGACATTTCCACCCACCTACAGGTGTAAGTACCACACACTCCACAGAGTTAGAAAGAAACTGAGGACCCTGAATTAAGATACAAATCAACATCCCACGTCATGCTCCCGTGTGTTCCCCTCTCCCCACCACGTACAAGAGATATTGCTGTGTCATGTTCAGCAGTGTGGTATGAACACTCCAAATGGCTAAACTCCATGCTACCTGGCTAAGGGGATCAAGCACCAGTGTGTCCTGAGAGGGCTGCATGGGATTCTGCCCTACACGTGAGACCCTGCTCAAGCCCTTGCCATCTGATGTGGGGCAGAAGCTTGCCTTCACAGGCTAGGAGAGACTACGACTTGGGTGCAGCAAAGTTGACTCTCATGTTAAGGAGGCATGATGGCCTAGCAGCTATTCTACCAGGCGTAACTCAGGAGACCTTGCTTACTTTACCTCTTTCCTATGACCTTGAGCAAGTCCGTCTATCCACCTGTTCCCACTCTACTTCACCATTACCTTCTATTTTCTTTTTTAGGTAGCAACTGCTTACAGGTTCATCCCAAAGGGACTCTTCTCTCTCTCTCTGTAGGCATGACGGAAATGCAAATAGCAAATGAATTTCTCTTTTCAACTACACTTCAAAGTCAAAAGAGGTCATGTGTACATGGACACAAACAGAAAACCATTGGGGTTATTTGCTTCAGATGATAATGCTGTATTTCACAGCCCCATTCTCCAGCAGCAAAATTGTAGCATTTTGCTCAACATCATATGACTCTTGAGTAGTGAGGCCTCCATGCATCTCCACTTGGATTTAAAATAATTAACTGTTATTTGGCACAAAGAGAAAGTCACAAGATTGCAAAGAGCAGTGCTAAGAATGCAGCTACATGGAAGAAGAGCAGCTCTCTCTGAGCTGATCAACTACCCGTTACAGCTAGGGCACTGGCTGTGGTACTGTATCATTTTCTGCCTATTCACAGCTGCTCTTGGCCAGTGAAAACTGGTACGAAGCACAGGCTCCAGATTAGCTCATGTTCATGTAGAGCTAACAACTACATTTCGTTTTGACTGATGCAGGGAACTCCACAGCTTCCTTCCTAATCCACACTCATATTTTCCAACCCTCAAAAATGTCACGCGCCCAGAGAAATAAAATCACAGTGGGAAGGAGTAGGTAGAAATCTCACATCTTTCATGAGTTGGAGGAATTTCTTGGAGTAACGGCAATTTTCCTAATTTACATCTTTTCTCCAAATAACCTTACCTTTCCTCTTGAAATCTATGCTGCACAGTTCTTTTCCCAACAGCCGTAACGTTTATAAATCATTCACGAGAAGTAGCTATAAGGAATGACTAACATGTCATCTTTAAAAAAGGCTTACGATGCTATCCCTTCAATTGTGCACTGGATTTGGGGCTCCCAGGGCTTCACCAGCACCATCGACAGGGCTCCAAACTGTGCTGCGCCCTCTCCCATGTGGCAGCCCCCAAGGCCACCCAACCTCCATGAGAACCACTCCTCCCGCACAGCACTAACTAGTTATTCCCACTCAACAACAATCAGACTTTCCACGTGGGTAATAACATATTAATTTGAGAGAAAATGGATATTTAGTCTTTCAAATCAGGAGCAGCCACAGCTTTTCTAATTAAAGAGGTAGTTTGTTTTCTTCGCAGTTTCCTGAGCAGACAGATATCTCTGAGTCTAACAACTGGTCTTATCTGCGGTTCAGTGCTGGAAAAGCACAAGAAAAATGCATACCAATCTGGACACTAAAACAGAGAAATCCGGCTTTATGTGCAAAATAACCACAAATGGTACATGATTGATTGATTACACGTCATCATATGACAAGCCCGCAGCTAATGAAGCATAATGCTGAATAGATGAACATGAAATAAAACATGAAACAGCATATAATAAACATTTTGTTCCAAAGAAGTTTTCTAGATTCTTTTAAAAGCAAAAAAAAAAAAAAACAAAATCAGAGTATTATTTAATACCTGGACTGCTACAACATAGTTCATGAACTCTCCAAAAATTAGTAACAAGTGCTGCAGTAAAAAGAAAAAAAAAAAAGTAGCTGGGCCAGGCAAGCCTCATTGTCTGGAGCAGGCAGGAGTCCCTTGTCTCAAAATAACCTGGGCCCTCCCTTTGCAAGATGAACTATGAAAAGCTGTACAAGACCATCCCACCATGGCTATGCCAGAAGCTCCCTCCTGGGGCAGGGAGAGCAGTGCCAGCTGCTGGTGAGGTGGAGGCTCTAGATCCAGCCTTTTCCCAGCTGGTTTCCACCTCACTGGGGACAACACAAAGAGCCACTTCCAGTTTCCTCAATATCAGTCAAATGCTTTTCAATCCTGAGACATGCAATCACAAATTTCTGAAGGTAGGCAAACCATCAAGTCTGAAAAAAACACTATCTTTTTTTTAAGCACTGACAGACTCCAAGAATTGTGCTAACAGTGAAGCAAGAATGCTCACGGACATATTACACAAGCGAAAAAGAAAAATCAAAGTATTCTTCTTCTGCAGCATCTCACATCCTGATGTATCAAAGCACTTTACAACCCCGTGATCTTTCCAATGCACCTACTGGGTTTGCAAATATTATACCCACCTGAGAGACGGGAAAGCTGGGAAACGCAAAGACTGTGTTTCTACCTATTAGAAATGACTTCTCTCAACCACCATGAGTGAATATGTTATTTTGAATCTTGAAACAGAAAGTGTGAAGAAATGTTCACCAGAACTCTCCTTGTCCACAGATAAGGTAAAAATGCTTCAAACAGCTGAGCTTTACGATACCTTTAAGAAATGATGGCACTCCCACAAAATGCATTTGTAGGATTAGGCATTTCAAGCAGAGGCACCTTTTTTGTTTTGCTTTCGGAAGTATTCCTTGCGATGTTTTTTATATTGTTTATGTTAGAGTGACTAGTTTTGCATGTGCTCAAGCAGTAAATCTCTCCCTTGACTCTCCCAACTTTTGAAAATCTCAGTAATAAAGGACAGAGCAAAAGAAAGGAGCTATTTTTCTTTCTGTAGCCCATGAGAATCCCTAAGATAGGTATGCATGATATACGGTCTTGGCGGCACGTGGGCAGTTGGACCTTTAAAGACTCCAGCTTGCCAATCTCATTTTGTATCTCCGCCTTCCTGCCACATTACCAGCACTCTGAAATGTCCACCTTCATCCCTTGGAAATTGGCTAGCGCAGAAGGAAATAAATTAAAACATGAGAACTTGCACATGTGATTGACAGAAATCCATTCATCCGCCTCTGGTACCTGCTCTTAGAAAGCACAGTGGTGTCAAAGTAGTAAGTGCTTTCAGAAGTCTGGTCACAGCAGACTGCATAGGCCATGCTGAGGTAAACATCTACACTTCTACATGTCACCATCAGGTCTGATAAAACTCATTCCCATGGAGAAATCTTCTCTTTCATAAAATGGTGGAGGCTACTAAAATATTTCAGTTTCTTTGGAGTTCCCATGCAATGCAATTTTGATAGGATAAGTCTGTCGGTGTGTTCTTCCCATTATTCCCCCTAATAAAAGAGCACAAGATAATTATCTTCCAGTAACTGTGTTGACTCTGTAATAGTATGTTGTGGTGGTTCAATACGATAGAAAGTCACTCTGGAAATCTTGTGTGACCTTTCACACTCCTGTTATAAAGAACATCATCACTGTTCGCCTCCATTAATGCTGATCACTTCATGCAGCAGCATTTGCCCCAGAAAGGGCTGTTAGAAAGATAGAAAGAAGGCATGCAGAAAGGAGGGAGAAAGTGTGTTTGCATGCACGTAATTTCTAGAGAATCTTCTATTAACCCGAAGAAGACAATCCTGAGGATCAGAAACAGAGTTGAAAACTAGATTTCTAATAAAGTTTCCAATATCTATTTACCATGGTGCACCCGAAATAATTTCTGCTATGTTTCTAACTGTAGAAGCCAAGTTAAAATACTTTGCCTGGACTGGCTTAAGTAGGAGCTTATGAACAAAACTGAGAATGAATGCTTTAGTAGAGGTTTTCTGGCATCAAAGAACTAGCTGCAATAAGCTTTCTTGGACTAAGCTGAATTATTAATGTTGATTATATAAGAGTACCATTCACCTTTCAAATGCTGAGGGTAATTAGGAAACTCTCAGCAGAATAGCTGGGGAGAAATCACTTGAACAATTTTCTTATGCAACTCCTTTGAAAGAAAAAGAAAATTAAAACCCTGCAAGAAAGGCTGCTTTGCTAATATGCATGCTTTCAGATTTCAAAAAGACAAAAAAATTTCTTTTTTTTCCTCACAAATTACATGTGTGGTTAAACATTCGCTTTTGAAATGGGATGTGTTTTCAGCACCACAGCGTTAGAAAGGAAATTGAGACGTTGCTCTGAATGCTTAACGATACACTGAGCTGCTTGCTTTTAATAAAATCTCATTTCACTAACATCATTCTGCTGGGAAAGATGTGTCGAATAACGCCAGAAAGCCACCAAACCAACAGCACAGTATTACATCATTGATATTAAATATTCTTCCTTGTGCATTCACAGCATGTTTCCGCGCATTTGATGCATGAGAAGTGAAAGCGGCAGTGAGCTAAAGTACCTCAGTGTTGCCTTCACCATTAATCAAGCTTCCAGGACGTTAAATGCCTGCAGGGTTACATCCCTGACCCAGCCAAAACACTGCCACCAAACTTTATCTCGTACAGGCAAGAGGTATTACCAAGCACCTGACGCAGGGAACTCAAGCAGCACAGTCATGCAGAGGGCAATTAAAGGCTGATTTTCAGTACGCTCATTTCCCAGACAACATTTCTCTTAATCTCTTGAAAGATGAGAAATTACAGCAATAAAATGCTTGCCTTTAAAACAGCCACAAACGAGCAGTGCCCCAAATAAAAGGGAAGTCAGGGCCTGACTCTGCACCTGATGCTGAGCCTGCCTCACCCCACTGGTGGAGCCAGCAAAGCCAGCTGTGCTCATCTCTGGGATGGATTTTTGGGGACCCAAAAAACCCCCAAAAGCCAACCCCACACCGCCTACCCAGAGTATTACAGCCCCCTGTTTTTTTCCCCATCCCCTGTGCCTCTCTCCCCTTTCCCTTCTGATCCAGCTCGGCTCAGCTGAGCTCTGCTCCGACAGCCTCACCTTAGTCTCTCCCTCTGCCTCCCTGCATCTCCCTCCCTTCTCCCCCCAGTCACTTCGTACCTGTTTGGAACATCAGGAGAATGCACCACCCACCTGTATGCAAACACCACTCAAGTCATTCCAGGTATGAAGAGAAACTGAAAGTAAGTAAAACTTATGAAGAACTTGGGGACAATATGCAGTGTTCTGCTTCCCGGTGCACCAAATGGAATCTGCTGCCAAAAGCTACTTTCAGGCTTTTTCTCTGTTTCTTGCTGTCACTGCTTCCTATCTGGTTTTGCTTCTTTTCTCTTTTTCTGTTCTCACTCTTATTTCTCCCTCTCCTCCAAGCACACCCACACCAAACCCCAGCAAAGCCTTCCTCCTGAAAGGCATCATCTTTCGTTTTGTTACTGGCACCATCCTGTGCATCTTTCTGCCTGGGGACCTCCATCATCTGCCTCCTGCTACAGGGAGTCTGGGTGCCTGCAACTCCCTTCACCACAGGGCAGAGGCTGCCTTGCCACGGTGGGCTGTGTTCGACCCATCCGACTGCAGTCTGGAAAAAAAAGCAACCTCCCAATTTGAGAAGAGAGTAAACTAAATCGAAGGCTTGTGAGACATTTATTTTAGATACATTTTCTTACTGCATTTGGGGGGCATTTTTTTTAACAAAGAGCGAGCCTTGTCATGAAGTAGAGATCAGTTTGCAGTCAGTGTAGCACAGGGAAGCCTGAGCCAGTCCGTCCCACTTTGTTCATCCAACTCCTCCTCCAAGGTGTGGGGAAAGGAAGATGTCTCCCAGCTACCTCCAGAACAAGGGTACAGAAGAGATAAGACAGCTGGGGGCAGGGGGAAGCTTGTTTTAAACCTTTAAGGAGGGCTTGTTTTAATTTTTTAAATTTAGACATTCTTTAGGAAAAAAGGAATGAAGCATGGTATGTTCGGACACTCCTGTTTTCCCCTGCCTTTACAAAATTCTGATTCTTCAGGCAATGATTTGTGCCAGGAAAATCAGCCCACTGAGAACAGGGTCTCTGGATGGGGTAAAATTTGAATGTGGCTCCTGTTGCTGCCAGTCACGACTTGGCAGAAGGCTTACACATACAGTAACTGATCCCTCAGGACTTCATCTTCTGGCTCCTTCACCAGCAGAACAGTGAGACACATAATACACACTTGCCATGTGATACTTTAACAAATCTTTTGCCATCTACATCTTCATAGGCTCCACCTCAGCCACCTGGGCTCATGTGTGACAGAGTGACAAGTTACAGGCCCTCCTGCATCAAATGTACATCTTCCCTGCAAATCAGTGGGATCTGAGCCACATAACACCGTCCCTTTCCCTCCGATACAAACCAAGTATTCCTGTTTCCTTCACAGGACAAAGCAGCACATTTGCACTTACCAAGTGGAGGCCACTCTAGAGAGACAGACCAGGATTTGGGGCAAAACTCTAGACCTAAATTTTGGTTGCACTGGAGAAACGGAAGCCTCATTCCAACCTTGATTTGGGGGTTCTTCCATGGCTCTGTTGGGCCAACCTGAAATCCTCATGCAAACTACTTCTGACTCCTGAGGCAGTTCATTCTCCCTCTGGTTTGAAAGAAGGGACTTCAGGAGTGGGTTTTGGGGGAACAGAAGAGGCTTGTTTGTCAGGTTTGGTGGAGGAGAAGGGTATTTTTGTCTATGGGAAAAGCAAGCAAGCCAACAAATGAACACAGTCTTTCCTTCAGAAGATCATACAGGCTATGAGATTAATAAAAGTACAGCAAAACAGCAGGACCCCACAGGGACACCTAGGCTGGCAGTCAGTGCTGGAACAGGCCTGGAAAGGCTGTCTGTCCTTTCTGCAGCAGCAGCCTTGAGCTGACATGCAGCACCAGAAAGCAGCAGCCTGGTTATTAGGCAGTTAAGTCAGTCACACATATAGAGCCGGAATATGCAGTTCAGCCAGAGCTCAGTGTTAACCTGAACGTGGTTGCGGGACCAAGGACACATAACCTAGTCGATGATGGTGCTGCTTTTGTAGCAATGTCCTTGTAATTTGACTAGCTTACCCTAGCAGATAATAAATTAGGGGACATGCTAACCAAGTACATGCATACGGGGAATAACTTCACGCTTGCTAACATCAGTGATGGCTCTGCCAGGTTAGCGATGCCTTCACTGTGGAAACTGACTGCATACCATTTACTGCAGGGCAGGAAAAACATTCAGTGTAAGTTCTCCCAGCTTTCACAGCACAAGACTGCCTACAAGGAACAAGTTTGACTTTCCTCAGTATGCTTTATAAATGTATTACCTTGCTGGGGGGGAACACTCAGGCTGATGTCATCAAACAGAAGAAAAGTCATCAGGAAGGGCACAGCTCCAGGTGTGTGCTCTATCAGGGCAGGTGCTGAATGCCCTGCCCCCATGACAAAACCAGTCCTCAAGTCCTTTCTGTCCTCTCCTCCATGCACTGGAAATTGCAACCGCACAGGGGAAGGATGATTTGGGCCCTTAATCCATCAGTTTATCTTGCAAGCATTTTCCATCACTTTAAAATGTTACTCTCTGCAAAAGAACTAATACAGACAGGAACATAATGTCTCTGGTCCTATCCACTCTCAAAATGCTATAAAAACACCCTTTTGGCCCCAGATGCTACAATGCAGTGGAGATATGTGCATGGTATGGCTCTGGGTACCCATCCAGGCTCCGTGGGCAGAGGGGAGGCAGTGAGTCCTGGTGCCAGTTCCAGAAGGCAGACACAGGCCTGCCTGAGGCTGGGCTCCAAACATCCCTGTGATTTCTCCATGGGTCAGCTTCTTTTAAAAGGGGATGAGGTAATCAAAGTGCCCATACTCATACTGCCTAAGCACTCAGATAAGCCAGTTTGGAGTACAGGATATCCAATTTCTTATTTCTTTGCAAACATTTTGAATATGTCGGAGATGCTACACAACCCAGCAATAATTTGGAAACAGAGGTTCAGGGCAATTACACAACAAAGTGTGACTGGCAAGCAGCTTCCACCAAGCAACTCAGGAGAGCAATCAAAACTGGCATTACCCAGAGTCAAACACCAAAGAGCCCTAAAAAGTAAAGGAAAAAAAAGAACAAAGCATGCCACAAGCAGCAGGCAACCTTGTTCCATTTAACAAATAATTTAAAATGCCATTAGATGGGAAATTACAAGACAAACAAAAACATCTTTTTGAATGATTCCACTGTCGGTAAAGGAAAACATGCAGGCCAGAAATCAGGGATCAGCTGTAATAGTGCTGTTATTCCCCTTACTTCACTATGGCACAGCAAAGAATAGTCCCTTAATGTTCACACAGAGACCGGAATATGCCAAGCGTGCTCTGCAATGCCTCAAACGCAGCAGTGGGCGCTGGCCTCCCCCTGCACCACAGTCAGCCCTTGGAGGTGGCACAGTCCTGCCCCATCAGCCCGTCCCCGCAGCACCAGGGGAAGCAGGCACGCTTGCTCGTGAATGACAGCTCGTGTGTCTCAGGGTCCGGGGCCCCAAGGGGGTCCTTGCTGCACCCCACAGCAAATAACTTTTTGCACCTCTGCCTTCCTACTTGATCTGCTCAGGTTGCGAGTTCTGTGACCTAAGGTCTTCCTCTTTGGACTTGATATCAAAGTAGTAGTTTCTACACGAAGCAGGACTTAAATGTGCGTAACCTGCATGCCGTAATTGGAAGGCTTTGCCAGTAACTTCTCCTTTGTCAGTCACGGCTGTGAGAGGACTCCCAGCAAGGGACACAGACATAATTGATCTTTATAAGCATGCATGTATAACTAGAGCCGATTCAAACTTGTCAGAGCAGGCAAGGCTTTACTGTGCATTTGCACCAAGACTACAGAAAAATATGGTTGCACTTTGAGAAATGCATGTTACCCTGTTCCCTTTTACCTTGGGCAGGCCAATGATACATGTTTCATCTTGATAAGGAAACCCTGATCTCATTTGCGACATTGCTTTTCTAACATAGTACTAATAATAATGATGGTGACGAATCTGCTCCTTAACAAATAATTGGCATTATGGGGTGAGCATAGCATTTGATGTCCTTAGATCTTTCCATAGATAGACATAAATGCTGTAGATGAATCAGACTGCACTGATCATTCACAGTTCATGATTACCCCCTTCAGGGTCAGTACTTTTCCTGTCTTCAGCTCCTCCCTGTGTACAACCAAACCATGTTATAAAAATCAAGTGCTGGCTGTGAAACTTCCAAGTTGAAACTATTTCTCTGCCTCTCTTGCTAAAAAAAGCCCCAGTGCTTCCACAAATTGTTGCAAACTCATTGTGAATCTGAAGAAACAAATGGTATCCAGATTTATGTTTTTTCATTTTCCCGTTCCAATTTCAGACACAGATTTGCCAAAACGCTTCTTCCCACAGAAGGTAAATCCAAAGTGTGAGTTGTATGCTCCCCAGTGGTTGTTAATAAATTTAATCAGCAATAATTGTCCAAAACAGATGCTTGCAAAGATCAAATTACTTTTGGCTTCATCTCCCTCTGCCTGAGAATAGTCTTTTATAACAGGCGGTTGCAGTGCAAATGACAGTAGTTGTCTATAGTTGTTATCTATGTTAACTTACCAAGACATACTTGCTGGCAATGCATGGTTACTGGCAAACGCGCTACTGGTGAGGTGAGGAAATGCTCACATGCCTCTCATTGCTCTGCAATCTAATCAATACATAATTGCCTCATTACAGAAATCTGCATTTAAGTAAATAACTATGAATGCCAGTAAGATCCCTTCTTTCATGCACTCACTCAGAATGGCTTTTAAGAAATACATTATTCTGCTACATTTGCAGGAAAGAATGGATTTAGGTGGTGAAGTCTTGCCCTCAGGATAGCTAAGAGGGTAAATAAACTCCAACCTTCTCTTGCTTTTCTGCCCGAGTTTGGGGAACAAAAGATTTAAAGCCTTCCTTCTGGAACATGGCACCCCTCCACTTCTGCCACCCTCAGCTCAGCTCTTTGGCTGAGTGCACCCCTGCATGCTGCAGCTTCGTTTGGGCATTCTTCTCGACATTCACTATCTTTCTTCTCCCTGGCCCCTCAGTGGTGATTTCCCCCCTTTAAACAGAGCGGCACTAGAGGGAGAAAGCAAAGTCTCCTCCTTTGCAGCCTACTCCCCCAGGAGTCAGTGGAGGCTGACCACACGCACTACACCACTCCATCTTCCAGAAAGTTCTGGGGCCCCTTCTCCTCCCACCACAGAACTGACATGGTCCAACGGCCAAGCAGGTTTCCCGCTTTCAGTCACACTCCCTGAAGGCAAAAAAACCTCAGCGAACATGAGGCAGTAAACAGCCAGCAAAATGAGTGAAGCAGGCATGGCCTCCAGAGCTCCTGCAATGCCTGCCTCTTTTTGCATTTGGTGCAAGGCATGGACACCTCGGAATCTGAGGCAAACTCCTTCATATCTAAGGATTCCAATATTACTAAGGCTTTTGCTCACACCTAGGTTCAGCTGCAGGAAGCAATGAGCTACAAGAAGGAGTCAAGGGGTTTCCTTTAGGCTATGGTCTGTTGCACCACCATTCCAGCACAGTAGTAACAAACCCAAACCAGCAATTAAGGCTAAACTCAAATGATTAAAGCAGATTATAAATGAAGGGTCTGGATTACCTTGGCCACCTGCATAGTATAAATTCACACCACTCTTGTTTGAGGAGAGCCAGAACTGTTACTCCTCTCCCCTTCTTCAGTGCATTTTAGCTTCTAAAAAAACAGTGAGAAAGTTGATTCTGGACACATGAAACAGGTTTGCTACAAAAGGAAAAAGTTGCACTTGTCAGCAAAGCCTTGCAAGCAAGGTGAAACAAACGCTAATGATTTTTGCAAAGCAGGATGAAACATGTATCACTGGCCTGTTCAAAGTAAAAAGTAACAGAGTAACATATGTTTTTTTGAAGTGCAAGGGTATTTTTCCACAATGCCTCTGAGCGCGGGATGTATTGGTTTATTCGCAATTTCAGTGCCTAAGGCCCTCTGCAACCAAGAACTCAATCAGTCTGGAGGGAGAGCATTAAGTGAATATCTACCTTCAGCCACCATCACAGATAGAAGATGGACAGATGCCAAGTCATCTGTTTCCCATGGAAGAATAAAAATATTTTCCCCTATTGACTCCCACTTAGCTTTCAGATCCTAAAATAAGTAGGGGAATTTCCTGGAGTTTCAAAACTGTTTCGGGCAGCTCAGGTATTTTAAATCCTTCTTTAACATGCTAATCTGCCTATTGGTTCAAATTTATGTCTCTGCATTGATTTACTCATAAGATGATAGTGCCTTCCCGAGCACCTTCTCCCATCCTAAAACTTCCAATGCAGCCATCAATTTGTTCCTTGTCAAAATATCTGATGGTGGAGAATCATAAACCACTAAAAGCAATGTCTCACTGACTTCCTTACATCACCTTACTAACAAAGATGCATCCTCAACACCTCAGCACACAGGTAATGAAACATTTGAGTGTGGTATCCTTGCAAGGCAGATCCAGTAAGTATGTGCTTCTGCTTACTGACTTACTGAGACGAGCTAGTGTCCCACGCTGGAATGAAAACCTGGTGTTAGATACTTTGGGGTTGTGCCTCCACCTGGTTTCAAGATGAGGTTATAGCCACTTTGCCTAGGTGAGATGCCATTTGAAATCACAGGCAGTCTGTGGGAGCATGGTAACCTACTAGGAGCAGCTGGCAGAGTGTGAGCCACGTAACATGGAATATTAAACCACCAGGAGATGACATGGGTGGAAGGGTGCTTCCACAGGTTAGAAAGTCCTGTTATCCTTTAAAACCCATCACTTGAGTGGGATCTGGAACCCACAAGACCATCTCTGTGGAAAAGGATCTATCAGTTGACATTAGTGTTGCTCACAGCTTAATGGACAGAGAAGTGAGAGGCACTGAATAAAAGCATTTTTAGATATGTATCTCCTGCTTTAGTCAAGATTTACTGCAGAGATTATACATGATTACTTCAGTTTTCCTTAAGAGAACCATCACTATGAATCAGCATCCAAGAACCCCCTTCATACCAAATGTTTAGTTGGCAAGAGTTAATAATTGAATGAAATCATTTCTATATTTAAGAAGGGAGCAGAATATAGATCTTCAGACAGATAGTGGACAGGGTGACTCACTATGCTATTTCTCCTCCTTCCCTAACCCCTCTCCCTTCCTTTTCTTGGTTCATAGACTAGGTTACTCAGACTATAGCTGGCTGAAAGGAAAAAAAAAAATCCATGGAAAATAAGAGGATTTGCTCCTGTTTATCTTCCCCCATTGCAATAATGACCGCCTAAGTAAAAATCCAAGCTAAGGACTGAAAGGAGCCTGCATCCAAGTCCATTTGGAGGACAAGACCCAGCTGAATCTTAAAATCTCTCTGCTGGAAAATGACTGCTGATGTACACAAGAAACAGGAGAAGGATGACCTTGTACCTTCACAGTCTGCTTTCTCCCATGCCATAGGAAAAAACAATTATAAACAGTTTCAAAGAGTACAACCTATTAGTCTTAAAACTTGTTTTCTGTGTACAGAGCCTTTCACAGATGCCAGGTCTCCCATCCTGTCCAAATTATGTCTGCCATTTTATTTGCACCATAGCATGCTACAGAAATCTGAAAACATAGACACTCTACTAGAGCAAATACCTTAAGTTTTCTTCATTTCTTTGTCATTCTGTCTCTATAAATTTCAGATAACTATACCCAAAACATTTAAGAGGGCCCATTAAGACAAAGAACTCAATTTTCTTCAGTGAATTTTCAATAAGACCTGGCCAACAGAAGACCATATTACTGTTAACTTAATAAAATACATTTTTCAATATTACTATAGACCACTGACTCCATAGTCACAACTGTATGTTGCCACAAACCTATGTTTTAGGATAAATCTTCCATAGGCCTTTTCTCTTGGGCTTCCAAGCCTGTGTCATACTGAAGACAGTTTTACATTTCAAGGATAAAATTCCTCTAATTGATGTCCTTGCTCAGGTCTGTTCAAAAGAGTGGAACAATTGGCCTCTTATCCCAGTTGCACTCCCTGGCCATAGCTCATCTTCACACTTGAGTTCAACAGGTTTTCCTTAAATTCCACCTTTCCTTCTAAAAGTGAGAAATTCACTTTTTAGAGGATGCTTATTAATTTAGCTGTCCTGTCTGAAATTAGTATGGTAATTCTTATTCTCTCTGAAATCTTCACCACAGTAAAAGCAAGAGCAGTCCTGATTTCAGACTGTCATTGCCTGAATTGGTATAAAGGGTAAATGGATCATGAAGAATCATGTGTTAATTGCTTCAGAAATCAATATGCTCAACTTGAATATCCCCGAGCAAAGACTGCCCTTTGCTATGTCAAACCACAGATATTTTGTGCTTGCTTGCTTTTTCCCCAACTCTGAATTCACCATGGACTTATTCCTCTTCTATTCCATTTGTGGTTATGATCAGAGTGTCCTGAAAGCTTAGATGCAATAAATATTGGGGTAAATGGACCCACTGGCACTGGAAGAGTTTGTGGATTAGTCTGACACATCAGCTACTTTAGCTCCAGACATGGGAATTAATTTTTTTTAAAAGAGTGTTTAACTGCTGGAAATGGAAAGCGTTACTTCTACACACAATTGTTACAGTGCTAGACAGACACCATGGCAGACGGTACCTGCTGGGGGGTTATTCCTGTTGTACCGTTCTCTGCTACAAAGACACTTGCCATTTTAAGTTCAGGTGGAGCAAAAGCAAATGCTAACATTTTGAGGCAGCCTGTGAAACTGTGTGCATTCCCTTACACCTTCACCAGAAGAGTTTATTTTCACCATAATCACAGTACTTAATGTATGCCTGGTTTAAGACTAAGCCAGGCACTGAATTAAACTGACTGACTTTAAGCCACAATTGGTATATTCATAATCTTTAGGTTACTTCTCCTCCATGAAGGCCAGATGCTTTTCTTCCTTCCAAAGTCTAATATAACTTTAAATCCATTTATTTTTCCAAGTGTATCTTGATAGAACAACATGCCAGATTCAAACTCTTCATGGAAATAATCTCAGAAAAGCTATTACAGATGGTCTTTGGTCACACATGGTACATCCTTCATCAGGTCCAAGCATTAGCTTTGGAGGACACGCTGTAAGACAGCTACTTGGGCATTGCTCCCCATCTCCTGGACACCCAGTTTTTGTTGTTCTAGCAATGGAATAATCAAGGCCATCTCCTGGAAGTAATACACCTGTCCATGGCCATTGTAGGACATGAACCTCATATGGTTTCCTATGCTTGCCGGCTGACCAGGAGATCATCTCTCAGCTTAAAGAAACCAAGACGCACAGTGCTTCCCAAAGTGCACATGGATCCTTGTTCTGCCACGCTGTGACCATAGCTACGCCCAATCACTTCATCACAGTGGACAGCTGAGCAAATGACAGCAAGTTCAGGGCCTTTGTCAAACGGCTGGTTCACTCTTGCACTTGACCAAATTACAAAGACTTCCTGGCCATTGCTGGGATGAGCAAAAGCAAGGTCTCATATCAAATTATTTTAATCTCCATGTACAGGAATAAAAACTATGCGATATGCTGTTAAGCGCAGGAGAACATTTATCATGCCATAACTGTAAATGCCATGTTGGTTTTGTATCACTGTGCGCCTCGTTATTGGAGCAAATAAGGCTCGGGTGACATTGGCTGCCACATTCCAACTGCTTTTTGAAGCGCCTCCACCTGTTGTTTTGCCCTTCTTGGACCCCAAGCAGTTACATTTAATGAATCCTTGGCATACCAGAGGAAGATCATTGTTGAACAGCTTCTGTCACACATACAACCTCCTCAGGATTTACATAATTTTCACTCAACAGCTCTTCAGGTTGGGCTGTGAGAAGCCTGCCCTCCCCAGGGTTCTATGTAGCAACCCAAAATAAGTAAATAAATAAAAGAGGAAGAGAAGAAAAACTCTGCTTTCTCAGGGTCCAAAATAACATGAAGAATGCATCCTGAACAACCCCACCCTCTGCCCACAAGTGGAAGAGGAAGAGCCACACTCTCTCTTGCTATGCCTCTTTACCCCTAATTGTTGAAACATTTGCTCCACTCTTCCTGGCTTTCAGGAAAGTGTTTTCTGTCCCTGGAAGACAATCAATGCCCACAGGCATTGACCCACAGAGTGTTGGGTCTGTGTGTGGTGACCCACACGTTGGCACCACAAGCCAGCCTGCACATTAGGTCACCACCCTCTCCTGCAGAGCAGAATGCCACCTTCCTGGAGCTGCTCCACACAGTATGTACAGGGTACAGAAACGGGGACTTGGGACTTTATGTCAATTGTACAGCAATGTTTCAAGGACTCCTTAGCCAAAATGCTTTGTTTTCAAAGATATAGGTCTTTGAAGGTGAGACATCATTTTTGGAGAACAGCTATAAAAAAAAAAAAAAAAAAAAAGCTTTACAACCTTCTCACTTATGTTTCACGCATTTCATCCTATGACTGCCCCAGCTATAATACATTTCTGTTCCTCCTTCACCTCTCTGGCTACTGTTTTACTACCATGTCTGTCATTGCAGATTTTGACAGATGCTGCTGTAATCCTCTTGCTGCAAAGTCCCATTAACTTCAAAATTAACTTCAATAAATAACGTATTTCCCTTAAGATGCCCAAAGGCCCACCTTTGATTGCTTTCTTTTCTGCTTAAACCCATCATTAGAATTTATTGTAAGACCTCTGGATGTTCCCTCATCTCATTTCTTCCTTCATGGTTCTGTTTTACTTCACGCTGTAGCTGTTCTGTTCTTCTTATTTACTTATTTGCAATTTTGTCTGCTTGATTTCCCAAGAAAAGCCACAAATTCATAGCCGCGTCAGTTGGAGGGGACTTTTGATGGCCTTAGACCAGCCCCACAACTGGAACAACACTATCACCAGCACTAGACCAGGTCACCCACGACTTTGTTGAGCCCTACCATGAAACCTCTCCAGAGGTTTTCCACATCATCTTGGGATAATGGGGTGCAGTGCTGCCATCTCTCCTGGCCTCCTAATTCCATCCCAACTGCCATCTCCAGAGCTGCAGCAGCTTCAGCTGAAACCAAGAGTTGGGCTGCTCTGATGTTCACTCCTGGTACACAAGGAAGGGCACCATCGGCTCTGCTCCAGGAATGGACATGAGAGGCCCCAGGTATCTGCCCACCTTACGCACAGGGATCCCAGCATCTGAGGATCTATGCAGTGCCTTGCCCCGAGGGGTCACATGGTCCAAGTCACAACAGAAAACATCTACAAAAAGCGGGCTGGAGTTTCCATACTGCCTGACTGCTGTCTGTGATCCAAAGTGACTGCCAGTTCATTCCCACGGTAACTCTCTCCGGGGAAAAGATACTCCTGAGCAGGAATGAGTCTGGTACAAACAGGGTCGCCACTTGCAATCAGGAAATTTTGTGGCCATTCAGCTGGCTGTTTTGACTTCAACTGATCACAGGTCTGCCAGGAGCCAAGGGAAAGGAAAAGGAAAGATTGAAAGATACACACCCAAATGTCCTCTGGACTCAATGATGCATCCCAAAAATATTGCACTCCTTAGAAGGTATGAGAAAAAAAGGACAAGAGCAGAGGCAAGCAAGCCAAAGTCTGCAGTGTGACAGAGCTAAGGGCAGGCACTGGAAACCAAGAATAATGTCTACTTTTTCACATAGGAAAAGAAAAACAATTCTTTGTATATATTAGTGGAAGGTACGGAAATGCTTATACATATTGCTACACAGACCAGTGATCCACAGAACACATCTACAAGACCAACAGAAGTACTATGTGGGCCACTGGTTCAGCACCACTATACAGCCTATAAGAGCACTAACATGAGGGGCCCAGAGAAAAACAGTGAAGTTCACCAGCGAACAAATTGTTAGGGAAGTTTAGCAGTGTTACACTGAATGCCTGTACGTTTTTGCAGAATGCTTTGCAAGCCATTTGCTTTGTCAGAGCAAGCAAGCTCTACTAGCAGGGTAACAACTGTATAAAATACGTGAAAGACAGCAAAATCATTTCAATAGAAGTGAAGCAAATAACACATTGTGTAACAGCAAGCAAGAAAATTATTTTACCTATGAGAAAAATTAAGAAAGGCTCTGTGGGGATTGTACGCATGATCCCAGAAATAACTGGAAACAAACAATGAAACAAGTTCATTCCTGACACCATTCCAAAGGAGCCAGTGAGGAAAAAAAAAATGCACTGGGGAAAAATCTGGCCCTGTTGGAGTATTTACACGGACAGTGCAAATATTTTGATCAATAGCTAAGAGAAATGTTGAAAAGGGAGGCACAAATTAACTCTAGAAATGTGGAAAGTCTCTTTTAGTAAAGGAGATGCACGTTGCTAACCTTAGGAAATCAAACCTTAAGTGATTTCCAAACATTTTGTGAATCCTCAATAAGAAGTGCATCTCAGTTTCCTTGTTTTAAACGACTGTCATGTCATTCAAACTATATTAGCTTAATGTGAATCGCTCTCAATTTACACTGGTGTCAATAAGAGCTGTTCAGATATAAAAGATGCAGAATCAAGCGCCCTAGCTGTGAACTATACATTGGAGAAGGGTGGAAGAAGTCAGCTTCTAATCTGAAGAACTAAGACATGTTGATTAACATCCCTTTATGGAAAAAAAAAAAAAATCTGCTGGCTGGAACAACCCAGGTCAGATTAACCATAAGCAAGCAAACTGCCTGCTGAGATTCTTCATATATTTCTTTCCATTTCTAGCCTGAAACTCAGAGGCTTTCAAGCAGGTTTCATAAAAGTGAGTTGTGCTGTGAAAATAAGAAGGAAATCGCTGTTTGGAAGCTTCCAAAAACAGACAAATTGATTAAGAGTTTTGCTGGTGGTGAGTTGCAAATGAATTATTTCAATCATGTTTTATGGAGTTTATAAAGTTGTTATACAACTGCAAGCACAGTTACTATTATGGAAAGTGGGATCTGCAAATGAACCTACAGGAAACTGGCCACTTGAATCCCATGGCATTAATCTGGGTTTGGGTAGGAATGGCTTTTGCTCCTTGGGATCCCCCAGCCTTTTCTACCATGTCAAACTAGAAACACTTTCTAATCTACAGCTAAGCCCACATGATTGCCATCGTCCCTTTCTTGTGCTCAGTCTTAAAACGCCACTGGAAGAGGCAGAATTTTACCCTGTCTTTTGGTGTGAGTAACAAAGCACAGTGGAATGCTAAATTCAAAATAATAGGATGTGATTTACCATGAAATACAGACAACTTCAGTTAAAACTTGTGAACTGCTTTCAAAGGGTTGGATTTCAGAGGCTGAGGAAGCTGCTGACAGGAGGTACAGAGCAGAGCTTCCACTTGTGTTTCCTCCCATAAGACTCTTGTCTGCACACACCAAAACTGCCCTGTGAACCAAATCAACACAGCAGCAAGCGCAGGATTCACTTCCCCACTGCACCACTGCCCTGAAGCAACTGACTCCTGTCACCTCAGCTCATGAACAGCTCTTGCTTAAGGCTGCAGTGAAACACACCATCCAGGGCTGAGCACTGTCAGAAGAGGATTGTGTTACTGCTAAATCAAAGCTGGAGAAGCAGACCTTCATCATCCACATCATTCAATTGACAGCTGGCTTTGTCTGGACTGCTTGAAGACAATTCCTGGGCATTTTTCAGAAGAAGGTTCACTCCAAAGGCTGCTTCCCCAAAAGCAGGAGGGATGAGGTGACATCACCAGTCATCATCATCTTTACACTGTACCCAAAAACACCCTTAGCAAGCCTGGAGCCCCCAGACACTCCCAGGGTCCTTCACGCTACAGCCACCTCTTGTTTGCTGCTGTAAGCACACCACTGGGGGGGGGGGGGGGCACACACACAGAATGGTAATTACATCCCAGGGTCATGGGGGCAGATATTACCCTTGGAGATGGCACAATCTCTACCCAGCATTTTCCAGAATTTCATGGTAATTCTGCTTCACAGAAGTTTCACACGTTCTTGAAAATTGTTTTTACTTTGGTTAAAAACAGTCACTGAACAGAAAAGACCAGCATTTTGAAATTTCCATCAAAGGGTAAATCCCAGTTCTTCAGTCACCTGTGTGACTTGCTGCTTCATCGCCCAGGGCTCTGGGGTGAGGTGCCTCTGGCCTGGGGTGCTCATGTGCTGGGAGCTCCCAGGGTGCAGCCGCCCACCAGCCTGCAGTCCTGAGCAGTGACAGGAGACACCCACTTGGTTTGCACAGAACTACTTTCCATGATGGACCATTTTATAGAAAGTTTTTATTTTAATTAATTCCCCTTCCTGATGTGAATAAAAATCAAAAGTTACATCAGAAGCTTCTGGACCAACTCCACTGATGAAACAGATGGCAAGCCTCAAACTATCTGTCTTTGACTAGTATAGTATCACCGCTGAAAAACAAACACACACCACCCTGCTGATAAGCTTACCTTGTTGCAGCATGAGGGATTTCTCCCCATGGTCTGTGTAGGGTTTATAATGCAGAACAGTAAAAGCCACGTGCCTCTGCCACTGTATAGTTAGAAATCTGTTATTTGTTGTGCCATTACCAAGAGCTCAGACTAAGGAGAAAGATCCAGTCAGTTTTTTTTAAAAAAAATCTGCTTCAGCAATTCTTATTACTGATTTTCTCTAGAATTCCTTCCACTATTTTACTGCTGTTTCCATTATTTTTAATGAACTACCTTATTTTCAAAATATCCACTCCTCAAAACCGAAGAGTCTTCCGTTTCAGAGCATCACAAATGCGCTTATTCCCGCAACTCCCTCCCCCCAGACAAGCAGCATGTCCCAATTCTGCCAAAAGCAAGGAACGGGCCAAGAAAAACGTGGCAGAGATGTTGATGAGGAGAAATTTGCCCTGAGTGCCTTCAGGAAACACGAAGCAGGTGGACACAGCATGCCCAAATGAGACCATGCTGATGAAGGGGTAACATGGAGAGGTGGCAGTGGCACAGGTGGTGCTGGAAGTCAGGCCAAAGGACAGACCCATTTAATTCCAGAGGAACAAAGGTGTCTCTCTTCGGCAAGGACCTTGGTACTCTTGTCTCCTTTGCAAGCGATAAAGGACAATTGTAAGCCTGTAGAAGTTAGGCACAGGCTAAAAGAGCCCAAGATGGCAGAGGATATATCAGCATAAAGATCAGTTTAGATGGAAAAATATTATCCTCAATTTAGCTGCAAAGTCTTCCCACTCAAGAAGCACAGCATAAAGCCTCCCAACTAACCTTTCTCTATCAGAAAAAGAGTTTGGAGTCTTTCGTCTGCACACCAAAGCAAAACAAACTCCAGGAGCTGATTTTTTTCATAAATCATGATAGCACCACTCTGTAGAAAAGAAAAGCAGCTTGGGAATTTCAGGGCTTATCAAAACCAACTGTGTCCAGAGCTCAGTCCTAGGGAGAGACAAGAAAGCCAAACCCAGCTCCGCAAACAGAGGTGCTGAGAGATTCCCAGTCATTAATCATTCACAACAAAGCATCATATTTTAAGTGAGAGGCAACTGCAGCCATGATCTCAGGTTTACCTCGCCTCTTACACTGTAGATTGCACAGATCAATCTTATAAGGCGTCCAGAGGGTAAAGTATCTGATTTCAGTTCTATACATGCTTTATACAGGGTTGACCAGATAAGTCAAAGTGGCCAATTTCTACAGTAAATTTAATATTGTTTTTGTACAGCAAGCATATATTTCTAATGAGTTTATGGATAAGAGCTGTAGCAGTAATAGATTTCTTAGTTTACAAAAGATGTGACAAAACAGCATTTCAGCTCCAACCAGAAAAAAATCTAGCTGCATTTTAAAAGATGCTTCAGTTTAAGTGAATCATGTTTAAGATCAAACAAACTTTTCACTCCATCCATTTAAACATATTTTTAATATCTAAGTCACATTGAAGAATATTGCAAAACAAGACATTTCCAACTAAAAAAATCAAACTATATTATTTTGAAACTCTAAAAAGGATTTTTTTCCTTGAATCTTTACAAAAGTTTTTTCTAAACAAACCCACCAAACTTAGAAAATGCACACATCTGAGCATTACTGAATCTGCTCTCTTTATCCCCTCCTCTCCAGGAAACTTTCTTAAAGGCTTTGATTCCTATGACATCCAGGTGTCTCACTACACAAAATACTCAGCATCCCTTGCTTTTACAGGAGGAGAAAATGAAAAAGGAGGCCCAGTTACATGGAAGTAATTTGCCCAAGATCAGCCAGCAAAAGCAAAACAGACTATAGCACCTAGTCTGTCTCATGTTAAGAAGCATTAGTCTTCACTGATCAAAAGGCTTTGCTGCACAGTATGCAAGAATTTCATGAAAGTTTTTTTATTTGTTGTTTTTGTTGGGTTTTTTTTGTTTGTTTGTTTGGTTTTTTTAATAAACCTTGTGTCATATGTGCCAGTGGAGATCAAAGAAATAGGCTGGGAGCCTGTGTGCTGAACATCTTTGTGGCTAAGGATTTCTAGAGGATTCTACAACCAAAGCAAATCTGAAAAATAAAGACAGGTTAAGATCTGGGCACCTAAATTTATCTAGTTTCTAGAGCTTTCCCACATGCAGAGCAGGCTCTAAACCCTTGGCAAACACCACAGTGAAGATGTGCTGGGTTGGAGGTGGTTTGGAGTACCTTAACCACATCCATGGGCTTCAAGCAGGAGCTTGAAAACATGGCCACAAGGATCTTACTGCAGTTACCTGTCCCATCTGAGTAAAGTCTGGGACTATGGGCATGAGGGCAGAAATTTTAACACAGTGCCAATGATTTTTATGATTGCTTTCCTCTCACCGCTTTTTTTTTTTTTTTCTTTTTTTTTTTTTTGTGAGTTTTTTCAGTGTAGGTATTAAAAAAGAAAGCAGGAAAATAAGTGAACTGAAACCATGACAAGTCTGGTGTTTAAGCACTTCTGAAGGTCTCTGGCAAAGTTTCCATGGGATTGGTTCAGTTCCCCCATTGTTTGACAGCAATTTTTAGAAGTTTCACAGGGTGAGCCTAGACTTACGGGCAGGTCCTGATCACAAGCCTCCCAAACACACCAAGCAGTCTCTTGCCACAGCTCTGGCTCCAGCAGGGGCAGAGCTGACATAAAGCCCTGGTCAGCAAGCAGGGCTGGGAGCTGCCAGCTGAATTTGCTAGAACAGTCATGGAACAGGAACAAGCCATGATGCAAACAGCTGAACTAATTTTTTTATTATTATTATTATTATTTGAGCCCATTTTCAGACTGCTCCCAAAAAAATATTCCCTGCTCATTTCATCACAAACCAGCCAAGTTTACTCCAAAATGACTCACACTGTCACTGAGGGAGAAGGTACGATCTGCCACATGTGTCAGAGAAGGCCTATGAGGTAATTTCATTCTCTCACCATACGAAATCTATTATTTCCTCATATAATGAAAAAGCAAGCATGTAGGTGGCAATCCCCAGATGGACACAAAAATGAAAAAAGCTCTGATGGATTGCTAATCATGTTTCGAAAAAAACAATTTCAATCATGGTGAATATTTCTTTGTATGGAAAGTAGTTTTTTCCTCATCTGCAGCATCCACATAAGATTTGGCAGTAACAGCACAAGCCAGAACTCATATGCGAGTGTATCATTTCTGATGCTGACGTTTCATGATTAGTTGAGTTACCCAGGAAATTCAGGTGCCACAAAGGGTAAGCAGCCACATACAGCATATCTTTTGCTCCCTATGTAGTTCCATTACTCTTTGGTACACTTCCAGATCATATGAAATATAATCTTGCTCACCAAGTTTTCTGGACCCTCAGCATTTGAATTAAGCACTCACAGATGTTCCCATTGCTCCCTACTCCTTTATGCATGATGGATCCCCTCTACTGCAGGCTCTCTGCTGAGGGTACAGTTGTTTTCTCACTTCGAAAGGAATTTCAGAAGCCATTTCAGTTTGTCTGCGGAATTTTCCATCTGAGTGGTGGTGTTTATTTGCATTGTCACCACGCACCAGAGACCAGTCATTAGCAAGGGCCCTACTATACAGGTACCGATGAAACCTATATGGTCTCCACTACAAGTTTCCCAGAGGACTAGGACAAAGCAGAACCCAGCATTTTTTTATTTATAATTACCTCAAGCTAAAAAGGAGGGAAAAAAGAAGTCTAAAGTGAGAGGAACCAGAACTGAGGATTTGTGCAGTGAATCAGTAGGGTCAATGCTGTAACTTTGCTGCTTGTGAAAGTGCCACTGAAACCGCTGAAAACCCATGCAGTGAGCTCCCAGACCAGTGGATTCTTCACGCAGCATTTCACAACAGTATCTTTCACAAAAGATACTTTCAGCTCCTTATTTTAGTCTTTGGAAACAGACACAGTTGAACAAACAATGTAAAATGCTCCACCTGTGCTGAGACTCACACCGAGTGGGAGGTTGTATATCCAATAGATATATTGGTAGGCAAGGGTAGACCTCATCTCCCTTTCCTACTGAGGTGGGACACCCACATTGGAAACCAGCTGCTATTTGTACTCCACCATTAAAAGGCCTAATTGTCCTTCAGAAGGCTGCTGGGGCTCTGATAGACCCAAAAAAACCTCTCAGGGCACAGCTCGGAACGAAAACAGAAGAAATACCACTATTTCACCAGCTTGCGTCAGATGAGGGTTACACAGATCACAAGGATGGGTGGCCACCGAGACCCATATGCTGAGAAATACTGACTCACTCTGGAACTTGTGTGCTGCTGCAAAGAAACCCCATGGAGAAATAAGCTCATGGTATGTGTACACCAGTGTGCTTCAGCCCGCACTAGAGAGCAAGACTGTGACAGAGGTGGGAGAGAAGCCCCATCCTCAGCAGCAGGCCTCACTTTCACCACAGTAGGCAATTAACTCATTTGCTCTCCACCCAGGACTGACTGAGATGAGACAGCTGGTAAAGCAAAGGCTTTGTGCCCACTGTATCGCACAGGCTATGTTAAAGAGCCCCACTGGGGAGAGACAAGCAGGACCCAAGCAGACCACAGCCTCTCCACCACAGGAACCCAGCACAATCACTGGAGGGGCACAGGTGCCCAAACCATCACCATCTTACCACCCGCCGTGCCCAGGAGAGAGCTGTGCTACAGCTCCTTCACCGCCCCAAATCCAAATTCGATTCTGTGCTCAAAAAAGCAGCAGAGAACACCACAAGCAGCCAACACTACAAGCCAAAACTCCTCTATTCCCTCCCAGACCAGCAGCGTACCCCCTCCAGTTACCAGCCTCAGTACAGCCTGCCAAGCCTGCCACACTAGCAACCAGTTTGCTCCACAGGCTGGGACCTTGCACAGCATCTCAGTGCCAGGGCCACAGCAAAGGCTGCCCTTTGATTTCTCAGCAACAGCAGCAGTGACGTCCATGCAGCTATGGGAAACGGTGAAGCAGTACAACTCCTGGGCTGGTTTTGATACACATTCCTCTTTTCTCTGGCAGCTGGATTTGAACTTTGGCTTCAAACCTGCGCCTTCAGGTGCTCTGGAGGATGAAAGCACACTGAGCACCATTAGGGAGCAGGAACGGCCAGGGCATGGTTGGCATGAAGCATGGGCTCCGTGACTGTAGCAGCAGAGTCCCAACAAGATATACTACATATATAAATGGGGATGTGGGAAGGCAGGTAATCAGCCAGATCGAAGAAAGTTTTGCAGTGACAGCAAAAGACGTGTCACCTCTAAAGCACTGGGGCTTTTTTAGGTACCTGTTCCAAATGGGAAAGTGTTCCTAAAGGAAACATTTTTCAGAAGAGATTACAAAGACTTTGACAACCAACCTATTTTCTTCAAGTTCTTGGATACGTACTAGTTTACTAACATTTTCCCCACCCCTGAGAACTTGCAAGACCAAGGCAGAAAGCCAACACAAATACTCCATCTGACTCTTCCAACTGAAAAATGTAACGAAAAGAGGAACTTTTCAGGGGTAAGCTCAGCTCATGTGCAATGGTGGCTTTTATTCAAGAGAGGCCTGAGCCAAGTTCCCTTGCTCTCTCCTTTCGGGGCCATGCTGTCATGGGAGCCGCAGACTCCACACAGAGACCCAGCATTCCTGCAGATGGTCTGTTTGAGGAGGTGAAGTGCCTTGTAGGTACAGCTCCCCTTTGCCTGAGGTCACGATCAAACAGAAACCTTACGGCCCTGTCTGCCCTTGTACTTGTGCCTGTTCTCTGTGGACTGACGTCAAATACGCTACACATTTGTGTTGGCGTAAATGGCAAGAGAGAGTAGAATCAATCCCTGTTCAGGCAAAGACAGGTCACTTCCATCCCCTGGCCAAAAGTACTCTCAGGGTAGTGCACAATTTGGTCTATTGATTTTAATATATTGGCATTTCCTCCCTCTTGCTGGGTGAACACTTTGTTTACAATTTCAGTAAGCCACTTTGGAAAATGCTGTTATAAATCAGGATAAATAAAAGCTTGTCCTGTTCAGCTCCGGTGTCAGACATTGCTAGTGCAGAAGCTAGGGCAATCAGAGATTAAAAAAAAAGCCCCAAATTTTCTTCACTAATTTCTTAAGTGTTTCAGGTAGGTCCGGATCGTAAATCTATTAAGTGACTGTTGAAATGCTCAACAGGAGTCTAGTTCAGTAGAGGCATTTGACTTTTTTTTTTTTTTTTAAGCAATTCATTTACAGTAGCTATCCAGTATTCCTTTAAAGTGGCCGTGGCTTGCACACTAAATCTCTCAGCAGGGAGGCAAGCCTTGTTCATTTGCTCTATTTGTGTGTTACTTTAAACCAAAGAGTAAAGGGATAAGCTAGATCAAATGTGTATTGCGGATTGGCTTGGCTCTGTTGCAAAGGGTGAGCACAGCGCTTCTCTTCAATTAGCAGAAGAGGCAAAGCTGAAATTGCTCTATGAATTGCCTATAGCATTTGAGGAGACAGCAGAGGATACAGCTGCACTTTCCAAAGCAAAATGAGTCACCTGTTGTCTACAGGAGCTGGTGCCAAGAATGGTCAGATTTGAGCTGAAGAGAGTGCTTTCCAGAGGACTTCAGCCAACAGCTGTTTCCCTTCAGCTGGATTGTGCTGAGAATCTAGCCTCAAGTTAAAGCATGAAAAGAAAAAATGGTAGTAGATGCCAGAAGAAGCGTGAAGGCCAAATCTCCCAATAAAATGGAAAAATGGATTGTTGGAATTGTCTACTCTACTTTTCTGCTCACAGACTATCCCCAGCTTAGCATGGTGACCTTGCCACAACATTGGGTTGCAGGCATCAACAGAGAGCCCTGGAGAGTTCCTGCTCCTTCCTCAACAGATGAGAGGATCACTCTCATGAACTCTTCTGTTCAAGCTGATCCAGAAACAGATAATTGTTCAGGCATGGTATGGGGAAAGCAATTTCCATAGTGGCAAGTGAGAAGACAAAAGTGAAGATGAAGCCGAGGATATGTTAAATCAGTGTTCTGCTCCACTACCGCAGACCACCTCTAAGCATACTGCTTATCGCTGACCTCCGGAAGGTATTATGGATGCCTGACCAGCCAACCCAACTTTGGTGGGAGGTAGGTGCTCTACATCTTTGCAGATCTGGAGCTTGGTCTGTTTAGTCACCTTTCTGTGAAATGGGATTAATGCTTTTCTCCTCCACACAGGAATTACTGTGAGAATAGATGAGGAGCACAGACCTTCTGCCTCTTCAGGCCTCAGCAGTGAACTATCTTCCTTGCGCAGCCCTGCAGCAATTTTAGCACTCATGACAAAATACCAACCAGAGCCCACATTGTGCTCTCTAAATGGCAAGTCACTGCAGAGGAACAACACTTGAAAAACATTTCCCTTACCACTTTGCAAACACGAGCTAGTTTTAAGTAGGATCTTAAAAGAAAAAAAAACCAATCTTTTCCACTGTAATTATCACTGGAAAGCTTCAGACTATCAGTGTAGGATGCAAGAGTAATTCTGCCTGCCTAGCAGCTGTAACACTTCACCAGATTCTGCGGAGATTACAGCAAACAAGTGCCCAGCACGGCAGCTTGCTCTTACTCCCTGACCCTTCTCTTTCCAGAGATGCATACGACTATCACAGCTATCATGTTTTTTATATCATCACTTCTCTGCAAGGGAGCCAGATTGGCTTATATATCATTTCAAGAAGTATGACTCCCAGAAACAGATGATTCCTAACATGGACAGACAGCAGAAAGTGACTATAAAATGTTCATTTCTGTGTTAGGACTGAAAGCAATTCACCAAGCCTCAATTCTTCAAATAAAAAGAAGTTACCATTGATTCAAGAGAAAGACATCTTTTTAATAGACTTCAAAACTAGGGAGGATTGCTGATCAAGACTGACTCCTAGTAGAACACAGGTCAATGATTTCATCCAGTGAAGCCAGTATCTTGCCCATGCATGCAAACTGAGCCTCCCAATTAGTACTGGTTAGAGCTTTCCAGTGGAGTATCAGGAAACCCTATTTCATTGGAAGTGAAATGTGTCAGCTCCAATTCCCATTTCATTTTGGAAAAAAATTATCAGACTGCAGATCTCCAGGACAGGCCAAATGTAACATAATGCTTTTCCCTCTTGTAATGGCTTTTTGTATAGTTTCTTGGAGGAATGGGTATACAAACACAACCAAAATGAATTTTTTTTAATGAATATTCAACTCTCATGGAAATTACAGATTTATGTTTACTGTTTTCTTTGGACAAAATGGAAAGCTTTATTCCCAACAGTGCCACCAAGAAAGCAAATACAAGATCATACACAGACAAGAAGGGGAAGACACATGGCCACATTCATGTGAAGTTGCTCACTCATGCTGTAACACCATGGTTACAACCACATGAGTAAAGACAGTAAGGACAAAAGCTAGTTGTGAATCCCTCAAAATCTCTTAGAAAGAAACTCTTTCGCTAAAACACACATGTGATGTTCCAGCCAGAAAAATATTTTCTTCCCTGTATTCATAACTGAGATGATGAGGAAGAAATGTGATTCCCAAGACACAAAAAGGACTATTTAATCATTGAAAATATTAATGCATTTTCATACCCTACAACACAAAGCCTCACTTACAAACATCAATTGATCTTCTAATTACTGAAACCTTGAGGGTATCCCAGAGTGCTGAGACTTTTCCTTTAAAGACATTCCAAATTATAACACAGCTGACTAAATGAACCTACACTTTCTACCCTTGCTTTTGACTGTCTGAGACAGTAGTAAGGAAGCTTCACAGTGCAGTGCATTTGCCAGGCATTTGTCTTACCATATACCTACCAAAATATTTATCCTTTTCCATTTTCTCATTTCCCCTCCCTCACAGTTTATAATCATTAGTTAGAATTTTCCCCATGGGAACTTAAAAAATATTTAATTTAAAGAAAGGAGAAAAATAACTGGGGGGGGTGTGGGGGGTGTGGAATTACTGTATTTGTGACAGTCTTCCCTACCCCTTGAATAAAAAAAAAAAACCCAAAACAAAACAAACCCACAAGCTTAGACATTAGGACTACATAGGAAAGGGGGAAAAAAAATTAAGATTTTGACCTGGGTTCAAATTTTGAAACCAGCACTGTGCATTAGGTGGTGATTTCAACACTTTTCTGCTGTATATCAATTCAAAGTTCTCATTTTCTCACTTTCAGGCATAATGACTCTGTCCCTGCAAGAACTTCACACTGCTTTCCTTCATAAACACAGTTATTTTCTGGGATGCTGAGCTCAAGCAGGAGGAGGGCCCAGTGCTCTGTGACAGCTACACCACACTGGGGAAAGCATTGCGGATCATCCCAAGGACCAAGCACATGGCAGACTGAAGGGACTCATGCATTACTGAGGCTACTTAACTTTCAAACAGTCTCTCTCGCTATAAAACCAAATTTTCATCACTACACTATCCTTCAGTATTTACTCATTTCCGATGATTGGTACCATATCAGGAGACAGTATGATTTTAACAACTAGTAACATATTCCTCAGATGGGAGAAGCAACTTGTAGGGCATACAGGGTCCTGCTGCAATAGACCATACCAACACTGACACCCAACCCTACATAAACCAAAGAAGAACCAGTCCTGTAGACACCTACCTATGTTACAGGTACTACCTAGAGGTAACTGTGTACCATCCTATGGAGCTAGCAGTGGACTGGGCGCCTTTTAGACAGCCAGAAAGTCTCAGCATGGAAGAGATTACTGTCTATAGACATAAATAAAAGCCCAAAGCTTCTTTGTCTGAAAGAGTAATTATCTGTCTGACTTCAGAATTTATGCTGTTACTCATTACTAGAGTATCTGAGCACATTCCAGTTTAAATCAGTGGGAACAGAAAAATCTCTGGTGGTGGTATGTTTTTAAACTCCTGCCTAATAGCTGAACAAACATGGACTTTGCATTCATAAAGACTTTTTATTTCATCTGAGCACAGGCAACTATCCTTTGTTAGTGTTCACAAGGACATTAAGGTCCAGTTCAAAATCTGTGCTTGTACTAAGCTGAAGTAGCAATGATATAGCATCAATTAATTTGACAGTAAAGGGAATGAGCCACAGAGGGCCTACAAATGCATAATGCACCAGGTTTAAATACCCATTTCTGTTGCCACATTTGCAGCTGCCAGAGACGCACTAAGTTCACCTTGATGTTGCAAGCAAGTAAAGCAGAAACTCCTTACAAATAATTATGACAGCAATAGGATTAGGTAAACAATGAACTACCCAAGAAAAAGGTAGCATTGCAGTATCTGAACTCAGCAGTAACCACTCTGGGCTACCTGTGGCCGTTCAGGAATATCTGGGAAAGGAGGGGACTATAAAAACGGGGCAGGCTGACATGTTCACCTGGAATGGGAACCCCTGCATTTTGTTTGGGAGCCTCTCTGGCATTTAAGCCACCTACATCTTTATTTTTGCTCCAGCTACAAATTGATCTCTAAGGATTCCTGATACAGAGAGCTTAGGAATTTAGCAACTCATACACTGTTGCACCAAATACAGCTCTTATAAGCACCAAAAGTCAAACCACTCATTGTCCCACACTCCACTAAACATGTCCACCTAGGGGAGAGACACAGAAGGAAAACTGCAGCAGAGGTAAGCAGCAAACTGAAAGCATCAAGCACTTACCACAGGTTTCAGTGGCCCCTCACGTGCCTTCCAGAGGGATGCTTTGCCACAGGGGTCCTTGGAAACTCAAGAGTGGAACAGGAAGGTTTTCCCTCCTGCTTGAACTGCCCCATGACTTGCTTAGCTGTGGAAACACCTCCCGTCCAGGAAAACCTGTTCCAGTCAGTGCAAAACGGGTCATTCTGTTAACTGAATGTTTTCTGCTTTCCTGGCCACTTGCCACGGTGGTAAATGCAAGGAGAGAGCGGAAACTCTTCAGACTTGTGGGAATGACACCTCAGAAGTCAACTCTGTGACTTTTCTCAAAAACACATGGACTAGTTCTATGCTCAGTTACATCTGCATGACCCATCTAATGTTTCTTCTATGTGTATCTCTTAACACAACAAGGCAGCTAACAAGCTCATGCTGGACTCTGACTTGTCCCAACAAAGAAGTAAACAAATTGAGTATTAGACAGCCTACTACATAGAGATCCTGAGACAAGAGCTGTATTGTGTGCAGGCTTTGAGAAGAGCAGGGACATTTCCTCAGGTTCCTTGGTGACAAGCCCTTTGCATATTCTCTCGCGCTGGGCTTTGTAGGCCCGTTTTCTAGCAGGCGGCCACACTGGACTCCAGAGAAGCTGCATTCTCATAAAGACAAATGGATGAACCAGATAAAATCCTTTGCAGTGTTTTCACAGAGGAGGTGTGGGCTGGCCTGCAAATGTCAGGAGGCAGAAAGAGCAAGGCAGCTCCCTGAGCGAGGACAAGCCAGGATGGAATTCCACAGCACCAAGGTCAGGCCTGGAGACAGCAGCCAGGCCCAGCCAAGAGCCCGGGCCATCAGGCAACATCACAGTGATGAGGCAGGTCCAAAGCAAAGCTGGAAAGTCAACCCACAAGCCAGGGTTAGGGATCAGGCCCAGGGAGAGCCACAGCGACAAGGCCAGGCCAGGCGGTCAGCCAGGGGCTGAGCTTCAATAGAGCCCTGGGCCCACAGCTGCGGCTGGAGGCCCCAGGCACGGCTGCTCAAGGCCATTAAGGCCCATTAGTGCACTCAGGAACCTGACAACAAAAAATACATGAGTTTTTTCCCCTCCCCCATGTTTGTGAAGTTACTTAGGGCACAACACAAGGACCTGTTTTTTTCAAATCAATGCAAAGATCTGGTCCAGTCCTCAAGGATGCCCAGCAGAGATATTACAATGAGTGTGAAGTGGCAATGAAGTGTACAAGTGCTCCTTAAGTCAGCCCTACCTGGCTGGGCTGAGATGCTGTGCGTGATCATGGAAGGAAGCTTATGTCATCTCCACATCTGATTGACAGATGAAAGATTTCTGAGAACTGACTCAAGACTTTTTGCACGGAATCACTGAGCATCTTCTTTGTAACAGATGTACTACTACATATACACCCTATCAACGTGGGTAGTAAAGCAATAATCCAACATGCCAGCCCTACCAGAGTCACTTACAAACAGAACGAGTGTGTTGGCTCACCCTTGTTTGAAAGTGAGAATAAATAACTGTTATCGTTTTTGTGAGTATTACTGTCATCAGTGATTAATTGGAATAACGAGCCATGACGGTGAGCTAGCACACGTTATTAAAGACAAAAGGTGTATCACACCGCACAGAGAAAATCACTGCCTTACAAAAAGTATTCACTGTCTCTCGGGAGAAAGCAGTACAATTAGAGGAGTACAGTAGACATTAACTCCCCCCAGAAAAAAATTGCAAAGTATGATAAAATGATATCTCACCCAGAGATTATGAAACATTCAGTTCTGACACAGCAAGAGATAATTTCCAGCAGCCTTGACCTGGTACTGCATTTAACATGACATAGGGGCTTCAGGGCACTTAAAGCCTATCTGTGAGGTACATGAACATAAACTGAGCCATATTCATAGAGACTGGAGTACACAGAGATACGACCCCTCCTTTGCAACTGCATGGCTCTGCTTCCCCCTGTCCTAAGAGAAAACAATAGAAGCACATGCCCGCTGCACAAGTTTCTTTCTGGGCTCTGTTCTTTGTAAGTGACATTATATTCATATCCAATCATCACAACCAAAAGAATAAATAAAACATCTAAAATACACATGAACGGTCTTGTTCTCCAGACAGCATGTGATGTTCAAAAGGACTGAGGAACTCAGACATCAAACCCGTGACTTTCCTTTACAGCTGGCTGCATAATTCCTCTAAGGTCCAACAATAAAATTCCCTTCCCTTCCTAAACCCTGCTGAATTCCTGTGTTTCACAGGGGAATTATGTCTTTTGTGGAAGAAAATATTTCCTTCTGCTACTTTTGCCACTTTCAAATCTCTGAGTGTTTGAGGAGGAGAGATAAATAAAAGCATGCAATTTATTGTCCTTAGCTAGACAGAAAGCGTGGCCTGAATGAAAGATTAGGGCTCCAGATGTGCTTAACCATCAGTCACTGCTTTCAATGGACATGCAATTCTTTTTAAAAGGGACCCTTTCCACAAAGTCTTTTAGCTGAGGGCTAAAACCTTGAAAACTTAACCTTAAATGTGAGCATCTTCTCAAAACTTCCCCCTACGCTTTCAAGTGGGTCTGACACCCTCCCCCATGACTGCCATCCGTTGCTGACTTCTGCTGCTGGGTGTAATTTAATTTCTCAGCAGCACCTGATTCTGGGGGCTGGTAAGAATACGCAGACTCTGTTGGCACTCATTGTGGAAGACTTGCAAAGACAGAAGTGAGTGTCCCAGTCACTCCACATGAATGCCAATAGCAGCTATACATCAACCCACACCTTTGTGTGTATGTCAGTACTATCTACATCTATCAATTAAAATTGCTGAGTTTTGAGCCAGAAGTCTGGGCCTCGAAGGAAGACCGTGACAGCTACCAAAAATAAAGAAATCTTGAAAGCTGAGTGCTGCCTACCTTCTCTTTATCTAATTGTATCAAGAAAAGTTTCATAAAGAGAGCCTGAGTCACTTCTCACACTTGCTAATTAAACCTTGTTTCAGCAGTAATTCAGCATTAATACTCCTCCCTTACAGTGTTGCCTGAAGAACTGGAAAAGGCCTCTGTAAGAAAACTTACTGAGAAACTCACCTGGGATTGGACTGAGTAAGTTTCTGACAAACAAAACAGAATGGCCAAACCCAAGGACAGTTTATTCCAAGAATACCCTGAAGCCTGGCAAATGTAACACACACCTGGTTCTGAGAAACCCAGGTCAGCTGCTCATTTTGGGCTCCTGAGGGCATGGACTGCAGCCTATGCTTTCTCCTTCTCCAGCAACTGCCAGCACTGCTGTCTGTTGGGCTTGTTAAGGCTGGCCTCGTGCTTGCTGTACAGGGAAAAAAACCCCTGAAAGTCTCAAGTTAGTCCTGGAGTGAAATGAGAATTCTAATTCAAACTATTGGTGTGAGATGGAGAACTGTTTCCTGTAAGGTCCTAGGTAAGACACAGGACTATTCTGAGGAGCCAAGTGCTGAGGAGCCAGAAAGGACACAATCACTGTGCCCTTTAAACGTTGCTCATCTGCTGCCCCCCTGGCCAGGTGGTTTCAATGGCCTGGGCACACACAAAAAAAGCTGTGCCTTTCTTCCCTCCCTTCAGCAGCCCAGCCCTGCCTGAGCCCCTGTGGCAGGGCACCCACCGAAGAAATGCATTTGTTCCTATAGCTGCTCAGGTCTAGAGGTACCTGACCCAAAACAGCCCACGAGATCATGGTTTTGCTTCTTGCAGAGATGCCTGGCTTCTGCTTTGCTTTATGGAAAACACATGCACATTCATGCCATCACAGCAAGTGGTGGATCCTGGGAGGTGTTCCACATCAGTACGGTCTACCCCTGAATGATGCTGTGTCCGGCATCAGAATAACAGATGTGATGTCAGGTATACTGCAGCCATAATTCATCGGTTGCAATTATTGTTCAGATATAGTCATGTCTTATTTGGCCATCAGCACCAAAGGCATGAAAGGACTCCCTTAGCACACAGTCAGCATTATTTTATTGCCATGGATGAAATAAAGCATAATAAAGAAAGGGAGTATTTGCAGGGAAGAGCCTGAGACTTGAGGAGACTTGGGGAGGATCAGAGTTCTGTTCCCAGCTTTACCACAGACCTCATTTGTGACTTGGAGTGAATCACTTTGGTTTTACGCTGTACAATGGGGATTCTTGCTTCCCTTTGTTACTCTTATCAGTTTAGGGAAGAGTCTCTGACAATGTGCAGGCATCTAACAGCCACCACACAGGCGCCTTAAACCAGTTAAGGGCTTTGAGATGCTTCTGTAATTGTAAGAAAAAAATCTGCTTTGATAGATGAATTATATTGTTCTGTCTCATAAACACATTCACTTGTGTAACATTAAGCAAGATATTTTTTTCTGAGATATTTTATGCGGAAAAGTATCGTGTTAGCATACTGGGAACTAGAAAGATCTATTGGTGGGCACCCACATTTGTGAACTAAGTAGAGATGGACTGAAAGCATCCTTCTGAAGAACTTCAGTTCTTCTCTTTTAGTTACTCATCTACCATAGTCAGCCTTGGGGATCGGACACTGGGGCAGTGTGGGAAAACCTGAGGCAACTGAGCCTCTCTGTGGAGAACAGTAGATATCACTCAAATATTTTGTCAGTGTTAAACCCAAGAAGGCCCTACTGGCTCAGCTGGATGAGAGGGTTGGTCCCATACAAAGGCTGTCTTTACCCACACGCTCCACAACTGAGCAAGAACTAAAATAAACCCTTCTGAGCTCTTGCTGATTTTTCCAGAAGCAAACTCCCATAGTCTGTCCTTCATAATCAAGACCAGCTCATCTTCATTGGGTTTTGGAGACAAACTGACTTGCATTTACTGTGTGCTGTTACAGCCCACCATCACTCCAGCACTGCTGAATGTGCAGGGTCTGAATCAGGAGAACATTTTTATTTGAGCCGTACACTGGAGTTCTCGATGAAATAAAACCCTGTAACTCCAAATAACTCTTTGTTAACTTCAAAGCCCTGGCAAGAGCTTTGGAGCTGACAAGATGCACTGCGAGCTGGCAGCTGGGACTACCAGGCTGACAAAGAAGCCTCCTGGCCACACTTACCGTATAAACAAGAAAGGTCAGATCATCCTCCTAGAATACGATACTGATACTGCTTACCCATGGGGTAACTATTGGGTTACATGGACTGGCATGACCCAACCTCCGTGTGGGAGAGTGCAGAGAGCCGTACACGCCAGGCTCCTCTTTTGTAGACCTTGCAGCGCAAAGCCTGATTGATGGTGTGGCTTTCTAGCGACAGTGCACAGAATATACCTCTGGCCATGCCCTTCACTGGAAAGGTGAACATAGCCCTTCACCCTCCTGAAAGAGCAATCAACACCTCGGGGTCCTGGCTCAGCTAAACCAGCAGCTGGCAGAAGCCCCAGGAGAGGAGAAAAGCAACTGTGAGCTGCTTCTCCAAGGCTGGTGTCTCTCAGGGCCATTCCACAACAGAATGAGGACAACCAAAAAGACTCTGCCTCATCCACTGCCATCGCCTGCCCTACCCACTGCCATTCCCATGGTCTGGCAGTATGCTGCTCTCCCGCAGCATGCACTCCCCCTCCCTGCTAGGAGGTAGGACCCATCTCAGCTATCAGCTCCTGAAGGCAGCGATCATCTTTGCTATACATTTAAGCAAAAGCGCACTGCTCCCAGGCCCAGTGACATTAACCCTCTGCTGGTGCAACCCACTGGGGGAGCTCAGAAAAGAGTGGGATCCCTGGGGAAGCTGAGTCACACAGAAGTGAGGTGAGCCGATGGACCTGTAACACCACCAGGTCCCTGGATTATCAGAGGGAAAAAAAATGTGAAGTACATATTGCAAAATGTGCCTCCTACAGACAGACATGGAGTCACTGATAAACAATCTTCAAACATTGTTGTTCAAATAACATTTGAATCATTCTCTGACTCAGTGATCAATGAATGACGGGTGACAAAATAACAACGGTTAGCTAAGACAGCAGAAAATGTTAAAGAAAGCAGTCAGCAAGGTGTGGCATTCACAGCTTAGCCTTTGGTGAGCCAGGTCAGAACATAACTGAAAAAGTCACTGTTCTCTATAAAGCTGTAATAGTGGAGCTTACACGAGAAAATGTGCATCAGCTGCTTTGCAGTCAATGGTAATTCTTAAAATGGGACAGCACCTGTACTTTGCTGTGTCCGGCCTCTCCTCACCTTCACGTGCTTCTCTGGCACTTTTCCATTTTCTTGCTCTTGATTAAAGAGCAATGATAATCGCTCTCAAAATAGTAGCCAGAATCAAATTACACCTGTTCCAAAAGCAGGAAAGATCATAAGAAAATGAGAAAACTTAGTTAAACGTTGCTTAGGTGTATCATTTAGGGCTTTGCTAGAGAAACTTTCTCTTTAATGAGTTAACAGTGAAATAAAAATAACTGCTGTCCCATGGAGAAATCCACACAAGTGTTAGCTCAGACCAGTGACTTCCCAGTTGCCTGACAGGAAAAATCAAAGTTTTTCAGTACATGACTAAACAGATATGAATGTCCATGACAGGAATTACCCATTTCTGTAGCTGCCCAAGACGATGAAGGCATGACTACATAGTTTTTTCATTTAACAGAAGCAGTCTTGCTTACAGCGTTTTGCCATATGCAAGCAAGTCTGCAAGATTTTTCATTAAAAAAGCCCAACATAAGCACCCACCCCTCCCCAATCAAACCCAGCCAGAGCTTAAACACCCCTCCTGATGGACCTAGGTGTTTACCTCTAGAGCAAAACAAAAGCTGCCAACCTTTGGAAGCATTGAATAGAACCGTTACTCCCATTTACTTCATAAGGCATGTTTTGAGAATTAAAAATGACTCGTGTGATTAAAAGGGCTGCAAGGCCATGTTTTGCATGGTTTGGCCAAAGTAGCACCACAGGTCAGTGACAAAGCAGGAATTTAACCTCTGAGGACTTGTCCAGCACTCTCATCTCCTGGCAACTTTACCTCTCTGCCCGATGAAGCCAGGGCAAAGTCCCGAAGACACATGAAGGAATTGTGACCGTACAGGTTAGACCAGAGATGCCACCCGGCCACTGCTGACACATGGTCTGTGGCGATGTGCAGGGCACTACGCGCACACCTCAAGTTCTTCCCAAACAGGGGCATTTGGGACTACCTCCCAGGTACCTGCAGAGAGCACAAGGCTCCCAACAAGGCCTTCACCCAAGCAGTCCAGGGGCACAACAAACTCCATTTCACAGTGAAAGATTTTTATTTGTCCTGTGCCATTGTGAACAGATGGACAAGCTTATCTCTCCTCACAAGGCCAGCCTGATGAAAAGCAATAGAGCACCTGTGACAAGGTGCCAGCCTTTCAGAAAAGGTGGTGTGCTAGCTTTACTTTTGACAGGGACAGTGAAGGGGAAATCAGTCTCTCAGGCATTAAAAACAAGACAGCTTGCAAAGACTTGGCAAGGAAGGTGGTCTTGGGTGTGAAGCCCCATGCCGGGGCTGAGGAGACACGGTGCTCTCCCAGCGGCAGCAGCAGCCTCCAGGCTGGGCAATCACTCAATCTCTCCGTGCGAAGGCTCAGCTGAGGTGAGAGGAGTGGGAGGTGAGCTCATTTCCCCCTCTCTCAGTTTCCCCCCACGCACCCCACAAGAGGTGATGTGAGGATAAGCTGATGAGCGCATGCGGGGTGCTTCGATCCTGCAGCGATAAGCACCAGAAAGGCCCCACAGACACAAGAGCAGCAGGATGCCAGCAGCAGCTGCCAGACCTGAGCGCACATCCAGACCCCTGCGAGAGCTCACCATGTCTTTTAAAGGACCTGTTCTCCTGGGGCTGATTTGTTTATTCCCATCCCCTCCCAATCCAATACGTTATCTTTACATCGCAAAGTTTATTTCTGAACATGTCAACACACTTCTGAAAAGGTCAGACACATGAAGGCATGCACCCGTGATGGTGCACAGGGAGCCACAGACACAGCTGCATTCCTGGAAATCACGATTTGAAGGGTTTTCACAGGAAAGTCTGACACAGCAGCTGGGTTGGCAGACACATGTAGGCGAGCCACCACCTTCCCCCTTTTGTTATCACTTGCATTTCATTTCTGTGCTTTGCATGAAAATCTGAAGGTTGCTTCTAAGTATAGGTTTTGCTGGCTTTGTTTGAAAGCTTGCCATAGCTCTCAGACACGATAACACCAGCAGGGTGCTAGCTGAACTATATTTATCGATGTATTTCATAAAGGAAAAACTTAAGTGGTTTTGAAAAGTTGAGGCATTTTCTTTTCTTCCTTTCTTTTCCTTGCAACAGACAGCTTATTTCTGTTATTTACCAGATGCCACCCTGACAAGTCAGATATTACTAAAAGAGGAGACCTGGGATCTGTTTACAGGCAACAATGCTTTGGATAAGCAGTTCACATTTAGATGAAACTTGAGTTTAGATGAAACTTGAGACATGCAGTTATTCAGTTTTTCTCTCCTTTTTTTTTTTTTTTTTTTGTATTTCAAAATAAATACAGAAGAAACTCCATTGGTTCCTCTCATCCCTCAGCCTGAGCCTTGGCCAGCAGCTCCCAGGATATCTATTGACTGTGACACCCCACCAAAGTTGACTGATGGCTGGGAACTGCTGCCTGCTCCCACCAGGACCACTGGCAGTACCCACCACAGGCCTTTCAACGCGGGGCTGCAAGTAGAGCTGGTTAAAATAGCAATCCCATGAAAACAGCCTTTAAAACAACAAAACAAGTGGTACACTTTTCCAGGTGGTAAACGTACTCCAGGTAGGTCATAGGTCCTGTTAGGCATCTGGAGATGGCCCAGAGTTACATGCCTGCTCCCTGCCTCACCAGCCCCTGCGCAGCGGGGGACCACCCTTTCCAGAGCTGTGTACTCGCTCAGTCCCCAGGTTCTCAGCCTGACTGAGGAAGGCAGTGTGGGGGACAACAGAGGGATCCCCAAATGCCACCATTTCCCCCATTAAAGCATAGTTCTGCCCCACTCCGGGCACCCAGGGGAGCATCAGCAGGAAAGGCTGGAGCGGCACTGGTGAAGCTCTGCTCCAGGTCTTCATGCACAGAAGCACAATCCCCCTCCACGAGAAAAAAAAAACCCAAACCAACAAAACCAGGGCAAAATTAACATCACAGGTCTCCACTACCACACCTCTACTTGGCAGCCACGTCCCACCAGCAGGGCAGGGCTGGAAACGACAGGGAAATGCTCCCCGGGAGAGGTGACAGATAAGAGAGTGCTGAAATGCAGGCATTCAACTTGTCTGGTACATCAGCACGTCAACGCTACAGCACTGATGAAATGTCTGCAAACGGGCTGGTGAGAGGAGCTGCATTTGGCGCTGTGCACTATGGCGCTGGTTCCTTGCTCACAGCTCCCAAATGCTTCCCGGCAGGGGATGACCAAAAGTGGCCACGCTTGCCACCCACAGAGCGCGGGGCACCCCTCGGGCCCATCACTGAGTTCCCCCATGAGCTGCTCTGCTTTGAGCAACCACTCTTGGCACGGCCCGTTCCTCACCAGCTATTTTGATGCATGTTTAACATCAGATCCAGCAAACTTCCAAAGAAATAAATCCCAGTGACCTGAAGGCAACAAATTACAAGCCTAAACATTTGTTTCATCAGCCTTGGAATCTTTCTGCTCCAAATGATAACTAAATCGACCCCATCCATTGAAAGGAACAATGTTGAAATGCTAGAATGTTAGGAATTTTGTTCACAACAATATTCCAATTCACTGTGTAGGAAATGATCCCTCGGAAGTTGAAATATTTGATAAATCACAGCCTAACCACCAAACCACCTGTGGAAATTTTTAAAGATGTATGCATGAAAACATTCACAGTTATTCAGAAATATTTGTATTTCAAACCACTTACAAGCTGTACATCGCGTGATTAACTTGGTGGGAGCAAAGGGTCAGGGTGAAACACACACCGTGAGGGCAGGAAACGTACCACAGCTCTTCATCTAGAGGGTGACATCAGTGCATTAACCCCCATCTTTTCTACTTCTCTCACCCGTGAGGACAGGCCATGCTGGCCCCCCTGGCTGCCCCCACCATCCCAGCCACGCCGCTGGCACTGAACGCTGCCTGGGGAAAAGCACACGCTGGGACAGAAGATGCTTCATAAATACCAGACACTTGGGCTGGTGCTCACCGAGTTGGTGCTCTGCGTGAGGATGGAGGAGGGATCCACGGACCCACAGCAGCACACGTGGTAACAACAGCAGGAGTATAAACTGTTCCCAAATCAGTCACGTTACACCCCTCTAAATCATGCCTTTAAGTTGCAACATGGAAAGTTAGGGAATCACCAGGAAGACGCCGTATCTTAAACCTGATGAATCTCCACTTTAATCAAAGCCAGCCAACTCACCGCAGATAAAAAAACGTATTTACATGCTTGTCTTTGTACAAAGATAAAAATACTGTTGACTTTAATGCAGCTATTCACCTTTCATAAAATCATCAGGTAGGGCAGATTTATGCTGCTGAATGCTGTTTAACAGTCATTACGTTCTACCTCTCAAATGATCGCCTCTAAAAATGGCAGAAAATTATTTCTGTATCATTTTTTCCCTCTGGAGTATAGACATTTGATAAATACGTTGCCTACGTTGCCTTTGTATTGTCAACGACAGCTCACCCCCTTTTAAAGTAATCCCTATCCCCCTGCCCCCAGTTTCTATGTATAGCACATACCCTCAGATGTTTAAAGAGTGAGACTCAATGTTTGCCATCATTTCAGACTTATCTTTGGCAAACAAGGAATTGACTCCAGTATAACCCCCAAAAGGAATATATCTGTCCTTCCAAAATCCACATTCAGCCTGGCTGCTGTTGTACTAAGAAATTCAGGTCCAAATCACATGGTAGCGATCATAAAGCTTGCAATTTAACCTTGCAACTCTCAGTTTATCTTTTAGAGGATCCTCTAGACTTAGTACCAAAAGAGTTTTTACACCAAAGAGAAAACAGAAGTAACCACTGGGTAAATTGCTCTTTTCCACAACTAGAAAATACATAAATTGCAGAATTACAAGAGCTGGGGGAATGGGAGGGGGAATGAATATATATGTATATAAATCTATATAATCTGTCTCAGTATAAAATCCCTCTTCTTCTACTGCTCAACGGCATGACTACACAGAAATAATTTTACCTTTTTGTGTCTCTCTGACCACAGAAGATGGCGAAAATGAAGCTTCCTTACAACGAAATTGCTGTCCTTTGGGATTAATTCAGCAGCATGTTTAGGACTGTTTAAATGTAAGACGTTTAAATTGAGGCAGTGTAACTGAAGACAGGTCCTGCTCAAAAGAGCTCACGACGTTCATAGCCCCAGAGACAGCAGGTAGGTGGGAAAAACAAAGGGGGCATGGAAGGGATGGATGAAACCTCAATGAAATTACAAAGCTGCAGCAACTGTTACAGCGCATCATTAAGACTAAATTATTAACTGATCTTAGCCTCGTGGAGTGTCACTAAGCTCCACCCAGTTTAATGGATACAGTTGTTTCCATAGAAACAAATTAGTTTCAATAAAAAAATTCTACAAACAAGCCCAATAAATCCAGGCAAAGATGTGACACATACAAAATATGGGATGGGGCTATAAAAGTTTTATTGCTGCTTGTTTGGCATAACCTGCATAATTCACCAGTGCTTCTGCTGCTCATATGTGTTGTGGTCATGGCTGTAAAATTTTACAGCCTCCTCGCAGCCTGGCAAATTCTCTGTTGATTTCTCTCTTGCAAACACACCAGGGGGAAACTGTGAAAGTGTTAAGTCACAGCGGCACTGCCTCTTCCCTCATGTCCTGTTGCTGCATGGAACCACGACCTTAAGTCAAACAGGATCGTGGCATGTGCCTCCATTTGCTAGTCACTTTGTACTGGATGGATGTCTACACATGTTGGTCTCGGTCAAAGGTCTCTAGCGGAGCTCTCATCTGCATGGTGGTGATGCTAAGATGCATCTGTGAACTTGTTTCTGTGAAGTTTCCTGCAAGCATTGGAGGAACAGAGCCAGGAAGGTCCAGGACATCTGTTTCCGTGTTTCCAGCAGTACAAAGCAGAAGATTCACCATAGGGTACGGACAATTCAGCTTGTCAAGCATCATCAGTGATTCAGATCACAATAACCTCTTAGTGGGAACCAGAGGACTGCAATGGCATATGAAGGGTGTCCTATACCATCAGGTAAGGTCCTCCACACAGTGCGCAAAACCTAATCACTCTGGCAATGACTCTTCTTCACCAAGAATTGTTTTCCTCACTTTTAAAAACAACGGCTTCAGAAGAAATTTTGAGCTTAGACTTGTTAGCTTGCTCTGAAAGCTCCCTTCAATCCTTTTGTCTCTCCAGAGACACACAATACTTGGAATAAATCCACTGCCTCTTGGGTCTATGAAACGGGAAGTCTCAGAATTTAATCACAAGATATTGTTTACCCACGTAAGGACCATGTATGTGCTTCTGCGTGCTTCCGGCAGGATTCTTACCAGGCATCTCTCCTGAAAGGATCATGTTTGCTTCCCAGCACCCATTTCAGGAGAGGGCAAAGCACAGTTCTCAAAATAGCAGAGTAATAGGACTTGACCACTGCAGCCCAATGCAATGGCACTGTTATCCTCACAGTCCCACAGGGTGGGACTTAAAGCCACAATGATCCCCGACGTTCAAACAGCATCTAGATCCAGCACTCTCATTTCAGACCATGTCAGTGCTGGAGCCAGTAAGGTACTGAAGACTCATCACCCCTAGCAATGGCAAGACAATGGAATTTGAGCATATTCAGCGCTTGGTAGGATCAATCTTTGGTTCATCAGTGTTGCAGACGATCAAAATGATAAAGTCTACAAGAGCAAATGGCTCAGTGCCTAGAAGCAGTCTGGAGAACTGGAACATAACTGGTTAGGCTGTTAAAATATTCCCCGTTACGCTGTCAGCCTCCGCAACCAGCTCTCTCAAACACGATCTCTGAGTCAGAACAGACCCAGGAACACCCCCAAAGGGCAGTCTGTCCACAGCCTGCCTCCCTGTCCTGGGCGTTAAAAACATTTACAACACGGGCATGAGCTTTTCCCTGGTAATTCCCTCAGCAGCCAGCGCTGTTCCTGGATGCAGTCAGCTTACAAGTGTGCTGCAAGGCCTTCAAGTCTTCCCAAAATATTCCAGAGTCATCTACTGGAAAAGCTGACACCTTACTTCTGAGCTGATGCAGACAAGCACTCCACATGACCTAAATTTGGGCTCCAAATACAATTACAGTTAGACAAATAATGGATAAATTGGGAAAACTGGAAAAAAAACCCCCAAAACTGAATTTAAAAAAACAACCTGAAAAGTCAGTCAGGTTTTTCTTTCTGTTTCAAATATTTTGTTTGATGAGACCTTGGTTTGTTCTCTGGTTATGGAAACCCATTGTTTATTTAACACCTTGAAGCGGGAGGGGGGCAATCAATGTTTGCTTTATAAAAATGACCCTGGTCTCTGCTGATACTGTTCTGTGATCATGCACATGGGAACGATAGTTGTATGCCCCAGTTTTCTTAGACAGAAAAACCACTGTAGGCTTCAGGAAGGAAATGTAATTTTTTTAATGACCTGATTTAATAGATAAATGTTTCTTGAGAACCTCATTAAAAAAAATAGAAACAGCAGCAGGTCAGAGAAGCTATCTGCAAAATAAATATAACAGGTCAGATCCCTCAAATGCCATAAAATAGATGCAACTTCCGTAATTTCAGAAGACCAATCCCGCATTTGCAAGAGCCCCGGGGCAGACTCCTGCATGCCTCTCATGTGAGCCATATAAGCTCCCTGCTGATTTCCTTGTGACTGCAAAATACCAAGCCAGGTGGAATCTGGGCCTTCTGTATTTGCCTAGAAGGGAGAGCAGTCCTTGTAAACCTGCCTAGTGAGAGACAGCTGCTAGACTGTGATCATCTAACCATCACCCGAAGATAAATCTGTTACTCTCTGAAGCATCGGACAAACTCTTCCTGCTTGTTGGGCGGATAAAAGGAGCTTCCCTTTCACTGGATGAGGCTCTCACCCACCACAAATTGTGTTGTGTCAGTCTCCATGTCAGGTCTGGCCACTACTGGGACCTGAGTTACATTAAGCCCATAAGCAGCCCAAGCGAGGCTCCTCTCCATCTCACGAGCACTGGGAAGTGATGCTGGAGCTCTGTGGGTGCTGAGCTCTGACGCAGAGACCTAGGAGGCCCGAGAGTAGACTCTGCAGGAAAGGCTGAGACGAAGGAAGCACTGAGTCCCTTAGTCTTTCCAGTGGCCTTCATCACAGTCCACCAGTCAGCAAAGGCCCTCCTTGTGCTGCTGGTGTAGCTGTAGAAATGCCCTTGCTGCCCCTCATACCTCTCACTCCAGACAAGGCTGGGTCTGCCTGTTTCCATCCCTGTGTGCCCAGGAGATGTTTCCATATTCCTCCTTAGTGCTCTGTCCCCTTTTCCATCTCCATGCTTGTTTGTTCACTAACCTCACTGCAGGTGACCTCCTGCCATACCAACTCATCTTCTTGAACATACGGGGTGGACCACGCATCCCTGGGCAGCCCAAAATAGACTGCAGTACTGGTGGTTTTGCTGGCAATACTGCTCCAGTGGTTAAACCCCCTCACTGTGTCTGTGTTAAGGAGCAGTCACTGGTGGCGTTTGCTCTCACAGAGGAAGAAAGGCTGTCAGTCCAAGCAGGGAGAGTTGGAGTTCCTCTGTGAACAATCCTCCCCTAAAAAACTTTACCAATGTAGCAGTCATGTGGACAGAACATAGCCCCTGCTTCGAGACCTTCACTACCCCTAAATGGGGAAAAATTTCTGCCTCGTTCCTTGCCAGAGGGCTGGTGAAATCCGGCCTTCAATCGTTTATGGGAAAGGAAACACGGATGCATTCTACTGAGCAACAGAGACACCTGTGAGCTGGCAGCAGGGTCCTTTGCCCCAGCTGAGGTGATGGATCACAGCATTTGTAGCAGGCAAAAATGAAAACAGCCATAGCTAAATCCTCCCTGATCCTACTCATGGTGCTTCTGAAAGCGCTTACAAATTATGTCAAAAAACAGATGTGCAAGGACAACTAAGCAGCCTTGGCTTGCTGCTGTACGCAAGGCTTTGACATAAACCCCATGTAAGAGATCAAACAGGCAGAGCTGTGCCCTGCAAGCAGACTTCTGCAGCGCTGGTGCAGTGACTCAGCCAGCAGCAGCGGCCCGCAGCACTGCTCTGCTGCCACGTCTGAACCCCAGCTCTGCTGGCGGGAGTCAGGGCTTCAGCTGTGGGTGCATCAGACCTCAAACACGCTGGACGGCACAGCCAGGCTCTTTTCTCTGCAAGGAAGATTGAGCTGACCTGCAAGGAAGGGAAGAGCTATCAGCTGGTTTTATCTTGACCTGGTCTGATCTTGTCAGAGCCATCAGGATAATTTAGAAAGAAATACGGATCCGCAAACTCAGAAGATGGAAGATGTACAGCTGAGAACCGCAGAAGGACTGAGAGAGGTGATTTTTCTTTAGTCCCTCTGTATATGGTCTATGTGAGTACTCTCCTAAGTCTTTGAAGAAGTGTATGTTACATGCATTTCCATATGGATGAATGATTAACATGGAGCACTGCATCTGCCTTAAGCTGTAAACAGAGCTCTAGCACAAACAATGGAAAATATAGTGGTCATCATTAAAAAGTGAACATTTGCCAGAAAAATTACCACACTGTGGTATATGAGAAGACCACAGTTACCTCCTGCTCTGAGTATAAATGGAAAATGTGGTGTCTCAGATACCAGTAGGCTGGTAACTGTTAGCAAATGTTGACTTTTCTATGGTATCCCAAACTGAATCGAAGCCTTTTTTGAGGTCCAGCCGTTGCTATTTTCCAACCCACAATGGACTGCATTTCACTGGTGCATGAAACGATCCTTCTGCCATCTATAACAAGTTGTGCAACCCTTTGATGGAGTGCAGAGCGGGTCACTGTGCGTGTGCACCACTGCCCTCTGAGGAGTGTCATCAGCATTGCCCTGAGTCCCCTACCGCCCCACATCCAGGGAAACTCCCCCATCACAGGGTGATGGCTCCTGAGGCCAGCAGAGTTGTGCTCTTTCCCATCTGTGCCATCAGCTTCCAAGCAGTCGATATGTGAGACAACTAGAGCTGCTTGGAAAAATTGGGCTGGAAAGTTTTTTGATGAAAAACGGAAATTGTTTCCCAATGAAATCTTTGCAACAAAATGTTCTATTTCCTCGTTAACTATAGAAGTGGTTGGAAATTTCCATTTAAAAATATTTCCAATGGAAACCAGATTTCCCCCCTTCCTTTCCACCACACCCTACCTCCCCCTTCTGAGTAAAAATTATGTGTGTGGAGAACAAGCCTAATTTTTCAGTAAGGTCTTCTGAAGATCATAAAATTCTTCAGTGGCTGTGGATTAGATGCAATCTGCAAGACAGCACCCTGCATCCTGGGATTTGGTTGGTTTGGTTCTTTCCTGTTCCATTACAAGATACTATTGCTTGATTCATTGAGAAAGACAGAAAACAACACGTTACTTCCTAATCGTGGTGCCCAAACTCCCAGTTCTGGTTAAATGCAAGTTTCTTTAAAGTTTTGCCTGCCTTTGATTTTCTGCCTCTCAGTTCCGTGCCTCTGATCCCATGCAAATTTGTCTTTATTTGTTAATTTGTTCTTAAACGTATTGATTTTTCACCAATTAAAATGGAACCCTCAGCATCACTTCAGATGAAGATCTCCAAAACCACCCCACTAGCCTAACACTCCTTCAAAATGCAGGTTGTTAAAAATATAAACAGATTTTGATTTATGCACTCATATTTCTTTCCCTGGTGCATTTTATGCCTAGCCTTTCCAACAAGCAAAAGGGCCAGACACCACGACATCTCTTCTTCTCTAAACAACCTGGTAAGCCATGTTAAAATTTATCACTTTTTAAGAGGTACACACACACTCTTGAGGATAGGCTTGTAACTGGATTTTTTTGGTACGTAAGAAATTAGCACAACGGCAAATGCAGAACTGAGTCTACGCTCTTGTGAGGAGGAGGAAGAGGGAGACACAGTTTTATACTTACTCAGAGGATATGTGAGGTGCCAAGAGCAACATCACAGGAATACAACCTATTGCACCACATATGGTCTCACTTATCTGTTATTCATGTAAGAATTCCACATCTTTCCCAAAAAGCAAATAAGAGATGAGTATATATAATAGCTGAGGAACTGAAGATTTCACTCTGTTTAAGCCAGCCAGTTTTGAATATGGAAGTACGACCTGACACAACCTTCTAGCAACAGTTAAAACAAGATTTAAATCTGAAACTTTCCTAATGCCCTTCTCTTATTGTTTCTGCTTCTATCAGTCTCTTTGTGCAGAGAATATAATGAAGAATGACATCCCCTTTGAAGAATTTTTGCCCAACGTGGGTAATATCACAGAATACAGCCCTGCCCAGAAAACCACTGTGATTTAAGGATCATCTTGAAAGACTGTCAGTTACCTTCCAGATCAGCACATTCATTTTCAATTCAATTGCAGGACCAAAAATCTCTATTATACATTGTATAAATTTGCCAAAATTATCTTTAAAGGGAAAACTGTCTCAAAGAGAGACAACAAAATCCTGATCCTGCTCCGTTGCTGTACCTAATCGCCAGTCCTTCAGACTCTGATCCGCAATAAATTTATCATGACTTCACACAGCACTGCCCACCAGCCAGCTCATGTGAACTGTCCATGTGCTGGCTTTAACCTGGAATAAATAAAAAGCAACATGAGTAAAACCCTGGCAAGTTTCCACATTGGGCAACTTGAACCTGATCTCAGTTCCCATTTCCTTTCCACGGGCTTGTAGCTGTGTTCAACTGAACTCATCAAAAAAGCTACATTTCAAATGTCTTTCAGGGATAGACTTGTTGAGAACCTTCTCCCACTTTTCCCTGAGGTTCTGGACATGTAATTCTACAAACAGTTGCACTGAGCTTGAAAGCACTGATTTAAGAGCAAGCTTCAATGCAGGACGAATGAGGGTGGTGGCTTCCAGCTCTGTACAGTCTTGGAAAGGTCATCCTTCCCTTCGAGCCATGAAGTACAAAGCATTACTTTTGTCTTATTTGACTTACTTCTTTTCTCGTTGTTCTTCAAATACAGGAGACAGCTTGTTTAGTTTCTGCGCTCACTTGGCACTATCGCTTTGTCTAACAGTACTTAAATACTTGAAGAACTTAACACTTAAATTTAATGAAAATGTATCTTTTCATGTCTGTGATTTTTCTACACATTTAAGATTTCTTTTGCTTGGGATTTATTCCTTTTAGGTAATACAGGAGAAAGTAAATATCTCCTTCATTTACAAAATAGCTGGAAATAACGGGTGCTTGCAGCCTGCTACTGAAGAAATCCATTTCTAAGTGTCCTGCTGTGACCCATTCCCTTTTAATAGAAGAAGTTGCTTTTGGATGGGTGCCTAATGCAAACATATTCCCGCACTGAATAAACAAATGAGTAGATAGTTGCTTCCAGATCTTCAATTCTTTTGATACTTTCAGATATAATCCTCAAAGAATAAAGCGAGCAGAACATGGTCCAAGAAACGCAGTCTGCTCTGATCTTTAGAGCTCTGGTTAATAGAAGCTTATTTGCATCCCCAGCTATGGTTGTGTATTTGTGTCCTTAACATTCATATCTGCTGTAATACTCGTTGCTCGACACAATACAGCAACGGGAACTTTCCTTAATTTCATTCTCACTCCTTTTTCTTCATACTTAAAAAAAATAAATTACAGGAGTACAAATCAAGTAATGAAGGTATTTAAAAATATACACATTTACATGAGTTTATTTAATAAGGGGGGTTGTGCAATGTATGGAGTGGAGCTGATCAGCTCCTGCCCAGCCTGTGGAGCAGGCAGAGCCTGCCGCCCGCATGACAGCTGAAGTGGAGCACACCTCTGCCCAGTCTGGGCTTTCTTCTGAAGAAAATATGCGCCAGCCCAGAGAAAGAACCAAAGCCTTGGTGACATTTAATGAGTCCAGACAGATTGACTGTCTCAAGAAGTTTGGATAATTTGAACAAAGGCAGAATAATCCTATGGGACTGTGTTTTGGCATCACTGAAGTCAACCACCAAACTTTCACAGCTGCAGAGGAGCTACGATTTCACCTCGGGACGGCCGGGGGGTGGTGTGGCCCAGGATATTGAGCAACACCCAGCTCCTGGGCTGCAGGCCCTGTTTCCAGCTCTTCCCAGTGACTAGTTTGTTACCCTTGGCAAGTTTCATAATGCCTCCACTTCTTCATTTATAATTGGGATGGCAGCAATTAGCTTTTGTAAAATGCTTTTAATTCCATGGGTGGAAAAAGCCATGTACAACATGATGCTGTAACTCATTCTGAGCTTTGCAGCCCTTTGCTGTAAACCTAATAAATAATCAAACCTGAAACATTTGAATCTTACATGACATTTCATGTACCAAGGGGTTTGGCTGGTAATTTTCTTCTGGACTTACTAGGGACTGAAACGCTATAGAACGGCTACATCTTTCCAAAAACCTGCAAGTCTTCTGATAATATTCCTACACCAAAACGTGACAGTTCCCAACATTGCAAGTGAAGTTTGTAATGTTTTCAAGATCCCTTCATCACTTCGAAAAAATCCATTCAGCGAAAATGCTGTTAAAGCATTTTCTGTTGTGGGTTTTTTTGTTGGTTTTTTTTTTTTTTTAAGTATGTCTCCTGTTGCCAACCGGATTGCTTACCGGAAATATGATGGCCATAAAACTCCGTTGACTCCCTCAGCATTGCATTTGGGTGCTACGTGCTCTCACCTAACAGGCAGCTAAGGACAATTAGAAGGCAAGATTGCTGCTGGGAAAGGGAAAGAAATTGAGGCAGTCTTTTCAAGGTGATGTGGAGAACAAAATCTGCCAGAGCTGGGTGACCACAGGTCCCAAGCAACCTGCCACAGGTGGAAGAACACCATGGATGCCCTTTTTCACCTCAGTCTTTCCATCTACCACATAAGCCATTTTACGTGGCATTGTGTTTGCTGTGGAACTCTCTTTCTTGTGGGGAAAAGTTGTTAAAACACTTTTTAAAGCACCCTGCCTCTGTTCAGTAACTAGATGTTTCACATGGAAGCAAAACCACATCTGCTAACACACAGCTAATGTCAGGGAGCTGGATGGCTTTGAACTGAAGAAATGGTTGTACAATGACTCCCTCCCCATGTGTTGTTTAAATTCATTTGTTTGGCCCTTTTTTCCCTAGCCAGAACAGGCATAATTAATAGAACTGCTGGGCACTAGCCTGGCAGAAGAGATCACAGCTTGAACTTGGCTGGCTTGTTCCTACACAGCTTGGTCTTTCATGATGAAAGATGTGCAAACAAGAACAAACATTTCTAGTGCAATGTCCAGAAAACTGGTGGGGCTTGACAATATGGCATCTCAGAACATCCCAGTCAATCTGTTGTCCCGTCGGCAAATCAATTAAGGTTAGCAGATGCTGAAAAACTTCAGCATGACATGCCAGATCCCATGGAGGCTTTGATTACTCTCCCCAACACTGACTTTACCATGTTCTTATTAAAGGCAGATACAAACTTTGGTCGGTTTCACTGTTAGCAACAAAAGCCCTCATTGACTTTGCTATAATGCCCCACAATACTATAAGGAGAATGTAATTGGAGTTGTGAATGATGAAAGGCAGCCTGTTTGCTACCGTTGCTTATTTCAAAAAAAGGCTAAGCCACCTGACTCAGTAAAACAGGTCTTCTTTTAGAGGGCAAGTGAAGCAAGAGGTGCCTAGCTACAAAGTCCTAGGAGCTGGCTGGAAATTGTGCTGTACAGATTTATCTGTACGAACCTGCATTTGGAAGGTTGGTGCAAATTGGCCTGAACACAGCTCACACTCACCGCATGCAATAATTCAATATCACACATATGCGCCAGCAGGTAAAACTAACAACTGTCAAGCCACCTCTTCTCTGAACTCTGGAAGATAATTATTTTGTCTACAGCAACCCTCTCAGGGCCTCCATCTCCCTGTCTCGGGTATGACAGCAAACCACAGCCTTGATTATCCAGAGATATTTGAGGTACCTGGCTTAAGTAACTGGGAATCTTTAGCTTCTGCTCTAACGCGGATCCAAATGTGCCTTTACATGCGTATTACCCTGTTGTTCTTCAGCCCTCATCTCTCCTTGCCTGGAAGACTCTGGGCAATATCCTCAGTATCTCAGGCTTTCATTCTGAATGGAGTTCAAACAGAGTTCAAACAGGTCCAACCCAGAGGCCTCAAGTATTTAAGATCTGGGGCATATTCACTTTTTAAAGACATGGGAGCTGATGAAGGTCAGCAAGATTAAATCAAACATCTGCCCTTGTTGACGCATTTTCCACAGAGTTGGAAGCAGGGTCAGTTCATAGCAGGGGACAGGAAGATACCCTCTCATATTCAGGGAGAAATTATTCTCACAAGAGAATCAGGTTTTACCCAGACAGGCCAGGTTTCAGGGTGCTTATTAAGTAAGTTCCCCTGTAAACTGTTCTTGCCAAGATGCTGTCAAGTTTTGAACACCCCTCTCTGTCCTCTGGCCTCCTCCAGAGCATGGCCACAAACGTGGCAGGAACACAGAGGAGGGATCAGACTAGTGCTGGCTAGATTTGGGTCCAGACAGATCTAACAAGTACAGCAGTATAATTTACTTGCACTGAACATGGTCACGAGAAGGTAGAGTAAAGCCTCCCAAAGAGAAGTCAGGCTGCCTTCATATATCCCAGCCATCATTTGTGGTTTACGTATGTGCTTACTGATGAGCCTCCATCCCAAGAGCATTTGCCACAGACACCAAAGGGCAGGACTTCCACACACCGCCCTGACTCACCTTCAATCCAGGTAGAGCTCGGCAAGACAGTCTCCAGGTTAAAAAGACCACGGTACGTGAGCCAAGTGGGGCTGTGCTACAGCCATCTACAATGAGAAGCTTCATGGGAAGTTACATTGATTTCTGGCACTGTTCTTTGAGACCTGGAATGAAGATCATGATAATATGGTGTTCACTAAAGAGAAAGGGTCTCAGATCTATGCCTCCTCCAATATTTGCAGCATGAGTGAAAAAACACAGCAGGCATTAGGACAGGACACTACTGTCGCCCAGGCCCTGTGATGCCAGGATATCTCCTACCCTAAATAAAAATGATGGCAGTTGCTTAGTTCATAAACAGTGGCAAGAATGAGCAAATGTTGGATAACTCTTTGAACTGAAAGAGCTTCTTGCTTTGAAGAGATTTCAGTAGCTTTGGAAATAACTACTCCTGTATGAATGGAACCTCCATCTTGCTCCATATCTTGTTACTATCCTTCAAGATGTTTTCATGCAACAGAGGTATGGCAGCTCCCACAGAAGTGTGACTTGGAAATGAGGAGGGAACTATCACATTTTTATAGCAAATTTTAGATGTTTCCTAAAGCAACTAGAACATTCAGAATGAAAAACAAGGCAAAACACAACAACAAAGTATAGCTGCTTCTGTTATGCTGTCCCTAATTCACTGTATTCTTCATTGGCACGTAATCATATGTCTGCAGCCCAAGGGTTGTTCTTTTACTCCCAGGATTGCTGCCATTTTCCATTCTGCCAGCCAAATGAGCACTGTGTGAACTCTGTCTCAGCAAGTGAACTCAATAAGTCCTTTTATTCCTCTCTGACCCTGCTAAAATGGTTGTTAAAGCTACCCACCATTTGTTCCCTGTGAGTATTTCACGCTTTGGTTTGTCATGACTCCTGCAGCTTTCCCTTCTTTCTTCCCCCACGAAGCCGAAGCAAGAGACTTCCCTTCTGCAGCCCCACTATTTGTTTCCAGCTGAAGATCTTTCCCTTTTGATCACTTAGGTTATTCGCATCCACAGAGCCTGCTCTAGAGCAACAGCTTTGGGGGCCGTGTACTCCCTCTCCCTCCACTGCAGAGATCAATGCCTGCCTAACTGAAGGGGATGATGTCATGCTGGCTGCTCTTTTTAAGGCAAATAAAAATACATCCTGTCTCTTTGGATGCTGCTTTTGAAGCCTGAAACCTAGCTGGAATCAAGAAACGGGTTAAAATCCAGCAATGTGCTCATACCGTACCCAAATCTACTGATAAATCTTTTTAAAAATTGCACAAACCTACCAACCCGACCTACAAGCCACACTCAGGACCCTGTGGAAATGAGCTTACTTGCTTGTCAAACTGTTACAGGTTACAGTCCTACGTTTGCTTAGTGGATTTGCCCTGGCTCACCCTCTGTGTGACCTTCAACCACTCTGTGCCTTGGCTTAATCATCAGTAAACTGAAGACAGTACGTACCTGCCTCACCAGGAGAGGAGCTCACCTGCAAAACTGCAGTATTAGCAAGTGCAAAGTAACTTACTAGGGCTGAAAATCACAAATAAATGTTCATGAGAAGCAGGAGCCAAATCCTCTGATTCATAATTCAGAGGTAATTTCACAACCAAGAGGTAATTTGATTGAGCTGATTTAAGCCTTATTTCTTGTTTAATTCACCTGAGTCTTTTAACCACAAGGCTTCGGATTTTTTTTTTTTAATTCTCTCCCTTATCATGTGTTCTGTGGAATCAAAGGAAATTTATCTCAACTCAGAGTAATAAAAAATACACTGTTAAAAGACAAAAGCCTGGAATGGAAATGTATTGTTTCATTTTGGTGAAAGAGAACAAAGTCACTTAATCATTTTATAAAATCACAACATTCAGATCACACTATTCATTCAGAGCAACTGTTGCTGCTGTGCTTTTTCACAAACATTGTCACCTTACTTCATTTAATGGAGTGCCTTGCTTTCCTTGTTCCAGCAGGACAAGTGAAAGCAAGGGTGCACCAATGTGCTGTGCAGCAGCGCTCCCGAGGGCGTGTGCTGCTGCTCACATGAATATCCTTTCTTAACGCCAATACTACGTATTATCTGATGTGTCTGCCCCACACTTTACCTCTCGTACATTTTGTATTGTCAGAGAAAGAAATCCATAAAATACTTGGTGTGAAATCCTCCACTACCTTGTTCTGTTTTACCTCCACCAAAGTCGATAATGCCTTAGAAAAGAGTCAAGTCCTCAGAGACTGAGAAGAAAACAAGGACCAGTATTTTAGGAGATGAGAAATCATGGCTATCTGCAGCCCCTCAAAGGTGTTGAGCCAGGGAACCGAGGAAATCAATAGAATCACTCTGAAAACGCTACACCTAGAATTAAGACAAGCTATCACAGCTAGCACAGATGTGTTACTGATGACACTGAATACCCAGTGAGGAGCAAGATGGAAAGTGACTCTTCAAACTCATAACACAGCAGAGGCTGGAAAACAATCCCCAGATTCCATTAAGCCACCTCCCAAAATCACGTATCCTGAGCAACCTGAAGACTGTCTCATATGATGCAGCCATATGATGCAGATGGGGAGGTACTGTGAGCATCTGGGATGAAAGGTGACTTCATTCACACAAGGCACCTGATCCCATCCAAGCCCCGTGATGCCTGGTAAGTGGTTCAGAGCACAGCATATGCTGAAGTGAAGGAGTTCACAGCCCCTGCCCCCAGCTGATTTGCTACAGTAGAGATCAAGAAAGAGATAGGGAGAGGGATGGAAAAATACCAAGGCTCAAAGCTGTCCAATATTTACCTTGGAAAGAAGTTCAGCCCATTAACTGTGAAATTGGGCAATGTCAGACATCTTCCTCCATTCATTTGCTTAAGAGAGAGTGACCAATAAATTAAATACAGTTGAAGCCTGCTATGGGCGCCGAGGAGTTTACGTGTAACTGAGCCCTGACGCTTGCTCACTGGGGGCATATCATCTTCTCAGAGAGAAGCAAAGCCACTCTTCCTGAAGGTGGTTACAACAAATACTTGTCTCCATTTCAGGTCAGTTTCCCAGTAGCATGCATTTACAAACTGGTCCTTCTGTTCACCAGGCTGTGTGATACCTGCTTTGTAAATGGTGTATGTGTGTACAATGTGGGTTATGCAGGTCTGGTACTTCCCCAATATCATCCTTAAGAAGGTTTCCTCACTATCCCCCTCTTCTTAATGGGCTGTTGTTCAACCATCATTACTCAGTTACAGAGGAAAAGAAAAACAGACATTGAACCACTAGGAACCCACTACTTTTCCCTGCGACCAACACCGGAGACTTTGCCGTTCCAGTGCAGTCCTGCAGAAGTTTAGTCGTTGGTGTGATCATATGAAGGTGGCCGGAGGTGGCACAGAACTATATGCCTAGAAACTTGCCCATTTAGAACAAGAAACTGAAGTTGAGTTGTTTTCAGGTCTTTCCACTTTCCTTAACCCACAAGAGACAGAGAAAGAGAAGCAGCAGGGGAGAAAGACAAAATTTAGCCAGCAACCGGGTATTATTTTTCATTTTAAAATAACAAAACAATTTACACATGTAATTACCACGGACCTACACTTGAAATAAAGTATAACTTGCTTCTAAACAAGGAGACAAAAAAGCTGTTGTAGCAATAAAGGCTATAAAGCATTAACCAGCCGCTCACAGAAAGCAAAGAAAGCCAAGAGTTCCGCGCTCCACAAGGATGTGCCTGAGCCTCCCACCTCTGGAGGAACAGGACTAGCCATGTCTCCACGTCAGGGAGCAAAGGTCAGCACTGCATGTACGAAACTGGGTGACACCCACCTTTTTGCCTCACACAGCTGTAAAAGATAGCCAACTCAGCCGCTGTCCATTTAGACTGTCAGGCAGAGAAAACCCAAGTATCTTCTCTAGACCCAGTGCTGTTCACATCAGATACTAGTAACGGACAACCGCGGACACCACACTTTTTGACTCATGTTTCCAGAGCTCCCCCATACTGTTTACACAGCATCCTGCATTCAATGTTAGGGAAAAACAAATTCATTATGTTTATTCTAATTTTGCCGGTTTTCTTCAAATTTCCTGGAGTGATCAATACCCCCTTAACTTGCTGTGGTGCAGTTTTCTTGTCATGAAATGGTATTATGCAAGCACAGCAAAGCCTGGGTTTAGGCACGAAGCAATATAATTCCAAGTGAAATTCCAGATTTTAGGCAGATGTGTTAGCCCCAGAGATTCCTTTTATTGTTATTTAATCATTATATTGCAGTACCAGACAAAATCCCCATGAAACAACCCCAGCTGTACTAGGCACTGTACACTGAGTTAAAAAAAGAACTTGCTTCCCTCAAGAGTTTGCAATTTAATATAAAAAGCAGGTGTGCCATATAAGCAGCGAGGAAGAGGGTAATTGTGGCACAGAATCTCTAGCTGGATCCAAATTGATTTTAAAAACACAGGACATAAATCACTCCATCTCAGGAGTCCCTCTTACTCACGTGCGTTGCGCGATGGGGCACTAACAGGCTGCAATTGCAAGGTGTCTGCTAGCCTGGGCTCTCCAGTCCCACAGCCCAGGGCTATCCACAAACCTGCTGGGAGGGACGGAGGCAGGCAGGGACACCGTCCAGGGAGCTTGGTAAGAGTTACCGCGAGTCACCTGGGAGCATGTCAGAGAAAACAACCGCTAAAATGTAGGAGGGTGAAAGGAGGGAGACCCAAGAGGGAAGGATCTGCTGGTGACCCATGAAGAAGGTGGGAGAGGGCCTGGGAGAGCTGGAGATGATCCAGAGGTAGAGAAATTAAGAGGAAACCACAGAGAGTCCTAGCTTCATGGAGAAACTGGGCATGATAAGCATCACCCTCCTTTTGGGGACTTCCTTATTTAGGCTATCTGTACTGAAGCTCATACAGTAACACAAATGTGTAGGAATCCATAAAAAAGGAAAGGAAAAAAAATCCCATCTACGGCTTTTTATTTCTACCTTTCACCCTTACAGGCCTCAGTCAGGTCTCTGCTCTTTCTCTTGCAACACAAATATGAAACTTGCCTGGAAACTGCTATGAAAAGATCTCAGTAACACAGTGGTCACGTAAATTAACATGGGTGTCTCAAGTTGAAAGTGAGAATCACACACAGCAGTATGAAAAGCACTATGAACAAATATGTACTCTAGCCTAACTCCGTTAAGATTAACGCTGTTAAGGCAGTAAACTATTCAGGAATAACCTGAATTGTTCACATGGATACGACCACTTAGTTCAGCACTGCTGTGAACGGCAGGGCTGTGCCTTGCCCTTGTGACCACTTGCTGTGGTCACACACAGATGCTTTATCATGTCCTGTGGCACCTCCTACCAGCCAGTATCCAGTGATCCAGGACAGGCAGTGAACAGCTCTTATTTCTGCTTATTTGTTTCCGTTTCACTGTATTTAAGCTTTGAAACTTTACAACTGTATTAAACGCAAATGACAACAATAGGAAATAGAGAAAATAACACCAGGAAATGGAAATGTGCACGAATGCAGCATGTTGACACAGATTTCTACAGTTTCTGATCCAAACTAAACATTTCAACATTCCTAATAGTTTAGGTTTCCCATTAACTGTAACTGAGTCATTTCAGAGCCTCCTGTGAGAGGGACTCTGGTGCTTTGGATGCCCCAAGAGCATCACCATCACATGATGTACAACAAAAGCTAAGGTGAACACAGACAAATGGCAGCCAGACTCAAATCAAAATTTCATTTTCCAGCCTGCTGGTGGAGACTCAAAACATCTGCTTCTCCTCAGATTGCTGGGACTTTGCAAAAGCTATCACTTCCACAAGAGCCTACCAATAATTTTCTGCCTTCACTGTTTCTCATTGCAATGTTTATTGTTCATATAAAACTTCTGCATGAGTATACAGACCAGCTTTAATGACAATGGCCTCTGGGCCAAACTGGAATTTTCTTCAGATTCACTACAGCAAACAAAAGCTCAAAACCTAGAAAATTCACTTCGGCTGCAGAAGTATGGTATTTAATGTTTGTTTTGTCTTAACTTCATTCAGTGACTTCAAGGTGAGCCCCAGTTCCATGATCTGTAGCACACCTGGATGAGCATGCTAGAGGATATTCAAGAGCTGGGCACTGTAATATCCCCTGATGAAGGCACGCTCCTGCCCATAAATAATCTTACTGCCGCAAAGAATTGTGCCACAGTTAGGCTGTGGGCCCAACTAAGTTGGTGGGTGATAAAAATTCTCTCTCCCTTTCCCCATCCCATCTGTCTGGCATGCCTTTTCACGGGGACTTCAAATGCACATTTGGCTGACTGAAAGCAGATGAGTGAAGAATGGGTAGAATATTCAGGAAATGTTCCCTTCCAGATAGGATACTTCCTCACATCATCTTTGGTTTGTTCCTTTAGGTAAATCTCCAGTTTAGTCTATCTGCTCTGTTTGTTGGCAGGGAGATAATGTTCGGGAGAGTCCCTGTGTGTTGCTCATTCTAATGCTAAGCATAAATGCCTTACCTGGTAAATGCAATAACTTATTTAATATGAAACAATATAGCTGATAAATAGGATCCAAGGGAGATGCTGAAAAAAGAAATAGGGAAATTGCCCAGCTATTGTAGTAGGAATAATGTACAAGATTTAGATTAAAGTGTAATTTATTGTCTGAGTCATATGGGGAAGGGGACGCTAAATTGGTTCCCGGGATGAGAAAGCAGCCGCCACCAGCGTTGTGTTCTCTACGTGCAAACACATCAGCCCATGCTGTAACGCCTCCTCCTGCTCGGGCAGAATGTGTTGATTGGGTTTTAGGGGGCTGGGCTTTGTCATCCAGTTAGAAATGCTTTCGTGAACTGTACGCTCATCAGAAGCCAGCTCGGGTATGGAGTCCCACCTTGTGAAAAGAAAAAGTGACGGCCAGTCTCAAGGCCTGCTAAGAGCCAACCTGCTCTCTTTGTTAGCAGCTTCATTAAAGCAGCTCTGTTAAACCCCCAGTCTCCCTGGTGTGTTACCCCTCTGTGCAGCCAGGAGGAGGACAGGATCGATCACATAGAGTTTTACACCCACTTTGCGTTGGTGAAAATCAATACACAGCTCTGAACAAGCTTGCTTCACCAGCCCTCTGCTTCTTCCAGAAACGTAAAAGCATTTGTAACCTAGTACAGCTGCCTGTGCTCAGCTGCAGCAGCTTTGTGCTGCCAAACCAGCAAAAGGCAGCCAGAGGATATTCAAGAATGAGGCTGTAGTGATCTAAGCCATAATGACTTTACACTTCTTTTTTAGTTCAGTTCTTATTTAGGTAAAACTTTCACTGGTGTCATATTTAGGTCTGGCCTGCTGGCTGCCCTCTGCCAGGTTTCTACAGGCTTCCTGCAACTGGGCCACGGAACGGGGCAGCAGCAGCTTTGTGCTTCCCCGCCGTGCTGGTCCTCACACCGTGCTCACCACCGCCGGGCACGACCGCCTTCCACCCCGCACACAGCACGTATGTGTCCCACCCTGGGACAAGTGAGTGTAGCTGAGGGCTGTTTTCATTTGCCCCAAGTCAGCTGCACTGGGCTGTCCTGGAGGATTTGAGACTTCCACACAGACCTAGCAAATACGGCACAGGATCCATGAGAGGTCTTCACCCCTCTGGAGAGACAGCTGGAGACCAGGGGTACCCTACAGCTCCTCAAATGACACTAAACGCACAGCGCTGAGTAACCCTGACTGTCTCGCTGTAAGTGCCAGGTTTTCTTCTTGAAAACCTTTGGGGATTTTTTTTTTGAAAGCAGACATTATCCTGGGGTTTTGTGATAGAAAGCAAAGTCCAAAATAATTCATCCTGCCCAGGCAGATGCATGACAGTTCACAGGGAGTTTGCCCAGAATGGCAGCCCACCTCTTGAAAAACTGTTAGAAGAAAACATTCCCAGTTGAGAACACATCTGAACCGTGACACCAGGGGAGCAGCTCTGAGAACCGCCCCCCTCCCAGCCATCTGGTACTTCGCTCAGGTCCAAGCCAGCGACAGGGTTACAGCAGGATCCTGTTTAATAGCCGATGGAAAGCCAGGTCAGCGAGTGAAATGCAACTGCAGGAGCTGCTGGGTCACTGAGAAGAAGGTCTGCACCATTCTCCATCAGACTGCAATTCCTTGACCTTGCTGGTATTGTTCCCGCTAGCCCACACCATGCGATCCAGCAGCAATGGGATGAGGTCATGACATGAAGCCAGGTCGTCATTTGTCACTATGGAAAACCTCTGCTCACTGGTGGAAGGTAAAAAGTCTTCTCGCAAATGCCGCTACTGAGCACCAGCAAGGAATCAGCACACTAAGAAGCAAACTGGGGGTCTCTACAAAGGAGGTCTGGAGCTGCACAGCAGCTCTTGAAAATGTTTCCTCTGCCCATCAATGTCCCCTTTGCCCAGAAAGAAGCTACACAGCAGGGAAAACTCACTGGTAAATCACATCCTGAGAAACTCATAGTGTAAAGTTCCCACTGATTTTTGAGTACTAAACTACAACTACGCTGCTATCTTTTTTTTTTTCCTTTGTAGCAGAAAATATAATACAGAAGGTAAAAAAATTCTTTTCCCTAAAAGGAAGAGCTCATTTTAGAGTGATGCTGCTATCTGCTTAACATTTCTGTGTTCCTTCTGTGCTGTTTTATTACCTCCTTCTATCAGCCATATCCAATGGTTTCTTAAATTCTGCCTCCAGCCACAAGGAATGTAAGCAAGTATAGCTGATGTAAAATGACATCCATGCCTTCATTCACTGAGCAGTGATTGTCTGCTGAGTACTTGCAGGGAAATTCTTTCTTCCCTCCCCCCCCCCCCCCAAATCCCAAGGCGGCTGAGGTTACACAACCAGCTTCATACTTAGTTTAAAATATGTCTCAATTTGTAAGCCATCTGCAGCACTCATCATTAAATGAGAAGGCCACAAACAGGAAAACTCACAACAACGATAAATAATCAGGAGTCAAATGAGCACTCTAGTTTGAGGCAAGAATCTGGGTTGATCAAAATGCTCTCTAAATGGTACCAGCACAATGAATGGGACAATCACATCACAAACCACTTGTCTGGGGCAAGCAGCCCACTTTCCAAAGTCAATGATACATTTCTGGCTCAGGAAATCCCCAACCTGCAAATGATTAGAGAGTAGGAAAAGTATCGTTAGATGCTTGCCCTTTCCTTTACTTTTCCTTAGGTGCCTGCTTTGGCACCATTGCCAGAGAAGAGACACGGAGGTAGGTGGGCTTCTGGCCTGACCCCATACAACCATCACTGTGGTGTCAGGCACAAAGCAGTGGGTCTGAGAGCAGGGTACAGGGTGTGCGACAGAAACCAGGAGGCAGAGGGCAATTCAACAGACACCCTCACCTTCCCTCACAGAACCCTTTGTATCCAGATTACCACTAATTACTTACTTTACTTATGTCACTATTCATGCAGCAAGAAATATGTTGCTATGTTGGGAAGAAAAAGGGTCAAAGAAATTAGATTCGGCATTTAGATCTGAACGTGACCAAGTTAGAGACTGCCCTGCTATCACTCACGGAACAAAGCACTCCCCCACAATGTCTAAATGCATTACAGGATGCAGCCATGAGTGATACCACTGAAAAGAAATGCTGGACTCACAAAAGTTGGAGCCCTCATCTTTGAGAACATGTAAAACCGAACACATTTATATCCCATGATGAAAATTACAGGACAAGTGGCATTTATTTGTTTGTACAGTGAAGACTAGGCAACTTAAGTCTCTCAAGATTTCCACCAAAATATGTTGATTGCCTTTGGGATTTAGATTTGCAGAGGTTTTTATGATTGCATTTCAAGGCACATTATGTGCTCTGGAGAGGCACTATAATTTCTTTATTTTTGTGAAGGCCCCAGAAGGATTCCTAGATTTTTGAAATTAGAGATGGAAAGATTTATCTTTCCCTCTGATGAATCCCCCACCAGGACAGGACTGCCTTCTAAAGCATACTGCCAAGGATTCATCTTGCCTAGTCTGAAGTAACAAAGCTTGTATCTGGAGGCAATTCCAAAATGTTAAAGGTTTCACTTTTATAGACCAATCATCAACATGACTGGTCCTATCATCAGCTATTGTTTATTAATTCTACCTTTTTTAAAAAAACTCTCATCCTTTCCTATTATTCTAGGAAAACTCCAGAATTTCAGAAATATTTGTGAAAGAAAGAAGCCACTATGAAAAAGCTGGACAGACATGCTCAGTGGTACCTTATTTTATTAATAAATTCCTATTGAGGTCATTAGGGTTCTCTGTACAGTAAAATCAGCAGGCTCTGTCCTGCAGAGCTCTCATGCAAGAGGAATAAATCAGAAAGCGCTGGAGCAGAATTTGTTCGTGTACTTTTGTCTAAGTTTTTTCTTGTTATTATTTTCTTTCAAATCTCTCATGCTTGATTAAAGAAATTTCTCCTTGGTTTTCTGTTCTGTTTTTTATTATGCTTGTAGATAAAATGCCTTTGCACGGCAGGAAGAAGAGCAACAATTTGCCAACTCAAGCTGCATTTACCATCTGGTATCCAAGAACTTAGCAGACTGCCTGTTCCATCAATGTACTAATATTATGTTGTTTTAATGACCCCATGCTCCAATTTGAAGATAAGCAAGCTGGACACAGATGACAGATAGGGATGTTCACCTCCTGTAATAACCAGCATTTCCTCAGCTGTTGTCACCAATTACCACTGCATTGATCACAGGCTGATAACAAAAGGTAGCACAATTTCAGAAAATCAGCTTTCTCTGCTTTCTCCTTTTTGTGCCTTCTTTAATTGGGTTTCGATGGCTGCAGTGCCAGATGGATACAAGCTGCACCGAGCAAGACAACAGTCCCAGTTCCCTAGAGAAGAGAGAGGGGGACAGTGCCCTACTCACATCACTAAAGCCAAAATTTCCAAAGGGACTAGCAATTCTGAAGGCTCAGTGTCAGACACCTTAAATGAGACATTTTCCAAAGGAAGATGTTCAACGTATTGCAATAAATTACAGTGTGAGGTTTGAAACCTGGCTGGCCAGTGATTGCCTCTGACATTAGACCTCCGGTATAGCTGTGCAGCAAGTGAAATGAAACACAGATTTCTTCGGAAGAGCGCTACAGTCTGAAAACCTTAGTATGAAATTAAAGGAGAACAGCTTCTCACCCCCACGATGTCCAGCTGGGGAATTTAATAAGCAGTAGCAAAGAGGAAAACTCAGGGATAACCCTTCTAGTTCATGTATCTGGCATTCTTCGCTACCCATGTACCCACCTCTGCTCCCGCCTCCAGTGGCTCTCATTTACTGGAACCTACGCCTTTCTCCTCTTCCAACCCCACAGTTACTCATCAGCTTTTGCTGCAGTGAACAGGGAGTATATTGCACACTGCAGCGTATTCAAAAATCAGCTTCTACTTTCAAGGGCAAGGATGACAAATTGAACGTGGAGCAACTGTTAGTTTTATGGATAAACTATGTGCCCAAAGTAGAGGGAGAACAACTCAAGGCAGGCTACACTACTATATCACCTGCCACAAAGTGATAACGACGACAGCCACTAGCAACCGGCTATTGATCTTCCCCATAGTCAGTAGGAGCCTAAATAATGAAAAAAAAAAAAAAGTATCTGGGGCTCATGCAGAAAGACATTAATAAGTGTTCCCTGCAAAGACAGGCTTGGATTTGCTGGAATTGTACACAGAAGTGTCATCCTTTAACAGACAGAGCAAACATGGGAATAATCAGAGGATCATCATTTTTGGAGACTAAAAAAAGCCGGTTAAGCCTTACCCCACTGCCAGGGCATAATACAAGTAAAACTCTCTACCCCAGTCTCTGCATTTACCAAATGAGAGAACAGAAAGGAAAGATGGGCTGGTTTCCAAGCTGTTTTTACAGCTCCCATCACACATGTGATGGTGAAGGAAGGAATACAGCAGGGGAATAAGAGGGAAAGAACGCCAGCTGTCCCCAGTCAGGACATCCCCTTGGAGACCACTGTTTGTAGGCACACTGGCCCATCCACAGATGCCTAAAGCCAGAAGGAAAATCACAGACATTTCTATAGAATATGAGCAAGCCCTTTACACAACACAAATCATAAACGAACCGGTCGCATTTTGCCACACGATAAGGAGAAGAAATTATAACGGTTATATGTCAAGGACACTTTTATCCAGGGCTGTCATGATAATTCCTTCCACTACAATACATTTACTAAAAGAGTAATAAATAAAAGCGAAAAGGAAGGATACCATCTGCAAGCAGGAGTGATGAATTTTGAGCCAGAAATTAAATCTTGGCTCCTATCCACATGATAACCAACTTCACAAGCATCTCTGTGAGTTTAGCAAGGCTACTCATGAAGCAAGGGAATACACAACATAAGTAAGGTGCTCGTGATACACCTGTTGATGGCAACAAAGATAAGCTCCACACTGAGATATCTGCATAGCTTTGCCTTGAAAATAGCCACAAGAATTAGGATGCGGTCCAGGGAAGGGTGCAGGAGAAGGGAGTCTCCAGCAACAATGGCAGCAAACCAGGTGAAATATCACAGCTCTTAAATACTGCATAACAAATTCTTACGTAATTCCTACTAGAGTTTCCTAAATATTATGTGTTACTGTGCCGTGTATATTTTATAATGTCAATGTTTTAATTAAAATGTGATCTCATTTATGACTTGGTGGAGCCTGCAGCTTTGTAAGTACTCTTCCGGATTTGGGCACTGCGCTATCGGTCAGGGAAGACTCCCATGGAAGGAGCTGTAGTCCCAGAGCTACGGCCGATCTAACTGACCACCGTCAAACCGGGCTGCAGCTTCCTTGGTCCTTCCATCTGGAAAGGGGACATAATGCCCTCTTATTGATCTGTCTCACTAGAGAATAGATTAAGGGAAAAACTCCAATACCGACCTTGGCTTAAAGGCCTGAAAGAAGGCTTTTTAAAGTTAATTGAAAAATGGCACAGACTTCAAGCTGGTTTGTACTAGTTCCTAACAAACCGACGGCACCATAGTGAAATGCAAGGCACAAACATATTAAAATATGTCATTTAACTATTGTTGCTCCTGATTAAAGTGCCAGAGTAGCTGGGATCTTTATCATCTAAATCCTTCCATCTTGAACAGTGACTGAATAGTACACCACTCTAAAGTTATTAAGATTCTTCTGTTTATAGTCTTGTTACTACAAAACGATTATTAGAGAAATGTCACTGGGGAGAAAGAGATGTTGCTTAATTTTCTGGAACAGGAACTTATTCAGAAGATAAATTCATATTATTATCTCTTCCATTTTTCTCTAGTGTGTTTACTCATGTTCTGCTCACAGGAGAAGCTCATCTTTCCTGATGAAAGAATAAGCTGAAAACAAAAAAGCAGATCAAAGAGGAGAGTAGCTCAGCAATGGAAGATGTCAGCTCGAGGAGGGGGATGAAAGCTAATGTGCTACTGATTGAGGAAGCCATTTTTGTTCAACTCCATGTGCACAAGATAAAAGCAGGGCTCACTTTCCACATATCTGTTCATTTCACATTGTCCACGGTGGTATTTTTCAGCTCGCCTGTCGAAGCAGTATCTTCGTCTGTAACACGTGCATTATTAGTCTGTGCAACAGAAAAGGCATCTCACAAGCAAACAGCAATGAGGGATGCAAAAAGAGGGACGGTTAGAACCCCTCAGCATCACAGATACTCATTTTGAGGCTACAGCTTAAGATAGTATCATATTCTTAGTAAATCTTAGCCCTCAAAACACAAAAGTTCTCATATCTGTATTTGCTGTCCTCTTCACCAAGAGATGCTTTTTATTGTTTCGTGTGACCCTGCCTTGTTCCTCACCTCTGAGCGCAACTGTAGCATGAGGACACTTCCCATTTTTAAACCTCCCTGGAAACCTCATTTTGCCAGACTTCCTCAGGGAACTTAAGTTGATCTGTATTTTAAAATACATACTTTATTTCTTCCTATCCTTTGCTAGGTGTTTTTAAATCTCCTCAGAACAGAGACATTTTGTTTATGTTACACCAGGTATCTGGCAAGACATTATGAGCGCTTCAACAAAGAATGAAGAACAGTGAAATGCTGTTTATGGTAGGTGTCTCTGCTCCACTTGGCTTAGCCATTTAGTATGCTTAGGTTAATTACTGACGGGTCCACTAAACCTAACTACCAGTCATACACTGTCAGCTTTTAGAGCTCCAAATAGGGACTTTCGATACAGATCTCGATCAACTCACTTTGCAGTTGGCTGAACATCATCACTCGAATCATCACCGAGCAGCAAAGGGAGAAGAAACTAAAATGTGGGTGCAGATGTGAATTTTGACCCTCCCTCAGATTCTTTTAAATCATCCTGACAACAGAGAAATTGGAACATAAAGTTGTCATCTTGATTATTTTTTTTGCATTCACAGTCACGATACCAAATAAAGCCCACTGGAAACCTTGCAAGGAGAACCTTTCTACAGATTATGCTGCTAAACTGGGGGCCACCAAGGCTTGATCATAACTATCAGACTCAATCATGTAACTGAAACTAATTCTTTTCTCTTCAGCTCCTAAGCCCCTGTAACACACACGCTCCTTATTGTAACAACAGTGTTTGGATTGACCTTCTACCACAGAAGTTTGCAAAGATGACCAAGGGATTTATAAAGATTGGTGTCACAATTACTAAATTACATGCAGGATAACAAGCTGCATGAAAGTTAATGGATTATCTGGGTTCACATACTAAGTCTGTGGCAGAGTCCAGCTAAATCCATGTATCCTCACTTGAAGTAAGCTGTTCTAATCATTGGCTTATCATGACAAACAAGGTAATTACTGGTGTACAAGTGTACATGCAGCCACCTATAATAAATAGTCATGCCACAATGAAATGGACTGCATGAGTAACCAACACAAAATCCACACTACCTGCATTAGCTGGGAGTAAAAATGCTCTGTCTTCTTAGTAACATCCATTGAAGTCTGACACAGAACACTGCCTTGTTATGCAACCCTTCCACTCAGGGCTGATGCTGAAATATTATTTCACATCATCCACTCCTGCTATGTGGCCTGGAAAAGGCTGGCTTTTTTTTCCTAGGGAGAAAGCACTTCTTTTGAAAGAGTGGTAGCCCTAGCTTTAGCCCGTGTCTAAAAGAGGGTTATATAAAACTCAGTATTGGTGCATGTGTTTTCAAGGGATGGTTTTCAGACTTACTTGGGATTCAAGTGGTTCCCCATGGACCTGCTGTGAATCTAAACAGAGCGGTGTTGCACTATTGCAATGCATGATGCAGAATTAATAGCAGCACCGAAACAACTTCTGCAACAGCCAGAGTAAGATGGATAGGGAGCAAAGGAGAAGGGCATTACAATACCTGCTCAGTCTTCTAAAAAAGTGGCATCTTCGTCAGAGGTATTCTGACTTACGCCATCCATTAAAGCTACTGGATAATTAGGAATAAGCAGAATATAGCAGATTCCAGCTACCCTGACCTGGGATTTGTGGGAGATTGTTGGGTGGGGCAGAGTAAAACTTCGTCTTTGGTTCATGGAATTATAAAGCAACATATTGATTAGAAGTGGAAGATAACTCCGGAAAATCTCAATAGTCCAATAATCTCTGGTTCTTGACTTTCTACCTTTCTCCCAACTCATATTGCAAAAGCAATTAGCCTCATACTTATCTTTGTTTCGTACTCATCATCTGAGGCTGTGAGGTTTGGACTACAGATGTAGACAGGGAAAAATCCAACCCAAAGCCTGTTTTCACCAGAATACTCACAAGAAACTTTCTTGTGGTGAACTGTCACATAGGATTGCCAGAGTACTTGGCAATTTGTCAGCCTGTACCTTCTGAGATCACCCTCTGACCCAAGGTACACAGTAACATGCAGCATCCGCACGGTCACCATTTAATTCTGCACACCCGCTGGGGACAGCGAAGTAAGGTCACAAGGACCTGGGGTCCATCAGACAGATTTGTGAGTAAGATCAGGTGAAACGACTCTCCACATAGCTCAGGAAAATGTGCCCCCACTGCAGTTTTGAGAGGAGGTGTACCCACCCCTAGATCTTCAAGGAAAAGCCACTGCTCTTGCTTACCAGAAATACATTAATTTCCTATCACTATACTGGAAGAAAATACATAAAACTATACTTCTCTCCTGTGACTCAGGAGAGAAGGACTACATAAAACCTGTGGGAGCGGAGAGATGGCTACACTGCATGTTGCAGACCCTGCTGCAGAGGGATCTGGAAGCCCCTTGGAAGAGGGCTCCTCACCCAGCAGCCATCCTTCCAATCTCACAGGCACATGGGAAAAGCATCCCCAACAGGACTGTACTCTATATCCTGCAAATTCTCTGATGGGCCACTGCATGGAAGACACACAAGTATCCCCCTCTTCTCCTTAGACCATTTCATTGCACCTACTCTCAATGCTTTGAACAACCCCTTCGAAGTTGGAGGGAAAGGCAAAGCTGGAGAGAAACAGTAGCAGGAGGACAAGGAAAGCAAAGCTGTCTTACATTTCACTCCCAGCCAGCCAAAAAGCTGCTTCTGCTCCCGAAGGGATGCCCACAGCATCTGCGGTCCCACTCTGCCCCAACCAGGATGCGCACCCAGATAAGCAGGGAAGTGAGGGGGCGACTCCCCACCGAGCCCATTTTCATTTTCAGACCAGAGCATGGCATCACCCCTTTAGAATTCACACTGCTGTTATCCACCCCATTAAATGACGTTTGATCAGATGAACTAAGAGCGGCCTTGTTTGCCAGTGAATTACTGCATTAACTGTAACACAATAGAGCACAGGCCTAAGCCCATTTTTTTGCAGATAGCAAACCTGTCAGTGGAGCGGGAGCGCTGATGTCATCTTCTGCCTCAGTGGCAGTGCCTGTTCCTGGGGTCACCCTGCATTCCAACACCATCAGCATCCTCTCCCTAAATCTCACCTATTATTTGCTCGTTGTGGCTAGATTTTGCCTGGAGGAAGAAAGGAGTAACGGGCTGACATCACCTGCTTATTAATAAATGGGTAGAGAAGAATGATCTCCAACAAAGGATTGGGCAAGGATGTTCTCTCAGGGTGTACTCAGGAGGACGGTGTGTTAGTGAGCAGCTCACGTTGGTAACCTTTTAAGAGAAGCAGCTGTCTGCCCAGTGGCTGTTCCCGAATCTTTGAACTGCAATTTGCTGGTCCTTCAAGGGCATGGTTAACCCCTCACTGGAAAAAATGGTGCTGGGGACAACCAGTGGGAACTGGGTTCCTGCCCAAAGCAGTGTCATCTGTCTTTCTAAAGGAACACAACAAGGTTTTTCAGGGACAAGATGTGACTCTGTGGTACTGCAGAGCAGTGGCTCCCAGCAACAATCCCACAGCTGTCAGTGACACCAGTAAGGGATCAGTAAGGCGTTCCCCATCTGGCCCTCGCCGCCAACTGGTCTCAGCTTCCAGACTGAAGCCTGCAGCTGGATGCAAGATGCAGTGGGGCAAAAATGTGAAACATCTCATTTAATCAGTAAATCTCCCCTCTGCTTGCATGCTTCCTGATAACAGTTAGAAATGTTATCAAAGACATTTGTTTGTGTTAAAAAAAAAAATCAAAAAACAACTTGGTAAAGAATTATTTACTGCAGCTTAGTGTTAGGAACGGTAACTCCAAGTCATGTGGTTTGGGGTTTTTTTATGTTTAAATAGTTGCATGTGACTCTTGGTATTACGCTTCCACAGCAAGATCACAGGATTGCAAGCTTAAAATTCATCTCTCATGGATCAACTGCTATGTTAAGTTCAAATGCATCTTTTTCCAGCAGACTTTCCCCTACCAGGAGACTAGTAACACAAAGCAAACTCAGAACAGGAATAAACGAAATCTAGGCAAATTCATTACAAAAATGTAAATACACATTCTTACTTTTCTTTTGTTTCTCCCAGCTGATGGGAGGAGCAGTTAAACACGTTTGTGTTAGCCAAAACAGAGAAATTAATACCTACTCATATTTCTAAGTCAGCTTTGACATTTTTCCTACATATTATTCCCACTTACCCACTTCCAAGACATGGGGACTCCAGCACAGAGTCTCCTCTCAGCAGCAATACTGCAAGGTGAGCAGAATATTACATTATTCCCTCCTATGTGAACAGATAGATTTACCTGGTTTGGCTGCAGCTACCGTCCCTCATAAATTACCAGTACAAAAATTAAGCAGAGGGGAAAGGCAGCCTGAACCTTACAACTCAGTGGTAAAGTAAAGGTCTTCCCAGCCAGACAGCACTGACCCTGCTAGTGACATGCTGGTGTCCCTGACACAGAGCAGCTGCAGACACTGCAGCTCCTTTAGGATGGCCACGCACCCTAAAGCACCACACTAAAACTGGAGGCACTCAGCAGCACCAAACTGGCATATTTTCAATTTCTTTCCGAAAGTGCCATAAATTGAGTGGTTTAGTGAGAAGGAACCCTGTTAGTAAGATAAAGGGCTTTCTTTTCTGTGTTTCTTATTCTTTCTTAGATGGATAGTAACTACTTGCAGAACATCAACTGCAGCACATCCCTCTTGCCTCCCTCCCACTACTGACTACAAACACAAGACCTGAGCAGCAGGCTGCTGCAGTGTCTTGTTCCCTGACACGAGTGTCCTGCTCCACATTTTTCACCGGTATTCATGCTGGCAAGCCCTGCCACTGCCTCTGGCTGCAGGTCTGGCTCATGATTCAGACTGATTAAGTCTTCCAGAACATCCATTTTCCTTTTGCTAGCTGATTAATTTGCTTGCTTTCATCTATCCGTTTTCAAATGAACCCCTGCTTAAAATCCTCCCTGGGATTTCTATCAGCCAGTGCAGGAGGAAGGATGCCTCTTTCCAATACAATATGCTCTGACCTTCACAGCACTGCCATGCCAGAGAGCTGGACTATTTCAATGCTTTAAGAATACAGAACTGCAAAGAAGTGACAGCGCTACCCAACACCTCTGTCAATCCTTCCTGCAGGCACCACTCACACCTCGTGCAGTAGAAGAGGACAAGAGCCACACTAGATCATGCTGTACACAAAAGGAACGTAAATTCTCTCTCTCTCTCCATTGCAAAGAGGGACTTTTTACACCCCAAAAATGAGATCTAGTTCTCCTTTCCTTGCTTCACATACCTACAAACCTATTTTCTTGGTTGTAAAACCACGGAGTTCCAGGTACAGTGTTTATCTCTGAGCTGCAATGAAAAATGAAATAAAACGTTAGCAAACGGACGTGATGGAGTTTGCACGGTTGCACTTGTACATCAAGTACACCAGACATGCACCTTCCCCTCCATCATCTTTCCGCCTACTGCAATCTGCATATGAGCTTGGAAATACTGAGGTCAGCACTTCATGCTGCAAGATGAAACAGGATGCTGGTGACCAGGTCTTCCTCACGATCTCGACTGTTTAACGTCCAGTAAGGATGGATGGGAATCCAAGAAGGGGAACACAATAAATGGTCTTTCTTGCCACTTTACGCCACATTTCTGCCAGAGATACCAGCATGTTATGAAACCTGAGTTCGCAACAGTAATGAAAACAGCAAAATAAGTTTGTTTCACCTTTTTCATACTGTTCATGCAATACAGCCTGCTCCATGCTTGTAGTATTTAAGGGTGACAGAAGATTCAAATTTGTAGACTTTGGGGACTTTGCATCTAAGGTTACATTCAGATCTTAGCCAACGCCAAATCCAGAAAACTAATACGATTCAGCTTCCAGCGATAAAATCTCTGCCCTTTGCTTTCTTGTGAATTTTTACATGGTGCAAAGCCTACATAAAATGTAGCTGCTTTTCACAGCTTTATTTTTAAAGTTTTAAAAGTTTTATTTCAATTCAAAAGAAACAGTGAGTGACAAGCTGTCTGTTGCTTTCTCTTCGCCTAAAGAATGACTCAATTTGAATTCAGAAGTACATAGAGTAACCACTGTTTGCTTGGACAATCCCTGCAAGTCATTGAAATTCAGAGTCAGGCTCCTGACCTGAACTTTGCAGCTAGCTCTTGTCTCTTATAATGGCATAATAACAAAGCCCAGGGTTTGAACACCTGCGACTACGGAGGACTTAGATCAAGAATTATACTCAGACTTTACTATCCAGACCTACCTTTTATCAGTATCCTTTATGAATTCTATTTGAAATCAGGATCCTCAATGCATATTGTACTACTTCAGTGGTGACCTGCTGTGCTATGCGTTAAAGGATCTTCTTGCCCGTTTTGGTATCTGGATACGTGGAAGAAATAGACCTTTGTAATTGGAGACAAGCTTGGGCAGACAAAAAGGAAGATAAAGACACTGCATCTCAAGCATCAGTCCTTCTGTGTCCCAGTTTGGCCAGCTGTCTTTCCCAGCCCACATCCATTTAGCAATGGACTGACTCAACTGCACAGTGATGTTGTGGACATCCCACTGGGGCATAGTAAAAAAAGATGTCGACAGCAGCCACATGAAGAACCTCTTCTGCAGTTACCGAAGATAGGGAGGATATAAAATTCAGATCAAGATGTAGATTTTTAATGTTAAAGAATTTCTTCTGCTAACTGCCAAGTCACATGTTTCAGCTATTGGATTTCTTATTGTTTTACAAGTGAGCTGTCTTCATAGAATGTGCCACCAAATAGGCACTAAGCTATGCCATTCCTACCTAATGTGCCCAGGAACTGTTCACGCAGTAGCTCGTACACATACCTGTATTCAAAGGTCTGAAATTGGCCAAAGGCCAAATGTTTGCAGATAGGTTTTATAAGACAGGATAGCTCACAGTGCCTAGCTGGACACAGTTCTGCCCACAAACACAGCATCCTTAGGGTTCCAGTTTCGCAAATAAGAGTACAAAATATCAAACACCAGAAAAGAAAGATGCACTGACAAGCACAGGCAACTACATGCTCAGAGCTGTCCCTGTCTCTCAGCAAACGTGCTCCTCATCCCCCTAGTTTGCTTATTAGTAGTGTGTTTCATTTTTAAGGAAATGGGAAATTGTCAGATATAAATTTCCATTTACTTGGCACATTGCCCCCGAAAAACAAAGATCTAAGGTGCCTATTCCACAGAATTTAAACTAAGCATTAAACTGGATGCAGAGCTCAGTCTGGTCCTGCAAAGCAATGCTCCATTTGCCTGGAGGATTTTCTATTTCTGTGCTGCTCAGGATAACAACAGATGGGAACCCCTAATTCAAAGGACGTTCTTGAGGCTAGAGGCAACAAAACTGGACCAGAATGCAAAAAGCAGGGTTGTTGCAGATGTGGAGGAAAATGTGTATTTTCAGCTGGAAAAAAAAAAGGATGGCATCCAGATGGCAGGGAAGGGTACAATGAATTGCTAAAAAGTCTCAAGATCCCGCTGTATTTGCCTCTCTCAGCATCAAGCCACTGATCTCACTGAGAAGGCCAAATTAACTATGAAGGCAGAAGAGGGGTCTTACCTAGAAGACCAGGAGTTGGGTATGGAAATTTGCTACCAGCTCAGAGAAGGAAACTTCTCTTCTGTACTACCGGTAGAGCTGGTTGGGAATCTTCTGCCAATGCCTTCTGTAGGAAAAGACAGTCATTTTTCTTTTATTTTAATCCGAAAACCAAAATAAAAGATTTTGTTCCAGGTCTTGTTGACCTAATTGAAACATTTCAGCTGACCCATTTGAAAACACTTCTTTTTAGGTCAATTTCTCATTAATCTCTGTCTGCCTCAGCTACCACGCTGTCTCGGAGCAATGATCTCACATTCTTCCTTTCTTTTTTTCCCCTGCCCCTTCCTTTCTCTGCATTCTCTGCTTGGATTTAATCTGAGAAGATGCTGTGGGATATCCTCCGCAGCCGAACTGCTGCTGTGTAGCATGGAGACGAATCCAGCCACAGACTGGAAGGGAAGCCTAAGGCTCTACAATTGATCCAGCGGATGTGGTCAAATCAAGCTGAAACAAAACGCTTTGACTTTCAGAATGAACGCCGTCTGGAACATCTGATAAATTAATGGTACATTTCAGTATCTTCACACTTTGTTGCACCATTAGACCAAAACCAAGGACCAAAACATCCATTTTCCACAGGACTCAAATTTCAGTTTATGAGAAAGCTGTGCATGGCCGTCCCAGCGACCGTGCCATCCGAGACCTCTTGGCTGCTTCTCCACCACCTGCCCTGGCTAGCTGCAACGCATTCTCCTGCCTACTGCTGTAGCCAAACTGCCCAAATTTGCTTTAGTTTAAAGCTAGTGGCAAAAGGAGCTCTCTGCCCACGCTGGAAGCCTCTCTGAACACTGTTGTCCCTCCAAGGTAGCCTGGAGCAAACTGCTGGTTCCCACTCCAGCACAGCTGGGCTGTTTATGGCTAAACTAGTGTTCAGCCCCTGGCACTAGGATTCCTCAGAGCTCTCTCCAAGCTCAGCCTCACTGCCCCTGCACAGACGGCACCCGCACCAGCCTGCACGCTGGGCGCGCACAAGCACAATGCTGTCTCCAGCTAACACAGCCTAGCACGGTAAATCCAGCAGGCTGAGTGCCACACCAACCCTGCCTCTGGAACCCCAGTCAGCTACTCATTCGGGGGCTGGGGGGGCCCAACCTGAGACAGGGCCAACCCTTCCTGCCAGTTCTTTCACCGACAAGCACGGGCAGCTGGCAGCCGGGAGGGCATACCGCAGTGCGCAGAGAGGGGCAGGTCCAGTAAAGAGCCAGTGGTTCAGCACCGGGCTGTCAATCCTCCCAACTCATCCCTGGCAAGCAGAGGAGAGCAGCGCCAAGGGGTCATGAAGCCAGAGAGGAATTCTGCCGTGGAAGTGCCAAGGAACGTGGCCAGCAGCACAGCAGCAGGCAACTTCATGCCTCACAGCTGGTGTGGTCCTGTGGGCTGCTGTGCTCTTCTGCAGCCACCTGAACCTGGGCAAGCCAAAAGAACCCAGCGATACTCATGACAAAAGTGGCATCCTGAAACTTGTCATTCTGTAAGATTAGCTTCTCCGTCCCAGGCCTCCAACATGGCCTCATAAGCAACACTAAGAAGCACCACTTTTCGAATGCTTTCATCACATCCACCTTCCCCAGCACTCAGGACGTCCCCTCTTCCTCTCTGAGCCTCAATTCCCCCTCTGTACACATCTGTCTGCTCTGGATGCTACTTAGGGAAGGTAAGGAGTGTCTCTTAGTAACATCAGGAGAGCGTTTATCACAGTATCTGTAAGCTATCATACCACTCCTTAGAATTCTGGGTTTGTATATTTTTACTGTATGAATATTTGCTTGTATAGCATCTGTTCAGCTGAAAATTAGCAGAGAAGCCAGAAGACTCAAGAGTTATAGGAAATTATCTTTTTTCATGACTGGCTTAGATCTGTCCCTTTGCTGCTTATATATATAGTGAATGTGAAAAACATAAGCACAACAGTCTCATGTTAAACAAAAGACAGCTGCCGCAGGGATTTTTTTTTAGTTCCAAACGCATACAAGCTACATCTAAAACCAGGTGCTTTGCAATCAAAGTGACAGTCAAAATATTACTGAAATATTTTGACATCCCCTAACTGCAACAAAATGCCCATTGCACAGCTCCCTCTTGCACATGGCTTGCTGGTGACACCAGCACAGCAAGTTTGCAGTGCCCTCTGGAGGTGCGTCCTTGGCTTCTGAGGGGAGAGGAAAATACCAGTATTGCTTTTGTAGCCTTTTGAGGGGCTTTTAGGGAACGAGCTGGAATGTACCAGGAGCTTCTGATGTCTGGGTTCACACGGACACCTGCAGCCAACAGGATGCATGGGAGGCACCGCATTTCTTGTAAGCACAGTCAATCCAATGAAGAAATCCATATAAAAATTCACTCCTTTGCTTGACTGTAACTCACCCTCCATTAGAAGCACAGGATTTGGACCTCCCACTGCAATTCTGAGCTCCGTAGCCAGGAGAGAGAGAGAGACCCAGCAGAGAGACATCCAGGAGAAAACATTCGAAAAACCAGGAGCTCTTTGGAATCAGCACCACACTATGACCAAATTTCATCCATGCTGTAATGAAATTCCTATATGAGACCATTTTCTTCATTCCCATTTTTCATTTTTAAGGCAAATTTTCATTTCTAGGTGCTACGTGGTATTGGAAGGAGAACTGCTGAAATGTTAGGAAAAATATAAAACTCTTCTTATAGAATACTCCTTTTCAGCTTAAAGGGGTTTGGCCCAGAAAAAAGTCTGAACAAAAGCATCAGAACTTTTTCATCTCAAACTTGGAATATTTGAAAATACTTCCACCCTTGGTAGCATCCCTAGCTCTCATAAATAAAAGGAATAAGAAAGAAATTCAAGCATAATTTAGATACCACTGAAATTTCCTAAGGATATCCACCAGCATCCCAAATTAGAAGCCTTCCAAGCCTAGAAAGAAACATAACTACAACTAAGGAGAACAGGAACAAAAGCAGTTCAAAAGCTGGTATTATCTCGATTCTTTTGTTTGGCAAAGAGAGCAACGCAAGCAGAACACCTTATCCCTCCCTCCCTCCCTGGAATTTCAGATGAGAAATCCTGCAGTTTGTAACCTCAGATCAGCTTCTGTTACTAGAGATGAACACTTAACTGTGAGCAGAAAACCAACCTTCTGCCAGGAGCTTCATGTTTCTGGGGTTTTGAGCTACTTCAAATCTTATTATAGCCCTTGGAAAGTTGTATGACAAAATCTCATATCTAACCTTTGTTTTCTCCAATATCTCCATGGCTTCTGATGTGCAATTTTTAGCTTACTATATATACCGTATTTCCCTAATTGCTATCAGACTAATACCTAAATGACTGATAATAGCAGCAATTCTTAGATTAACTGGTATAGCCCATTATAAAATGTCCACACTATTCAAATGTTTTATTTATAAAACTATAACAATGCTGGTTTTTTTCTAGGACAATTGTGCCTATGTGTGGTCCTGTTTAGGTCTTTGAGCTCTCATTGTGTACCTGGCACATGAAATACAGGAACTTAGCTGGTGCCTCCAGATGCTCTTGTCAACAAAAGTAACAGGGAAAGTATCAGAAAACTGACTGTATACTTTAGCGGTGAAAGGAAAACGGAGAAAGTGGCAGGGGAGAATTAAAGAGAAACACTTTCCATTTATCAGCCACTACTATTCAGCTTTTCCTCCCTGAGGGGTCATGGCATCAATAATCTCAAGCAAGTAAGGCATCCAGAGTCATTTTCAGTTAAATAATTCATCTCTCTTCTTATTCTGATGCAAGAAATGGGAGACAGCTGGTGATACCAGAAAGGCATCAACTTAAAATGTACACGTGAACCTTCCCCCTGCCAGAGTACATAGATAAGGCACGGAGCTTTGCATGTGCCTTAAAACAAGGCCCAGACAATAACACAAATGTAATCTAGTTCACTAGCAAAGATAAAATGAGAGACTGTCACAGTCTCTGTAGATCAAAATATCAGAGAGCGGCCCTTGGCAACTGAGAAACATTTTCTTTCCCAGCCTAGACACACTTTAAAAGGCAGAAAGAGCATTTCCAGGGCTCTGGTGTTCACACCTTCCAATTCACCTACGGGCTGTTCAGGTTGCACTCAGATCTACAAGGGAAAATCAGTGTCGCAGGATTCACTAGCTTCAGCTGGCCTTCTGCAAAGGACTGGATCCAGCCTCCATGATGCAGAAGAGCACAACTACAGTAAAAAGTCTGCCTTAGCTTCACTTCCATTTAACGCAGTAGATTTTGGCCCAAAGATAATAACATGCTCTTCAGTGGACCAGGCTTATGCCCTGCCATGCCTCAAGAACCTGGAAGGGGAAGGAAATGGTGCTTTCAAAGAGAAGAGGGGTTTTCTGCTTGCCATTTCTTGTATGAGATAGGCACTACATTGTGGAGAAGAAAGAAAGTTGCCAGAAAAGAAGCAGTACATGAGTGTGTTTTCCAAATCCACATTGAACAGACCTCTTCCAGCTCACTGAGACTAAAACTTAGCAAACCTTCACGCCCATTAAAAATTGTATTATGCAGTAAGTAACATTTAAGGCCAGGAGCCAATATTTCTCCATTGTTTCACAGGAATTTTAATCTCGACAATGTTACAAAATTGCTTTAACCCCACAGCGCCACAGCCAGCACTAATTTGGGATGATCAAGTGGCAGGTAGGAACCGGATTATCTGAAATAGCAAAGAAGAGTCGCCACACGAGCAGAGTATCCAGAGTTTCTGCAAGTAAGAGCAGGAATGCACCCTCAACGATCACATCCGATAGCATTGCTCCTCAGAAGAGAGCTGCAGTCAGTGCCTACCTGTCCCTGAAGCAGCAGCATGCAGTGAGCTGCACACTGTGCTGCCAGGCGCACGCCCTGCCAAGCGGGACGGCTCTGCACCGCGGGGGACGCCTGTGCCCCAGCACAGCGGTCTGCCCCCCGAGCACAACGTGCAATGCACACGTGCTTTTACTCGCGCCGGTTTCAACCCCAATTTAAAAATGTGAAATTAAAATCGCATTTAACGATGATGATGGGAGAGACAGACACGGTACAAATCAGGCTCATATGAGGGAGGTGTACGTTAATGGGTTTCAAACGCTGCTAAACCCATCCAAAGCAACGAAGCAAACTGTGGGGTGGGCTAAGCAGCAGGCTGGTTTGTCAGCTTGTTTTACAGACATCCTGGGAAAGAGCAGATATTCCACAACCACAGAACAAGCCATGAAATTAGCCCTAGCATGCCACGAGGCAATGAAGTGATTGTGGAAGGCAGAAAGTGTCAAGAGAAAACAAAGTTTCAGAAACATTTCTAAAAGCAAACATACGTGTCTCTTTAGGAGTAATAAGAGAAAAGACACAGAGGTCCTGTTGCACCACACATACTCAGGTTGGAGAGGTTTCTACCCCCAGACTGGACATTAAATGAAATGCACACTGCATAACCCAAACCACATAAATCAGTATCAGTGTTTTTCACTACAGCAAATTATGGTGGCTTTATAACCCATGAAGAACAATTATGGATCTAGAAAAGACACGATTAGAAAAATAATGAAAGGTGGTACAGAGTTTTTTTGTTCCAGGTGATTGACGAGTTGTCAAGGATAATACAGTCCTGAGAGAAAAGATATCCTATGTTTAGAACAACTGCATGCCTACTGCGGCGATGCTCACACGGAAGAGAGGCATGAATAATTGGGGACACTACGGTTTCTCTCATTTCTAGAAGCGATTCATTTGAATTATTCTGCTTGTTAATGGGAAAGAACGAGTCACTTGAAAATAGCCAGCCTGTCATGTGGCTGGGGTAAGAGGGGAACAGCATCCCATTATTTAATCAATTTACATTAAATGCTTCACCCAGAGCTGCTGTTAATAAAAAAAAATAATAAAGTCCCAGAAAGCTGAACCACAATCTTTGTAAATCATTTTTGCTGCCAGACAAAAAGCTGGGCCTGGGAGCATGCAGAGACCTACTCACATCTGAGCTCTGGCTTTGCAACCAAGTGCGTTCCCTCCCAGTGTGCACCAACAGCACCGGCTGTCTGCAAATGAGCAAGGTCCTGGTGAAGTCAAGCGCAAAATGCTGCTGCCCTGGTGAGAGCATCATCTAGGACCAGTCCCTGTATCTTTTTAGGGCTTTACAGAAGCTGGGTGCCACCACAGTGGGGAGGTTGTCAGATGGACCGTTAGACAGACTGGTATTATTAGTATAACCGGCAGTTGCATAGACTGGTAAGAGAGGACTCTGGCCAAACTGAAGTTACAGTAATAACGGTATGAGTGCTTTCCTTTCCTTACCAAAATCATCAAGATACATACATTCCCTGCTTCCAAGAACACATAGCAGAAATGTCACTATAACCAGAACAAGAGCAAGTAGTTCATGTTGGCTGCAGTGAGCATGGTGAAGAGGAGATGCAGTAATGACAATATTACCCAGCTCAATTTGTGGCTGCTGGAAGGCTCTAGGCAGGAGGCACAGGAACTCACTGGTATGCATCTGAATTGCCTGAGTCTCCCTCAAGGTACTCTGTTACCTTTCATGCAGTACAATAGGCTTTAAGGACAATCTAGGCTGAAGACTGAAACAGAACTCCCTGGGCAAACATTACAGTCAAGAGCTTTCTTGTGCATGCCCAAGGCATTTTAATGAAATGTTTGACTACAGCTTAGAGTTCTGAGGAAACTATTACACAAAAAAGTTTGGCCAAATATATTTTGGCTTCTGAAGTCCTACTCGTGTTCACAGCTGAGCCCCAGGCTTAAGTGATGAATATGTCCATCCCTACAACGGATGCTGTGGTTTTCAACAGGCTCTCCTGCTTCATGCCAAAGGGGAAAATGATACCATTTGTGAAAAGACTAATGGCTGGGTTAAAAATCAGTAAGGTTAAGTAAAGGAGTTACTTCCTTAGTACTATATAACATCAGGGAACTAGTCCTGGCAATGCCATCCATTATGCATGCCACGCAAAGCAGTGGAAAGGCTGCATACAGTGCCAGCTCGGTAAGCACTACCGATAGCCTGTGCAGAGAAACCCCTGCCACTAGTCTCCTTATTTAAAAAAAATAAATGTCTGACTATGCTTTGAAGGTCAGCAAAATAATTTTGTATATACAAGGCAAAGTTGCTCTTTACTTGGCAATAAATGGATGGTTTCTTTCTTGCTCCTAGCAGTAAATGGGTCTGTTGGAAAAAGGGTAGATGGCCAGAACCATCTGGTCACCTGAGGATAGATGGATGAGAACAGGATGGAGCCTAAGCACATACAGGCAGGTAGGGGTGCAAGCTGGATTGATCTTGGATTCCCTGATCTCCGTCCCACATTCAGTCCTGAATCCACACTGCATCACCACCTTTAGATACAGCGGGGGAAGGTTTGACTCCATACCACAGTATTGATCTCCTGAGAGCTGGTTTGTGCTACTACAGCAACAGAAAATAGCTGCTACAGACTGGCCACTTGCCATCAGTGACTGCAGGCTGAAGTTCATTTCTTCTTCAATCCAAGCAACTTCCTCTTTTCCATCAGAAAAAGGTGTATTTCACCATCATCTTCCTACCTGTCCTCCCTCTTGTGCTGTTCTGATATTTTCTTCCCCTGTATAATCACTCCACTAACTGAATCTCCTTCAGGAATCACCATCAGCTGCAGCAGTGCTAAGACATCCACGCCCTTTGGCCAGAAGAGCATATATAAAAGACCAGAGCCACCACCTTAACCTCCTAGAGGCCTATAGCTCACAACTTGAGTCATGCTTCAATTTATAGACAGCCAAAGAGACCAAGACCTCATGCTGGTCCTGGGCTCAGTCACCTGCAAGGAAAGCAGATACTTCTGCCTGAGGTTTCCAAAAGAGACATACATAGTCTTCTGCTGCCAACACATACAAAGAAATTGGGATGCCCAGGAGAAAACAGTGAATAAACACAGTTGCCCGTTCCAAGTAACAGGAACCTGGGTTTTTTCAAGACAGAAACAACTGAGTATGCTCCACTTCAGATAATAAAGACATCCCACAGTTTCAATGCCAGCTCTGTCCCAACTAATTTCCTGATGGGGAAATGAGGGCTGGCATTGATTACTAAGTCTCAGTTCATTCCCAGTATCTTTTATGTACATGATGTGCTACATAAATGGTGTGTACTTTCAGAGAGTACAATAAAGAAAATAAAAGTACTGAGTACTTCAAGAAGCTGGATTATGGACTGTGTTTACCTTCATCTAGACAAAGAAACTTTCTGTGTTGCTGAGGGTAAGTCAAGTAATTGGGTTTTCCTTTTCTATTATCTGGCATTTCTTTCTTTTGTATTTCTTGTAGATGTAAAATATTTGAGATTACTTGAAGCTTTTAATTTATGTTATTGATATGACTTCACAGATTTCAAAATTGTAAAAGACACATTTGGGCTACAATAAATCAAATACCAAGACCCAATCCAGCTCAAATGAAATATATTTCCTCTGGCCAACAAATGGCAAGTATTTCTGGTTTCCAGAGCAAACATGGAAGTCAGGCAGCCTTTAGTTGCTGGAAATGGTGCACTGGCCCCACATGGAGAGGAGAATTAAGCTTTCATACACTAGTTAGAAACTCCTTCCATCCTGCTTTATGATCACAAATCCTCTGAAACAGAAGCTTAAGAAATCCATCAATAAAACCTGCTAAAAATACTCAGCCTCAAATTCTGTTACTTTAATAGTTAAAGGACTGGCTGCAGTCACTGAGTGCAACAGACCAAGAGTATTATATTTGACATAGAACTTTTAACCTCCTCTGCACTAGGGAATTTCAGGAAGCAGGTCCATCAGCAGTACAGCAGCTTCATCTCCTTTCAGTGGGGCAGACTGCCCATTTTTATCCCTTTGCACAGTGCTTTCAGTCACAAGTGTTATATAAGGAGGAGTATTAATTACTAAGTGGAAAAAGTCCTAAAAAAGAAATCCAACTGCAAGTGTTCCCAAGCATTCAAGGGAGCCAGTATATTTAAGTGCAGCCTCCAATGAGGAGAGGCGTTCCTTCAAATCATATATTCCCAGTTTTGAGGGAATTTGATGTTCAAAATTTGCACCTTTCAAAAAAGGGAGATAAAAATAATTTATTTCTGGTTTCGGTGGGTGTGAGTTCTGTTATCCTAAATCCCCTAGCCATTCCACAGGACCATAACAGAGACGGATGACAGAAGAGACCTGAACTGGGAATACAGAGGTTGAGCAGGAATTTATTTTCAAATAATACATTTTTAAATATGAAAAAGGAAAAATACAGATTTGGGGCCTTACAGGTCATTCTCAAACTAAGAGAGAAAATTCTGCAATACATCAAATACTGGGAGGGTCACAAATTCTAAGCAGCTTAAGATAAGCCCAGTTTACCAAACATTTTTTAAAAGTAGATAAAAACTAGTTCCCTGCTAGGATATTAACCACCAAATTTGTATCGCAAAAGCAGTTCTGTGTTGCTTTTTACTTGACTGTGTTTTCTGCATCTTACAGTACGAAGTTTGAGGTTTCTACTGTTTGCGCGCACCGATGTGTGCATTAGTAGCTGAGTTTGCACTAGAAATCCATTACTCTATAGCTCAAGAATCCAAGGGGGAAAACACTTAATTTCCTCCCATCTTTAATATCTTTAATGCTATTTCATGCCATCTATTTTATGTTATGTCTAGAGGTCTGGGTAATAGAAATGACTCATGTATCCCATGCTTAGCAAAAGAGCATGCTTTCTCTGGGTGGATAACCTGAACCATAGCAAAGCTATCTGACCCTTGCACTAAACTATAAACAGAAATTTCTTTGCGCACCCTGCTAGTGTTGGGTGGTCTTTGTACAGGGATAAGTTTTACAGGCTCAGCTTTGAATCTGAAAATGCACTAGATCAAGTGGTGCTTTGGGAGGAGCCTGGTAGTTTCAGAAAGCTTTTACAGACTTCCCAAGTGACTGAGCAGTAGTTAAGATACAGCCTCACTCCCGTAAAAGCTGTCTCTTTTTTCCTAGTAATGCATCTACTCCGCAATAGTCAAATCCTGTGGGGTCCTTCTTTGGCAAGCACAGCTCCGAGCAAGGGCACAGTGAAAGCTGATTTGGCTCAATCCCTCCTGTGACCAAGCTTGCAGGAAGAAGTAAAGGTGTGGAAAGTTTTCTAGAGATGCTTTTTAATAGCATTCCCCTTAAATATGTCCACAGGGGACAATAAGAGGGAGGGGGCTTTGCCTCCCTGTTCAGGTCCCAAAAACTAGGAGAGCTAATGGGATATACAGAAGGCTAAAGCCAGCTAGGCGGGTAGCTACTTTTTTTTGTCAGCTTCATTCAACCAGGGACAAATTTCACACCGGAGTTCACAAGAAATGGGCCACACAACTGCAAATGTCACCACTTTCTCAGCCAAATGCAAAACCAAAACTGCTTCTCCAAGATAAACATACACTCGCTGTATTTACATAACAAATGCTAAGTGTTCCTCTGCATATGCATGAGGAAGAAGCCAAGCCACTCATCACCTGGAATGTTACTCCCACACAATTTAATGTACTACTGATGGGCACTCAGACACCATAATGTTAAGTACAACCCAAAGACCAACCTGAAACTGAAGAGCAGGTACCTACTCCTTTATGCAACAGTGACTTCGTTATTTACTCATCAGAGCAACTTTTTAATACTAGTACTAACCATCTAAATGTCCATTCTGGATTCAAGGAGCTAACATGAACATAAGCCCTAAAGATTTCAAGTGCTACCGCAGCAAACAGGCAGGGGACAATAAATCCAGCTCGGCAGACCTCCAGAAGGAGCTTCGTAAACCATGTTTACAAGTGGCAGCGATACGATGTCTGAAAGGAGGGAAATCTGTTTGTTTAGTGATCGCAGACCCCAGCACAGCAGGTAGGATGGTCTCTCCAAAATTTCCTACCAAGTCTAGATTTTGTAAAAAAGTCAGTACCATTTCCTTACATCAGCCACTGTTCATGAAAATAAATGACAAGCTCCCTATCTGACCAAGCTCATTAAGTGACATTTTCACAACTTATATAAACGTTCAGTATCCAAGAGCCGTACGCGCTTTACTGACAAGCTGGAGGTAGGCAGAGGGAGCAATCTATACCAAAAAAAGGGTGTTGCACTGCAGCTCTAATTGGCATTGCCCAGGCAGAGGTCAGAGGAGCAGTCGGAGAAGCAGAGTGCAAGCGCATGGCAGGAGGAGACAGTTTACAAAAGCCAAAGAGACAGCTTTGCAGATGACTGAAAGGGGGATTACAAGAGAGATCTTGGAATATGAAAAGTCTCCAGTCAGGTGAGTAGCAGCACTCTCAAAGTGCAGCACAGCTGCATAGTTTAAAAGGATTCATTACAAGGCCATAAGGCTAATAGACATGGTTTACAGTCAGGGGAGCAAGTTTATTTACACGTTGTGTAAATAACTGCAATTGTCTTACAATTCAGTATGCCACCATGAAGGGGGATCGCTTTAGCAAATCCTGTTTCTACAAAATAATTCTTAGTGCTCGAGCATTTTAAGCCACAACTGTTTCTAAACAGTATAGCTAAAATGGACCAGGTCCATTCTGCATGTTGCAACCACGCTACACTTAAACCTGCCTACAGGCAGTGCTTTTTGTCCAGAGGGATTCTCTGCTGAAACTAGTTTCCTTTTACATGCTTCCCTACTTTTACTTGTGCCCATCAAGCTGGAGCCAGGGCTACAGCTAAGATTTCCCAAGGATTCTGAATTCTGGGGAGTACCAGAGGCACTTCACAGTAAAGCAGCCATCAGACTACTGCGATGTATCCAAGAAGACAGTCACATAAGCACAGCTAAGGGATGGTAAGGTTTATCCATAGGCAGTATAGATGCTTGCTCACTACCTATCCACGCCAAACAGCTTACTAACTTTTAAGACAATGGTACTTTCTTCACTGGACCATCTTAGACATGCAGCCTCTCCTAAACACCCTAGACATAGCAGCAAGAAAAAAACACCTGGTGCCCCAACCCATACCACAGCGTAGAGTGTCACAGCCTCAATACATCATGAACAACATTGACATGGTTATTTGGATTGACATCAACAGACTAAAACACCTGTTTCTGTTTCAAATGGCTGGAGGAGGAGATCTTTGTCCTGCTGTCATCTCCTCCCATGAGAAGATGCTGCTGAGCTCGTTGTCACAGGATCTGGTAGGAAATTTATATTTCTAACAGAATTGTTAAGGGGTGACCTCTCATGCGATAGAACTAATGGACAAGCTTAGAAATAACCCCTCCTCGTGAGATGTATGGATATCGGTGTTGTGCTGCAGCCCCCTCAGAGGACATCCAAACAACCATGCTGAGGTGAGCTGGACCTTTCTTAGTTTGCCCCAATAGTTACTTCACTGTAAAAACAAGGTAATGCAGAAGTATCCAAGCTCAGGAAGCCACCCCATCCCTTTCTGTCTCCACCCCAGGCATGCTGGGTCAAGGCACATTCATGGCAGGAAGGTGCAATAACAGGATTAGTGATTACAGCAAAATCACGAGCATCAAACCAGTCTCATCTGGTTCTTTACCCTCATTTTTCTCACTCTTTGCTCTGTATTTACTCTTTTTTAGGGTAGTCGTCTTCACTCCTTGCTTTGAAAAGTAGCTCCTATGCCCTCTGTCTTCTCCCCATGCTCTCCATTCCCCAAGCAACACTGCCTCAACCTCCCAGCTTTGCTTCAACAGCACTAGCTCAGCACTGCCCACCACACTAACGCACAGAGGGAAGTTATCATATTGAACACTCATACAAATCTCCTCTTATTCTACATGTGCGTAAATGGCACAAATAACCCTTCTCATAACTGCCAGGCAGGCAGTAAATATACCAACCCCCATCTTAGCAATTCCCATCAAGCGTAAACTGGTATAGCTCAATTGACTCCAGTGTTGCTACCCCGCTGCCAGCAAGTGGAGGTCATCATTCAAAGCCACCAAGAGGGAAGCAGGTTGACTTCCACGTGGTCACCCACAAAGACAGCATCTGAATGACAGCATTGGATTCCCCAAGTCCCATGCACGCTTCTCTCAATAACCTCATCCGGTTTTGTTTTTTGTCAGCTGGGAAGCCAGCTCCAAGGTTTGCTTTTGTGCTGGATAACAGCCATAAGAACCCACCTGACTTTAATGACGTGGTATTTCACGTGCCCAGCACGCTGAGGCCGTATGTACTTGCGAGTATTTATAATGTTCTTAAAAAGACCCAGTTCTGCACACGGTAACTCCGGGCTTCTGATTTTGTGCTGCACAGCAGCAACTCTCTCCTCCAGCACGCCGCTGTTTTGCTTCCATTGCCTGTGGGATATCCATGCTAGCTGCCAGCTAGCTGGAGTGGTTCGAGTTCAGCTCAACAGCTGTTGACTCATATGTGAAGTATCAATCCTGGGTCTGGAAAAGCAAAATGCTCTCATGGAAGGGCTTTTTATTAAAAGCAGAGAATGCCACTTCAAGGAGCTGCACCAGCCCCCTGACAGCAGCCTTATGGCCCCATTAGGTTGCACATCGTTGGATCTAAGGACACTAATTGTTTCCCCAAGCTTAGAAACTGCGTGAGAACAGGTACTTCGGTCAGGCAGCTGTAGTCCCTAAGTTATATCACAGCAAATGCTGGTCCACAATACGCCCACAGTTTTCCTCAGTGATAGTATAGACAAGCTGTGCTTGAAAGTTTACATCAGCCCCAAAACATTAACTAAAGTCTTGCAACCTCTCTGTCAGCTTTAGCATAAATGGTTAACTCACTCATCTGGCATCACAAAACACATCAAACACATCCAGAAATTAAATCTGAAGGTGAGGACACCCTATTCTGTTATCAGCCACTGACGCACCCCAGCCCACCCGGAAATCAGAACTGGTGTCTCACGCCAAGTGACAACACACAGAGTGCCTGCATCAGCTCCTTGCTGGTCACAACATGCTGTTCTGTCTGCATTAGTGTGGGGCTGATTTCAAGGGGTTGTCATAATCTGACAGCTCATAAAAGTGTCCCCTTTTGCCTATGTACTACCTAACAAATTGCTCTTACCTGGATTTTGCCTTTGTCTTTTAGTTTCACAGAATCTCAGAAAGCACCACTTTGGCTGAAACTACCCATCCACCTACCCCAAGCGGGCAAAAGCACCAGCAATTGTTATCCACCCATTTCCCACACGGCACCTAAGGAGTTTGTTCCCACTGGCTCTCAATAAAGGTGCCATTTGGATGGTGAATTTTGTGTCACAGCCTCTGGCAGCCCGACAGCTGAACTGGTGCAAGGCAACTTACAGGACTGCAACTTCCCAGCTGTGTCCTGAAGCAAACGTCTGCTTTTCTCCATTAGCACACGCTGAAGATGGCCTTAGCTTTTCTTGCAACAATTTTCTGATGCACCCATAATCTTAGTCCCCCTCACCTCTCCCTAAACCACAAGCAGTAAATCAGACAGACTCTCTGGTCCACCTTTGGCAGGATTGTAACCAATGACCTGTAACTATTTAATTGCCAAATCCAGACTTTCAGATCCCAAAGACACTGCACTTCACAGGGAGATGATATGCTGAGAAAATCATCCATGGTTCTCCACTCACTCATTAAGGGAGCAACAAAACATCTGTATTCATTTACTTAAACTGTTAAACCAGTGAGACAGAAGGAAGCGACATATCTGTATTTAGAAACATGCAGTCTGCTGAACCCATCAATTAGGGAGACGAATTTCCAGCAGACAATATCATCACAACAGTGGTTATTTAGCTCCTATTAACAACTGAGAGGAGCTATCGCATCGAAGCACAAGGCAGAGCTTTCTTTCTGACTTCTCCACTGACTGACACGCTAATTCGGCAAAGGAGTCCAGCTCCTTGTGACCTCATCCAGCTGTTTGACACAAGTGTGACCCCCTTCATTAGGGGTGACTCTGCCAAGCTACACCGCAGTCAGAATCAGGCTTTTAGAATTGCCATTCCCTTTTGGGGGGAGAGAAGGAAGTCTTTGAACAAGAGCAAACAGGGCAGCTGTATGCTTAAACTGGTGGCAAACAGCTTCCAGTAAACACAAGATTTCAAGAGAAAGAGGCATTATAATAAAAAGGTCTACTCCACTCAATTTCAAAGATCAGAAGTCTTTCCACACTGCTTTATTGATTACTTAGAACCAGTCGGATATAATCAACTAAAAATCAATGGGAAAAATAAAAGACTGCCTATTTGACTCAGAGGAAGACTTTCATTCATGGGATAAGAGACCCTAATGAGGCAATTCAGTATTTAAAGAGAGCTATTAGCGATGAAGGAATGAAGTGGTTTCATAACAAAATGATGAGCACTGAGTGCAGATGGAGGAAATGGTGTTTTGCAAATTCAGAATCCGGGATTTTTTTTAAATCTTTAAATACTTCACTGATATGCTCTCTGCAATATTTAGCATGATTTAGGGTCTCATTTGTGGCCATTTTTTCCCCAGATGGGGCACCTGCAAAAATATACTTGAAGCCAGTAGAAGCACTTGCACACAATTACAGATCACTTATTCATAAGGGCATGCCCAGTACATACTCTTATAAGAGTCTACATTTTTGAGACTTTAGTGCTTCCCCCAACAAAATAAACAACTGAAAGAGCCCATGGACTGACACCGCTATTATTTGTAGCTCCAGCTGGACAGCGACTGATTTCAAAAAATGCTGCATGATGGCCATGTTTCTAGCCTGAGGGTGGGGTCAGGATAGGGACTGAGCAATGCAGAAGTCTGTCCTTCCAGACAGGTGAGTAGGGGACAACATGAGGATGGGCATTTCAAATAGCTCTAATCAGTAAACTCAACCCAGCACCAGGCTAAGGTCCATTAGATATTCTCCTTTTGGTTCTCAAATACCTGCTAGTGTTCAGGCAGCATCAAATTGTTTGGACAAAATAACAATACGGGTATTTCCTGATCATCCACATCACTGTCACTGGGTTTTTTTCCTAAATGCACTCACTGAAAGAACACAAAGCCTTTCACAAAAAAAAAAAAAAAAAAAAAAAAAAAATGGTGGCCTTTTGGGGGTCCTAAATCTGAGATTTGCCTGTACACGTGCTAAATAGCAAAGCAGTGCTTGCATCAAGAACAAAGTGCAACCAAGCTACTTTAGCAATAATGTCTTTTTTTGACTATCGCACACGCTGTTTTAACGCCCATAACGAAGGCTGCCCAGTGCCTAAAGGATCCCACCCCCAGTTAGCTGCAGATTTACAGGGCTTTATCTGAATGAAGATTGCTTCATGTCCACAGCCAGCATGACTGTACGTAAGGAAAGAGTTCGACAGCCTGACTGCCAGTCCCAGCTCTGCCACGGACATGTCTTCCTAACCTGGCTGAAATCAGGGCACACACCTGACTTCTCTATCTGCTCTACCCACCTCAACGCCAGAACAAGAGATCTGCAAGAACCCGGCGCAGCTCTGCTGAACATGAGCCAGTCTGAGCTGGGAAGCAGTTTAACAGGGAGGGAAGATTTTCAGGGAGAGGGAATATCCTTGGTTTACCATCTGATAAAGCTTGGGAAAACACGTCTTTTCAGGCTCAAATCTCCACATCTACTTGGGCAACTAACGCCAAGCAATCCACGGTCTAGACCCAATTACTCTAAAGGTCTGCACATAGGAATCATGCTCTTCTTCCGGCAACATCGCCATAAAAAGCTCCTCCTGTCCCTTCTCAGCCCTCAGCTCCAGGCTTCAGCCACTAATAAGCTCCACCACGCTGCTGTGATGCCTCTCTCTATGGGTGAGACTAAACCACATTACTGAAATGTCTGGATGAAGAAGCCTCCCTAATCACTACGAAAGAAATTGGTTGCTAGAACAGGTAGGGAAGATAGGATGTCGCTAGGGGACAGCCTCTGGAAGAGACAGAAGGCAATTGGGAAATACTCCCCGAGCTATTAAAGAGGAGGCAGCACAGTTTTTGCTTTTCAGCAGGAAGTTTTAGGATCAGATTTCAGCATTGCGCTTTAGGATGATCCTGTGATCAGCAGCGGACAGATGGTTTTGTGAAATTAAAAAAACCCAACAAAACCAAAATAACCCAATGAAACAAACCCCACGTACCTTTCTCCTTTGCAACTGGCTATTTGTGCCCCTTTACAGACACCTGGCAGTTCATTCTGTGGCCCAGTGGATGCCCTGTCTGCCATACTGGATGACGTATCACATTTTGAGATAAACATATACAGGTTGTGTCGATTTAAAAGATTCTGTTGGGAGGACATTGATTACAACTGCTACGGGACTGCGTTGATTGAGCACAGCTTGCCGCTGCTTGCAGTTTTTTGATCTGCAGAAATTTTGCTTCTGGTGATGATCTACTTTGATTTTTCTCTTTTTAATCATATCTATGCAAACGTTGCATGGCTATGGAGAAGTCCTTTCAAGGAAAAATAACTGGTTAAAAGACAAAAAACAAAGGATAAGCTTTCACAGTGGAGACAGATCATCAGCTGATTTCCTCAGGGAGCTGTGCTGATATTCAATTTGCTCATAAATAAATGGCAAAAGGTGAGAAAGTTTGCTGCTGACAAAAAAACCTATTCAGGACAGTAAGAATGAGGGCAGACTAGGAAGAATCGTTAAAAGGCCATACAAGATTTGGTGATTGGGCAATAGAATGTCAAATGAATGACAGTGTAGGTAACGATTGCACATGGAGAAAAAAAAAATTGTAACTTCACACAGGAAACAACAGACTCAGAGCCAACAATTATCAGCCAGGAACAGCATTTTGGCATTGGGATTATTAGTTCCATAAAAACATCAACTCAGTAGGAGTCAAATTGGCAAAAATAAACCAGAAGAAAACAAAATATGTATTGTCAAGAAAGAAATAAACAACACAGAAAACCTAATTATGTGATTGTATGCATTTCTCTATGGGTCTTCCACATCTTCAATATAGCATGTGGTTCTTGTTTTCTCCTCTGTGAAAGGCTGTATTAGAACCTAAACCATTCAGAGAAAGGCAGCTACAATGACCACAGCTATGGAACAGCTTCCACACAAGGAACAATTTCCATATGGTCCCTTTGGTCTGGAAAGGGGTCATCTTAGTGCAGGTACGATACTTATCTAAAATCAAGAGTGGCCAGGATCAGGCAGGCATCAATTACACACTGTCTCTTCTCATACAAAAATTGAGGTCATAAAATGAAGCTAGAAGGAGCCAGCCTCAAGGTAAGGTAAAGGAGAAGGTTCTTCATGAACCAGGTTGTCAGCTTGTGGAATGACTTGCCAAAGGACGTCATTGCTGCAAACAGTTTAGAAGGGTCCAAGAGAAGACCAGACGCTCACTTAGGAAGAAGATCTACTGAAGAGAAAAAGGATCCGAAAAAAGAAAAGAGTTGGTGAAAGTGTTGCATATGCCTGTCCTTCAAGTATCTGCCAGTGGCTGCCATCAGCAGAGAGTAGTGGGACAGGTGACCTTTGCTCTGCACCAGTACTGCTGTGATCTCTTCCATCTCCAGCCTTTTGTCCTGTACTCTTGCTGGGTGACACAGTATACTCTGGCTGTTTGCTTTTGGATGGATCAAATGTCCTATTTTTGTACACTTAATGAATAAAAATTGAAATTATTTCAAAAGCTCGTCTTCCCCGCTGTGAGGACTGCAGCACAGGCCCAGGAGGGACTTTACCTCATGCTTGGAATGTCTGGCAAACCATTTTATACAGAGCTGATGATAATGAACCCAGCAGCTCATTTTCCTGAGAAACAGGAGCTCACCATTCCTTTGTCCAGTAGGAAATTCACGGATAAAACATTCAGCCTTGCAAGAGAAAGCGAGAAAACTGAACTTCAAAATGAAAGGAACTTAGATGTAAGAGCCATCTGAGTCAATAAGCATGAAGTCTTTTAACTCTTCCACTGTGTGTATCTATAAAGAGGCTTTACCTAACACTCAAGAAATGTCTTGGTAAAAGAATCACTATGCTGCTTCCTCGTGAATATGATGAAAGTCTTTACCAGCTAAGGAAGCGGTGGCATACACGGATATTCAAGGGTAAATAACATGAAAATGACAGACAGAGCAGAGTCAATGCCAGTTTTCCAACTTTACCTCTGAGGGTGAACAGGCTGCTATTGGAAAGAAATTAATGACTGAACAGCAGTGAGACAACTTTCGTCAGAGTTCTGTAATGCAAAATTAAAGTGAAAATGTTGGCAGGGCTTCACTTGGATAGCACCGTATCAGGATACATCAAATAAAATATGTCTTACCTTCTCCTTCAAGCTCTGACTGTGCCTGGCCTGACAGAGAATTAGTAGAGACATTTCTGTCTGCTGACTTATTTATTACTGAAACACGCTTGTTACAGTCTTTGAAATGTTGTTCACAGTTTTAGCCATTTTCTGACTTAAATTCAGTGACAGTCCTGCAAAAACATTCAGAACCAAATAGCCATAATACGTTCTGCAGACATACGAAATACCCTGAGGAGGGAGTTAATGGGAATGAACATAATAAGGCTTTTTGAGGAGAGTGAGATGTGGTATATATTTTATCTTAGCAGATTTTAACTAACTCCCTGAAGGTTCTTTATGTGGGAAAAGTTTTTCTGTTTAAGTGAAAGTCCAGTTGAATTTGAAAGGACATTCTAATTTTGTTATCGATCTCCAAGAAGAGTGTTGATAGATTTGTTCTATGCTATTTTGATTTGGGGTTTGGGGAATTATTCCCCACCCACCCCCCTCCCCCCTTCCCCTGACAGGGGTCCTCTAGACAGATAGTCTTCATTAGCAGCGACTAACGCAGAATAGATGGACTAGAGTGTTTACATTCTGAGCAAAGGTTAAGACGGCCTTCCTTTCAGGTCTGGTTCTGTTTCTGCAACACTACTTTTTTCATTTGCACAATTAGGCATCACTAAGGACCTGAGTCAACTCCCAGTGAAATGAATGGAAAACATCTCCCAATCAAGGACCTCAGGAAAGGCAGAACTGCCAAAAGGCTGTATCACATCTACCCACAACATGAGTCCAACACTGTCCCCCCTTCCAACCCAAGGGAAATGCTAGGAAGTCATAACGCTGTTTCACAAAGAGCAAGACCACCCTCTTCAGGGGCACTATGGTCTCAGACTGGCTTTGATCAGTGCTGAAACACCACCTTCTTTCCAAAGCTTAGCAAGTCTTTAACTCTACAGTTAAATCCTCTGAGACACCAAAAAGGCAGCCTCGCAACACTCCTCTCTTCTCCCCTTTTTATAGGGGAAAAAACCATGTGTGCAGGTGTGAGAATGCCATGGGGACCCAGAGCACCTCGCCAAGGGTACGTTGGTGTGGCCGTGCAGGAGTCGTATTGTGCAGACTCAGTCACTGGCTATTCTTGCTTAGGGCAACTTGGATGTCTCTTTTTAAGCTCGTTTGTAAGATGCACTGCAGAAAGCTTCACTTTCTATCTTACATCTTGTATATTTGACCAGTCTTTTCACAGATGTGCCAATAGCCTGATTTTACAAATTAAATCAGGAGAAATGCAGGACTCTCGGGCTTGTTGCCTGCGTGTTCTGCCTTCTCCTCTACTCACAGTGCATCACATGAGCTCTACTGTACACAGCCATCACCAGTCAAGTGGCAAGCTAAGGTAGCCACGCCAGTTTAGGTTGCATGGTTTTAGGTTCATGCCCCAAGCACTTCTTGTACCCCCATGCTTTGGGAAATGCTGACAAGAAACAAGAAGCTGCAAGTTTCAGTCTTGAATGTGTGATCTGCCCAGTGGATTCTACCAGCTTTTTATCAGTCATTTAACTTACGTGTTAAAAAAGTATACACTCTTCAGTTCAGTCAATGATTTCAACTTCCTGACCCCGGGTGGTTTCCAGAGTGAAAATACTGAGGTTCAATAAAGAAGTATATGACTTAGAAACATTCTGAGCAGGCAGCGAGGTGAACACTCGGTGCTGCCTACGCACCCAACAGCCTGCGTCAGCATCTCCTGCACGCACTGTGGAACAAGACCTGCTTCACCTTGGGCTGATTGGTCTCTTTTCTACTAGTTTCATCTCTCTAGTTAGTTTCCGAAGAAAGTAACCTCCACATGTTAACAAGCCAATTTCAAATGCCCTTGTCTAGGTTGGTATCACTCATCTCTGAGGTGAGACCATGATTACAAAGCACCAAGATTGTCCTCATGCACTCAAATGTAATGAGCACCAGTAAGACCAGTAAGCTTCATCACTGTGAGGGTGGCAAGAGGAGCTTCCCTCTAAGTACCACAGGGCAATGCTTCCCTAAGAACCAGGATACCCACAGGGTTTCCAGGTCTTCATTGGGTATATGCCAAGCACCCAGTTGCCACTTTCCTGACCTGCATCTAAGCACCTTTCTCCACAATCCCCCACCATTTCCATCATGCCTGCAGTTTTCCATTGAGTTGGTGTTGAGTCTCAGCATGAAAGGTGCAAAACTCACAGGGCAAGAAGCTGACCTTCTTGAAGACCAGAGTGAAAACCGTGAGGAAATCCATTCTCTGAACTGGCCTATGTACCCTGGGATCTGACCAACCCTTCATTTAAACAAGTGGATCACTTTGACATTACTAGAGAGGTGGTATTATATTCCAAGTCTTATATTCCATAGGGTTCTGGGAAGGGCAACCTCCTTTCACTCTCTACGTACATTTCACAATGTAAGGTAACTCCTGCTGTAAAATAAACCTCAACGTGCAAAGCTTACAGACTGTACCGAGATCTTTTCTCAGCATGTTCTTGCCCCTACCAAGCTAGCTGGCACACAGAAACTTACAGATACAAAAAGGGTGGAAGGGAAAAAACTTTTATAGAATTCTTCCCAGTTACATACTAAAGAGAATACATGCAAGCTTCAGTTTTGTGCAGTAACTACATCTTCATAGAAGCAGCACCCTGAGCCCTGCAGCAAGTGTGTTTCATCCAGCTCCAATTAAAATGCTGGGAGTTTATCACCCACTAAATTCACAGTGCTTCAGGTAAAACCTCTCACAAGGCTGCAAAATAAATCCAACACCTGAATGACATATTGCAAAAGTCCTTTACAGATCTTCTTACTGTCACTGCTACCTGTGCCTTGTCACTGTGAAAAGTTTCTGCATTTTTTCTGTGATCAGCTCTGTGTCACTCAAGTGGATGAAAGATGAAACTTATCAGCATTTTAATACGTTATTTCTCAAATTTTGCAGAGGTTTGTGTAGAAATTGAACCCACTCGCACATCTATTCTAGATCACTTGAACAAGTGGATGATGGGATGACTCCTCCTCCCATCATGGTGGGTGACTGCAGCAGTAAACCAGGACTGCTTTGCTCCAAATCCCTTTGTAACGGCACAACAACACTGCAGCGCTCATCCTGTTTGGCCCACAACACTGGACTAAGGGTCAAAACCAAAGCCGCAGCACATCCAAAACCATGGGCTTCCCTGGGCAGATGCCCCATTGCTGTAACTGCAAATAGATAATTGTAACCATAAGCCTGTTCTTGGAGGTGTGTACACTTCAAAAAATCCTGCTGCAATGCAAACTTCTTTTTCTTGCTCTCAGTCGTTACTTTCAGTATGAAGTACATGGCCATTCTTGGAGACTTCACAAGATGTTTTCCTATGGTCTTTCACTGTCTGTGACTAAATCCTGTGCCCACCCGTGGTATGAACTAGTGAGATTCCAATGGGAAAATCCAATCCCTTAAAAGACCAAGTGCTATGTTTCCTACCTTTCATGTTCCAAGCCTCTCAGATGGTTTTATTGCTCAATGTGATAAAAAGATTAAGAGTTCATTGTTTGGAAATAGTTTAAAAAGGTCATTTTTAACTTAGGAATAAACCTTAATAATTTAATGTTAGACCTATAGTTTCAATTGTTAATTTTTTTTCTAGCATTTCCTGGTAATTTCTGTATTTTGCATATAATTTTTTTCTATTTTTCAGAGCATAATTATTATACATCATAATCATAAACTGATGATGAATTGTACAGAGGGCCAAACACCATCAGCAGCTAAACTCAACACAGGGAAGGGAAGAAAGCTCTTACTTGATGCCTAGCAATAAGCATCTACTTATCTTAACTGTATTTGAAAACCAAGATCTAATTGCAGGCCCATTCCCCAGGGGGTCACTTAATCCCATTCCTGAAGCTGCACCGTGACTCTAGGAGGTACACATCTCAGATAATACCACCTCAGGGACTCTCTAATAAAAGAAACCGTACCATACTCAAAACTCACTGCAAGATACACTTCCTTAACTTGGGTTTTACAAGTGCTGAACGTTTCTAGCTCTGTCCTTCCGCAGCACCGGCACAGGTGGGATCCACCTGGCAGAACAGCCCCTTTGGCACAGGCAGTTTCCCTTTCAGCCCAGGCTAAAGGCAGCACATCTGCAAGTCCTGCCAAGCGCAGTGTAACCCGTGAAAGTGGGCAACCACCAGGAAGTTTGCTTGTCCTTTCTTATTAGTTAAAGGAGGATACCAGAGTAAAGTGACAGAAGATGCAGCGCTACAGAATTTTAACAAAACATCAGCACTGAAGATAACAAAGTTCATATGTATTAAGCAAATTATCTTTCCTCAGACATGCTATTTCCTTCATTGACCGCAAGCATTTAGCTTACAAGCCCTTCTTCAGTTGTCTGCTAACAAAAAACCAGACCGCAGGTACTGTAGCTTGACTTGCCATGATTAAGCTGGAGGCCTTGACAGGCAGTTTGGTGTGTTAACAGAACAGCCCAGCTCCACCTGTGGAAACAACGCAACTGCCCAGCCATGTGCTGCAGCTGCAAGCAGAGAATGCACACCAATGGTTCAGGTCATGAGTAAGCCATAGGCTTACTCCTATTGTTGGTTTATGGCCACTTTGACCAATTAATTGAATGGTCATATAGATGACTCCTCTGCCAGCCTCTCAACCCTATTTCATTCTTCCTGACCAAGCATTTTAGTATTTTGGCAGCTGTTGTAAACTACAAGATGCCGAGTGAGGAGAAGAGACACACCAGACCCATACTAACCGCCCCATCTGCTTCCTGCAAGCAAGGCAAATGAGAAGCACCTACTACTTTTTCAGGCATGAAATATTTATCACTTGATCAGTGCTATCATAAAGGCAGCCTGAAAGGTTTCCTGCATTTAAAGGTTCAATATAATCATTCCCAGAGTACAGTGGCAGGTGTTGAATGCCAAAGAAGGGCAAGACTGGGCCCCACACTTGCATCTTGAAGTATCTGCTGCCTTCATAAAGCACAGACACAGCTCTTAAGGTTTCGTTTTGCAATGATAAATCGGTATTTATTCCTTCTTATTGTAAGGAGTCACAAGAGCTGAGTTTCTCCTCACATGGGCTCTGAGATGGAGGGGGGAATTCACCAATTCACAGCTCTTTTAATAAAGGCCAGAAAAATAAGACATGTCAAATTCTGAGTCCTTGAACAGATTGATCTCTGCTCTAAATGTCGCACAGGAGTCTGAGAATCCAGACCTGCCACTCACATCCACAAAGATCTCCCTGGCTTTCAACCTCACTTGAACAGCTGACATGACAGCTCTGGTGTTAGAGGAGAAGGGGAAGGCAAGCTTTGCAACATAAAATCAAAGGACTTACTGGTTTCTCCAATGGCTTCATCAAGCCCTTTACTGCGCAGTCACAGTTTCAAACAAAGGCCTGCACAAAAGCAAATGGTGAACGTTTTTGAGAAGTTGGCCATCAGATTAGTTAGGAAGCTCTTTACAGAATAAAGAAGGGTTCAGCTGCGAAATTCAACTCTATGTCCATGTGCAAGTCTTTCCTAGAGCATACTATTTCTGGACCAGGCTGTTGCTGTTTCTCCCCATCAAAACAAGTATCAGTCCCATCCTTTAAATCACAAACTGAGGCTGGAACCACCAAGTATCTGGTGCTTTGATTTGGGCATAACTGTAGCTCTGAGGAAAAACAGCATTTTTCCCTTAACAAAACTATTCCAGATCTGTTTTAAAGAGAGGAAAGAAAAAAAATAATTTTAGTTAACATCTAATGACTTCTGCAGGGTACAGGGACTGCTAAAGTAATTGCATTTTATTTTACCGCAGAGGCAAAGGAGGAGTAATGCAAGTAGGAATGGTCTGTAAATATCCAGCTTTAGTAAACATGTTTGGCATATGCAAGTGCTGCATTAGATTGCATTAATGGGCGTGTAATGTGTGAATCAATTGAGATAGTTCTGTGGTGTCTGGCCCTCATTTGCAGTGTTAGATTCGCTTTAGAAGAACACCACATTTCATTTTGACAGCAAAAAGTAACTCAGAGATGAACGAAACGTGGTGGAAGGGTGGTTTCATTACAGCTTATATGTTGCCTGCCATACTAAGGAACTCCCTGGCCAAACACTTTATGTACGCCCAAAACACAGGACACCTTCCTCTTTTCAGTGCAGGTATCTTCAGGCTTGCTCTGCAAGGAGGGGGAAAACTACCAGTGATAAAGCAACAACAAAAGGAATGAGCCACAGAAGGCAGATGCTATGAGTGGTCTGAGAACCTTTATGTGAGGCACGACCACCTAAATCCTTGGTGAGCATCTATGCATAGGCTAGAGATTCTGGCGCTGCCCTAGTATCAGTACCAAGCTGCCCTGTAAAGTCCCTTCACATGGTGCAGGCGGTCAACTAAGAGTAAAACTGAAGGGAACACGGAGGAGCCCTGCAGACATGGGTCACAGTGTTCAAAGGGAAGCTCGTTATTCTTACTGGACAAGAAGGACACTGCGCAAATGAAGGGATCTGCTGTTGTTTAATATTGGTGCTTCACAGCAAATTCCCCGTGGCCAACAGTTTCTGTTACAGAGCAGACTGGCAGCTAAAAATATATCCAAAAAAATGACCTGTAAAAATAATGTGGCAAGTAGACTAAGTTGTTGTAAGAGATAAAGATAAATATTTTACCTGGACTTTTTGCCTTCTAACATCAAAGGGGCTAACCTATGTACAAGAAACATTTTCTGTTCATGTGTTACACCTGATAGCGCATGTTGCAAGTTGCTGTCTTGTATTGGTATCGTGGAATTTGAGATCCTTGCAGGTGCTAATAAATTCAAATACAGTACCAAAACCCTCTCATGGAATAGGGGATCATTAAGATCTCCAGTTTGAAGATGAAACAACTGAGAAAAAACAAAGGTCAAGTCCCTTATCCACAAGCACGGAAGGAGGCTGCAGCTGAAATGGGAAACAAGCTTGCCTTTCAAGAGTGCCAGACCCATTCTTACCCCAAAGTTCTTCTTCCCTCCAAAGAGGAATATAGTAAAGCTATTATACTTACTTCAGTACTCTGGAAATTTTTTGAGTGAACAGTTTTTCCATAAGCCATGGGAATTATCAGAACAGGGGAAAATTCACAGCGGCCCTGTATATTTCTGCAGAGATCACAAGTTTGACACTCGTGTCAAGGGTCCAAAATGCTTCCAAAGAACAAGCTCACAGGCAGCAGTGCACTGACCATTTGCACAAGGCACAAGAGATTCATCTCTATTCACTTCCCAAAGCACAGAAGGAGGAATCAGAAATTGCCCCAGAGTATCTTCAGACAACCGTATTTGAAAAGGAGTAGTCAAGTATTATGCAAGTCATGCTAAACACAAAGCTGCTCTAACAACAACACACTCTCCATTGCTTTTGCTTTCCTGGAGCCTCACAGAATTTAGCAATAATCAAATTATTTCAAATTGATCAGTGAGCAAAATTTCCAAGCCATTTTAATTACAAAACACTCAGCCGCGATTGTTGAAAGACACTTGACAAAAATGGCAACCAAAAGCAGCGTTACTGTGGATCCCAGAATTCTGAAGTTGTCCCACCCATCAAGCCACAAAATAAGATGCAGAGCAGGAGAAAGAGACACATAAATCCATCCACAGCGTAGTTCAAAGCATGAGAGAAGAATGTCAGCACTTGTCAAGTTAGATATAACAGACGTAGGAAATTGGCCACAGATAAAAACAGAGGTAGACAGCTGAATTAATATTAACACGGGGAAAATATCCAGGGCCCTTTACCTGCTGCTCTTTATGATGGTATAAAACCAGGAGGAAAGGTTACACCAGGAAACCGGCACGGCTATGAGTACGTTCATTTTAGACCAGGATGAGGCCAAGCAAGCTGGAGTGTGCCCTCAGACCTGAGCGACCTCCAGTGCGCAGCAGACTTGGGGCACCACCCAAGATGCAGAAGGACACTTCCCATCCCCTTCGAGGGGCTCGCGCCTCGCACCCGAGAACATCCACCACAGGCATAAATAAAGATAGCAAATGCAATGGAAATGATGGATTTCCTTCTGATTTAGTGAAGTATTCCAGGAAACTTGTCCGTACAGTTCCCTCTGTTCTTTATTAAGCTTCTTTTTGCTAATGATTTCACCTATAGATGACAGTAAAAAGCTTCACGAGCCCACATTATGCAGGCAGCCAGAGCCGTTCTTCACCCACCAAACGCTAGAAACCGATACAGTCACGGGTCCCTGGCTGTCACGAGACAGATCCCTCACTAATGACAATCACTAACAAACCTCCTGAAATCTGTAAAGCGCACAGCCTCCAACTCCACAGCTTCAGCCTGCCCAGAGCTCTCATATACACATAGTTTATATCTTTAGGCTTGTAATGGAAACCTGGAGATCAGGTGCCTTGCATTCATGCTCCGTTACGCTAGTGTAAATCAGAGTAAATCAAATCAAGCCCCAGCTGCACAAGTAGCAACGCTGCTTCCTCCCTACCCTGCCTAACGAAGTTGGTTACCACCTGTGAAGCATTAAACAAGCACACGTTTGTCAGGTTCCTCTGGTACGGAACAGGAGGAAGAGAGAAGAATTGGTGTCTGGATTTTCTGTGAAAGACATCCAAATAAATCAAAGCCTCTCCTCTTCATTTTTAGGTTTTCACAGGGCTAATTCCTGATGACCCAGTCTGTTTTCTAGCTTAACGAGCCAGATGATGGGATGTCAATTTTGCATTGGTTACCCTTTGAAAATCATATTACACCTCCGTTTCCCATACTGCATGGGTTGCTTATAACCTAGTATTTGGCACAGAGGCTGGTATCTGCAGCAGGATGCTTTCCTGACGGAAGCAAGGATTTTGTCCATAATGCAGGAAGGATTAAAAACAGGTCTTACAAGGAACAGTAGGAACTCTCCGCTCATCCACAGAAATGCTTGTAAGAAGATACTCAGAACTGAATAAAGACATGAAAAAAGCATGGGGGGGGGGGGGGGTTTGCAATCAGTGTATCCATATACGAATTATAAAATGCATTACGGGAATGTAGAATCCAGAGACATAGATGCTAATCCATACACAGTACAGGATACATAGTGAAGTCTTCTGCATTTCTAGATGGGAAATTTAGGTATTAAATGGCAGATGCCAGTCAAGAAATTACAAGTCTGCAAGTTCATTTTAGGTGAAGAATTTTGCCAGCGACTGCTCTCACATGAAGGCAGCAAGCAGGCACTGTGTTCTTGGCCTCTGAATTCAGAGTGATAAAGACAGTTAAATGAGTTCCTTCAGCTCTATGAAATGGCTCAAATTAATTAATGTTTCAGCTTGCTTCTAATGCACGATAAGATGCATGCAGTGAGGGCTGAATTAAATGAGAAAAATGCAAAGGACTAATTATGTTTACAATGCTGTGCGGAAGAACAGCAAGAGAGGAGATTATATAAGCACCAGAATCATCTAAGAGACCTATATTTTATAAGAGATTTTTTTTTCTCCCTCATTAACAGAAAACCCAAATAGTGTCATTTGTCAAGTGGTACAAATCAGCAACAGAATTCCTCTCAGAAGCTTCTTGGCCATTAAAATGGACAGTTAAAGCCTAAGTGAATTGAAGTTTGTTGGGAAAGAGCTTACTTATCACTAGTACAGTATATATGCCAAATACCAATGTTTAACCGGCTCCAGAAAGCTAAAGTGATATTGTTATCCCCGTAAGAACAACAGGGCATACACAACAAAAAACCCACTTGGCCTAGGTCACCCAGCAAATCCTTAATCACAGCTAGTAAAACCAAAGTCCTGCACCTCCAAGTCCTGTGCTTCTTTGCAAGGGAGTTTAATTGCTTTCCATGCATTACTGAATTAAGGGGGGGGGGGGGAAAGGAGGGGGGAGAAAGGGAGAGAAAAAACAAATAAACAAACAGATTTTTATTGTTAGAAAGACAGAGCATGTATACTTGCAGCTCCCTGGAGTTTCTCTCCTGGAAATGCCCCCCAGCAACTCCCACCACTTGCACTGTGCTAAAACAGCTCGTGGAAGTCACTCACCCTCCGTCCCAAAGCTCATGACTAGCAGCTCACTTTCACCTTCCTGGAGCGGCCCACCACTAGCCACACTCCTTTCCTTGGAATCTTCTTTTCTTTTGCTTTCCATGACTTGTTTTCTCTGGGTTTACCTGTTATACCTTTAAATACCTCCCTGGGCACCTGTGATGCAGCTATCAGCTGCATCACACTCCTATTGCTTTCCACCAGATCCGGCCCTTTTGTCCTGAAAGCTGAAAAATGTGTGTGAAGCTTGATCAGACTGCAGATTGCTTTGCAATTTTTGGCAACTAGTCTGCACTCCCCACTGTATAGGAAACGAAAACTACATGTTCTGCATGTATCTCCACTCTGCAGCTATCATGACATCAGCTCCCTTTAATCCATTAGCAAGCTCGTCAACAGTGTTGTGCAGGTGCAATTAGACAGTTATAGCCAATGTACCAGTATGAAATAGAATTTAAAATTTATCAGCCTTTCCACTAGCAGCACCTCACTAAGAAATAAAATTTTACAATGCCAGTTGTAAGAGCATCACTAAAAGCATCCCTTCTGTGACCTTGAGATTTTATCACAAGAGAACAAAACAAATCTTTAAGAAATCTTCTGGAAAATGTTAGGAATAAATAACATGTATTTCTGGGGAGGGTGCCTGCATCAATAATGCACATAAAAAATGGACACCCCCCCTCCACTAACACCAGCTTAATCTTTAATGAATTCTTTAGTTGCAGCAGAACCCCTTTTTATTATTAATAAAGGTTTATTTTTATTGCAGCATATTCTCCAGACCACATTCAGGACACTATAAAAACATGTAAGAGTACCCCTGACAAACATGTTCTGTAAGATGGTCCCTGTCTGCCCTGAGGCATGACTAACCCAAACAGACGGTGTGGAAGGACAGCATTATTTTCACATTCATTCTGAGCAACGAGGGTCTGGATTCTCCTACTTATTTCGATGGAAATCACATATGAAATTATTCACTCATGGTCACATAGAAAGCATGTAGTAGAAGTGGAAACAGAATGCAGAATTAATTCCCAGCTCATTTTTCTAATCTCCCCTCCCTTTACACTCATCTTTTAAATTCGAATTGTATCTGTCAAAAACACGTGACAAGAACATGCCAAAATAACGTGCATCTTTCCTTTCATTAAAGAGAACAGACACAAGACACTGACCAGATTCAGAGACTTGCAAAACTTCACAAATGCAAGGTTTCCTTAGCTCTTCCCAACCGATTTCCCCCCTGGAGCTCTGTGGATGCTTTCCACGCAGGTCTCTGCAGGAGGTGCTCTGTGGAGCACTGCTGGCTCTCCATCCCATATGGCTGCCGCTGTACTTGGTCACACCGTGCCAAACCGCAGTCACTGTTTATCAGCGCTGCTGGGGCTACACAGCACTGGGAGATATCCTGGTGCTCTGTGCTACCTTCCCTGGGGCATCCTCCTGGCATTTCAAATAAACCAGTTTCATTTCCCACACCTCTTACACTGCTGCCCACAGTTTGGGTATTTTTCTACCCACCCTTTGTGCAGTTTTTATTCTTGAATGACAAGATCAGGACCCTGCTGTTCCCACTTGCCTCCTAGATTAGTTTCGCTTACACTTGAGCATTTGGTATCACGTATGTGGTTGTCTCAGCCTTTCTTGGGGCACTCTGACCACCTTGCTCTCTAGACACATTTCCTTAGGGTTTCCTTTCTCTCTCCTTAAAACCTCTCCAGCATATCGAAATTGCAAGCCCATCAGCGGCAATCCCAGAGCTCTGGGGAAGTTAGCTATCCCCTTCATCTGGTCAGTCAAAAGCACAGGAAACCCACCTCATATGCAGAGTCTTGTTTTGTTCAGGGTCACAAAAATTGTAAACTTTCAACACCTGCCCCAGTGTTTCAGGCATTGATCCCATACTGTATTACCTCTCATCCACTTTCTGAGGAAGAGAACAAAAAAGACTTCACATTTAGTTTTTCATCTTGGTTTGTATGGCCCTCTCAGTACACAGACCCAGCGACTGTTTCCCCTGTTGCCTTGCTTAGGTAAAGGTCTCCGGCACATCTCTACCAGCATCATGGAGATGTTCATTCTCTGCAGCAGGTGACAGCATGGAGACACGTTCCATGGCACAGTGCTCCCAGCCAGACACCAGCTGTCTCCACTTCTGCTAGCATCTGCTGCTTGTCTCAGAAAGCTACCTGTTCTATCAACATATCTCCTAGTGGAAAACAGCATGCATAGCTCTTCAATTTTGAAACTACATTTCTGCAGAGGAGCCTCTCGGTGCTGCTCCCACCCTCTGCTTCCTAGTGCACGATGCTCCTGCCTCTGGGTTCTTACAGATCGCAATATGAATTGCACAGTTTAAATAAATGCACCCTCAAACAAGAAAAGCCATGTTTCAGTTTTAAATAATACATTGATCTAAACAATAAAACATATAATATATGCTGACAATTCTCAATGCAAACATGGGCCTAGTTCCACCAAGACATCTTCCCCCTTTATACACTTCATAGCGTAAAAATACTCTCTCAGGATCATTTTATGGAACTAATCCCAAACTGGTCATCAGAAGAAAAATCATCAAGTACCTGACCGTTCTTAATATTTTTCTGAGTAAAACACACAAACAATTCACCAAAATCAAAACGAGAAGAGTTCAAGCCATCAAGTCCTGCTGAACATTTGCATGAGTAAAGTAATTTGAAACTTGCATTGACTAGCTAAACCTCTGGCACGAAAGATAAAAATAATTTTCTCCAACTCTAAGTGCATTGGGTTACATCTGGAAAAAACAAGACTGGAATGTCCTTGAAGCCAAATGTCAGAGACTCGTCATTCCAATTCCAAAACCAGTTCCTATTTCAGAGGAAAATCACAGAGTTGCCTCCTAAATATAGATCATTATTCTCAGGAATAACTGGAAAAGTGCACAGTATGGACTGCAAGTCAAAATGAGAAACGCTATTTCAAATTTAAGGAAGAGAAGCTCATAAGACCCATTAAGAGTACATATATGGTTAGCTTCACGATCCTGCTTCGAAGGTTTTTGCTGTTTAAGACAAACTCTAATGACGACTATAGTCTGCATAGTAACAACATGATGAAATGCAACAGCATTTCATGCCGTGTTCTTCACATTTTGCATGGCTGAGACTCTTGGGTACCAAGAACAGAAGAAAGTAATGGTCTTGATCTCAGGACTTCTTGGGCCATTGACCTGTTCCCAGCATAGAACAGAGCATCCTTATAGTTTCCTTTCCTGTCTCCTCGGAGCAGACTTCAAAACTCTTCCCTCATGCATGGGGTTGGCCTCAGCTGTCTTGGTTCAAGCTCCCTCTTGGCTCTTAGGCTGAGACAGGTTTTGCCTAACAGCCCCTCACCACTCCAAAGACTGCCATACTGCACTTCACTGACACATTGCTTAAGAAAATGCACCGTATTGCCCATGATGGTGCATTTTCTATCTCCTGGATATTATCCTGAAATACAGGAAACCTCCAGATTGGGAAAAGACAGCAATCTAATTCAGCTACTGCCCAAGAAAAACATCAGACGTTACCCATCATCTTTTACTTTCAGTAGCCTCAAAATGCTCCCTGACCACAATTCTCAAAGGATATTCCTATAGATAAATTTCCAGAATGCACACTGGAGACAAGAAAAGCACACTGTGAAAACACATGTGTTATTTTTATTATCAGAATTGACAAAATCTCACTGCTAGTTTTATAATCGCCTGTTAAAGCCATAAAACCCAGAATGATGGGGGACAGCTGTGTGTCAGTGCTTTGGCGTCAAGTTCACGGTATGGAATATACAAGCAAGCATGCTACTACTCTGGTCTCAAAGCCAACTGCAGAATAACATCCTACAGAGTTATCCATCGAGCTGCAAATACTTGTTTTACAGCTACCCTGAAAAGGAGCTTTTCCTCATTCTAGCGTATCGAACTTGTGTATGGGCCTGCTTATAGTAAGATTGGCTAATGGGTTCTTCTAGCACCTTCTTTTAAGCAAATGCTATTGAGTTCGGGCAAACAGACACTCTTTACACCAGGCACAATATTGTCTTTGTAAAGGCACATAAATGTGTTCCTGAATTTTCAATGTGCTTCATAGATTAAGGACAGAAAATGCCATCTGCTAATCTGCTCCTGCCGCACACAAAGAGCCACTGCATATGCCGTTTCTGATGGTTTGAGGTTACAGCCTTTCTCTGCTGCTCAGGAAAAATACGCAACGCCTGTCATAAAATCAGTTACACTGGGTTCTTTGTAGTTTATCCCACAGTGCCACTGTCTGCCAGGGGGTTTCCTGCTCACCAACAGCCAGCAAAATGGTTCTCCAGTTACACATGGTGTGGTAACCCAACCAGCTGTAATGGTTTCACCAGACCCTGGTATTTAGCAACGCCTGCCAACTGCACGGCTACCTGCTGTGCTGCCAGAAGCAAGTGCTTATGCAATGCACCTCCCTTCTTCTGGGCTTCGGCTTCTCGTTTTGGTCTAGAACGTAAATGGCTGAGCAGGTACAAAGCCTCAGCACTGGCAGTGCTGCCTGCGGGCAACCACCCACCCCTTTGCGTGAGAGCACAGGGACGGACATACGGTACTGGAAGAATAACACAAGCCTTGACCAACCTGCACGTGGCTTGACAGACCCTGATCTTCCGCAGGAGAACTCATGTCAAGTGCGTAACGGTGGATGAATATGTCCAATAAAACAGACAGCACTGCCTTAGGATCGTTAGCCAGACGTGGTGAAAAGGAGCAGCATGGACACGAGAGTGAACACACCTCTTTTTTTATAAGAGAAGTTCAAATATTACTCCAGGCCACATTCTGATCTTAGGCCTTCTATTTCTTCATGAGAAATAAATCAAACCACCCATCTTGAGCTTCCGGTCACCATCAAAAGATAGAGAAGTTAAAAAATAGAACGCAGATATAAGTATCTCAGAAACTTAACTAGAACAGGTACATCTGGAAATGGGATGGGCAGAAAGGCAGCATTATTATTTTTCTGATTAGTTGCCTATCTCCAGTGACCACCTGAAAATCAGGCCTCTCCAAACTGTCTCATGTCGAGTATTGCAAATCACTGCTTTGAAAATCCTGACCTAAAAAGCAAATGTGTATTTTTAAATAATTAATGGCATTCTCTAAATGGAATTTTCCAGCCCCAAATGAGAAGTACAGCTGAGTTCCCCTGAGAAGAGGTATTTATAATGGAAACATTGACACAACCGAAATGGTAACGCACTGAGTAGCAATAAAACTTAGCACATGCTTAGTCATTTCGTTCTTCTTATCAAATTGGACTGGGTCCCACAAAACTATCATGGCACTTTGCTGGTTTGCTTGACCTCAGTTTAAACACCTCTACAGCTTACAAAAAAGACATTGCCAGTCCAAATGCTTTCAAAGTCTAACATTAGTAAAAAACACAACTTGATATGTAAATAAAGAGCAAGGCTTGAACCCAGCAAAAAGGGCAGTGCTCCAGTTGCCTTTGCCGTAACTTTGCGCTAGCCATACTCCCTCACTAAACATGTTTCAACTGCCTACCAGATTTATCATCCTGCTCTCAGCTATGGGCTAAGGCTTGGGGTCAGTCTACCTTTTTCCATGATGAACGATGGCTTCCTTTTGTTGACAAGAACAAGCATATCCTGAGAAACCCACCGATTCATTCATCACCAAGACGAAATGGTTTCAGCAGAGATATAAACAAGATATTTCCCCTCAGAAACCTAATAGCCTTCCATGGATTATAAAATTAGGTGGCTGCAAAAGTCTGTCTAGTCATCCATCATCCTACCCATGCTCTTCCTATTAGACTATATGCAAAAATCTTGTATTAGCTCAAATTGGAAGACGAGGAAGGCACTTCTCTATCTTAAGTATACTTTTGTTTCTTTGGGGAAAATGGTCTACTTTGGAATGACAATGTTCAGCATTTCAAAGCCTAAAAGCACACGCACCCACTCTGATAGAGTTAGGTAATTGACCCAAAAAAATCACTGGTTTACAATAACACATCTGTATAATCTAATACATTGTAACAATAATTCTTTAAGGTACATCACACAGGCTGCAGTCAAGAAATTCCTTCAGTGTCAGAGAAATGGTGAAAGAGAAGTCAGGAAACTTCTACATTGGCATCAACTTCAATAATAAAATACACACTGTAATATTTCCCAGTGGTACTCTGAAACCAGTCAATAAGGGGGGCGACAGGGACCCACCTTTTTAGCTTCATAACATCAGTCTAATATACCATTTAAATTATATTTGTGCTGCGTGCCATAGATAAATAAATAAACAGAAGATGTTAAAAGCACAGCCAGGCAGGTTTTATCATGATGTAAGGCCATGATGTTTTATTCATCTGGTGAGAAGAGAGAGGAGCTTGCAGCTACCCAGGGAGAGCTGTTACAGACACGTGGGGAAGGCGAAGGGCGGGATGCAGCTCAGTGAAGCTGCTGAGCACCAGGGATGCAGGTGGGGAAGTGGAAGGGGAAATTTATTTCCCCCCTAAACGTTCAGGTGGCTTCACTGGGTATTTATTAACCAGGACAAGAGCTATATATTCCAGACAGAAGGAGACATGGCCACTCTGTCAAAAGCAAAATAAGGGACACTCAGGACAGTGCAGGCTGCTGTTTCTCCCCAGTGGCAGGCATGTGGCATCCCTAAGCTAAGCTGTTACTCAGACCAATAGGATCAACTGGGCAGCACAGAGACCAGCTGCCTTTCAGTCTTGTCAGACACTCTGAGATGCCTTCCAGCCACCTGACCACGGTGGGGTGGAGGAGGGTCCAAGCACAGCACTGACCCCCGTGACAGATCCTGACAGTGGCACTATCTTTGCTGTAGCTGTCCCAAAGGTGGTGAGCCAAGAGGGCTGGGTTTACCCTACCTGCACCAGCTATGCAGCACTCCACAGAAAAGTGCTGCTGCAGGGGAGAGCATGCATCCTTTCCCCATGCCATTTATTTTTACAGAGCCATTTGCCCTTACTTTCTCCAGATTACAGAGCTATCTTTCAAACTGAGGGAAATCTGAGACCCATTTCATGTGTAACATATGCCTGAAGAGTTGGTAGACCAGCACCCTACAACCAGACCACTGAGGCAATGAATGGTGTTTGTTACACCATGAGATGCAGGTTTGAGGGTAACTGCTACACACATTCCCCGCAGGAAAAATGCAGTTTAATAAACAGGGCATGCTGCAGTGGCAGAAGACATCATAACTTCTGTAGAGTAACATCATTTCAGAAATGACAGGCAACAAAACTTTCCACTGAACTCAAGAGCAGCTGCTAAGTCTCAGCACTTCTGAGAGGCAGGACAAGCTGCAAAAGCAGTCATGAACCTTTGGAGATTCAAACATCCCAAATCACAAGCTGAAAAATGCAGATAATAAAAATAAAAAGATAAATAAGCAAGAAAATTTTTGCTGTGAAGGACTGGTAATAGAATGCCATGAGGAGCTCACTGCTGATTACAGCATCAACTAATCTCCCTTGTGAACCAGAGACAATAATATCCATAAGATGTAGAAAAAATACCTGTCTCCATTGACCTTATGTTCCACCTCACTGATCCTCCATTTTGTTTACACTAGGCCACACACAGGTGTAATTGCTTGTGGGGACTTAGCAGCACAATTTAAAACAAAGAAGGAAAAGAACTGGCAGGGGAAAAAAAAGCAAACGGTCATGTTGCCTCCAGACATCTCTACAATTCATATTCATAACCTCCCTGTCCAAAGGGAGCAGCCAAAGAACAAGTTACAACAGTAGGAGGCCATACACTTTTACAGGAGTTCTGCAAAAACACAAACCGTACTCCCCCTGCTACAGCACCTAAGCTGGCCTTCAGGGTTTCCTATGGTACCTCAGATGCAGAGAAGAAATAAATCAGTGAAGTCACTTACTTCATCCAGGGCTGGCAGACTCTGGCTTCAGGGATCAGGCAGCTTACCCGGATGCCCCAGAGGTACAGACGTTGTGTACTCACCCCTCTCTTCCAGGCTGAAAAGACAGAGTCTTGTGAGTCACTCCTCACACAGGAGCTATTCCATATCTATGGTAACACTTCCATACTCGCTGCCCTTCTCTGAACCTTTTCCAGCTTTAATATATCCTTAGAAATGAGGGGAACAGCACACAATAATCAAAGTGTGTGTGAATCATAGATCTATACAGTTGCATAGTGACATTTTCAATTTTGCTCTCTATTCCTTTCCCAATCATTGCAAACATTTGATTTGCCTCTTCAACTGCTGCTGAGATACAGGTATCCTCAAATGAGTGTTGTGAAAAGTTTTATTCTATGCCACTCTTAATAGAGTTCACCATGGGTAACGCTGCAGAAGAATGTTATTATTTCAAAGAATGAATGTTTCCAGGCAGATATTCTCCTACCTCTCTTTGGTTTTGAGTATAAAGAGACAATAAATGTACTAATTAGAGCATTCCAATTGCAACAAGTTAAAATACCAGATGACCTTCTGCACTCTAGCCCTGGCATGTTAAAACTTTTGAGGACAGAGGGATGGTGTGAATAGGCAGCTTTAACTTGCATCACTGATGGAAGTCAAAGCAAAGAAATGGGGTGCAGTGGGGCTTCATTCTGTGCACTCCTCTTCACTGGTTTGCCCTGTCCTCTGCCCTTCTCCGTAAGCATACACCCAGTCCTTTCCTCCGGACCGCAGAGCAGTGACGCAGGACGCTCACACTCCAGGCAGGGAAGAGGAGAAATGCGGCACACCGGCAGCATGGTTATGGAGGCACTCCCCAGCGAGGGTGGCCAGCCAGGGTGAGCTCATACCGACCTGTGACACTTCAGATCTGGCACTTCAGCTTCTTGCAAACAAATAACAAAAACATTCACGCAATATTCCCAAGCCCCTTGACTGTGCTGCCCCGTGCGAAGCACTGCAGAGCGTGCTATGATCTATCAGCAGCAGCACAGGGGAGACTCCATGCAGGTACATGGTTAACTATAAATGTTTTTACACTACTTATATTGCTGTCATCCCCCAAGAGTCACAGTCACCAAAGTATGTGGCAATTTCCAGACAAGCCAACGCTATGCCGGTGCATTTCATTTACAACCTTCCTGTCTCAGTTCAGTATGGATTTAGTTCCCTGCAGCTGAGGGATACGATAGAGCAATGATCACTAAGTGCTGAAAGCTGGCAATGCAGAGACAATCTAATAAAAGAGATAAAGAAGAAACTGACAGAAAAAAAACCAGTTATCTGCTCAAGCATTTCCCCTCAGTGCATGTAGGAGCCAAAAGCAAGAGAGACAGTCAGAAGCAGCACTCTTGGGTGATTAAGTTCAGGAAGTGAGTGCTGAGAGCAGCACCAACGGGACAATCTGAGAAACATCCCATTTCACCAGAATTCAGTGAATTAATGAATCTTTTGCAGAAATGGACCCATTTTGCCAAAGGAGCCACAGCTGACAGGCAACCTTCCTTCAAAACACTGTTTCTTATCATTACCCCTTCCCAAATTTCTGACAGGCCCTACACTCCCCATTGCTTGGGAAGTCAGGCTTTGGGAGCCCACCACTTCCAGAGCAAATAGTCACGCAGACTGTCTCCTGCTCCCGGGACACCAGGGGCTGCAGTGCCAGGGAACCTGCAAGAGGAAGGCAAATGGATTGTCCTGTGGACTTCCACAACTCTGTCCCCTGGTGGTCCCATCGTGCACTCTGATCAGATTTACTTCCCTCTGAAAGGAATACAGAAAGAAGAAAAAAAATAATCATCTTTCTGCCAAAAAAAAACCAACCCTGCTTTCTGCACATGTACCTTAGTCTTGAATGGCATTAAATCTTTTTGCTTGGCTCTGCTGACAACAGAACCCAGGTTCTGCTCAACGTTGCAGGCAAATCACTTACCCCCTCTGTGTGCTGTGTTCCTCATCTGCAAGGCAGGCAAGATGCATCACAGAGAGATTTCAAATTTAAGGGCTGGCATTCATAGCAGTGGAAAGACCAATGAGTTACTCTTACTATTCTTTAGAGATCCTTTGTCCACCTAGCAGCTGAACATGACTAGATTCCCAATGACCTCATCTTCATTGATGCTGGGGTCCCTTATACCACGCAGAAGTACAGATGGACCATAAAGTAGGAATAGATTATATTACTTGCAGTTCAGGGTCCCTTTAAGCCAGCCTGAGTGACATAAAGGGGCTCTTCTCTAAAGGAGAATCTGGTCCATCAGTATTTTTAATGCCCATAAGCAGGTGATAACAAACTGCAGTGCACTTTACAGATGGCTGGCAGCACGTAAGACAGAGTAACACACTGTAAATAAAGCCACTACTTTGTGAAGCCATCACATGCTGTAAATTGTCAGAGGAATAATGCTTTTAGCAGTGAACTTTAGGGGTTTAGGTTACGTACCAGCTCTGGGCTTTCACATCAGAAATTGTTCCTAACAAATGCAAGATTGTCACTTGGCCTTAACTGAGTAGTCAGATCGGATGACAAATACAATGAAAATGTGTTATTTACGCTGTTTTAAAATGATATATAGTAATCATTTTGCTATGGCCCCTCAGCTTTTACCCTGTTCTGGGCATGAATGTGAGAACCATAAAAAGACATTATTCAGCACCAGAGAACACCAATATTGTTTTCTCTGCCTCTGTGCCCCAACTCTTGATGGGTTGTGTCTGGGATCTGATCCAGATGAGGCCATCAGATCATCCAGTGTCTTCTTTTTTGCGTATCTTTCAAGCTAGGATTGCATTCCTGTAAACAGTGAAACTATGGAAGGAGAAGTCTGTGCAAGGTACTTGAAGGAAACCCCTGACATGAATCCCATGCCCATGTACAAAGAGGTACCAACAAAGCCCTGGTGCTTCAGTGGACAGCTCGCTCTCCCTTTCCTTCAGTCCTGTAGTTTCAGATTGTCCGTGTATTTCCCCAACAACAGTAAACACAATATATGCGCCTGCTTTAGAAATACTACAACTACTTCAGGTTAACTAATTACTTCAGGTTTATCTTGAGCAATAGCTCAACTTCAGCAGAAAAAGCCAAGTGTAAAATACCCAGAGAGATAAACCATTTGGATAACGTGGGGAAGAAGGGCCCATCTTGTGTGTTCTTTAAAGGAATTGCTGGTACCTTCAGCAAATGCCAGAGCACCTTCTTTTTGCCTCTCTATTCTCCACGTTGGTTCAGTTATGATCCTTTCTTTCTTAAGTAAGGCTTCTCTGTTGCCATAGTGGAAAGTGACCTTCCAAAAATCAACCACGACAAGTTTTTACATTAGCAAGACCTTTGTTTTATGAGCTTAAATTAATCTCACCTACTCTGTAGACATGTTCATGCTCCAAAGCTGTTATTGCCTGCAGTGAGATTTGTTAAGGCTCCGGGATTTTGGTTCAAAGCTCATGAAAAGGGCATCCCAAATCTTAAAAGCCCCTTAGGGATTAATCCCACTGTAAAGAACCATAGGAGTATTTTATAGTATTTGCTCACTGGAAGCCTTCTTCCCTTGGGCTTCCACCATACTGTAGAGCCTGCATCAGTAACGTTCGCTCAGAAAATCTTCCCCATGTGTGTGCACTTAAAAACCCTCCTCCTGTAATCTGTGTGTTTTATTTGGCACTCTCTGGGGTGCATGAAGACACAAAGCAAGCTCTTCTTTCACAAACAGCCACAAAATCTCAGCCAAAACAATTCAGACTGGACTTGCATGATGCAATGAGAAGTGGTCTGCAGCTGGTCCTAAAAGCCGTAACGAATATTATGCTTTACATACTATTACAACAGTAATGACAAAGGAGTGCTGTTGATTCCTGGGAAATTTCTGATGGTTGACAGAGGCCCACTGGTCTGAAAAAAAAACGGTAATCTGAGAAAATATCGCCAAACTGGGCTTGCTTACTTTGACTAAAATAAGACTTCACTGAAAATAAAAAGCAAATTTTGACTGCATGTTCACGTTTCACTCTCATGCGTGAAACCTGGCAACAGAGGAGAGCTGGTATGACTAGTCCTCCAAGAGAAAAAAACCTTCTGATCTTCTTAGTGTGAAACCAGGTTGACAAATAAGATACAGCTTCCTGAATATACGAAGTAGTAATGTATAATTTTCAGAAGTTACTTTGCCATTTGAAATTCTAAATCCTGGTGACTTTCAGTGAGAATTACCATCAAATTTTCATAAGCACTTAGGAGTTTATGTACCATTTTCATAAGTCAAATTATTATGAGCTTAAAATGATGTGCAGTGATTTAAGTCCATAAAACTGTTCCTTTACCACTGCTGAGAACGGAGCTAAAGGATCCTAAGCCATACCAATGGAGTGGAAAAATTTACTTATCATGCAAATTAACTCAACCACTTGAAATATTTTGTTCTCATAATTGCCCTGTATAAATCTGACCACGCTGGCCAGGTCTTCACAAAGAAATTAACTAGAAATCAGAACGTAGTAAGACAGACATTCTTAAAAACCCAACCCTCTCTTTTCCAGCTCTACCTCATCATGCCGATCTATTAGCTCCATACATCATGCTGGCACTGCTTTCCTTGTGATGGCTTACAAAACATTTGGCAGTAGCAGAAAGAACCCCCAGGGAAGCTATTTTCTTTTGATATCATTATTTTTCAATGTTATAAATGAAGTATTTGACTGAAACAGAAGAACACAGTTTGGAGAATCATGAGAGAAGGACATGTATTAAACCTTGGTCCATACTCCAGGTGGCTCACAGAACAGAGATGCCTCAAGCTGATCATGAAAAATTAAGATAACGAAGTGGTAGGTCCATTATGAAATGTTTTTCCAGATTTCACCATGGACAAAATCTAATACATGTCAGAAATTTGCACTTCCCATTTAAGCTACTTGTCCACTCAGTAGTAGTCAGGGGCAGACCCGAGGTGTGCAACTGAACAAACCATATGAGTTTTGCAAGCAGCTGAAAGCACCATGAGTAGCAGCACCTCCCTCAGCCACAGCCAAGGGCAAACTGAGCTTTTATGACACACCAGAGTACATCAGTGACCAGACTGAATTTCTGTTGATCAGTTTATAAAGTTTGAAGTATTTTAAGACACAGTTTCAGATTAAACTGTGCTCTTGCCTTATACTAGCCCTTCAGCTGTTCTGATAAGATAGCAAATTGGGTCAAAGTATAAATATGCAAGAATGAAACGTAAGCTGTTGATAATAAGAGTACTTTATTTTTCAGCCCTACGAAACTGTGTTTCTAGTTCACATGCTGGAAAAAAATAATCTTCTGAGGCAGGTGCAGCTGTAACATACTTATCTCATTTAAATCTGGGAATTAAAAGCTTTTTGGTTATCAGTACAGTAAACAGCAGTGCTTCTCAAGCCCTTAATCTTACTGCAGATCTGTTTTCCATTGCTAAACTTCTCTACATCATAATTTTCCCCAATATGATTTACCAATGAAACTGATCCTATCAAGAGATCAAAACAACACTGTGAAAAGGTACCCATGCAGGAAAAAAAAAAGTATTTCAGAGCATACTTGGGAAAAAGAACAAGTATACTTAAGCAGACAGCCCTCTATGGACAAGGAAAAGAAATATGCTCTGAAACAACTTGCGACACAGATCATAAAAATAAAACAGGCTTTCACTGGACTCATAATATCAAGCATAGCTGCAGTTAAATCCATTTAGTTGATAGTACACACATTTTATCACAAAAAAATTGTAAAGTGTAGTTAAAACCTGAATACATTGCTATTCATTATAGTTCAGGTTTATGAGATCTAGATTTAAAATCTAGAGACCTCTTAAAAGCAATAGTCACTCTTGGTGTACTTGATAGTTTCTGTCTCTCTTCTACCAATTTTCTTGAGCCTTCTTTAACCTCAAGCTCCACTCTTTTTCTTTTTGAAATTAACCTTCCTTAATTTTCTTAGATTTTGACTGTTTATTTTCATAAATGTGTGCTTTTCATAGCACTCTCCAAACTATCAAGCTGCAACAGCGTCTTACCATCTCATACCAGCACACCCTCCATGCTAGTCCCCTGCTGCTTTCGCCTCATGTCACCTCATCCAGGGCGCGTGTTTTTTCTCTGCTTCTTCCTCTCTCCACTTCTTCCTCAGCTGCTCTCTTCACTGCCTCTCAACCACTTAACTTAACCAGCCACAGCTGCACCTTATCTGCATCAGCCAACCCGCAGCCCCTAAAGCCAACACACAGCTGGATATTATCAATGCTAATTAGGCCAGCTTCATTCCACTACATGTGCCCCACTGTAGACTCTCAAATTCCTAGATAGATGCCTAATCCCAGAATGGTCGGGGTTGGAAGGGACCTCTGGAGATCATCTAGTCCAACCCCTGCTGAAGCAGGTTCCACAGAGTCACATCCAGGTAGATGTTTGAATGTCTCCAGAGCAGGAGACCCCACAGCCTCTCGGCAGCCTGTCCCAGGGCTCTGCCACCTTCAAGGTAAAGACGTTCTTCTCCATATTCACATGGGACTTCGGTTGTTGTAGTCTGTGCCCGTTGCCCCTTGTCCTGTCGCTGGGCACCACTGAACAGAGCCTGGCCCCGTCCCCTTGACACTCGCCCTGAAGACATTTGTATGCAGTGATAAGATCCCCCTCGGCCTTCTCCAGGCTGAACAGCCCCAGCGCTCTCAGCCTTTCCTCAGCAGGGAGATGCTCCAGCCCCCTCATCATCTTCACAGCCCCCGCTGGACCCTCTCCAGTAGCTCCCCGTCTCCCTTGACCTGGGCAGCCCAGCACTGGGCACAGCACTGCAGGTGTGGCCTCGCCAGGCAGAGTAGAGGGGGAGGGTCACCCCCCTCGCCCTGCTGGCCACGCTGCTCCCAATGCACCCCAGGATCCCACCGGCCTTCTGGGCCACCAGGGCACACTGCTGGCTCATGGGCAACCTGCTGCCCGCCAGCACTCCCAGGTCCTTCTCCGCAGAGCTGCCTCCCAGCAGGGCAGCCCCAGCTGTGCTGGTGCGTGGGGTCGTCCCTCCCCAGGGGCAGGACCCTACACTTGCCTTGGTTGAACTGCATCAGGCTCCTCCACCCAACTCTCCAGCCTAAACGGCAGCGCAGCCTTCTGGTCTGTCAGCCGCTCCTCCCGGTTCTGTATCACCAGCAAACTTGCTGAGGGTGCGCTCTGTCCCTTCATCCAGGTCACAGATGGATAAACCAAACAAGACTGGACCCTGTACTAACCCCTGGGCAACACCACTAGCTACAGGCCTCCAACTAGACTCTGTGCCACTGATCACAGCCCTCAGAGAGCTCTACTATTCAGCCAGTTCTCGATCAACCTCGCTGTCCACTCATCTAACCAACATTTCCTGAGCTTACCTATGCAGATGTCACAGGAGACTGTGTCAAAAGCCTTGCTGAGGTCAAGGCAGACAACATCTACTGCTCTCCTCCCATCTACCCAGCCAGTCATTCCATCACAGAAGGCTATCAGATCAATCAAGCATGATTTCCCCTTGGTGAATCCACGTTGCCTACCCCTACTACAAGGACAGGTTTTTAAATGGAAAACTATTCAGCAGCAATAACTGCTGGAACCCAACTGCTGTCAATGCCACTTTTTAAATCTTAACCTGTGGCTAGATTTCACAGAGGAGCTCATAATATACCACTAAGCTTGTGATATAATTCAGCTTTAACTAGCCATCTCCTTGTCACTTCTTAAAGTAATTTGTCTGTAATCCATGTAAATCCATTTAATTACAGAATCAGTCAAATAAATGTAACCACATATTGACAGTGTGGAATTTTAAGTAGCTCTTTTTCTAATCATAAATCTATACAAACCTCACCAACCAACTTGGAAGACACAAGTAAGGACATGCTGTAAATTCCTGCGTGTTAGGAGAACTACAGCATGCTGGCCTAAGTGGCAGCAAAAGAAAGAGATGATGATCACAGCATCCTTTATTGCTTGGTTCCAGAATGATAGAAATTGGGGACACAGGAAACCTCACAAGCCACAGATTCTCTACAAAGCCTCAGTCTTTTCTGGACATTTTAGTTACAGCTTGGAGCGGTGCTCTCACTAGTATTTCTGTGAAACAGCAATCCACTATGCCACAAGGACTCAAAAGCACCACTGTGGCCCCTTTTTTGATTTCAATTACCCACCCAAGAGTAGGCTACTAGAATTCTTCATCAATGTAGGATCAACAGGGTCATTACCACTTCAAACAGTGTCAGAGGCTGAGCCTCTTAAAAATACTCTCACACCTTTTATCAAGAGTTTTTTCTTTAAACAGGAGAAGAGTGAGCAGAGTCTCTCTACATTAGCTAATCCTCCAGGGTCTCATTTAAACAACTTCATTAACTTTACCTAGAAGTTAAGACTAGGTAATACCAAGTCATAACACTGGCTCCAAACAAACACGAGACACTAAAAACTATATACCTTATCAATTATTATCTACTGTGTGGGATTGGATCAGGCACATATCTAGATAATATCATCTGATTTATTCAATGGCTCTCCTTGACAAATCTTGCATGACAACTTCAAGCTAACCAAGCTTGAGTCTCAAAGTAAAGCAATACATAAAGAACTTAACAATCCATAAAGAAAGAGGTACTATTTCCAGACTAATATTAACTCCTTATTTGAAAAAGGTCATAATTATTTAAGTGAGAGTACAGATGATTTATGGACAGAGACTAAGCTACTATCAACCTTATAATTAGAAAGCTTCTTTCTTAGACTACCTGATGTATCTAATCAAGAAAGTGTCTTGCTGCGCAGAGAACACAAGCATGCCGCTACCTCCTGTAGTTAAAACTGATGGTTTCAGCACCACTTTCTTCCCCATTATCTTTAATCTCTGGTGCTGAAAGAGCTTGGTCTTGGCCTAATTACTTAATCCAGCATGAGCTGTGATTCTGTGAACAGGTCATCTTAGATAAGGGAAAGAAAACTAGATCTCTGCAAATCAAATATGCCTGAGAAGTAGTGGTACAGCAGAGGAAGTGTTCTGCACATGCTGGTATTGTGGAAAGTCAGTGTACTAGACAGCAATCTAAGTATTAAGTGTGCAGTAAGTACCTCAAAAACATTTTCGAGGCACAAAATTCAGGAAAGAAATATTTCCATCCTTCTGTGATCAGAGTAAGAGACATTTGCACCATCCCTCTATGTGGATGATTTCCATCCCATCTACTTGTATTCCCCAGAGAATGAGAAAACCATTATCAGATGAGATTTCCAAGAATCGTTTACAACCATGGAACATTCCACAAAGGTCTGGTTAGAGCATGGATCCTTCATTACCCATGCTGTTGTGTAAATGCAGATTGAGATTATATACGCAGTCAAACCAGAATACTGACATTAAAATAACTGCATCTGATGAATGTTCACATTCATAATCTTGGATAGGGCCAGGTAACAGAAATATCTAAGCATCTGAATTGGGATGCTAATTTAATACTGTTCTCCAAACTTTCTCAGTGTTCTGAAGTGGGAATGACCTTATGTCCCCATTCAAGCCTATCTGCGGCAATGACATTTAGGCAATTGCAGATTTCATGCAAACCACTTTGTCGCCTTTCTGGGCTGTATTTGTACTGCCTTAGCACACGGCAAAGTTCTGGCTAAGGATGTCCCCTTAGCTTGCCCTCTCAGTTACTCACTTCTGGTTGTACCCTGTCAAAGTAGCTAGTCCTATCCTTCCTTCCCCAACCAGCTTCAAAGGTAGAAAACACTGTCCCTATTTGTAGTATTTATTCAACCAGGTTTATATGATAACTTGAGGATAACAGACTGAGATAACAATTTTTAACTGCAGTACAGGAAGCTGCTGAGGGCAGACAGGGATGGGCAATGCCTTTTTCTCTCCAGCCATTACATTACAAAGTAAATCTTTTCTTTCACATAGCACTAACTTCCTGCTGCTTAGTTGGATGGCACAAGATAAACACGTCTCATTCACTGGAAAATTCTTTTCCATGTCATCTTTCCAGATAGCCCCAAATGTTCACTCAGTTGGACAAGTTCTTGAATGAATTTCAGACACTCTTATTATTGTCATCATTTACCCTCCAAACTATCTTTGCGCTCAGAGACCTCAGATGAGAAGAGCTCCTGCTGTACTCCACACCAAAGTCTTCCCGCCACTGGGACTTGGTCCCTACGCCAAGGAGCATAAAGTCAAAATGAAGCATGAAATGCATGAGCAAGTTAGGAAGTGATTTGCCACGCAGCCAGCGTGCAGCAGAGCCAGGACCCAAACCCAGCTCTCCAGAGATCCAGTCACAGCTCTACCCACTTCCTCATTTAAGCCATCCATTTTGGAATAGACCCCACCACATTTTTTCCACCTCTCAATTTAAATTGCAAATCCTTTGCTGCATTTCATTTGGAATAGTCTGGTTTAGTTAGCATGGCCAAGCCGCACTTGAACATGTATGCAACTAGAAGATTTTTTATCTTACTGTGATAAGCATAGGCTGCCTTTTAAGTACAAAGAATGATCCATGAAAACATATAGAAAGATAGGCAGCTCTGCTTCTCACTCACTTACTTGCTTGAGACACAGTAGCTCCTGCACATAGCATATAATAATGACCGCTCTGTGTTTCCTGACACTGTGCCATTTGCGTCATATGGACATACAAAACAGCATGGAAAATTGTGGGTGCATAACTGAGAGCAAACTATAAATGACAGTTTTGGGGTTTATAAAACGTGGTGTAGGTTTTTTTGTATCTCCATGCTGCCCTCTCCCCATAACTTCTCTGCTTTTCATATCCTGGCCGTAAGCAGCACTCTGATAAAGTGGTACAACTTCCATTGACTTACCATGCCAGAAGCCAATTTCCCGAAATACTGTAAGAAAAGCTTCTCTTACAGCATATCCTCCTTGACCAGAGAAATATTAACAAGCTACAAAATTTTTTCTAGTGGGAACCAAATACAAAATCTCCCCTTGTCTCCCTGATTCTCATACACTTACAGCTTCACTCTTATAGAGTCACCTTTCAAAAGAGTCCTAATTTCCATACTGTTTTCTCATCACCATCAAAAACAATGTAATTCTTTAGACTGATGGACTAGTATCAGAAGAGTGATTTGATTACATGTAAAATGGCCATTTAGCAATATTTTTAGCACTGAGGTGATTTTTTTTCATAAACTAATATGATAGATTTAAAAAAAAAAAAAAATCACCCTGAATTTCTTTACACTGCAAGTGTTGCTTTCTGTTAGCAAGCCAGTATGAAATGCAAAAGATTAATCCAAGATGATGGCCATATCTGAAGAAACACGGTGAAAGTAATTTTAATTTGAAATAGTTGTCTGTTTACTAGACCATCTACTCAAGACACCCACTATCATTTTTCTTCCCTCTGGGGCATGGGACACAGGATATAGAAAAAGCAAGGCAGCACAATGCTACACCACAAACCAGGAGGAAGAAAACTGGCTTCTATAGCTTCATCATTTTGTTTTTCCATGGCATTTTTAATCCAAAGTTCTCAAGACTATTCCAATTATTAAATATACTCAGATTCCAGCCAGTTATAAATACACTGCTTCTATTGTTTGTCCCCCATTTTCCCCCAAAAGACGCACAACCTTCCAAACCACACATAATAACAAGCTACTGATAGGGTCCAGCAATACACAGGACTGGCACTCTGAACTATTTTCTCTCATACTAGATACAATTCTCTCTACACAGAAAGAGAGTACAACATACAATCTGTAAAAAAGGTATAGTCACACTGAAATATTCATTATAACTAGTTAGATTACTGTATACATTTGTCAGTGCTTTGCAGTTGCTAGCATCTCGCTTACAACAACCATAAGGAACTATTTGGAATCTAATTTTGACTCATGCAATTACAATCAAAGTGGTATCTATTGCATAATTATAGAACACTTTGTATTTTCCAAAATAATACTTAATTTAGATCTATTTGGGATTTTCTGTGATTTCAAGCAGAAGATACTACCTTTCCAAGACCTAGAAATCTAGCACAGAGGCACGTTTTGACATGAAGTTTCACATAATGCATGCTGGGCGTCTGTTTTTGGCTTGCTTTGCCACATGCCATGCACAGTGTCCTGCAGAACAGCATCTGGATTTAAGATCCTCTTTTAAAAAAAAAAAAAAAATCAACCATGACCACAACACTGAAGAGACTGGCAGAATCACTTGGTTCTTGCACAGGCCAGCTATCAGCAAGAGAAAATCCCGTGCTCTCCTTTTCCTCACCACCCCTTCACTGCAGTAAGTTTTGCAGGAAGGTTGAACGTTCCCTGCCAGCTTAGGGACAAGCAGGTGCTTCCCCTTTTCTGCACACTACTGCTTTTTTGACCAAAAACAAAGCACGAGAACTGCATGTTCTCACATGCCTATGGTACCCACATGGGTGTCTATAGCTCTTTTATAGGATACCTATAGAAAACAAGTTTAGAAAGAGCATAAAGGGCAGTCTTACTCTCTGTCCCGCTGCAATAGCAACAGTACCCTTTAATTTTTTCTCAGAAATTTGTTTACCCGGTTCTTAAAAACCTGTATGTCAGGAGTTTATGTAGCCCTGCTGTTAGAAAGCCTTTCCCAGTGTCTAACACAGATTTCCTCCAGTGGAGTTTAAGCCTACTATTTCTTGTGGGATCTGCACCACACACTCCTCCTCTGAGGCAGCCATTTTATTTTACGAACTCTCACAGCTCTGCGCTTGTCCCTAGATTAAAGAGGTTAATTCTTCCAACTTTTCCTTGCTGCCTGTATTCTCCAGATCTCTGATTTCCATTCACTCCAGGTCTCTGTGTGGGGCCCGGAACAAGACAAGATGCTCCAGCTGTGGTCGTACCAGTGCCAAACACAGCACAAAGGTTGCCTCTGGTGTTTCACATGGTATGGTCTTGTTTATGTTTCCTCGCATCAACTATGATAGCCTCAATCGGTGTTCAGTTTGCTACCCACTATAACCCCACATCTTTTCTTGAGGGACTGCCAGCTAGCTGTTCATTCATTTTTTAATCTCACAAATAATTTATAGCTCATCATAGGACTCTGTGCCTGTCCTTGAACTGAATTCCACTTAATTCAAACCAGTTCTTCTAATTGTCAAGATTCTTTTGAACGTTAGTCCTTTCATCCAAACGCTTGCAGTCTGTCCAGCTGAGCATGGCCTAGAAATGCAATACACATACTTTCTAGTTCTTCACACAAATTACTGCTCTAAGTACCCACATGCACTAGACCCACCACACCCTGCCAAGGAATCCCGCAGATTGCATCCTCCCCATTTGACAGAAACTCACAAATAGTTACTTTTCAAGATTCTCCCCACCACACTACCCTCACTTCACATCACTCTGTGTGTCTTTATCTTGTTTATGAGAACGTCATTCAAAACAATACCAAGAAACTCTCCTGCACTGAAGATACAAGTTGCCTTTTCCTTATTGGCATGCTCTGCTATCCTAATGTGGAAGGAAATGAAGATTGTTGTCATGACTTAACACCGCTGGCTATTTATTAACACCTCATCATAATCAAGATGGTTTGTTTTAAACTTTTCATCCTACAGTTCTTCTAAAAATTGGAAGGTCTCTGCTTCTACCCCACCCCACTGCCTCCATTTTCAAAGTTATTTCACACGTTGGCCCTCTCTGGAACCTCACCCACCCTGCACCAGCTCTGAGAACAATTCCTGCTGGCTCTTACCCAAGTCAGCCATTCCCCTTTCAACTCTTTAACTCCTCCAAGGTATTCCCCTGTTTTAATCTGAGGTGTTACCTGTTCTCACCAAGGACAGCTGTAGCACCTGACGATTGCTATGAATTTTTTTTCAAATGAAGCCTAGGAAGAAAAAAAAAAAAACACCAAAAACCCACAAACAAACAAAAAAAAACCCAACGACAAAAAAACCACAACCACCAAAATCAATCGCAACGTTAAATGGTTTGCCCTGAAAACCTTGCTGAAAGGCCTGCTGTTCAGATAAAAGCCTTATGCTGATTTGCCAGCCATCTCTAGACCATACAACATCTTTCTTCTTTACCCTGAAACTTTCTGCTGGCCCAGCTCCCGCTACGCTGTAGCTCTGGAATAAAACCCCACAGGCTCCCTAACCTGCCTCTTCCTCCCTCATCTCCTCCACCCACGCGCCCCTTCCTTTCACAGCATCATTCAGCCCTGTGATTTATCCCACTCAATCTCTGTTACAGCTAATTAAGTCATCTTTTTGATTGCACATAAAAACGCTCAGGTCCTCCTGGTAGAGGCAACGATCTTTTTTGAGAGAAAAAAAAAAAAAATCACTTCTAGAACAAAATCTCTAAACAAGCCATCTAACTCTAGGAGTCCAAACTAGAGTTTTTAGGAGCCAGAACCTAACTGACCTACTTGAACTTGCCACAAGCATAGGTAAATAAAGTCCTTCTATTACTCCACTCCTGATTATACTCACTGAAATCTTCTATAAAACAGTACATAAGGTGCATCCTTCCTTGTTGCATGTCCTTATCTGTAGTGTTTAATTAATTTATATTATTCTCTTCACTAATGAGCTGATGTATCAAAATTACTTTGACAAGTAATTTTAATTAGAATAACAGATATTTTTTCCAATTCAACCTTTCTCTCACTCCATTTTAACCCTGAGAACCAACGGCTTTAAAAGTTTCGTTGTAACAGCCACATGATGTAACCAACAATCATGACACCACTGATTTAAAAAAAAATAAAATAATATCTTGAGACAAACTAGGCAAATAGCTGTTAAAATTTTAAAGGAAAAAAAGAGCTAAAGAAGTTGAATACCTGGATGCTTGCTGTAACTACCTTTGCCCTCCTTTCCCACAGTTATTTAATCTTATTTTAAATTAACTCCTCCTTACATGCATTCACACCTGGGCGTCAGCCTTTGGGAGCACTCACCCAGAAAAGCATTTAAGTAACAAACCCTTGGATATAAAGCATTAGCAGCAGGGTCTTTGAAAAATATAAAAGGTGCTGCTTGTCTTGCGGGGGGTGGTTGCCTTTAGCTCCCATGGTGTCCCATCAGCAGGGCAACCAGTGAGGTTTGCTGTCACCTCAGAGGAAACACAGCACGCCTCAAAGGACCAAGCTCTCTGTAAACTCCCTTTTCAAAGGTCGTTTCCTTGAAAAAGTGGAAGGAGCTATAAACTGCACCCCTACTACGCAAGTTTCCGATGCCCTCCCGCAAGGCTCAGCACCACCAACATGCTTGGCAGCACCTCCACCCTGCTGTACTAACTGCACCTCCCATGCCCCTTCCCTCAGCAAATCTGACTTCTAGTAACAGTGTTATCAGGAAAGAAAATGCATAAAATTGAAATGGAAATGCTGATGAACTAAAGCCTGGCAGGGTGAACCCAGGCACTGAACCTAGCTAGAGTCTCGGTGTCCCTGCAGCACCTCCTGGGAGAGCACAGCGTGGTGGCCCTTGCCCCTGAGTGGGGACCTGCGGTGAGGGTCACATCTGGAGATGCTGCCAATAAATCTGTGCATTAAGCGCACTGCAGGACCCCGGGTTAGATCACGGAGCGCTCCATCTGACAGATTTTTTCAGCTCCATCTGGTGGGCAATCAAGCTGCTTCTGGGCCACGGCCACCCACTCCCTTTTGACAGCAGTTAATGCTTTTATGAGAAAGAGAGATTATTAAGTGAGACTGTCCTCACTAACAGCAATTTTTGCTTCTCCTGTGAAGAACTATTTATAAAGAGTAAAATAGATCACTGCTGGCTGGGATTATTTCCTGCACATCTCTTTATTTCCACATATTCCAGTTATAGTGCAGTGTTTACCTTCACAGGTCCCAGACAATTGAAACTACAGTCCTCAAAAAGAGTATAAACCGACAGTCACCACTCCTGGGACTCAAAGTACCCTGATGACAGCAATCATCAAGCAATTCATGAACAACTCCTAAGCAGAAATGGAGCAAACACACAATTCCTACAAGTTGACTGTCTCCTGTTACTACTGTGCATAACCACAGTGGAGTCCCTGGGCTCAGCTTCTTCAGTCATTATCCAGGGATTTTATTCTGCTTGAAAGAGTGGAAGGAGTTATAAATTGCACCCCCACTGTGTATCTTTCCTCAATAGACACCTTACCTAGCTCTTCCCCAGCAAGATGGACGAGAAGTAAATGAACTGTAGTAGGAGCTCGTGACAAAGAATTCAGCAACTCCTTCAATTTGTCCTTGTCCTCACAGTTCAAAAAAATATAAATATCACACAGGAAAAAGACCCACGGTCCAATGAAAGGCAGGAGGTTATAATAAATGGCTCCATTTAAATTCATGATGGATTTCATTTGTTCATCCCAATGACGGGCTTTGGAATAATTTTTCATCCATGTGTTGTCAGAATTTTATACTTGAGGAACAATAGAGGTCTATTAATTGGACCAAGGAACAAGACAGTCCCAGCCATTTTGCCTATGCACCCCAGCTAATGACAGAAGCAAAAAGAAAATGTTTAGTTAAGTATCTTTGTCTGCAAGCTGGATGCAAACCAACGGCATTAATAGCTCTCTAAGACAGACATATGGACTAAAGCCCAAGATTATATCTCTGTAATTGAGATTACAATAGGTTTCTAGTCACTGAAGTATGTGTCCCAGTTTAACAAGGTCCCTGCTGTCACCATTTTTTTGCTGAAGTTAAAGCAACGAATAGTTCTACACTCTCAATTTCTGATTTGAAAAGAAACAATTCTAATAGCATTGCTAGAGTCTTTTCAAAGTCAGAATTCCCTTCTGTCTTTAGCCTTTTTATTAGATTTGAGTTAATTTATTACAAGACAAAAATATTTCTCCAACTCACCATCCACTTGCAATAGCAATTGTATTTAATTAATTCCAGCAATAACTTAGTTCATTTAGTGCTGAGTAAAAATGGTTTCCAATCAGGCAAATCTGCTCCTTCTCAGGCTACGTTTAGTCATTATCATGACCAAAATGCATTTTGTTTTTTTTAATTCCTGAAGATGTAGACTTCACTCATCATAGCAAAACATTTTATAAAGGAAGACATTATCCCTGTTGTACAAGTGATGGGGTAGCTGAGGTGCAAAGAGATTAAGTATTTCACCTCTGGAGATGAAAACAGGAATCAAACACAGCTCTGTGGACTTCTGATGGAGCACTATACCCCATGACGTGATATAGATCCTTCATGTACTATCTTGCTAAAGCTGCTTGCTATACCCATGTAAAATCTTCCCAGTTTGCAAAGCTTTCTACTGGCAGCTCTGAAAAAAGAACATATTCTGTTTCAATTCTGCTATAATTTCTGCTTGAGCTCACACAGTGGACACCGTCCTGGAAAAAAGGGGCTTGTGCCTCTTACTTGCTCATTAAATGACATGCAGCTGTTTATTATCCATGGTATCTATGTTTCTCAGAGGAGACAGACTGCCTAAATATGCAGATATGTACTCATATGTGAACAGCACTGATGAGTCGCATCATGAAATTTTACTTGTCTAACCTAATTGAATCAATCCCAGACAGTAATAACACTAAAGAAAAGAAGGAATTTCACAGCCTCTGTTCCCTTTCCCTTTTTCATAAAAAGCTCAGCTTTCAGAGTAATACACCAGGGCAATATTTGAATGCTACAGTGCACAGATGCAGTCACACAGAAAATTAGAACTGCTCCAGGAAAAAAAAAAGGAGAAAAAAAAAAAAGCTATAGTACATAGCTGCGTCAGTACCAGTTCAACAGTGGAAAAGTACTTCATCTGCTTAGCCCCCTTTCTTTCTGCTCTGTTGGTGACGTCAGTCAGGCACTAATGAAAGCCCAATTAGCATATCACCTTGTGTGTTTGAATATACAAGTGGAGCAGCTGATGATTCTCTTCTGAGATTTTAAATAACCACCAAAGCTGAGCCAGAGCTGCTGCTTGGTAGGAAAGATTTAGCTTCATAACATACTCAGTTCCCTATGCAACACAAACAAATAAATGTGCCAACAGAGGAAAAAAACCACAACCCAGAACAGACACATTTCTCTGAGGAAAGCAACACAAACCAGCTTTAATTTGAACAGTATTCATTTGGCCCTTATTCCAGAATAAAGGTTTTAATTCCTAATCGAGTTTGAAATCTGCAGACTATTTGCTCATAAAAATCGGGGTACAGACCTTGGTGAGCTTTAGGAAAGGCAGCACCCTTGCTAATGCCCTGCCAATTTTTCAGATGACAGTGACAGAAAAGCAAACAGCCACGGGACAGAAAGTGCATCCTTCTGCTGTAAAAGAGCACGCTGCTATAGCCAGCACAGACAAGCAGGGGAATCTGCAGACCGTTTAACTTCAGGCGTTGACTGGAGTCTTTGGTGGGGACTTAGTTCAGGGGTCTGTGACTCCCCGTGGTTCTCATTTAGCCACCAGTGTGCGCAAGAAAGGACAGCAATGGGACAGCTCCCATCCCACCCTTCTTACCTGAATGCCTGCACCCAGCTACTTCTGCCGTAAGCACAGGTGGGAGTGCTGCCAGCCAGCGAGCCCAAGTCATTTTTAGTATAGCAATGCATCAGTAATTGGCACTAGATTTCAGTCCTGATCGAAAGAAATAGTGCGGAAGGAGTTGAGATGTGAGGTCAAAGAGGCATCCACTGAGGCAATGCAATATTGACAGAAAAGAGTGAAAAAATGAAAGGCCTAAGTCTGGAGCTTTAAAGTCCCTGCACACAGACTGAAAGCAGGACCAGAGGCTGCTGTCTGACCTTACAGAAATTCTAAAGGGCACCGTTTTGCAGCATGTGGGTGCTAGAAAAATGGAAAAATCTGTCTTTGTCAATCGAACAGCAATGACTGGACAATGCAAGCATCGTGAGCAAGAACTTCAACCCTGACCTAGATAAAGGCTATCTAAACGAAATGGGAATTCAAGCCCAGCTGGAATTCCTTGGAGTCTCTGTCGAAGTGACAAGGCTACTTAACAAGGTTCAACTGGTTTTGTGAAGTGCTAGTGCTGATCATTCTGCCTAAATGGAGAGCCTGTATGGAAATCAAAGCCCAATACACAACAGAACACCCCAAGTGCATCCCTTCAATCCTCACATACCCCCAAAGAGCTTATGCCCTCCCCTTAGCCCCTTTGGGTACTGAGTCTTCCTATCTGACTATGGCACTCTTAGGACACAAAACAATCTGTAACCATCACTGAATGCTTCACAAGCAGGCAGAACAACGAAAGTTTTCAAAAGGTTATATTAAACGAGCTCATGTCATTGACTGATTTTCAGCCTCAAACCATGCTCTTACTCATAGTCAATCACATCAACAGGTTCCAGGCTTTACAGAAAAAAGGCAAAATGCTAACAAGTCAAATAGGAGGATGACACTGCGTTTAGATCTTTATTAAACACGCCTACAGTGTGCACAGATGTAATTAAAGGTTGAGGTTTGATTTGGCAAGCAGCCTCTATAAATAGCATTTGTTACACTGTTCTTTCTCCTCAGTGTTTCATCAAAAGGAAAAGATGTCCTTCAGCTCCTCCCCCACCCCTGGGATGATCAAATGTTTTATAGCTCTGCAAACCTTAAAACAGCCAAACACTACAGCAGTAATAGTCAGGTAACTCGCTGTGGAAAGAAAGGACTTATCTTCAAGGTGCTTTTCTCTCAGCAGGGTCTTCTATGTTCTTGCCTGGGAGACTTACCAGATCGCCAGAACAAAAAAGCAGGGCCCCATTCCACAGTGCAGAATGAGAACACAGACTTGGTATCATGGCTCCCTCCAAGTGGTGATTTATCTTCTAAGTGACCTATGGGAAAAGGAGACAATATTGAAGAGCTTTAACACTGGAGCTAGCTACTTCTTGCCAGGTGATATACTTCATCTCATCGTTTCTCATAAAAGATACTATTTTCCTAATAATATCTAATGATTTTTTTTAATGGTAGAAATTTTACAAAAGATTTTACATTCATTCACACAGCACTGAAGAGAACCTGCTGTGTTGATCTAAGCCCATATTTAAGCTTTGTAGCAAATACAGAGGGCACAAATAGGTTTTTAAACAAATCCATAGATCAACAGAAATACATTTTATTTTCAGTTCTGCAAAAACCAAATCTTTGTTTTCTTTTGAAAACTTCCTTCCACTACACCATAAAGTAAAGCAGACCAGAAATACGAGTTGAGCTGATCTCTTCTAACATTCAATGAACTATGTAAATAACAAAAATTGGGAAAAGGAATACCAGCTGCATAAACAAAAAGTGAAGTTGAAAACTAATGCTATTTATTTTAATACTTAATATAGCATCCAAGATCAGCATCTTTAAACAATCACACCATGAATTAGAATACAGGAGTATCTCCTTATAGCATTCTAACACTGGAGAACATAAAAAACCCATAAACATTCTTTATGAATACATCAGTTGGCAAATCAGTTCTGGCAAAATGGTATTTAAGTGGAGCAGCAACCCCAACTGGATCTGATCTTTGAAAACATTTTCTTCCCAAAGTCTTACAGTCTCAAAATCCCCCGAAATACTTATACAAGGGCAAAAGCAACAGCAGTAACACAACTGAGACAAAGATCTACTCCCCAGAGTGATTTAGAGACTTGGGGTAGAAGAGATTTGCAAGTGTTCTTATCCATTTTCAAGTCATTAACACCGGCACAGAGTGGGAGTGAACTGCTACCACATCCAAAGGCAACGGCTTGCACTGACCTTTTTGCATCAGTGGCTCCAACTAAACTTCTGAAGTGCCTCAAGTTTTCCTGTCCCTAATGTGCCCTGCAACAACACGTAGCCCTCCCTTATTCTAGGGGAAATAAAAATTAATTCAAATACAGTCAGCAGTTTCATTCAAGTAGAATGAAAGGAGAACTGAGCTTCTCCTTTCAGAATTGATGACATGATTTGCAAGCTGTAGCGGAGAATTCCTGCTTCCCCTTCCTGAGGGCTGGATAATGTGTCTGCACACAGAGTATCTGGGAATCTAGAAGAACTCACTCCTCAAAGACCACTACTTAAACTGACTAATCTGAATCAATATTACGGCCACAACTGATTCTTCATTTGCTTCTAGTAGCTGCCCTTGTCAACTTAGTGTACTACATTTCTAAAAATCATACGGTTCTTTCTTTGTTTCCAGAGAAAACACTTATTTCCGATAATTTTGCCTCCACAAAGTTATTTTTCAATTTTCTTCAGTAACAGCTATGCCTGCAGGAATGTCTGATTATCCATAAAATGCCTTCTGACAGCTCAGATTCATTACTAAATTACCACATTTAAATTTTTCATGTGCACAGGGCAATTACTTTTATGAATGACTGCCAACAACATTTCACTAAATCTGAATGAATTTTTAAAGGATTCTAATTGCCACTTAGATGACCCTATAACTCTTGTTTTAAAGGTTTTCTTTTCTTTTAGTCATAGTTACCTGTGTTTAATGCAAATGTGTTCCCTCCCACATTTTATACCACTGAAAATTATTTACATCAGAAACAAAAAATATGAAACTAGTGGTGCTACATAATCAGTTAGAGGGCACAGTTAAAATGATTCATAGCCAAAGTCTTGAGCATGAATAATTATCTGTAACCCCCATTTGGAGCTTTGGCATCAAGTTACATTATTCATTTGGGTTTTGCCAGGGAAAATTAATGAAAACCAACTTGACAGACACCTTAAAAAACCTGAGTTTTTCAGATAGTTGAGCCAAAATACACCTTTAATATGTCAATTGAAAGAAAAAGGGGAAGTGTGCAAAGAATGGGTTTTTTACTACTGAAATTAAAAGAAGCACAGATACAAATAAGTGTTCAAAGAGGACAGGTGAGCTTTTAATTACACCACTAAAATGGTTTGGAGTTCTGACTTGTCTCCCAGTGGAGTGTCATCAGGAAACTTCATTAACAGTCTATTTTTTATGCCAAGGTTGTTAATGAAAGTGATAAACAAGATCAGAAATAAACTAATCATTGATGAACTCCCCCAATAAATTCCAGCTAGACATGTTTCGCTTTGAAGTGTCATATTGTGTTTCACATTCTTCATCCACGTGCTTGCTCACTTCTCTGCTCCCTATCAGTTTGTAGAGAGGCATCAAATCCAATATCCCCTTGAAAACCAGCCGGGTTAACACTCCTTGATTTCTTTTGTCTAGAAAGTCAAGGATCAGCTTAACAGGAAAGAAACAAATGCACATCTATAATATCTGTCATGAGTTTGGTCTTGAAAGTAAACCCACCTGCTGCATGAGCAGCAAATGTGAACACAGAGCTCCAAGCAGGAGCTGGCAGGTTGGGATACCACTGAGAATACTCGTTCAGGTCGTCTACACTGTGCATGGCAGCTGTTTGGGCAGAAAATAGGGGAGTATGCCAGGCAAGACATGGGGCATAGATGTAGCTGTATCCATGACAGAATTACAGCACTGAGATTCAAGCACAGACATAACTGAGCCAGTTGCATGCAGGTCCTAAAATGACTCAGAGATAAGCAGTAATTAAAGAAGATGAGGTCTAAGAGAGATGTTTGAAGAAGGTCTCATCAAAAGGGAGATGCTGAAAAATAACCTATAAAAAGGGCTTCAGCTTCTTAAATTATATGTGAAGCAAACGACCCACCAAAATCCAGGACTCCTCGATGACCTTGCTGGTTTTGCCACTGGCTGACTGCAGAAATGTGGGCAACCCAGTGAACTTCTCCACCTCTCTGCTTCCATTTTTAGCAGGGAGGGAATGGGGGAAATTCTGTAAAGATTCTGAAATCTGCAGATGAATGTGCTCCAAGTAATTTTTAAGCAACATTTATCTTCTGCAAGAACAACCTATTTCACTGCAACCTTCAACAAAGGCCAAAACCTCTGAGGGATGGTTGCCAGCAGTAAGTTACACTTCAGAATTCAGCCTTGCACTGGATCCAAGCGGGGGTTTCATCTGCATCTAAACTTTAATTAGCAGCTCTCACAACGCTGCATTTGATAACTTTATTCCAGTATCAAATATCAGCCCTTAACACTTTCTCCTGTGTGCTACTGTCCAAAACATACAGCTACGGATGAAGAATTGCTTGAAAAAGGTGACTCCAGCAAAACCTGCCACCTGTGAGAAACGCTCCGTTGTAAGACAGAGGCAAAAACAAGTCAAACCTGGCTGAAGCTAAGTAAGGAGAGCAGTAAACTGCCAACGCTATACCCTGCTTCCCGGTGGTCCCACTGATCCTGTACACAGTAATGCAGCAAATCCTGGTCTCCTGATCAGTTCCAATGCAGCTCAGCTGGGCTCTGGCTTCACTCTTACTGGCATATTTAAATACAGAGAAATTGTATGTAAATGTATTTCCACTTAGCAGGCAGAGTGGGTTGTGCTTTTCGCTTTTTATGGATTAATTTAAAAGAATTCCAGGTTCCTATGAAAACTGCATATGTACAAGAATAGTTGGGCTTTTTTTCCCCATACACGAGGGTACAACCTAGCATTTCCAAAGATTCTCAACATTTTGCAAATCAGAGTCCTACGCTAAAAACTGAGTTTGAGGAAGCTACCTCAATACATTCTTTTGCTTTCCCTCTCCTCCAGCTTCCCACTTCAAATTCCTCCCAGATGAGCAATACTGAACAGCTCTCCAAAAGCTTTGATGGTCCTATGTCATGTCTCATTCTGAGAAGAAAGGTCGACATTAATAGGAACACTGTTTGTGCCAGTTAACACCTTGTTAACAGTCCTAACAGAAAGTAAACACCACAAAGTTTGCTAGACTTTCACTGAGACATAATTACAACAGTAACTATTTGAAAAACAGAGGATGTTTCCTTTTGGACTGTCGATCATGTTGCCCAGAATTAAAATAAACTGCATTCATTTATTTCTTAAAAAACTCACAATGACAAGAAAAGATGCTAAGCCTGAATGATGCTTGTCCTCCTCATTCCATGAGAGAGGCCCACTTCTTTCCCGCTACAGATGTAGTGTAGCAGACTGTCCCAGGCGAAACAAAGCAAGCAAGTAGTGGAACTGGATACTGGGATTTATTTTAGAACAAAGAGATTAGCGTTTTTACGCTGCCTGATTATCTCACATGCATTCACTTGCTCTCCTCCAAGCTTCCTATACTCACTAAGTGTTGACTGCCCCTCCCCAGAGGAAGATCATTGCTAGCCCAAGAACGCTGGGCAGAAAGCTTTTTTAGTTCTTGATGTGCAGCTGTTCACAGTGACCAGCCTCGGGCATGAGTGGCCAAGGTCCCTGCACATCCCCAAGCATTTGCCTTCTCCATGCAGCGCTCTGATCTCCGGGATCTACATCCACTTACAAGATCTGTACCCCAGCCAGGATCTTCGCCATCTTCTTTCCAGGTCCCCTTCTTTTCAAGACCATTTCTTCTTTTTGAGAAGACACCTTTTTGGCTTCCTCTTCCTTTCAGCACTCCAAGCCTCTGATTTTCACAATCTAAACAGTCTAATGCAAAAGCACAACATGCGATCAGTGTCCTCATTGTTGGCTCTTTCTCAGGCCTGTTTATTAATTGGAGGGTTTGGGACAGTAATCGGAGGGTTTGGAATATGCCACTATATTTTAGTCCACATCATCAAAATTTACGACCGGCCCATACCAACTGCAGCTAGCAACTACCAGGCTTCTGCTGGAGAGTTCAGAAGTTCAGTTTCAGACACTCACACACACACATGCCCAATTATCTGCCAGCTGCATGCGCTCACAGTTTCAGCTATTTATTCACCTTAAGACACAGGCAGATGCGTTAGTCATGTTGAGACGAACTGAAATCTGCAGATTGTTTCCACATAAGAGCCATCTCTCCCAAGAGAACAACATGGTAACCAGATTAGGTAATGTGTCATCCTCTAGGCTTAGTTAACTCCCCACACGTGCTCTGGGTTCGGTTCAAAAGAAAGCAAATTGCCTTCATCCAAAACACACTGAAGTCTGTGAATAGATTATCTCTATGGAGAACAACTGGATCAGGCCCCAGTTGCAGGCTGTCACACTGCTTATGCTTTTGTCTAGGCTGCTCGACGTACAGCCGCAGCGAAGTACTGGCAAGGCAGCATGAAACCAGGAGCCCCCGTTCATTATCATTTTTCATATCTCAGTAGGAAAGAAGCAATTAACAATACCATAAGAATATTCCCAAGTGGATTTTTAAAAGTTTTGAGGCTGGTTAGATGCGTTTTTTTCAAAGCTGACAATGGTTATTCTTAATAGCTCAGTGTAGGAAGATTTAATGGCTTATGTAAGACCAAATGACATAGTCAAAAAAAAACAGAAAAGCTTTAGGCCTTCTACAGGATCTATTTTGTTCTAGCTAGATCAGTGGACTTAATAGAACTTTATCTGTCTCATAACCTTAGGCTATTTAAGCTACAAGAATAATATCTTCTTAATAACTTAGCATCATACTAACACTGAGAATCTGACTTCATGAATATGTTTCCTTTTAGAAAGGAGACATAAACAGAGGGAACCACACTCTGGAAGGCTTAACATGCCATTTATACTTTAGAAAAGGTATTTTCTTTCCATGAGAACTTAGAGCTATGCAACAGTATTAAGTTTATGAGTTACCTGTATTTTTAAAGTTTTCAAATATGACAATACATAATATAGCTAGTTTAACTGCTTTCTCCCCAATAGACTGAGAGTCAATCAGTTGAGTTTATCAATGGCAGAAACTTTCTACAGTCAGAGAAGAATGCACTTTACCCTGCAGCTTCCATCTGTTGAGCTAAGGTCCCAGTACTGCAGTACCCAAGCAGCTCAGAAATCTCTGAATATAGCTCATCTCCTTGAGACAGAGGTATAGCCTTGGGGCTATACCATCACTGATGGTTTGCAGGTAAGGCATTTAGGTAGAGATGACTGATCAACCCAAAGACACCTGAGGTCTACAGAACTGCTGTAATTTGAACTTCATTCAGCTGTGCCCTAAGTTGATGGTCCTCAGTACCGAACAGTCCCTCCTGGAGGATGGTTGTTATCATCCATGGTTCAGTTCAGCAGGCCCTGGTCCTACAGTGCTGACAGCGCTATTATCCATCACATTATTAGTCCTCTGGTTCTCTAAGAATTGAAGAAGCCATCTTCAGAGCTAAAAATCCCCCAAACATAGCTATATACATCATGAACAGTCACAGCTAACAGCCTTGACACTAGGACAAACAAGAGACACTATTAACAACATTGGGAAAAAAAATTATCCTCAGTCCAGCAATGCACTGCTGTCTCTTCTGTTTTTAAATAGCACATCCCTGTCTCTAATTACAGCAGGCAGGATGTGAACAGATGCTTACTGCACCCAGCAGCCCAATGATTCAGGCAAACTTTTAGCTATTAGCAAATCCTTTAGGTAGCTGACTCAGGCAAACAAGATGTGCAAATTCCCCCCAAATGATTAACCACTGGGTTTGCACAAGCTTGGCTCATTGACCACAGCTGTTGGAGATACAAATGTCCTCAGCTGACAGCCCTGTTCTCAGTTTCATCATCATTTTGGGTTGAAAACAAAAATGTCAGCATTCACTGACATCTTGTCTGGAGTTGGGACAGAATACCCCAAATCAGGAGGTGAGGAATTCCTGCATGAAATAAATCACAGGTTGAAGTTACTCAAACCATGAAAAAGAAAAGCACAGAATGAGATCTAGGCTACAGTGATCCCAGCCTGCAGTTCTCTAGATAAATCCTATGGATTTATGTACTGCTTACAGACATCTCAGTTATGAGGCCTGGCTCTGTATCTACCTCCCAAGGAAACAAAATCCACACAGATTTTCAGTGATATGCAAACAGCATGTGAATTCAATTTCTTCAATAACCAATCCTAAGTCCCCAGAAGTTCGCGCTGTTGTGTCCATTTCTAGCTTCTACAGGCACTTCATCAGTCTTTACTTGCAGAGCCAATGTCACACAATGCATCCACTAGTTACTGCTGTGAAAACACCCCCCAGTTTCACACCTTCTAGAAAGAAGATCCTCCAAAAAGGCTGTGCTACAACTTGCATGTGCCTTTCGACAGCCTCTCCAGCACTAAGTAGGCACAGTTCCAGAAAAACAGAACTGATGTTGCAATCCTTCATCTCTCATCACGTTTGTGTCTTGCTCCTGCCACATCTTTTACCCTGCCTTCTGCCTCTGCAGCTCTTCTCTTATGCACAGAAACAACACTCTCTTTGGTAAATATGAGGCTTGCTGATGAAGAAAAACAGAAACGGAAGCAAGCGCACATGCCTTTTTATTTATTTACATTTAGGATGCCATAGAATTTTACTTCAGCTGAGTGGATGGATCTAAGCACTGGAAAGATACAGACAAGCTTTGGGGTGCCTGCTGTAACCAAACAAGGACTGATGTTTAGCATGGAGATGCTGGAAGACTGAAGACATATTAATTGTCAAAGAGCAGATTCCCCAGAGTTTTACAGTTTTTTAAAGCATCACAGCTAATTATACCCAAGACCCAGACTTTCACAAGACAATCATAAAAACGTATAACAGATGTCACAGTTTAACTATAATGGTTCTTAAAGTTTCATTCACTTTCAACTTCATGGGCTCGAATTTTACGTATAGATTCCCCACCACCAAAAAGCTACCAGCTGCTCATTAGGAGTCCCAGCCTGCAAGGTTCTGAGCATCTCTGCAAACTTCAATCATCTGGGAAGTCAGTAAAAGAGATGGGGAACACAACTTGCAGGATCTAAGCCCAGAGAATGGCAGCACAATGTAGAATGCCGGACTGAAAGATTATCCAGGACAGGAAGCCTCTTCCTATAGACACAGTAAATAGGCTTTAGATCAGACTGAGGAGCCAAGGAGCGCAGAAACCCCTTCCCTCAAAACAGGTACTTGCCACCCAACATTTTGCTCATTTTGCTGTTGCCATCCAACATTTTGCTCAAAATGTCATCTGACAATTTTGTTCCTATAGAGCAAAAAGTCACATGGCCTTACAGGCATTTGTGAGTTACTTAAGCTAAAGAGTCCATGTAGTCCAGTTGCATGGAGGACAAACATTTGGGGAAAAGGAAGGAAAGGGCAGGAGTGGAAGCAGGAAGAAACCCTCTTTCCTATGGGACAATCACTCTGGATTAGTGGTGGGAGTAAAAGAGAAAACTGCATTGCTAGTCATACTCTCTCTGGAAAAAAGAAAAATCTGTATTCTCATCTTGCATACACAAATGCAGAGCCTGGCAGTGACTTTTTGGATTAGCAGATCGTAGCATCACTATATCCACTTATTAATTAGCCTCCAAATGATTATTTAAGGTCCCAAGGAACCACAGCACAGTTATCATCAGTGCCCAGCACTAATAGAGCATTTCAGCACTCTGAATATTTAACAGGAGAAATTACATAAATAATTATAATAAAAAGTCTACAGATTCTTAGCCTTACTAAAATAACCAGTACTATACAGTATCCTATTATAATACAAAGACATCAAACTTCTTATTTTATGCTGGTACCATTTTCCCTCCTTCTGAATGATTGTGAGGTCAGGTTGGAAGGGGGGAAAAGAAACTTGTAAGATGCTACATCTCCAGGAGCTGAAGGTGCTTAGCACTCCACAGAGTGCAGACAAATGACAATAAAACAAACAGACTTAAGGAAGAATTGAAGTTATCATTCAGTCTTCACCCAGACAGTCTTACTGGTATCTATTGGATTTTTACCACAGAAAGGCTCAGCAAAGGCGTAAAAGGCTCCTGAAAAGTCCCAGAATTTGCAGTGTAACAACCAAAACTATAACACTGCTGCTACCACCATGTCTATGAACTGCAGTCACAAACTGCACCATGCTAAGCCCTATACAAGTACAGAAGAAATAGTTCCCATCTCAGAAAAAAATTAAAATTGAAAACAAATGAACTGAAGAGAGGAAAGCCAGGAGACCATACAGACTATGCTGGCAGGCTGTCACAATACACCCAGTGGCCTGGCTTGACTGCTGTAGACACCAGTGAACAAAGGAAGCTTTAAGGAAGGTTATGAAGGGAAATAACAAATATTCATGGAGAGGTCCTCCCAAACATGAGCGTTAGCATGAGTCCAGACATCAAGATGGGCACAGTGAGCTAAGTCCAGTCTAAATGGACAGCAATCCTGACATCTCAATAACGACTGAGAGACAAAATACCAGTGGTAGTATGCTAGGATGAGCCTTCAAAGCGAAAGTGAGTAATTTAATGTTTAACCAAACAGACAGCACAGGGAGAAACACAGAAGTGACATAGCCAAAGGGACAGACGAGAAAAAATTGTCTGACAGCAAAACTTAAATGGAAAAAAAATGGGGAGGAAAAATCGGCCAAAGAATATTGGTAACTGAGAAATAAGGAGCTGTGTAGTTGAGTAGGACTGTGCTGGAGATCATACACAGGCAGAACTAAGGCTTAGGAACAGACTTGTCTTATTTGGTCACACCCAGGCTGAGCAGAAGTCATTCTGCTTACAGATCTAGCTGACGGACAGAAGGGCTGTGCCCTGCACAGGGATCAAACCTAAAGCAGGACACAGGCTGAAGAGCTTGCAGGGGAAGATGAAAAGCTCCACATAAATAAAGTTCAGCTTGAGCTAGTGATGACTTGTATCCCTGACCAGGTGAGCAAAACTGCAGTTTAGACAGAAGATGAATGCAAAGATACATCTGTGAAAGCAGAAAACTCACTATTTATGAAATATATTATTTACATACAGAAATAAAAGAGAAAGAGGGAAAGAGAACAGACAATGATGGGGCTTCCCCCAAAATACCAAGTGTGTTGCAGAATAATCCACACACGCTATCCTGTAACGAAAGAACAAGAATCTTTAGTGAAGACAGAGATGTGTCCAAGAAACAGTGATTCTACACGACTAAAAAAACACTAATCCAGACGCAAACAGGGTTTGAAACATCCTTTTCTCTGTGATTCACCAGTGCACTCCAGACTGTACTGACATTATCTGTAACAGTCTGAAGATTACTCTTAAAACTTCCCAGCTCTGACCACAGCATCATTCCCCAGAAAAAGATCAGTAGGTCTGCACCTAGCCACCTTTTCCTTGGCTATGTTCCCAACCAGCAGCAGAGAGAAGATGGCCACGCAGACGCTGTCACAAAAACTCTGTGCCACTCACTGCAGAAGGCAATTCTGTGTAGCAGGAGATCCCCGCAGTGGTAGGATGCTCTGTCTGCTGTGCATCACCAGCACCCTGACAGTCTGGACTAACCTTTGCATGGCAGTCTCACTCCGAACACCTCCAAAGCCCCAGGGTATCCAAACCCAGACACAAGTACATCAGTAGAGAAAGTGAAAAGCACTAAATGAAATGAAGAAATGAAAAATGAAGTTTGAATTGATCCTATAACCGATGTGAATATCCTTAGGGGGAATTATGGGTTGGTCTTTGGTATTCATGTGGACTGTTCTATTTGATGATTGTTTTATAAATGGCTTCCACCAGTACACATGGCTGGCTGATTACAGGGTATGCTATTTCACTGTATCAGGCCATTCCCCATAACACATGTAGCTAATAAATTACTTACTTGTGAGATTTACAACTTTTTCCCCATTCCCCTGTTTTACAAAGTTTTAAAGTGTATCAACTTGTGACACTCCTAAAGACACACCTACAAAGATATTCATAAGCTATGTGTTTAAAAAATTAAAAATTAGACAGTTAGGAGAAAGAGCAGCATTCAGTTATCTGAAAGGGCACATGCCAACCACCAGCTGCAATCAACAAAGAGCTTTGTCACACACAGATTTTCAACACATTGCAACACCAAGAACATAGAAAGCCGTTCCTCCAAGGCTGAAGGATTCCTCATCTTCTACTGGAATAAGTGATAGCTATAACCTTTCACTCAGACATGGTCCTCAGCCACACATGCTCATAATATTTTAATAATTAAGTGTAATTAAATGTTTTCATGATTTGAATCTCAGAAATAATTACTTAATCAGTTTCTTACTCAGTATTTCTGAATTTGGAATTTCTTACCGAGTTTGGAATCCTGAATCACTGAATGCTCCCAATCACTTCAAAGAATAAACATTTAAGATCTTTTTCCACACATACATATTACAGATCATAAAACAGACCATGAACAACCTTGTGCTCAGCTGAAAAGAACTGCTTGTCTAACAATCCTGAGGAAAAAAACCTAGATTGTCCAGGCCAAACTGCATATGAAAACAAATCTGTTCTAAATGGGTAGATTGGCTGCTCTCAGGGTTATACACAAGACGTAGCTCAAAGTGGACAAGCAGTATGTTACTCAAAACAATATTCTCAGCTAACCCTATTCACCACTCAAGCAGTGAATAGTAGGTTTTCTACAGATCTGTCTTTATCTTCTAACCTAAAAAGCTCATTCCCCCTGCAGGATATTATTTTCTTCAGAGTATGGCCATAGTGAAAAGATTTCAAGATACATCTCATGAAAGAATCTCTTGGAGGCAAGACAGCCTTGAAGCTATCTAGATTTATGCACAAACATTTTATTTCAGTAAATGTCAAGACTTTTTCTCCATGGCAGATAGGCCCAAAACACCTGTGTGCAGGTTCAGATATGGATTCACTGCTTGAATTTAGTCTTCTTATTTAGTTTTTTTTACTGTTCCAAAGCATTAGCTATTCCAGAAGGATGATGCCTTTACTATTTTTGGTAATAACAGCACGCACTTCTGTAATTTTCAGGTTCTTATACTGAACTCACATCCAATGCCCAAGTACCATAGAGTAGTGCACTGAATGCTGGCACAATGGTTATTATCATGTGCTGGTTTTCCCCTCCACTTCCTAGGGGAAAGGACCATGCAGAGTAGAGTGCACTGCTCAGGAGAGCAGTCTTCAAAGTGGAGGAAGAAGACAGGCTTGTTTGCAAATTGGACCATGCAGGCTAATATGCATTTATTTTATAGCAAGTTCCTACACTAGTAACAGAATCACAAAAAAATGCTAACTGAGAACAACCTCAAGAAATCATAGAATCCACATTCCGTGCCGAGGAAGAATCACCTGTACCTTTGTCCTTTCTGGCAAATGTTTCTAATAAGTCTTTATTGTCTTCCAATGGCCCTCACCGCCTCTTCACGCACTATCTGTTTGCTCCATTTTCTTGGTTATCTAGTATCTGTCCTAAATCTTTCTTATTGCAGATTAATCCCACTAATTTAGAGATGAGATTATTCCCCCCTTCTTTTAGGAGTGCCATTATTTCTTTATTACATGGGTGGCTCATACTTCTCCTTCATCCCTTTCTCAACAGATGTCTGAATAGCTGTGATTCCCTCAAATTCCCTTACCACCACCCCTGTACTTGAGAGGATCCTCCTCATTGTTCAAAAAACTCCACAAATCTTCATCTATCTGATCCTCCTGGTGTGGTAAAAACTGGAGCAGGTCCTCATCACAAAGTTGTCCGTGTCCTTCCCTCTTTCCATACCCATGAGTCTAACTCCTTTCATGTTTTGGATTTAAAGCAATTATACATACTGTTGACAAAAGGGGGAAAATCTCCCCTTTTGTCACATCTCACTTCTCTGAACAAGTGATGTTCCCTTTTATCCCAATTCATTTGCAGTTCTCCCAAGAGGTCTCAGATAGGCAGGTAAGTCATACTGTTTATCACATACGAAAACTTCTAGTTCCTTTTATTTATTCCCTCACTTCATCTAAGAGACCATTTGTTCTAGGCATTATTCCTAGCTTATTTCATACTGACAGAAATTCTCCGTTGGGATCTTTGAAATTCCATCTTCTAAAGAGCTTTGATTTTATGTGACTGGGTGGAGAGAAAGACAAAGGTTTAGAAGTTCTGCCTTGGTAAAACACACTCGCCTCCAGTCCATCCTACATAAGCAGCAAGTTATAAAAAGCCTAATTTACACACAGTATTTTTGTCTGCCTGTTCAATGTCATTATAACATTAACACTGCTGCTGAAAGATGGGTTTGCCAGCAATGGGCTAAGTGGAAACATTAATGTGACAGTTTATTAATCAATTCCATCTCACAAACCCTAATGTAACAAAAACAAGCATAAATAAATGCCTGATCTGTTAAAGTAATATATGGCCTTCACACTGAGATACAGGCCTACTTTAAATTTTTTGGCAGATTTAGTTCAGGCTGCTAACACTTTGGAGGATAATATACTAGCTAAATATATTAATGGTTTAAGTTTGGGTTGTGTTTGAATTTAATTTTCAGTGAAGTTCAGTACTGTTGAAAGGCGCTGGATCAATAGTGCTGGTTTTGAGCATATTTATCTCAAACTTTCCCCCGCAGCCTTAGGACTCTCAGATGAGAAATGGCATTCAGCTTAGCTGGTACTGACTTAGCGCTTGCTGGTTTCTCAACTTCTGAGGACCAGTCCTAATTAAAAAATAAGGTGGACGATACTAGGCATGAGATAGTCTGTTGACTATAGAGAAAACTCAAAAGTAATCTTCAAGCTTTAAGCTGGCAATACTTACAGCTCTGTGCCCCTTTGCCCCAGACGTCCATCCTCACTCCCGTACTGCCCCTTCCCATGTGCTGCCAGAAGAGGCTGTGCCTGCACATGGGGAACCAGAGGGCAGAACTGGATCGAAGCAAACCCATTCATCACACTTGTACTGCCACAAAGCAGGGGGCTGTATGGGAAGGGAAGATGGGGAGGGGTCCAGCTCTTTCTTTCAGTAGCTGTGCTGGCTTCCTCCCCGGTTAAAGCACTCGTGAAACCCTAATGTCCATTTACTGCCTGACATCAGACAGGATGAATCCAGATCTCCCTCATTTTTTCTCTCTTGTATATATACAGATTGAAAAGGAACCATACTGTTCAGCTTGGACAACATTTTCGCATGGGTTGAAAGAGAACTGAGCGAGATAAAGCCTGTCACATTCCTCGTCATAATCGTGTACAGATGTTCCATATTAAAAACTAATATTTACTGAAATACTTTCAAAGTTGCATCAGAGCTCCTCAGAGTGTGTTAAAAATAAGCACATGCAAAATATTACATTTAGCTGGGAGCCAGATTCCTTCACCAAAACTACAGATGACTATATGACTGTTTCTCTGCTAATATGATGAACCAAATCAATCCCCTTCATCTGAACACCTCTGAACTCAGGGACTGGTTTTATCTGAAACTGTATTTGGCCAAATGATTGTTACACTCCAGTGAGTACATGACCACAATCAAAAAGTTCACGGCATGATCAGTTTATTACATGAAGAAATGTAATAAACTATGATTTAAACTTAATAGCCTCAGACAAATTTGCCTGCTTGTTCAACAGAGTGAACTTTCAACCTCCACTCATTTACAGAGATCCAAGATTCCTCCACTACACAGAGCAATCCAAACTGCCTCAGCAGTTCACAGAATCACAGAACGGTTTGGGTTGGAAGGGACCTTAAAGACCACCTAGTTCCAACCCTGCTGACATGCCAGGGACACCTTCCAATAGACCAGGTTGCTCAAAGCCCCATCCAACCTGGCCTTGAACATTTTCAGGGATGGGGCATCCACAGCTTCTCTGGGTAACCTGGTCCAGTGCCTCACCACCCCCATAACAATAATAATACTACTAATAAAACAGCACATGTGGTTCTGATAAGAATGAGCTAAATAGGATGGCCTTAAATTCCTATCTGATTAAGAGACCATCATATGACAAATCCAGCAGAATCAAGTATCTGCCTGAAAACCACAGAAAGTGCTTGATTTACAGCACTAAAGTGGATGTCTGCCATGATTTTCGCACACTTTGCTATCTTGGCTGACCTCTCCCAGACTTATTTTCTGCACACCAACAGATTTCACATGTTTTTAAATATGGTGACAACCAGGAATTCATAAATAATATATCTCCACTGAAATATAACTGCCATGTCTGAGCAGTTCCGGCTCCAGGCTTGATCTGCAGCAAAAGCCAGACAGCTTAAGTTTATAGCAGCTCTCCCCATTCTGCAGCTACACTATTAAAATTATTCCACTTGTACACAGCTGCCCAGATGTCGACGGCTCAAGCTAATGCTACCTAAATACCAGAATGAAATACTGCCTCTTGTCAGAAAAAGTTACAGTCATGCATGACAATTTTACGTAGGTAAAACTGCAGAAAAAAGTGCATCGGACAGAGTGTGTACATGAACACCTTGTTTCAAAAAAAAAAAAATATATATGTGAACTTATCAAACTTGTGTTTGTTTTGTCAACAGACATCTTCAGCGTTATTCATGGCCATCACACAGGAATGTCAAATAACATTCACAGACTGGAATATCATTTCACTCCTGCAATCCAGGTCACGGTCCCTGTACCCTTTATACAATAGTTTAGGGAAAGCCAAGCAAAGAGGTATCACTTTCGAAGGGACTACTAGTTTTCTGTTTGGTTGCTAAATATAAAAGTCTGGCTTGCTGGCAATTCCTCTATTCCTTCTTGCCTCTCAAATTGCCTGAACTGCTCTCCTGGATCAGAAATCCTAGGAAAAATAGGATTCACTCTAGACCCCAAATTTGTGGTTCCAGCTTTCAGTATGAAAAAGGAAAAGAAAGAATTAATGAACATACAGAGGAATTTTCACAGAGGCATGTACACATTAACAGATATTTTGGTCTTCTCACCACCTCCCCTGATCTATTTTCATTTTTCTTCTAAAGTCTTTTTTTCTCTGTTTCCTGAGCATCTACACTAAAGACACTGTAAGGTGCTTGGGACATCTCAAAAGGTCTATCCTGATCTGACATCACTAGTCACAAACTGACTGATGCTAAAAACCTCTTCTTCTGTCCCTCCACGCCACCCCCCACTCTGAAAATCATCAGAAGCCACGATGTCCTATCTGATTACAACCATAAGGCACCATCTGAGACAGGAACTGAGACCAGACTCCCTTGTTACTCATCTCAGATTCTACAGATTTGCAAATATAAAAAAGTTCCATCCCTCCTCTGTAAAACATACAACATAGCTCACAAGAAAAGCTGCGCAAAAATGCCCCTTCAAACAGCCACATGAGGTAAAACTTACCAAGATGCATGAAAATCTTATCATCTTTAGTATCTTGGGTGCTCAGAGCAACTTCTAAACTTACTTCAAATGTTCCATTTAGTCACCCACACACAAGTGATTTATAACTGTCCTAAAAGTTTTTAAAATCCTTAGAAAAAAAGTTAAGAGCAGGCACCAAGGTATCTTCACAAGCAAGACCTGGTATTCTGTGGGTGTGAGAACCACAGAAGACAGCCAATACCTTTTGGCACAGAGAAAAGGAGTCCTGTTACTCTCTTCACTCAAACATACAGTCTTTGAAATGAGAGATGGGAAAGTCCAAGTCCATCTCGCAGTCTAACAAGAAGGATCATTCCCCCTGGGCTTATCCACCCATCAGTGTCCAATTACTCAAGCGATGGACTCTTCTGCCTCATGTCCTGGGAAAGTATCTGTTGGTGTAATCAATCTCACGGCTAAGCAGATTTCCTACTTGCTCAGCTGAAGTTTTCCTTTCCCCTGTCTCATTCCACTACTCCTAACCACTTGCAAAACGTCTTCTCATTCTATGAGTTGTTGACTCCTCTTCTATGCCTTCTAAACGTCACATTTGCATTTCTAATGAATCACACAGTTCTCTTCTACTGTTAATGTTATACTTTGACCATTCTAATCTTTCATTGCTATTAACAATGATGTGATTTCCAAATCCAGCTAGGGTGGAGAAACTTTGTAAGAATAAGTAGAAAGGTAGTCCCCAGGTTGCTGGTCACCAGAAAGTGTGGATTATTCTGCCTTCTGAGAACTTTCTAATGAAAGGAGAGTACATTCTTCTAAGCCCCAGAAAAGTCCTAGATACCAGACACTGAGGGACACAATCAGTGATCACATCTCAAATGCCTCACCTCAAGGGTCTTCCCCCTCCCACCTGCCCCATGCTTATGCTCCAGATATAGAAAAAGCTGCTCTCAGCACCAGCTCTCAGCCTCTTGAGTCCTTCCCAGGGCACCAGTGGACTGGTCTAAGAGATCCCAAGAAGAGCGTACCTGAGCAGTAATCAAGATACCTTTTCCACAGGTTCACTGAGACATTTGGTCTACAGCAATCTTAAGTGTGCTGGCTCCACAACAGCCTTTATGCTGGCTTAACTACACCAGCACGGTCTGTGGTAGAATCTGGGTACAGGATAAGGGCACATAAATGCTATTATGCTACTGTCATCGCTGTAGCATCTAAGCCCTTTCTCACTAGTGACAACTTCTCCCTCCTGTGGTTTGTCTTTCCATCCTGTTCCAGAAAGAACCACAATATAGGAAGCAGCCTTGTTTTGGTAAACAAAAAAACCGATTTGTTTTGTGTCTTTTAATGTGCCCCTTGCCATGGATGTCATGGATGCTATGAGTCAAGGAAATGCATGTTGGGAGTAGGGAGCAAACTGGTTTGTAAGAGTTATGCAGAGGATCAGGAACACCATCAGCCAGTTACGGCAGACCTTCAGTAGACCCAGGGTGAAATCCAGGGCAAGGCCAGACAGAGGGAGCGAGTTCTACATGCACAGGCTAGCGGAGTTCACTCTGAGCACTCTCTCCTGTGGAGAATTGGGACAACTCCTGATGATATAAGAATGCACAAGTGCTAGCGCAGATACATCCACCTACTCCAGTTCGCTAAGGCCCGCTCAGATGGTGCAGCCGTGTGACTGGCTGAGTGCAGTTAAGTGCTTGCTAATACCCCATGCACACACTGGGAACTGTAATGGCTCTTTGTGAGATGCTTTCCAGATACTGCCTGACTCTTCCACAGAGCAGGCAGTTCTTATTAACATTTTAATAAATTGGGTCAATAATTGCAGCAAAAGCCCCAGTGCTGATCTAGTGCTAAGCTGAAAAGGAACAAGGAACAGCACTTGTCTGGAGCACATCCCAGTGTTACACAGGGCCACCTCTGCACTCAGCTCTGCACTTGTAAATCCGGTCACACTCAGTCTAAAGGTCATATTCATCCTTTTGAGAAATCCCATGGCAGTGGGAACTGTAGTTTTTTGGTGACCGGCATGCTTCATGGTTTGCTCCTAGCAAATAGTGACTGAGCTGCTCTACAGAAAGGGCTGCAGTCGGGCAAAGGCAGACAGAAGGCCCGAGAGCCCAGCAGGCAGGTACACCCCATCAGCACGGCTACACAACAGGCAGCTCTCAGGAAGGTCCAGTAAGCAAACATGCAAGACAAGGGTCTGCAAGGGCAAGGGCACGCTCTTCTCTGACCCACTGCACGCCTTGTTCGTTGCCTGTGACAGGCCCCAAGTCAGAAAGACATACCCTAAATCCCATGTTTATCTTGAGACAAACCACTCAATTTAACACAATAAACTCTTTCCAGCATTGTTAACCTTGTCTTCTGTAGGAGGCAGACAAAACACACGTTTTGAAACACAAAAGTTCTTGCTGCTCATTGAAATTAAATCTCTCCTCCTCCTTTACACAACATCTTTCAAAGGAGTCCCAGCACAAGTAGAAATGCCGGATACTTCTGCAATACAAATAACAGTATCAAAATTGGCTGTGAAGCTTTTGGTAACTGTTTGACCTATGCTATGCTTCTTCCAACAGCTATATTTTGCCTTTTTGGCCTGGTAAAAAAAAGGCCTGTCTGTACTAGCTAACACCTCTTCAACAGACACACTCACTGCCTGAGGGGATAACAGAAATATGTGCAATCAAATCTGAAGTTATCATGACTAGCTAATTGGGGAAATTATAGAAGCTTTTATACATTACTGCATTCCATAGAATAAGAACATTTTTTTTTCTTTTTTAATATAGGCAGACATTTAAACTTTTTTAACCTATTCTTCATATGCAAATCTCTGTCACTAGTTGGTTTCTTCTGATTTCTCTTTTGTTTTCAGATTTAAATCATTCTGAAATAAAATAATTGTTAGTGGTGGGGTTTTTTGAGAGAGTAGTCCAATTTTATGGCAGGCTATTCTAGAAGTGTACAAAGGAGGACCTGACTACTTAAAGGTGTTAAAAGCTGAGATTTAGACTTGTACCATCAAAGCCCCCTACCAAACTACAGAACAGTTTATACTATTGCTCAGACTATCGAACATCTCCTCTCTGAATAGTTCAGGTTACAGGAATGGTCACCCTCTTCTGTAAATTTGCAAGATTTCTATTGATACCTTGCTGTAAATAGGAGCAGAGTTCAAACTCTTTGAAGCAACAACTAAAAAACTTCACAAGAACATCCCTCTGATCAAAAATGTTGCCCTTATAAGTGTACATAGTGAAAAATACTTCAGGAAGAGTAGCAGTAAATGTGACATCTAGTAAGGTAACTCCCCGTGTCAGGTAAACAGTTTGAAAAAAATCATGCTGTTTAACATGTCGAGTATCCTCCTTGCCAGGAGGAAAAATTCTCTGCTTAAAGCATCTGATGATGCCTAATCTCCTTTTCTTGTCTGACACCTGCTCTGATATTCCAGTACCTTGCACTTTGTAAGTGTGTGACAAAATTAGTTTTTGACAAAAGCAAAAGCATCTTTTAAAGAAATTCACTCCTCCCAAACCTAACATCCACAGGTGTGTCTATAGTGGATTTTCACCACCACAGACTAAGAAAAGTGCCCTTAAATGGAATTCTGACTTGGAGGTTTGAGTTTAAAAGCAGGCTTGTTTCTCTGCATCAGAAACTGGACATCCACAAATACATGCAGTTTACAGAATGAATGTACGGCAACACTTGTTGCATTTTACTATCCCATAAGCTACTTATTGTGCTAGGACAAAAAGGCAGGTTGAAGCCCCCCTGAAAACATCAAGGACGAGGATAAATAACATCAGTTCAGCTGGTGGTGATTAAAAGATTATGTACAAAATCAGAACAAACTAAACCAAATGTTTTCACTGGAGCAATGTCATGATTTTCTCTTGACAGCTTACCAGAAATGGGTCCAAATAGCATCTCAAACTCTATTTTTGAGTTCTTTGTAACGATAAGGAGCAACTGACAAAACAACATAATACAGGAGATGTTCATATTCATTCACATTGGCTCACCGCCCAATTCAGCTGCAGATTTGGACTCCAAACATGCCAAAGTTTAGAAATAGTCAGTGTTGATTTTTCTATTAATTCTAATTTTAATAAACTTATTTCTAACTTCTATTCCACTTCTGGCTTCTGCTGGGAACTGGTAGAAGAAATCCCGAAATAGGCATATGCTGTACCATCCATCTATACACAAACAGGAAGGGAAAATACTAAACTCTGCAACATGCAACAGGACTGTGAGTCAGAACTGCAACTGGAACCTGAATTTTGTGCTTCCAGATCTTAAGCTATTTTAAACATGCAGTCTTAACATCGATTTGGCATGAGATTTTGCATTTCTAATATAAAACAAGTACTCAGTACTCAATCTCATCTCTATTTTCAGGAGCTGTGTAAGGAAGGAAAAGCTTTCCTGTAGCCTTGCTACTACTGCCTGCCTATATTTATTTTGCAGGCAGCTAAGTAAGAGATGTCTGACCAGGGGACTACCCATGCATTGCCAAATGGAGAAAACACATGAGAGGCTAAACAAATCAGGCTTCAGGCTTTTCTTCTCATTTAATAAATACTTCCATGAAAGTCTCCCTCTCTTTCCTTTCCTTTTTACATACACACACAACCTTTTCTTTGCTTTTGGACAGAGAACCAAAAGGCCCTCTTCCCAGGAGCTCTGTATTAGCTTCATCGTGAAGTAAAAACCATCTCTCACATACAAGTCCCTTTTAAGCTAGGACTTTCACCCTTGGCTCTGCCAGAGCTACGCTGCAGCAGCATCACAGCCATGCCAATGCCTGGCCACGTACTCCACTGATCTGGACTCTACGCTGCAGACCTGATTTCCCACTCTGACCTTGGTCATGCCTTGCCACTACAGACTTGCCTGGCAATCACTGCACTGTGTCTGACCCCAGTTACTGTCCTGACATGCTCCTGGCCCTGACTCACTTGCTGACTCAGCTTGACCCACAGACCTGCCTCATCACTGTACTGATCCACCAGACTAGGCTCTGGCTTGACCTCAGCTGCCATCACTGGGCCTCTCAGCTTGCATCACCCCAGCACTGCAGGGCTGCATCCCTGCTGGTAAGAATCCTTGCATCTACCAGCCTTGTCACAACACCTCCTCTGCCCCTGCTGCTCCCTGGTACTGCTTGTGGCCTTGCACGGCAGCCCCACAGCTTTCCAGCAGAGCTCTGACCCCAACTAATCCCCTACAATGTGCAAAGACATACAGGATCTCTCCAGAACAGCAACATGGCTCAAGAGTTTTCATCCATTACTATTTTCCCAGGGATACACTTTCTCTGCATATGAGAAAGGAGGAAAAATGCAGCTGTTGCAAACGAGTCTGTCAAACCCTTTATTCACCTAAATTACCACCACACTGAGATCTAGAGCTGAAAATCTCTCTCCGTTGCTGTCTAGAATAGTGCATCTTAACATCTCTTTTCTCCTGCTATCGCTTAATAGGTTCCCTTAATGAGCAAGTACCTCAGAGAGTAAACTACTATAAGCACAGATGATAAAAACACATTCAGCAAGAACAGCTCATACCACTTCCCTCTCCCTGTTGGCATTAAGACAACAGCATGCTCTGTGTTTTAAGGGGGGGCAGGGGGGAAATTGAAGAAACCAAGCACATTATTTTCACATCTCATTTGTACAACAGATGAATAGTTTTTAAACAAGATCACCTCATTAGCCCATTAACATCCATTTTAAGACACTGAGAGAAAACAGTTTACAAAACAAGAGAGGAAAACTCTAGCTTTCCTAAGATATGTCTCTCACTAGACCCCTGCCAACACTAGACTAGGGTAAAAGAGGCACGAACAAAGAGTCAGGAGACCAAAGCAACCAAGTATCTCAGGACATGCAGCAGACACTCACCTCTGCGGAGATCCTTTACATCCACCGCAATGATGTCTAGCTGACAAGGACTGGCAAGAGGCAAGAATGATCTGACAACTAGGATTGGTGCAGAACACAAGACTTTATATCTAGGACCTGCCTTCTGAAATACCTGTTGGCATATTGAAACATGGCTTATTTGTAAGGAGCTGGCAGTGTTCATGGTGCTACACAAGCTATAGGAAAATATAAGCAAACTGATAAAAGTCAGCATTAAGGCTTTGCTCATTCATATTGGCTGAAAAGTGGCCCCAAAGATCTTATTACCTAGATGACAAGAAGGAAGCTAATTTTTCTAGTACCACAGAAATTGGAAAGACTGGGCTATTTTCAAAGTCTGTTCTCGATCAAAGTTTTCAATTTTTGGTTTATAAATTATTTGGGCCCCTCCACAATGAGCTGCATTATGTCTGTCTTAATTGTTACTTCTTTTCTGATAAATTCTCTAGGCTTACTATGCAAAATAAGACATTCAGTGCTCTAAGCAGGTACAAAGAACCCCATGGTTAAAGCACTATCAGCATTGGTCTGTATCAGACTTCCAGGTATTTTTTTCAGACAGACATAGCTAGCAAGATGCCAGTTTAAACCCAGTTTAGAGTTGGAATGCGTAGAGGTGTGGCCCTAGACCTCTGAAGTGCTCTGACAGCACAGTGACAACCCAGGCTGCCCCTGGGACAAGGGTTTCTGCTTGTTGGTTCTGCTGCAATGGAGAAAGAGGGACCTGGTTTCCTCTACCTGGCTATACTTGCAGCTGCAATACTGCTCCTCAAGTAAACCCCTCAGGGATGCCTACTGCACAGAATAGGCTATCAGGACTAACAAATATCTCTGCCACTATTCTCTCTCCCTTCTCTAATACTGATCAATAAAATAACTGATTCTGAGCATATACAACAGCACTAATATTCAGCCAGGTAAACAGCATACTCTTCAACTTCTGCACTGCATCAGAGAGAAGCAAAAGGCAGAGGGAGACAGGTCAGGCCAGATCTTAGCTTTATAAAATATGCATGGGATTCTTAAAGTCTATAGTACTATAAGTACTTCTATCTTGAAAGACTCTCCACTCATTCCTCCACAAAGTAAATCATGCAACTGACTTTCAGGGAGTTACGCTTCAGAAACTAGAACGGCCTTCCTTGAACTTCCCTGAGTTCACAAAAAGCACACATCTGCAGACAGCAATAGAAAAGACTGAGCTGGTTCATCCTTAATCATTACCCAAGCTAAACACATGCCTTTGTAAGGTATCACCACTGGCTTCAGCAGAACCTGAACAGAACAGCAAAGAATCCAGCAACAGGCCTAAAACCCACATCAGCCTTCGGATGGGCACAGGCCAGCTGAGTGTCCTGTGGTATCTGCATGCAGGTTTTGCAAGGAAATCCCCCATTTTGGCTAGAAGGGGCATAGTCCCGCTATCCTGGACAAAAAATGGGGAAAAAATATTTCTAAATTAGTCCCTTCTCGGTCCCTTGCATGCTCATTTCTGTGGAAGAAAGCAATTAGACCCTTGATATTTAGGTCAGCAAGCCATTTCCTCCCTCCTTCAGTTGAGACAATGCATTGTAAGTATTAACAGCAATCTTCTCATGAGGTTAGGCCAAAAAAATACAAAATTCAGTACTCTGAACAAAAATCTAGGAAAAGACTAGAAACAATATTTTTTGTGGGTCTAAGTAGAAACTAAGAAGTTTTTATCATTCCAGTCCAGCAATATGCCTATCTGCTTATTGCATTTATACAAAGAAAATTACAAAAAGAAAATGCAAAGGCTGTCAGAGTAGCACAGTAGCTGCTGGGAAACTGTTGCAAGCAGTGTATAACCCTTGCTGTAATGTTTATGCCCTGGAAAAGCAGCTTCAATGTGGAGAAGGTCGTGAACGGTGGGTTTGCAGGCCACAGGAGAGATCTCGGTCCTTGGCCTGCTAGGGAAGGCCTGTGCTAATTATGCAGGGCAAAGGGAGGCACGGCTGTCTTAATCTTCACTGGGAAGGGGAAATCACTGTTTGGGAATGGTCAATACATGCCTCACTGAAGCAATGAAGCCATTAAAACAGTTGCCTAGAGCATCAGCTCATCTCGCAGGCTGCTCGTGCAATCCACCAGGAAACCTACAGCCACCTTGAGGTGCCTTTACATGATACCCCTCAGCTATGGAATTGCAACAGATTAGTTTTCACTCCTTTGTGTCTGTGACACACAGCAGACCGCTAGATCTATATAACGAGAGGGGTTCAACGTACCACTTAACATGTTATTGCTGGTACTTCATGTTCAGACAGGATGTTTTACTCAGAGACCCACACCACACCGCATGCATATTAAGTCAAAACCCTGTTACATGCCTCTGTGATGGAAAATTCCTTTTCTTGTGCAAAACTATATGGGCTTGAGTGAAGGAAAGCCCAGTTATAAATAATTCACCCAAATAATGAAGCAATCTTAAGACCTGGGCAGAACGCTGTATGGTAATTCTTTTATGAAAAATAGCCTCTTTTTTCTTTTCTTTGCAACTCAGAATTTATTGGTTTTTAGAAAAAGCAATGCCATATTTTCTGTCAAAATACTACTGGAAGACTATTGACAGCCAAGGTCTGCCCTTAACTAACCAAAATGCTATATTTTTAAAAGGAACTGGTCTGTATAAACACAATCTTTGGCTGACTTTCCTGAAAACTCCCAAAGAACCTGTATGCTCTCTAGCTCACCCACTTGAGGAATGGGTGGGCAGCTCAGCAATGTATCCATTGATGCTTCTCTCCAGTTTTCCACTCCTGGTATTGCAGCACTGAGACACAGAGTGAGGCCTCAGTTTTGTGCTGAGCTGGACAAACTCACAGGAAATTCAAGTGCAGCTGGAATGCCTCCACCATGCTTTTTGCCACCATCAGACCAACAGTAAAACTTGCCCCCAGTATATTAAAATTTAGGTTCTGTAACACCAAATTTCATAGACTCCAACTTTACAACACCCTAAAGAAATAATATAAGCATTTTACAGAACCAAGACCCATTTCAGCCTTCACACACTGCTCCAGCAATACAGCAACAGCTACAGAGCAGCACAGGGCCTGCATATTTGTACAGTGCCACCATCTCTGTCCTTGGCACAGGGGCAATGTCAGGGATGAGGGTGTGATTGAGGCATTCTGTGCTCCAGAAACAGAAGCAGCTGGGTAAAGCGTCTGCAAGAGAACCCGCGGGGGCTGCTCTAATTTAAACTGGCCCCTGAGCAGCTGAGAAGCTGAGGAATAGAGGCAGAGATGGCCTCAAGCCACTGTTGTACTCTCTTCCTGAAACTGCACCTTCTGAAGCACAGCAGAAAATAACAGCAGATTGTAAGAGAGCCAGGAATGAAGCTGGGCAGAACAAAGTCTCTTTTACCCAGACACCAAAAACACCCCAAAACTGCAGCCCTGTTGCAAGCTAGGATTGCTCGCTACTTCACCTAAATAAGGATGAGGAAGAGGGAAATGGTCCAGCTTCTGATCATGTTTATTCCAGGTCTTCTACTGGGTAACGTCATTTCACTTCCATAGCATTGCTTTTGAATTACCCCTAGGAAACCAGGAGAAGTCAGCCCCTCTTAGCATACAGAACTCATCCAAATTTGAGGTATCATCTTGGGATCATCCCAGACAGTCAGAGCAATCACTTTGGGCCATTTCCTGATCAGAGCGTTAAATGGGTAACAAGCAGAGAACTCCAATGTGTCATACAGTGATGAATCTTACTCCAGCACAGTGCACCAACAGCAGGACTGCCTACATCTGAGAGATTACATTGGTCAAATAAATGGAACTGCTCTTCCTTAACAATATATACTCTCAATAGGAGGAGGGGGAAGGGGTAAGAGAGGGAGAAAGAGGGGAGAAATGTGGAAGAAAAAAGCAATGCAACACTTTGTCCCACAACATGGTGAACACACAGAAGCTGAAGCAGGAAGCTGGAAAGCCTCCCATGTCCCTCACAGCATCTAAGACCATCTCCTGCATGCTCAGCCCTGCTGGCGGAAGGCTTTGGAAAACCTGGACAGGAGAAAAGCACTGCCTTCTGCCACTGCTGACTGCTGTATGAAGGTGGGGCACCATTCTAGCTTAGCAGAGTTAAATTTCTCATTTGGATTCACTTACTTTGTATCTTAGAGTTGGGAGGAGTGGGATGGCCTCCAGATACGTCTCCAAATGCAATTCAGGCTTGAGGACTCGGATGCTTTCAGGATTTTATTTCAAACCAAATCAAAGTTAGGCTTCTCCTGTAAATTTAAGTGATTATCTGAAGATTCAGGCCTGTAGAGCCTTCTGTGATGCACAGTGGTTTTGGGAAATTTCATGTATTCTTGGGTCTAATTATTGGCAGATTCAAGTACACAAATAGAGCTTTAGTCTCCAAATAATTTTAAATATAAATTCTTGGGTTATTGGCCAAAATCATCTCGAAAACTGAGTCTGCAGTGGCTGCAGTATGCAACTGAAAGCATTTCTCTTAACTGCCTCTCTTCCCTTCCAGTACCAGTCACCCTGTCTCCCCTTGCCAGCACTGAATACAGATCATGACAAAAGAGAATTCAAAGCTAGTGCTGAACTTTCTTATATGGAAAGCCAGCATCCTCCGACCCCCTGAGCCGGCCGGCACAGGGCACACTGACCATATGACGGAAGGGTATTAATAAGCTCACCACTGAAAGAGGAGCTTTCCTCAGCCCACCACGCACCATGTGTGCACACGTGGCTCGGGAACAAGAGTGGCCTCATGGCACCCGATCTTCCTCCTGGGAATCTGTTAGCAAGTTATTTACAGAGTTTCTTTGCCTCAGGGAAAGAGAGTCAGCACACAGGAACCAGCAAGCATGAAACCAGCACTAAAGTGGCTTTCATGCAGCTGGTGTAGTCTTCAGTGAAAGGTACCTTCTCCTACACGACCTTATTTCTCTGTACATCCTCCCGTTGCTACTATGAGGGTAACCATATTCCCTACCTAACATGGGCGTTGCAAGAAGCGCATCAAAGCTTCTAAGTGTGGTGGTAATCAGTCTTAACTGCCTTAGAAGACAAGAACTTGTTTTGAAAGCAGAGTGGGCTTTGCAGATTTGTAACAACAAATACAAAACAACTAAAATAACAATGTCAATTTCTATGGGTGGGGAGAGGGGTAACTAGTCTTTTTGCAAAGACAAGAAAGGAAAGCAAGCTGTATTTTTAGCCTGATTAATCAAAACTAATGAGCCCCTAGAACCTTATGTCTCTCTCAATCAGCATACTATCAGCAGTGGCAGTATACTAGCCTTTCTCCATCAAAGAGCAGCCCAGGGGCCATCTAATGACACTCCAGTGTGAGTGACTCAGAGTTTCTCCATAAAGTAAAGCTTGCCTAAATCTCCAGACCAGATGGCTGAACTGTGAGACAATCCGTCAGATGGCTCTGAAGTGTTTAATACAATTAAGGATATGCGATCTGGAAATGCCCTGGGCTCAGACAATTTGTCCACAGATTTCTGTAAAGCTTTCAGAAACAAATCTGCACAGTCTTCTTCTGAACAAGCTTAACAAGATTTCTTAGCCAACAGCAAGGGAATCAGCCATTAAGTGAAGCAAACAGAACCCCTTGCTAATGCCTTCTCTCGCCCCTGTAATGGGCAAGATAGCAAAGGAACAGAACATCAACTGTTGCCAAACATCATGAAATAGGATCAGTTTCTCAACAGCAAACACTTTGTGTGCATAGTGCTTTTCATCCAAACAATATAAACATCCATTCTCTCTACTGTCCTCAAAGACTTGCAATTATACCTACTGTGCAGATAGGAAAAGTGAGGCACATTGCTACATAGCTTGTCTCCACCCAGGAGATGGTGGGAGAACAGCTTAACTTAAAAGGCGTAACTGCCTCTTCCTCTTCACTAACCCTCTTCACCCTTTCTTTGCTTTCCACCTGCACCACCATCAGCCTAAGGAAGCAGCTCCCAAACCCCTAACAATTTCCCACACTCAGGAAGGCAGCTTGCCTTCAACACTGAGAGGGGACTCCCACTGGAGGGGACAAGCTCACACTTCTCACTTCAAAACAGCAGAGCTGAGTGGAGAGTGACTGTGAACAGAACTACAATACATGGTTCTAACTATCCTTTGTCAGTCGTCACCCCACCGAGAGTATCTCGGTACCAGGAACAGCAGAGTACCTGGTAGCAACCATCCTATCTGTTACACCTCGCACATATATATTTTGTCTACTGTGGAGCAAAGGGAGAGAATTACTACCTAAAACATACGCCCACAGAGATAGGAGGAGGAAAGGAAATGGATGGAGGAGAGTCAAACCGAGAGGCTGAGGTGCTGTAGCACAAGTATGTGTGGGTAAGTTAAAGATCTCCTGCTTCCAGGTTTGCTTTGTGATCTGTTAAGGGGCAGCAGGGAGATGACCACAGCGCCATACTGGGGTAAGTCAAATCCACTCCAGGCAGGGATTCGTCCCCTTTGACCCCCCAAACAGAAATACATACATGAACAGCTTCAGAGTGCTTACCAATAACTTGAGGTACGCTGTACATAAAACATATTACATATGTTTCCAAAACAAGCAGTGAAAATCCAGGATATTCAATTTAAAGAAATCTAGCTGTGTTAGATCTGGCTAAAACAGTTAATAATTGCATGGCTACAACTAAAACCTGTGAGTGCCTAGAGTTCCATGACTACTTTAAGCCAACACACCCACCAGCTGCTGCCAAAATGCAGCTCTCCCAGTTCCCACTCCTGTCACTCCTTCCCATTCATACCAGCAACTGGGAGCTGCATCGAGCTGTGCTGGTTTATGAATGCTTGAGCCAGCACTGGTAGCAGGATCAGAGAAGCAGAGGTGGGGAGTGAAAGGCTGGAAGCGATTGTGGTATTGTCAGCCCAAATTAAATTCATCTGCCTTTAAAAGATACATATGACTTCTTTTCCTACCCCTCATACTGACACTGGGGCCCACAGGTCTGACTCTTCCTGCCAAAATGGTACATGCCATGCTTTTTCTGCCAAACCCCATGTCTTCCGAGCTTCACAGCACATAACATTTCCTTCTGACACTGCAGCTCATGAAAGAGGCTGTTGTGTGGCCGCACAAGTACCATACTTCCCACTGATCAGCAACCAGAGGGGAAAAAACCACGTGACTGAGCAGTTCAGCATTGTACTGAGAATTGTACTTGTTGCACATGCTCAGATGGAGAAATGACAGCATCAAATTCCTGCGTGTTTGTTTTCATATATTTCTGCTTCAGGTTTTCTTTTGTGATATAACTATGCATACAGGGAATATCCTCTTCCATTGTGTGAGATTCCTGATGTAGCTATTCCTGGTTAAATGGCTGAGCACTACACTTGACAGCATACCTAAAAGCAAGCAAAAACCTCCTACTACTTTTTTTTTATTAAGTATAATAAATGGAAATTGTGCCTGTAAGAATAGAGGGGGGAATCTGATGCTAGATTACAACTGATGAGCTAAGAGGCTGTAGAAAGTATCTCAGGGTGGAAGACCCCATCTACCTAATGTCCCGGAAGGTCAGAACTCAGTTCAGTAAGCATATATTTACCAAAATAGGCTTGCCAAGCCTGAAAATGTTAGTCAAGGGTATCTTACAGCCTTTAAAGCCAGGGGTTTGTGGCAGATCAAAACTGAAAAGATCACATGCATTACTGCCTTAAGTATCATGTTTCGTACCTCTCAGAATGCTGGTAGGATACAAGCCAGCTTTCAGTGTCTGGGGTGTTAGGCTTGCTGCCGAAGGCAAGGCAAGCGCACGGGGATGTAACAAGATGATTTACCAGGAGACTGCATGCCTCCTTGCGTTGCGCTGCACCCGAGCCCATGCGAATCGGTCGCTAGTTGGAAACCTCACCTGCTCAAAATAAGTTACAAGCTGTCTCATTCAAAGACTGGATACGGTATGAGCTCCCTTCCAGTTCCTACACCACAAATTGACCATAACACTTTGCTCAAGCTGGTAGATACAGCAACAGATGTAAGAACTGCAGGAGCCATACTGATTGAACTGTCACTGTTCCCACCAGATGTTCCCATGGTTCTCCTTGAATCATGGTTGCACTAGGCTGGCAGGTTTAAGGGCGTGAGAAGTGACCTGCTATGACCTTATACATGAGCAAGTGACTCCATTCTTTAGAGCTGTCAAGCAGTGTTAGATTTATAGAAATTTCATGCAATTTATCTGCAAACGAGTTCAGTAGATACTGGAACTTTCTTTAGTATTACATAGGCAGTTGCACAAAGCTTGTCAGAGCCTGAGATAAATTCTCCGATTTCTCCAATACATACTTGTAATCTTCTCACAGGACCCATCTTACACACTGCTCACAAGCTCCCTCTGCTCTGCATTCTCACCGCCCAAGATCTCATCCTGCATGTAACGTCTGCCAAAAAAACCTGCAGGCAGCTCCAGGTCCACTCTCAACCTGCTATACTCCCTCTCTCCCCAAGCTCATGAAAAATTCCTTCCCTAGGCAGTTGCTTCAACGAAATTCTTGCCTACAGATGCTTTGATAAACAGCCTGTATTACCAGAAGGATGTATCTATTAGGTAGCGTAACTGGTAATTCTGAGGTAGGGTCCCCTGGTACACTTCCATAATGTTTTCTCACTGCTGTTATTCAGCAGAACTACTGATTAAAGTCAGTGGGATGATGAAGACAAATAGTAAAAGGAAAACAAAGTCTTCATGCATTGTGCCATGGTCTTTCTTTCAAAGACAGATAGCAACCTTTAAAATGCTGAGCTTCATACTGTATGTGACCCAGTGGATTAGTGACACTATACTTTATCAACTGCCTGGCCCTGGCTGGAGTGTCAGAGAAAGGCAGGTGGGATTATACAGGGGAAGGACTTATTTGGCCCCTGTGAGTAGTATGGAGGTTGGCAAATCACTTCATCCTGCTCTAAATCTGCAAGGTGTGACGTTTTGGCTGACAAAGACATCTCCCTTATTTTCTTTTTGATAGCAGCTTTGGACAAATTATTGTATGTGCAGTTTTATATATTCCAGCCCTGACAGTTTCAGATTACGTCCTTTTTGCACAACAAGGACATTTTCAACCTCAATGTGTAATTCAAATCTCGTAATTTCATTGGACAATTGCAGATTAGAGCTCTGAAAAGCTCTCACTTTCTTCCCCCTGCTTCTGAGGAGCAAATGAAAACCAGAGGGGAGCACTTGCTGAAGATTTTGCTGATGGGATCACCTACAGTTTTCTGTATTGGTACTGATCACAGTTTATAAATTCAAACATAAAGAATTATTTTTATTAAATAGCATCCCACAAGCCAAATGATTTTTCCATCCGGCAGAAGCCACGAGAGACAGAAAGGATGTTAAACACAAGCAGTCTCGTTTGAAATAGAAGCACCTGAAAAGAACGCCCAGATCCTGAATTACAAAGCTCAGACTGTCATTTAAAAGCATCAGCTTAGATTCTCAGACATCTAGCATAGATTAAAATGGCATAGCATAAGGCAGGATCTGGGCTTCACAGTGTAAACGCAGTATATGACTTGCTCTGATTTGCTCCTAGAAAAAAGGAACTCTATGTCCTTCACTTCCACTCTGACCTGCTATGCAACTTAAATTGCTCATCCTCCACAAAGTACATCGATTGGATGTACCACAGCTCTGCCTCTAACATAGGGACTAGTTGAACTCATGATGAGCTCATGCAAAGCTCAACCTGCCATGTTAATTGAGTAAGAGAATCCACATTTACAATGTAGCATAATTCATACTGCCAAGAGTACAAAGTGCCTTCACCTGTGCCTGTCACAGGAGCATCCAGAATCTAGGGTACACTCACGGGGACCTGCAAAGCAGCCACTGTCAGATAAGGTGATCAGCTGATCCAAGCATAAGGAGCGCTTAAGGAAGAAGCTTCCTCAAGGACAAAGTGGTGTGGCCTTCCACTGGTGAGGACTGATACCAGAAATTTGGGACACCTTGTACCAGGCAGTGCCCACCAGCATGAATAAAACCAATGATCCAGCATCCAAAGCAGATGGGAGGTGGACAAACGCTCTTGCAAACACTGTCCCAGCCCCTGAGGCTGTATTTGGGTACTAGGTACCAGAACAACATCTACACGTCATTCCAGCCTGGGCCACAACAAAGGGATCCACAGAAAGAGTATCAGTCTTACTGAAGCTCCTTTTCCAAGCAACACTTAAAGAGAACATGAGCTTTGAGCTTTCTTCTACTGCACCACAAGAGAGATACTAAAATGGGAAATGGGAGGATGAGCCTGGAAAAAGCATTTAAGGGAATAACCCTAGGTCAAATGGACAAGATAAAGGTTTTCAGGCTCTGCCAATGCATCTAAACAATACTGTGGTCAGAGCCCAAGGGCTTTGAGATTTTCATCTACATAGCATTCAAATTTATTAGACTGGAGAGTTTTCAGGTTTTTTTCCTCTTGGCAAAGGTGTATGTGTAAAAGGAGAAGTATTACAACTAAGGTGGAACAAGTGGTCACTCCCTGCTTCCCCCAAACACACACAGAGGACACTAAGTGCACGCTGCAGCAGCCAGTAGCTGGTCTTACCGATGTTTTCTAACCTGTCTCCTGGCAGGTCAGGTGGAAACGGTCACTCTGGAGTTTCTTCAGCTAAAGTCTGATTGATTTGCTCTTGTTGAACCAAATTGTTTCTGTGTTTCTGTAAACACGCTAATTAACACCTACTAGACTACATTTAGTTTATGCATTTAGCAGGGGTATCTGCACTAGCTAAATCAGACTGCAGCAAGCACACCTACCTCTGGCACAGTTATCTAGTGGAGAAAGCATATTAGACTTCTATTCACAGTCTTTTCTCCTTTCCCTCAAACCCAGTGACCCTCTGTGACAAAGATTTATAGAATTAGCAGTCTAAAGGCGGTCACTGCAGAGCAAGCAAGCGCAAAATGAAAATGGAAGAGGTAACTGGAGATTAACTTAAACCTAGATTCATGTCATACAACTATCACCATAAATTCCAGAGTTCAGAGGAGACAGCAATGTGCTATTACTTCTCACTAAGCACGATGGAGTGATTTAGAACAAGAGACCATCAGTTCAGCAAGAAACAACAACTCGGTCTTGAAATTACTTTGATTTGCTACTTACTGTTTTAAACATGAGCTGTGACGATCCACCTTCTGGTCTGCAGTTCTCAGTCCTCATGAGGAAAGACAGCAAGATCTGAGATTTTCCGCAAGATATTTGTAAAAACATCCTTTTGCTAGGACTGCTGAGGAACATTCACTGGGGAAAGAAAAAAGAGAAATAAACATTAAAGAACAGAAAGTCTCTTTGAATTGATTTATTCTCCAGTTCACATTCTTAGGCACTGAATTATCCATCTTCCATATAAAATGATGTATTTATTACTATCTATTTTCCAGACATCCCACAATGTATACCAAGAATTCTCCCTACAGAGAACTCTCAGCCCAAGGACGAGTCTAAGGGGATGGGTACAAGCAAACCCACACTTCTTTGCTTTTCCTTCTCAACTTTGAGCACTAAGAACAATGTGGATCTCTCTACTCTTGCTTTGTAGATATGTTCAAGGACTCCAAATATTAAACATGTATGTAAAGCATACGAATGGTGTAAGACTGACCATGTGCACTCCACACTAAAGCAAAAGTATCTGGTGGACAGGAGATTAAACTAGTGCTTCTGCATTACTGCTGCTTCTTTCTCTGTTCTCCAGAGGACCTTAAAAGTGTTTATATTTATTCAGGGAAGAATCCAAAGAAGCTTCATTCACCTGTCCTATAAAACCAAAATAGCTGAGTCAGTCTTTAAAAGCACTTCTCTTTTTAGTGTTGGTTTTTTCATACAGTACTTCTTTATTTACCATAAATAGGAATAGATCAATTTTTATTTACTTGAAGATGTAAGCTTTTTTTTTTCTTTTTTTTCCCCAGAACTGTTTGAAGAAGTTTCCCAATCAAAATCTCTTGTACCATATTAATGGGCATTAGTGCCTTCAACCTTGAAGCAATTCTGCTTCAACTGTAGAACTGTATGGAAAGTTAATTAATATTTTTTACAGGAAAACAACAATCCACCACTGGCCAGATTTATCACATTGCCAGAATTGCTTCCACCAGAACAGCCAATTAAGCAAAAGGTAAATCTAATTTTCAGTAAGTTTTTGCCTAGGGTTGCACTAATGGAAAGGTCACCAGAGCTAGGTCCTCTGTAGGTAAGACATCTCATCCTTTCTTTTTGCAGTTTTTCTGAACACTGACACAGTGCTTTTCCACTGTGCACATCAAATGCTAGCAAGAAAACAAGAATGCCTCAAACACGCCCACAACACAATCCTACAATCCAATAATGTCTTAACTGGAAGATTAAGAATAGTTCATAGATAAACTGCTAAATTAGTCCCTGCTTTGTAAGGTAAGATGCATTTGATAGCCCAGAAAGTATAAAGCCACTGTAAGACTTAACAAATACCAGGCAAAGGATACTCCATGTAATCTCTATTTGAATTGCCCTGCTGATAAGGAATGTGGTCTTAACACACTGCATTTCATGCTCTGGGTCACAGCAGAAGACCCAGCTCTGTTTCACAGCCTGTATTTCAGTGAATGGAGTGATTCCTTGTTACTCTCCTCTTTCTCAATGGGAATGACTGTGGAGATTAAAAAAAGAAAAACCACCAGTACAACAGCAGATGAGGCTTCCTGAAGAGCAGCAAGACATTACACCTCTCAAATGAAGACATACTAGAAGGCTCAGAAAAGGACTATAGAGTGGTACAATCCAGACATTTCAGCACACTTCTGAATTCCACTGAAAGCAACACCACTTAAATATTTTACTTAGCCGAGATCTAAAAAGGCTTATATTCATATATACAAACGCCTCATAGAATAATTTGGGTTGGAAGGGACCTTTAAAAGTCGCTTAGTCCAACCCCCCCTGCAATAAGCATAGACATCTGCAACTAGATCAGGTTGCTCATTACCTCCTTTCAATCCCACTGGACATGAAAGTCCTGTATTCACTAATAAAACTTGTAGACCAATTTGTTTACCATTTATTTGGCAGAAGTGCCTCTGCATCCTGACCCTGATCACCTTCTCCTGCTTCTGACTACGCAGAAATATTGACCCAGTCTTTTCACAGGGGTTGAATCAGTTCCACTCCACACTGCAGAAATCGTGGCCTTGGTAAATCCACTGCCCTCCAACCAGTCCTGGCTGGAGGTTACAAATGAGGCACTTCTAAATTTACTCACATAATAGCAAAGTAAATTGGGGCAAGCATTTCCCACCACACTAAAATCATTAATACATCATTTACCTAAGTGAATTATGAAGCCTAAGATACCTTCTCTATGGCAGGTTGAAGCATCCTTCAATTAACTTTTGGTTAGGAGAAGAATTAATAGGCATGTATAAGCTTTGAAAGAGATCTGTCATGTATGAAGAGCAGCTGCTGATATTTATGCCCTACAGAGAGGCTCACTTGGAGTTTGATTACAATAGTCCAATGTTCTGATTTGTGAATTACACTTAAGAACAATTTATTCCCTCATGCAGATATGATCTAACCTCATCAGTCCCATTTGACATTCTCAGTGGTGCTTTTAAAGCTTTTGGGCACATTTGATCATGGAGTCAGCTTGACAATTCTGCTTGAGGGGATCTGTCAAAGCCATTAGATTGCAGATTGGATGCAAGTGTGTGAAGGATGTAGTATCACCTGCGTTAGCCTTCATTAGCTAGCCGGGACCTCAGTGACAGATATATCTGCACTGTTACATAGTAAGGTAATTTAAAACAGACAAGCCTCAAACCAAAAAGCTTTACACAAAGCTTAATCCAAATCCTCACGACTCAAAACATTTTCATTCATTCTCTTCCCATTCATATTCAGCTCTGCATGATGCATTACATTTGGGAAAGCCAAAGAAAACAGATAGTACCCTGAGGAAGGCTGTACTCTCAGTATTTCCAACCCAATCAAAAGCAGGAAAAATGGCAAAGGAGACACAAACCCAATCACAAAGCTGAACTGTGGGTCCAAGCTTACTCAAAAGAGAAGAGGTTCAAGGGTCTGTAGACAGTTTGGTCCTTCAGAAGCAAAGGAGGGACTTGAACACAGCCAGTTACCACTTTGAAAACCTGACAATACTTCGTCAGCAAAAGCATACTCTTGAAACAGTAGCACCTGCCTAAAAACTGAAGGAGGTGAAATTTTCCATGCTCAGTGGGCAGGATTATGGAAACACTGTCAGAAGAGGAGGTGATCACTCAAAAACTGGCCTTCAATCCCTTCCAAAATGTGGTTCAAGGAAGTTGTACAGCAGCAGCTTTGGGAGGTGGAGCTCCTCCCAATTGCTAGCATAAGGCTGGGAGCAAAATCGCAGCTTCCCAGCTTTCAGGACGACACTTCTCAGATTCTTTTCTGACTCATTTCTGAAAGAAACCAGATCTGAGGAAAGGATATTTGGCTGGTTTACTATCCTAAAACAAAGCCATTGTTAGATTTTATGCAATGAGGCTGCCGCACACCTATGTACTAGTTGCTATTTTTGTTCATCTCGTAAAATGTAGGTGTTCATAACTTGCTCAGAATGTAGATCGCACCCTCAGTGGTTTGGCAGCTGGAGACAACAAAACCAGAGTACACAGAACTGCAGCTGGCTGCACAATCCATGTTCAAAACCTCGACCAGCAACAGGAGCCATGGGACCGAATTGCACAGGAGGGCTTCAATATGACATGAAAATTCACAAGTCAAAAAGTACACAGAAACCTTCCATCCACACTTTTTCATTTCAGTTTGTTCTGTGGCATATGTTGGTCCAGTCCAACAACTGGGAAAATGAATGTATTCTCCTGGGAGAGAACAGAGCTGTAGAACAACACATTTCATCCACAGAACAGCTAACTGATAGGGCTGTATTAGGTAGGACCATGCAAATCCATCCAGCTTAACCCTAGAAACAGAAAAGGGAATCTGTAAACTCCCATTCTCATTTGGTGTCCAGGGGCCACTGACCCTACCTGGGGGCTGAAACACCTGGTCCCACTCACTCCTCCAAAGCACGTTTCTGCTTCAGCAGAAATGTTCCAGGCTGCCCACCCCAGTGTGGTGAGGACAGATCTCCGAATGGCCGGAGCTCAGAGTATGACCCTCCCCAGGCACACAAGGAAAAGGGGGCAGGATATTCTGAACTAACTGCACAGAAGAGTAACACAGGGTCAGTTTCATGACTGTAACCCACAAACTGATGTCTCTAGCAGCAAACATACGGCAAAATCAGAAACAGAGCTGGGAACAAAAACATATTTTCAGTTCATTTACTTTTCCTCGGAGGAAAAAATACAAATCACCTAGCTCCATCTAGTTATCATGTCCAGCACTTAAGTAACAGTTGGCTTTTCACGGTTTTAGTATTATTTATTACACGTGCATCTTCCCTCCATCTACCTTAAGAGAGCCTTCAGAACAAAGAACAATTTATTCCTTGATTAGCATAGAGACTGTCTGCCTCTGGAACTCAGATGTGTTTCACAGGAAAGGGAATGTGAGCACTTGAGGAAGGTGCCTGATAGCTGTGACAGGTATTTTGCTTTTCCCAGTAACTGAAACCCAGAGCAGACCCACACATTTGTGTCTCGCTTGGGTAGCTGCATCCTCAGTTGAGCCAAATATTCAACCTCTTCCGAACAGGTCATGGCTGAGACGACAGCCTCCTATCTACACCAGTGCTGACCACACTGGGACACACTCCCATTTCTTTACCTCCCACTGAGTTGCAAAAGGAAGGTAGTACCTATAGCGTTACAGCTCTTTGGAAGAAACCATCACAAAAAGTTTATTTAAAACAAGAATTCTGGTGCCTGTGAAGCAGCTTTCTTCCCTGTGTCTAAAAACAGCAACAGAAAAATCAACATGTTTGTATTTTTTTCAGAAGGAGGGAGTCTTCAGCCATCCTGTTTATACATTTTTATTCCGTTACAGCCCACTTGAAGTCTTCTATTTTTACGCTGATAATAAGACTTTGCATTTATAGAGCACGTTACAAACAAATGCATCCACCATCCCTTTGGGAGGCTGGGTGGGAAGTGCTGGACAGCTATGGAAGCAGGGCACAGGTTAAGTAGCGGAGTCTGTATCAGAGTGAGGATGGGGACTTTGGATCTCCTGGTTCTCTGCCTCACCCTCATTCCTGATTTGTGCTTTCTGAAGAATTTTTAAAGCTTGCTTGGAAAATCTGATCGGTACATTTTTAGCTTGGTTTTCCTTGGAAAAGTGTTGATGTGACCACACCAGTTGCCAACCCCACTCCCAAGTAACTTTCAAATCTGCTAACTGGTTTCAGCCAAATGTAAGGACTACCAGCCTCAATGATGGCCCTGCTTTCCTGCACTTTTTGGAAACCAACAACTGAGCAAAGGCCTTCAGGTTAGTGCCTCAAGAGAGGGAGAATGCAGCTGCTCTACACTCTGCTTGGCAACACAAATATACACACATGTGTACATACATACACAGACATAAACATGCATGTTTAGTGACAGACCGACCAGCACATACACAGCTATAGGTCAGCTACTTCCTGCCTTTGTGGACTTCTACAAGGGACATGCGAGGACAAGAAAGCTATGTGCTGCTGTCACCCGGCTTCAATGTGCTGTCTTTTTCAGGCAGCTGGCACAGCTGACACATGAGCCAAGGCTGAGGGGCACCATGCAGCCACGCTTCATCTGCAGAATGCTCCGGGTAGGTTCAGCACAGTTCAGGAGGTGAAAAGCACACCCAGCCAAACGACAGTGCACACAGCTTCACTGGTCTGAGCACACTAAGACATGTGGATGTTACAGCACTTTCTGCACCCACCGGCTCAGAGACAGCCAGTCCGGCTGGTGGCTGCAGGAGGGGAAGCCCCCATGCTGTCTCAGAGGGGTGAAGCGCTGGGTGATCTCTCTCTGCCCCTCCCGAGCCGGGCTCCAGGAGTGTCTCTGTCTTCAAGGCAAAGGCCAGGTTTGATCAAGTCCTCTTCTATACTGTGAAGAACACTATGTCCTTTGGCTCTCCTAAATGTCTTCAATAAGGAGATGATCTTTTTGATAGTAACAGACACAACTTCTTTTTAATCCAGGGCAGGAAAGAAGAAATATTCTACAGATTACACAATTGTCATGAAAACATCTTTCACTTGCAGCCAGTTCATCTTGGAGCTGGAAATACCTCAATTTTTCAAAGATCCTAAGGCTCATCAGCTATTTCATTAGCACAATCAGAAACACTTAAGTATAATAAATAGCTTCAAATCTGATCTGGATTGGAGAAATAACTCTGAAGCAAACAAAATTAGATTACTCCTTTCTCGTTTCAGGAAGATCAAATCAAAAAGCATTTGAAGACAACATCTCTTCTGCTTGGATCTTTCACATTAAGAAAAATACATTAGATGTATACCAGCTTCAAGAAGATAAAAACCAACAAAAATCAGTATCATGTTCCACAACAGGAGAGCACAATGAGGCAGAGACAGAACCATTACTCTGGAGTATGACTTGAGAACAGTGATGGCTTCTCCATAAAAACGTACTGATGCTCAAATATGAGCAATGAGCACCACAACACCCATTACATGAGCTGACCTACAAGCAGACAGATATGCATGGAATATGATTGTCTTTACATTTGCCTTGTGTGTGATGTCACCTTTCTGAAGGGAAAAAAAAAAAAAAAAAAAAAAAAAAAGAGAGAACTGACTTTTCATAGACACATGCGCCCCTGGCTCCTCTTCAGAGCTGCAAAAATACTGTTAAAAAGGCAAGAATTTTTTTACATGTGATAATGGATACTTGCCCAAAAGAAGAGCATAGAGACTACCAAAGTCATTTTGAAAGGGGATCCTATCTGTTGCATGTTTTAACTCCCTTCCTATGGAAAGCAAATTATCAGAGAAGGGGAAGGGTGCAGACCAGTATCTCCTGCTAGGATGGAGTAGGGATGCAAGCAGTGAACAAGCTCAAACCTGGAAACAGCCTTCACAGCACCTTACCCAGCCTCTGTTACAAATGGCAACTGTTAGTGGAAAAATCACAGATTATTTTTACTGATTTATCTAGTTCTAGCTTGTGTTTTGTATCCAATGTTTCAAGGACAGGTGGATCATTCCTGTGTAATTTGAAGAACAATGTTTTTTAAAAGCATCGATTGGGTCAAAACTGCTGAACAACAGGACATTTCCTCAGGCGTATCTCAAACAGAACTTAAAGCTTCACATGCAGAAGAGAAGGCAGGCCTCAACCACATTTTGAGATTCTTCCATGCCTAAAATAACCCAAGGACTAGCTCCAAAAGCCATCCAAACTCAGCAGGAAGTTTCCCCCTGATTTTAATGACATTTTACTCAAAAAAACCCACCTTTGCATTTGTACCAAACGAAGTAATCCATCAGCACTTGCCAATTAAAATGAAAACACACTCAGACACCTTTAGGATACTACAGAGCTTCTTTAAGAAACAAAACCAACAGTACTGAACCTGTCAAACAATTAAAACTCACAGAAATTTTCATTTCACTAGAAGACTGGAGCTACGCTGCAAGGCCTTTCTCAGAGGTTGACAAGGAAAGGCAAGCATGCCAGTTTTGCTGATCTGCACTTCTGCTGAGATAATCCCAGGTGCAGTAGGCTGCCCCTAGGACACAGAAAATCAGATATGAAGAGGACAAAGGTAGGCAAGCCATGACAACCTGCTGGGAGACACACCACCTCTGCAGAGAAAACTGTCACTGCTATTATTTCATACTGCTGCAGCCCAAAGCTGGCAGCTGGTTTGTGCAACAAAGAACCAAATCCTGCAAAACACCAGAAAAAACGAATCCAGCAGGGAATTTGACGGCAACCTGGGCAAAGGAGTTTAGAAAAGAGAATACTGTAGTATAAGAGAATTTCTAGGGATAATTCATGAACCAGCTGTCTGAAGAGTCATTCCTTTGGTTCGCTTGTCCTGTTAGCATTTGAATGCAAGATACAGCAGTAAGATCATATGGAATATGCATGAGATTAGCTCACTCCTCTTAACGAGACAGATGTAAATTCACAGCAACATGGTTAACATCTGCAGACTGACACCAGCTTTACACACAGTTAAACACATATTTGTTCAGTGGGGCTGTTAAGGACAGTCAGGGAGCTAATCAGGAACAACTAAGTCATTTTTAAATAACAGCATTGGTCCAGACTGAGTGCCAGACTGCATCTATTCTTACACTAGCCATTCTATTTTCTAGCTGGATGCCTATCCTTGGTGCAGAGGAGGTCTAGGATATATCTTTCAAATCCTGCTCCTTAACAGCTTTTCTCAGGAAGGGCAAACTTTTCTGCATGCTGCTCCCAATAACTTTCAGTATGCCTTCCCACTTCGGGAATGCGTCTTACAAAAGCTCTTCTATATGAAAGAAAAAGACAAATGTGTTATACCGGCATGGCAGCTCGCAAAAAAAACCCCAAACAACAACAACAAAAACCACCAACCAAAAAAACCCCCACAAAACAAAAAACAAAACCAAAAACCAACCCACCAAAACCAACAAAAACCCTGCGTGGTAAAAATTCACTCTTTCCAGCATTTAAAGTGTGTTAAAAAAAAAAAAAAAAAAAAAGTTTCATCATCTTTTCACGCAGTACTTAGGTTCCACCTAGTGGCTTTCAGCAGCAATGAACAGAAGACTAGATAGGCATTTTATTACCTAAATGCTTAATTTTCAGATCCGTACATCTAGTTGCAGGAAAGAACCATAGAGTCTTCTTTAGACATATAATTTATCTTGCTATCTCCCTAGAAATTCTCTTGGTCCTCTGATGGGAATTTTCCAGCTACAGCTATTCTAGTTTAAACATCTAAAGCAAAAGAGTATTGAACTAAAACTTACTCCCGTGCAAACAAGACTTAAGAGGATGGGCTGGCTAGAAGCATTAGCAGCTAGCTTGCAGTCAGGAGCTATGTAGTGCTGCTGTGCCTGTTAAGTGAAGCAGCTGGTGCGTCCCTCCTCAGCCAGGTCTCAGCAGGGTATCTGCTCCCTAGCAGAACTCAGATGGTACAAACTTGTCACACCTAGTGAGATGTTTCTCACTTAACCACTGACATTTTCAACATCACCTCCCTTCACAGTCAACTGAGAAACAAGCACTTCTAGACCACGATTCAGCTGACTTATTTTAGAGGTTTACCTTCAGGTGAGGTAAACTGCATCCGAGAAGTATCTCGTTTCCTCATTTCCATTACAAAAAGAAGCTCGAGGGCTTACTGACAGCTAGGTACCTCCACCACACATCTTGATTCCCCCCACTAGCGTGTCTGACTAAGACTATCTGCTACACAGCGTTTGAAGTGTGGCCCACCCTGCAGTGAGCTCTAAGCAGGCAGCAAAAGCAATCTGGAAGCAGGGCAAAGTTACACACTTTGCACCGAAGTTAAACAACAGTGAGTGAGCCATACTATCACAGAAAACTTGATTTCAACACTGTTCTGTTCTCAGAATACGTCTGACCCTGCTGCTCAGCTGTTAGATTTATGAAGGTAAGTTTGCATTATAGCAGGAAGAGCGTAAGACAGTTCTGCTCTACCTACTTTAAGGTTATAAAACAAGGTATGCTTATATTTCAGTTCCCTGAAGCATTAGCAGAACAGTCACCACAGACATCTTCGCCCTTTTTGGAAGAGCTTTACCAACTCTATAAAGAGTCACTGCCTTCAAAGGGAAGGGGGAAAAAAACCAACCAAAGAAATGCAAAACTTCGACTTTATCAGCTGCACATTACAGGTCAAAAGCAGGTATTTTAAAGGAATTTAGCGTCTTACATAAACAAGAAGACAGAGTTCAGCAGAACTGGTCTACTTTGTCCACAGAGATTGTATCCGTTTAAAGAGAAGTTGAAATAAAAAAATAAAATTTAAAAAAACCCAAACCATTAAAAAAAAAGAGGAAGTTGACCTAGTTTGTGATTTGTGGAGTGTGGGATGGATGAAAGGTCTTTTAACTCCTTAATGCAGCTTTTTCAGTCTATTCTCATTTCAAGGAGCTTTACTTCAGGTCACACGCAGCTTCAGGCTTGCACCCAGCAAATCATCTCTGCTTTCCTTGAACGTGAGCCCCGTGTGCAGCAGAACTGCTCAGATTTATTACCCCACAGCGGTGTGTCTCAGTTTCCTCTCCACAGCTTACCTTTTCACCTTCACCTAAACTGTCACCGAGGGCCGCACGCTCTCTTATGCAAAGGAAAGGAGAAAGTCTTCAATGGTTTCAAACTTCCTTGCTCTGTAAAAATGAAGAGAGAAACTAAGGCTACACAATACCTGTCTTGCCGCTGGGTTTGTACTCTAGCAAACCGAGACTTGTGGGTTACTTCCAAGAAAATTAAACCCCTTTTTCTGTGACATTTCAGAAAACCTGAGGAAATTTTACCACGCCAATTTGATTACAATCTCTCCGTTTAAACTTTTTTATTATTATTATTTCATTTTGCACAAAACTACACAGCCTTACCTCCCAAAATCTTGGACCGGCCCCCACCACAGGGAGCAGCCTGCCCCCTCCTCCACAGCACGGAGGGCACCGCTGGATGGCCGGAGAACTCGCAGCGATCCTTCCAGCAATCCCCTCACCAGCCTCCATTTGCCACCGAAACACGCAATTCTCGGTGCAGCGCCGGCTTTCTCCTCAATTTGCGGCAGGCCCCCACCCGCCGATAGGGGAAGGCCCCTCAGCTACCCCCGGCAGCGCCGGCCGGCTGGGGGGTGCCGGCTGGGATGCGGGGTCACCCCCCGCCGCGGGCAGCTGCTCCCCCGGGGAGCATTTCAGGGCCTGGCTCCGGGCCGGGGGTGCTGCCCCCGGGCAGCCCCGAGGGGCAGAGGCCCGGTGGGGCACGCCGCCCGGTGGTGAGGAAACCCGGGGGGGCTTCCCCGGCTCTGCGGGCAAGGCCCGGGTGGAGAGCTCGGCGGGTATTGCCACTGCCGGGACCTGAGGCGCAGCCCGCGGCCTACCAAGGGGCAGGCAAGCCGGCGGGTGCCGCGCCGCGCCCGCCGGGGGACCCCGCCGCGTTCGCGGAGCAAGGGGGGTGCCGAACGCCGCGGCCGGAGCGCCGCGCCCCTCAGCCCCCAGCCGGGCAGCAGCGCGGGGAGGCGGCCGGCGGAGAGGGCCAGGAGCCGTCGGCAGGGCTGGAAGTGATAGGTGGCTCCATAGCTCAGTGGTTAGAGCACTGGTCTTGTAAACCAGGGGTCGCGAGTTCGATCCTCGCTGGGGCCTTCCCGCGCTTTTGCTCCTGCGCGGTTTCTTTTTCCCGCCCGAAGCGAGCGGAGAGTGGGGCTGCGGAGCCGCCTGCGCGGGAGGGGGGCGCAGCCGCGCGGGGGGCGCTCCATGGAGGCACCGCGCTGCCGGGCGCTGCTGCTGGCGGTACGGAGACAAGCGTCACCTGAGCTTGCAAAGCGGTGCCGGGGGCTTTGGCTGCCTCCTAGGCCCAGGGCTGCAGCCCCAGGCAGGCCCCGGCTCCGCTCTGCAAAGGAACGCTGAAGATGTCTGCTGCCCCGGTGCGCTTCCACCGGGGGGAACGCAACCCCGTGGTCCCCGCTCTCCCCGTTCTCCTTGCACAGAATCCCAGAATGGTCGGGGTTGGAAGGGACCTCTGGAGATCATCTAGTCCAACCCCTGCTGAAGCAGGTTCCACAGAGTCACATCCAGGTAGATGTTTGAATGTCTCCAGAGCAGGAGACCCCACAGCCTCTCGGCAGCCTGTCCCAGTGTTCTGTCATCCTCAAGGTAACAAAGTTATTCCTTATGATCAGAAGGAACCTCCTGTGCTGCAGTCTGTGCCCGTTGCCCGTTGTCCTGTCGCTGGGCACCACTGAACAGAGCCTGGCCCCGTCCCCTTGACACTCGCCCTGAAGACATTTGTATGCATCGATAAGATCCCCCTCGGCCTTCTCCAGGCTGAACAGCCCCAGCGCTCTCAGCCTTTCCTCAGCAGGGAGATGCTCCAGCCCCCTCATCATCTTCACAGCCCCCGCTGGACCCTCTCCAGTAGCTCCCCGTCTCCCTTGACCTGGGCAGCCCAGCACTGGGCACAGCACTGCAGGTGTGGCCTCGCCAGGCAGAGTAGGGGGGGAGGGTCACCCCCCTCGCCCTGCTGGCCACGCTGCTCCCAATGCCCCCCAGGATCCCACCGGCCTTCTGGGCCACCAGAGACACTGCTGGCTCATGGGCAACCTGCTGCCCGCCAGCACTCCCAGGTCCTTCTCCGCAGAGCTGCCTCCCAGCAGGGCAGCCCCAGCTGTGCTGGTGCGTGGGGTTGTCCCTCCCCAGGGGCAGGACCCTACACTTGCCTTGGTTGAACTGCATCAGGCTCCTCCACCCAACTCTCCAGCCTAAACGGCAGCGCAGCCTTCTGGTCTGTCAGCCGCTCCTCCCAAATTAATTTCACAGTGTGCTCCAGGTATGAAGGGGCACCGCTACTGCCAGGCCAGCAGGACCCCACACCCCTCCAGTTCATCTGCTCCCAGGGAAGAGGCTCAGCCAGGGCGAGCTGCAGCCAGTAACCCTGCACCGGCCCTTACCTGCTGGTCAAGGGCTGCTCTCCAGGACAGAATCCAATCTACTTTCAGTTGGAAGCTAGATGATGGTTTCATCCAATTGCTCAGCTGTAACTAGGATTTTGGAGGGTTTCTTGGTTCCTGCTGCTTTGATTTTGTTCATTTTAAAGATCTGCTGAACATTTCCAGCCCTTACTGAATCCTTCGGAACCTGCAGGTGATCCATACCTTGAAAAAATACTGCTTAAAAGAATATATATATATATATATAATTTCATTGTCTAAAAGACAACTACTCTTAAGATATACTTTTCACTGCATTTCAGTTGAAGAACACACAAAAAAAAAGGAAAGGTGAGGTCATCGCCATGTCTATTCCATACTCTTGGAAAAAAGACGCAAGTCCTGAAAGTTGGAGGCACTTGGATTTATTAGACAGCCATACACAACCAAATCTTACCAGTGAATGTCCTCATAACTACTTATGTCAGAAAAAGGACATCATGGCAGGATTTGCAAAGAAAGCTAATATTAGGAGGCTGGTGCTGTTGAGGTTTAATAGAACATGCATAGAGGCTGCTAGCACTGACATTAAAGGAGGCACACCTGGGAGCACTGGCATAGCAAGTCAGCTGATTCCCTTTGATTTGGCCACTATTCAAAACATTTGTTTCACCATCTTATAAGTCACTTTTTCTGGGACATCACTGAGCTTCAAAAGTGGCTGCTTAACCTGCTCTCCTCCTTCTTTCCCAGTTCTTCCTTAGCTGGTGCTGCCTTCTTTGGAAGAGGCTTCTTGGTTCTGGTTAGGTATGAGCTCTTCCTTTTTGACAAAGGTGTTGCTGGTGTAGTTCTAGAAACGTGTGCAACCTTTTCTTCCCGCTTTGGCTTGTGAGATTTAGCCTCAGCTTTGATTTTTTGCCTCTTTTTACCAGACGGAGCCAATTTCACTGTTGATGCTTTTGTTTTGGTGGGTGGGGTCTTTTTAGCTTTCTTGGAAGAAACTGGTGGGACGGCTGCAGTGGAGGTAGAAGATATTTTTGGAGGCTTGGTTGTTGAAGGTTCATTAAGCAGCTCAAGGACAGTCTCTGAGGAAAGTAATTAACATGGTTCAGCATCTCTGCTTTAAGGCAAAAGGCTAATTCAGAGATATGACTGATATAAACCCTTATTAGAGCTACAGTTAGGAAAAAGAGCTGACATTCTGAAAGAAGAAATACACATATATAAACCTCTTCTATCAAAAAAGGCGTGGGTTTCTTGGAAATAAAAGTCTGCTTAATTTTAGAAATGATGAATATATATTTAAGGAAATTAAATCCAGACAGAATGTGATGAAACCTTGCACACTTCTCTGGCAGACTTAACAATATGAATTTTTCATGCCACACTAACACCTGGAAATCCCAGACAAGATAACCTCAACTTGCTAAACACTGCTTCTAGTCAACAATAAGCCTAGCTGCATAGGATGTAGGACAGAAAAAGGCCAGGAGAAAGGAAGACTGACTCCCCTAGATTTATGGAGAATGGATTATTTGACTCAAGGAGTGTGTCACAGAGCCAGAGACAGGTGCACAGAACTTCCCGGACAAAATCCAATGCCTGCATCAAAGCCACCAGTTCCCTTGTGATGCCCATCTACACTATTACTTGGCAACACTTACAAAAAAAATATCAGAGACTGGGATTTAAAAAAAAGCACACGTTAAATCTGATAACCTGACTTCAAGATTGCTCCTGCTCGGTGCTTTGGTTTTGAAGACTGCTAAAGATTTCAGTCACATGCCTGCAAGATGGTTGTATGTTTTGCTTGTCAGTAATATTAAATCATAACAACTTACTTGCACGTGGAACAAATGGTATCCGTTTACTCTTTGTTTTCACAGGAACAGGCTTGTATTTACACTTCCCGGGTGGAGCTCTCCTTGAAAAACAGAAAGCCATATGCAGGTATCTGAGAGATTGTTACGGAAGTTTACTTATTCCTGACGCACACATTAATCCCCCGTTGTCATTTGCCTCTGCTGGAAGAGGCATGAAAGCATTTTAGGCACCTAGAGTGTAACACAGGCAGAATTTAAGAGCCTAACTCAGGGCTGCTAGCCATAAAATCCCTGTCTGAGTAACAATAGCAGCTGGAAGGTTGCAGCTTCTCTCCTACCATCCCTCTGGTCAACTTTCTGTCATCATGCAGCGTGGATGGTCTTTATCCAACACCGATAGCTGGTTTGTTTGTGTGTGGGATGCTGACCTGCCTGCATGAACTTGTAGCCCATCACTGAATTCAAGAGTGCTGATTAGGTGTGTTCAGCTATGTGTCCTGCTGCTGGAGGCACAGCACAACGCTGTTTTCTAGAAGCCTGGTGGATGCATGGAACATCCTCATGGAAGTTTGCGTGGCCTTCAGAAGGTGCTGCTTTGGACACAAGATAGTGGTGCAGCAAGAGGGGTGAGAAAGGAAAGGAACAGGCAAAGAGGGAGGAAGCAACAACTGCAAAGAAAGTGTATACAACATGTCTCTCTCCTGCTGTTCCCTGACAGCTTCCCACAGAACAAAAGCACCTCCAAAAAAAGCACATTTTCCCTGAGGTAAAGCTGTCACATGTTAAATGACAGGAACGGGGGGGGGGGGGGGGGGCACAAAGAGCAACAGACCTGTGTTTTCTGTTACCCACTAAGGGAACTACTGTAGGAGAAATAACAACAGGCTCTTCCAATTTGGCATGCTTGACGGCACAACACAAAGCAAAACATGACCTAAGGCATCCCATTTTGTTGTGATTAGCATTCTCCTTCAGACAGGGGTAACAGCCCAGTGCTTCCTCCAGACAAGCAAGGATTGCTAGGGTTGTTGGCATTGCTTTTGGGGGGGTTTGTGAGGCGTGGTGTGGGGGTTTTTTCTCTTCTCTCTCCTTACTTTTAAAGCACCTTCTAACACCTCTTCCTTCTGCTCCTGACTGAAGAGATTTGGTGCTGGTCCAGGCAGCGGCATCCAAGCCCCTCTGCTGTCTCCAAGAGCACTGATGGAGTGGCAAGCTGACGCGGGGACACGGGGTACTGCTGCCATCAGGTTTCCTGGGAGGTTCCTAGGGAACTTTTAGTTGCCATCAGGTCGATGGCAGGGCCTTGCCAACATTCTGAAGCAGGAATTTGTGTGGCTTGGTGCCCTTGCCAGCGTGCTTGCTGAATTGCAGGCAAGGAGCAGGGAGCATCTGGGCTGGACAGACTGAGACTGTAACCATCAGAGGAGCCACCGCTCACAACGAGACAGAAACAGAAGAATCCCATAAACAGCATTAAAATGCAAAGGAGAAAGGAAAAACCTCCACCCAGTCAGGAGGCCAGAGTACAACCCAGGATCTGGAGGTGTCAGGACTTTCTGCTCCAGGACCAAGCAAACAGCCTCCAGAGGAGCAGTCAGTGCTTTGCACACCTTGGACAAGCTTGCAAAGAAAGCACTCAAGCAAACAGACAAGGGCAAAGCTGAGCAGAGCAGCATCTGGGCTAAGGGAACCAGAAAATGCAAGAATAAATTCCAAGGAGTCAAGGGAATTAGTGCCTGGTCCTGTTCTACAAGTGATGGATATGAAGCTCCAAAAGCACAGAGAACAGCTGGCTTCTTTCCAGAAAGCCCTTCTGAGCAGTGAAACCATTGCACTCCTGGCAGGGGCTTGCTGTACCCCACGGAGGCATCATACCATGGTGCATTAATGCACACCAGTCCTCAGGCAAGCAGCCTCCTGGAAAGGCTCCCGCAGGCTGCTTGCGAAACAGTAAGCTGTATTTCTCCCTTTACAGTGGGAAAAAGGAGAGGATTTGTCATCCTGATAGTCTTCATGGCACTTTAAGGAGTGGCATAGGGACTGCAGGGCTATTTTTTGTGAAATAAAGCATGCTCAAGCTCTCAATATTTATGCTAGCTCACAAATTACTATTTTTTTAAAAGATGAAAATGTTACATTTTGGTCAGTCACAGTTAATGCAGTTCAAAAGCTTCCTGACAGACAATAAGCTGTTAAAGGCAGGAGTCCCCTCAAGTAGTTACAGCAAGTAAAGGACTCAAGTTCCTATTCCCATCACCTTGGTACAGTTTAACTATCTAGCTTTGAATTTCACTTCCTAAAAAACCATAATTCATTTTCTTCATTTTGTTAAGCGTCTGAGATCTCAGCAACAGCACGGACACATTAGTACTGTATCTACTTTACAGGGTGATTTGAAAGTCATTTAACGCTTCTTAGCAAGATCCAAAAGCTTGGGAGGGGAAGAAATTACATAAGCATGCTTATTATTGTAAAAACAGACTTTAGCAGGGATAATTGCTCAATGGGGAAAAAAATTTTGCTTGGAAAAACTTAGGTTCAGGCTCCAATTAGTATTTGAACACCACACGAACCACCAGGTCTCACTCTTCTTTGTAAAGAAAACTAAACTGTGGACTTCATTTTATTTATTTATATGAAAGTGCATCACAGATATTTGATGTCATGACCCTCAAGGATGCGGACTGTCATTTTTAAAAGACCACTGCATTATACTTCAGATATGCAGCTAAGGAGACATTATTTTAATCCTTACTGCTCCAGACCTTTCAGGTATCTGAACTCTGTTTATTTCTGGGTGTGTAGACATGATGACTGAGGAATAACTTTGCTAAAACTGATTAAAGTTGCACCAAATATATGGTGGGTAAACAAAAAACGAAGACTGGATGTGGAGCTCAGCGAGGTCATGTATCAGTAGTACTTGGTATTCTTTCTACTGTGATAGCTGGAGGGTGTATGGCAATGATAGAAGAACTTGGCATGGACAAAACATCTTTAATTACTAACCTTGCAGGATCAATAAACTTGTAGAGCGATCCATGTGGTGCATAGGCACTGGGATAAGAAGTAGACATAAAATACAGCTCACCTAAATGGAAGTGAAAAAAGAAAAATGGTCTCAGGTTCAAGTGTCCAAGCTGAATCCCAGTTCTCCATTTCCCTCCCTTTCCTGGCTCTTCACTAATTCATGTGATTAGAAAAGAAACCCCCTTCAGTCACTCCCTTAGCTGTGTCTGACTTCCAAGAAGCGGGCTTTGGTCTCACCCTGGCCTGTGCAGGGAGGCTCCCAGAACCCCAAATGATCTCTTGGTTGCAGCAGGGTTCCACACAGAACCAGCACCTCTCAATCAAGCACAGTGCCTGAGCAGGACCTTCATTACCTCATGTCAGCAGCTCTCCCAAAGTTACTTTCCTCTGTATAAATATGTAATTTTTAAACCTGTTTGTACCAAAGCAGCAGCCAGAAGCTACAAACAGAGGGGAAGAACACACAGCAAATATTTAGCCAGCTTCAGAGTCATACCAAAAAAACCCAACCAAAACCAGTAAGAACTAAATTAGCTAATCCATGGAAGACAGAACCCTCTTATCCCTGTACAGTTGCTGAGAAGAGCAACTACTCCTCGTGCATTCCCTTCAACACCTACTGGCACAATATCCAGGCAAATCATATTAGCTTGCAAAAGAGGCAAAACTGTTGTTTTTTAAATTACATGATTACATGTCTTTTAAATTACATGATGACACCATATTGGTTTCTAGAACAACCAATAAAAGAGACATGTAACATCCATTCACTCCATATGTTGTTAGAACAGTTAAAAATTGTACCTATTTCACAAAGCCTGCATCTCCTTGCATCTTTGACAGAACAGACTAGCCAGATGTTCTAGGATCTTTTAATTACAAGCAAATCTCTTTTCTGCTGAATTGTGAAGCATCAGAGTTCAGTAAAGCACATTATGTTCTCAAAAAACTTGCAGCCACGTTTTACATTACACAGCGCTCTGTCAGAAACAAAATGACAGAGAAAGGCTGAAACAAACAGGAGTTCAAACTTCTTACAGAACTTGGAGTATTCAGACTGAAAGTTCACATGAGGATCTGTCTCCTGAGCTCTCCATCAAGCCGATCTCCGATAGCCTCCCAGGGCAGGAGACCTCTCGGAACCACATACTAACCCCACCTGCTGTGCTGAGATAGCCACAAGCCTGTTTTGCAGTGCCTGCTCTCTAGTAACATGTGAGGAGCAACGTAACTTTACACATTTGCCCTGCAATACAGAACTGACAGTACAGTTTCCAATATGGCTAGCACGATACCTACCTGCTTCATCCTCAGCAAATGAGATGATGAATTTGCTGTAAGAACTGATCATTCCAGGGAAAGCACAAGCTCTTGTGCTGCCAATGCAGATATCTTGCTTCTTCCACTTGTCTTCTCATCTTCCCGCAAAGCCATAAGTTGACTACATGAAAAATAAAACCTTATGTTTTATGTTTCCATTATCAAGATTAGTTCCTGTCAAAATCATGCATCACTAAAAAAAAAAAAAAGTCAGTGGAGACCCTGACTGTTGACGGGCTTTAATGGTTGTCTTTTGGAAAAACAGACCTGAACAGAAGCAAACCTATCCTAAGGTTTCTAAATTGGAGGAAAGTTAGATTCCAACCAAAATGTTGCTATAATAGTCAAACAGAGAGCTTCATCTAATAGGCAGACGCCTGAGATTCTCATTTACTGCAGCTCAAAAGGTTTTGGGTTGTTCCAAAATGCTTATTTGCCCTGGTAAGGCAAATGTGGGTACAAAATGGGAGTTGTAGAGAAAATAATTAGTCTCACCCGTTCATGAAATCACCAAAAATATAAAGGCCATTCAAATTGGGCGATTCACATCCTCTGTATACATAACCTCCAGTAACTGACTTTCCCACGTTGCGGCCATATGCAAATATCGGAAGGATGTCATCTGTTAAACACAGAGGAATAAAAAGTAAGAAAAGTTACATCCAGAGAGCATCAAAAAGCAATCGCTCAGTGACACCGATGTGCACAAAGGTTACTAGAAGGACCAGTAACCGTTGAACAAACAGTGTAGTTAAATTTCAGTCATTTGCTCCAGGACTGAGCAGACCCAGGGGCTCTAAGGAGCTCTCTGTGTAGTTGCTTATCAAGACTTAGTAATGATGAGCTTCAATAACACACAGGACCAAGACTGCCTGCATCAAGCAAGCAATGCAGAAAGGTAACAGCCTGCAGGAAGTATTATCTTACAGGTGTGTGATTGCACCAGTCATTTTAGCAGGGACCGTCTTTACAAATTCCAGTATTTTTTTTAAGAAGGTAATAAGATCAAACAATTGCAAGTTAACTCAATAGCTTCATAGGTTTGCTGACAGCCTCAGCACAGAACATGGATAAGTGTGCTACCTCCTTTTTATGTCACGAGACATGAAATAAAGGCTTTGCCTCTGTCAATGTTAAAATTGAATTCAGCCCTTTCTCAGGTTGAATATGAGATCCCACAAAATTTTAGTCTTGTCCTCATTTTTCTTCCCCTGGATCAAGTAGCTTGTCCTTAATGATGTGGATAAAAATCATAAAAGTATTCATTTAAAAAAATAAAGATTAACGGCAAAATCTAATCCAGTTTTGTCAGTTGAGACTGGGCTAGCAAAAAAACCAACCAAACAAAAAAACTTGAGTGCCATGTTGGTACCAGCATAGCAGAGGAGAAATGTTGATAACACATATTGTACACTTGCCCGCTCACACAAATGTTTCAGAAACACCTACATGAGCTTGAGACCAAGTGTGTTCTTCCAACAGCTTAAGAAACATTATAATAATACCAAGTTCTTCTGCCATGCTTTCCAGAGAGCTTTAAGATGACTACCGATATCTACTCTTTCTTCAAGGCAGCAAGTGAGTTTGTCCATCACACCCACAGTCAGACCCAGAGCACGGTTTTTGGGTGTTCTGCTGCAGCACCCTACTTGCTAGGGCACACCGCCTGCACCACAGGATTTGTTTCAGGATCTCAGCATCAGCTTGGTCCACTCTCCTCAGCCAGAGCTCAGAGCTTCTGAAGAAAACATGGTATTGCTTTTCTACTTAAACCACAACCCATTGCCTTCCTGACTTCACTGGGAAAGCTCTGTCTGTCTGCAAAAGGCACAGGCTTTGGCCCTAAACAGCTTGTCCGGTGCAGCGTATGGCAGGGAATTCCCTGAATAAGCAGGGCAGCATTTCATACCAATGCTGCAGGGCTGGGGAGAAGGGATTTCAATTCTTAAGTAAACAATCTCCATTTAACACTGGATTATTTAGCTTCACTGGAAAAATGGTGCTATAGTCCACTAAACATACACATATAATAAAGAATCTTCTGCAAGAAACTTCCTTACCCAAAGAGGAATTGTGGCAAAGCTTTGTGTCATAGCATTCAAATCCTTCCTTTGCTCTCCTTTAACAATGATGTCCATTTCTTCAAACCTGTTCTGCCCGACGTCCCCACAGAAGATCCTCCCTCTTCCCTTTTCCGTGACAGGGTCCCCTCTGTCAACTGCACAGCGCCACATATTCCTGACCCCATAAGCATAAACCTCAGGGCGGGCCTTGGGATCAGACACAAACGGATTATCAGGAGGGATGCGATAAGGCTTTCCATCAGGGCTTTTTCCATCCACATCAATCCTTAAGACTTTCCCCAACAAAGTACTCCTAAAGAGAACAATAGAAAAAGAAACCCCAGCATGAGAAGCAACTGAAAACACAAAGAATTCTCTTCTTCCCCCTTTACAAAGGAAAAGTTACCTGTCCAAAAGAGATAAACCAGTGGCTGATATGTCTTACAACCTGCTCAAGTCACAGAAGACTCTCCCCTCTCTAAACAACTTGGGTTTCCTCAGCTCCCAAAGCATGAAATTTTGATTTTTGGAATACTGCATTGAACAGACTTGCAAATACACAAGCACTTTCGGGAAGCACTCTTACTTTATTCTTCCTCATTGTCTTACTTCCAAACCTTATGTCTCTGTGAACAAGCTGAAAGCTTTCACCTGCCCTCCTACTTACTTGTTTTGAGCATTCCCAAGTTTTCCAAAAGGGTCTCCAGCCTTCCCTCCACCCCCAGTGAATAGGTACATGTAGCCATCCACACTGAAGAGCAGCTGCCCGCCATTATGATTTGCAGCTGGTTCCTCAAGCTCCAGAAGATTCCTTAAAACAAAAACAAACAAACAGAGAAAGCAATAATGTATGTGGCTACTGGGAAGGACTGAACGTCCGTTAGGCTGCAGAAACATTGCATCACTCCTACAGAAGAAAGCAAGATTTCCCAGCTGTATAGACCTGTGGGTTTTGTCAAATACAGTTCTGAGTCACATCGTGTTGCCTGCAAGTGCAGCATAAGGCTGTCGCCTACCATTCATCTGCAGGGAGGGAACCCTTGCTGCCCTTTAGGCTTTGATTGTGGCAGGTGGGTTCTGCTTTTCTTATATGAAAAGCAGTTGGTGAATCAGAGCACTTCAGAACAATCTTATGGTGATTGAAAAAAGCTAGAGAAATGTAAGTCTGGTATTAACAAATTCTTCTCCATAAATGAGAATGAACTTTATCTCAGCTGAGGGATGGGGCAGGTACACACATGTAAGATAAAATTAACGTATAGTACTGTAGTGAAGCATGCTTGCTCTCTACGAGACAAAACACTTCTAGCACAGATGTTAATTCCACAATAGGCTTAAGGCTATTACCGCTCTTTAGAGTGCAAGATGGGGAGAGATGATGACCTGGAAGCCTAGATCCTGGGTCATTTTTCAGGGTTTTTTCTAGTTTGCTATGTGACCCTGAGCCAAGCCATTTCTGACAGCTTCATGGCAGCCAAGTCACACACCTAACCAGAGTGACCGGGAACGTGCAGGTTCTGCAAGGGGGAAGGACAAGGGCACAGAAATCATTTCTCGTCATGGCATTCAACATGAACTGTACCTTTCTGAGCATGGATCAGCTCTGTTGGCATCAGATGCCAAAACCTTCAGTTCACTGATCCTGATCTTTTTCACTTGGTTCTCATCCATGTACGAGTAATAGATATAAAATTTCCCATTGTACTTGTGCTTGGGGTGGAAAGCCATCCCCAGAAAGCCTCTCTCATCTTCTCTCCACGACGTAGCCAGCACTATATTCTTAATATCCAGAAAGGGCTCCTCCAGCCAGCTGCCATCAGGGAGGTAGACCCAGATCACTCCCACTTGCTCAGCTATGAACACGCGGTGGGTATGGTCATTCGCATGCACCATGAGCACCGGGTTCCACAGGCCGTTGGCAACCTCAGTCAGACAGAGCTGGAGGCAGCCTTTGCGGTCCTCCACCACCGAGCCCAGGTTGTGGTTGAGGGCTGTGTTCTTCAGAACATTGGGGAAGCAGTAGTCCTCATCATGTAGATGAATGAGGTTGCAAAAGCGTGTCTTGTTTGTCTCGCAGCAATCTTGGATGCGCTTATCACTTGTCAGCAGGCTGATGGCAGAGTGGCAGTTAAAATGAAACTCAGAGCAGTAGTCAAAACAAAGTCCTGGGAGGCTTCTTAGAGGTGTCCGAGGGTTTTCTGCATCATAGAGATGTGCAGCATATGGAGAACATTCCTAGAAAGTAAAAGAAACTAAGTACATGGCTGTGTACGCACATCCAGGAGAAACCAAGACACCTTCATGAAAGCAAACTGATTAATAACATGAAAAATTAGTAAGGCAGAGTACATGGTGAGCCATCTTTGAAGTGGAGTAGTAAAAAGTCACTCAGAATATGGTCAAAGAGGATTTTGAGGTCAGCAGTAGTCTCCTTTACCAAAGCACAACTGGCTGCACCTACATTACTCCCAACGGAGGTATATCTATGGAGGCTGTGAATTCTCCACTACTACAAGGTTTTAAGGAAGTGACAGGGAATTTCTCCTTGCAATCTAGTCTTACTTTTGCTTTTAGAAATTTAGTCTCCCCTGCTAGATTTTAAACTAGGTACTTTGTAACCTGTGCTTAACAGACACAGAATAATTTAACTCCACTACTGCAGCAACCCTTTGCACCATGGAGAACGTTAACCTTTGTACTCCAGACCAGCAGTCCCAAATCTGGACACATCTTTCACATCAGCTGGCATCACTGCCTTTTCCAGGTATATTTAAGATTTTACTTTATTAAGCCACTTAAGCCCATACCTAGGTCTAATCAAGTGTTAGGAAAGAAAGAAAAAAAAAAAATGGGTACAGGTTCACCTGCACCTTCAACACTGTGTGCAGCTCTGATCCCCCTTCCCAAAAGCAACTTAGGGGAGCAAATCCACAAGGACAGTAAAAGGACAGCGAATAGTCACAAGGACAGTCAAAGATACAGAACAGCTAGGTAAGGTAGGACTGAGCAGTCTTGCAGAGAGGTGATCAGAGTAGGGTAACAGCCAGAGAGAGGTCTGTAAATATCACAAGTGACCAGAAGCTGGATGTGGCTCACTTTCCCCCAGAAGAAAAATGAGGGGCCATCACATAAAGCTAATATGAGCCAGGTTAAAAAAGGAGGTGAAACTCTGCTAGAAGAATTTGTAGGTGCTAAAGATGTGCATTGGTTAAATATATAGGGTAAATTAACCTTTGGTCTGATGCTGTGCAACTTTGATGATGTTCTTGCATGCATAGTATCACTGAGACTATAGTTGAGATTTAAAACCAACTCAAATAAGTAAATATAATCTTATGCAATTTGTGTAGCTACCACTGACCCTATATGTGATCGTCAGGAAAAAAATATACTGCAGGCAACATTTTCAAGTGTTATGTATCTAAAACTATATCCCTTCAAATATCATTAGGTTTTTAGCTGTGCAAAATATAGGTTAAATACTGAAAATCAGGCACTGTATTTGAATTTCTACTTGAATTTAAACTCCTTCTCTTGCAAGGATTCTGGGTCAGAACTTCCACCAAATATTTCCATTTAAATCCCACCTCTATTTTAATCACCACAAAGATGCAGAAGTCAAAACAGAAGCAGCTAAATTCTGCAGAAAGATTATTGTACTGGTTTTCATGCCAAAAGTCAAAAACTCTGGATAGACTGTTTCAATTAGGCACATACGTAGGAAGGTAATTATATAGACGGTCAAAGAATGAAGAACTACTACATTAGTAGTACATTAGTATTTTTTCCGCCTCATTAAACAAGTTTGCTTCCTTAAAGTTCCTTAAAAAAACCTGGGACAGTTACACAAGCACTGACTTTTTTGTATGTGTGCAAGTAGCAGCCTTTGCAGGACATTTAACGTGAAGGCTACAGACCTTCACTCCAAACTCAGCATAGCAAACTCTCCCCTTTGCTCACAGAAGAATCCGAGGTCTTTTGGCCATACTAAGAACATACAGGCAAGACTTGTAAAGCCCTTTCAACTCTTGGATGGCACAGTTAAGTTTCTCACTTTTCACTGCTGCCATCTGGTTATTAAGCTGCACAGAAAGAGCTAGTTTCTGTTGCTTACGCATCCCATCTGTAAGGAAGCACTTCTCTCCCCACATCAGGAGTCCCCAGCCTGCAGAGGAGGGCCACTTCACCCAAGCCTGGGCCTGTCCCTGCAGCCTGACCACCCCCCGGATGACAGAACCACGCAACTTTTGCCATGTTTAAGGACTTCCCAGAACGAGGAAGGGCACCATAAGGCTCTGAGTGCCATCACCAAAAGCCAAAGCTTCAGGTAAGTGTCTTTGTGTTCTCACCTTCTTGAAGGTGCAGGCATTCAACAAGACTTGGCTGGCATGTTCCTCCCCTGATGCTACTGAGTCCATTAACCATTGCTCACCCTTCCACTTTCACCAGTATACACTCGCACACCCCTGAATATGTTGAATTTCTGGTTATATCATAGTATTCACAGAACATGGTGCTGATCTCAAGTGACTTGAAGACAAGGAGAGGTGACAGCCTGATAAGGCGTCACCAAGGAAAGGTGAGGGAGAGTAGGCAGAGCCTAACCTGTGCTGCATTTTGAATCCCGGGAAGCTCCCTCGTTCCCACCAACATGCAGCTGCAGCTGTCTCACTGCTCTGTTGTTCACAAGTCACTTGCAGTCTAAAGCTCCTCACAGTTCTGTCCAGAAGTGATTACTTCATTAACACCTTTGAAAACATTTTTAATTTCTCTCCATAAGTGGGAACAGAGTCCAGCTCCCAGACCAGCAATCTGAGAATCACAAAATCCCAGAACGGTCGGGGTCGGAAGGGACCTCTGGAGATCATCTAGTCCAACCCCCTGATGAAGCAGGTTCCCCTTGAGCAGGTTGCACAGAAATCAAAAATAGTGATTTTATAGTGGTTTTTCTACCTGCCACATGTAGAAAAATCTTCCTAACACTGATATTGGTCGTTCTGCTAGAACCTGTAACATATCTTTTACTGGTTTAGCAACTGTAGACAAACAACCCTGATGCTAACTTTTTTCAGCCCTGATGCTGAAAGAGTGTTGTTCCCCCCACCCCAAGGAGATGCCAGAACCTTGCCAGCATCCAAAAATGGGTGGAAACATTTTGGTACACAGATGGTATTCTAGGGCTAAGGAAATAGTAAGTAGAAGAGGTTTATACATTCTTAGTAAGACTTGACGTGTCTTTTGGCAGCTTTTTGTTTCGGCCAGCAGTAGATCCAGCTTTGCATGACTAAGTTATTGAAAAGCCACATCAGTCCTGCCCTCTAATTACAGGGAGGCAGAGGAGCTCAGTCAGGAAAAACCATGCCTTGGGTCTTTTCTCACTGCACAATGCCTGTTTCTGTGAGCCAGGTGGATGGTGGGGAGGCAGCACTGATGAAAATGCAGTGACTGAAGCCTCGGGACCTTGCAGCAGCTGTGTGAAACCACTGCTTATTACATTTTGTTCTACTTTAACAACCACACCATTTGGAGCATCCTCAGCAGGAACACAATCAAAATGCATCCTTCATGCAGCCCAGGGATCCAGACACTTTCCCTGATAATTCCCATATCATTTGATACTCCAGAGATTGTAATCCAGCATCTAGTAGCTGCAAGCAGAAAACAAATATTGACCTGTAACTCTACCCTTCATTATGAGAAAATGAGCAGAGCAGCAGGATTCCCATCACCATCCACATTGGACAGTGCTTTCATAAATAATTATTGCTAGGCAATGTCACTGCATATTGCCAGGTACCACAACGTGACGCACCTTACACAAAGCACATGCCAAGAATTAGGTACCATCACCCTGTCAGTCCACTTTCCCCCTGCTCCCACACCTCTTTCCACAGCAACACAGCTTGCTATAAGAGACTATCAGAACCTCAGCTGACTACCAATTCAGTCCCAAGTGTACTATTTTTCTGCCTTACCTGACATAAGATATCTTTGATATACGTTCCACACAGCTTATTTTCCCAGGGACCAATATAATCCATGATGTCCCAGTATTTTGCTGCAACGGTGTTGTCTCTCTCCTGGTCACAGCAGCCAAAATCTCCATAGGCAGAGCAGAATTCCAAGTGAAAAGGGGGCTGGAAAGGTGGCCCATAATCCAGACACTGAGGATGCCCCAGCAAACTGTCTATCAGGCACAACAAGGAGAGGCAAAGAAAGACATGTGGGCAAGAAAAGGAAATTCCAGAGCTGCTGCTGCTCCTTCCAGTGCACGGCCAAAAATTCACTTCTGTCGGTGTAGGTTTCTTGAGGTCAGATGTATAGAAATTCTGGACTCCTTCATAGTATGGCTCATTCATCCTCCCTGTTTTATTAATTGCCAGCCACAGAGCTCAGCATTTACTCAGGTTTGCTTACATTCTCTCTCTCTCTCTTTTCCTCTCTGAAATCTACTTGGCAGGAGAGGAAACGCTCCAGCCTGTCTCTTTGGCATTTCACACGTCACATAGCTGAACCCTCGTCTCTGGACACTTCTCATGCCCCTAGAAGCACTCACAAATCTAATCCCTACATCTTAGTTTAAATTGGCTGAGAAATCCTTCACCACGAAATATGAACAACATAAAAATATGAAATATGATACCAAATCAAGAACCTGATAATCTCTCCCCATTTACAAAACACAATTGAATAATTTTCAATTTCTAACTACCGTTTTACTCAGCTCCTAAAATATACTAAACTTGGCTGTGATTTCATAAACACCAAACAGGGGTCATAAAATACAACCAAACTAACTATTGGTACAATTTCAGGACAAAAAGTTTTACAGAGCTCTTGCTGATACCCACAGATCCAGGCATACATTCAGGGTTAAAACAAGAAGAAATTCAGAAAGAGTGAAGGAGAAAACACACATTTAAGGCACCAGCACAACCTGAAGCCAACTGTGATGTTCTGTGGTAACATTGTACTTCAGCTAATTGATTTTAGTGGGTTTGATCCCAGCCAATGTTAAACCGATTTGAAGATGAAAGAGATTTTTGTCTACTTTCCCCTCTGGTGAAGAACGCATGAGCAAACCCTCCAGTTAGTGAAGTACAGCATCAGTTGGGTGTGCAGGTGCACCGTCTTCGTACACATTGTACTCAGTCTGTGTTTCCGAGAACGACACTTCCCTACCTCCGCTCTTCCACGAGCGGACCGAGAGCACACGTTGATCACAACCAAGCTGCTTTACCCCTACACCAAAAAGAAACATACCCTTTCACGTGCACATCGCTACTCGTACCGCGACAAACCCACACGCACCCAGAGCGCTCCTCAGCGCTGTGCTGCATGCATCACAAAGCACGAGTTCAAGGTCTGCAGCACACCAAGAGCCTAACGAATGCAACTAAGAGGAGTAAGTTGTGCTTTACCTTGCAGCTGCAGGAGCCATCAGCCAGTCCCAATGCTGTTAGGGAGAGGCTTTAGCATGCACCCGCTCACTAGACATTTCCATACAACAGAGCTCATTAGGGAGCAAGGCTTTGTGAACTGTTCTATTGCTTCTGAAACATGAATGAGGAACAAAGCAATTAAAACCAAAAAAAAGCGCAATTAGATCTCTCTCCTTCCTAGAGATCTGAGGAGAATCTATTACAGCCAACACACAGATATCCTTTGTGGTGTTTCTAGTAGCTTCCTACTTACTGCTTTACCTCTGTGGGACACAGGCAGCAGGTGGGAAAAAGGAAGCTGCTGGAAGAACCTCATATATAGGGACACCTCCACTCATCCAAAACTTTTCCCCCTCCACCCACACATCATTTACTCCCAGGATCTATCTGTACATAGCTCATGTAGAAGCCAAAGCTTCCAGTCCTAGTTTCTCAATACAACTGCCAGCATAACACGACAGCTGAGAATACTCTGTGATTATGGATCTCCTCAGCCTTTATTGGGAAACAGTTGTTTTGAAAAGCCTCTGGATTTTTAACCTTCACCTGTTTTGCTGTGGCTTTGACTCGTGGCACCTTGACTATCCAGCAGCCTGCCAACAACGCTCCTGCTTAGACCTCAATGAACTGGAAACACACCAACTACAAGATTCAGCACTGTTATGAGATAAAGCATTTTAAATCCAAGTATTTAAAACTGCTGAAGTATCAGCTTATCTCATTTATTGCTCTCATACATTGCAGACAATCACTGAAATTAAGGCATTACTTTGGTGTCCCCTGGCAATTATCTTATTTTGAAACAATAACAAACATCAAGGATAAGTGAGGGTGTTTGCATACTGTTCATTTGTAACTACAGTCTATGAGCTCCCTATGCTTTTAATTCCTTTAGCATTTAGGAGCTCTTTGGGGTAGCTAACATTATCTACCATTAAAGGAACTTTTAATGCCTCTCTCCTTTTCCTAGGGACAGATGCAGACAAAAACCCAGAATATTTACTCATGTGCAGAACTGCACTACCTAGTTACTGGATACTGCAGACCAGGAGGCAAGAACACTCCTGCTGCCCTCTCACAAGGGCAGAAAAGCTAGAATAGCTTCACTCACATTCAGGCAAGGAGACAACACAACCTCCCAGAGAGCTTACTGCTCACCCTACCCAAGGACTCCTTGCAGTGGGCAGTCTGGTTTTTTTGGCCAGCACACCACCTCCAGACATTCTCTAAATGCAACAACACAAGACCGAGCAGAACTTTCCATTTACTATTGCAGATAAGAACTCAAATTACAGAAAACCCTGAAGAACTGCAAATTCAGTACAGAACGCTGTACTGAATTCAATCCTCTGCTTCTGCAGGAACTACTCCAAGGTAAGGTATGCGCTTGTTTAGTGCTGACAACAGGCTTACGCTGCTCTGAAAGCCAAGGCAAGCCCTGCCGAAGTTTCCAGAATGAGGGAGTTGCTCAGAATACAGAGAACCTGGTGGGCAAAAGGCAGGGGGTATGTATGCACAGGGTCGACATGCTTTAAAAAGCAGCTGACATTTCATTAGCTTGCTTTTCTTGAACTTCAGTAAAAACAGGAAACACGGGAAAAAGCACAAGCAGTGGCATCAGAAACATAAACAACAAGGAAAGCAGAGGGTAAAGCTGAAGTGATTTGCAATTTTGAGTCAGCATTATGTTAGATTTTAATATTGAAAATAGCAGAACAAGAAGTGGGATAACAGAGGGACAACAGACACTGGGTCTGCACAAAAAACATGGATTCCCTGAACAAGGGAGAACAAGGAGAACAGCAAAGAAAAATGTGCTATTTGTTTCATGGAAAAAAACTTGTCACAGGAGTTTTGCACACAGGATGAGGACAGTTCACAAAAACCCCAAACCTAGAGCACGGAATTCAGAGCCAAAGTAGAATATTCCAATCCACTAGGAGTTACCGTATTTAAAATACAACACACAGGCTTGAAAATAACAGTACAAACTGAATCATTTCCACAGGAAATTTCACTCAGGGCTTGTGGTCTGCAGGTTTGTCTCAGGTGTAACTACTATGGTGTCAGGAAATAACAAGCTTCTTCCAGGACATGAAAGAACAATGCTTGAGAGAGTTACGTGAAAGCTGGGACTGTGCTGCTTTTCTACTTGCTGACTGCAGCATGGTGCTTCTAGCACCAGGAGAGAACATGACCCCTGGCAGCAATCCTGCTTCCAGAGGTGACTGGAGAAAGCTGAGAGCACGAGGGATTAACAGTTTCAAAGACATCAAGCTCCTCTTTGTCCTGTCATTCCCCTTACCTCCAGCCCAATCTCTGCTGCTTTGTTTCACGCTTCTTCCTCAACAGATGGTTTCTCAGATGCTGCAAGGCATACACATCTCCCACAGGCAGCTAAGGGGACAGAAGGGAAATTATACGGGAGCTCTCAACAAGCCCCTGCCCTAAAATTCAATTTTCATACTACTTGTGTTAGGTTACATGGTAAAAACTTCTCTGCGTGCCCACAAAGGAACACAGAGAGACCATGGAAGGGGGAAGCCCAAATTTCTGGGGGATCAGGCCCAGCCAGCCCGGGGTTAGGCCAGGCAGGTCCCTGACAGACCTGACCTGCTCCTGTGGCATAATGACCTGGCCGGCGGGGGCAGGGAGACTGCGGGCATGCACAAGCAGGGCATGAAGCGCATGGAGCCACATCCCACTGGCACCGGGCACCAGGGTGTCCCCAGGGCTCACTGGCTGCCCCCGGCGTGCCCGGGGGGCTGCGAAGGCCAGCAGCGCGTGGGTGGCTAGTGTCAGAGCCAGCGTGGCCAGCAGGCCCGGGGCAGCGGTCGTGCCCCCATGCCCGGCACCGGTGCGGCCGCCCCTCGAATGCTGGGCTCGGTGCTGGGCCCCTCACGGCCAGAGGGACGCTGAGGGGCTGGAGCGCGGCCAGAGCCGGGCAGGGGCTGGGGAAGGGGCTGGGGCACAATCCTGCGGGGAGCGGCGGGGGGAGCTGGGGGTGCTCAGCCTGGAGAGGAGGGGGCTCGGGGGGGCTGATGGCTCTCCACAGCTACCTGACACGAGAGGCTGTAGCGAGGCGGGGGTCAGTCTCCTCTCCCAGGTAACAGCCTACAGGACAAGAGGGAACGGCCTCAAGTTGTGCCAGGGGAGGCGTAGGTTGGATATTAGGAAAAATTTCTTCATCCAAAGGGTGGTCAGGCATTGGAACAGGCTGCCCAGGGACACGGTAGAACCGCCACCCCTGGAAGTGTTCAAAAAACATGTTTTAGTGGTGGACTTGGCAGTCCTGGGTTAACAGTTAGTCTTTATGATCTTAAAGGTCTTTTCCACCCTAAATGATTCTATGATCCTCCAATACCCTGCCGGGATGCTCCCAGGCCCACACAGGAGTCACCAGCCCATCACAGGCCCACCCACCCGTGCAAGCCCAGAGGAGCAGGGGGCACAGCGGCAGGCAGGAAGCCCAGGGAAGGGCCCCCCTGGCTGGCTGCCTGCCAGGGCTGTCCCAGCACAGCTTTAGCCCCACTGCCCTGGCATGAAACCCATCAAGACAGTCACTGGGAGCAACAATCTGGATCACCTTTCAGACTAAGAAGTTCTGCTTCCCAGGGCTGTGGGATACCTTATGGGATGCTGAAGAAGAACATTTTGAAACTTCATAACCTAAATTAAATTAGTCAAAACCCAGTTGGAAATCTCCAACAAAAAAAAACAAACCCTGACTATTACAGAACGAGGCAGCAGCATTCTTCAGGAATCAGAACTAAACCAGCACACAGGTCAGGAATTACAAACAACCATGGGGGTGGGTTTTGGTAAAACATACAATTAGCTCACTTGATATTTAAGACACGTTGTCTTAAGGCACATTTCATAAAACCCATGCTGACCCAGACCAAATTCCCAGATAAGCACTCAGCTTTTAAAAGCACAGCTGTACTTATCCTTATACTACTATGCTGTTAGACATCTTTATTTCATTTCCAGAGGCAGTTCAAGCAGTTCATCCACTAGAGTTCTACAGACCTGCCACTTAAACAGTAGTAGTATTTGGAAACCATTTTGTTGCTTTCAAGCAAACTGGAATGCTAATTAATGTGTGTAGTCACAAACATTTGCTTTCCAAACACAGCAACACTGCATATTTCAACTCATAGGCAAGACTGCAAAAAGTCTCTTCTACCAGGCAGAGAAGTTTTCAGCAGTTCTGTGCCTTTGCTCTTTCAAAGCACTGCAACACTAAATTCCCTCTGTAGCCGTGCGGCTACACCAGCCTTTCACTCCCTCCTGCCCACAATGTGAAAACAATCCCTGAACTGAACATACAAACCACAAGAATGACATGTGGAAAAACCACCTTTGGATATGTTGAAATGCATCATCTATTTGATTCTATGGAACAAGCTGCAGTAGAACTTTACAGCCTGTAATTCTCAATATACAATGCAAAAAAAGTGACACACGCCTCTCCATTTTCTACCCATGTCAGGAAATGATCAGTTAGAAGCAGCAAGCTATGTAACCCCTCAGGTTGAAATGCATTTTCAGTGTGTTCCTAGTGTAAGACTCTACACCTATTATGAATGCCACTGCGAGTCCTGAATGGGTTTTGAACTGCATTCCAGCAGTCATCTAAGTCACCTTCCACGCATCTAAACACAAGGAGGATCAACCCTACAATACCATTGATACAGAAATTATACGCCATAATACTAAATATTTTTCAAGGTGTATTTGAAATCAATGCTGTTTGCATTTCACACCGAAATATGGGACTAATATTAAAGAAATTCCTCAATCTTGTAAGTTGACTTATATTCATTTTATTATAAAATAAATACAAACCAAACCATTTTTACAGAAACAGATAAAAAAATTCTAGTACTGAGTCAATAGGGTCTGCCTAGAACTTTTAGAACAGCATCAATGCAGAAGTCAGTTTCACAGAGAGGAAAAAGTATGGCAAGAACCTTAAGAATGGCTTCCAGTCAAGATTGCAGAGAGGAATCTGAAAGACCAGATATTCTCAGGTGGACAGGATTGTGCTTATTCACAAATTTCCTCAGGAAACGAAACCTCTCCACCTGAGCTTTGCAGCCTTGGTGTGATACATATTTAAAGTACTTGCAATCTAAGCAGAAAAAAAAAGAAAAAAGTATTGTAAGTTTTACCATGATACAAGCAAATACAAGATGCCTTCATTGTTTAAATAACATGCGAACATCTACAAGTTTTCAGTAATGGAAAGTAATAAAATAATCTAAAAAATGCACATTACAGACATAACTGCAGCATTAAATTATCTATCCTCATTTGACCCAGAAAACATTCTACACTTACATAACTGTATGCTGCATCTTTCAAAATATTTTTCTCTTTTGCTTTTACTCTTCAAAAGGTCAGAAAGTAAAATTTCAACAGTGTAAAGCACCATTGATTTCATACATTAACTTATTGTGTTGGATAAGGAAAAAGAGTGTCTCATATTGACACCAACAAGCACAGAAACTTCATTAATAAAATTGTTCCAGCTCTAATTTTCTTTAAGTCACCTGCAAATAAAGGCCGGGAGACATTTGATAACATATTACTGAAAACAAAAAATGACTTTCAATATGAGAAACTGTTTTATGAAGTCCAAAAGATATAGAAAAGCTGACAATGAGCAAAGTGCCCATCAGCCAAACCATTGTACAAACCACAGTTTCCACACCATATTCTCATTCTCAATTAAACAGCGGCTTCTTGGCCTGATACTCCACTTGGTTTTGGCAGCATTTCAAAGAACACTACTGAAGAGGTCATGATCTTCACCCTCTTACCTAACTGCTAATGGTTTTCTTTCAAGAACCTCCCCTCTCTTTCCTGCATTACAAACACCTCACTGTCCTTAATGGCCAGCTGCCTGCAGTATTCACCCAGACACTGCCTAGGCTGGCATCCAGCAAGCAAACTCTCCACAGTCCTCACAATTTTCACTCAGAAGCATGTTGTATGTTTTTGAAATTATGGCTTGAGGGTTAAACAAGGTAAATAGTATTGTGACTGCTTAACAAGGCCAGATACAACAGAACGCTAAACCAGCACAACACCAAGTTATGCAAAATATGCCTTACTGTCAAATACCAAATGATTTAAGTATTTTCTCATGTTCAGCTTCAAAGACAACAATCTTTCCTAGAAGAAAGAAACCACGTTTCTTCCAAGGAGTAGATCAGCTGCATCCTGCCTCATTAGGACTAGAACTAGGCTTTGTTTCTATGTAGCCAAAAGGAAAAAATATTTAGTATTACCCTTTCCCAGTAAAATTCCAGCCACCAGAGCTTTTTCATATGAAAGGCTTTCATTTTCCTGCCAATTCCTTTTTGCTAAGTAATGGCTAAAATGGAAGGCTGGCCACCAGTCCTTTCTGGATTTCCACTCTTGCTTGATCCAGTCAAGATGCTTCTCAGAGCTAGGAAAAGGTAAAGCAAGTTACAGAAAAGCTTAAATTGGGATGAGAAGATTATTAGGAGTCACTGAATTTTATAATCAACTTGCTACAAGTCTCATAAATTGCTAGTATAGACAACTGACCTTACACTGCAGACCGAAATATTAATCTAAACAGAAAGAATCAGGTTTTTTTAATCCCTGGCAACACTAGTGAAGCAGGAAGGGAACTCTAGCAGCCTTATTTAGACTTGGCAATAACACAGATTATGGTATGAAATGAAGCAAACCTTTGACTTGTGTGCCAATTTGTCAATAATAATAAGAAAGTTTCTTGAAGTTTGTCAACATCTTAGTAGTATGAAGGGGTTGGTTTGTTTTTAGAAAAGGTCTGTGTTACTCTGTGCATACTCAAAGACTAACTTATCCCAATTGTTATTCAATAAAGACCTTAAACCAAGCATTTCAGCAACAAAAACTACCTACAACAGGAAAGTGATATTCCCATGAAAACAACCAAGATGCCCAGTATATTTCAAGATACTCTGAAGCTGTGTCTTCAAACACAAAAAAGCAGGCAAAGTTAAAGTATCATACCATTTTTATTAACTCTCTGCAACAACACTCCTAGCTTTAATCCACTTGCTTCTGGATCTTAATAGCAGATGCTGCAGAGATGGCAATAAAGCAGCAAAACAGGTCAAATTAAGTACTGAATTAATTTACTGTAAATATACAGGGCTTAAAAACACAACACCTTGTTTGTTGGGTAAAAAAAAAAAGTCTAGACATTAGAGGCCTTCTGGGCAGAGAGTGTCTGAGATTGCTTCTGAAATCAGAGGCCATGTCTGTCAGTGTTGGCAAGAACACAGGTGTGGGCTCCACTTTAAATAATACACTGGCTGCATTCTGTAACAGCACCATCACACAACACACCAGCCTGTACAGTACCAGCTATGCCCCTATTGCAGCCCAGCAATTCTCAAACCAGCTCCAAATACTCTACACAATTACAAAGCAGCAGACTCAACAACTCGATTCCCTCCCCCGCAAAAGAGGGAGATTAGCAATGGGCAGCAAATACTACCCAAACATCTGAGTAACTCTTCCTGCATAACCATGTAACCTGGTAGAAAAAAAACCCCAACCCAACACAAAAAAACCACATCATTTTTTCAGGCAATGATAATAATGGAAATTTGGAAGTCTCCTCAATAATTTCTTCCTTCCTCCCAATGAAAGCACACTGCAGCCAAGCACTGCCACAGAACTCAGGGTAAGCCAGACATCTCTTAGGTTACCAGCAGGAAGAGAAAGGCTATAGGGTGTCACTTTGTCAACAGCCCAAAGGTGGAGACTTGACACATTTGGACCTGGCACATTGCAGAGATACTTACATCACAATTTGTTTCACCTGTCTTGCCAAACAGCTCCACGCTTTTACATTTTCCTTCCAGCCAGCGTAATCCAAGGCTGAAAAAATGACTTCTAGCCCCAACTGACGCTTTTTTCTTTTTTCTGGAAAAAGATTAGGCTGATTAGTTAATTACTTAGATCAAGCTGAACTCATTAATAAGCAACAAGTGAAATACAATTCTCCATCCTGCCTCCTCAAATGCTGCTAACTGTCCCTGTGAACTGGGAGCTTCCCCCGTTGCCTTCTGTGGCCTTGCAAGAGATAAAGTTAAGGAATACTTCCTGGCTCTAGAGCACAACTCATACCAGAGACGCTGTGTCCCTACTCCCACCCTGCTCAAAATCTGCTGACGCAAGAGGCACACACAGTACCACTCACTTATCCCACACTGCCTCGCTTACAGTAATTGCTGTTTCCAAAGCTCAATCAGTGCTTCCGACTGGCACCGCTGTCCAACATGTTCTTCCCATAAGAAGGGAACACAGTGCCTCTAGAACACTTCAAATCCTGAGATGCCACCAAAAAAAGAAAAATCAAATCTGGGACTGATATGAATAAACCAGCCATTTCACATCACTAGTAATGTATCAGCAGAGTTCTTAAACAACACTTGACCTATCACAGCAGGTAAATGTGGAGAAGTTATGTTTATCCGTATAAGTTTCTTCAAAAAAAATCAGACTGTCCTGATCAGCTACAAAAAGTTAGCAAACGGGTCACACAAGACCAGAAAAAGGCAGGTTTTACCCAGGAGGTTGGTTTTTTCCCCTCCCAAAGAAGAAAAGCAGCAGAAGAGAGAACAATCTTATTCAAGGCCATTTCACCAATCTGCTGACATGCTAGAACATTCCAGGTCACTAGAAGGCAGACAGCTTAGAATACAATTGATCAGCATGGAAAAAAACAGTCTCCAAAGAAAAAGATGTTTCTACCAGCTTGAAGACAAAACTCCCTTGAAGACAAGGAAGATTTTGTCTTTGATCAATAACAACAAACTAAAGCACAGACCCATCTCAATTCCTCCAGAAGAGAAAGAATAATTTTAAAAAAAATAAATCAAGAGACCCTAAAAAGGGAATGGAGACCCTGGCATTCACAGAATTGTTTAGGTTGGAAAAAAACCTTTAAGATCATCAAGTCCAACTGTTAACCTAGTGAGTAGGGCATCTCAAAAAAAATTATTTTTGAGATCCTGGCCGTGCCTTACAAGTTTGCTTTGATCAGCCTTTAAAATGAGAAACGCGTTTGTTTACAGGAGTTTGTAAATGCCTGCTCACACATCCAGTTTAAAGGTTCCTGTGATTAGAAAGTTGGGGTTTGAGGGCTTTTTTTATTATAAAAAAAACTACTTCAAAAAGCAGAAAGAAGGCTGGAGAATAATATTACTCTAGATTAACATAAAGAAAAAGAGCAAAGATATTTAAAGACTTACTTGATTTTTGAAGCATGATATTAAAATCTATCATTAGCTCGTGAGAAGGAACAATATCATACAAGATCTGAAAAATAAAAAAGGAAACAACAAAACCCAGGTACATTATTTTAAAGTGAAAACTTCTGAAGCCTTCTACCTGATCAAGAAAAGCACAGGCTTTTGGTTATGAAAATTAAGCACCTGGTACCTTAGTCCCTTGATACAAAGAACAACCATCTAGGTCCATTTTGCACATCTGTGACACAATGGATGAAATACTTTGATGGCTGCTGAAAAACACCGCATGTGACAAACGTAACATTCTCAAGGAACAGCCCAAAACCCATCTACTGTCCCATTTTTAGAAGGCAACATCATTTCCTTCCTAGGCCAGTTCTAGCTCCCCTGTCTGCTGCTCTGTGCATTGGATCACAGTTTCTAGACCTATGAGACCAGTTCTTTGATTTGTGCTAAAAAGCACTGAGAAGGCAGCATTTTATACATACATGCTACAGTTTAAAAGTCTAAACTTTATGAAGCTGTTTTAAAACACCTGCCCTAACGAAAGCACATTAGTGCCATCAAGTGGCAAAACAAATTGCAAAACTTTGTTTCCAAGAAGCTACCAAGACTAATGAGCACAGGCAAGGAAAGCAGGAACGTAAAAGCAACTATACAAAAGCTTAATTCAGCAAGGCCTTGTCTGCCAACAGCCAGCAAACATTAACTTCTATTTTAGCTTAAACGCACAGATTGAAAACAAAGAAACTAATGGCTAGACAGGATCAATATGTGAAAGGGCAAGCACCTAATCATTTCTTCAACATATAAAGGTCAAACTGTAACAGAAATCAATGCATGTTTTCTACAGGACTGCTGATACAAACTTCTGGAACCATGTAAGCATGCTCTCTGAACTTGTTTACAGACTACAAGAAGTTATACGATGTATCAGTTAAAGGCAAAACAAAGACTTGAACTCAAAGACAGTAAAGGATACTGTTTGCTCCACCATTAGCACCCCCCCCACTAACACTCCTGTAACCCTCCACTTCCCTCAAAGAATACAATAGGGTAAGTAATGTTACAGGAGTTCAACTGAACCAAACTCTTTGACCACCATGCAACATGAATTACCACAGCCTGTATCTACTATGTAATATTTACCTTCAGTGCAGATATGAGTGATTTCTTTGATTCACCATGTCTCTTCAGGAACTGATAGAGGTAAACATGAGCATTGGGATTAGCAGGAAACTTTGAGTTGTAGGCATATTCATTTAATACTTGGCGGGCTTCGTTATGATCTCCATAGAACTCCAGCAACTAAGAGAAGTTAAGGCTGTCATTAGTTTGCCACAGAGTACAAATCAAACTCTTACAACTAGTTTCAGGCTGCCACAAAACTACCCATTAGCACAGTCTGTATACAGGAGCCCAGCATACTAGATAAGATTAAGACCAGTGTATTTTCATTTTACTGACTACTCTCATCAGATAGACACAAAAAAAATAAATCACACACTACAGGAGAAAATGCCTTTAACACACTTAATTGTCAGAGAATTACCAGCACTTGCTCACTGCGAAGAAACACTGAAAGCAGCCTGCCATGTCTTTAAAGAGAGAACTTGGCAGCTGTCAGCGCCAAGATGTGCTTTAAGTCAGAGCTTACCAGCACTGACAAAAAGTAAATCTTACAATCTTTTTGAGATTAACAACTTTATTTCTAAATTACAAATTCTAAGCAGATACTTAAAAAAACCCCAACAAACAAACCCCCCAAAAAAATCCACAGAGTGGGACTGCATGTTTGGTGTCTTTAACAATTAGTGTATCCAGAAAAACACTCTTACCAGAAAGAGAACTTGTTTTCAGGAATTTAAACAAAGCAGCTGTGCTCCCATTTCTGTACTAGTACCATGAAAACAAAATATGCAAGTCGTTTGTCTATTTCTATCTGTGCATTGCCAGGAAAAAAAGTCCTTTTTGTACTCTGTGCAGGCTCTGCAGTTCTACCAGGAGTAAACTGTGCTCTAAATCAAATCCAGTGAGATACATGTACAGATGTGTTGCTTTTAAAATACTTCATTGTCACCCACACACATATACGTATGTCTGCAGACAGACATCTTAATGAAAATTAGACAAGAGAAATGCAAAAGGAAGATATCTATAAAACATGCCCTTACATCCACATAGCATTTCACAAATTGATCCCAGACTCCAGGTATTTCAATAATCTCCTTTAAGTTCACTGCCGCCTTCCGAAAGCAACCGTGCATTTCCTGTTCAACAGACAAGTCTTCAAATCCATCCTGACCTACCAAAACATGAAAGAATGCCAGAAAGTTAGCTCTGCTCATCAAAAAGAATCTCAAAGAAGCTGTGCACCTATGAGATGATCACATTTTGCAAAGCAAGGACTCCAGTCAGAGAGCTTCTAAGAGGTCTTAGTTTCCTCAGTATTGAAACACATTTTCACTGCTCTTCATGCAAATTTATTATCACCCAGTTTCAACTTACAGCGCATGATGGGTAGTATTCCAAGACAAGATGCTACCAGCACAAGATTCATAAACCAAATTAAATACCTAGTTTTCACAGAAACAAGTAGTGATCCAATGTAAATGATAATGCACATCCAGTAGATATACGCAGAATTAGATGCCACACACAAGTAGTATGTTTAAAGAAACTGAAGTTCAAACACAAGTTTTGGGGGTTTTTGCTCAAAATTCTAGCAGTAGTCAAGCACTTATTAAGCCACTGCTATAAGTTAATACGTTCATTTGATCACTATTTCAGGTCATGCTGGCTGGATATAAGAAATGTGAATCGGGGAGAAAGTTTCAGAACACCATTTCTGCATCACTATCATTGCCGATATAGAATCACATACCACCCTTATCATCAAATTTTGAAGTCTAGTAAAGCGAAGGTGTCATTGCAAACCATGATGTCTACACAAGCAAGTAAGTTGAAGTTTACAGCTCAGCATAAAACACACTCACCATGTTCCAACACAATGCTCTTCTGCTTCGACCAGCTATAGTAGTCCAACAGTCCCCTGTAAGCCTGAATCAGCTTTATTTCTTTATCCTGAATGACTGTTTGTTCTCCAAATCTCCAGCTTTCTGCCAGGCACAGGTTTTGGTAAGCTTCATCTGTTAGTCCGTTACAAAGGAGATGAAAGGCATGCTCCAAGCAAACCTGCAATTCAAGTAGTCCATACCACAGCATTTCACATCACAAATGGCGAGATTTTCAGCAATACAGCAAAGGTCTACACAGATGTGCAGGGAAAGAAGGGACTCATTACAGACAGGCATATAAAATATTGCAAACACGGTTAGTAAAGTATTTTAATTAGAAGAGCATTTTATACATATCCTTTTATTGAAACAGTATCTTTACAAAGAATTTTGGAGGAAAACAAGAATGAGAGAATGAGTGTCACAGGGGGCAGGAAAATGAGCCAAGGACCCAAGTAATTTTTTCTGTGTGAAGATGGTCAAGAAACATCAGTAATTAAAAGCATATCTGATACACAAAGACATATCCCTGGGAAGGGAAAGGGCTGAAGCTCTTGAAATCTGTGGGGCAGAAAATCACCCATCAGGTGGGCAGACACTCAGTGGCACTTACCAAGGCTGTCTCAAAAACCTGCTTGCCATTAACAGGTGCTGTACCTACTCAAAAAGATCCAGAAATGTCCTGAGGAAATCCAGCTGGATTACATTTGCTGCTTTTTCATTTGGCTACCCAACTGCAGAACACCTGAAAAAGGGATATCCTACCACCTTATCATGGTGATCAGGCACTGGATAAAAGTCTAAACCTTCAGTTAGCTCTAGTAAACTCTTGTATAGAGCTTCTGTTGAAGGCCTTAAACAAATGTAACAGAATGAAAGATAGAAGCACCACCACAAGTGAGAAACAGTCAAGGAAACCAAAACACTAAGTCTGAATGAGCCACCACAGGAAAAAAAAATACATATGGGTGATACAAGAGTCCACAGTATAGTGAAGACTCACCTTCAAATACCTTTTTACTCCTAAAGTTTTCATCTGTTCTATGAAAGAGTTGAACTCTTTCATGCTGCTATGTGAATGATGGCACAAAATTTCAGTTCCTATTCTCCAAATGATCTATTAATATGGAGAAAGAGATTAAAAAATAATCTTAGTACAGAAGTGGCAACAGTCACCGTATATAGTCTTCTCAAACTTACAGTTAGTGTAACATGAAAAAACGTACATTTGCATTGCAAATAAAATAACAATACTAAATATTACCTACTACTATGGCAACCTATGTACTCATCTAGTACGACTTTTACAATCATTCAGGGGGTGCTTCATAATTGCTCCTTACAAACGCAGTGCTCCAGCAAAGCTTATGAAAACTGCATTTGTTAGAAAGTTCCCCTCCAGTTACCAAAAACTTGTTTTCCTTCTATATGATCCCACTGAGACACAAGGTATGCACAATTCTTTGAACTTAGTAATAAAGATTATTTCCAATTAGATATAGCTTTCCACCTACGTACACTTGTTTTCAAGGTCTGCCTACACAATGTAACAAAAAGTATTCCAGCAGGCTAGCCATATTCAAGTCCTCCATTTATTTTAACAGCTCTGATCCCCTTTCCTCCTGCTCCTCAGTACCTGCTACAAGTATTGCAAGTATTGGGGGAGCTGGTAAAGACCTAAACAAGCCACTCACTTTCAAACAGATTCTGACTGATGGCAGGCCAGTGGCAGGCACATATTTACTGCTTTTCCATTTTAGAAGACTACTTTAAGATGACTTTTCATAGACATGGTTCTGATGGAATTAACTTACACCAAGCAAAGTTTTCATCTATTGTGTCATGGGCCTACGTACGAAAAACACACACCCCCCAAAAACCCCGAAAACAACACACCCACAAAACCAGCCTGCAAGCCCATAGAACTTTTCGGCACCACTGAGCACTCTGTCAGGAAAAACATGGAACAGCACGCAGCTTCTCAGCACCCCTGAAAGTGAGATCTCGGTGAAATTCAGGCTCCAGCAATGCTGGTTAAACCCACAGCAGAGCCATGCCTGTGCAGAGGCTGACTCCTGGTAAGTAACTGGACAGCATGCTGCCTTGGGCACTATAAATCATGGCGTCTGGTGTACTTTCTGTATCCAAGAGTTTCTACATCGACATCTGAAGAGCGGCTTATTTGTATTTGGAAGCATTTGGGTTTTGGGGGTATTTTGTTTGCTTTTTGAGTTTTAAGAAACTAGTTTAGTTTATGAATGTTGTCTAACTTTTCAGGTCTTACCTCTGTGTTTTTTTTTTTTTAATTTAAAAAAAAAGCAAGCCTGTGATTAGTTAATTAAAACAAATGTTGGCCCTGAAGGTGCTTCTTACAAGTATTTTTTCAGCTGCAAAAGAAAAAGAACTCTGATAAGGGACATTGGCTTACCTCTGATGGACCCACATATTCCCTAGAGTAGTCTTTCTCCAGTGACTCAACGTAGGAGGTCATAAACTCTGCAGCCCTTTTCCACTGCTTTTGTAGTATGGCATCCTGAATGTAATTTAAACACACTTCCTTGCTCTTCTTGAAGTTTAATTTGTGTTCATGGGAAGATGCTAAAACAAACAAACAAAAATCAACTAAGCCCACAACATCACAGTGTCTACTCAGATAACAGTGTGCCTATTATTTCAGGATCTGTCTTATATGATCTTTCTCAGACACCACAAAAAGTGATCTTAAGCTATGTGGTTTTGAAGATAAATACACCTATTAGTCTGCAGGGAAGCAAGACTATGGTAAAAGCTGGAAAAAAATATTAAATGGTGTTTTCTACAAGCAGCACACAGCTGTAGACACTTGAAGCAGTGGAAAGCCAATTATTACATACTACTAACCTACCAGAATTACAAGACCACAGCGTTTTGGTAACTTCACGGTACGTTTTGTTATATTTTGAGGACCACTCTCTTGCCTTCCTAATTATCATCTACACTTGTGACCTTGCTGTGTTGAAGATTTGCATACACACATACAAAGAGGCCACTCCAGTACCAAAGGCTTAGAAATTCCCACTATAAACAAAGATAAATTTAGAGAATTACTTTCCTTTGAGTGCAAAACTGGAAAGAGGCCACTTATTCTTTTTACATGGATACTGGTTCAACTCCTGTTGTAGCACAAACCTGAAACCTTATTTCCACAGCTGTTCAAAGCTCATGACTGTACAGCACGATCTAACATATCCCTACAATATGCTCAAGCCGTAAGGGCCTTCCACAAAGCCCTCATCAAACTACCTCTAACCTGGGAGCTGTAGGCAAAGGAACAGCTCCAACACTGGCTCAAAGCAGTTTTATTACAGCACATTCTACAAAATCACCTCTAACTGACCTACCTATAGGTCTGGTCGTCACACCTATGTCTAACCTCAGAAGTTCCAAGTACTCAGAAAATAAAATGCACAGCGAACACCACAAGGTAACGCAACGGGGACTGTGGCTACTGTAGGTAAGTCCTACAGAGCAAGTTGCTGAGAAGTTGATGTGGACAGAACTGGTGTGAAGTATTTCACTACAGAGCTATTTTATATATTTACATGTGTATATACGTATATAACAACTCCGGAGATTTTAGAGTCACCTGCACCCACAAGGCTTTTATCACTCCCCTCCCGGCCCTTACTGGCGGTCGGGCCGCCCCCCCGCCGCACCGGCCCCGAGAGCACCGGGAGCCCCGGCGCCTCCCCGGCGGGACACCGACGGCGAACGGCGGGGGACGGATGGGGTGGGGGGAGCGGCAGGCCGGGCGCAGGGCGGCGTTCCTCCGTCAGGCTCGGAGGGGAGCGGGGCGGCGACGCACGGGCCCACCCCGGGCCCAGTCCCCCCTTACCGGGTCGGAAGAACTGCGGCGGCAGGAAGGGCAGGTGCAGGCCCGGCAGCAGGGCCCTCCTCGCCTGCGCGGCGGGGCTCCTCGCCGCCACCTCCTCTTCCTCCTCCTCCTCTTCCTCCAGCAAGCTGTCCATGGCGCCCGGGGCAGGCCGCCACACCCGCGGCGCGGCGCCGCCTCACCGCCTCCCCCCCCGGCTACCGCGGCCAGCCCCCATCGCCGCCCCCTGGGAGGCCTCCCGGCCCTGAGCTAACGGCGCCGAGCCCCGCACCGACAGCGGGCCGCTCCGTGAGAGAGGAGACCAGGCGGGCCCAGCCGCAGCCCAGCGCCTCGGCCGGCGGCCCCTCAGGCTGCCCGGCAGCGCGCCCGCCCGCAGGGAGGGAGTGCTGCGGCGCACGCGCGCGGCGCCATAGCGGAAGAGGCGCGTTTCTCCGCGCGCCTGCGCGCTGGGGGGACGCGGCCACGTGAGCGGCAGGGCGCGCGCGGCGGCCGTGGCGGCCTGGGCCGGGCCCGGTGGCGCTCCCGCCCCGCCCGGCTGCGGCCCTGAGGGGGCGGCGCTCGGCACCCCTGGGGCTGGGGCTGGGGCTGGGGCTGGGTAGGGAGCGGCGCAGGCGGCGGGGCCCGGGCACCCGGGCTGAGTGGCCGGCAGGGTGCCGTGGGGGCTGGCGCCCGTCCGCAATCGGTCCGGAACGAGCGGAGAACGCGGGCCTGTCTGCAGCGGCGGGGAGGGGCGGCGGGAGCCCCGGGGCGGCGGGGCCGGGAGCCCTGCCGAGGAACCATGCTGCCGCCTCCCGGGCCCGCGCAGCCGCCGCAGGCCGGCTTTGCCTGTGGAAGCGGGAAAACGAGGAACGCCGGCCGGGGGTGAAGCGGGAGGGATCAGGGGGAGCGTGGGACACCAGCTGGGCGGGTTCTGTGGCGAGGCAGAGAGATGTTTAATTTTACACGCAGTTTAATCCCAGCGTTACTAAGAGCTGTGACTAATGCAATGGTTGCTCTAAAAGCGAGAGTTAACCAGATCCTGTTGTCACAATTTCCATTACCAATACATTCACGTATTGGTACTTTTCTTTCAGTTTGTAATTTAGAACATCACGTTCGACAGAAGAAGGGGGTTCTGAATATAGTTCTTGTGCCTTGTAGATCAGTAATGCTGCCTGTGCTCTTGCAGAGCACCTGGATTCTAGAAACCTGCCTGCCTCAACCACAGAGTCTGGTTGGTACAAGTTTGTGCTGGAACTTGTTTCTTTAAATCACTTTTGGCAACTGGCTTTGCCATGGGGTATTGGTATGTGTAAAGTCCAGTTTTCCAAGTAAGAATTTCCAGGGTTTTTTTCAAAAGAGCTCTGCCATTTCAGGGTGAGTAAATCATAAACTGGCTCAGATTAAAGGTTCATGTAATCCAGTATCCTGGTTCAATTGTGATCAATAACGAGCGTCAAGGGAATACTACAAGGCAGAACAGTTTGTAGCATCTAAACATTTAATCTTGGTATCATACCTTAATATGGCATTTAATAAATGTGTGGGGTTAGTAGAAGCCTACCTTTTTTTTTTAATTCCAGTATATGACCAGCATTTCAGTTCATAAATATTCTATATTAATAATTAACGGAATTGATGATAAACTGTTATATAGCACCACTTCTTTAGCAGTGCCATCGTTTTTGTCAGCCCTTTATAATTTGTACCTCATATGAGTGTCTCATTGATCATGGGTGTTCCCCAAGTGTGGTGTCACTTCCTTCAACATTTCTGATCTTTTGTTAGGTTGGTACCCTAATTTTACTGTCCAGTTTACCCAAATTTATTTCGTGAAGTTCTCTCATTTGCTTAGAAGCACATCTATGTTTGGCTTGTTATTTTTATCTTCTTGTGTCATACATGAGTGCGAGCCTTTGCTGATTCTTACGTAAACTTAGCCAACTGATCTTGTTAATGGGTATCGGTTACTTTAGTAGATACTTGAGTGCAGGAGAGATGGGGGAACTGCTTTGTAGCTGTAGATACATACAAAACGTTAGCTTCCTCATGCACAGCAGGGCTACTGTCATAGTTGAATATATCTGTTTCCAAGACGGGTTGAAGACTGGAGGAAATTTTGTGTGAAATACATAAATTGATCTAAGTGAAATATTTATCTTTGTACGTCACACGTTGGAGAAAGGTGGTTATGTTAATAAGCGGGTACATCATCACTATAAAATACTTGAAATTGTTGAGAATGCTGGATAGTTGCAGTGGTAAACTCATGTCTGTGTATCAACTGTGAGCTACTCGTTATTGCACAATAAAGGCAATGACTTGTGCAAGAAGTATGTGATCTTGTTTTTCTTCACATCTTCCTTTCTTGCCCTTGTCTTTATGACCACAGACACTGTTAGCTTTTATCTTGGTCTTTTAATAAAGATAAGCTTGATAACCTCATATTGATGGGAAATTACAGAACAGCTCTGTCTTCACAAGCAATTGGACCTAAAGATCAGGCTGGGCATTAAGCCACAAGAAATGTTAATGTCAAGGGAAAAAGGACTTTCATTTTATTCATCATAAAACATGACTTGCATATATTTACCTCCATATTGCAAATTGTGATAAAATTCACTTCTAAATGTTATGAGTTAGGCTTTCTTAGAGCCTTTTATCAGCCACTATCAGCAATGGCAAATAGGTATCACCTTATTTTACAGGATGTGAAATACAAAAACTTCAACCAAATTCCAGGGGGGGTGTCGGAAATACTGTGTACTACAGCTGCGACACTGTGCTAGCCCTGGAGAGCGTGTGTGAGCACTGGGTGAACATTGTGTGCCTGTAGCATGCGGATGTTTGCTTAACCTCAGGATTGACTGGGCTGCAAGAGATGGCAAGATGTCCAAGGTACGTCGGGCAAAGGGGTACCAAAACTATTCATTGCAGCACTAAGGAAGGTACTTGTTTCTACCTTGATGCTTTTGCATAATATGACTAGGATATTAAACTGCTTGAGATAGGGTCTGAAAATGAAATGCCTACATATTTTTTAGAGATTCTGTAGCAGTAACAAAGCTTGGGTCTTAGGCCCTGTACAATGGGGCTGTGGATGTGAGAGTATATAGAGCAAAAGAACACAGGCAGTGCACTAATGCAATTAGCAGTGGTGATGGCTAACTCCTGTAATAGATCGTGCAAAAGGGCTCTTTAAAAAGCCCCTCAGCTGTCCAGTTGTCCTTTGATGTGCACAAAAAAGCAGAATCTTTCACCTGGACTATCAGTTCTGCCAAGCGCCTATTCATTTTGGGAGCAGCTTCAGAATTTGCCCTTTGGAAAGATAAAAAAATAATATATTTTTTGCCATTTGATAAAGCAGCAAGAAGACTCTCTTATGTTACCTATCTCTCCTTGGCTGCATCTTTTATTGTCTTTGTCATAATCACTGTCAGGGGCTCTGCTGAACAAGTAACGTGGGTCTGAGAAAGAGAAGCGAGTTTTTTCTCCTTTGTGTGACCATTGTGACTTCTGCTGTTATTCTGCTATGTTAGATCCCTAAAGCAACGTAGAGGTGATGGAAGTGAAGAAGAGGTAATGGTGGAAGTGCGGGCACACTTGTAGGTAGCGCATCTTTTGGTTTCCAAACATTCCCAGTTAAAACGCAGCAGCGGGTGGAAGCTGAAGCTGGGAAGAGCCAGAGCAGCCCGGTGGGCTCCAGCCCTTCGCCCGGGTTAACCCCAGGCTCTCGGGAGGTCACCCGCTGTGATGTGCCCGCTGGGTGACGGTCGCTCCCCTCCAGCGCGGACGAGAGGGAGCGGCCGGTGGGTGTTTGGACCTGTCGGGGCCCAGGGGCAACAGCACCTTCTCTGCACGCGGCCCGAGCGCCGCTCCCGTCACTTAAACCCGCCATTAACACGCACAAATGCGGGGCAGACGCTTCGCCCGCAGCCCTGCGGGGCGGGGGGGGAGCCCCACACCGGGCCGGGGTCCGGTCTCGGCGGAGGCGGGCAAGGGACGCGGCCGGGGGGGAGGGTCCGGCCGCTGCCCTCCTCCCGCCGCGGCGGGGCCGGGCCGGGCCCGTCCCTCCCCCGCCACATCGCCCTCCCGCCGGCGCTGCTGACGTGTCTGCTCCCTCCCCGCCGCCGGGCCCGCCAACATGGCCGCAGCCCCGCTGCCGGACCACCGGCTGCTCCTCGCCCTGCTGCTGCTCCTGCCGCTGCTCCTGTCCCCGTCGCCCCCCGCCCTCTGCGCCGCCGCCGGGCCCGACCTGGGCCGCCGCTTCGCCGAGCGCAAGCGCTGCGCCGACCCCGAGTGCAGCAGTGAGTGGGGACGGCGGGGAGGGGAGGGGGGAGGGAGCCCCCGGCCCCGCTCCCGGCGCTGGGCACAGCCGGCGGGCCGCCTCCCGCGCCCGGGAACTTCCTACGGGAAAAGATGCACACGTCGCATGCTTCCCGGAGGCGTTTCCCTGAGCGCCCCCCCACCTTGGCACGGAAATCGGGGAGGATCGGGAAAATGGGACGCGGCCCGGCGGGCGCCGTTCCCCTGCCCCCACCGAGTTCTGGGATCCCCGCGGTTTTGGGGTTCCCCCCTGCAAAACCTCCGGGAATGAACCCGCTCCCCGGGTGTTGTTTATACGCTGAGTAACTGGGGGGGCCTGGTTTGCTCGCGCGCAGATGCCAGCTTTCAACCCATCTTAATGTGAATAATTAGCATCATAGAGCACTTCTGATACGCGTTTCTCAAGTGCTTTGTCAAACGCATGCCTTGATCAGTGAGCTTGCTTTATTTTTTAAATGATCTCCTATTTTAGTTAGGCTTTGAGTTAAGTTCTTATCTCTTGACCCAGTCCAGAAAATAGGAGAGCAGTGCGTGTGGGGAGGGGAGGTCTTATTTTCTGCCAGTTAGCAAAGACCCTTTTCCTGAAACTGTTCTATTATTATTATTAAAGTAATACGCTTCTTTTTTTTTTTTTTTCTTTGGACAGTGTTAATGTGCCGAGGGAAGGCGATGCAGGATTTTAAAGGTCCGGATTGTCGCTTTGTAAATTTTAAGAAGGGAGAAGCAGTGTACGTATATTACAAACTAATAGGAAAATCAACTGAGCTGTGGGCTGGAAGTGTAAGTACCGTGAAGCATTCGTTCTGCTTGGTGCTTTCAGTGGGTAATCTTTTTTCTTTCCTTTTGCCTTGCAGGAGAACACGCAGGGTTTTGAGCACAGCCTTCATTATGTTATTTAGCTATTTTGTCTTGAGGCCTGTGTGAAATGGGATGTGGTTTGATCAGTTCTAAGGCATTAAGTACTGTGAAAAACGGGCAACGCTAATGCGTGCTAAAAACTGTTCGAAAACTGCCTTTGTGTTGAAAACCTCCCGGTGCAGCGCTGTAAGTGGTGGCCCATGAGCCTGCCTGGGAGCTGAGCCTCCCTTCCCAGCTAGGAAGACTTTAAGCCTGCACTTTGTGTTTTACCTGCGATGTGGTCTCATCCTGCACTCTAATCCTGCTAAAGACCATTCCACGTACGTGTTTTAATAGTGTTTCTTTTCCTGATATTCAGCTGCGCTCTTCTGCTTTTTATCTAATCTGCATGCAGAGTTCGAGGGGGGAAAAAAAAGTAGTAAAACTAAAAAGAATTAAGGTAAATTTGATTTTTAAAAGGTCTGTCTCTCTTTCAGCTTTAGTAACACATTGCGGCAGCTTGCAGAGTAGTGGCCTTGTCAGAGTCCTTGTCTTCTCTGGGCACTCTGAGAGGGTGCTGTTGATGGGAAAGGGGGATCCCCATACTTGGCAGTTACTTCGTAGAAAACTCCTCTCGGCTTTCATTGTAAGCGCTTCATTTGCCTGACAGAAGCAGAACTGAGATACCCTGGAGGAAGAGCAGGTTTTTTGTGGGCTTCCCTTGAAAGCACTGGCAGTCTGGAGGTTGCTTAGACCTGGTCCCTGTTGCCCCCCTCCCCATGCTTCCCTTACACACCTTTTTGTGTCCGAATCGTTTACTTCAACATCCTTGCTTACCCTGGCTGCCTACAAGGGATAGATGATTGCCTGCGACAGTGGTCTAGGCTGCTCAAAGCCACACCTGGGTGCTGGCTGTGGGGCTAGTGGTTTTAGTGAAAAGCAGGGTGTATCGCTTTCTCTAACCTGTTCAGGCTGGGTGTGGACAGCCAAGCTCTCAGCAGGAGCTGAATCCAATTAGAACAATACAGAACAGAGCAGAAAACTGTAGCACGTGGTTAAAGAAGAGTTTATAATTGTACCATGCTGGTAATTCCCTTGTGACATGTACTGTACCATAAATAATCTGGTTAATTAGCCGGTACGGGTTTCCAGGGCTGCCGCTTCTTGAGATGCAGAGTAGCAGTGTGGGGCCAATTCTGCTTTTTCTAACAAGGCGTAATGCAGGCTGTGAGATCAGACAGCAGGTTTCAGGTAATTGCTGAGTTAATATTCAGTTAATATTCTGATAGGAAGCTCGTGCAACGGTTAGGCATGTCTCCCAAGTTAAAAGGATGTTTGCTTTAATAAGTAAAAGCTGAAGTTGGCAGGTCTGAAAAATTGCAGTGCCTCATTTTATTTGTTGTAATTTTTTAATCGTGTTAACGCTGTTCTCTATATTCTTTTTAGGGTAGTGATGACAGACTAATTCCTTTCAGTTGGTGGCTGTAATCTTACTTTTTTTCCCTGCTTTGATTGACTGCTGCTGCGTTAATTGTAAGACTGCAACAAGCAGCGTCCAACGCTGCAGTGGGGCCAGGGGTGCCTGAGTAGGCATTGCATGCTGAGTAGGGCACTGGCGTGTCTGACCCTGTCCCTGAGCTGCAGATAGCGCCGGGGTCTCTCCTGTGCAACGTGACTTCCCATGCTAGATTCGGCTGGGCAACTTGATTTATGCAGGCCAGCCGTGCCTGCTGTCTGTAGTTGTGGAGCTAGGGGGAGGTTGTTGCTTGCTAATTAAAAACAGGCTACCTAGTGAGGTCTGCGATTAAACGGATTCCAATGGAAGGCATGTTGCCTTCTGCTGCAGCCCTTTTGGGATCTCATTGCGTGACTTTGTGTGCTTGTGTGTATCGTTTGGTCCCATGCATCTACCCTACTGTGCTTTTCCATTCCCCAAAGTTTTGGGGGAAAATATTTGTTAGAGCATAACAGAAACTACGAAATCAAGGGATAACTGGTATTCTGGTCTTCAGATGAGGGCGGAGGTTAGGGGAATGTATGTATGAGAGGATTTAACGATTGCAACCAGGGGCTTATTTCAAACAAGTTGTAAATACAGGCTCTAATCCTGAAATCAGTTTTTGAGGAGCCCTGAGAAACACAATAGTATTTCTGACCTGAGGGGAGATGATCTGTTAAGAAAGGAGCCTTTCACCAAGGCTGAAAAATCTACAGTGGTTAGGTCTGGGCTTTATTTGCCCTCGCTTTTCTAATTCACTCCGCCCTTTTCAAGCCATTGTTGATTTTTTTTTTCTCCTGTGCCAGCAACCATGCTGTATTTTAACAAAATAGGTCCTTTATTTTATGATCCCAGTCTTCTATACTTCACTGCTTGCAGAACTCCCTTTGAACTCAGTGAGTATTTTGCGTATGAAAAAATTTTGGAACCCAGCTATATACATATTCTATACATTATATGGCATGCAGTTTTTAGCAGAGCTGTCTAAACCTCATTAATAAACAAAGTTAGATACTTGGGCAATGTTTTATGGCCATTATTTCGTAGTGCTTTTATGTTATGAATTTCACAAATACGTCAGTTCCAGTAAAATACTTAGTTTTTTCCCCAAAGGCGAAAGGTGGAGCACAGCGGGTACTCTCATTGTCCAGCGCACCGTGTGCTCTAAAACTGGTCTCCTCTTCAGCATCTACCTCACGTTGTTTACGCCATCAAGCTGTGTTATGTAGACTTTGCTCCTATGCATTTCATTGGCATGCTGCTCTCATCTTTAGCAGGATCCAGAACTCTGAAATTACTTCAGATAATTCTAAGTAAAAACTGCTGGTTTTTAACAAAACGTTTCAGCAAAGACACTTTTGAATTATTGCTGCAGAAGACTGTTATTTTATCTTACGGCAAAGGACTGAACTTTATTCCTTTGATTCAAGGTTGAGAAAACTCTTTCTGGCCTCACATTATAAGAAAGATTTGGCTGCAGATCGTGACTTTTTTGGGGTTGTGGGTTCTTGCTTTTGTTTTCAAATCTTGCATGTAGGGTAATAAAAAAGAAAACAGGATGTGTGAATTTAAGGTAAGAGAGGAAGACAGAATATGTCTGGAGAACCCAGAGGATCAGGGAATTCTCTCCTGTTGTTTCTGTGTCTTAACAATGCCAGTGCTCAGCAAGGGCAGACCAAACCAGCTCTTCTTTGCCTGATGTTTTGCAGTTTTAGGTACCTGTGGTGCCTGTGCTTTGGGGATGTGGGCTTTAAGATTAAAAACATTTGAATATCTTTATTCCCAGCTGTCTCTTCCGTCCCTGAAGTAGGCAGTGTGAGGATCTGGCTTCTTGGTCAGTGAATCTGCTGCAGCTGGCTGTTGGATGTGGGCACTGGTGGGGACAGATGCTGTACACAGAACTATGTTTTGTCCATTGATGACATTTTAACTGGAAAGGGAGTGGAAATGAAGGATGCACTTTTTTCTCCATTATTTATTTGGCATTCATAACATCTTTCCTCTGTCGTGTCTGTAAAGAATGAAGAATATTTCCTTTATTTGCACAATAAGGCATTTTTTCCCTGACAAGAGAGGACTTGTAGGGATAGGAGCAGATGAAATTTTGGGCGTGCAGATCCCATATGGTTCATAAACCACGTAAGTGGCAAACTGGGTCACTGCAGAGGACTTGTATGGCCAGCAGCTTGGATTATGCTAAATGAGTTTCAAATCGTGATGCCTAATTATAATGGTAGTCACGGAGATTAGTCTGCAAAGAGACTACTTTGAAGATTTAGCTTTTGTTTTCAGAAAGATAATTTAAAACTAGAATAGAAGTTTGTAGAGAGAAACAGGCCAATTTAGAATAAAACTGTAGTATACCACACAAGGACAAGCTTTTGATTTGTCAAGTTTAATTTCCCATTCCCAGTAATTCCCAATAATAAACCTGTATACGTTATCTCTTTTCCGTAAGAGAGTACCTCTGTGTGTTTACAAAAAGCAGAGGGGTAATAATTGTACTGTTTTTTTAAATATATGTGTAATTGACTTCAGAGATACCAACTATAGAAGGTAAGATTTGAATGAGAAATAGGTAAAAAAGGAAGCCCTATAATGTATCAGTGCTTACTTCTCTTGCATAACAAAAAAACCCAACCCCAAAATGATTAGTACGTAGTATTTACTGGATACAATTCTCCCCCCCCCCCCCCTTTTTTTTTTTTTAATGCCACTGTAAATCCAGAAAACTTCATCCCAGGTTAACCTATTTCAGTGATGTCAGTGTAACAATACGTATATATATATATCCCTAATTGTTATGACATAATGCTTTCCTTTTTAATTTCATCTTTTAACTGAGTGCTCTTCCCAAACAAACTCTTCAAGAAAATGAGTAATTGTCGTCTTTGTCCTTTAACAAAACACTGAGGAAGTGACCAAAATTATTTTTTTTTGCCCCTGGATATTTTGGTCATCTAGGTACTCTGTACCTTTCTAGGTGTGTTGTCCAGGCTCTAATTGCCTGGATTATCTAATCTGCGTAGTGATAGCGTGCTATTAATATTGGCTTCTTGACAGCCCTTGTCAGAACTCACAAGTGAGAGCATTACTGTATAGATCTTATCTGGTGAGTGATAAGAGAGATTCTTGTCTTCCACTGTTTGCCTTGGCTTAGCACATTGACTTGCTTGAAAATTGCCATCTGCAACTGATTTTTGCTTGTATTAGTCACTGAAGTGTAATAATGCATTTGCAGAGAGGGGCTGTTTTTCACACAGGTTTTAAGATAGGTTATTACCTCAGGTACTATTTTGCATTTTCCTAAAATCTGCTTTAAGAATTTTTTTCTTCCTTAAGCTACAAAGTGAGCACTTTTCAGGCTATAACATTGCGCATGGATGTAAATCTTATTTGTCAAAGATCCTCTTCTGCTTACTACTCAGGAAAATACTTGAGGCATATGTGATGCCCGTGAGAGCGCACAATAGGAATTAAAGCACCTGAGCCAGAATGCCTGGACGTCATTTCCAACTCTCCTAATAATTTGTTATAAGTCAGGCTTTAAAATATGAATAGAAAAACTTTCCAGCTTCACAAGAGTGTTGTGAAATATAAGTATTGGATAAAAAAGGTATCGCTAATCTTTTTATTCACTGTGTTAAACTTCACTTAGAAATACTTGACGGAAAGTTTGATGTGTTTGTTACTAGTGTCTGTAATTAGGAATAGTCGCATGATTTTGAAAGTTGCTTTACTGCTTTCTGTTTGCTTGTGTTTGTTTTCTGGCAGGTTGGAAGCGATTTTGGATATTTTCCAAAGGATTTACTTGAAATAAACCATAATTATTCCAATGAGGAGCTAGAATTACCAACAGATGTAAGTCTTGTTATTTTTTTATTTGGGCTTCTTACTGTTTCTTACCTCAGCAATCAATAAAATCCCTGAGGAGGCGAATGGGAATATCAATGATCCTTAGGAACCTTTTGTTAGTAAGCAGCTACATACATGCAGGGATGCACATGTGTATCAGGGGGTTGAATGTTTTTGCAGCTATACGTGTGGATGAGCGTTGGTCCTTCTTTAATATTCTGGTTTTCTTCTAAAAAAATCCATTTGGATTGATTTAGCTCTAGAAAAGCTGCTAGCTGGCTCGCATGTAGTCTGGTACGTATTCAGAATTGTTTCTTTTCCCAAACTTTCAAATATTAAAGTACTATCAGAAACAAGCAAAACCTGGTGTGCTTAGCCCTTTGATTCTAGAATTGGCCTTTCAAGCCCTACACACATAGGTGGCTTTCATGCACTAATAGCTGGTAACCCCAGAGTTGTGTGAGTGAGGCCAGAGCTGTGCATGTTTGTGGATGCAGTTTCAGACCCTTATGAAATTGTGTTCAGTGACTTGCACTGCTCTTTATTTTTCAGAAATTGTGTGAGGGGCAGCTCCTGCTTGGAGGACTTGGCCATTTCAGGAGAGACCAGCTAAAAGAAATTGTGACAAACAAGCTTAGCGATGCTTGTTTTCTTCTCCTCGCTGGCTTTCAGCAATAGACTTGTTGTTAATTCAGGATGTGTGTGATGAGTAAAGTATAATAATGTCAACTCCATTGCTGACTTCCAGTTTGCTCTTCACTTAGGAGGTCTTTGGCAGGGCTAAGCCACAGCCTTTTTATTTAGGTTTTTAACAGTCCTTGGGCAAAACTTCCACCAATTTCAAAGAAAGTTTTGGTTAAGGACTCAGGGTGTTAATCCTACCCAATTAATATGATTTACTTTGCTGCTGTATCTCTCTCTCTCTCTAACCAACCAAATTAATTTGGTCTCATCACTGTAATAAAGAACATAGTATTTATGATTACATGTTGTTTTTCATTTCAGGAAACAGATTTTGTTTGCTTTGATGGCGGAAGGGATGATTTTGATAATTACAATGTGGATGAGCTTTTGAAGTCGTTGCAAGAGACGACAGCAAATGAAGGGGACACTGAATCAAATGATCCACAGACAAAACCAGCTGAAGGAATTGAAGGGGATGAGGAGATTGAACAGGTTGATGAAGTGAAGTCCCTTAATGCTTTGGAGACAGACAATCTTGAGCTAAGCACAGAGGAAAAGGAGGCCCCCGCCATGACAGAGGAAGTGGACAGTTCTCTTACAGAAGGAACTGAAAATACTGGGGGAGACTCCAGTGTCAATAGTCACGAAGAAAACTCTCAGGGAGATCAAATTGCACATGAGCACTTGAAAGGAATGCTACATGGGAAACTAAAAGGGCTAGAAAGTGAAAATACCAAAAACACTAGTATTCCTCAGGGTGAAACCAGTCAACTTGATGACGAGGATGAAGAAGTCAATGCCTATACACTTTTAAACAGAGAGCTCTCTGTGAACTTGAAAACAAAATTTGGCTCAACTGCTGATGCTGTTGTATCAGATGATGAAGTGACTCGACTTGTTACATCGCTGGAAGATGATTTTAATGAAGACTTGAGCATTAATGCTCACGATGCAGAGGAGGAACCAGACTTTACAGATCAGTCTGAAGAAATCCCTCTGCTGTCTTTTATGGCAGAGGAAGAAATTACATCCCCAGTGGATTCAGAAGATGATGAAAACGATGACATTGAGTCACAAAGTCATGAACCCGATGAACACGCAAAGGGTGCTACAGAGCTAAATAACCAAAGAGATAATGAGGAAGAACCTGATTCAGATGCATTAATTCTTAAGGATGCCTTCAGTAAGAGCAAGAAGTCAGGTGACAGTATAAGTGTGGACAGGTCCGAATCTAAACAAACAAAAGAGAAACAAGATGAGGTAATGCTCATTAATAAAAGAGAAGCACCAGCAACAACTCAACCTGAGGTTCTCTTCAAAGAACACCTTAGGAAGGAACCTGTAGGTACAGGTGATCTGGGTTCAAAAGAACAAACAAACAAAACTGAACAGTTTGAAGAGCAGCTCATGGCTGATGGAACTGAGACAAGTACTGAAGAGCTGAAAAGTAAAGCTGTGCCTGATCCTCGTGTTTTGCCTAGTCCAGGAGATGATCTGGAGTCCAAATCATTTGTTAAAAGCAAGCAAGATGCTTTAAACCCATCCATTGGCAATAGCAACAAAAGTCCAGAAGGAGTGCCGTTTGCTCGAATAGAGAAAGATGAGAAAAAGTTTGAGGATGATACCTTGGAAGAGGTCTTGGAAAATGATTTCAAGCACAGAAAACGATGGGAGAAAGCAAAGAAGGGAAGAGCTGAGAACAAGCCTGTTGATGTTCCAGCCAAACCAGTGGAAGATGTAAAAAATGCATCTCAAAGTGACTTAGGAGATACTGACCTATTGAAAGAAAAACTGGAGCATGGAATGACCACTGTGGAGAAAGAGCCTCTAAGACATGAAAAAGATTTGAAACAAACAGGGGAGACTGATGATGAAAATCAAAAAACTGCCTCTCTTAACAAAGAACCTGAAATAAAATGGAGAAACATGAAAGAAACCCCTGCAGGGGAGGGAGACGCAAGCCGTAGAGGAGCTGTCGAGCAACCTAGGCCATGGGAAAATGAGACTGAGTATTCGGAGGTAGATGTGAAAGAAGAGCTTTCAAGAAATCTTGGCAAGATGACAGTATTTGAAGAAAGCATCGAGAAAAGTTCCCCTGAAGAAAAATCAAGAAGCACTACACAGAATACTAAGACAGAGTATCTTACTCTGCAAAGAACTACTCATACTGAGGATAGAGATTCAGACAGAAATCTTGGCACAAATTTAGCTAAAGAAAGAACACCAAGACCAGAATTGCAATCTGAAGAGCCAGATGCTAAAGACGATCCTGACCTGAAACCAGTAGAAGAAGAGCTACTGGAAGATGAGAATGCTGCAAGTGCAAAGCTGTTGCAAGCAAGGGCTGCAAATGTACAAGGTGGCACACTAAACGTTAAAAGTACAAATCCTGATTTAGAAGTACCAAGTGAAGCTGTTTCGGGAACTGCAAACCCTATTTATGAAACAGGAGAGGAAATAAACACAATTTCTAAGGAGGCTAAAAAAACAGTCAGCATGCAAGATGCAAGCCAGACTGGGAACAAAGAGGCTGACGTACCAGAGAGTGGAGGTGCTGAATTGGATGAGATGGAACATGTCATGAAAGATGATAATGAGTCTTCTGAAGCTGAGGAGCCATTAGCTGCGGAACAGCATAAATTCCAATTTCCTGATATAGAAGACAACAATGACTTTAACCAAAGGGAAGATCATCTTCCAGAGGACTTTTCACAGAAAGACTCAAAAGAGGTACAAAATTTAGTGCATACAAGAAATGACCACCAGCAGTCTGTACATTTCTCCAGCCCTGCTGACAGCTCAGCAGCCACAGATGACACTGTAACAGACTTCAGCGAGTCTGTGAAGCAGCTCACAATAATGAGAGACTTTCTTGATGAAAAGCGTGTAATACGTCTGCAAAAGTACCTTGGACGTCAACATGTGGTTAGGGTGGAAGCCATGTTCCACGACATGAAGGTAGAGATGGAGCTTGCTCGGAAGGCAAGCCATAATAATGAAGATACAGAAAAAGCTTTGGACCAGATACTTGAGTTTTCAGAATCAAGCATTATGGATGTTGTAGGAAAAGTTCTGGATTCCAGAGTGGCAGAAAATAAAGAGGAGGTGGTGAAAGAGATGGATTTGTATGATGAGGAGAGTGCGCTGATGGATGATATTCAAGAGCTAATATATTCTTTAAGGAGTAAATATTCATCTGCTAGTGACAGTGTCCCACTTGCATCCATTCCAGAACAGGAGGATGATCTGCTGCACTTTCAAGGTAGGATGTTAAAACAGTTGATAAATAGCTGAAATGGAAGTAAAACCCTACCCTGGACAACACTATGCAACCCAGAGAAGCTTTAAGAATGTAGGGTGAGGGAGCAGAACTGAAAGAGGCCCTATGGTATCTGCTGGGATTTTTCTTATTTTTGGCATTGTGATGGGTGGCCTAGGGACAAATCCTGAGAGAAAATTTTGAACTCAGTATATCTGTTCTTACAGGCCAGGTTCTGTGTAAGATCAGTGGGATCTGTGCATGGCTAGAAGGAGCCATTCAGGTCATGTCTATACTTCCTACTCTCAAGAAATAAGGAGTCATATACATTAATGTGCTGAATTTTTTGGAGGGTTTAGGTTAGTCATTTTCTGAACTAGCTAGCACCCAGTTATGAGAGATCCAGTGATTAATGCAAAGTTCAGGCACTAAATCTATGCACCTAATATCTCAGGTGTCCCTGCCATCATATATTTTACCAACATTCATAAAAGAGTGCATAAGTAGAAATACTGAACAGCCAGATCTTTTCACAGGGGAAGAACCAGCAGTAGAATCTGCTGCAATCTTGATGTTTTTTCTAATTAATGTGCAAGAAGTTGGTAAGATATGCTTTTAGCAAGGCTCCTTTTACTGTAGCATGTGTTAAGGATGTGATTTCTGATAGTCATGAACAATGAAAATACTTCATCTAATAGTATTTTATTGCAAGGTCAGTGGCTGATAACCTTGCATAAATTCCATATGAACATTTCATTAAGTGTTACTGAAAGTTAATTGAGAATATACTGGAAGCAGCACACAAGCTGAAGTGTTTAAAAAGTGTCGAGAAAGTGTTTGTCAAATGCAGTATTTCACTGGAGGCAGCTGTGGGTAAGATGTGCACGTTAGCTCAGTGCTTAATTCATGTCTCCCTGTCTGCCACAGATGGTGCAAAAGAAGCTGAATATTACAGAGTTTCCATCAGAAACCCCAATGCCATGGATGAGAGCAATCGAGAATTTCAGCAGCTTGAAGACAAGAGGCCTGAACAGCCTGTTGAGGAGAAGGAGGAGAGGGCTGTTAATGTTCCACCTGTGCATGAGGAGGCAAACTTCTCAGATAGTAGAGAAGCTGAAGAAGACTATGATATTGAAAGAGGATCACTGCTGGAAGATACTTCCTTTGGGTCAGTTGATTCAAGACAGAGTGCCAGGGAAGATACAGCTGCAGGTAACCTCTTGGAATTGGGCTGTTTTGTTCTTTTGCTCTTAGAGAGGAGCATGGTTGAAGGCGAATACATTTTTTTAAGCAAATACAAATTTTTTTCACTAATATTTCCATTGTAAATTGCTGTAATCCTAATGGCTTTCACTAACCCATGAGAGTCCCTCCAGTGGCAGTGTTGTGTTGCTACCACTCGTCTCAGCAGAGCAGTTTTCCTACCTTTTTGCACTACAGAAATAAAGAAAACTCCTGTGTCATAGAGTTCTGTGGTCAGGCTGGTGGACTGTGTCTCAGCATAGTAGTGGATGAAGAGCTGGATGCATACCATCCGCTCAGGTTTCCTCCTCCTTGCAGGGGGGCTGACAGTCTAACCATGAGGCTATAGAATCCTGCACTTGCTCTTTTTAACCTGTAACTCTGGGCTCTATTACTTTCCGGGAAGGATGGAGTGTAGCTTCCCTCAAGCAGTTCAGTAATTTCTGGCTAAGGTGTTTGTTGGAGTAGGAAAAATGTTTGACTCTTTTGCTGAGGCCTTCCTCTGGAGCAAGTGTGCTTATCTGTGCTGATTCATCCTTATGCCAGGGAAGGGTCCTATTAGCATCACCTTTCCCAGCTGTTTTGGCATGAAACTACCTTTGACTCCATTCTTGGTGCTAAGCTCATCTTTGCTGTTCTGCTTTCACCTCTGATTATGCTTAATAAATCCATCTTCACTGAGCACTTAGAAAAAAACCCAGGCACACTGCGTAGGTTTTGTACGCTACCAAGGTACTGCACGATCCCCATAGCCAAGCACTTTTGAACAGTTTGTAAGTTCTGAAGGAAACTAGGTTGAATGCAAAGATACCTACTGAATTTTACATGGCTGGTGGATTACTTACATGGTTAAGCAGCCAGATGTTCCCTTGTATTTTAGACAATCTTCCGTTCCTTAATGGTGGTTAAATGCTGTTTGCCAGGTGTTCCTGTGAGGAGTGCTGGAAGCCTTGAGAAGAATCAGGGCAGATGCTGGTCGAGCCTCTGCTCACAGGAGCTGTTCCACAGTATACCAGCAGGCTGGGCAGGTGGTTATTTGCATCTGTTAATTTGAATTTGTGACAGCGGTAGCAGTGAGAGGAGGCGGCAGGCTTCAGGTCAGGGTAGAGGATGGTTTAAAGCTTATGCCATACTAAGAGCCTTGGAAAGTTACTAGAAGACGTAGGTTTATTGATGAGGGACTGAAGAGCGTGTGCTTTTTTTACTGTTGCCCTGTGGCTGTAGCTGTGTGTGCTCTGAGGCAGGGCTTGGCAGCCACTTGGCGGATCTGGGCCACTCTCTCCGGTACTCTTTCTAAAGCAGCCTGTGGGATATCACCGTCCCTTCCAAGGCCTTCTGCCTCCTCCTCCAGTGCCCTGGAGAACCGGGGACCGTAACCCCGAGATCTCCCCTAGGCCGCGGCAGAAGGCGCGGGGGCAGCCCAGCCCAGCCGTGCCCCGTCAGCAGGCCCCGCTGCCCAGGGGCGGCCGCTCCGTGAGGTGACGCCCTCTCTCCTCTCCCTCCAGGCCCCGAGGCGGCGGCGGGGGGGCGCCGGGCGAACGGCGGGACGCGGGGCGGAGGCCGGCGCCCCCTCACGGGGGAGCCCTGGGCCCGGCGCGGGAGCTGCTGCGGCGGGTGAGTGGCGGCCGTAGCGGGCTGCGCATGCGGGCGGCGGCGCGCGGCGATGACGCGGGGGGGCGGGGGGCGGCGCTGTCACTCCGGGCTGACGTGTGCCTGCCGGCTGGCTCGCGCCGCCATGGACCCCGCGGGCGGCGGCGCGCGCCTCCCGGAGCCCCCGGCGCGGCGGCTGCTGCAGGTGCGCGGGGGGGGGGGGGGGGGGCGGGGGCGGGGCGCTGTTATTGCGCGCGCCGGGCGGGGCCGCCCCCCGCGCTGCCGGCCCTTGGGCGGGCGGCTGTGGCAAGCGGCGGAGGGGCTGCGCCGGTCTGAACCCGGGGGGACTCGGCGGGCCAAAGTGACAACCCACGACTCCCGGGCCGAGGCGGATGTTGCTCCCCGGCCCCCTGAGGGGAGGCCACACACCCCCCCCCCCCTTCCCCTCCCCGGTCCCCTGAGGGGGGCCACCTCCCAGCCCCTGAGGGGGAGCCATCCCCGCCATACACCTGCCCCGGCTGCCCCCCCCCCCCCCCCCCCAGCCATTTGGGGGTGTCCCCGCGGGACCGGAGGCACCTGCTGGCGTCAACAGGGGCCGGGATCACTGCCTGGGCTCCCGCCGCTGGAGCGGGGGTCCTGCCAAAACGGCAGCTCACCCCTGCGCTGGGCTCCTCGGGGGACAGTGTGCCCCTTCTTTTTAATCTCAGCTTCCCTCGGCTGTGGCGGGGGGAAGGCAGAGGTTTCTGTGTGCCAGCCCTGTGAATTGTACCAGGTGTTGGCACCTTTTCCAGGCATTCGGTGCTCTCTGGCCTTGTTATGACGGGACACATGACATACGACATCCCTGTGGCCAGGGTGACAGCTGGGAAGAGAGCGGGAGTTGTTTTTACTGGCTTGTTACAAACGTCCAGATATAAAGATGCGTTTTTCTCAGTGTTTTTTTCCATCCTCATAGATCTATTTAGAAATGGATCAAGTAACTCCTAGCGCTGTGTAATGCCAAATGTGTATATCAGCTTATTTTGGTGTAGCAGTTCTTTGCCAGCAGATTGGTCCTGTCGGGTGTCTTCCAGATACTCAGACTTTTGAGCTGAAATGCCAGTGCTGTGCTGCCTTGTGGTTTTCTTCACTTACGTTTTTCACATTACAGAAGAACTGCAAGAAAGCTCTAGATGGTTCTCTGGTTTTATCAGAGGAATGAAAGCATTTGGCAGACTGCTTATTTTGCTGCAGTATTTAATGAAAATACCCTCATAGTTATCAATGCTGTCGGTTTTCAGTTGGTTGCTACCCTGCCTGAGGAAATTCGTCCTGGGCCTGATTTCCATGGACTTCCATGGGAGCCTATTATTATCACTGCCTTAGTGGGAATTGCCACGCTTGCTATAATTTTCTGGAGAACCTGCCTTTCAGTAAGTATACTTCATGCCCTGCTGATGAGTGGTCTTTTGTATGGTTAAACTGTTTCAGCGTTACTGGGGTCAAAGTGGTGGGTAGTCCCCTGTGTTTTTACTTTTTCTGTTTAGAGCATTAATGCTGGGCTTAATAGCTGTAGTGGGCTGCAGTTTGCTTCAAGCCAAGAAGCGTTTCCTTTTACGTTGTTAATTGAAGATTTCTTGGTAAGAGGCAGTTTCAAGAGCAAAATAGGGGAGTATGTTGTAACTAAAGAAGACTGAGGAAAGGCTCAGCAAATCTCTGAAACGAAAAGCCTTCCATGTGCTTGAGCCTGTTGCCAAGTATCTCCAAAACAAGCAGTTAATCCTCCCCCATTCGTATTGTCCAGCTGCTTGCAGGCTCTGCATTTAGAAACCTAAAAACCTGATCTTAATTCCCACTGGAGAGCCCCTTCCCCACTCTTCTCACTCCACATTTGTCCTCTTTCCTACACGGATAATTTTCTGTGCAAGAAAAGTACCATTACCAGCTCTGAAGTATGGTAGTGCCATCTCCTTGGGAAGGGATAGATGAAAATCAGATGGGACAGTTTATTTTACAGCTGTCCAGTTCAGCGATGATATGGTCTGGAAGTTTGTAGAATAATTTTATCTTTGCTTGACAAAAATAAATTAAAAATAAATTTTATCTGTAATAATATTGTTAGTTTTTTTACTTGTTTAGTTTTGATATCAAATACATTAGGTCAGTTTCAAGTGCAAAACAGTGTTAATATAACAGCATGAAAAGAAAGCTTCTGAAACTGTTAATTTTGAAATTAACACCGTCATGTAAACATACCTTGCTTCAAAGGGATGAGAAGTGGGATGCAAGTGGTTTTGTGTTTGCAAGTTCATGACTGTTGTTTGATGCGAAATGGCTTCACTTTCTGTTGCAAATCTGATGTGGGCAGTTACTGCTGTCTTTTTAGTGACCAAGTAAACAGACGTTTACTAAGACTCTAGGACAAGGCATTAACCTAGAAGCTTTTATTAGAAAACTGCTTAAGCTTGTTTGTAGTGTTATTCAACACCCTTGTTGGCAGCAATACATGAGTTTTCTGTATGCTGCTTTAATCTGTGTATGTAGTGACTTTTCTGAAAAGGGAAAACGAATAAAATTTTTCACCTACCATGGCTAATTTATTTTTATTCTTCCCCCCTCCTCTTCTGTAGGTAAAGAGTAGAATATATCAAGGTAAGTTTCTCTGTGCTTTTCAATGTACTTGGTGCTTAGGCATGTTAAGGTTCTGAAGATTGTTTTAGAAGACCAAGAGTTCATCTTGACTGCCTTTCAAGGAGAGCGCTGAGACTAAGGTTATAAGGTTATGGTGTAAGCTAGGTCAGTAGAGGATACTTGAATCTGAGGATTTCAGTTTTGCTTTTGATAATGCTTTGATTAGGAGAAACAATGCAGCTCACACCTGCAAATTAAAGGGCAAGGAAAAGCTCCACCTTGTTCAATATAAATGTGATCCATCGATTCATTGGCACAACGGTAGCGGGGGTAGAGTTTGTTTTGTTTTTCTGACTAGCAGTGGATCTGCTTTTGCTTGTTGCTTCTCACAAAGAACCGTAGCTAGTTCCTCTTACCTTTTCGGATTGAGGGAAGCCTGAAACTGACTGCTGTGCAGTTGCAAAGACAGTTAAATGTGGACTTCAAATAATGCAGATATTACTGTGGCTAGCACATTGCTTTTTACCACAGGATTTCTCAAGCTTCAGGTGTATAAAATTAATGTGTACTGAATAGAAAAGAAAGAGAATTCAAAGTAGGGTGATGGCTGAAATTCATAATTGAATAAAACCTGAAAATATGAAAGAATTGTCTTCACATGAACTATTTGCCTCTTTCTTCCTCATAAACCATACTACTTCTGAATCATTCCTCTAGTTTCATTGTAGATATATTGCAGTATAATGCAGAATTAATGAACTGAAAAAAAAATCCATTCTACTTCTGGAAGGTGATTTCTGTACTGGAAAAGAATTATTGTTGTTGGAGGCGGAAAAACATTGGTACTGGTGCTGTAGAAATTATTTAGGTGCCTACCCTAACAAAATACGGAACTTGGGTCTAATGCTTTTTTTTTGGCCCCAAAAATATTCTTTGGTATGATACTGTATAGAAACTACTAAAGCTGAGAAAAAATAGATATTCTTCAAGCATGACAAAGTTGTTCTTAAAAACTTTATTGAAAAGAGAGAAATAGTAACAGTGACAAAAATGCTTTAAAAGATAGATTATATTTGAAGTCCCAAAGGTAAAATCTATTATCTACTCTTCATGATACTAGCAAAATCAGGAGACCAAGCTAATGCAGGGATTCCTGCCTCCCTTAAACTGCTGAGAGCTGTCTTCTCCCTCAGCAGTTGCTTGTTGGCTCTCCTCTCCCCAGAGCAGGAAGGGATGGGGATCCCACTGGCCCAGAATCCCTCACGTGGGAGGGGAAGGTGGAGCAGCAGTTCCCATTGCACCCTGCGGGATGCAGTTGGAACAACCAGTGCTTCCTGTTTGTGCTGCAGGATTTGCTGTGAGGCATTTGGGGCTTGGGGTGTGCAGCTACAGCGTGGTTTAGGACTTGAAAAAGAACGACAATTAGATGTTCTTTAAATTAATCCGCAATAAAATAATTTAAGTATGTTAATGATTTTTGTTGGGTCCTAAGGGCTGGTTGACAGCTTGTCGGGGTTCAGAAACAAATGCATGCCTAAAGAACTGTTGCTCTGTCATAGCTCTTTTGAGGTCTGTTTGAAAGTGGTGCAGTTCCCTGAGGCTTACTGATGCCACCTGCTAGCTGACTGTCTTTCCTCTTCCCAGTAGGTCTTTGACAGTTTTCATCCTATTATCGTTGGTGACCAAACATTCAGGTTTGATATAGCAGAAAGAGATGGTTGTTGGGGAAGGTATTGCATCTCCCGGAGTGTCACAGCAGCGGTCTAAGACTGCTCTGACATCTTCGTTGCCAATTCTTCCCTTGAACATGCCTCATCTGTGGCTAGCCAGCGTCCTGTGCCTAGCCAGGCTCTGATGTGCGTTCTGTGACCAGATTTTTGTGAAGTGGATGCAAAAGCTATATGCTTTTTGTCAGTGTTCAATGCTTTACTGTCTTGTTTTCAGTCCTGACTTTAAATGAAAGCTGGAGATGCTCAGATTCCTGCAGGAAGGGCTGACTGCCAGGGAATTGACACTGTTCTGATTTATGGTTTAGTCCTTGCTTGAAAATGTTCCCTCAAGTGGTAGCAATGATAGCTCTGATCCCCACCCCAGGATATGGACAGTTACTGTAAGCTTTCTTTTTCTTCCTAGTGACTGAAAAGCAACTTGCTGAAAAAATTAAAAACCTTCTGCAAGAAAAAACAGAAATCTTAGAAAAGATGTCAGAATATGATCAAAAGGTATTGTTGTAGGTTCTCATCCTTTGCTTCCTAATTTTCTGTTACTGGTTTAACGACACAGTCAATGCAACAGCTACTGTGTTTTTATTTTCTGTTCTTACCGAGTATTATGTTGACGGTTTCCTTGGTTCTTTTTTTGGTTGTTCCTGTGCCTAGATAAAGGAAGCAAAGGAATCTGTGAAAGTGGCCCGAGAACAACAAGATGTTCTCTCTGATGAAACTACAGGGCTTAAGGTAAGAGACGGTTAACTGTCTCTGTACTAAAAGCAAAACAGTCAGTAAAATAACTTGCCTTATTGGGTCGTTTTCTTTCTTTTTAGGACACTGTCAAAGGGTTGGAAGAAGCAAATCGTCAGCTAGATGACAAAGTAAAAAATCTGCACACAATGCTTGAAGCGGAGAGGAAAAAGAATGAGAAGAAACAGAACAAGGTAAGAGCAATCACACTTGTGTCTTACATTGTCCTTAAATTAATGCACCCTAAATGCTGGTCACAACCTGATGGGTAAACAGGTAGAGGTAGAGCGAAGATGAACCACCTCAAAAAGAACTGAAAGGAAATTTTAGGTTCATCCCAAGCTCCAGGGAGAGAATCTGTTGATGACTTTTTTTTTTTTTTTTTTCCCCTCTGGTAAGATCTTGATGGACCTGTGTGGTTATGTGCTGTCACACACAGATGTGCTCAATCATGGGCTAGTCTAATATTTCCTACCCAGAGCAGGAAGTTCCTTAACAATATGAGCTGAAGGTTTCAGGTTGGTAAGAGATGTTTTCTTGTACTTAGGGGGAGCATCTCGTTCTGTAGTACGTGTGGAGATCTTTAAGCTGCCCTTCATTCTTGTTGTCCAGCGGTATTTATGTGTTTTTTTTCTTTTTAAAGCCTGATTTTCTGTGGTAGTGGTAAGCTCCAACAAGTTCTTTGATCTTGTTTTGATCAAAGGTTGTCGCTAATGACAGCAACACGTGTTACTTTTGTTTTAGACTGCGCAGGTGTACGGGGAACTTGCCCAGCCAGGAGCAAGCAGAGTCACAGGGGGAAGTTGATTCTAATGTACTGCGTGTTTCTGTTCCTTACCTTGCTGATAAGGCAGTGCTATGTTGCTGCTAGTCCAATGGCTGCTTTAAATGGAAATGTGTTGGTGTTTTGACTTTCCTTTTATGCTTCCATATTACACAGATAAAATAATTACTCTGGCTAAGGCATTTACCGGGCTAATGCAGAGTCACTGCTCATCTCTTTCTTACATAGATCTCTGAAACTCAGAAGTCCCTGGCGAAACTTCAAGAGGCTATCAGTGTGCATTCTGTAGAGCTTTCAGAGGTAAAAAAATATCTACACCCTCTCAACAGTCACAAGTTCTTTGTACCAGGAAAATTCATGTCTAGGATGTAATAGAAAATGCTAGCTTGGCAGATTCCAGGTTGTTTGTGCATATATACCTTTTTTTTTTTCCATTTTACAGCTAATACATAGCTCTTCCTCCATTACAATTTGTCTTTTTGTTCCTTTTTGTTTCATTTGTAGGTGCAGATTGCTCTTAATGAAGCTAAACTAAGTGAAGAAAAGGTGAAATCTGAGCTTCATCATGTGCAGGAAGAGAATGCCAGACTGAAAAAGAGTAAGGAGCAAGTAAGTTATGGCCAGGCCAAGCAATTCTGTTTGTTTTGAACAAAGTATTGGGGCTTTATTCCTAGCTTTCTTGGGTATAACTTCAGCATGTTTCTGTTTTCTTAACGTGTCAGAATTCAACATTTCATGTTATCAAGAGAAAATTTAAATGCCTTTTGCCTGTCTGTACAGGCTTTTTGTGCAGGTGAGCCACATGTCTTCAGTGTGAAGGCTTTGCCTGTTTCAGTTTTTGTCAGCAACTTCACAAGAAGTCTGTGCTGATGTGGTGTAGCCACTGCATGATTGGGAGATTGCTGCTTGGGATCAGGACTCAAGGAAGTAATTCTAAAGAATTATCAAAAAGCAACTCTGAAGCTAAGCTAAGTGGGGAGGACCTTTAGCCCTGAAATGTCATGCAAGTTCTTTTAAAAATAATTGCAAGTATCTGTTTGATTTTTTTTCTCTGTATATGAAGTAGATGGCCTTTTCAGGAATGTGGTTTGATACCTCTGGACTGTGATTAATTCCTCCTATTTTGAAGTGTGTGAGCAGTTTGGTTCTGTTGTTGGGATATTAGCTGAGAAAATGTCAAATCTGTAAAATCACCGAATAATACAAACTGCAGAAAGATTCCCAGCATCCAGTTCTACCAATGGACTAGTAATGTGTGATAACCATGAGATTTACCCTGTGTCTGTGACCTGTGGTGATCAGTTATCACCAGAGCTGGCAGTAAAATAGACTTTAATTACTTACACGCTGTACTAAAAATAAAAACAAGTAATCATCTTGCCTTGGTGCTTCATACAGCTGCTAAAGGAAGCTGAAGGTTGGAGTGAGAGGCATGCTGAACTCACTGAGCAGATCAAACTGTATCAGAAATCTCAGAAGGACTTAGAAGAAGCACTTGCCTACAAGGAAAATGAGATTGAAGTAGGTTCTTTATAACAGGTTTGCTTTAAATACTACGCATCATAAAATACTTTGAAACAATTTACAAAATGCAGAGCGATTCTTCTTCATTGAAATTTTGATTTTTTTACTAGGTTTTAACTAACTGCATTATGCAGCTGAAGCAGCTTGACATGGATTCAGCATCTGAGGCCGAGAAGGATGGCGAAGGGTGCAAATGGGCTTCAGGAGACGATCTGGCCAACGGCGAGTTGCCAGGTACAGCAATCCTGCCCACTGGCTGCAGCTTGTGCCGGTGTGTCCGTGGCATGTCATACAGGTAACGAGGGGAATCCATGCCTGTAGCTGCCTGTGGGGTAAGAGGCTGCCAGCTTTCATCCTCAAACACAAAGTACCTCCTAGCTGAAAGGAGAAACTGTTAAAAAGGCAAATAATTGCTTTTAAATGACCTTTTAGGTATATCAGAAGTGTAATCACACAGTTTTAAAGATTGCATATAAAGGTTAGTAATTAAGAACATTCCGAAAGCTGAGAATCTCACCTTTGTTATTATGCTACATTTATTTTTAATATGAATTTTTAACGAGTATTTTGCTTACCTCTACATAGGTAACTAATTTAGGTAATCACATCTTCTAAATACGAAAGATCGAAACAGAAGTTTTCAAAACTACTCGGGCAGTTTGTCATTAGTGATGTTGCACGTGTATTTGCTGCATCTCTGTTTTTGAAGTCTCCCCCACCCACCACAACCATACTGTATATGTGGGCTGGAAATTCCCGCTTAGTGATTTTCAGATGCTGTGTCCGGTAACAGATTCGGTGTTCACATTATTAGTGTGGTGGGTAGAAGAAGTGAACAAGAAGGAATCTTCTGAATGCCTTTTGGAATCAATCTAATAGTTCTGTTGTGCTGGTCATGGATTTGCTATTGTGCCCCACCTCCCCCTCTTTTTTTGGTGTTTTGTTTGTTGGGGTTTTTTTACCACTTAAGGAGACCTATCCCAGATTAAAGTGTAGCGTGTTATTTTTAACAGCTGTAGAGTTCAGGGAATTGGGATTAAGAAATGGAGAAAACAAATATATCTTTCTTTTCTAGATAATGAGAGTGAGAAGATGAAGTCTCAGATTAAGCAGATGATGGATGTCTCCAGGGTATGCTGCACAAGATATCTAATAAATGTAGCCACATTACTGCTGTGCCTAAGATCATAAACTTTCTCCTCTTTTCAGGTAAAAACTATGTTATCCATAGTTGAAGAAGACAGAAATCTTCTGCAATCCAAACTGAGTGATGAAGTAACAGCAAGACATGAGCTGGAAGGTAGGCTTAGCGAAAGAATTGCTTAGGATGTACTGTTTGTGGCTTCAAAAGCAACAGAGCGTTTAAGTGGTGTAACGGTTCTCATTGCAACTTCCTTCAACTTCCTAATCTACCTTTGCTTCTCCAACAGAGCAAATAAAAAAATTAGAACATGACTCGTGTTTGCTCCAGTCAGCCAAAGCTCGACTGGAAAATGATTGCAAAACATTACAGCAGAAAGTGGAGATTCTTGGTGAACTGTACCAGCAGAAGGAGATGGCACTCCAGAAGTAAGCCTTTTGTGACTCTTCCACAACACGGCATGTTAGATCTCGGGCACTACCCAAACACTTTGCTCAGAAGGATCAAACAACTTGAAGTTGTATTTATAATGGAAGGTGGTGGCTACTCTTTCAGTGTGGTTGAAGCTAGTACCCCTTTTTTGACTTTTTCTGCCATTCCAGAGATTCTAATAAGACACTCGCATTACACGATAATGCCTTCTACTATTGAAAACCCGACCAAACAACTTTTGGAGAGCAGAGATGAGTGGCTTGGTCTGTGAATTCTGTGGTTGCTCTCTCACATTGTCCAGAAAATGTCCAGGAGAATTTGTTTCAGTTGCTGTGACCTCAGTTCAGTCAGTCAAAATTCTGATAATGTAGAAACTTTGAAAAAAGCTTAAAAGGCTAAAATACTTTCTCAAAGGGCTAAATTAAGGCCCTTTGAGTTTGTGGTAACAGCTGAGATGAGTGAATTGCTAGCAGTGAAGAATATCTGTGTTCATTCCTCATTTATTTATTCATTTATTTACTTACAAATGTCTGTAATACCATCTCAATTTTGTGGGGAAAATGTGAGATAGGATTCAAGGATGTTTTCAGCTAAATTCTGTAGGAAGGCTGGAGGAGAAGCAATTGAAATTCAAGTGTGTAGGTTGGGGGAAGCACAGGGTTGGAACAAGCTAAGGAATTGAGGCTGTACGGCACCTCAGTGGTGAAACTGCCTGACCTTGTAACTTCAGGATCCAGGTGTAGTAAACACATAATGGAGAGGTGGAGGATAGCCCACCTTTCAAGGAAAACTTCCTCTTGATGATATCTCTGAAGAATTTCTGTTCCTTCCAAAACTTTTACGAAATTACAGTGCCTGTTACTACTTCTTGATTAGAATGAGTCTTGCAGTTTTTTTCTGGAAAACTGTTTCCATGTGTAGCCAAGGAAATGGGTTACGTTGGACTGGCTGTTAGCCAGTTTAATGGTTCCAGTTTTGTGGGATAGCTCTTGGACCTCTTTCTTCAATATTTCCAGGAAAATGTCAAAAATGAAAAAATTAATGAACCATGAGGTTATAAAAAAAAAAATGTGGAAATTGATCCCGTAATAAATTGATGTGGAGAATACTTAAGAAAAAGCTTCTTTGCACACGGTTGAGGACTATCGAATGTGTGTGTCACCTGGGCCCTCTATTCCCCCTTTTTCACTACACATTCATTTCTTCACTTGCCTTGCTTAGATGACAGTTCTGTGTGTTTCCTTGTTCCTGCCTCTGTAAATCTGCATTGCTGTCTGTAGGATTCATAAGTAAACTACAGGATCTGAAGAGACAGTCTGCAAGTGTTAGATTCTAACATTAGGTGCTGACAGAACTGTCCAGTCAACTCTTGTGTCCTTGGTTTTCAGGTTTTATATACAAAGGGCTTGTCTGTTGGTTTCAAAAGACAGCATTTCTCTCTTTTACGTGATTATTTCTTTTTCTGTATTCTTATACATTATTATAGATTCTGATATCACTGTTGTTAGCAGGGGAATACCTTGACTTTGAGTTGTAGTAAATGTAGGATGGGGGAATATAGTTGTTTTTTTGTTTTTCCTATGCAGAAAGCTAACCCAGGAAGAGTATGAGCGTCAGGAGAAGGAGCAGAAATTGTCTGCTGCAGATGAAAAAGCAGTGCTGGCCATCGAGGAAGTGAAAGTTTACAAGTAACTTCAGTTTCTGAAGACTGTCCTTTATTTCTGCTATTGAAGAAAATTAGTTTTAAACCTCTCTCATTCCCCTTTTTCCTTTTGTACAGGCAGAGGATCCAAGATATGGAAGAAGAATTGCAAAAAACAGAGAGATCTTACAAAAACCAGGTAAACCTCTTGCTTGCTTGTTATTGTGTCATCTTTTACTGTATCACTGCAGTGCTCCTTGGTGAGTTACTGCAAATACTGGTAGTTAGACAAAATAAACTAAAATGCTTCTTTTCTTCTCAGATTGCTGCTCATGAGAAGAAGGCACATGACAATTGGGTAAGAATGTTCTTCCTTTCCTGACGTAAAGGGTTTGTATTTGACTTCAGGTCAGTGCAGTTAATGCAGTTGGCAAAATTTTCCCTAATAGCTTATTGCCCGCTCTGCCGAGAGAGCTCTGGCTGAAGAAAAAAGAGAAGCAGCCAACCTGAGACAAAAGTAAGTACAAGACAGACCATTTTTATTGTTCTTTGAACATGCTGCACATTGCTTGGGAGGGAAGAAACTCGAACAACGCAAGAGGCTCAAGTTAGCCTGCTTGCTCGGGCTGTGCACTGCGTATTTGAGTTACTGATTTTAAACTGCTGTTAAACTGTTTTGATGGCTAAAATAAGATTTCTTTCTGAAAGCTGTAACATTTCACAATGCGGTTTGCCTTGTTACATTATAAAAAATAAAACTTGTGTATTATTTGAATAATTTTTACAAAAATCTTTACTTTTTTAAAATCAGATTAATAGAAGTAAACCAAAAAATTGTCATGCTTCAAAGACCATTGATTGTAAAGCCAACTCCAGGCAGACCTGATCGCCCAGTCCCACCACGACGAGGTAAATGCTGCTGTTTCTCCCAAAACTTTGGTCTTTGAGTCCATTATAGCCTAAAACAATAAGGCTCTGCTAAATTGTAGAAAAGTCAAGTGGTTTTAATTATTTGGCATAGGGCCCTTAAGCAGAGATGGCTCTTTTGGCCCGTCACCTGTGAGTGGAGGAAATCCATCACCCACCCAGATGATAGAAGTTCCTGCTCGGCCCCTTTCTGCTCCTCGGAGGGAAGGCTCGAGGGGTGAATTCGGTAAGCAGTAAAGCTTCCCTTCTGTGCTGGCTGCCTCTTACGCTGCGAACCCCAGGACGCCAAGGGCTGATCCTGGTTCTAGGGATAGTTTATTAATACACAGATGAGTGGTTGTTTTGGGTGGGTTTATTTTAACAGAAATAGCTCAGGCACGTGGTCATGAGGATCTCTGGGGTTCTCGTTTCCCTTAAGGTTCCGTGGTAGATGGGCCCCCTGTTCCACGAAGGCCACCGGAGTTACCTGGAAGGATGTCTGTACCTGGTAGGTTATGTGGCCTGCAACCAACTGCAATTTATTCAGTGATTCTTTCATTTCAGAAATGGAACTTTAAAACCCATCTTCCTTACACCAAGACATGTATTTCTGGCTCTCTTTACAGATCTTGGGCCTGCTGTAGCATCCCTTATCAGCAGCAGGCCAAGAACCTCCTCCCCTTCCACAGGAATGGATGGAGTGGTAAGCTGAAAAAACCCCAACCTTCAGGAAGCGTTTCTAATACATGATTCACTGTTCTTCCTGCTGCTTCTTTAACTGTATCATGTTCTGTCTTGTCTGTATCCTGTCGCTATCCTTATTTGCTGTCCAAAAAAACCCCCAAAGCACCCCTCTCCCAAAGAGTCTGAAGCCCTCTGTGTAACTACTGATTCACCTTCATCTGTTGAACCAGCTACAGTGAGTATTTGGAGGCTGAATATGGTGCTGCTCTGCTTTGATGGAGAGGAATAACGGGCTTGGTGTTCTGAACTGCTAAATAACAAAATGCTCTGCGACACTAACCAAGGGCTTGTACCTCTGTCTCACAAGGTTTCTCTAATGATGAGCAGTTGCTGTCTGGTTTTTATGGAATTGAGGAAATGAGATCTTTCTTGTTAAGGACTGCAGGCAAACACTTTGGAGTGACTACAACAATAATCCTAAGAAGCTGACTTACCTGTGGTATTTAAGCACAATTTCATATGTAATTCAAGGTGCCAGGCCCTTTACCAAAGGGGCGTCCGCTGAGGACACTTCAGAAGGGATTGAACTTTTCTTTAGTACAACTCTAGCTAAAGAAAACTTGTCGTCTCAGAAGATCCACTAAGACTCACTCCTGGGTAGTGCAAGCAGTGCTCCGGGTGAAGGGATGATGATGTTGCAGTAACTTTCCCTATTTTCTACTTGGTTGATGTGTTTTGGGGTGTTTTTTTTCTTTCTTTTCTGCTCTCTTCCACCTCTTGGCGGTTGGGTGAGTGGTTGTGATGTTCAGCAGTGTCAGTACCTCTCCTGATGCAGTGAGTAACGCGCTTATAATCTGTATAATCTGATATACTGATATAATGATCAGTATAATCTGATCTTGCACAGGCTAATGCTAGTCCCAAAGGTCCACCGTCTTTCCCGGCCGGGACACCCATCATGACCTCCCCGGTGATGGGACCTCCGCCTCCGCCGCCTGTTCGCTACGGACCACCGCCAGCCCCTCTCCGTGGGCACTTTGGGCCTCGACCTCTCCCCGTGCCCCTAGGTACAGTTGCATTGCCGTGCGCTGAAACTTTTCCCGCTGCGCTTCCTGGAAGCTGAGCGTGGAACTGAGCTCAGCTGGCGGTCGGCACGCGGCTTCCCCGCTTCATGGGCTCGGGCTGCCTTGCTCGCTAAGCTGGGGCAGGTGAGGTTCTTTCAAGCCCCCTTCATGCCCAGGTATGAAGGAGGCATTTCCCCTTGTTTAATCTAACGTGGAAGCCAGCAGCCCAAATGTAAGCTAGAATGTAACTCGTGGTGGGTGAAGTCTGCACTTGCCTGACCCGCCCTGGAGCTGCTCCACAAAACGAAGCAATGAGGAACTGGGTGAGGAGCTGCCCTGGTCAGGTGAAAGCAAGAGTTCATTTAACTCCGTGGTTTCCTTTCCTTCCAGTTCGTGGTGCTCCTTTGCCACCTCCAGCTGCGAGAGATTTCTTACCTGGCCCACCCTTAGGAATGAGAGATCTGCCTCCTGGCCCGCTACCGCCGCCTCCAGATCCCAGAGGCTATGGACGTGGGCACCCGCCTTTTCGACCCCTCGGTCCTCCTGGCCCAAGAGATTATCCTCCAGGCCCGCGGCTACCCCCGCCTGGCCCGAGAGACTATACGCCGCCTTCTAACAGAGACTTGCCTCCATCGGGACCCAGGGACTACCCCGCGGGCCCGCCGCCGCCAGGCGCAAAGGATTACGCACAGCCTCCAGCCCAGAAACCCTAACTGCAGCGTTCGGTCAGCAGCTCAACGGAATGGACTCTAGCGCACTTCCTGCGGTCAGGATTTTAGGAAATGACTCTCTGGTGGAAGCCATTTGTCTCATTTCAGTATATTTCAGCTTTTGTGGATTAATTTTTATCCAATTGCTACAGACATCTTATGTGCATTTATGATCACCTTAAACTCATCCATCCTCTTGGGCTGCAAGAACCTTTTTGTGATGGACTTGAACCTACTCTAAACGTGCAATAGAAAGGGAGTACCTGTGTGGCTAGTTTTAATTAAATGTAGCCTCTGTAACCAGTTGGTGAATGAACTAATTTCGTGAAAAATGTAAATCAAATCATTTCCTGTGGAAATAATTTTTTAAGTAAAATGCTGTTCTACCTGCCTTCTCCATCACATCATTAAGCTGCAGTGACTGTAGGCCAGGGGTTTACATGAGGACTGAAAGTTGGTTGGGTTTTGGTTTTTTGTTGTTTTTTTTTTTTTTTAAAAAAAAAAGGTGTCTGGTCAGAGATCAGAAGCACAAATGACACTGTATTCAAAGGGAAGTTATAATAAAAAGCAAAATTCCTTTTGCTAAACGCTGACGGCTTTGTTTCAGTGCCATTTTTTGGTCAGGAAGGACATCGGTTCAGTAATGCAACCGGAGTGCTACAGCCATGGCCGAGGTCAGGAACTGAAACAAGGCTGGGCAACTGCTGCTGCTGCCGCCAGGTTAGCGACTCCATCACCCTTACGCTGAAGGAGGCTGGTGTGTCACGGCCTGGCTTCACGGAACAAGGGCAAGGGGCGATGGAGTCCTCAGCTGAAGGGCAGGACGGAGCCGGAAGCCTTTCCGAAGCTGTGTGGTTAGTTGGGAAGTGCAGGGAATGCTATGCCATTCTAGAAACGTAAGAAGTTTCATAATTGCTTTCTGCTTTCAAGACTGGCTTGCAGCATTAAGCAAAGTTTAAGAGCCGTGTTTTTAATCTTATTCAGTATTTAAGACCGATTCAGCTTCCTTAGCAGTAAGGCTGGATTTGCACAGCCTCTTTCACTTACATTAACAAAAAAATAACGATTCTGTAGAGCAGCATGGGTGTATGTAAACCATGTTAACCTGTATTGCTTTAACTCACTTTGCACACACAGAAGACTGAATAGCTTTAAACACACCCTACACTTGTAGCTGTTAAAGGAGTTAAATGTTCGTACAAGGATGAGTATGTACTATTTGGCATAGCGGGGCCACTTATCTAGAGGCCAAGGTTTTTCAGAAGTGCTCTGTACAAAGGGAAAGCTTAGGGAGGAGAAAGAAGAGGGGAAACAACCCAGAATAATAAAAAACCCCTATGGAACGGCCATTACAGCTTTACTGCTGGAGGACAAGCAGCCATTAAACTTGCCCTCGCGCTGTTACGTTCTTCCAGCTTTAGATTTAAGATGAAAGACAAGAGCATCACTGAAGTGTAAAACATTACAAGAGCTTGTGGGGGGAGCAGCAGTCCTTTCAGTGAAAGACAGTTCACAGGAAAAAAACCCACAAAGAATAGAAGAAACTTTAAAAATGGCATTTCACGCTCTAAAGCCATTAATTCACAATCAGTTAAATACAAAGCTCTACTTGTGTATTTAACAAAAATACTTTGAAGTTGACGTTTCATATAACTGGAGTTAATAGAGACACGTACAAGCTGGGACAGAGTCGAGGCAGGCAGCTGAAACAACGCGCTTGTAATTCCACTGGAAGCGGGCGACGGGTGTAGTGGCTCACGCCACCCATGCTGATGAACGCCTGTGTGGGAAGCTGGGTTCTGTGCGTGCAGGATCCCTCCTTCCAGCCCGGGCTCTGTGACACGCAGCACCTCCTCCCGTGTGCACCCCACGCAGCACTCACGGAGCCGGGTGGGATGGCCCTGCTGAAAAGCACCAGGAGGAGCCACAAGGGCCACCCAGGACCGACCTCGGCGCTCTCACTGTGCCACAGGTGACACTGGTGGACACTGGACGATGACAGAGCCCCAGAATTGGCCCTTGCTGAGCCAGACAGGCTGCGTGGCTCCCAGGGGTGCTCGGTGCTGCAGGTTCTTAGAAGGTCAGAAAGAGACCCGAGGCAGCCAGGCAGCGCCAGCAGGGAACGCAGCCATCGACCATGCGCGGCTTTATTTGCAGCCATAGACTAATCCTTTGCTCTATCCTTTTGCAGAGTCCGAAGAATGATTTTTATTTCTTTTTTAATGCTGCAGTCAGAGCTATTTCCATAACTGGCAGCGTTCTCTTTTCAGGGCTTGATCTTCGACACGTCAGCTGTAATGCCACTGGGGTACGGCAAAGCCCCATAAAGAGGAAAACCCAACCGTGTTCCCCCCGCTGTCCCCAGCCAGCAGGGGAAGCTGAGGAAGCATTGCTTTCTTGTAACACGGAAATAAAGTCATCCCTAGTTATACCAGAACAGAGGGAAGAAGGCAAGAAGATGAGGACATTCAAAACCAGCTTTTTATCCTAATCAGTACGGCAGAGCCAAGAACACCAAACACCTGCCTGTAGATGGACAAGTATCATGAGGACAAGTAACACTGGTAAAGTGTTACAGCTGTTAAAGCATGATGTAACGTCTTGGGGTTACATGACAGAAAAGAGGAACTGGTGATACATCTGCGGCCCGACTGTTTAAAATAAACCTAATAATTGGCACTATTCTGGGAGCTGGGTCTTCCGTTAGCATAGCGGAGTATTTAGGCACTAGTTAGATACGCAAGAAGTGTATCAAACCTTAAAGTATTGTATCAAATATCCACACAAATATATGAAAGATGTGACTGGGTTCTACTTCTGTCCCTTTATTAGGTCAAAAGGTGAATGCAAGTGTGTCAAAATAAGCCAATGTCCTGCAGCTTAACACACACCAAATCAAAAATATAGAAAATAAATGATAATCCTATCTACTTACATAAAAAGGTAATTTTTAGAGGAAGTTTCCAGACTTGCACAAAATATGCAGAAGACCGCATACTATCAGTTTCCGTAAGAACAGCAGTTTCATGTGAAAAGGGAGTCAGCCTGCCAGCCAGACCTACTTTACCAAAAGCTCTGGAAAACAGACGCTTGAGCACCGAGGGGCCTGTCCTGCTCTTGCTGAAATGGTGAAACATCCACCGTCCCCCCTCTCTGTCCCCCACCCGCCTCTGCAAATCACTCTGGGACAAGACACAGGAGGAGGAGCTCGAGGAGGGAGCCGTGGTGGCCGAAAGGACCGTAACACGTAACCAACACTCCGCACAGGATCCGGCAGAGCTGTCACAATCATCGCTGTCACAATCATCGCTCGGTGTTCTCATCTGCAGTCGTCCTCCTGGCCCAGCCAAAGCAGAACAGCTGGCCGAGGAGCTCCTCTGCCGCCATCCCCCTGGACCCAGCACCCTCCTCTCTCTCACTTTAAACCACCTGCAGTACACCTCAGGCTCCGTCCCACGCCTCCCCATCCTTCTCCCAGTCTTCTGCCCCCCAGCCCCCTCCAGAGGACTCCGAAATGCAGATGAGAGGAACTACAATCGCACAGCAAGTGTCACCAGCTAGTCGGCCTGCCACGTCTTTATTGCTACGGGTTTGGCAAAAGGGGCAGTCTCCAGCCTGGGGTGGAGGTTGAGGCAAAAGGCTAATAACGGTTAAGATAAAAAGTGATGAACAGCAAAATTAGGAAAAGCAGTCAACGTATTTCAGGGCTCTCGGAAACAACTTTTTCTGGAAGGTACTGAAAAAAAAAAATCTTGCGCTCGAGTGGCAGGCTCGCCTCTGACCCTGACGCAGTGCTGTGCAGCGTGTGATGGTCCCGTCTGACCTACTGGCATGAATTCAGTCGCTCTCCCGCCCCTCGAAGGCTAAGGCTACTACACACAGCTACCGTGACTTGCGGTTCAGTTCACAGAAGTCTCACAACGAGGGTCATTCCTTGTGCAATGTTTGATGGAGGTGAAGGTAAAGTGGTTTCTTGGTCAACAGTTGCAGTTTCTTCCTTTTAAAGTCAGTGGGTTTTTTGTACCTGTAACCACAAGAAAGTAAGTTAATCCACGTGCTAATGGCTGTGTAGGAAGATGAAAGCATAGTAGAAAGCTTGTCCGGTACAGATCTTATTACCGTAATCTTTTAAATACATCCGACCAGACTTACTGGAAGCAAGAATAATGAGCAGATTTACAGGAAGAAATTCAAACCAGTACTTTCTCTGGATTATGATTTTAACAAAACAAAGATTTCCATTTTTAAAGGAATGTAAGGTTTTTGCAAGGAGAATCCCCAACATAATACTCTGGATTAAAGGAGATGCAGTATCAGTTACACAACACTTAGAAGCACTCCAGCTAGCAGATAAGCACTCTTGCTAGAGATGCCCAGAATGGCAAGGTTCACCCTCTTCCTGACGAAAAAACACCTCAAAAGCCTCGCTCAGACGTTAAGCCACACAGTAAGGCTGGGATGCACATCAAAACCACTGCAGCATAACTGGCTAATCTAGTTCTCCGTATACTTAGAGCAGGGAAAAAACGACGGCCACCCAACAATGCTTCGAAATGCTCATAAAAATTCAATTGCAAATCAGTATCCCGTGTCTCAAATCACATTTCCTTTAGAGAAGTTCTGTACCAGAATATTGTGCAAGTTGATTTATTTTTTTTTAATACAGCGGATCTGACACTTAAGCTAAGGTTAAAATTAAAACCTCCCGTACAGATTTGTTAACTTTATATAAAATTTAGTTACAAACATGAGCATTTTATTCAGAAATAAGTCTAGTTTTTGAGAAGGGTCTCTAGCCATTTTATTTGCCTAAAAGCATTTTATCTTCCCTTCCTTATTAAAAGGAGGATATTCCTTGTGGAGGTCGATCTAACAAGTCCATGAAACCTTCCTCGACGCAACAAGCCACACATTGTAACCGAGGTCTAGTTCATTTCCTCCATCACTGGCATCTCTAATTGCGAGTCACTTACAGTTCTATAACAATTGCCCCAGGTTTAATTTCATCCATCTCCATGAAAGCAAAGCACTTGGTGCTAGTAAACCTTTTCTTAGGCTTGTAGTGTTTGAACTCAAAGAAAATAGCTGCACCTAGAGTGGAAAATGGTTTAATAGAAAAGTTAGCAATTACGGCCAGTAGTTAACTGAAAACTTATCTGCCATTAAGATGTTCTGCATACACTGGAGGGAATCACCTCCAACACATCTGTTATTAGCTCAAAAGCCACACCACACTCTTGCAGTGCTCATCAGTCCGAAGAGCTCGTACTCTTCACTCAGTTATTCATAGCCAGGTAACGGTCTGTCCAGTGACTAAGAAAGCGATAAAGCAGCTCACTACCTGTGTAGCAGAGCAGACTGCTGCATTTTTATCTCTTTTCATTCCCCTTTTGTCTGCAAGCCATCACCATGACTGATTTGAAAGGGACAGGACGCAAAGGTCCGTTTTTGTCCCTGTCTGGATCTCGAGCCCTGCAGCAGCAGCTCAGGCACAGCCTGTTTATTACACCAGGACAGGAGCAGCCTAGTGCCTACGCCTCCAAAGCCCCTGGGTGCTGTTTCAGGTCGCTGACAGTACGTACCTTTTGTTAGTTTTTCAATGTGTTTCTGAATCTCAATGTCCACATTGAAATGGACATACGTGTCCTCCTTCCTCAAAGCCACGGGAGTATCTTGCACAGGAGTCAGGTCTATCCCATTCAAATCTGCAGGAAAGAAACAGCATGAGACTGGCACAAGCTTCTCAGACTTTAAGGTCCTGCTTTAAAAGATTGATGAATCACTCCTAATATTGCCACAAGTTAACGCACACCTGGATTTTCCCCCTGCATTTAGAAAAAGGGGAAATCACGCTCCCTCACACACAGTCAGTGCATCTTCTTGCTGACTGCAACATGAAAGCAGGTAAAGTTCTGACAACATTTAGAATTAAAAATTGGAATTATCCCTCTTTTTAAGAGCACGTTTCTTTCTCCTGCCAGCACAGGATTCTATTCCTTTGCAAACGGGACTCCAGCAGGACTTCAGCCCTTTAGCTGAACCGGCAGGACGGGATACGCCCCAAAGGCTGCCCCCTCCACGCGGGGTCTGCGGGGCGCAGCTGGCACGGCTCCTGCAAGCTGTGTGCGCCCTGCGTCGCTGCCTGGGCTCCACGCGCATGGCTCCTCTGGGGTCTTCCACAGGCAGAAGCACGGTGGGGCCACGGGTCGGACTCCGGCTCTCAGGTTGTGCTGCTCAGGCACAGCCACCGCAGACGACGTTGTTTCTCACTAAGCCTCTGCTGTTTATAAAAGTACATTTGTCCTCTTTCTCCTCTCATCAGTTTTCCCTTTCCCTCAGGTGGAGCCAAGTTGCTAACGACACGGCCAAGGTTACACGTACAGAGCGTGTGCCTCGCGCTCGGGGTGCGGGCTGAGGCTGGGGCCCTGCACTTTGTCCAGGGAGTGGGCTGGGACCACCGACATTGCACCAGGAACAAAGCTCTCCCCGAGCCTGCAGAAGAGCAGTCTGGTATAGAACCAAGGAAAACAGCTACTAAGCACCTTCAGGTTCCTAACAGGGACAAAAATCACTTCCCAGAGTTACTTTTCCTCACCAAAAATCTTGAGAAACCAAGTACAGAAAGTCACCGTTACCAGACTAGGCAATGGCTGTCCCCCTTGTCCCACTTCTTGATCCTGTTTTCTACATCATTACTTGGCAGCCACCGTTTATAGGAGCTTGCAAATAGAGCGCCACATGTTAACAGAAAGACTTGTTGGGAAAGTTCTAATGTTGCTTAGCAATATACAGCCTCCCCGAGCTCCAGAAAGGAAATGAGAGCTAGCCCTGAAGGCAAGCAACAGTTTAACCATTCATTAGAAATTAAGAAAGACAAACACTTCAATGGGCAAGAACAACGAATGTTTGCTTTATGAGTTCCGATAAGTTCCAGGATCCAGTGTTAGAACCCTGTTAGGGCTGGTATTTTCCTGCTGGCCAAGAGAAACTCAGCATGAAAGAATTAAACTTGTTTAAATCCACATGCATCCAGCTAGCCCCACCACTGAAGTCACCCACCCCTCAGCTTTCTGGCATACTAGAAGCAAAGAAAGATCCACAAATGACTAGAGAAATGGAGCCTGAAGAATAGTTACACAATCTAAAAATAATGCTGCAAACCTAAGGCAACACCATAAACAAAGCAATACCGCATGTTTCCATGACTGAAAATGCAAAGAGGCAGTTCTATCAGCTGGGGAAGGCAAGAGTCACGCGCCGGCTTCCATCCCAACCAGGTGAACTCCTCAGAGGTCCAGAGAGAAGTGGAAAAAACCATCACAGGAAGCAGGATTAGGTAAAACTTTCTGTCTAGGTATTTTGGCAGATCAGCACTTGAGAACATCACTGGGATTTAAGTGACATTCAATACTGCGACCCTTACTTCTGCCAGAGAACTTGTCTGGTGGAGGAAGCACCCGATCGCACGTCTAACAAGTATTTTATCCCTGCGTTTGGTATCCAATAGTACATCTGAAAAGGATACACACAAGGTCACCACCACAATTGAAAATAGCTAGAGGCTGTTGGCTCAGCTACAGATTTTTGTATGATAAACAAAAAAAATCATACACTTCCGAAGATTGTAAAGACGAGCAGATGTCAAGCGGGGCAGGTTAAGGATAAGCAACTCTGACCACGGGGCTTCCCCCTATGAAATGCAAAATGAGGAAGAGGCAGATGGTCCCACTTAGAAAGACTCTGAATACCAAAAATCTCAGCCTCAAGCAACAGGTATCAACCACGTTGTCACCAGAAACAGTGAGAAATCCTTATGTTGCCTGTCCCGGACTGACAGGGAAAGTGGTTCTTACAGGTTCACGGAGGCTCTCAGAGCGGGAGGCTGTCAGCCCACCAGGCTTTGGCTGAAATATTTCAGTGCCAAGGCTAAAACATATTTTATTTCACTTGCAAGCTTTGCTTCCCAGCTTCATACTTGTTCCTCTAAACCTTAAGCACTGTTAAGATGATCTTTGTTTTACTAAAAAATTAGTTTAATGACAGGGCAAGAACGGAGTCAGCAGACTGGTTCACCGCCTGCAGAAAGCCCAGAGACCAATATGTGTTGGGGAGTACAAGAAATTCAAACAGGTCTGTACTTAAATGTCAGCTGAAGAAGCTGGAATAGAGAACCACAGTCTTCCAAGTCACCGGTACTTAGCTCCCAGCATGGGGCAGGCACCCTGGAGCACACAGATGAGAGTGTCCCCTGCAGCGATTCACCTCCCAGTGTCTCTCACACACAGATTTTTTTCCACCCTTGATTAAAGCAGAAGCCTTAAGTCCACAACAGAAAACACCAAGTACCAACAAGTATTTTTCCCAGCAGGTTGGTTAAAAAAAAAAAAAAAAAAAAAAATCAGTACAGCTTTCAGAAAACACTCTCCAAACTAGAAATGAGGAGCCAGGAACAGACATCATTACCCTTTACACTGACTGTGATGTAAGGATCAATGCACTGCCCAGCATCTTTCAGACCAATTTTCTCTATGTTGATGGTGAGTAATGTCATCCCGGGTTCAGATGGCAATCTGGGTAATAAAGTACCTGGAAAGAGTAAAGCATATTATTAACCCTTTGTGTCATTTTACAGCAGAGGCCTTGCTCATCCCATCATCCCTCACAGAAGATGCTGTTCTTAGGGGGTTCAAAGCCCAACAGAGTACACAGAACTAAAGGCAAGTCTGTGTGCACAGACACACAACGTCGGGTGACAGATTTCAAAGCCCCCACCAAAAAACCCCAGGGCTGCCTCAAGTCAAATGAATTCATGAAAAAATAACGCCATAAGAACTGAGAGGAGCTTTGTTTCTTTCTTGCTCTTATGCAGAACAATGTACTCATGGAAATCACTTTGTATCATTTTTAAGGATTAAATTTGGGAGGCTGGATTCAATCTGCAGTTGCAGGAAGTTCAGACACTTAATCAGTCGTCCCACCCCATTGAACATGACTTGGCTTCATGTTGAATATTTAGACTGGGAGAATAAGGAGGCAAATGGCACTGCTGCAAATCCCACTGAACATAAGGGAACCAGAAGAGAGATTCTTAATTATCTAAGTCCTACTGGCCTCTGCTTAAAGGGGATAACAAAAAAAATAGCGTTTGCATCCCCCAAATTCCCTTCTGCCTTAAGGAAGGAGTTTCCAGCTCTGCATCAAGAACATTTAGCATCAAAACCTCACAGTCAGCATAAACGAATCCTCACAGTGCTGAGGAAAACTGTGCAGCTGGCAAGAAATCCAAACTTCAAACTTACTAAAAGCCATGAGATTCTGTCATCAACAGAGTAGTTTTCCTCATGCTGATTTTAGCAAAGACTGTCAGGCTTCAAGCCTCTCTCCAGTATTAGATGAATATGCACCAAGACAGAAAATGCTTAGACTCATGAGCAAGTTTGATTTAAAGTTTTGGTTTTCTAATTTAAAAAAAAACAAAACCAAAAAAAACAGGTATCCCATGTTATCCCAAGGCTTGAAATCTACACAAAGTAATAGTTTCCTTTGACAAGTCAAATACGGGTTTTCCTTGATACTTGTTTTTCCTCTTGATCTGCTTGAGGAGCTGGAGAACCAAGGAGTTTTTGTCCTGGCTTTGCAAGAGACGACCATGTATACTGCTCTTAGAACTAGGGCCACAGCTTCAGCATGATTTTGTGAGCATTCCCACACCCAGTCCTTCTTTCAGAACCATCAGCAAGACTCGAAATCACATCTGTGATGCAGTACGTTCCTGTATTTCCCGTCTTGGCTACTATCAGACTCACGACCTCCAAGGTACCGTGTCTGCAGACACCTCATAACCTATCAAACAGAATTCGACCCCCCATTCTGAAGTAATGGGACAGGCTCCTGACCGTAGTGTAAGAAATGTTAAAAGCAAACTTAGAGAGCACCCATTTCTGCAAAGCAGCATACGCACCCTAGTTAATCTTGCTGTCTCTCTTGAACAGATGCTGAAAGACAAGAGCTCTTATTTCAATCTAAATGAAGGTAGGAGCAAGCCTGTCTTCCTTTTGGCACAGAACTTTGCTCTGTCATCTTTCAGTTGTCTCCTAAAAACAGCACGCCCGCAAGAGCCAAGAACAACTCTAACCTTCAGTTTTCCTGTCCATCCTCAAAAGAACTAAGTGATGGGATACTTGACAGAAAAATCACCTGAAAGATGCATCAGACTGGTATTTATTATAAAAACAGTGGCTTAAGAAAAATTACTATGTTATTGAAAAATGCTTTGCAGAACACATGAAATTGCAGAGTTGCAATCAACAGGAGAGTCAAGCTCATTTCCAGCAGGTATGAGAACAGCAGGACAGACGGTCTCCAAGGAACACTGTTTCCTTTCAGCCTCAGCAGGAGGAACAGCCAAGCAGGAAAGGACTAAAGCAGCTGACCGTAACACGTCTCATGTGAGCCACAACCACCCGCGCAGGTCTTTGGCCAAAGCCTCCGCAGTCACTTCGCACTGCAGCCATCGGCTGACAGCCAGCCCTCAGGGGTATAACGTCACTGCCAGGCCGCCACCACGGCTTGGACCCACGAGCCTTCCGCAGGCTCACACTGAGGCTTTGCACGAGAAAAGTGCCAGCCACTTCAGACACAACCACAGGGCATCACAGCCAGAGGGGGAAGGGAGCACCTACAAACCAACGAAGCGTCCTCCCACAAGCGTGGTTCCGGTACACAAAGGTGAGCCACCCCAACAGCTCACTGCCACCAGGACACAGCCAGTCTCCATTCCCAAACCCCGATTCAGAGAAAGGGGGAAGAGTGGCAAGTCTCCTGCTGCATCCACAAATGGAAACGGTTCACAGAAGAATCCATCGCCAGCACAGCACTAGAATATAGAAGTATATAACCAGGAGAAAGGCAGGAACCCTTTGCTGTTAGAGGCATCAAGCCACTGGGCGGTTCAGCTCCACACAGCACAGAAGTTTAACTATCTAAGTACTCTTCGTGTAAGATTTCCCATTAAAAAGTGTGTTCTGCTAAAAATCTAGCTACACCTGCCCTCGGCTACACTGCAAGTCAGAATGTCGTTATTAGCACAGTAGGACTTTTAAAGAGCTAGATAAGGTGTGTCACCAAATACGACCTTTCCTTTTTCTGGTACTGAAGGCAAATGACGATCACATGGATGCCTAGTACTATGATTGTTACCAAAGGTTGTATTGTGAGGGTTGAAATTAAGAGCTGAATGAAGAACATCACAGCTATGTGAAAATGATCAAAGAAATAACTGTATATACTAAAAGGTTATCATACCTTCATTGGCTCCTGGGTTAGATGAATGGTGCAATGTGATAACGATGAAGCCGTGCATGTAGAAGACAAGACCATGATCAGTTAGACAACATAGTTATGCACTACAGATTAAAGGCATATAGAAGCAAAAGTGCAACACAGTCCTATCAATTCAGCATGCAAAGTCCACTTTACTTACAAGGCTCGCCCCAGAAGGCTGCAAACTGCTTTTGATTAAACCTTATCACACAGAGAAAGAACAACAGACCAACCTCTAATCAGGTAAGAAACACCACGGTACTTTACATTCAATGGGGAAACAAGTTCTGTGTTCAAATAGCACAAAATCACCTTAATGCAAAAAAAATCAGGGAAGTCAGATACACTGTTTACTAAGTAGATGGCAACGTAAATAATCTGTAAGTTCAGGAGTTGCTCTCACCTCTTCTTAAAAAGCAAGGAATAGTTCTGTAAGAAAGTATATGCCCCAAACCTCTCCTCTTTCTGATTTGGCTACACGGCTTCTTTAAAAATGATTTAACTGTAAAGCTCATCTGGCTATCATCAACTTGGATTCCTCTTAGGCACGTACACAGCTTCTACGCCCACTATAAGCATACGGCTCTAACAGGTTGCACAGGGGTAACCGTTGGCACTGTGGGAATGGTCAAGGCCTCACTGATTCACCACCATACCAAGAGCTACCCAAGGTCTCTCTGCTGTGCTTTGGACAGCCAGAATGCATCTTCATAAATGGATTTACCACGGTGAACAAGAAGGATCAAGATAGTAAATGTCAGCAATAAACTATCACAATATATTATGGCATGTTTGTGAGTTTAGCATAAACGACTGCAGACTGTGCGTATCTACAGCAGTACCCCCCGCGGGGGTCATCCTCAGTAGCATGCATTTGTCAAATCTAAGGTAAGAGACATGTTTTCTCCAGGCATAAGTAATGCAACACCCCAGCGCTCTCAACCATAACTCCAGTACTAGTTTCCCTACTTGTTACCACCTTCTTGAAATACGAAGTTTGCCAACCCGCTCTGAAATCAGAAACTTTTTTCTTCTGCAAAGAAACTACACCAGGAACCTAAAGAACCTCTGTTGTAACATCCTACTCCTTTACCTGATAAATTGTCAAAAGCTGAAGTTACAGGAAGACCTTCTCCAGCATCTGTAGATATACCCAGTTCTACAAGAGCTTTCACATGGACAAGAACTTAAGCTACCAAAACCAAAGCCACCCCCCTTTATCCTCTCAGAGCCTGGCTTTAGTCTAAGCCATTGTCTCATCAGATGATGCAACACAAAAATAACCAGCAACAACTTATCACATCCCTAGCAGCACGTGATGCTCCTTGCAGGAGAAACATTGCCACAATTTAGATTTAAATGTGTTTGAAACACTTCACAGAGTACAGTTAAGAAAGCGCATGGAATGAAAATACTGAGTTTGAACAAGGAATAAAGGCTAATTATCTGAAGTAGATGGTACCACCCTCACAGGTTATCCACAGAATTGTTTTGCAGTAAGATATTGTTTGCTGAGAAAAAATATCCACGGGCCACCTTTGTGGTTCTCCAATACAGCATGAGAGTTTACACTAGCCTGTTGCTCCTCACCCAAGCTTTTCAAATCACAGGTAGAGAAAGGGGCTTCTCAGAGACGGAACTTACACGTGCTGCATGGGCTGGCATGGCAAGCCTAGAGCCCCTACCTGGAACTCTAGCAGGAAAAGAGTCTGGAGACCCTGCTCCAGCTCCTCCTTCCTCATCATCCTCCTCAAACTCCAAGTGTTCCTCTTCTCCAGGTGCTAAAATCTTCCTGTAAAGCAAGAGGAAGAAGAATGAGACTCAAGATCACACATCATCTGGCTTTCAACTCACAAGTCAGTGTCTGAGTACAGAGCAGAGGCAACACATTTTAATGTCATTTCATACTTCTTAATACCTACTACCTGTACCTACAGACTCTGACAGATTGCAGGACCTCAGCCCAATAGAAAGCACAGAGTCTAAACCCAAGAGACGGCAATTTCAGAGAGATGTAGGGATGTATCAAGTCCCGATTTTACCAAAAGCATGGGCTTGATTTTTAGTGGTACCTAGAAAAACAGAATTCAGAAGTTCTTTTATCAACCAGTTTACCCAAAGCATACTTGCTGTACTAGCAAGTATGTGGCTCTTGAAATTCTAGTGCTTCAGATGTACACCAGGTCCCAGGCTATGTTCCCTTTCAGATACGTATCTGTACATGAAGTGACCCAGTTCCCTCTTACCTGAGTGGGACAGGCTGAACATCAAAGGGGAACTCCTTATTGTAAGTGAGGATATTCTTTAAGACTGCAGAGAAGGGGAAAAAAAGTGAGAACCCATACCCATAAACAAACATTAATTCTACTACTTTGCACAGCTATGTCCATTCTCACAGCGTCTTCACACACACAAATAATAATAATATTTAAAAAACATAATCAGATCATACAAAAATCCCAACCCTTCTCTCATATTTTAAACACCAGTACCGTCCTGATCAGAGCCGTATCGCTGTAACGTTCAGACAGGCTAACTGCAACGCCAGTACATAATCACCAACAAGATTACAAGTACACAATCACCTACACAGACAAGGAAGATAAACATGGCAATCACCAAAAGCACCATGAGAAAAAGCTACAGGCCCTGGGGTAAATGGTAGCAATCTTGGGTGGCTGTTGAAAGGAGGGTGGTGGCGTTGCTGGCATCTGCTCCAAACAGATTTAAGTCTCCGGAACCGACACACACAAGCACATGTTGGCTGTACATTCAGACTGCCACCGTGAGAGTCCAAGCGTTCTGGTAACACGTAGTTTAAGTGAGATTTCCTACTTCATGCGTGTGGTTTTAGGAGGTTTTGGTGGTGGTGGTGGGTATTTTGATTTATTTTTTCTTGTTTTCTGCCCTCAGATGTCTGGGCAGATTGGCAAAATTCAGAAGAGGTACAGTGCAACACCTGAGCCTCAAGCCCCAGAGACCCTGACTGTAGTCTCCAGCACTGAGTGGAGAATGTCTTTGCCATCTGTATTGGAAACTCAGGTTTTAGTAATCACAACTTTAGCTGTTATTTCCAAAAGCACTTCAGAGCAAGAGCAAAACTTCCAAAAGCATGGGAAAGAAATAAGCATTTTGTGACGGCTAAAGGCTCTAAACATCTACAAGAGAATGTCCACAGGGAGAGACATCGTTCTACCAGACAGAGAGTATCCCAGACTGGGCAGGGGGAGAGGAGGCAGAAAACCTCAGTCCTCTCACTGAGCCTCACTTTGCAATAAGCCCTCTCAGAGCACAGGAAATCTCCCCTGAGGCTACTGAATGAGAACAAAACTGTTTTAAAACAACGTTAAGATCACACAAACACGCAGAAGAGCTTCCCTGCCTGTCTTCATATTCACATCACTCAGCACGGGCTCCATCACTAACTTACCGGACACTATCTGAATGCTACAATGAATAAAGAATCCCTTAGGAAAACTAGAAAGAACCCCAAAAAGTCTTTCCAGTCTTTGCTCATTCTGGGGTTTTTTTCTGGTTTTCTGTACCACCATCCGAGAGGTTATGTACTGCCTGATTCCAGCCAGACACAGTACAAATATACATAGAAAGTTTGAAGTTGCCTTCAGAGATGTGACAGACTAAACTGATGCCAAGTCTCTCTCTCTCCAAAGACTTCTGCTCCGATTGTGAAGAATCACAGCCACTTCCCAACAGAAAAGCAGCTAATTAATAGCAGTCAGTCAGCCTCCTGTGCAGCTGAAGTTCAGGAAAAGGAGGGGATTTTCATCACACTCAGAATTCCCCAGCTCTTGGAAAGCTACATCATACCAGAGACAGAAAGTGAAACTGCTCCAGGCAGAAAAATCTCAGTAAAGCGAGATCTCTCACTGATCACAGGCGTGTTACACAGACGCAATAGAAATTACAGTGGTCCTCCTCCAGCTTCCAAAGGCTGGTTAGCACTACATTCCTCTCTTCCCAGGAACCAACTTCTCTCACTGTGTGAGCGAACATCCCCTGAAAAACCACCTTCCAGTCATACATTTCCATCATCACTAGAGGGCACAAAATGCTGATACAAGCACAGGAAAAACGCAGTTTTACAGCACCTAAAATCCTGACGCTGCCTGGAGGCAGAGCTGAGCGTACACCCCCTGCCAGAGAGCCGCAGCCAGGCACAGGTGTTGGTACCAGACCTGCAGTCAGGCATCCTGGTGGCACTGGTAATAAAGGGGATGCTGAATGCTTAGCTCAGGAGCACTTCTGGAAACACCATCCAGAATCTTTTGCCTGTTACTGCTGAAAGCTGTGGATCAAGTTTTTAACGGGCCTTCAACTCTGTCATCATCAACAGCAAATAATTCTGCGAAGTTGTAATACAGCTATTTACTAAAGTTCTCCTTTAAACATCGTCAGGATAAGAGGCGGATCTAAAGCACTCAGCCTGGTGAAATACTTGCTCAAAGTCACAAAGAAAAAGCAAAGCAATAAAACAGCAATGCAACAATCACCCTCTGAGGAAAGGAGGATCTTCTTTGCATCCATCACAAGTGTAAGTTTCTGTTGATTTAAATAAAATTAACCAGATCACAGAAAAAAAACCCATTAGGTTACAACTAACAGGAATCTCCCTTGCAATACTGTGTAAGACACCCAAGCTTTAAGAGATTGGCTTGGGCTTTTTGTGGTTTTGTTTTGTTTTTAAAAACACACATTGCCTCTGGGAGAAAGATCACTTCCCCTCTGTAATGCTGGGAGGACACAACTCACAGCAAGCTCTTCATGTGTATCACCAACAGGCAGAACCCCAGCATCGGGGCCTCCATTTATGTGGCTTTTCCAATAGAAATCTTCTAAAAATACTGTTCCGCAGGCTCTTGTGCAGAAGCTGCCTTTTGTGACATTGGATAATATCCCATTGATTTTATCAGCAGCTGGCTCCCTCTTGAAAGATTTCAAAAGAAATTATCAGCATGAGCTGTAAGACCAGTACACGCTACCTTGGTAGAGACCACCACTGTCCATTTAGATTTTTAGTGACAGCCTATGATACCTGTACTGATTTTCCTTTTTAATTAGACAACACAAAATAATTCAGATACCAGGCTCTCCAGCACAACGCAGTATCTACTTCTCTTACAGTACATACATACTGAGTTTGAAACTAGTCACTTAGTGGCTAGGATTATCACAGATGAACACAGGAACATGGGATGTCCCAGCCTATCCGTTTGTAATGTGTATAACACTGGTATAAGCTTTCACAAGAAAAGGATTTGTGAGATTCAGTGTGTTAGCAACGATTTCACACAGCGTCGTCTCAAAAGAACTATTTCTATGTACGGACCCTCCTGTAGCATTATTCTGGCACAAAAGATTCAGTGACATATCCTATAAACAAACAAAACTAGACAACTGCTTCACTTTCCAAATGCAAACTTGAATAGGAAAAGTTAGAACTTGACAACACAAGATTAAAAAAAAAAAAAAAGTTTAATCTAAGGCCCCTGGTTGTTATAACAACACCCAAACCAAATTTCTCAGCCATTTTGATAGCTTCAGGCACGAAAGTAATTAAAACAAGCCAAATCGTGTGAATAGCTGTTTTCATTCCACCCTAACAGAATGGCTTGACCTAACAAAGGAATCGCTTATTTGCATTGCCAGCCCAGACTTTTTTAGCTTTTTCTGGTGGAATGCAAGAGAAAATGACAACACACAAATTAAAACACTTCACGGTATATTTTATGAAATGGCTGATGTTGGCCTGATTAAGATTTACTCTATTCAAGATGTACTTTAAAACCCACAAAACAAAGGCACAATTCAGAGAGAAAGAGGCCAGAACAATAACAATCCAAGTTAGACAGCAGCGTTAAGAACATCAGCGTAGAAGCACCCGTTCTCCTCTAAGGAAAATAACTCAGTGTCTTTGAAAACTGATGGCCACACACTCTCCTCAGTTTTAATATAGTTGCTTGTCGTATGAGGTGTGGGCTGAGTGCACTTCACAGTGTTGAACTTTTTCTTTTTTTGACAGCTAAAAAGAAATTCTTTGACAGAGGGCAAGATAAGCAACAGGACTGTTGCACCGTAACTTGAAATTTTGGCCTTTAAGAAAAGGAGGCATTTCAAGGGAAGCTTTATGCCTGTTGGCGGAACAATGATTCTGACCAAGCCCTTCAATAGTCACCTCCTTTGATTTATAGAACAGTTTGATCAATTATAACATGGTTCCTCGCTCTCTTCCATCATTCAGTCACTCACAGGTCATTTGCACAATGGAGTCTAAAATCCACAGTTGTTAAATTATTACAACATTTTAAACACTTGTAAACAGAGAACAGGAGTATCTATACAAAATAATCCCAGATCAGAGGATGCAGAGGCCAGACACGCAGTATGTAGGTTGAGAAAGACCCAATACTTCCAACACATAGTTAAATCATTTCCTTAATTATGGTCTTCACAGACCTAGCAGTCTTGTAAAGTACCTTCACTTTCCATTTTCAGGGAACAGTTTAAAAGCATTTGCACTCTGTGTTTTGGTAGAGACGTGAGGAAGCTCTGTTCAATGCCCTGCTTCTTGACAAGCTTCCCTGTAGGATCCTGTGCCAGTTACTTAGAGAATGGGAGCGCAGAGAAGCTCAGCTTATTCATGAAGCGGAAACACTTGCCCATCCATGACGTTTGTCCCCAACATTGCCCTTCATGATACAGTTGTGACAGGAGCAAAATAAAACCAGTTTTTGGCAGCACAAAGGAAGCTCTTGCACATCTCCTGTTCCCCAAGAACTGCAGAAACATTAGCATTCAGGACAATATTGCTCAGATGTGGAAGCTCTGATCATAAGGATGCTTTGAGAACAAAGCAGCCAGTGTTATGGGAAGGAAAATGTAGCAGATAAATAGATACTTCCTACACGAAAAAGTTATTTCTGGATTGACATACCAAGAACTGATCCAAGATCAGTTGGGAAAAAACAACATCACACAAAACCCTTCAAAGACTGACTCACATCCTCACTTTTGACTCTTAATTTGGTTAGTCTGGTAGCGTTACAGTGGTGGGTGACAGGTGATTGGCTACCATGAGCACAAGTTCAATTTTTTCAGCAGAAAAAAATAAATTCCAAGCTGCAAAGATGACGACCACAAAAGTGTTGAAATTCAGTTCAAATAAGAAATGTGCAGGTAAATTTTCCAGCTGATTATATACTGTAGTACTGATCGCTTAAATTAATATTTTGTGCAAAAATTAGCAGCACCCAAGGAGTGACTTATTTGAAAATAAAGACAAATAGATTATCTGAAACTTTAGGACTACTATACTTCGAAGTTACCCACATTACACTCCTTAATACACTTCAGGTTTTGTCTATGTGGTAACAGATACTTGGAAGAACCACTAAAATCAGCATTACTGTCAAACCACATCGTGGTCAGCCAGTATTCATGCTGCTGTCATGATTTCCACTGCAACAATAAACATCACTCAACATACAAAGATACTACTTACTCGGTTCCAACTTCTTCAGATCCTCAAGCTTAAATTCATCCTGCGATTGGGTGGACTAGGGCATTACAAAAATTACATTACAAATTACATTATAATTACAAAATTGATTACAATTACAGAAAGATTACATTAGACCTTAGTATGCACCTTCCCCTCAGACAGAGTTACCATATCTTAGAATAAGCACGCAGGATGCTTCCTTTGCTCAAGTGTACCAGGTTACCTCAAAGCTATGTCCTAAAACCCCCCAAACAAAACCTCCCCAAGAGAGGCTAGGTTCACAGGTGAGGCAGAAAGGACATTACTTCTCATTTATTGACAACAAATTTACCTCATGTTCCAAGCTCTAATGCAAGACAAGTATTTTTAAAGCAACTAATTACTCTTTCATACTTACTATACACAGGAACATTAAAGACAGAGGGATTTGGTTTAGTTCTTCCCCGATCAAGTTGTTCTGAAGCAAGATCAGCACAGCAAAGTGATGCTCCAACAGGAGCATTCACAGTTCAAGACATATCCAGCACTGTAACACTGGCAGAAATGACAGTACACAGGATGAGCTCGACAAAACGCTCAGCTAAGGGCTCACTGCAAATGGAAGAGGGAGCCCCACCGCTCCTTTCTCCAGCTGTGATGATGCAGTTTCCTCATTGGTCTGTAGCACGTCTGCTTCTCAGTAAGCCTATTTGACTTGCTAACTCAACAGAAAAGTTTTTGATTTTTTTATTCTGAGGTAATATTTTGATTATTTTATTCTGTTTTATTCACCAACAGTTCGGTAAACCGAACTAGCGTGTTCTGAGATGACAAGTGGGAGAGCTGGCATGAGAAAAGCGGTGCAAGTAAGAGGATTGCCGCCGGACATCCTCTTTCAGGCAGCGGATCAGGTCTTACCTGTTGTGTCATTGCATCCTTGGCATCTCTTAAGATTACCCATTGCTTTCAACGCCTCTTTAAGGCCCAATGGGTGGTTTTTTTGCTTGGTTTTGCCCAAGTGTCAATAGGGATCTTCTGCAAGACTACAGAAGTGCAGTAAAGCAGCTACCCCCATACCCTTAGAAGAATGGGAAAAGATGACCGCACTCAGTAACTGCTTTAATCTCTGCTAAGAAACCAGGACAAAACTTCAGCAAGTAGAACACTCCTCAAAGTGGATGAGAAGTTCTAGTATGCTCACACAAGGTTATAAAAATCCCCAAGTTACTGCTGAGGAACCAACAGCAAGGCAGGCTGCTCTTGCATGATGTCACCTCTTCGGTTTAGCAGGTTATGACATTGCTGCATCTTCTGCTGTTGCTCTGAGACATGACTTGGCCCACGAAGCTGTCCCACAGCGGAACACGCCTGCCTTTGCCACACAGTGACTCAGAACAAGTGCAACGCTGCTCAAACACTCCAGGTTAGATCAAAGCAGAGAGACAGGCAGAGCTAACCAAATAATTCTCCAGATGCTGTACAGCCTCAGGACTGGTCAGCCCCCACCTCATTAGTCCAGCTGCACCATGCTGCCTAAATTGTCACTGTATCCCAGCCTCTCAGACAACTGAAGGCAGCACAATGCAGCTGCTGCACCTTGTACAGCAACATGAAGTACTCTGGAGCGCTGCTGCATGTCACTTGATGCAAAATTTGCCTGTCACCACCCTTTGTTGGCAAAAAGGAAATTCAGTAACCCAAACTTTGCTTCAGCTGATTCATCCCTCCCCCATCCACACTCTTTTGGAAATTTCTCTTATTTCTCCTTTGTTTTGGGGATAAGACTGTGCCAAAAGAAAAAGAAACTCACTCCCATGACATCTACTTTCAGTCCAGAAAAAAGCAGTAGCTTCATTATTTTCACACATTTGCCTACAGCACTGCCAGCTTTTACAAGTGCTAAAAAATAATCTTTATTCTATACGTGCATTCTTCCTCATGCTCTATTACAATTTGTGAAGCAGCTGAATTAGTGCAGGGATCACTCCAGGGATCTTTCTACCCCTGCACCAGGTTAGGAAGACAAACCGATCAGTTCTGAAGGAGGAAAATGAGGCAAAGAACCAACGGCACAAAACCTGTGGTTAAATTCCTCTACAAACCCTCATCTATGCTCATATAAGCACTTAAAGGTTTTAAAGGCACCCACCTGGGGCATCGTGTTGAAAACCTGGAAAGTCCAAGTGTTCAAGGGTTTGTTCACTCTGTTTTCCAAAGTCATGGCTATGTCTGAAGACACTAAACTAACTTTAAAAACCTCTACAGTTACCTATCACTAAAGTATGAAATCACATAGGAAAAAGAGCTATACCTGTAAAGCTGCGCTTCTCAGTTCCAAGCATGTTGCAATTTTAGCTATGGTTTTCTGAAAAGAAAAAAAAAATACTTAATTTAGTACTGAAACTGTATTCTTCCATATTCACATATTTTAAAATAAAAATACAAACAATTCCTTTCTTTCCCCAAATATTTCAGATCTATTAGTCAGTACCAAATCACTCAGCATCAAAAGCTTTCTTTATACACCAGCAAGATTTTCTGAAAGTGCAATAGATGGAACAGACATCTGCCACTTAACTCCCCTCCCACAGGTCATCAACACAGATAGGGGTCGTTCACTCAGCAGAAACTAATAACGCTTACCAAATCATAAATTGTTTATGAACTCAACTGCTCTGAAGTGATAGGGGAGAGTGGAAAAAAAATTATCCGAACCAACCAGTTTATTGCCTTCTGAGAACTTGAGTGGTTTGTTCCAATTTGCCCTTTTAGGAGTCATGCCTATGGTTCCTCTGTCGGGCTTACAATCTTGGCCGACCAAGTCAGCCCTCAGAAGTTACAGAAGCCCAGTATCTCAGCACTGAAAAAACACAGTCCGCTTTTGTGGGTTTTGGTGGGAGAGGAAGTATAAAGGCAGATTATTCTTCTTTCTATTTTTGTAATTTTAAGACATCCAAATTCAGTGAAGCATGAAATATATTTGATTCAAATTTGTCAGCTATCTAAAATATCCCTGAGCAGAACTGCGAAGCAATTTCTCACTTTCATTTTAAAATGCAGAAAGGAGGGAAGGGCTTCGAAATAGCCCATTGCTAGCAGTCTTCCTTTGAAGACAGTGCTACTTAGGCTTTTATGTCTCACAAAATAAGAAGCTCCAGCAACAGTTTCATTTGTTTCTGTTACTACTAGCTGAAAGGAGAAGTGAAGACTTCCCTAACTGACATCAAGTAGACACAACTGCACGCTATATTTTACCTTGCCTGACCATCACAGGTTTGTTCATTAACTAAAAGGTTTTAGTGAAGAAAAACGAAGGTTATCTGCAGAGATAAGGGCCAAATATAATTTAAGATGCTCTGTGGAACATTTATAGGGCGAGAAAAACAGCAACAATGAAGCTACAAAGAAAAGCAGTTTATTTTCAAATTAAATTTTCCCCCAGAAGGAAGATTAAAGTTGAAATATGCACCTGCAACTCATTTTCTCCTTTTAAATCAGGCAGTATAAAAACAGTTCCCCCCCAGGCTGGATGCAAGGGGAGGAAAAGATCTCCTAGAGCACAACTCTAGCATCAAAGAGCTTCAAGAGTATGGGCATCTGGCAAGCTATATGGTATCAGCCAAAAGCCAAAACTCCCCTTTAAAGGACAGTTACATTTTAGGGCTCCAAGAAGTTTGTAGCAGCAGATACAAACTAGGCACGCTTTCACAGCTACCTTCCCCATCACCTGCCCTAACTCTCCTGCAAAAGGATGTCACAACTTCTCCTCGATCAGCTCCTGGGCCACCACGAGTTTCAACAGGCTGGACTAAAAGCTAAGCGGCTCCAGTTGCCGTTCATCTTATGCCACACTGAAAAGTTGAAAGAATTCAGGAGCTGAATCATAAAGCAGATCAGACATCAATACCTCAAGGGCAGAGCCAACAGCTGGAGTGTGTAAAAACCTCAGATACCTGATTTTCATCTGTCACTATAGGCTCATCAAAGCTTTCAAAGCCATTTCTCCCCAACTCGTATCTCCTCTCGTCTTAAACACTCCGTTACAACATGGCATTAGCTCAGACTTTACGTTCTCATAGTTTATATTTTCATATATGTATTAAAGATGTGAATATATGGAAAAGATATATGAAAAAATATGTATTTATTCATATTATATATAAAAACATACTGTACATTGTATGGAGATCTTACAAAAAATTTAGTTCTTTTGGGCACCCTTCAGGAAAATGGTGAGGGATGTGTATTAGCACAAGACACGCTGTCTTCTCCACCTAGGATGCAGCATGTGCAGAAATGGGCTGTTTGGGAATTTAAATATAAAGCAACATGACCATATGCTTGCATGCAACATAGCAGAATAAAAATATTACAGCTCCATTTCTGTGGAGGTTCATTTTGTAGTCTAGGTTGAGTCAACAAGCTTCTATGTCCCCACAATACATTCTGCTACATAACAAAGATCCATAGCTGGATCTCCAGCACAGCTTAGAAAAATACAGATTTTTGAAAAAAAGTACATACAGTCCTGGGCTCATTTTGACACTTTCAGACCCACACTCCACACACAGGTGTTGTGGATTTATACGTACTTTCAGGCTGGATGGGAGGACAGTAGGCAGCAATACAGAAGCAGATTCTCAGTCCCTAGGGTGAGGATGCACTACACCCATCTAATCAGCTGTAGTGTAACAAAAGGAATTCCTTTTTATATTTGATAACCTCTGGAAAGATACATTTGCAAAGGCAAAATCCCAAAGAGGAAGGTGTGAAGTAATGGGTAAAAGAAAAGAATCCAGAGGTTCCCTAGGGAAGGAAGGGGAAATCTCCGGGGCTTGACCACAGCTCTAACATTTGCAAAAACCCAGCTGTTCCAACGGCTTGGGTGTTGACTGCTGAGCAAAGAGCATGCCTGTTCCATGCTAGACCAGAACCCTCAGGCTGCACCACAGGAAGAGGGCTACAAGTTCACAGGGTGCCAACACACAGTCTCCGTGCCCCACCACAGAACCAGAACATGTAAACAGATTTCCACGTGGCTCCTCCCCTCCCGCTCTCACATGCGGCGCACTATGCCACACTGTACACGAGGTCTGAAGAAGCGCTGCTCAACCCCCATCTCCTTTGACAATTCACCGATAAGCTCAGCAACGCCCCTGTTCCCTACAGATCTGTAACCGTGTGTTCCTAAAACTGCCCGACCTAGGTACCTCCTAACAGAAAAAAACAGCAATACAAAATGCGTGTTCTCTGGCTCCTGGGGGCTGAAGGGCAATAACAGCTCTAGAAACAGATTAATTGAAGAGAGTTTGGGAGTCCTAAAATAGTAAAGAATAGGTTTTATATGGAATCTATTGAAATATGGCAAGCTCCCAGCAGGCATTATTCATAACTATTTTTTTAAGGGACCACACCCAACCCAAAAGTTAAAAATGCAGCTAAACACTGCTATCATTTTCAGCTACAACTACCCCATGCAAAGGCTCCTTTTTGCAGCATGGAAAACATTCTACATCTCATCAGAAAAACTGAAGCCATAATTAACTTTGCTAGTTTAAAACAGTTAAAATTCAGTTTTATGTAAACTTGTGATTAGAAAGGGAAAGTGTCAGTTGATCTCGTAGTCAAGGTTTCTTCAGTGTAGTTGTGTGAGTAATGACTGTGCTAACTGTAATGCAGTCGAAGATGTTTGCATAAATACAGAGCCAGAGCACAGTTTGGCTTTAAAGAGAGGTCTAGGCTGTTAAGAGACCAGTAGTTTTAATGAATCATGCTAAGACTGTTCAACAGTGCTCTTATTTCAGCAAGTTACCACTGCATAAAAAAGCGTGATTTTCTAATACTGAAGAAAACCCAGCCTAGCACAAAAACAGTTACATGAGAATCAACAACTGCGGTTAGAAAAGTGCTTTAAAGGTCAAACTTATTGCACAGAGAACAGGGTGAGAGTAAGTATAGCTGGAGGCAAGCTGACAATCCTAGCCAAACCTAACTGGAACAATTCATGTAGCAAAACACAGTGGCTGATCATGAATGAAGATGGGATTTTTTTATTATTTTTTTAAAAGAGTGAAGGTAAAATAAAGAACAGTAGGATGCAGATGTTAAGACTGGGGTAAAACCACCAGTAACTGTATCTGTCAATATTCCATACACACAGCTTCTAGGTGATGAAATTGTTGCACAGCCTCCTTAAAACTGTTGCAGGGTGACTAGCTTTAAACACAATGATTTATTGTTTACAGTATTTATCTGTATTAGAAAATTAGCCAACTAAATTCACAATCACTAATGAAGATACCAGCACTGCCAATTATCCAAGTTAAGACAGAGCCCTCTGCAAGGACTAAAACTCCAGAATTATGTCCAGCAGTAGATATAAGACAACAGCCCCCAGGAAGCTAAAAATACAGGAACAAACAGCAAATTCTGGAAACTAGTCTGCTCTATCAAGGGAAGTAGCATACAGCGTTTCAAAACAGACTCTTCAGATCAAGAGCAAGAAGGCAACATATGAATATTTGAAAGTCTGAATTCTTCCCATAAACAATACATCTATTATAAGATAAATTGTAACTGGCTTACAGTATGCCTAGGAAAAAATTGGTAGTATCTGTCAAGTGTTGTTAGATTAACAGATTGCATGATTACATTAGCCAGTAACACACCATCAATTATGGTGTGGCCATATCTGCACTGTAACACCACCTGTGATGCATGAAATAAACCCAAACATGGTAAAAATTTATACAAACAGATGGGGCTGAGGATTTGAACCTAGCCTTGTCCTTTCCCTGTAGCTGTGAAGCTAGTAGTTTTCCCTTGGTACAGAGGAATTGCTGCAGAAATCCATCTTCCCCACAGAGTATGTCAAGTAAAGAACAATGACAGCCTCACAGTAATTCTCAGCAGTGTGTATCGTCCTCTGGAAAACAGCTAACTGTAAATCTACACAAAGACTGCAATGAGGGTAGGTCAAGCAACTGAGAATCATAATTAGCTTCACAGCCTTGCCTTGTCCAGTCTGTGAAATTCTGTGCACAGCCTTGGCCAGTAATACCAGGTAAGCAAACCCTGAAGTTTACATACTCTTCTACATTCAGAAAAATAGAGGTGGCTCTTACATGACATACAGAACCTCAGAAAGACAAGATGTTAGGGGAAGAGACTTTCCAGAACCAGGAGGAAATAGCATGCTGGTGGATGCATTGGCAGGAACTTAGCTGAACAAAAGTCGCTGGTTTGCTATGCAGATTTTTTTGAAGGGTGGCAAGAAAGAAGATACGCTTCCATTTAACCAAGCTGCTTGAAAACCCAGAACTGTGCTAAACTCTATTCCTACATGCCAACTAAATGATACCAGGGATGACAGTAATTGGTCACGATCACTAGATTATACTGGCTGAGGTCCTGCAGAAATAGGGAAGACCAGAACAGCGAGGAGCTTAACATCAGGGTAAAAAGTTTTGCTGTACAGACTTTTCAGTTCTTTCAAAGCAATGTCAAAACTTTTTGTTGTGACTAGCACTTCCCACGGTAGAGAAGGGAAAGAGAATGTTCTCAACAAAATGTTGGGGAATTCAGCTGTGTATGTGGTTAACGACATAGGTACCACCATTTGATAGCCAGGCTCAAAGTTTCAGTGCATCAGCCCCTTACTGATCTGCACAAAAAAAGCAAGTTATATAAATGTCAACCTCTTCTGCAAGTTATATCAGCTTTAGAAACAGGTAACACCCTGCAAGGATTCAAAGCAGCCTTTTTATTTTCAGAAGACTGTTGCCTTAAGACATGATTGCAGTTGCACATCTAACATCTGAGGTCAGTTATCTCTTCTTCCTGAGCCCCCCAGGCCTTCCCTCATGGCTGACCTCACTCGCTCCCACAATCTGGTCCAAGGTCCTTTCTACAAGATTCAGGGAACATCTGGAAGCAAAGCCCTGTGTGGTTCTGGTTCCCATACTCACAGGAGATGATGTCTCCAGAAGTGAGATTAACAGCTTTGCCTTCATGAAGTAACCGTATTTTCAAAAGTATCCACAGAGGGGAAACACTCAGTAAAGATGGGATTCTCTCTAGCTGAGAACGATGGAGAGTGCTACCAGCGAGGGATAGAGAGAAGCAATCAAGGAGTAAACAGCTGCCCAACATTAGCGAGGTTCCCAAGACTTCAGTTCAGGAAAGGTGGACCAAATCCTTCTCCAAGATTGTGATCTGGTTTAAGATGATCACAAGCCTTACTTTCTTCTTTGCAGAAGGTAAACGGAACATGGAAGACAAGCTCGTTGCTTTTCTTATTGGTACATGTTGAGGAAACAGCTAAAGCCCTGTCAGCCTCTATGTAACACGTATATTCCTTTGTAAGGAATTTCTTTAAATACATCAAGTTCACCTCCAAATTCTGGAACCAGGACCTGCTTTCAGGACCAACATTTCCAAACACAGATCCTGTTACTCTAGCATCCTTTTACCATAGGTGAGATTCTGGGCTAGCAAATGTCAGTTGTCAGGCAACATCATTGCTCAACCAAGTGATCTTATGACTTGCAAATCCGGAAATACTGGGGTTTTCTTATTTGGTATTCCTAAGAAAACCATGCCTTCATACAAGACATGAAAACTTAGCAGAGCCTCAAATCTCAAAAGATTTTGTTTTGCTGAAAATGCTTGAGCGTATGCGAACTCAGCTAGTATTTTCCTCTTAAATCCTGTCACAGAATTGCATTAGTATCATGCTGAGACAAGAAACAGCCTTTTCAACTGAGGGTAGGGAGGGAGGAGTAAAGTGATTTCAATATTTCAAAGGATTATAAATAAATAATGTTCTAAGACACTAGTAGGGAGTATTCTGCCAGGACCCTTCCCAGTCAGGTGCTACATGTTAAACTAACATCCTCCTCACAGATCCTTGGTGTCTGCAGTTCAAGACATTTTGTATTCAGACTTCGCAACATAAATCGTGCTAACATTGTATAAGCAAGTTATCAAAAGGTGACCCAAAACCAGAAACACCGAGGTTACAAAGGACTCGGGACAGCATGCATGACATTCAATATTACACAGAAGAGCATCTATCACATCTAATGACACCAATGGTTTTAGCCACGCTGGGTTCCATGTCTGTTTGATTATATTGAGGGAGGAAAAAAGGTCTCATAAGGCTCTGGTCTGCAAGATAAAAAAGCCCACATAACACCCATCGACATCTACAAGTCAAGCGCCTTGACTGAGCAAACAGCAACACTCACCTTCTGATCTTCTGTGAATTCTGAGTTGTTGTGCTGAGACTGTGCCTCTTTTTGTAGATGCCTTGCTAATCTGGATTGGGGGGGAAAGAAAATTATGGAGTGGGAACACAACAGAAACACACACAGACTCTAGTCTCCAGAATATATGTCAGCCAAAAGATTCGCAAACTGCTGCTCCAAATAGTTTTTGTTTGGTTGGTTTGGGTTTTTAAACAAAGATTTCTATAACCATGGTAGGCCATACTTAACAAAATAGACAAGACGGACAAAATACGCAACTACATCAGGCAGGAAAGACTACATATATAACATGTCACGAAAGGAGAACAGGTAAGAAGGTCCTTCTAGCCAACAGCCCCTTTCATAAGCACTAACCTTTTTTCCTCTCCCCATCCCCTTACTTTATAACAACAAACCACCCGCTGTGGTACAAGCCCACACTCATTTCACAGGGAGAGTTTGAGGCAAGTCGGATTGCCAGGAGACACGGGTGCAGGCACCCTAGGTGATGGCCACAGGCTCTCCCAGCGCTGGAAGCCAGGCGCAGGGTGGCTTGGCCCAGGCTGCCGGGGTGTATCAGCTCACATTTGCGCCTGTCAGCATCACATGCAGTGCAGAGACACCACCCCTTGTCACCACGGAGACAGGAGTACCAAGGGGTTTGGAAAGTAACAGTAAGCAAACAGCTCCAGAAAGCGAAAGGAAGCTGGAGAGGGAAGCTATGGGAAGAGTTACGGTTTCCGTCTGGGGAGGAAGAACATTAAACAAGCAAAACCTCTGGGCAATTGTTGCTATTCCCTGTAAATATTAAACAAAAAAGCAGAGAAGGATGGTAGACCGGGAATCGAGGGGAAAACCCAGGAACAGCAATAGTATTGGGGGCATTGCAATACAATTCCATCGGGAACTTCTCAAGTTTGCGTTGTTTGAAGGGATTCAGCTTCTCACCACCATTCCAGTGGGCGTTAGCCTGTGTGTTGTGGGGTTTTTCTGGGGGGAGCGCAAGTTAAAATACATACACGAAGATCCATATACCAAAGCAGATTACCATCAAAGCCTTTGTCAGAGACTGTCAGAAACAAAAAAACAGAACTCAATTATTTCTTTGCTTTTCCAAAAAATAAGCTGTCAAAAAAACACAAGGATTAAGGCCACTGTAGTTTTTAACTAGCACCAGTGAAAAAACAACCAAACAGGACAAGGTAACGGCACAACTCAGTGGCTTGTCCCCTTTCATAAAGGGTGAAACATGGTGGCTGAGAAAAGACAAGAAGCACAAACACACTTGAACCCTGTCTTCTTCTTACCTACCACCCCCCTGTATGATACATAGGACTTATAGAAAGGGCATTTAAAAGTCATTGTTTAAGAAAACATATCACCATAGCAGCAACATGCCACCCACAACAGGCAGCATCATAGTATTAACATTTCTGCAAGCATCAGTAATACAACCCTCTTTCCATTTGTCACTAATGCAAAAAACCCCACGCTAATCTAAATAAATGCATCTAACATCCCACTGGAAACTTGCTCCAAGCTGGATCAAACCAAGTTCCACAAATGGGAACATTCAACAGGGAAGGTACTGCAGCCAGCTCAGAGGGCTCCTGTGCAAGTAAGCACCTGAATGAACAAGGGCCAATCTTTGCACCAAGCTTCCTGCACTTCCAGGAGTAACATAAAGCCCTGAGCAGACCTAGGTCACCCAGGACACAGGAGGCAAATAACTTTGTTTTACACCAACAGCCATTAAACCCATTAAATCTCTCCAGCCTCCCTATGCTGATCCATACAGACCTCGCCGACGTCAGCAGCATGTGGCCAACTGCAGCACCACATTTGTTCATCCCATCGCAGGTTGCCATTTGGGAAGGCAATAGCACAAAGCCATGCCATCACGTCTCTCCAGAGCTACAGGTAGGTATCTTGCCCTGTGCTGCTTATTTGCAATTTCTACCCTATAGACTGAAATTGTTATTAGTTTACCTGCTGTATCTTCAAGAAGCAGACACACGCACTGAAAAGGTTCTGCTCCTCCCTAGGAAACATCTCCCTGTAATCCTGTGATCTTCTCTCCCCTTTTTTCTCCCTCCTGGAACCAGAGAGTTCATCTACTGAAGACTATTCAGTAGAAACTCGCTGATAAGCTTGTAAGAGCAGCTTACCATGCTACCATCCAAGAGAGCTTTCTTACAAAGACACCACGGTGCTCCAAAGCCAGAATAAAGCAAGGGCATGGAGATCACCTCATTTCTTGTCACGCACAAGTGATGCTGGGATGAAGGGATCAAAAGTTATGCTTCAACTCTCAAACTGGACTGTTTGTGAATGTTTAGTGATCTTTTCTCAATGAAAGCGAAGTCAGAATGGGAAGCCTGAAGACTTCTTATTCTGAAGAAACATCGTTACATGAAATTGATTGCCGAGACTGTCAAGATGGTTTAAAGCATTAGATCCTACTGGACTCCTTGTAGATGCCCACATAAGGGCAGACATTTAAAATATCTTCTTTTATTTTCTGATGATTGTTTTCTTTTTTTTTTTCTTCCGAGATACAGATCTGGTAGAAAACTTCTTCTCATCCCTGTGCCAAAGTTTGTAGTAACAGTTTACCTACTCTGAAGGCCATCAGCAAAAGTGCAAATAACCGAACTTGCATCATCCTGCCTGGTGAGTGAATGAAGTGATGAGATTATAGCATCTCATGACCATGCTGTACGCAGCCAGCAGGCTAGTTACTCTGAATGGCAACTGAACTGGTAGCCAGCATGGTCACAGCCCATCCCCTAACCTGAAGAGTCCTGAACAACACTAGACGATCTCTCAGAGAACACGTCTTCTGCTTTACTTCCTCTTGGGGAACAAGCCCAAACCATTTGGGCTTCTTCCAGAAAATTCACCTTAAGAAATTTAGCCTGCAATACTGAGATCCCAAGGAAATAACTTCCATCTTCATGGTGAACAGAGTAGCCGAGGCGAGCCTTTGACTAAAGCTACCCGGCCCGGTGTGTTTCCAAGCCCACCACCCACAGTACCAACACTCCTCCAACACCAAAGGATTCACGGACAGCGTGGTCCACCCCGGCACAAGCCCACCTACCCGGGGCTGCCAGGTTCCCCGCTCCCCCACTCCACACTGTTTCACCAGAAGCGGAACACACAGGCGTGCCGTGGGCCACTTTGCACCCCGATGGGTTGTGTCAGGCAAGGGTGATGCTCTAGCAGCCCATTTGCCTCAGCCGGGACACCCCTCCACCCTCAGCACCGTGCCCGGGAGCCTGGGCGACCATGGGGGCACCCCGGGCCACCGGTGCCCCCCTAGCCAGCCGCCCCCACGGCTCGCGCCTGGGGGCCCGGAGGCTCCACACCACCGGCTCCGCCTCGCCCCACGCCGGGGGGGACCGTGCCCGGCCCAGCGCCCGTCACCGACCCGCGGTCTCGGCGGGGCGGCTCCCGGCGACCCCCCCGCCCCACCTCGCCTCAGGGGACGCCCCGACCCGCGGCCCCGCACCTCGTGCAACGCCAGGGGACCCGCCGGCGGGGCCTGGGGGGTGAGGGGGGCCGCGGCCTAGGCCCACCGGGGGCCCCCTGCCCCGCCCCGCCCCAGGGCCGCCGCCTGCCCCCGGGCCCTCGCTCGGGGCACCGCGGCCGTGCCGGGGACCGGCGGGGCAGCGGCGGGAGCCGGCCGCCCCCGCACTCACATCTGGTACTCGTCGATCGCTTCCACCAGCTGCCCCCAGGAGTCGAAGTCGGTGCCCTTCCTGAAGCTGGCGCCCCAGCGCTGCAGGAGGCTCCGGGCCGCCTCCGACATAGCCCCAGCGCTAGGGCAGCATGCTCACCCCGGGCCGGGGCACCGCGCCGGGCAGCCGCTCCCGCCAGCCCCGCGCCGCCGCCAGCCCAGCCCGGCCCAGCCCAGCCCGGCCCGGCCCAGCCCAGCCCAGCCCAGCCGCCGCGACAACCAAACGCGGCGAGCGCCTCCCGCCAGCGCCGCCCAGCGAGGTTGGCTGCGCCGGCCGCGCCCGCCCGCGCCATGGCTACCGAGGCGGGGCGGGGAGCCCGCGGCGCTTCCGCCTCGGACCCCGTCATGGCGGCGGTCACGTGGCCTCGCAGGCGTCCGCCCTCCCGGCTGGGGCTCGGCGCGGCGCCCGGGCGGGGACCGCTCCGCTCCTCCCTCCGCTGCCGGCATCAGGCTCCCCCGGGTAAGCGACGCTGCCGGCGGGTCACCCGTCCGGGAGGGCCGGTGCCTCACTCTCCCGCCTCCGTTTGCGGCGTTGAGGGCTCCCAACCGGGGGAGGGCTCGCGGGGCCTGGCCGCGCCTCCGGCGGCAGTCCCGGGGTGGGGGGACCCCGGCCGCAGGGCTGGCTCTGGCGGCCTGGGGCAGCCGGCGCGGAGCGGGGATAACCGGCGGGATCGATGCGGTCGGCTCGCCGTACCGCGCGGGACGATGCCATCGGCGGGCGGCTGGCGCTGCCTGCGGCGGCGGGCGCGTGACACAGCGGCGGGGCCGGGCCGGGGGCGGCGGCCGTGGCCGTGGCTGTGGCGAGGCGGCGGCGCGGGCCTGAGGCCGTCGGCACCGGGCAGGCCCCCGCCGGGCCAGCCGCCCCGGGAGCAAAAGCGGCTCGGACGCGGGGGGTCCCTTGTTCGGCTGTCAGACTGTGCCCCGGCTTGCGTGCGCCTGAGCCCTGTGACAGCCCCTCTCCGCGGCGCAGGTGGGTGCAGGTGTCGCGATAGGTGCTGACACGGTAAGCGAGTCGCCCGCCGGGTCCGGAAGGCCCGGACGGTGGCAGGGGGTCGCTGCTTGGCGTTTCTGCGTTTCCCCAGCAAAGTGCAGCGTTTACAGCGAGGGGCTGAGACCGTCAGCGGGGACCGTGAGGCGACGGAGGCCTCGGGGCTCCGAGGCCAGCCCGGGCTGGGCCGGGGGCTCTCGGCGTCGCCCAGTGAGCCGAAGGCCACCGAGGGTGGCAAGCACACAGGCTCTGTGGGCAACTTGTGCCACAGTTCCACCGTCCTCATGGTGAAGCGATTTCTCTTTTTATCCAGCGCGGAACTCCCTTGTTCCATCGTGTGCCTGTTGTGTGCTGTCCACCACTGTTGAAAGCTCGTTGGGTTGCCTATGTTATATACATTTGCTGAAACGCAGGTGAAAGATAAAAAGGTCGTCTGTTTTAGGGCCACTCTACCAAACTTCCAGGTCCGCTGCACGATTATAAATAATCTTTGTTTTCAGCAAGGGTTACCGTGTAACTGCAGCTTCAGCTATATCCATGGTGGCACAATATAATGATCCCAGTGAATCGAAATACACCTGTAAATCACATGGGAAATAGTCAGCCTTCTGCAGGAGGTAACGAACAGGGTGGGGTCTGAGTAAGAAAGTATGCAGTAATATAGAGCAAAGTAGGTTATAGCTTTTTGCCCAAATTAAAATAGTTCCCTCAGAAAGCATATGTATTTCAAGACAGTGAAATTCTCAGACTAAGCGCATGGATGATGATGGCAAGGGAGATGGAAGCGTAGTGTTTCAAATAGAAAAAAAAAAATCTTCTGTGCAATTATATATGATTTTGCAGATTTCTTTCTTTCCTAGTTGTTTCCATTTAGAATATGTTTTTATCAGCTTAGGAGCATGACATGTGTAGCATCTCAGTTGTACCTGTTCCTGTAGCTATTCGTTTCTTTCCACACTTCAGATTTGGCATAGAGAACACTACAGAAAGAAAATGACCCACTGGTTTCATCGTAACCCTTTGAAGGCTACAGCTCCCGTTTCGTTTAATTTTTATGGGGTAGCTACCACTCCAGCTGCAGCAAAAATTTGCAAGTAAGTGTGCTTGTTATTAATTTCACTCTGTCTCTCACAGTTTGGACAACATCCTTGAAAGTAATGGTTACTCTTCAATTTTTGTTCTGAAGATGACTAGAAACATGTAGGCTGGGAGACAATAAGACACTGATAACACTGAACATTTAGTTACAAAGAATGAATTATCCAGTTTTCAAGTCTCTGAGTGTATAGCAGGGCCTATTATAATTATGCAGAGGCAAAACCCGAAACATTTCATTGTCTTTCTGATGACACTGCATTCTTCCACAAAAGATTACTGAAAATAATTTCCATAAGTGCATAAGGCATGAATGTCGTATTGTGGATAGGAATATAATGAAAAGAGATCTCAGCTTATTTTGCAAATCTATTCTTATCTCTTCAGATGCTCATCCCATTCTAATGTTGAAGAATGTTGCTGCTTATTACTTCCCTTCCCTCTCTCTGCACCCAACCCCTTGTAGATAAAGGCATCGTTATTTTACTTTGTGTTAGAACAATAGAGTGATAATGGGTACTGGTTATCCATTGCGGTCAGTCCAAAATGGATTGCACTTAATCTAAAGAGTCAGTCGTATGGGGAAGGGAAGATTTTTCTCGGTTTGTTGGCATCTTCCTCATAAAGTACCTTTCCTTGCCTTCAAATAGCTAAAGTGAATGCTTAGCTTTGCTTTCTTAGCCAGAAGGGTGGTGGTATACACGGGTGGGTACTCTTCTTAACAGTGTGTTTTTGGGTAGAATTTCTTAGGTTTGTTTTTTCTGTTTTACTTTTCCCTCTGTACAGTGATTTGAGGTTATATCGAACACGGCTATTGGAGCTGTTTACAGACTCAAGTTGTAATCCAGAAATGATGAAGAATGCAACTGACTTGTACTTCTCACTCTTGCAAGGTAGGAACATTTTTTAGCAATACTGCTGATACATCAAGAGGTGCATAATTTGAGTTTTAATGATACTTTTCAGAATGTATACTGTGCTAATCTTCTGTAAAGAAGCTTTGCACTTCTCGGGAAGGAGCGTATCCTACAGGGTTCTGTGCCTGATACCAGTTGTGGGTACTTGCCAGGCCCTTTCTAAAAATTTCAGTGTCCTTTGTGACCCTGCCAGTACTAAGCATTGGCAGCCCTGTTTTCTTGCTCTTAACTTCATTCTTCTTCCTTCTGAAGGAGAAAATGTTTATTTGTCTCTCAGGTTGTAGTGAATTGCTCCTTAAGTATAAATTGAGTCTATTAGTTACTTGATAGGAGTCGCTCTTCAGTGTAAACTTCTGGTTTGTCCAATGCTAGATAGTAGACTTGTTGCAAGTTTAGACTTCTACTGCTGCTTGTCTGAGGTGTATACGTTGGTCCTCATTAGCATAGTATCTACATTTTTGGTAGATGACCACCTATGAAGATATATTCCCAAAACCTTCCTCCTGCCAATGTTTTGATACTCTGTCTTTGCAGTCAGGTGCTCAGACAAGTTTCTTAGGACTGAGTTTTCAGGAATCAGTTGATTAATGGAAACTATCTTTCACTCTCTGGGAAGTGAAGCAGCTCAGGTTGCATTAGATCTCTCAGTCCCTGGGAGGGTGTAAGCTAATATGACATTCTAGATAAAGGTAAGGTCACAGTCTGTGTTGCTGCAGACAAGGTTTGGGGAGTTTTTTCAGGAAAGCATCATGCTTGGTCGCTAAAGTGTTCTGCATGTGAAAAGAACAAGTATTTTCTGTCTATAGAAACATGTGACAGGACATAGAGCTATAGCCCCAATAGCTGCTGTTGTGAGTCTTGTATGACCTGATCAGACCAAGGCCTGTCGTACTTCTCCCTAAAAAATTCCTTGGGCCTGCATATGCTAGGATTTGAACATCCTGTAGCATGAGCATCATCCCACTGAGTGCTGCTTTCTGGGCTGCTGGACATAAAGAACCAATTTCTTGTAGCCCAGGAGACAAAAGAGATGATAGGTAGGTGAGTCCATGCTTACAAGCACTTTTTGCTCTCCTTGTTGACCAGGCAGCTTTTCCTGGAATTTCCCAACTGCTGCTATGGTGGCAGGCATAATTGCTCACTCACCCCAAGCAGCCTCAGCCATCCTGTACCTGGGTCAGTCCAACTCCCATCTAGTCACCGTATGGAACATGCAGTCATCTGCACGGTTTTCCTGCATCAGTCAAGACTCACAGGGTTGAGCTGGTAACCTTCTGGGCTGAGAGTTTCTTGTAGTAGCCAGTTTGGGGTTTTTTGCACATCTTGTTCTCAAGATACTGAGAAATAAAACCCTCAGGAAGTAACACAGATTTTTGAGTGGTACAGCAAGAAACATTCCTTTATCTGTATCTGTATTCTCATTGATCCCCATTCCTTCATTACTCATTTCTGTTTGTTATTTTGAGATTGCTTATCAGTACAATTTTTTTAATTATTCTGTAGGTTTTATCCTTTCACTGGATGACTCTTCCCAAGAATGCAAGTTGAGATACATTCAGAATTTCAAGTGGACAGACACATTACAGGGACAAGTTCCAAGGTACGTAAGCTTTTATGGTTACAGGGTGTGCAGCTGTTTTCTGCTGGTCTGTTATGTATGTGCACATGTGCCAGCACAGGTGTGAAGGAAAACTTGGAAATACAGCAAAATATTCAACACATAGTAGTTTCCAAGAATCTGATCCTTTGCATTTTGGTAATTGCTGTACTGTATTAGGTGTTCTGAAGTGTGTGTTGCCTTTCTCTAAAGGTGGGATAACGCATGATAATGGTGGAAGGATCCATTGTGTCTTAGTTGATCTACAAACTATATCTGCAGATGGCTAGAGCAGTACAAAGAAGAAGCTTGAGTGTGTTGGTGAACTGACTATGTTAACATAGATTACTACAGTTTTTTCATTTGGCAATATTGACAGACCAGTATCTTCTGAGTTTTTTGACATACAAAGGTTGCTGAAGGTCTGATTCTGTTCATGTCCTCTGAAGTTTGTAGTACATGTACTCCTGGTACAAACAAATAAAGGTTCAGTTTTAAGTAGGAATATTGATCTGTAACCTTTTGGATTATTCAGTAGCCTCTTGCTGTTGTAGGTAGTTGCATTGTACAGCCATGCTTATAAATTTGTCAAACTTTATCTGGAAGTCCTCCACTTCCTCAAAGCTTTTATTCCCCTTGGAAGACAATCTGTTGGTTAGGACTCTTCTAATTTTCTCATGATTGTAAACACTTGTACTTGTGCCAACATTATTCTTCCCACTCCTGCACCTTCCTTTTTAAAGTTTACTAGTGCCTAAGTTATACTGAGCTTGTGATTGCAAGTTCACTCTTTTCAGAGACCATATTTTTAGCTTCTGAAATTTCCTGCTATTTGCACATGCCATTTGACTGCAGTTACATAAATACTTGCAATAACATTCATTTGAGGGAGATGTAATGGACTCTGACTTATTAACTTAGCAGCTACAACTTTAAAGTAGACATTCCAGAGCAAGGCTTTCCACCAAATGTGCAATTAAAAAAAAAAAAAAAAAAGGATGGAAAAATGTCAGCCACACCCAAAGCTAAACAAATCTCAAGTTACTGTTTTAAAATAAAAGCTCCCAAATGGGAAGTGTAGGCATCTGAATGCAGGAAATTATAATTATGAGCTCTTAAAGGGAATAAGTAAAAATTGAAGTTTCTTTTAGGCAGTTCAGCAAGTAGAAGGTTCTGAATTGGAAATTATTGACTTCTTAAATGAAAAGTGTTTTATAGAGAGAAATGTTGGCTTACACTATGTGACCTATCAGCAGAAAGGTTTTGTCAGATCAAAGTGGAAAGCATTAAAATTGTCTGGGGGTTTGTTTGGGGGGTTTTTGTCTGTCTTCAGTGCCCAGCAGGATGCAGTGTTTGAACTGGTTTCCATGGGATTTAATGTAGCTCTGTGGTACACGAAATACGCATCAAGACTTGCTGGAAAAGAAGAGTAAGTGTTTTTCTTTTCTTAGTAATTCCATTGCAGCAATATTCCACCAAAAAAATGTAGCAGGTTCTGAGTTTTGACTGCTGTAGCGCATGTCCAGTCGAGACAGTAGGAGTTCAAGGAGGCAGTTGGCTTTCATTTACGTAATGGCCAAGTGCACTTTAGTCCCTTCTTGCATCTGTGAACAAAGTGCCATGTCACTGTGGTACAGAGAAAGCGTCAGTTGTGAATAAACCCTTTCATCTATTCTGCTGTAAATGTCCAGGTACAAAATCAAGATTCTCAAAATCGGAGCTCTGCAGAGTTTGAGCCCTACAGATTTCTAAAGCTTTGGCTTTTAACACTGAGGTTGCCTTTTACTTCAAAGTCATTAAAAGATGTTACATTTCTTTTTTCAAGTGAGTTCTATTCGATTATTTAATGATTCGACACTGTAAGAAACTTCTTTACCATGAAGGTAGTACAGCAGTGGGACAGGTTACTTAGAGAGTTAGCGGACTGTCCATTCCTGAAGAATTCAAAATTCATCTAGACAAAGCCATAACTGACCTGACCTACTGTTGTTGATAGTCCTCCTCCAAAGCAGGAGGTGGGACTACATGACACCTAGGGGTCCATTCTAACTAAAATTTCATTGATTTGTTCTGTATTCTTAGTATAACAGAAGATGAAGCAAAAGACGTTCACAGAAGCCTGAAGGTAGCAGCTGGGATTTTTAAACACTTGAAGGTTAGAAGAACTGTCTTTGCTGTCTGTTCTTTAAGTTGTCTCCAAATACTTGACTTTTTGTTTTAGAAAAGCCTTTGCTTTTCTGAGAGGTTACAGAATAAAATACCTCAGACTATTTGAATGATACAGGAAAAAAATGGGTATTACTATGTTGTGCTAGCACTCAGCCCCTACTACTCTTTCCTAATGGCAGTGGAAGAGTAATGTGTCTGTCCGCCCAGTAGCACATGCAACAGTGCAGCCAGCCGTCTTGGGACCTTCACTCAGCGTCCCTTCCATTTGGGAATAAGAGACTTGCTTTGCACGGGCAGCAACGGTATTAAGCCTAAACTGACTTTGACACGTGCTTTGTACTTAGGAAAGTCACATTCCAAAATTGATTACACCTGTGGAAAAGGGAAGAGATTTAGAAGCTCGACTTATAGATTCTTACATCATACAGTGCCAAGCTGAAGCCCAAGAAGGTATCTTCAAGTGCACATTTGTTGGGGATGGGAAATGAGTCTTTGCGGGTTACTTTGACGTCTTGTGAAGTCTGCTTGGCAGCAATGCCATTTTTTTTTCTTCTCTTGAAGTACTGTGGCTTCGTGGGGTGGGTTGCTTTTAAAGAAACTGAAGTTACAATTATAGGAGAAAAATGCCAAAAATCAGTCTGATATTACAAATGTTGCCACTTTGTGTGTGACATTTGCCCCCTCTTCTTTTTTCCTTTCATGCAGTCTCTTCACCGCCATGCTTGCCTAACATAAATTCCCAGTTACTTTAAAATATTTGCAGCTTCTATTTACTAGCTAGTCTTCAGCTCTCCTTCAGCTTTTCTATTAATTTGGAATTATTCTATCCAAGAAACAATCTGTCTTTATTCTGCAGTTTACTTGAGTGCACAATACTTGTTTTCTGCTCATGCAAGGGTTTTAAAATGCTAAATGACTCTGCTGATTTGATGTGACGTTTTCAATTAAACTTTAATACTGTGGCGTGGAATTTTTTTTCAGTGACAATTGCTCGGGCTATTGAGCTGAAACACAATCCAGGACTAATAGCTGCTCTTGCTTATGAAACAGCTAACTTCTACCAAAAAGCTGGTAAGTTTTGTATCCTTAGTGACCTGGTTTATGCATTCTTGCCAGCAGATGTACTTCACCCGCTTGTCAATTGCCATATTAACACTTTTTCGGTGGATATGCTTTGTAGATTTATCTTCTATTTAGCACACCTAAGGCTTCAGTTATCAGTCTAACATATATTTTTGATAAGGCCTTTTGGTTTTGTGGGAATCTTTTTATGTAGCTAATGGTAAGCAATGTTAGGGGAGAGAGAAGACAGTCTTCATGTCTTGAGAATATGTAATAGCAGCAAACAAATAGCTTGATGTAAACAGAGTGTGTTTCAGCTGCCTTTGGGCAGCAGATTATGATGGGGACCGTAAAGTGTGCAGCAGGTTAATTATGTACATCCAGGTGAGTAAACTGATCTGTGAGCTTACTGAGGCAAGTGAGAGAAGTGCAAAACTATGGGAGTCAATATAAGAGATGGAATATTGTAACATACGTAGGCTTTTACAGGTCACTAATTGAAATTAAACAAGGAACAAATTTTGAACTACTGCCTAAAAATACTTACGAGAATTAGCCTTTCAAACTTAGTGGACAGCAGTTTCAGAGATTCTAGAGACAACTGCATGATAGCTCAATAAACAATATATTTTTATATTTTCTTATAGTTTCTGTGTGCCTTTGCAGGAGTAATTTATGTCACTTGTTTCTGGCTACTTCATAGTTACGATCTATTGCTAAGTTTAGGAATTCTGGGTTTTGAATGTGCATGTGATTTTTCTTTCTGGAAATGTCTTAAAGAATAACTTTACATATGTGTTCATAGATCAGACATTATCCAGTTTGGATCCAACCTATGCAGGTAAATGGAGGAAGTACTTAAACTTGAAGACCTGTTTCTACATGGCCTATGTAAGTACTTCAGTTGACAGCAGTCACAGTTTTTAATGTTGCCTAAGGACTGTGTAGGGAATGAGGGTCTAAGTATTGCCTTGACTTGCTTTCCATGCTGTGAAGAGAGACTGTGGAGTGTCAGTGGCATTCAAAGTGGTTTTGTTTGAACCAAGTGAAATTACTGCAGCATGGAATTTTATCGCGATTGCATATCGTGAAGTGGAAAAATTCAGGTTGAGCATAATAATTGTCATCAGTTATCTGCATCTCGGTCTGATTCTAGGCATAATTCAAAGCTGGTCATCTTTTTGAATGCCCTGAATGAACCTGCGTTAAGTAATTTTAGGTACCATTCCAGGCGGTGTCCCTTTTTGCATGACTGATCTCTTAGCAACTGCAGTGGCGCTCTTGGGATCATCAGCTGCTTAATTTGCTGTGTATTTTTTGTAACCTGCCACAGCCTGTAATCTGACTCGTTCATACTGTAAAAAAATCCCAAACTAAGCAGTTAACAGAATTGTCTTTCTCTTAGGTTAAATCTGTAGCTAAAAGCTGCTTGCTTTATTAGCAAGTTTGAGAGATAAGGGAGCGTCAGACCTGTGGTGGTACTTTTTTTTTGGGGGGGTGTGGGTGTGTAATATGGGCAATGGTAGATTTAGGTAACGTTGCTATATTGTGAGAACAGACATTGTAGGAAGGTATGCAAGGTAGACATTAGTTCGTGGGATTGTTCCTTTACCTATGGTATTTAGTATTTTAACTCAACAACAACTGATAATAGAAAAGAGGCAGTTCAGTTCTCACTGGAATGCACTACTATCTTCAAGCATAAGTGTGAAGGAATGGGACTTTTTGGGGTGGAAAAGTTGTTCAGACTATGGCAAAGTATCTCAAGCAGCAGAACACCTCATCTCTTCTGGATTCAGTGATTTTTGTTGCAGATTTGTTTTTTGGATATTCAGGTAGCTTTAGATACTTTGCTTTGTAAACTTGACCAGGTTCATCCTCTTTCTGTGATGGGGCTTAACACTGCGCATTGATACAGTGAGAGAGAGAGGTTTGAGCTGGACTACATGCTAGTGCTGTTGGTAAAACAGCATTCATAAAGCTCAAAAATACTCTTTGCTAGGCTCGAGACAGCTTGCTTCATACGTAACTCATGGTGGTTTATGTTGAACTGCATTGTCCAGTGAATGCTACTTTGATTTGCATTGCCAAATTGTCAGCTACCTACAGGGAATGGCAGCTTCACAGATGCAACTCTGATGTAAAGAAGAGCAGAAGTGAATTGGTGCAGGAGTTGCCCAGTGATGTTGGTAATGATTTCTTCTCCCATTAGGCATACTGTTACCATGGTCAGACTTTACTGGCAAGTGATAAATGTGGGGAAGCAATCAGATCTCTGCAGGAATCAGAAAAATGTAAGTGCGATTGAGGCTGGATTACAGGGTGTGATGATGGCATGCCTGTTTTGTTTTGCTGTATTGTGTTTATTTGGTCTCATATAAACTTAAGATTTTACCTGTCACTTGCTGAAAATCCAACACGCTTTTGAATAGAGACAGTATATTCTTCTTTTGTCTCACCAAACACTGTCTTTCATAACAGTGCTGCATAAAATTTCATCTTCACTTCCCAGCCTGTTAAAGACTGGCTTTGAACTGCCTGCAATACAGTATAAAAACCAATTGTCTGGACATCAGGTCTTCTGTTCTGTTTGTTAAGCTACTGCAGCCTTTTCTGTTTTGGAAGTTCCTCTGTCTTACGTTAAGTATTAAATCTAGACTGTGTTTGTTTTTAAACAAGTTTCAGTCATTTATTTCCTTTTTATTAATTTGAAAGGTAGATTAAGCAAAGTTGAGTAGTTCAGGGTCTTCTGCCCATCCTTCTCTCTTCAAAGCTATCACTACCTTAACAGCCTGCACTGCTTAACTTTACCACAGTGTATAAAAAAATGCTCAGATCATCAAATCAGAAACTTTTAATATTAATTTTAAGAATAAAAATAATTTGTTACGAACAAACTAAGTTGAATTACTTGCAGTAAAACAAATACTGTGTCTTTTACTGTGCCTGCTGTTCAGAGAAGAGTGCTTCTTTTCCTACTCCGTATTAAGTGTGGTTTATTTTGGGGCATCAGCTGTGCCTGGACACCTTTACACCCTTTCTTTGTCCCTACTATGTGGCACAGTTCTTGGGCTCGTTGTTGCATTTTACCCCACACGTAAAAATGCTTTCCTGCATCTTCCTACCCAAAAAGCTTCGCTTTGGGTTTTTGTTTTTTTTTCCTGTTCCTAGTCACTTTTGGAAGCAGTAAATCTTGGCTGGAAGTGCAGCCTTTGAGCTAGTTCATTTTTGTTTCTAAGAAGCAAGAAGCCTGAATGGATTCTGGTACCTCCTAAAACTGAAGCACTGTAGATCAGAACTGTGATTTAATGGAGTCATGTAAATGATTTTTATTACATTTCTTTCTTACAAAGTTTTTGCCAAGGCTGAAGCACTGTGCAAAGAATACGGAGAAACCAAAGGCCCCGGGACTACTGCCAAACCTTCTGGACATCTCTTCTTTAGGAAATTAGGAAGTTTGATTAAGAACACACTAGAAAAATGCCAGAGAGAGAATGGATTCATGTAAGTAATTCATGGTTGGTACAGTATTCTATATGAACTGTTATTACCTCATTTGCCTTTATTTCAAGACGGGATAGTAAATTTTACTCTCCAGTTCTTATATTCTTTTAGGGCATGGCATGTAACTTAGAGATAAATTTGTAATTCTGGAATTTTCTTTTAGCATATTTGCTATGGGTCTGTGCCATCACCCCCTCTGTGTTCTGTGCCAGTTCAGCAGGGTAGGCCGGACTGACCTGCTGGAGAGGTTAAGCAGTTTTCTTCCTTCATTCCACAGCCATTTTGTTTCCTTTCCTTCTGCACAAGAGAAAGTCCTGCAGAGGTTGCTCTGTTGCTCTAATGCCCTCTTCCCAGCTGCTGGGATCTAGCAGGCAAAAGACAAGAGAGGGGAAATGGAGAAGACTGGTAGCTAGTTCTACTTTAATAGCAGGGAAGTCAAAACACAGTCATGCCTTCAGTGAAGAATACGCTTAGGGTCCTAGGAGCTTTACTGGTCTAAGCATAATTAATATTGTGAATAGGGCTTTCTGTTAGCTAATGCCCCTTCCAAAACAGAGTTTGGAAGCAGTTTAAAATAGCAAGATTAGTTTGGCTTTAGAATTCTTTTGCTCATTTCTTTCTCCCCTCCTCTTATGATTTAGCATTTCACAATAGGTTTGTTATTTCCCTTTTGATGGTATTTAAAGACCTGCATAGTAGGGAAATTGACGAAAAAAAAAGGCTTGTCAAGTACATCAAGCTGAATTGCAAATAGGAAAAAAAATTATTTACTCTGCTTTGGTTCCAATAACGGTTGTTGTAACTTACAACAGCGGACAAGGGATTTCAACAAATCCATGCCCCTCTAGAAACAAACTTTGAAAGAGAAACCAGATAACCAGTGACTGTTTTGGGAGATGTGCCTGCCCCAGAGCTCTGCTGCAGCACAGGAAGTAAGGTAGTGTGTGTCAGTATTTGTCAGTTTCCAGCTCTTGTTGGTTTGCCAAGGGTAGATTTATACCCTCCTCAGGCGTTGCGGTGTCATTGCTATTCTGCACTGTGGCACATTAAGACTGATTTAGGAAAAGAACTGTCCTCTTCATCTTCCTTGGGAAGTATTTTAAATCCTTGCTTGGATTTTGAAGGTCTTTTTGGACAAAAGGTGCTCTTCTCATCTAAGCCCTGGGAATAACGGTTGTCAAGTAGGAAAAACCCCACCTAGCTAGGGAATGAGTGATATCAGGAAGGAATTGCTTTTGTTCTTGTGACTCTTGGTGACAGAATGCATGTTGGACAGTGCCTTAATGAAATGGAAGCGAGCAGCCGTGTTTGCCACTGTAAAAACCCAGACTGTTTTTCTTTAGAATTGCAAACAAGACTTGCAGAGATAGTATGTTGTGTTTTAAATATATTTCTGTATTCTATTACAGCTATTTTCAGAAGGTGCCAACAGAGGCTCCCCAGCTAGAACTGAAAGCAAACTATGGCTTAGTAGAGCCTGTTCCTTTTGAATTTCCTTCCTTGAACGCACACTGGACTCCTGAAACACTTGCAGCATTTGATCTCACCAAGAGGCCAAAGGATGACACTGTAAGATCATCTTATATATTGTTCTTTCCAGTTAACTTTATTCTGTGTATAATACAGTTACTATTTTGCTCTTCTGTAATGTTCCCCAGCTCAATGCAGGATGTAGACACAAGGCTACCACCCAAACTCACATTTCTGCTGTGCCAGGAGGAAAGTCATTTAACCTCTCTGCCACACTGCCAGCATCTGGAAATTAACAGTCTTTTTTTTTTTTTTTCCAAGTCCTGAATAGGGGGAAATTCTTTAATGTGTATAAGGTGCTGAAATGTTACAGGAGTGAATGGTATAGAACGATTATTTTTTAGAAAAGTATTCATTTAGGATGCTGAAATAGAGAATACTTGGCTTTTTCCCCTCACTTGAGGCATGCTCAAGGCCTTCAGCCTTGAAGAGAGGGGACTATTAGATTAGAATATGTAAAGTTAGCTGTGCATAAATACTGTGCAGACACAGTGGTTTTTACTTGTGGTATTTAGGGTTTTTTTTTCTTCTTTTTTGCAGGCTAAACCAAAACCAGATGAAGAAGTAAAACCTCTGAAGGAACCAGATATAAAGCCTCAAAAAGACAGTGGATGCCAGATTTCTTAAGTGCCATAGGTGCTTTGAATTCACTTTGAAACTGTATTAATTGGATTCTGGGGCTTTAGTTCTGATCTCCCTTTTTCTGATTCTTCTTTTTTAATTTAGAAGACTCATTTAATTTACTTTTGTTAGTATGCATCTATCTTGCTTGAGAATGTGGTGGATTTCTAGGAGTTTATTTATATGTCTTTGTTTTAGTAGGATATCATAGAATGAGTGGACTTAAATGTTTCTGTTGTGCCTCTAGAGATACTTTTTTTTTGTGGGCTTACTTTCTGCCCACAAATAGCAAAGAAAGTATCATGATTGTAACACTTGAGGATTTTTCCATTAAATTATACGCTATATAATGCCAAATTCTGCAAACAAAAGTTTGCATAAATGGTTATATTTATTCAAGTTATGTCATTCAGGCTTAACACCCTGTTGTGTTCCGATTCACTTAACTGTAGCGAGCGAAGAAAATCTGGGTTTGGTTTGTAACACCCCTATGCTGTTTCACAGGACTTTCACAGAACCTGGAAAACCTTAAGTTCTGCATAACCAGAGCACAATTTGTATTCTTCTGAAATGATTAGCCTCCGTCCTTTCCTATATAGGTTAGGGTTCTTGTATCAGAATTTGTATTAAGGTACTTTAGCTTGTCTGTCCTTTAATTAAAATCCTTTAGGATCAAATTGTATGTGAAAGTGATGCAGCAAGTAATACGAAAATGCTTAAAAATGATGCATCACAGTGTCATTCATTAAGAGTTTTTGAATCTTGAAAGATTTGGTAAGTTTGAAAGCTGCAGACAGTCAGTCTCCTGGCAGTAGAATTCATGAAGCTGTCATGCATAAGGTAATGGAATCGTAATTAAGATGCCATGTTTGCATCTGGTCTATAAGAAGCTGTTAGAAGAGGGAGGAAAGATGAGCTGATGACACAACTGGGAAACCAAGCTCTAGATTTCCTTTATGCCATATATAACCAATGCTGTTTCTCAGCTTCTGCAGTATTGCACTGAAACCAGCTCCTTATGAAGAGAACTTGCCAAAGGCAAGCCCAGTCAAGACTGAGTAAGAGTATTTTGTAGAACTTGCTTCTTCCATTTCTGCCTGCTGTGGAAAATGTGATAATGTTCTTTAGTGCTGAGCACTGCAATAACACCCAAGTCAAAAGCAACATAGCTTTCTGATTTGCTGCAAATGCAAAAGAATATGCTGCATGTGTTGAAGCGCGAGGGCTTTGCAGTCTCTGGCTACCAGTTGCTGTACTTCACCCAAGAAAGAAACTGAACAGCCTGAAAATGTTCCCATTTCAACAAAACATGATGGGATATGCGCTTACCATGTCGTACACTGTAAACGCATTCCTCTCTTTGTACTGTTTGGATTGGTTCATCTTCCACTGTGGTGTAATTCAGTGCTTCTGTTTGAAATCTTTCATGGGACTTTAGGGTAACTTAGCTTAGAGGGCAGGTGTGTAGTTCCTTGATGGCCTGTGGAAGAAAAGCTGTTGAGGAGTTTAACAGGAGACTCAAGACTTCCTGAGATACTGGACCAAACTACAAAGTTTGTTGCTGCAAAAGGCAAAGAGGCTCTCAATGCTTAGTGAGTCAACTGCAGAACTCATTGCTTCCAGTGATGGATTTTTCTTTCAGTCAGTTCTGCACACAATAATAAGTCTAAAATCAGCTGGATTGCTTTGGAAGAAGCTTCTGTTCTGCAAGAGCTTAGGTGGGTAGAGGATAATGAGTATCAAGAAGAAGTTATATCTAAAATTGGTCCATTTTTTCTGATGGTGCACAGGGGCCTGGGGTAGGTTTTATGAAGAGTTACTCGGATCTGTTCATAACTTGAACAGCTGACTTCTTAGACTACTTGCATGGTTAAAAGACCAGCTTAGGTTTTGTTAGTGGAGCGTGGTGCTACTTTGCGTATACAGCTTTTAATTCTGAAAACATACTACAGCTGTAGTCATCTATGTTTGCTTAGCCCCCTTTAAGGATCAAGCTGTAGTTAACTCGGTTCCATAATCAGGATTTTTTTAGTTACTCATTGTTTTTCAGATGCCTGCATGTGTTGATACATACATGTCTCAACCTAATTAATTATCTTTCTATGCAGACTAGATTTCATTTGCCCTCCTCCCTTCATTTCCCCTTCCATCTGCTCCACACTGTGGCACAGACTTACCCTTGTTTGCTAACGCATCTGTAGGTCCTGGGATTCATTTCCAATGAGGCTTTTGCCCATGGGTGTATCTCAGTATATGAATATCTTAAAATTAACAGATCATGACTAAATCATTCCCAAACAACTTCATAGGAAAGATTATTTTATGGACTTGGAATTCTTTGGACACTTTTTGAACCAAGTAGTTTGTTTGAATCAAGTTCACTGTAAATAGTTTTGGGGCATAACCAAGTGGATTGTGTCAGATTATGGCATTACTTAAGCTTAGCTATGTAACCTCTTATGCCATAGCTGTTTCAGTAAATATGATGTAGTAGTTTAAAAATAGACTAATGGAACAAACTAATTCACTTAACGTGTTGCTTTTCAAGACAAACTTTTTTCACTTGTAGTTAAAATCCAATGGCAAATATTGGATAGTTTTGCCAAAATAAGAAACTGGAGATTGTTTAGTTTGCAAAGTGTAGAGAGCTGTGAGTCAACGAGCAGTTTTCTCTTTTGGTTTTGTTGGGTAGTAGCAAGAATTATTGTAAATAATATGTAGATTAACTGTCCAGTATGCTTAAGAATATGGGTGAATTGACTGGGAATTTCAGTTAATCTGGAAACCTAGCAGCCATTCTCCTTCTATTATGATGCCCTTTAGTAATTTTTAAGAATGAGGTATTTTGAATGGTGACTTTTTAATACACTTGACGCTGCAAGAGCCTGTTTTTGTGGCCTCTCTCTGGTTTTAGAGGTGCTCATGGCTAAACCTGCAAATCTGGTTGGTGTAAATAGTCTTTAAAAATTTGTGCCCAGATTGAACTAGGACAAAACTGCAGCTAAATAAAATGTGGAGTGCTGGGCCCTCCATTTTGTCCTTTTAAAAATGTAGTGATTGTCTTTCAGCTACTGTAAAACGAACCATTAAGCTCTTTGTAAGATTTCTATTTAAATACCTCCCTCCATGTATTTAAATACACTTTCTCCATGTTTTGTATTCCTGGGTTTACAGTAGTTAATCTCCATCCAGCATATGACACTCCTGCAACTGAGGGACTAAATTTGGCCCTTAGATGCTGATGTTTGCATCCCACTGGATTCGGTAGAAGAGTTCTGCCTGTCAACCTAAGGATGACATTTGGTCATTTAAATGTTCAGCATGGATATGTGGTGCATCCGTAATGATGGTGATGGTTCATACTAGAAGCAAGAAAACAGACCCCTGTATCTGTGTAGAATATGGCCAACTTTGCACTTTAGAAATTTCTGATCCTGCAATTTTGGTACAATACAGTATCGTAAATATTCCTTCCTGTCATTTTGATTTTGTTGCACAGATTTCAGTACTGTGCTATTGGTAAGATTTTTATGGGAAATGTTACTAAACTGTATTTTTAGTTATCTGTTTATTAAACTTATGAAGCGTATCTCTACCTTTAATATTGGGGGAACGTGAGAGGAGGCAGTAGCTCATCTGCCTTCCATGTCAGTTCAGAGAAATGAAAAGTTTCTGTCTGTTGGCTGTGGGGTGAAACATTTCACTCCATCCCCACGTCTAGTATCTAAACTGAAGTTTCAGTGTTATCATAAATCCTGATCACGCCTATTAATTATCCCTAAAAAACCAAATCTGTCTCTTTTTTTTTTTTTTTTTCTTTCTTTTTTTTTTCCCCCCTTAACTGCCCCAGTTGATTGAGGAATAAAACACAGCAAGTATGACTGGCATGGAAAAGCCTCTGCAGTGGGTACCTGTCTCCAGATTTTGAGTGCAGTATAAAGGTCATTCCACAATGACTGTTTCACTCAGATCTTTCCTTGCTGGTGATGCTCTGAAATTCAACAAATACCACATGGTAACTAAGGGGACCCTTGATTAGCTTTTTATGTAGGAAGGCCTACCTCCTTTGGTGTTGGTGTTGGTGCCTTCGTGGATTACAACCTTCTTGAAGCCATTCTTTACTCTGAATAATCAAACTTCAATGGAATCAGCTCTGATAGGATTGACTGAGCAGCCTTATTTTGTGAAGACAGTCACCACGCGATCTTAAGCTTCATAGTTGGAAAATTTGTATATAACCACAAGTTTCAGAATACCATTTAAAATAAACAATCTTAATGTATCAGGTTTTGTTTCATCATTTAAAATTTTAAGTATAGTAGCAAGAAAAAGGGTTTATTTTGATTGTTACTTTCTCCACTTTAATGCAAATTTAACAATTATAGAGAATACTTTATCCTTGCAGTATGCCTGAAGGAGGATTTAAATGAGCAAGATACCTACACAAATTGTGTGCATGTGGAAGTAGTCAATTCAATGAAGCGCTTCCAGTCATGGGGCAGGAAGGAAGGGATGAAATTTCTAAACTTCTGTCTTTAAAAAAAAAAAAAAAAAGTAATAAGGTATAATTTCATATGCCTATACAACATCCTAGTACTTGCAAAGGTCTGTGACTCTGTAGGATATAATATGTAATATTATGTGAAGGGATTATTTGGGAAGTGTAGATTGCTGGCCACTTCTCTACATTGCCAGCAGGTGGCAAGTAGATTTGGAGATATGTTTTTTTTTCATTTTCCGAGGTGTGATTGGCCCTTTTAATTTTAATGGAAACACACACTAATGCCTTTTAGCCTCTCAGGCTTTGGCAGAGTTTCTAGAAGAAAAAATAAGAGTCTCTCTTGGGTTCTGATATCTATTTCCTTCTGAAATATTTTTTCCCACAAGATATATTGAAAAATCCTACAGAAAAGATGTTTTCATTCATGCGTGTTGTGACTTAAGTAAAAGTATCTAAAACTGATTCAATACTATTGTTTTCTCCTTCCTAGTGTTTTAAAGGATTTCAATTTCTATGAACCTTATAAGAGTTGTTTGGCTGTCTAAAACTTCTGGTTAATTTTGATAATATCAAATAATGTTATAGAAATGTGAGGACTGGACCATTTTGAGTGCAGTATTGGGAATCTGACAAAGTCCTGGATATCAACTTTAAGACAAACCTTCCTCGCAATTTAGAAACCAAAATTTTTCTGCTTTACAGGGTGGGGTTTTTTGTCTGACATCAGATTCAGCCATTCAACCAGGGAACCACCCAAACAGGTGGTAACATTTGGAGAGTGTTTGTAAATTTGGCATATAGCTGCTGGACTGGATTTTTCTTTTTCTTTCCTCCATAAAGAAAGTAATCTCTTCAGCAGCAGTCTTTGCTGAAACAGATTTACTGAGAAATGGATTTCCAAGTCACAGAAAGTTGCTGGTTTGTGTAGAGAACTCCTGAAGACCCGCAATTTCCCAGCTTAGATTTTCGTGTAGTTTTGTGGTTCCTGGTCAACAACATGGAGAGTCGGCACAGGCTGCAGGCCCTCTGGATGGCCGCACAACACAAACGGCACGTACCCAGCAGCGGTAGTGCGGTTGTAAAATGGGAAGAGGTGTTAACAAGTTACATCTTTTACATCAGGTTACATTGAAAAGGGCATCTTGCTAATTACTTATGTGTTAACATCCAGGAGCCCATGTGACCAGGTGAGCAGCTACCCTTCCATAAAGGTCACTGCCAGGGCCACAGAGCAGGAGCACTGGCAAACTCTGCCAATCTCTTGCCCTGTGTCCCAGCAGCTGCTCTGTCCCAGGGCCTGACAGCCTATTCAAGGCGTTTGCCCTTTAGGAAGAAAGCGGTGTAATGCTGTGTACACCTGTGTAGGGTTTCTCTGAGGTTACTTACTGGGTTTACGTGGCACAGATTTGGTAGTTGGGGAGATTGCAGGGGAGGCTTCTGTGAGAAGCCACCAGAAGCTGCCCCCATGCTGGACAGAGCCCATTCCAGCCAGCCCCAAAATGGACCCGCTGCTGGCCACAGCTGAGCCCATCAGCTGGCCTCCTCATGGCCACAGGGTAGGGGGGAAAATGCCGGGAGGTGGGCAATGAGGCATTTTGCAACTGGAAAAGTAAATGAAGGCCTTTTCTGCTTCTCACACTGCCCCAGGAGCGGGTTGGGGGTGCACAAGACGCTGGGAGGGGACACAGCCAGGACAGCTGACCCCCACTGACCAAAGGGATATCCCACAGCATGTGACACCGCACCATGCTGGGTGATAAAACTGGGAAGGAGAGAGGTTGGCGGGGGCTGCCCCCGCTCAGGGACTGGTTGGGCATCGGTCAGTTGGTTTTTTCTAAGTTTTTTGGTGTTGTTGTTGTTTTTGTTTTTTTCTTTTTCTCTTTTTTGTTACTTTATTTTTAATTAAACTCTCTTTATCTCAATCCACAAGTTTTTACACTTTACCCTTCCAATTCCCTCCCTCATCCTACAGGGCTGGGAAGTGAGTGAGCGCTGTGTGGTGCTTAGCTGCCAACCAGAGTTATACCGTGTCAGTTCTCAAAATCCTAGATGTAATGCCCCATGCACACAACTTCCAAACGATGGGACACAATCAGCATCCACTGAGCATCTGCAAATTAGGAGTGCAGCAGCATACAGGAGGGTTAGCCATGGATGTTTAGAAGAAATCACAAGTATGGCAAGAAATCTCCACACAGCAAAACATGTCTATTAAAAATGGAGAAAGTCGGAAGTACAGACAGCCCAGTGAGTCTTCCAATAGCCACATTAAATAAGACACAACAGAGGCTAACATGAACCCTTCCTCTGGAGTCCTCAGGCATAGGAGTCACAAATTCTTGGGAGAAAATGTGCGAGTTTGCTGTCTTGGTCTTGTTTGGTTTGACAAACCTGCAAACAGGACACAAGTGATGTATCTTCAAGACTTGTAGCTTTCCAAATTCAGATCTCTCTGTAGCTGTTGCATACGCTGTATCTGCTGGTCATGGTGGAATTATTTAAAGCAAATAACCTATTAGCTGAATCTGGCCTGTGTAAGGAGATCAATTAAAACAGGCTACAGGCTTTCTTCTTTGCAGACTGGCAGATCATATTGCAAGCTGAATGGTACAGGACTGTGTTTAGTGCAATTTCATGGATAAGCTTGTCTTTATGTTCAAAATTAAAGCTTTCTTCTTGTTTCTGCTCTGTAGTCCACATTCTCCTTCAGGGCTGTGTCTCCAGTTTTGCGCAGTTTGAATTGCAACCACTTAATTTCTTAGTCAGTTAAGGTTTCTCCTTTTTTTTAATATGATTGATTAGCTTGCTTTAAGGATGAATTAACTGGAATGCAATCTCTATTCAAGGAAAAAAGCTGGTACTTTGCTATTTTTTCTCCTTTTAATGCTTACTGGCATTGTCTAAAGGGATTATCACCAGGATTTAAAATACTTGATGATTTTTAAAATTGGGTGTTTTCTTTTGGTCAGGTGATATAAAAGCTATCAACAATGACATAATTCGGACTATGCTGCATGGTATCAGCCTATCGGTCTTTTCCAAAAAATGCATTTTACAATACCTAGAAAGGAGCTGTCTTTGTTTTGGGATACCTAGAGGCAGCCTCAGTGTGGGCAAAAGAGTAATTTGAAAACAATAGAAAAACCTGATTTTCACGCAGGTAGGGAACAACCAGGGTGCAGTACATTAGATACGTTATGAATTTTGTGCAACTTTCATACTGAGAAGGCCAGTGTGGCAGAAAGCACTTGCAGAAGAATTGCAATAGATGATTCTGATCAAGGATGGACCATTTTGTCTGGCTTCTTGCCCCAAGAGAGATCAAGTAATTCTTGACAGGTTTGTCAATTTATTCTTAAAGACTTTTAGTAATGGTTACTGCATCAGCTCCACAGGTAATAGGTCGCAGTGGTTTTGAACCCTTCCACTAACAGAGTTTTCATTTCTTGTAGATCATGCTGTGTGCATTTCAAGTTCCCCTCTTGTCCTGTCAACAAGCTATCCTTTTGTCTTTCAAAATCTTTTCCTGTATTTGACTGTTACCATGCCTCCCCTTAGCTTTTCCATCTGTAGACTAAACACCACCATCCTATTGCATCTTTCTGCCTTAGTCTTAGTTTCTGAGATATTTACTTACTCTTATTTCTGTACTCTGGACTTTCTCTAATTTGTCCGCATGCTTTTCAAATGTTGTCATGTCCAAAACAGAACAGAAGCCTCCAGCTGGGGCTCACCAAGACACAGTAGTGCCTATCTGCTACCTAAGCAGCTGTTTCCTATCTTGGCTAAGTGCAGAACCCTGGAATTATTTCCTTACATCCTGAGTGTTTTTCAGAATACTTATTTTAGAGAGGTTCCTTTGAATGGCATTTCTACTTTCCATGTTATTTTCAATTTGCAAAAATATATTTATAGATATATCTGTTGCATCAACCCATTCACTAATGAAAATACTAAGTAAAATATCCAAGGCAGACTCCTGCTCTGTCTATCCCTCTGTGCCAACAGTGAAATTTTCTGTGAAAAATCAGACCCATAGCTGACATTTTTTATTTGAAGCAACATGAAGCCACTTGCTGCCATTCCATCCTCTCATATTAAATGTGCTTTTTGCTGCCAGTGATTTTTGAAATAAACATCCCATCTCCATATATAGCATTATGGCAGATGCTTGGTTAATTTTTGTTTATAACTGTGTGATGTATTAATCATAAATAAAAATTATTACATCGCGGTAAACATCAAAAAGCAACTTAAGATGGCAAAATGAATTAAGCAAAAAAGTATGAATAGCTATATGAAATCTCAGTTCAGCTCTCTGTCCTTACGCAGCTACACAGCACGATAGGCTTTAATTATACAAGGTCATGCACCACTTTTTACAGAGGACTTTAGACATGGAATAGTTACTCATTCAAGAGAGCATGGTCTATTTTCAGTGTATTTTATATATGCCTGCAGTCTGTCCTGTTATTTGCTGTGCAACATCAAAATGCCGTGTAGAATGGGGACTTACTCATCTCCTCCTGGATTCTTGAGGAGTGGTATCAGGTAAGTATCTGAATGCTCTGCAAATACAATTTTTTTATAACACGAAGAGAAGAGTAGAGATTGTCAGCAGCCAACCAACTTAAGAGTATCCAGCTAGAAATGTCACAGGACATTTGGCATGTTACACTGTGGGTAGTGTTCCTATTGTGTGTATCTGTAGCAACTATGAATGGTCAACACTTCTGCCAAAGGATAGCAAGTGTTTTGAACCAGCAAGCACACAGCACACAGCTATGAACTGCCAAAATCCACACAGGGATCGTACGGGAGCTGTAAGGCAGAGGCTGCCGTGGTGTTTAATCTCTGTGTCACCTTTCAGCTGCCTTTGTCATAAAAGCATCTTTTCTTCCTTCTCACTCCACAGTTTTCTGTTTCACATATTCCAATCTCTCCATGACCCAGGATAGGACCCTACGAACAGCTTTCCTCACCCTGCAATCGTGACGGGCTCCAAAGGCAGTGCTCCAAAGTCCCCTCTCTCCAACTGATAAGGAGGCATGAGTCATAGGGGAGAAATGATATATGATCACAGTATATACCATCCCTTTTCCATTGTTCAACATGTGGGGGATTTAATGAAAAACCGTAGTGAAGAAATATCTAAAGTATGTGTCCTAACTTTGAACTACTAGCTCTGCCACTCATCTTTCTTTTAACTAAGTTCACTTTAAAGTAATCTTTTCAAAAAGTCTAAGCATGCTGGGGGAAAAAAGTAATTCTGTGGATTGCCCTGTGTTCCTTCCATGCACAAATCTTTTCTCCAGCTTGTATATTCGGATCCTGGGCAAATGTTCAGAGGGATAGCAAAAGCTGAGCCAGTGACCGTCTGTCAGATCTCAAGACTCTGAAATGCTCTAGTTCCTCTGTGATTTACAGCAGTGAAGACAACAACTGTTTTAACACGGACTAGAGTAAACACATTATTTCACTCCTACCCATGTTTTCAAACATTTGGAAGTTCTTTTCTTCCCCACATGGGACAAAACACTTTAGTGCTAACAACAGGTTATCAGCAACTGAAAATAAAGTTTCTGATAAGTGTCAGTGACTTTTATTACTGTATTGCAGTCACTGTGACCTACAGTACAGCATAAATTAATTAGTAGGCAGCAAGTAAGTTGGTTTTGAGTGAAATCTATTGCAGTTTTATGAAAAGCAGTTGAGCGTCCGAGATTGGACTGGCATAACTAAAAGGGAGGGCATGGTGCAAACGTTGAGAGAGTTGAGGACTGCTGAAGACAGAGAAACTGCCCCAGAGACAGGAACTGAGGCTGTAAACAAAAAGAAGGGTCACAGCAATAACTGCTGCAAGAACATTGTCTCAGAAAGCTGACAGTAGGATTGTGTTGGCTGAGGTTTACTCCAGGCGATGTCTGTCAGTTTGCCATAGGCAGGGCAGCGCTGTGTCTGAAAAGGTGGGGCCTGAAAGCAGTTGCAATGAGTTCATTTTCTTCAGCACTGCCTAAAATATAAAAGGCATCAGTTGTATTTCTTAACCCCTACACAGAACAAGGCAGGCATACATCAGGAGTTGGAAGTGGTAGTTGTTCTGAGGTAGTAATGAGGTTGTGGAATTAATTAAACCAAGGTGAATTTATTTGATTGAAAAGAAGCCTGGAAGAAATTTTGTAGACAGGGAATGGTGTAAGTGAGATATGGCTGTCCCAGAAATGCTGGCCAGACCTTTGGAAAAAATTGTAAAAGCTGGATTATGAAGGAGGTTTCTCAAGCAAGGAGAAGATTTTCACTAAGTAAATTAATTGTGCCCTGCATCATCTCATCTGCTGATCCTTTATGTTCATATGTATGATTGCTCCGTACAGTTTTCTGCCATCATATAAAATGCCTGTTGCAAAAAGCCCTTTAGTAGAAGGAAGATGTTCCAGTTGTTATTTGTCTGTTGTGTGTTTTCAGCTTGTGAATCCCTCGGAAGGACACTTGCCATGCTGTTTGGACTCAACAAACCCAGATACAAATATGCAGTAGAGGAATACAACAGATCACAGAACCGGGTAAATAAGATCTGTATCTTGCCTAGGAGAATGGAGAGGATGTGCTTCATTAGGCTTTATTTTAACTCTGCTATTATGCTTTATGCCACAAAGCATGTTAAAAGATGGTTTCAGCACTGAACAATCTACTGTTGGATCAAATTCGGTTCTGTAATACTTTCCCCACTGTTTTACTTAAAGCTATTTGAAAGCTTTAGTAGAGTTTTGAGTGTGGTCATTAGTTTGTGTGTTCTACTACATGCACCAGTCCTCCTGTACCGTATGTTCTGAAGTTACTGCATTTAAGCTGGACTTGGATTGTAAATGATACTTAAAAGTGAACAAACAAGAAGTCAAGGCAGCCTTAGGAGTTTCATTCCCCAAGCTGATGAGGTGGAGGTGCATGGCAAAAGTGATGGGGACACATGGCCAGACTGTTCACTTCAGTATCAGTTCTGGCAGCAGAATCAGATCTGAATCAACATTGGTCTAGGCTTTAGGGACAAATATTGGCCCCAGAACTGGGGCCAAAGTCAGGGTATTGTGTAAGCAGTCCCCCCTGAGGAAAAAAATCTCAAGAAATAGAGAAGCACCTTAGAAAGCTTTGTCTAAACACAAAGGACTCTTGGCAATGTGGGTGATACAATACCCCTCCCAAACACAAAATTCTAAAATGTTTTTCTGTCACCAGCTCACTGAAAGTCTCTAAAGTGCATCGCCCTGTTGCAGCACTCCTGTTTTTATTAGTGTTGTTGGCTGTTGGGCAATCCAGCTGAATAATGTAATATATTTCCAATTATCCTTTAGTAATCCCTGCCAGGAAGAAAATAACCTGCCCTGCTTTGTTATGCTGAGAGACTGGTTATCGACGTCTGTGACAATGGTTACTGCACTGGATGTTTAGCTGAATAAAGGCATGTCCCAGTGCTTCTTGAGGAACCACTGCATAGGTGATCAACCAGGTGAGATTTTGTAATTAAGGATGGATGAAAATTGTGGTGAAGCTGAGTTTTTCTAAACTCTACAGAAAAGATAGGATTTTTTAAAATGGGGGGATAGGAGATTATGAACTTTGTCATTTTAAAGTTCACTTTGCATTGCTGAGGACTGCCTATAAATGAACGGGCCTCAAAAGCTGTCGAAACTGTCTGAATTTGTATTTCAAGTTCTACATAGTTTTACATAGAATTTTGACTTCAGAGATGAATCAAGCATGAGGTCTTGCAATTTAGGCATGACGCAACTTCTCTGAAGGCCTGAAGTACCAGCTTGTGCCTGTTTGTTCTTTAAAGTGAGTGCTTTGAAAAAGGGATACGTAAAAATGGTAGTGTAGTTTTCCAAGTTTTAGGTGTGATGTAACTGAATTTTAAAAGAGGACCTCAGCCTATTCTGAGATCTTCGACTTGAGCTTGATTCTCATTCACCAAATTCTACTCTTACTTCTCTTTAACAGTCTTAAATTTGAACCTATTTAATCACATTTTATCAGGCTTGTGTAGGGGAGAGAGTAGCTTGGGTGGGAGTAACCTGAGAGGAAAAGGCTAGTAGAGGAAGCTTTGTAGTTGAGAATCTGCTTGAAACATGAGCCAGAGGGGAATGCAGGTCACCCATCCTGCCTTAACACTGACTTCTTGCAGCTTTTTGCTGCTAAAGCAGAACTGGTCCATTTCTAAAACATAACAGCAGATTTGCAGATGATGTTTCCACATTGTTGCTTTTCAAGATTTATTTTAACCATATTTTGTGGCTTCTGGTATTGCAAAAGTCTTGTTATTACTTCACCACATAAGCTACAGCCATGAATCAGCCGCATGTGAAGGAGCCTCTATGCTCAAGGTAACCAGAAGCCCTGGGACAATTATTATTTTTTAAGTGCTCCTAACAGAAGATATCTAAATAAGTTGCCTTTTATCAAAGGGAAGTTCTACTTTTCTGTCTTCAGGAACACGGAGATGGCAGAGAGAGCTCTGAGAGAAATTACTCGTGCTCTTTGAGTGACAAAAGCCACTTTGGGGTACAGGGTGTTGAAGACAGATCAGTAAAGGATACAGTGGGTTCACTCCCAAAGTGCCTTTGCAAATATTAATGAGGCTTCAGAATGTAACTCAACTTAGTGTCTTAACTACTAAATACTGAATGTTGCTGTTCCAATACATCTGTGATTAAGGTAATTTATAGGTTATGAATTAATTGTTAACAGGCCATGGCATGACACATCCCCTCCCTTTGCCCAGCATAGCAAGATTTTAATGTTCAGTAGAGAAGAAAGCAACACAATCGTTGAAGAGAAAAAGGAGTTTTGTCATTAGCTGATCAATTCTGAATGTGGAAGACTTACTGCTTGGGACATTACAGTGGAATTCAATATCCTAGTATACCTAAATCAACCTGCAAAGTCCTCTTTTGTTCTGGGCAGCTGCAAATTTTTTTCTCATTCATCAGAGCAACAGAATAAAAAAAACCCCTAAGTTTAGCTACTGAAAATGTAAAATGTCTTTTTTAAAATATTCAGCAAATCAAGTGGCTGAACACTAATAATCATGATTTTATTAGTTTTTGCTCTTCAGATTCCGTATTTTGTTTGCAAATGAAAATGTTGGTCAGTATTCATAAGAAGGTAAATTGGCTTTATAGATCAGCCAAGCTAAAAGATGAATATACTTATCCTAGTTGATACTGCTTCAGTAATCTCCTTATGAGATACTAAGTATTGTCCTAAGCTACTCTTCATTGCACTTTTTCATTTACTTGTGTGCATGAAGAAAGTGAGAACATCTGGAAGAGTGGATTATGGAAAGTACTATGCAAGATGAGTTTTCTGGACAATACTTTTGAAGAGATGTCTAAATTATGCTTTTCCCTGACAGTTTCATGGTAGTTGAGAACAAGCATGTCCAAAATCTGATTTTACATGGGCCTGTGTGGTTTCTGGCTAGCTAAATGGAATAAACAAAATTCTCCACTTGCTGGGTTGTCAGTTGAAAACCCTAATCAGTGCTACCCTGTTGCATGTGCTAACTTTTTTTTCCTTTTTTTAAAAAAAAGGTTAGACTGCAGTGGTTTAGAGAGTAATATCCCCCCCACAAAGCTGTTTTCTTTCTCAACTGATGAAAACCGAGTTTATAGAAATACAATCACTGAAAGCAGATGTTTCATTCATCTACGTGCAAATCGCCACTATAAACCATGCCTGAGTCTCACAGGGAAGATTGGAAGTGACACAATCTCCAAGCAAAACTGGGAGCTCAGCCTATTTCTGCATAACAAGTGCTGTAAGTGATTGAAAGCCATGAATTTTCCTCCACTTTCTCACAAGCTGCTGATGCCTCATTTCCTTGGCATTTCTGTTTCTTCCTAAGTTCAGAACTGGAGCGTTGAATTCTTCACCTTTCAACTCCTGCTTTATAAACCAGTGGTCAGCATCAATAAATGTTCCAGCTAAGATGGCCCACTCCACAGGCCTGTCTGCACTGCTGGATGAAATATTGAAACAAATTATTTCCATTACACAGAACTGTTGTCTTATGATAAGTCTGTTGCATATTAAGTCCCAGGATTTGATAAAGTAATGCTGTAGTCAAAGCAGTGGAATTTATTCCCATTAGTCATTCTCTCATCTGTTTTCTCTGTTGTGTTCTGTTTGGGGTTTTGTTGTGTGTTTTGGTTTTTTTTTTAATTTGACTTCAGAATTGTATGCCCACTGGAGAGATAACTTATCAGCTATGCTGATATATAACTAATAGCTATGCCGTTCCATGCTCACATTCTGAATTATGTCTTTAAGTGAGGGCTTTGATATTTTTTTTTTCAGCTAGGGCCAATGCCAGTAACACTGTCTAGGGGAGACTACTGTTCTCTTGTAGCGCAATAAACCTTGGGAAGGAACAACCATTTCCATCACTACTTTTGATGTTTCACTGCAAGGCAGAAAATGCCAACACCATCCCTCTGCTTGCAGAGCTGCCCTCCCTGGCTTTCTCCTCATTTCATAAGTAAGCAAAGCAGGCTTGTGATCAGCCACTTCTGTCTGGGTAATATACACAGGAGGCTCCATTTCCACCCTATCCAGCTTTTGGCAGGTTGCCTGTTTGCTCCTTCTAGTTTGCCTATGTTGGCAAGCTGGGGGTAAAGGTGAGATCTGCAGGGAAAGTTTCAGTGAAGGATGCCTGCTGTGAACCTGCTCCTCAGCTCAGTTGGGTTCCACTTGTTGAAAAAACAAATGGAGTTATTTGCTCTACCTCCTTTTGGAAAGCAATTGAAAGAAGCTTTTTGTCTTCCTGTGGCATCGTTTTCTTGTACTTCGTCATCCATGAACAGCCCTGACTACATGCAAGCTACCGCTGATCACTGAAGAACAAGGCAATGGGGCCCCAGCCTAACTGCTTCTCTCAGGGCTTGAGGTTGCAACGTAGGCAGTAGATTCCTGTTGTCAGCATCTCTGGTGTCTGGTCTGATGTGGCAGCAGCTCTGTATCTGCCTCAAAGAGGTAGCTGAGCTACGATCAGTCCACCTCATTCCTGTGCTCCAGCACCTCTAATCAGGGATCAAGGCTTGTTTTGCCAGGTGCTGCACAAATATGAATTAAAATAATGGTCTGTCTTTACCAGCAAGAACCTACTTTTAGCTCAGAAGGGATGACAGTAGGTTGTGCACTGCAAGTGAACAGGCAGCACTCTGGCCTCTGTATGAGCTGGCAAAAGGACAAAGCAGCTGTGAGACAGAGACCTGAGTCTCCAGTACCATATTTTCCCCAAGCTCCAGATTTCAAAACCCCTGTGACCCATCGGGCTTTGGACACGGGTAGTCTTCTGCAGCTTAAGGGATGACAGGTCATTTCTGGTACTTTCCCTGCTGCTGAAAGAAGAATATTTTCTAGTTGTTGACAAAAAAAAAAAAAAAAAAAAAAAAAAAAAAAAAAAAAAAAGAAAAAGGAATTCTGTATACCAGTCTATGTGCTTGTTAAACACTTAAAATATCTCTTCTGGAAAACAGCTACCTGCTCTTTCATCAAAACTGCAGAGCGTCCTACCACGACATTATAAGAAGCCTGCTCTAAGTGCTCTGACAAAACCCATGCACGCTCCAAAATGAATCTTATTTACTGTGGTGTTATTAAAGTGCTAAATAAACAAACTCAGAAGGGCTGGTAGGATGTGGGTGGGTGAATAAATGAGCTTTGATGCTAATGTCAGTCAATGCTAATTCCTATCCTTTGAAGAAAGTGTGATAAACACAGCTGCCAGAAGTGTGATTTGAAATTGCTCTAATTAAATTAAATTTTCCCTGGAATGAAAGCAGCTGAGCACCTTGCTTTGTTTCCTTTTTAGCTGGACTAATTCAGAGAATTTCCAGTTCTTTCACGACTGGGTAGGGACAGTAAGGTTTTTAAATATACATAGGAATCTGAGTATGCACAAAAGTATTGTATAAAATTCTGTACTCATGTTTATTTTATTGTATTTTCTACTCAGAATTTGTATCTTAATTTAAAAACTGACATCTTCAAAGGGGAGTTATCTGTACTGACCAATAAACACTTCCTTTATAGTAACATGGGGAGATATTGTAAATCCCTCATGTTTGTTTCTGAAGTTTATGCATTAATAGTAAAAGACAGGCAAGGGTGTTTCAGCAGTTATTGCTGATGATGGGCTGGGGATGAGAATAAGAACTAGAAGTCACTATAAGAAAGACATCAAGGAAGAAAAGATAAGCAACTGAAGACAGGCGATGTCTGGATAATCCCTCATTTTCTGTCTCCTCCTTCTTTCAGAAACCACCTTGCTTTTTTTGTACATGGACTGAAATATTTGTCACTCCAAGCCTTGAAATTTTTCTTTGCAAGTGAAATTTTGATTGGGTTCTGATCTGGATGGCTACTCTCGTTTTCAGGAGAGCTGAAAATGAAGAAAGGTGATAATTTATTTCAGTGCTAGGGTTTTTTGGGGGGGTTGTCTTTTTTTTTTTTTTTTGGTGGCCTCTATTTTCTAAAGCAATCTGATTAGTTACAGAGAACAGAATAGTCAGAAGTAAATAACTGATATATATATATATGTTTGATTTGTGAGTGCTTTGATTTTAATTAATTGATGTAAAAGAGATCTGTGCCAGAATTTAATGCCATAAAATAAAAATAGTAATAAATATCTCACTGGATTTTATATACAGAAATATTTTACTAATTTACAAAGATGCCTCCTATCAGTACCATCTATCAGTTTCCAGAATGTGTTAATTAACGGCAAATCGATCTGATGGGGAGAAATTCCTAATGACATCATCTCTTCCAGGCATGAACACTAGATGGCGCTAAAAGACAGGAGCTGTGGCCTAGAAACAGGTATTTCGATTTCTTGAGGTTAATGTACTTCTGTGGAGGATCACTGAAGCATAGATGATATCCTGTAGATATATTTTGAGAAAAAAGAGAAGGTTTCACAGGAATTACAGAAGCTATAGTACATGATTCAGTAGTTGCCTGAGACTATAGAAGAAATCAGCACAATTAAGAGATGAAGTGGCCCAACACGTTAAGTGACCAGGTCTGGCAGCAAAAGGTCCATCTACAGCCAGAGGTGCTGGAGCTTTTCCTCTTTCACTGGCTTACGGCGCTTCACAGAAATCTCCTCTAAAAGTCATATGCTCTCTCCCTTTCACCGTCGTGCTCCTTCAGTGCAGCTCTAGTGCCAGACTTGACAGTTAAAAACATCAATTTCCACGGCATTCCTCGTTCTGATCCTACTACTGTCTGACCAAACACAAACTCTTGGGCTGATACAGGAGACACGCTGCTGTTGTTTAGGATGAGGTCTGAATCAGAACTCAAGACTTTCATATTTGTATATATAATGATAATATAATGATTAATATATATATTATAATATAACGAGGCTTTAATAAAAACGATGTTAAGCGAACCCCAGAAGAAGATGACTCAGGAGGAAGGGAGGGGGTCAGTGTCTCTGACTCAGGCTGCAAACTCTGACTCTCAAACCATCAACAGCCTGACCCCGGGTGTCTCACATACTTCATAGTGACTTTTAGAGAGCCAATTACCCTCGGGGTGGATGAAAGTGTAACTGCTCGTCATGTGCAAGGGGCACTTCATATTATTCAATGTTTTATTCTGGTTTTAAAAATTACGAAGATCTACTTTTGCTCCAACTGCAAAAGCAAGCGCTCAAAGGTTAGGGAACTCTGCGTCTCTGAGTAACAACGCAACCATATTTCAGTCCATTCTGTGCACTAAATGAGGCAAGGTCCTTTGGGACAAAATGGTATGCAATCATGTAATTAAAAACTAAAGCATATGCACAAGATGGCACAATTACAGCTGTAACGAGCTTTTCCAAGGATTTCAGCACTGGATTTACCCATCCATATAATAGTGTTTTCTATGTGTAATTTTATATACAATGTTAACTTCTTCTTTTTAAAGACGAAGGGTGGTCCCTTGGGTGCACAGGGACACTGCAAGCCCTGATGCAAGGACCAGAGAAGATGGCAGCGTTACAGGCTGGGCTGGAGGCGCTCACTGTGGCTTACCCTGTGCCTGGGGTGGGCCTGGGGCTGCGCCATGGTGGGGCTGAGGGGCCAGCCTGGGCCCCTCGCCACCCTCACGCTGTGTCTCACCCTGGTGCCGGAATCCCTCTGCAATCACCTCAAGTGACAGGGCAGCTGCTAAGAAAGCCAGTTTTAATTCCTTAAGTCCCCCAGAAAAAAAACCCACCAAACCCCAAAAAACCAAAACAACAAAACACACAACCCCAAAACCCCACTAAACATATTTTCCGCTGGCAGCATTATGCTCATTTGCTTTTCCTTACCGTAATTTTCTAACTCTGAAGAGAACCGTTTCAGCACCAGATATGACCTTCCCGCTGTTCAGATGTCTTTTGTAAACAGTGTGCATTAGGTTATCGTTATTTTAAGAGTTTTCGAAAACCTCCGTTTATAGCACCTCACCGACATACGCCCCCCCGCTGACGGGACTTGAGGCGAGGGACTAGGAGAAGCCCCCAGAGCGAGCGACTCAGCCGCGCCACACTCAAGATGGCGGCAGGCTGGGACCGGGCGCCGCGCTCAAGATGGCGCCTCTCCCCGCCCCCTCCCCGCCCTCCCGGCGGTGACTTCCGGAGGGAGAGGGCGTCCGTCCCATGGTAACTGCGCCACGGTGGAGACGCCGCCGCCGCGGGGGCTACTCGCTTCCTGCCGCCACCCGGGCCACAACAACGGGCAGCCTCCTCAGGGGCCCTGCCGCCGCCAGCCGCCAGGTACGCAGCACTGGGCAGGCCAGCGGCTTTCCTCGCCCGCCCCCGGTCGTGAGGTGAGAGGCGCCCGCCGGGGCGGGCAGGCGGGCCCCGCGGGGCGGTCTCTCTCCGCGCCGCCGCTGAGGTGTGCGGCCCCCGCGGCGGGAGGGCGGTACCGGCCGCCACAGCCGGCTCCGGCGGGCACCCGGCGGCTCGGCGCGGCCGGTGGCGGGGCCCCTTAGCGCGGCGCGGGGCGGCAGGCAGCCCTCCCTCTTCGCCGCCGCAGGGACGTCTCGTCTCCGTCTCCTCAGGGCTGGGGGGCGCGCCGCGGGCCCCCGCCCGCCTCCGTGAGGGAAGCGGCTCCCCCCGCCTGCGCCTCGGAGTAGGTCGGGCCGGCGGCACGGACGGGCGGCGGCCCCGAGCTCCGCCGGCTGCTGTACGGGGGGAGCAGCTCCCTCGCCCCGGGGCAGCGCTCCTGAGGGCGGCCCGAGCCCGCGGGGCACCGGCGTCCCCTCGGCGGGGGCGGGAGGGCTCTGGCGGGGCCGCAGGTGTGCGGGCCGGCCCTCACGGTTGCCCTCTGGGCAGCCAGCGATGCCCTTGTGTCTTCTGAGCTTTAATTTAAAACATTATGTAAAAATGATTTTTTTTATGTTCGCTGCTGAATTTTTGTGTTTATTTTAGTGACATCTGGGGATTTTTTTATAAAGGTGTTCAGATGCGTAACTTTTTTTCGTTTGTTATGCACTGAAGTATGGTCATTCTTCCATGCACCTTGGGTCTTTGTTCACACATAGCGCTGCCTGTAGTTGCCCAGTTCATTTGTTAGGAGCAAAGGCTCTGTGAGAACACAAGGTTTACAGGCTGTGGTTTGTAAAGGGTACTCGCGTGGTGCCCTTTGTCTTGAGAAACTTCGATATGGTCACTCCTGCCTGCACAACCGGTATTCCGATAATCTCAAGCGTTGCTTCTGGTGGTGGCAGCAAACGCAGAAGGTGTAATGGAGACCATTAAGGCAGAGGTCTGGCCAGAGACATGCACACTGAGTAGAGTAGCAAGCCTCTTCAGTTTCTGGATTCAGTGTGGGCAACTGGCTACCACGTTATCACTGTCCCTGTGCTCTGCTAACAGAATGGGTTAGCTCCCACCTGAAGGACAACTCACCTGGTAGTTTTTTCCTATCGTTCTCTTAGTAGAGGAGGCGAGGGATGCTAGAAGTTTAATTGAAAACACTTCTGTGACAAAGGCAGTAGGACACTCAATCTGTTTACTCATCCGCTGGATAAAATTGAAAAATCTCGTTTTGCAGGACAGTTGTTGGTTTGCGTTCTATGTCCATAAATGAGAGTCAGCTTTTTTTTCAGGAGGGATGAAGAACTGTAGCTACTTATTGTGTCTGTAGCATGCATGTATTTTAAATGGACAAAAAGTGTCTGATCAGAATTGCAAGTAGCTTGTTATAGAATATCTGGCTTAGATGAACCTGTAAAATAGTAACAAACGCTTAGGATAAGGCATCCAGATTGTCAGTGGGCTTATAAATGTGCTCGTCTTCAAGAGTGTTGACTGGTGGAATTGCGGGGCAATAAAGGTGCAAGAAAGTGGTTGGAACAGGTAGGGACTGGGAGGAAGATGAGGTTTCTTAACTGGGCAAAGGGACAAGAGTCTAAAACAAACAGCTTGCAGTGGTGGAGGTGGAAGAGATCTAGTGTGAATCAGCCAAGAGGGGCTAAGAGTCATTAGAGGGGGAAGTGTGTATTAGGGAGATACAAGTATCACATTGGCACTTACAGACTCTTGTGGCAAATACCTAAGTTTGTAATCACTACATTGTTGACTCAACAATGCTTACAAACATTCAGTGTGTTACAATGTATGTAACATTCACAAGTTATAGATCTTATGTGTATTTACATTTTACTCTGAATCTAAAATGTGACTTGTGCTGCTTTATTTTTTCAGTAGCTCCCAGAAACTGCAACTAGTATGGGAATGCTGCTGTGCTAATTGCTGAATGTACAAGTGAACTGAGACAAAAGTTACAGGCAAGCAAACAGCCAGGGTCTTTTTTGCTTAAGTAATTATTTTTAAATGTTAAGCTTAAAATAACGAAACACAACAGTCTTTTTCACTAGTATTCTATTTAGGAATAGAATGGTTGAACTATACCATGATTGTTGTGTAAGATGTTTTGGAAGTCATTAAACAGAAAGGAAAATCAAATTCTGCAGAAAGATTTATTTCCTCCTTTACAGCAAAGTGAGTAATATCCTGTAGTAATATAATAGCCTAGTTTAAGGACACAGTTATTTTGAGATTGGAAGCTTAAATGTGTACATCAGTAAAAGCAGATGGATGTTGAAATTAGGACCTGATACTACAGTGGTGCAAAACAAAAAAACAACAACAAAAAAAACTGTATTAGGATCTGAGACTTCATATCATAACTCAGAAGGGGTTTGTTTTGGTTGTTTTTTTTACTCTTGGGGCGTGCTGCCTTTATATAGGGAATAGAATGCAAGGATTAGGTTTTCCAATTTTTTTTAAGCTGCTTTTGAACTTATTTTAGTGGAGTTAAGGTTATTGTAGGTTGTATAATGCAATAAGTAAGGCTACGGTGGTGACTGCCTTCATGGAACCTGGGAGAAGGCAGTGTCAGTGGCTGGGCTTTCCTCTGTGTATAGAGCAGTACCTTTGCTTCAGTTCTGTTGCTTTCTCTTGCTCAGTAATGCATGAGAGGCACAATTTCAGGATGATGCTTCTTCTCTATTTTTTAGCAGACAGGCACATAACATTGCTGAGAATGTTGGGGTTTATTCCTTCAAATGATTTTTTTTTTTTCCTTTACTCCTTTCTGAATCTGCTACCACTGCAGATTCCCGACTCTGTTGGAGAATGCCATGTGAAGCTGTTTTTGACTGATCAGAGAATTACTGTAGCAGGAACAAAAGACATTGATGAGGGAAAGCGGTCCCAAGGGGCCTTGAGAAGAAAGAGATGGAATTCAGATTAGTAGCCTCCAAAAAAATCTTGCTGTAGAAGAGGTGGAAAATAAGACTATAAAAGAACAAAGGTAAAAAGAACATGTGAAAACACTTAGTTCTCATAATGTTACCCTTTCCCATGAGGAGGGGTTTTGAATGGCTTTCATAGTAATGTTTCTCATATGTTGACCATAGATTTGAGCAGTAAGCTTTACTTTTTCTCTAAGCCTTTAACAGAGATGATTGATTTAGTAGCTTTGATAGAACTATAGAATTACTTTCAAACTTTGAAATACATAATAAGCACCTCAGATAATTAGCAAGCCTACAACCACCTCTCTTTAAAGTGATCAATGACATTAATTTGGTTTGGTAACCATGACTATTTTCTTGTTCAGTGACCATATGGTATTTCTGAATTTAGTGTGACTTCCTGTGAGTGGTTTTTACAAAGTCAGCTGGGCTTTGGTGTGAAGTGCAGCAAAAATTAAACACTATGGGAAGGTGTTAAAATGTTTTTATATTAAAAGGAAAAAAAGCAGGTTGCTTTTCTGCTCTAAGAAAGCAGGTTGCGTTCATTTTGGTGTAAAGGGTAGTTGTAGCCTCTAAATCATACATTCAGTGAGATTGTAATGCTAAAATAATCAAAACTTTCAGCTACTGCTTGTTTGATACTGAAGTTTTTAATGCAAATAACTATTATAGATCAGTGTTTTGTTGTAAACAGAATATTTTTTTAGATTTACCGTAAAAATGAGACCCCTGTTACAGTAACTTAGTCTTTTAAGGGGACTTCTTGATGAGTGATACGCTAATGCTGTTGTTGCATGTGTCTTGACATTGATAGAATAGCCACATGAAATTTCCATCTGAATTCTGGTTGTTGAGGCTTGCAGTAGTTAAAAGGAGTGTGAATTGTGTCTGCTGCATAATTTTTGGAACGCCAAATCCAACAAGTCAAGAGTTCTTGAGAAATGTTCTGGGCATCAAGGAGAACAGTCCAGCTGAGCTGGTGAGAGCTAGAATAACAGAGGACTCCTTGGTTGGAAAGCCTTGAGCTGTTCGTAAAGCAATTTTGTAAAGGTGAAAGGTGTTTAGTTTTTTTTTAAGCTGACCTTTAGTCTTTGCTTATTAATAGCAGTTTAAATTACTCTGCAGGAGATTCTCCAGCATGCAATATTAACAGAAATAAATCTGTCTAAGAGTTGTGGGGGGAGAACTGGTGTCAGTTGGTGAGCTGGGAAGGAAAGGACCTAAAAGTAGAAGAAATCAGGTTGAGTGAGTAGGGCAAAGAAAACCAAGGGAAGAAGTGTTGGGAAGTGCAGTGGGGTGAAGATAGGGGTCACTAAACTAAAGGTTGCTTGTGGTGATGTTAGGGTAGCATAGACCTTGCAAGAATAAAGTTTTCTTGGGAGGGAGGGTGGATGGATGACATGGAGGAAAGACAGGGAGGGACTGGTAGGTATATAGGCAGAAAAGGGCCACTGGAAATTAAATAGGAATACATCCGAAAGGAGCGACAGGCACCAGAAGAACTGGTGCACGGTAAGGTGCGTGGTCTTGGAGTGTGTGGGTGGAAATGAGAATAGGGGCATACAGAGCCTGTCTCCATGAGGGGAAACCCAAGTGCTGAGGTGGGGAACGGGGGAACTTGTGGTATCTCGGAGACAGCTTAAGGCATGCAGCTCAAAACAGGTAACCTCAAGAGGGACATGGTAGGGCACCATGCTGCATGTCCTCCGTGGTGCAGAGCCCAAACTGGTTGTCACAATGTGCTCGGCTTACAGAAGCTGTGAATGAAGCGCTCTTTCTTCCTGCCTTCCCTGTTCTTATTCCTTCCCCCATCCTTTTCCTCTATGGAAGAGGAGAAAATCTTGCTTTCTGATGGATTGGTATAGCCAGTATATGATTGGAAATAATGTTAGCTTTCTGCATTCAAGTCTCTGAAGAAAGGTCTTGCTGTATATCTTAATCTATAGCATCGTTGTTTTTGTAGAAGCAGATAAACGCAGCATGATAAAAACATTCTTGTGCTATCTGTAGTACAACATAACTCTTGTGCTATGTAGCACAAATTAATAAAAGTTACTAAATTAAGCCATAACTACGAGCAGATGGATACTGTGTGTTAGTCTTGTGTAGAGTCTCCTTGTTAATGAACTTGACATGCAGATAAAATGGGAAGAAGATAGCTCTGGCTTCAATAGGAGGAAATGTTTTCCTTGTCATCTGAAAACGCTTAGGTTCTTGGGTGAAGCGTCCATGCTTAGCAATGGTGCTTTCTTGCACAGAGCCATAGCATTTAGAAATTAAACTATTGTTATTCCTGGATTGCCAAGAATCTCTGCCCTGCTTAGAGCATTAATTCTTTACCTTCTGTCTTTATGTATCCAAGGTTGGTCAAGGGCTGTAAACAGCCTTGTTTTAGTCTTCCTGGTATTTCTCCATGTCATTGCCATTCTTGCATGTGATAAGACATGTCTGTTGGAACTGTACCAAGGAGTAAATCTCAAAGGCATGAAGGTTTGTTGCCACAGCTAATATTGTCCTTCTGGTTTGCTTTAGAGAAATATTGTTTGCTGTTTTCCTGAGTGCTTGAAGAGTGTATTGATGAGCATTGTTTCAGGTTTGAATGTTTAAGTACAGCATTATCATCTTCCTGTGACTTGTACCTGTCTGATCAATGAGTAGGCTTTAAAAGTATTTTAGACATAAAATGACTAATTGAAGAAATTGGATCTTGCAATGTGCATCCCTTTAAGGCTTCTTTACCAATGTCATTTTTAATTGTATGTGTAACATAAGAATTTTTCTATGTTTTAGCTCGGGGAAGATGCATTTGGCCGTGTTAGGTGTTCAAGCTGCCTTTTGTGAAGTGTTTGTAATTAAGTATTTATACACAGGATGGAGCATCAGCAGTGAGACTTTGAGAAGACACATTTTGTAAACACAAAATCCGTTCTACCTGGAATGTGAGTGGAATGATACAGCTCAGATTACACTTGTGCTTCAGGGTACTGCTGGAATTAAATCTGGGGGGTTTGGGCTTTGTTTTTAGTTTGGTTTTTTTTGTTGTTTTTTGAGGCCTCATTTATAGCCTTAGAACTAATGGGAAGGTGCAAAACTTGGAAGACATGGTGGGTGCTTGATACTTATAGACTTGGACTGAAAATGCCTCTAGACTTGATGTGAACTTTAAAGGTTATTTTTTTAGGAATTTTCTCCCTTTTGTGTTTGCTGAAAGTAGTTGCTATGCGCAGCAATACAGCTGGTAGGATCCATTTCTAAGGGTAAAAATACTTAATATTGAAATGCCCTTGCTGGGCAGCAGTTCTTGAAGTTGCATAAAAACTGGGTGATACGGAGATATCTTTGGGTGGGAGGAAGGAAGAGGGGGATTTTGAGAACTCAGTAATTAAAGGTTGCTGGAGTTATGATGTTTTGGGCTTAGAAAATTACAGAGTACTATGCCACATAGTTTGAATATGTAAGTAAAAATGTTTTCTTTAATACGTATGCTATTCAAAATAATCATACAAAGCTGAAGGGAATTTTGCCTCTTGGAATAAACTTTACCCTAGTCTTAAACATATGTTCTCACTTATTGTTGATAGTTTCTTTAATACCATAAAAAACTACAGCAGGTATTGCAGGAATTCAGTAACTTAATCTTAACCCTTTGAAGTTAAATCATGTGAAGTGTATGTCGTGCAGATACCTTTATAAAAGCATAATAGAATTAAACCCCAAATCATTATTAAAACTAAAAATAAGGTCATTAATATAAATGTAGTTTAGAACTCACTGCTGTGACGGTAAAATCTAAGATCCTGAATAGTCCTAGGAATTTGTTGGGCCTGAATAAGTTGTGGTGTATTTTCTTTGACAGTGAAACTTAATGAAATGAACAAGCAAGATTTGTGTCGAGTTTTGGAGTATAGTATTTGTATCATTGTGTAATAATGTTTATACAATATGACAGCTGAAGAAAGTATGTTATGGCTGACTGAACTGTAATTGGCTTTTTTTATGTGCAACTGCTTAACTGTTGCATCAGTAAACTGTTTTTCTCTGCTTAATCTGCTGTGAAGCAAAGCCAGTTTAAGATCCGCTGCAAACTCAGTACTTTGGCAACTTGTTCTCTGTTAAAAAATTGTAGAGATGGCATTAGTGGGAAAACAATTACTGGCTTTGTAAGTAGTGCTGTTGAGTTATGACTAAGTATATTGATTTGCCTGGCCAACACAAACTCCAGACAGATTTATTTTTTTTCCATGGCCTTTCCATGAGAGGGTCACATGGCTGTTTGTTATTGCCTTGGATATGGTTGAGTTCTACAAACCAAACTACTTCATAGAGAAATTGAGAGCTTTTAAAATTCTTCTTTTGCAAATAGGTTTTAATCACTGTTGTGTGATGGTGGATGGATTGGAGGAGGCTTGTCCCTCTCTTCTTAGCTCTTCAAAATCTGTTACTTTGCAAAGCTCTAGCTTCTCTTTGTCACAGCTTTACCAATAACATATACAATAGAGAAGTTATTGACTTTCAGAAATACATGAATTTCTAATAATTTATTTTTTTTACTTAACAGGGGAAACTAGCATGTTTGCTTGTTGCCAAATATGTTTTTGTTTTTTAAATTTGCATCTTTTTCTCTAACACCCAAAGGCAATTTGAATATACTGGTTAGAGTTCCTTGCTGTGTTTAGAACTGCTAAATCTGTAAAACCTACGAACTGAAACTGTAATAATGCTATTGTGAGACACTGAGGCTTCTTCATGCTTTTGAGCTCTAGGAGTAATTAACAGAGGTCCCTCTGGTCTACCCTGCCTTTCAGTATTGCCTTCTTTGTTTCAGGGAAGGTTCTAGTGGTCACTGCCTTAGTGCCAGAGGTTTCAACTTAAAATTTAGTAAACTGGTAATAGTGGGTCTGAATGATATCCCAAAAGTGATTACACTGCTTTGCTTGTCAAGGCTTCATGCCAGCTCTTTTATCAACCCTGTTAAGAGGATGTTCTGTGGTATCTTGTTTGCCTTTACCGGAGACTTGTATTCATATTTGTGTTACAGATTTTCTCCATTGTGTTACAGCTCTAAGCAGAATGACTGGGGCAGAGTAGAAAACAGAAATACAGTAAGTGAAAAGATTGAACAAAGTCAATATTTTGGTAGTTCTTAATAAGTTGTAGTTGTTTCTTAGGTGTGAGCTGCTTCTGGGTAGTTTTCTGTGGTTTACTATTTAGTGTAATAAAACATGGGCCAGAACAAGCCCTCATGGCTATTCATGGAGAGGGGCAGGTGGGGATGGTGGAACTGATGCAGCGATTTTTTTCCACTGCTTACATTTTTCTTTCTCAGTTACCTTCTCCCAGTGAATTTAGTTGTATAGACCAGCTTCCTGAGAGTCTATCCATAATTACCAATGTCAAGTAGTTTTAGTTATAATGTGGCTGCTGCATGCAGCAGCTGTGCTCTTACCTGTGGGTAATGTTCTAGATTAGGGTGACAATGCTTGTTGGGAATTACAAATTGGAGCTTCCTAACTATGGTATGCAAGCTCAGCGATGTGGTCTTGCCTTCTGCTTATGTGTTTGTGGCGTAAGACTATATGTTAAGCCAGCAGCAGGCTACTTGCTTAAGTTAGCTTTCTGTTTAGCAAGTTGAAAGTTGAATGAGCCCAATGCATGGTCAGATGTACACTGGCATGATTGATACAGCTCAACCAGAACAGGAGGCAAGAGACCTCATTTAGCACTAATGAGGTATTTGGTGATAAGTTAGATTGTTTCCATCTGTAACATAAGACTTTGTTTTCCCAGTTTACCAAACTGGACTATTGATAACTTGAATGCAAGATGCTGCTGGGTGTTTACTAAATTAGGGTGTGGTCAACTATCAAAAGAGCTGAGCGGTGAAAATTTTCTAAGGAATCGATTGTTGGCAGCCTTTTTGGAAAAGGTTTGGGTGAACTTTTTTTCAGGAAAATACTTAAATTCTGGTTTTACGCTTTTGTTAAAGTATGGATTTCTTTCTATACATGTAGTTCAGGGCACATTGGCTGAGGATTCTGACACTGAGACAAAGTTATGTTAAACTTTTTAAAACTAAACTTTAGAATAAACATTAAAGGGTAGATATGGTTAAACAATAAAATTTAATGATACAAAGGCATCTGTTTACATTGGTGTGTCCTTGTTTCTAGAGAGGTTTTTCTACAGGACTGGCTCTTCCATTGTACCTGTTCAGGCACTTTTGATACTAAGGACATCCTTTTATGCCTACTGCAGTTAAGATTGTGTACTTCTAGAATAGTTTATATATGGTGATAAGAATAACGGGTTGGCCTGCTACTGGGTGAAGAAATGTAACATGATGCTGAGAAAACTGTATGTTCAGTGCAGTTGTTGTTTCAGATTTATCTTCGTTGCAGAGTAAGCTGCAATTATACCTGACTCCACAAACAGAAGCGTAGGAACTTTCCTTGGATAAGGAAGATAATGAATAACACTTAATAAAAGTGCTAACTTGAAAAGCAGGCGAAATTCAAACAAAGTTATTTTGCCCTGCCTGGTTCCTGCTCTCAAAATGGTTATCAGTTTCCACAGAGGCAGATAAAGCTCTTCAAAGAGGGGGAGAAGCCAAGCCAGTACCTAAGAGGGTACATGGAAAAGATTCACTAGAGAACTGAAGACCACTTGCAAAAACATTGCAACGCATACAAACTGTTTGGTAAGCTCTTCAAGTAAAGTACAAAGGTGTTAAACATAAATGTGAATTTTCTCAAAATTCACAAGTAGACAGATCTGCTTTCATAACATGGTATCCAGTCTCATTAGGGGGGAACAAATACATTCATAGTGTAATGAGCTATTTAATTATTTTGTCTGTATGGAAAGCAAGGAAATGTTTCTCTAAATACTGTAAAGTTGGTGAAAAACCTTAAACAGTTTTGTGGATCACTGTCAGACTAGAGGATGTCTAGACTGAATGGTCTCTGCAGGGTTCTGTCACTAATTTTGACTTAACTGAAACATTAAGGCTATGCAATATTAGCAGCAGATGGTACCAAGCTAGGAATTGCTTTAAGTGTGTTGGAAAACGTGGTTAGCATTCAGAATGATTGGAAGAAAGTGGAGAACCAGTCTAGGGAAGAATATGCCTTTTGGATCAGGATGAGACTGAAGATCTTCCATTTATTGATCATCTCTGTACAAAGTAGACATTGCGGGAGTAGAGTGAGTTTTGTGCAGAGGATCTGAGGATGTTGCAGTTAACAAACGGGATGTGATTCTGTCAGCATAGATGTTGCAAACAAGTCAGATGTACTGTGATACATAAACAAGATAATTTTCCATAGATCATATGAGAGTCTTTCATTCTTTGCTTAGACATTTCACCTCAGGAAAAGCTAGAGTACTTCTAAGAGTGTGTGGAAGAAAGAAAAGAGAATCAGGTCTTGAAAATGGATTTATTTTAGTCACAGAAAGATTTAGAACTGTTTCCTTTAAAGAACAGAAGGCTACAGGGAGAAGGAAGAATTGTCTCCAGGTGAGATAAACAAGAAGAGAGGTGAACATTTTTCACTCTAGCTGCTCTGATGACAGAACCACTGGTAATGTGCTTAAACTGCAACAAAGATGATGTAAATGGACACTAGAAAAAAATTGGGAACCACTGGAACAGATTGCTTTGGAAAATTATGGTATTTGCATTTTTAGGGTGCTTTATAAGGCACAGATTAACTATGTCTAGACTGTGCTTTTCTCCCCCATTCATGAGAGGCAGTATTAGCTGATTTATTGAGTTCCTTTCCAACTATTATAGTATCAGAAAATCCTAGAAGTGTTTCTAGAAAGCAGGGGCATAGAAATTAGAAACGTATCAAAGTGGTTAATAGCACTGGACCCATGTTAATCACCTTCTCATTTTGTGCTAATGGCTCTTGCTATCAAAATTGCACTTCTGTACTCCCTCATGTCCCTGCTCTTCAAAGAAAAGGTAATATTGCACTGGGGGAGAAAAAAAGGCTCACTTTGATTTCATGACTGTAGATACCTTCCAGTTGACACACTAGGTGTATACTGGTGGCTACAAAATTCCAGAATCTTCTTTCTTTCCCACTCAATGTAAGACTGCTTTGGGGACAAGGGAGAAATTGGACTTTTCAAGTTTGATATCAGATTCTGAGATTTCAGATTGCTTTGCTCATTACTCTGTGTTAGAACTAAGATATAAAATAAAACATTCCCTCATTAGCAGATACCGACCTTTATCTTGCATACCCGTTTTCCTAAACCTGGCAATTAAGATGCATGAATAAGAGGCAGTGAAGTCTAGCAGCAGGAACTTGGGCCTGGGAGACAGAACTGTCAGCATCTTAATCTTAGATATGATGTTGAATTATGATTTGCTGAAGGGCATGTTTAATTCCTGGCCCTGTTTTCCACGCACAGAATGTAATGCTGTAAGGATTGATTTTTGTCTGTAGCTGCAGAGATGAGAACTGACATGTATCTCTTTCTGCATTAAAAGTTAGTATGGAAGCCTGAAGTTTTTCATTCATAGATTCATAGGTTGTTTTTGGCTTACTCTGCTACAGTATCTTCAGGTGAAAGAACTGTTCAAAGATTTGGTAGGTTAAAAGTACCTATCACAGTAGAATTTACTGTGGTATTTTCCCCTGGTCTTTGTATACAGAAAATGCAACCTCTTGTCCCTACTGTTGAAGATGGCTCCTTTCTCAGACTTCAGGTGTATGGTATAGCTGTTTGACTCTGTTCATGATTTATAAGGATACAGAAAGCTTGCAGAATTTAAGTTTTATTGGAGTCCCAGTTCTGTTTACTGCCTACTTTTCTGAGGAGGCTGCATCACTATAAACTGATTTGACTTCTAGCATTATTATAGCAATAAAACTAGCCTATGGATTTATTTTTTAATTTTAAGTTCCTTAAGAGGCTGGGGGCCACGCTAGTATGATGTCATTCTTGTTTGACAAACTAGCAGTGTTGAAGAGTGAGAGGGTGTGTGGGGTCTTTAGGGCAATGAAATACCTTTTTAAAACTGATAGCATCAGACTGAAATTTCTGCAGGTGGGAATTTTAAGCTAGGCCTCCACTAATGTTTATGTTTAAATTTATTATTACAGTGTCACTGTACAAGGTTTATAGTTCTTTCAGTGAATTCTTTGTGAAAGAACTGGCATCATTTTTTAAAAGGTTATGTTGAATTCTCGTTTCCACAGCACAAGTTGCCATGGATATGTCAGGTACTTAATGTTTGTTTACAGATGAATGAGGTAGAGAGGGTTCATGCTAGCTATTTTCAAATGAATGTTCTGCATCCAAACGATGCTGTTCTCATTGGGAATTAACTAGGCAGTGATTGTAAATTCTACTGTCTGCTTTGAAAGTGGATTAAGTTCACTTTGGAATGAGTTAATGCAGAGATGTTCATCTGTATATCTTTACTTTGCACTTGCTTGTCAGTAGTTCAGGTTGCTTTTTTGTTCTGCAGTAATATGAGTCTGCTGATTCTGTGTGCCCTGCAGTACTTTGGAGTCCTGTCAATCAGCACTTAAATAGCTAGACAATGTACATGCATTATTGCAGTGCTCAGGAACTGAGGAATGCAGCATTGCCACTGGAAAACCTGCTGTATTTCATGCATCTTTTCTTGCTTCGTGAAGGTCCTAGACTTCCCGTGATTTGGGAAAATGGGGTGGTGACTTTTGGCTAAGAGCTGACATAACAAGGAAATTAAACCGTAAAACTTCTGCATACGTAGATCAAATGCCCAGGAGAGACTTCTTACATAATACAACACTTGAAGAATGTTTCTGGTCAGTTGTCTGCCTTCTAAACAGTCTGCTTTGCATTATCCTAGCTACTCGTTTACTTTTCTCCTTTTCCCAGATAAGGATCACAAAGTTGAATGTCTTTGTAACCTCTTAAATCTTGATTCAGAAATACAGACTGCTGACTTGAAAGCCTGTGCAAACTACCTGCACAGCACACCAAACCGCTGTTAAGTAGCCACTAGAAAAAGTATACAATTAAAACAGAAGTCAAACGCTAACTTGCTCCTTTCCCGGGTCACACTCACTGAAAGAAGCATGGGCAAGCATGTTTGAGAGCTGAAGAAATTTATTCCTGCCTTTGTCACATAGTGAAGATACAAGTAGACTAAGTACTGCTCATGTCTCATTCTAAGCTGTGCGGTTAAGGGCAAAGTGAACAACTGCTGCAGGACACATAGTTAGTTTTTTTGTCAAGTACGCCAAAAGAGAAGCCAGAAGTCAAGAGGCAACATGGTGGAAAATAGTGAAAATGTAAATATCCTCATGTGGAAAATGAAAGATGAATAAGGAAGAAAAATGCCTGTTAAAGAAACAGCTCTGTAAAAGATAGATGACCACTTTTAACGGGGCAAAAGAAAGAATTAGCAGCAATTTTCTTCATAAAATTGAGCCTTGTGTACATCCTGAGATAAACTTAATTCTGGAACTACAGCCACAATGGCTTTGTCCCCTTCCACTTCATAATCAAAGGCAGGTTTCTTGAGTGGGGGAGAAACCTGGGCACTATCTTCTATCTGTATAGCACAGTGCTGTGTACCAATCACTTCCCATACTAGCTCTACTGTCAACTTGTTTTAAAGTTACCTCATATGTAAAGTTTATTAAAGGTGTTTTGACAAAAGTGTGATGGTCTTATACCTTGTGTGTTCCACAAACTTGAAATGTCTCTACAGAGGAGTGTCTTGCATATTTTAAAATGCATAAATAAAATACTTCCAGTGTGCTAATTTTAGTGCAGTACATCTAAGCTGAGTTTCCAAATGGAGGTAACAAGATGTTCTATAGGCTTGGTATCCATAGCAATAGCCGGAGAGGTGTCTTTGTAAAGTGACAGGTACAGAGATAGGTGTGTTATAAACTATGCCTGTTTAATAAAGAGCTCTTTCACTACTTTTATAGATGCAGTGCAAAACATCTTGAGTGATTTATGCAAGGTAAATACCACTTAGCAGCCACCACCATTAAACAACATCTTCATTTTCCATTCAGATTCTGAAATGTATATTCTGTACTCTCCACACCTGTTTGGCAATACAGTTCAGTTGGGTCCTTCTTTGTAGCCAAACATCCAGTCATGAGTATGTGTCAGCGAGGGAGCCTTTACCTTGCTGAACAGTGAGGCAAGCTGTAAGCCTAATTTTCTTTAACACAAGTTCAACTTCTCTGGGAAGAAAGTGGGCATGGATTTGAAGAGACTAGTATCACATGTCTAGGATTAAATGAAGTTGTGGGAATCATCACTGTAATTGCTGAGGAGCACAGATATCTGGCTTTGGATTTTGAGGCCTGATATAATACGGCTCCCCTTGCTGGCTGTAATATAGCCCATATACCACAAACGTGCAGATTCAGCAGGGTGTTATAAAATGGCAGTGCTTGGGGATGAATACCCTTTGCATTATATGCTTATTTAATTATATTGGGTGTTGTCTTAACAATACCAAACTGTCTCTCTGCTGGTCAATGACCAAGTGCTCTTGGGTTATTCTGCTTTTATGGCAGTTCAGGCAGACTTTCCAAGTGGATTTGTTGGTAAAAGCCACCTTGTATTTTTTTCTAATCATGCCGTATATCTGTTTTCCATGCTTGGAAATTGTGCTGTGGGCAGAAAAGCCACTTGGGCTACTGACAGGGAAAGAAAACCCAAAGCACTATATACATCTGCTGGATTACCTCATTTTCCATCAATCCTCTTGGCCTGACCCAACAGCTAGTTTCCAGAGCTACCACCCATTAAGATCCTAAATATTCACAGAGCAATCTCTATTAAATGTTTTTATATTAACCCTTAATGTACAGTGAGAAACAACCTTGGATGCAGGGGGGCAGAAGAGATACTAACTCAGAATATTGTTCTCTTATTGCAAAAGGGGTGACTACTCCCATGACTGTGTCAATATGAAGGAAGCTGAGCAGCCACCTTGTTCTTAACCTATACTTGCTTTCATATTACTGTTTTGGAGCACCTCATGTGATATTGAGGTACACTTTGAACTCAATTATCAAGTAGATGAGATATTAAAGTGAGAATGCTCAGTCTATGGAAAGTGTTAGGTTCTGCTTCACTGGGGAAGACAGTATTTGTCTGGTTTTTCCTCACAGTTCATAGAAAAGTTTCCCTATCTCATGCCAAAAATTGATGCCTGTTCTATGAGCCATAAAAATCAAACTTAATATTCTGAATTTGAGACTTCAGTATTGTTGTTTCTTCAAAATCTACTGTCAATGTGATTATTTTCCTTTGAGAGAGGAATGAATGTGTATTACTGTTCAGTAGATTCAGTTTTGAGAAGTTTGTCCAAAACCACTCAGTTTGATAAACGCAGGCATTTTTGTTATCTATTTGAAATTTCAAAAGAGAACCTCCACGGGCCAGGGCGATGTGTGTGACTGTTCTGTAAGGCTGCCAGGTTTTGAGAAAATTCATACTGAAAAATGTTTTTTATAGATAGTTTCTTGAAGGGTGTGGTTGAATTCATACTCCTCAGTCTTTTCTCTCATAATTATTTTACTTACATGGATAAACGTGGTTTACATTCTGAAAGTGCTGAAGAACAGGTGTGCGGATTTACGAAGAAAGAGGAATAAGAAATTATTCTTACCGTACTTTTTCATTCACATTTAAATAGCTGAACTGTTTAATCATGTTGGCTGCTGCTTTTAGAGATAGTTTAGCTGAACCTTTGCTGAAGAAATCTTGGCTCCTGCTGCTCTTTATGTGACATGCATTATCGCTAAACCTCAAAGTTGTGGCCAAGGCAGAGACCTAAGGCCTTGTATGTTGGGTTGTTTTTTTTGTGGAACATGGAAGTGTAGTAATCTAAAGTATCCCTTTTTCCTGTATTATTCCTTTCCCTTTCTTTTGGGATTAACAGGAAAAACATTTATTGGCTATTTTGTATTAGAATTCTATCTTCTAATTTCTGTAGAAGGAACCTTTTAAATAGTGAAATTGACTGAATTTACTGTAAGCATGTGATGATTTTGTGAAAATCCGAAATAAGCGTATGAAAACGTATTCTTCAATGTCTTGATATGCTGAAGAAAAGGATTTCTACACAGGGAGAGTTATACATACTTTTGAAAGCATGGCAAGAATGTTAGTGTTCATAAGTAAACTGCACTTCAAAGTGGCAATATGTTTAGAATTGATGTTATAAAGCCTACTTCCTGGGTGATCAGTAATCTTTAATTTCTTGTTCTATATCAGTTTTTACATATTTTAGAGACTAAACAATTGATTTTTTTAAAAATGACTGAATCTCAGCTTGTTGGGAGGGATTGGCATTTGCGCTTGTTACGTGCAGCTCTGGAAGTGCACAGATGGCTTGCTTGCTCTCGTGCCCTAGGAACAGTTGTTACACACAGATGCTGACATTTTTGCAGACAAAAACTTAACTTTTGGGTTATAATGGTCTTGTATATTTGCACCTCACAGCATTCTTTTCATTATTAGAGTATTATATGTATTATAATGACTCATATTTAGCAAAAGATTCTGGCTTGCCTCAATTCGACATAGCTGCTGTTAAACTTTTATTTCTTTTCTCTGATATTTCAGACTTTTTAGCAGCTGTCACTAGGCATACAGTTGAACAGTTTGAATGCTAGTTGGAAACAGGTGGTACATGCTCTAAATATCTTGAGATACAGATGATGGTCAACAATGTTGTCATTGAAAATGTAGATATTTGTGTCAGATCATGTTGATATTTTTTTTAGCAGAACTTTAATGTTCTTTGCTGTGGAGAAGTATGTACAAAGTGTTCTAAAATGAATTTAGGAGTAAAATGTTGCTGAAACATAAATTCATTATAGATTGCTAAGCTTGTACAAAACCAGCACAGAATTTGCTGGCTTAATTGTAGAGGGTATGGATTAAACCAGCAACAGAATGTCATGACTCTTAGCTGAAAGACAGCTTTGTACAAGGCATTTCATTTAGTATGCTACGATTCCCAACCAGAATAGTCCAATGTTCACTGAATATGGCATGTGTATTAACTGAGAGATACACTTGCATAACACAGTGAAATCTTTTACAAGTAGACATTTTGGGAAGACTGAAACTTCAGACAGGATCTGTTACTGTGTACCTTATTTGGGTAGTGAAAACATCCAGTTTGCAGTAGCTGATCCTGTAGCATAGCATTAGTTTGGGATCTTAAATCTTTTTTTTGCAAATTGAGCCTCATAAACTTGCAGCTAAAAGTGCATAGGTTCAGGTGCACTGTAATTGCAGATTTCAGAGAAGAAGAATCAAATTGAGACAATTAATTGGGCCTCCTTAATTGAATCTGTGGCTGAAATACTCTAATAATTAAATCTTTTTAAAGTATTATCCATATCTCTCTACAATGTTGCACTGCTAATCTATTCAGTTGGGTAAATGAGGGTTGAGTCAGACCTTTCTCTTAAGCACAGTCCCTAGGCCATCAAGCTAGCTAAAATAAATTTAGACATTTGGTTTTCATTAGTGTTGTAACTGAAAGAAAAACATTTTAATGACTGATCCTGGAGTATTTTGAAGTTTGTGCAACTTTGCTGGGAAGGTATTTAAACTGTACTATCAGTTGAAAGTTGGCAAAATGCCAGTTTTTCGAAGCTGTTTCAAAGCAAGATGTTTGGTTTCCAGAGTGTTACGAAATACAAAAACCTTGAGAGGGGAGAAGCAGTGGAAGGTAGTTGCAGTAAAATTTGCACTGGTGAAATTAAGTTGTCTGCTAAAAGGAGGCAGTGACGATATGCAGGCTGTGCTATAGTTTGCTGCTTTGTTAAAGAGGTGTTTCAGTTATTTGAGAACAGATAAAATTTTGAGGTTTAATACTTACATTAATAAAGAATTAACTACTCGAGGAATCAGTGTGCTTTTTGGATGGGTTTTTAGAGTCTTAAATGTGCACAAAATGGGATCCTGTTTCTAAGGGAAAGAACACAAATGTTGCTTACAAGATCTATTTTTTAAAAATACTTTGAGGAAAATATTTGAGTTGGTCCTGGGAGATGATGATGGTGAAATCTGATAAAAAATTAGCATTTGGACTTGGTCTTTGATAAATAAAATATTAATCCATAGCTTTATGTTCATGAGAGAAGCTGGAGACTGTTGGAGTGCTGTCAGATGAGGATTCTTATTCTGTATCATGCTGTAGTCACAGTAATGTCTCATGGAAAACCTGCTGATGTTGTTGAAACATTCTGGGTGATCAGGGCTCAGTTGGGGAGCCAGGAACTGCATATCCAGGGATATTCAGGGCTTCATTGTGTCTAAACTGGATTGTTGTACTTGCTGCTTGGCCTGTGTACACAGAGTGCCAGAAGTAGTGTTTACCAGAGTAGTTTTAGGTTTTGGTGTTTATATTTTTTTTTTCTTTATAGGTAATTTGAGGTTATGTCAATTAGAAACAGACCAGATTACTTCATTTAGGCTACTAAATGATAGTGATTTGAGCTAGGGCAAACTAGCACTTAGAGCAAAAAGGAAATACTGCTCAGATGGAATTACTGAATTATCTGTCTGAACACACGTGGATTTTGATGGGTTCATCTGCACGGTATAATCTTAGTGAAGTGATTTAGCTGTAATTGATGAAAAACAAAGTATTCCTACAGAAATCCATCTGTCATAAGCAAGAAGCAGTGATCTAAGAGTGGCTGAGAGTCTGGGTAGCTTCTGAGAGTTTCATCTTGATTTCGCAATTGATATGTTTATGCTTAATTTTATATATTCAGCTTTTAGCAATAATGTTCTTATGTAGACTGTGTATAATAGCCAGGTTGAACTTAAGTAAATTATTGATATATCTTTTGCAACTATTATGTCGTTGCATGTCAGTGCAAATTGAAGTAATAGAACAATCTCATGTACAATATAAACTTTTTTCACTGGCTTTCTATGGATTCTATAACTTCCTTTAGTAAGTTTTGAATAGAAATACAGTGTTTTACAACATGATTTTTACCCAAAGTAGTAAAGTGGCCCTCTGTCTTTTTAGGAGGCTGTGTTCAGTGCATGTCATGCAAGTTTTATTTGAATGCCCAAATTACAGGTTTTTACAAATGTGAAATAATGCAAAGTTACTGCTCTTCAGGGAAGCGCCTGAAAGGCAGTATGCCTTTCCTTTTCTCCCATATTCTGTCTTTGGGGTGTTTCTTTTGTGGTTTCACTATTGGGATGTTCTGGCTGAATTGTCCTGTTTACCTAAGCCTGTGGGGAATAGCTGCAATTCTGAGATTGAAATTAAAAGAATGGTCCCATTTCTAATGTGTGCAGGTGCTGAAAACGTTGTGTACTTACACCTTCATTTTCTGTGAATGTAAATAATAGCACACATGCAGATGCAGAGTTTACTTTACCTTTAGCTACAGGTTAGCAATCCAATATATATCTGTGTTTATTTAAAGTATTGTTTGTTAGGCTGTGTAACTGATCATAATAGAGATAAAGATTTTTACTATAGCCTATGGTTAAACTGAAGATACCTTGCTGGGTGAAGACTTCTGGTAGTGTTATTTTATTTGTCTGTTCAACACATGAGAAGAATTTGAGTACTGAAGGACTGCATAGTTTGTCACAATTCAGTGTAACGAAGGTAACTTCATTTTGTGATCATGAAATGCTAGAAACTCATATGTAATTGGTACGGTGCTTTGAAACTGCTCAGCCAGATTTCATTTATTTTCTATCTTGCCCCATTCTAATAGTCATTAGAGGTTTTTTTTAAACACTATTTAAAATTTTTATTTTAGAACTTAATTTCTTTATAATGTTTATTTGAGACTTATTACTGCTTGGTAGCACCATAATCTTGATACTGAAAGTAAATCTTAACTTGCTGCTGCTACTAATGTGAAAAAAGACCATCAGATCTAGCCTAGGGTGTGAAAAGGCTTATTAATAAAAGGGGAAAGCTGTCCAGTATCCCTTTGTTTTACCAATTTGTTTGCTACTTAGTTTTAATATTCCGACATTTTGAGTTGGGGATTGAAATAGCAATGGCAGAGGACTGAGCATTAATAATAGTGAGCAGGCTTAAAGAAGTTAACTCCTTATCTGAACAAGGCCTGTCCTGGGTATGTATAGGAGGAACAATGCTCTTGCAAGCATAGAGGAACAGAATAAGCAAGAAGAGAGAGTGTGCACCATTTTTAAAAGCTGGAGAAAAAGCAAGTTTAGGAAGAAGAAAGTATATGGGACATCTGGGGAGGAGTAGCAACGAAAAGTAAGATCTAGCCATGATAGTGGCATTTAAATAGCATAGAAATGGCTGTGCTGAATTTGACTTGTAATCTGGCTGCTTACTGTGTCATCTCAGGTGTCAGCTACTCCCAGAAGCTTCAGGATCTGTGGAAAGTGCTGTGGTAGGTAGTTGGGAGAACCTGTTTGCTAGGGCAGCCTCGGCTCAACAGTTTAGGAGGGGGCTCACCATTGGATAAGTTTTAGCTGTTGAAATGGTTAAGGACCTAGTCAGTGCTAGTCATCCAGGCTCCCTTTAGAATAACTAATGAAGAGAGGCTCACACCTTTAAAATGTCATTTTCAAAGACCGTTATTGAGACAAATGTTTCAGCAAGCAGTTAAACGCTTCCTGTTCGGCGAGTGAAGTTGCGCACTGTGGCTAAGCCAGTGCAATAGCCTTGTCTCTTCACTGGCTCTGGCATGTGTCAGGTCCACCCCTGAGTCAGCTTGGCTTGCCAACCGGGGAGAAATATAACCTAGTACGAGGGGTCTAGGGGAGAGTGGATTTTCTGTGATCTTTGCCAACAGAAGCAGCTCAGTTCAGAGACTGAAGAACGCCAGGACTGGTGGGGGAGGGATGGAGCTGGAATCTTATCATAAGAAATCTTACCACCTTAGAAAGAGTGAAGTTACTTGTTATGGTTTGAGCTGGAGACGTGAAAACCTTAATGTCTTAAACATCAGACCTTTATCTCTCTTCCAATAGTCCTTCTGTTGGCATTATATAGTATGAGCAGCTAAATGTTCTTGTCAACCATAAAAATTTGTAGTGCACTAAATCTTGCTGTATTCCATGTTTAGCATCATGTGGCAGTGAATTCTAAAGACTGATTGATTTCAAAGATATCAAGGCCAAATTCAGATTTTTATTGAATGTTCTCTTGTCATGAGCAGACAACTTGCTTTACTTCTGTTGTGTTTCACTCCACTGTTAGGCTGCAACTGGGAACAATATTATTTCTAATGAGACTCCTGAGCATGGAGCTCCAGTAAGAGCAACAACATCTGGCTGTAATAAGGCCTTGCTCTCTTTCTCCTGCTTTGTGATTTCCACATGCTGAATGCTTGGTGACTTCATCCAGCTGTCTTGCTCACAGCGCATGAGATGTGGGGAAGAAAATTAAGCTGCTGTATGCAAATGCTGAGGGAGAAGACTTGTTAACTCTGAGAAAATGAGGACAAATTCCCAGTTGTGGCTAACTTCTCTGGGCAGTTATTCTCCATATAGTTTTTAGTATGGTGTACTCCTTTTCTTTGCAAGGTGAATTTCTGTAGCTCCAGTGTCTTTTGATATAGATGGGTTTTTTCCTCTTACCTTTTGGGAAAGTATTACAGTCAGAATGACAAGAGTGTTGTTTTACTAAGCAGAGTTAGGATGGAAGTTAGATGGAAATTCTGTGGTTGGGAATCTGTTTCTGAATGCTGGCAGAGAAAAGTAAATCAGGGCTTATGGAAAAATTCTGCAAGACTGACAAGAACTTTGAGAGAAGGACCTGAGGAATCAATCAAGAACAACAATGAAGAGGTCTAGGTGGCAGTTGCATTAAAGATGTGTTTTACCAGTACAGTAATTGATTCTCTAAATCAGAGCTGATCAAATAAGTCATTAGTATCTCTAAAGAAATGAAAACAGAAAAGTTGAATTAATTAGATTTAGAAGGCAATTAAATAAATTAGAATTCTTTGTAATTAATCTTTTAATTATTTTCATTATTTTTCTTTTAAAAATTGTCATATCTGATTTGACTCTGTTACAAAGCAGGTAGAACAATTAAAATATAGTGCACCCTACTGCAAGAAGTGAAAACTTAGTCCTTGAGTGGGATAGAAGTTGGGTAGAAGTGGTGGAAGATGAGGCCCTGCAGTAGAGGGGAGGGTGTGCCTTTAAGATTGTATCAATGCCTAACTTAAACATTCATCATGTCCTTGGAAGCAAAATAATTTCCATGTGATTCATATAATTTTTGATTTGGGACTTTTTTCTTCTGTTTGCTTCTTTGCTTGGATAAGCGATGGAGTGAAGTCTGGAGGTGACTGTAGGAACACTTGAAATTTAGAGTTAAAATCTTTTTTCATTAGACGAAAGGAAAAGTACAGCTGTCTGGGTGAAGATACTGGCACGGTTTCTCCATAGAAATGGAAAATGTATGGGTTTTTTAGGTGACAGAGCATGGAGTGAAACTTGCATGTGTGTGCTTTCCTGCTTCCCATATTCACATTACCCAGTTAATATCTTTAAAGGGACAGTGAGTGAATAGCAGGCTAGAAATATTTGCCTTCTACATTTCCAAGCAAAACAATACAGTAGTACCTAAAGATGAGAGAAATCTTCTCTCACTGGTCTGACAGCTTACTGTGCTTGCCAGCTCTTTCTGAGCAGCATTTGTGACATTCTTGCTGTTTGCATCCCAGTCCAGTGAAAGGACAAGAGGCGACAGGCACAGATTAAAATAACAAGAAATTCCATTTAAACAAGAAAAAAAATCAACCCACCTTTTACTGTGAGGATGATCCAGTACTGGAACAGAGGAACTGGAACTGCCCAGAGAGACCTACTGACTGTAACCCGTCTGTGTTGGTACACTGTGGTCTTTGTATATGTCATGGCAGTGTTAATCATTTAATTGCAAAACAGTACTATGATGAGGACAAGTGTCCAACATTAGCCACTTCTACAATTTTATTTGCTTTATAGTAATGCAAAAATTGCAGTACTTGGAAATACGAGATGGATTATGAGGCATAGTTTGTTTGGAAATCAGAAAATTTGGCTATAAGGTTGCAGAATTGATGTTGTAGAGGTAGGGCCTCTGCCACATGTGAAACACCTGAAAAATGTGTCATGGACTCCAAATGTGGAACTTAACTTAAACAGTAAAAAACCCTTTCATAGTTATGAATTTATGGCTCAATTTCTAGGGAAAATGTTCCCCTTAGTTGCCATCTTGCAGTAGTTGTATACTTTTCTCTGAAGAATCAGATGTTTTGTTGTTTTCGAAGATTGAGAAATCCATTATTTTGTGGTTTGCTTTCAGCACAATCATTCTAATATTACAATCACAGAAATGTAAATACTTATAGCTGTATATACAGCAGCGTATAATATTGCAACTACTTTCTACGAAATAAGTGACTCCATGGGCAGTGACTACAGAAAGCAATAATGCCTTTTCTAATATGAAAAGAAGTATTCTTTTGTACCATTAGTAGTGATTTCTCATAATTTGATAGATGTTGGAGAGAAGTATGTAACTTGTGTACTTATTTACATGAAATTTCCCTTAGTATAGGTGCATACCTGTCTAAAAACATGCAAACTGAACTAACCTGTCTCTAAAATCCTCAAGAAAAAGGACTTCTGGTGCATGTTATGGCACAAGGAGATTCTTAGTTTTCTTCTCCTTATTGAACATTCACATGGTCCACTACTGCCACTGACGACATTGAATATTCCAGAAGCAGAATATTTACATGATTAACCTGAGACATTAAGCAGAGATTAAATTAAATTTTCTTAAACATTCTTGGTTTATGGAAAGTAGAGCAAACCAGCAAGACTGTGAAGTAACAGTCTGTCTTGAAGTTTTTAAGCTGGGAGTGGGAGTGGTGGAATGCCAGATTTCTGCCTCCACCCCGACTTTTCTGTTACTTTTTGAGACTTTGTACTGCAGTTTTTTAAAGAAAGGTCATGAGTAGGAGCATAGTCCCACTGCTGTTCCTGAGTGCTCAGTCCTCTGTGAGGGGAGAGTGAGTGGAGTGATGAACTGCCTTCCCTCTTTCCATTACCTCATCCTTCCACCTCCTTGTTTTTTCAGTATAAGCCAGTGTTGCAGACACTACTTTTTTTTTTTTTTTTTGCCTACTCTTACAGTGACCTGATGGGCAAATTGCATGTTTTAATGGTTTAGCACAAGAAGCCTAGTTTTTGCTCATGCTGTGCTTTAAAATGAAAGTGTGCACTTAGAGTTGCTGCTTAGCTTAACAATTGCAGCAGGAAGTGTTATTTGTATTAGTCTTTTAATTTCTCGAAGCTGTATGAGTATCTCTTTATAGCTTGTTATGGGGTGGCGGGGAGAATGACGAAACACCTCAGTGCTTGCATTTACCTTCTACCCATACATAAGAGTATGTCCTGCCTAGGGAATGGAGCAGAGTTTCTCAAATGCATTTCAGCTTGGTGAGATATTTAGAGACAGCTGCTTCCATCTGTGTACATGTGGAGGAAGAGATGTTCAGCAGAACAGGCAGTATGCTCTTTTTATTGTGGTATGCATAACGCTAGCATGTGTTCTCAGTTTGCAAATCTGTAGAATATGGTGTATATTTTTTCTGAAGCTTATTGAACAAAATACAACTGCAAAGGAGTATATCTGTTTCTAGTTTAAAAATAAACAAATCCCCAAAAACCCGCTCTGAATCTTGTGGTAACTTGAAGACATGACCTATTTGGTCATCTATCAAAATCATTTTCCACTGTAAAAGACAGGTATATTTTTTTTATTTGTGTGTATTCCATCCTACAAGTGAAATAATTGCCTTCTGTCTGGGTCTCCAGAGAGGGGGAGCCAGGGCTTCTGGCATGCGCTCCCAGTTCTGACAGTGTACCTAGAATCTGTTTGCAACCGGCTGACGACGTCTCAGGCAAAGTTTCAAATCACTGAGTCCATGCACCTCAATTCACAAAATCTATTTCCAACGCAAATATATGTTTGGGCATTGGGATATAGCCATTATAAATTCAGAACTGCAAATTTGTTTGTAAAATCCCCTGAAAGCAACAAACTGAAAAGTAGGAAGTCTATTTCAGGATAAGGACAAGTGAATTTCCCTTTTTCCTTCTAAAAAATCTGAATCTTATAGCTGCAACTCCTTTCTGCCGCAATAGTGGTCAGTTGCCCTGCTGCTTATGTTAGCTGTTTTGCAACATCACCTAACTTGAAGCCCAGCAGCCAGTTCTTCTCTGATACGGTGATTAAACACTTGTTCCACTTGTGCTTGCAGACTGAAGGGAAGGAATGGTGCAAGTCCCACTTCTGCACCAGGTGAACTGAATAAAATTAATATATTGACAGTTCAGGTGTTGTGGAGAGGAGTTTTGACTTGGAAATCTTTTGAGGGAGTCATCGAGCATGAAGGAAGAGTTCATTAGGAATAATCAATGTTCAGGGCAACCCAGGCAATGTAATGTATATATGGCACAGAGCTGTGTTTTCTCTTGGTTGTCTGTAAAAGCTTGGAGTTTGAAAGTTGAAAATTAGCAGACAGAAGAAAGCTGAGGTGTTGGCATACATATATCAGCAAAAGTGGTATTGTGTATGACATGAGCTAGAGGAGGGACATTAGACACAGAGTTCTGAATTTGAAGTTCAGGTGTGGTACTAAAGGTCAGCTAGAGAGAAGACAAACTGGATTTGCAGTACCCCACAGTCTGCACAGAAAGATTAAGAACCGTAGCATAACTGATGTTTAAAACTATTCTAATTACGTTTAGGTATTTGGAGCCAACAGCTAAGTTTGGCTGCTTGCAAAGAAATACTTGTATTTGGGCATAAATGACAACCAAGAAAAAAAAAAAAGCAGACCTGCTCAAATATTCTGCAGTCAATTGTAATGTTTCTTGTAGAGTACAGATTTTTTTTAAAAAAGAAATCCATATTTTATTCAAATACTGTTTGAAGTAGTGACTTTCCCCTTCTGCAATACTGTATATTCCAGTGATCAGTATAGACATGTCCCACTTTGAAGTGGTCTATACTTAATTACCTTGTTGAAATTCCAAGCAGAGCTCTGCTTAGAAATTCGCACTGAGATTCCTTCCTGCCCTCGTGAGGCTAATTGGTTCAGACTATTTATTTTCAATCCAGGTACCACTACTGCTTTTTAACTTTTTTCCAAATTTTAAAAAAAAATATCGGATTCCATAGGAAAAAGAAATAACTAGAAAGTGTTAAGTGGCATGATATTCTGATACTCATGAGAAATTTTGTTCTGATCTGTCAAGTGTTCTTTACAGAGATGAGATCTTTGCAGGTGAGCATAGCTTGTATTAGTTAATTTTCCACCTCAAGTAAAGAACATATAAACATGAGATAATATTCCTGACTAATTTAGGTTTTAAGACTATTAGAAATCTGCCATCAGCTTGCACACAAATATTTACCTTTTGATTATTTAAAATATACAGATTTGATTACATTTTGAGTACTAAGGTACTTCATATTTGTGTAGTAGGCAAGATCAGTATGACTGTTGCAGTTTGTCAGACTGCTAATTCATGTAGCTTTCCACACCCAGTGTGAAATGCATAGTAGAGGCCTGGATTGGAATATGTTTGGGAGTCTTCTGACCTGGTGGTAATCTTCAAGGCATGCTGAAATAACTTCAGGCCATTTTTGAAGGCAAGTCTGCTCCCTTCCCATCACTTCGGAGGTTTCTACTGAGTAAAAGCTTTGTACTGTGGAGAAATGAGATTTCAATTTAAAAAAAAACAAACAAACAAAAAAAAAAAAACAACAAAGAAACAAAAAAACCCACCCACAAAAAAACCCCTAAAAGCATCTTGATGGTTTGCTGCAATGGAAATAGGCTCCTGTGTGCCTAGAAATTATTGACTCATTGAGACCATCAGTTCTGAAATTAAGCCATCCATTCGATTTACGTGAGCAGTGCAAAAGTTCTGATCATTTTTATTAGTGGACACTGCCTGAAGCTGGCTATCAACTAGCATGTTAGAGAACTTCTTATTCCTAGTCTCTAAGATGTATAGTTACTTTCTGAACCATTCTGCATGCAGTATATTTAGTGTTTTGATGTAAATTCACAATCCTTGTTTTGAGGTTATAAACCCATTGAAAGTTTTCCCTATCTTTATTACATAGAATTGTAAATATTTAAATAGCTACTTGTTGGTAATATCTAAACTTAAATCAGAGGGTAGATGCTGTCCTTTTTCACTTTGTTGTTTGAGACTTGAAATTTTTTGCTTGAAGATATTATAGATTAAAGAATCCCTACCAGATATATTTTGGAGAGAATTGGAATGTGATGATAATTCCTACTAATCTTGTTATGTAAAAGTTTCTTCTTGGTCTAAAAGTCTCAAGTTAAACATAGTTCTAGCAAGAAGTCATCATCCAGAGAAGTTACATTTTTAATATTATTAGACAAACAACGAGAGGGTTACTGGTGAAGCAATGCCAAAGGAGAAAATCACTGCTAACCTGTTTGATGGAAGGGTTTCAGGGAAATGTTAAGGACACCTACAGATGTTTTGCTAGTAGTAGTTGGACTCCCTAGGTAACAGTAGTGTGAAGTTATGATTGTATCTCTGTGGCTGGCTCAAAGTAGCAAAAGAGTGTGGGACTTCTCTGTTGAAACTCCATTGATAAGACTGGTTTGGGTGAATGATCAACAAAAAGTATGTGAAGAGAAAGCCTACGACCCTAAACCTTCCTCCTTTTGGAGAAAAGTTGTGGTATTTCTAGGCACTCAAGTAGTCACTGCTCAAAGACAGTTCAAGTCTACAAAAAAACCCCAACCCTGTAAGAAAGCTAATGGATGCCTGCAGAGGCTACCAGCCATAGGGCTTTCAGGAAAGGAAGATGTCTCTTTCTGCCTTACACTTCTGTGATGCCAGTCCCAGTAGCTCCAGGACAGAGAGCTGCTTTTTATAGTCTAAGAACTTTCTGTCTGTTTTTCAAGATTGGTAGATGAGGGAATTGATGTGAGTGTCACTTCCAGGTAATGGAGATTATCCTCACGTTTTATCTCTTTAATTGACTTGTCCAAGACCGTGGTTTTCTTTCTTAATCTATGTGACTTAGAACCAGCTACTTGTCTGCTTCATCCCTACTGCCATCAATATCACCAGCCAGTGTACATCTGTCTCATTAGTTACGTGTTCTAGCTGATGCTTCACTGCTCAAACTTATAAAGCAATATCCAGATATAAAAACATCTGTACTGAACCCTTATCAAAAGTCAAAGGTAGCTGAAGGCATTGTGTTCCACACACAGACAAACTGCTGTTGCCAGCCTGTTCAGGTGGGAAATTCAGTTATGTTACATAGAAAGTGTTACAAATGGAAGAATGGGGCCAAGAACTGCTATTAGGAGTGAACAGAAATCCATGAGTTGATTCCAAAGTAGCATGTGCAGCTTTCTTAGCTGGGTAGTATAGCAGTACAGGAGAAGCAATAGATACCCTTTGTTCTTACATTTTTTTGGGATAAGACTGTGTAGATAACTGGTAATTTAACTTACCAAAATTATATGTGCCCATGTTTCTCTTTTCTGAGAATTTATTAAAAACTTCATTTCTCTTCAAAGAGAAAGGAATTTCTAAAACTCATCTTAAGCTTTTCCCATGCAAAAAGCATAATCAGTCAAAAGCAGGCAAAAATTCATGCCAACACAAACAAGGTGCTGAACTTGGATACAGAATGTTGCATGTGACAGCAATCTTTGCAATACATGTGTGCAACAGTGAGTCAGCAGTGCCTAGATAGCAGACAACAGCAGTGTCATGGGATTTCTTAAAACTCCCATGTCATACAGTAAGATTTATGACTTAGAATGTTTCAGATGGTGCCTTAAGGCTATTTTTAATGTGCAGCAAACATGCACAGGTTTGCATGTTGAAATGGTCAATAAGTTCACAGTGTTAACCCTTGTCAGGACAGTGAACCTCCATGTACAACAGTTAAGACACAACTTCACTCCATATTCAGACTTTACCTTTTGAAAACTAAGGGTGTCGCAGAATGGTCGGGGTTGGAAGGGACCTCTGGAGATCATCTAGTCCAACCCCTGCTGAAGCAGGTTCTCCTAGAGCAGGTTGCACAGAGTCGCATCCAAGTGGGTTTTGAATTATCTCTAAAGGAGACCCCACAGCCTCTTTGGGCAGCCTGTTCCAGCGCTCTTGTCACCCTCAAGGTAAATATATTCTTCCTAATATTCAGAAGGAACCTCCTGTGCTGCAGTTTGTGCCCGTTGCCCCTTGTCCTGTCGCTGGGCACCACTGAACAGAGCCTGGCCCCGTCCCCTTGACACTCGCCCTGAAGACATTTGTATGCATCGATAAGATCCCCCTCAGCCTTCTCCAGGCCGAACAGCCCCAGCGCTCTCAGCCTTTCCTCAGCAGGGAGATGCTCCAGCCCCCTCATCATCTTCACAGCCCCCGCTGGACCCTCTCCAGTAGCTCCCCGTCTCCCTTGACCTGGGCAGCCCAGCACTGGGCACAGCACTGCAGGTGTGGCCTCGCCAGGCAGAGTAGAGGGGGAGGGTCACCCCCCTCGCCCTGCTGGCCACGCTGCTCCCAATGCACCCCAGGATCCCACTGGCCGCCTTGGCCACCAGGGCACACTGCTGGCTCATGGGCAACCTGCTGCCCACCAGCACTCCCAGGTCCTTCTCCGCAGAGCTGCCTCCCAGCAGGGCAGCCCCAGCTGTGCTGGTGCGTGGGGTCGTCCCTCCCCAGGGGCAGGACCCTACACTTGCCTTGGTTGAACTGCATCAGGTTCCTCCACCCAACTCTCCAGCCTAAACGGCAGCGCAGCCTTCTGGTCTGTCAGCCACTCCTCCCGGTTCTGTATCACCAGCAAACTTGCTGAGGGTGCGCTCTGTCCCTTCATCCAGGTCACAGATGAGTAAGCTGAACAAGACTGGACCCAGCATTGACCCCTGGGGAACACCATTAGCTACAGACCCCCAGTAGACTGCACCACTGATCACAGCCGTCAGAGAGCTCTGCCATTCAGCCAGTGTATATGTATTTGCATGTATGTTTGCTGCCTCTGTCTCTTAATGTGCTGGATTTGTCCTGCTTATAACTTTTCAAGTAAAACAGACGTAACTAGCTAAAGACCCTTATTTTTCAGTTTGCTTGTAATTCATTTTGGATATAGGAAGGGAAGTGAAATATTGCAAAACATTTTTCCCAGCTGTGACAGTGAATGCCTGATAATCTTAAGTCTCCAATGATTGTACTGATAGAGCTAGCAAAATCCTTCAACAAATACTGTGATTTCTCTCAAACTGATAACAAAGTCAAGTAAACTTCTTTCCTATGACAGACTGCTTTGGGTTTGGGTTTTTTCCTCATTGTTTGGATTGTTTCTACCTGCCTAAGACTATTGCCTTAAATATTTTAAAAAAGGAACGCTTTCTGTGGCACTTTAAGGCAATTCTGTTTGATTATATCACGAATAGTTAAGATAACTTGCTTATATTATCAGTAATAATATTGATATATAAGTTTTGATACATATCTCTTCAGTGGTGAATACACTTGGATAAAGAGATTTTAAAACTGCGTACTGAAGAACTGCTAAAGACTTAGCTGCTTCAGTTTTTCCTAACGTTTTTATTGGAAATGCAGAATATGTAGATACCCGAAGTGCATTCCAGTACGATCTACTAGCAGGCAAGAGGATTTCCGCTTCAGCGCTGCAGTTCATTAAAGAGTTGTAAACAGAAATGCTGCAGAAGTGTACTGTGGGCATGTGAGGAGAGATTTCTGATAACCTCAAGGCTGCCTCCCAAATGATCTTATTAATTCTGTGAGTAATCCGGGGAAAATCAGTAGGGTTTCTTTGACTTTTGCCCTCCGAGGTTGCAGTTTTTACAGCTTGGAGCAGCTATTAGTAACAATAGCTCTTGAAGTGTAATTTAAAAAACCCCAGGAAATGTGTTCCTGTTTTTCTTTCTGATGCAGTTACAACTGACAACTCCTCTTCCTTTAGCCCCTAATTCAGTGTGCCACTGTTCCTGGAAACCTGTTTGGAATGTTATAATGAAGTTTTTCACTTGCCTGAAGTACATCAAATGTAACGCGTGAGCCCGGTTTCCAGCAGAGCCTTCATTCTGTGTGCAGTCAGCTGTTCCTCATGAGTCACGCTGCTGGCTGGTTAAGGAAGGGGATGCTTTGTGCAGACTCTGGGCAGTTCATGATTTTAATTCTTGTGTATTGGGAAGGCTGCTGTTACAGTTGTCAGCTCATTTGTGTTCAAGGTAACTAATTCAGGACCACAAAGTGACATCTGTTCTAGCTGTTAGTGACAATTAAAGCACCGATTAAAAATTTAGATTGTAGGAAATCTGAACGTAGAAATGTCATGTTTTGTGGTGATGTATGAAAGAAAAGTACAATAAGTATTTACATCTTTTCTTGTGAACACATTCTCTTTTTATCTAGCTTGAAGTTTTTGCTGGCTTTTCTTTCAGTTTCCCTTTGAGAATTATTTTCACTATCATTAAAATCTTACCTTGAAGAGTAATACAAAGAGCTATCTCAAATTGCTTTTCTCCTTATGCAGCACCTTTCAGAGTGGCATCATCCTGCCTAGAACCTAGACTACCTCTTTCTGGGTGCCTTTTCTCCTCCTGTTCCATTTTTGCCTCTGCTCTCCAGAGTTATGTCATACAGTCTGCATTGGAGTGGTCAAGATCTGTGAGAATATCAGACATTAACTGTTTTGAAAGGCTTGTATCTGCGGCCTGTTTTCTGAATGTTACTTGTGATATATACAGAACTGTTAATTATATAGGTATATATAAACATTTCCCATTTTAAGACTGTTCCTTATGATGCAAATTAACCTTAGCTCTTCTTTAAAACTGCTGCTCTTTAAAACGGCTTTTCCAGCTTAAGGCAGGCATGCTTACCTTGCTATTCAGTGTTAGCAATGTATTTCTTTGATGCACATCCACATAACTTTGATGCTATTATAGTTTTCTAGTTTACCTAGCTGCCTTATCTCCCTGCTTTTAAGTCAGATTTGGTTAAAGTATATCCTTTTAAATCAGATAAATGGGAAAGCACATAATTTGATATAACAAGGAGTTTTAAAAAGTTTCATCCAGTCTTCATCAGTATTTAACCTTTGGTTACTGTATGAAAAGTTCAGATTTTTTTTTTCAGCTTTTTAAAACCTGCTGGTAATCACTAATTTTGAAGCCAGCAGTTGTATTACTTGATGCATCAAACAAGTGGATAATATTAATTGTGATGAAACTCATCTTTGGAAATCTTTTTTGTTGTTCAGTATCTGTTACACCTAATAATAACAAAGTCACGTTGTAACCCCGAAAAGTCTAATCTTCATTATAGCTGGTTTGTATTATTTTCATTATCAGCTTAGAAAAATCACAAAATCCAGTAAGGCTATTAGGAAGCTTGGTTTTCTCTGCAGATAGATTTGATAAGAAGAGGTACCTTCTATGGCTTGCTCATGAACTAGATAAATGGAGAATTCATATTTGATTATTTTCTCCCCTACTAGTTTTCTTTCACCATCTGTCATTGTTCTTTAGAGACTGAAAGATAACAATAATATCTTCATTTCTGATTCCAGGCAAAGGCTTGGTGTTATATTTACATCCCAGCACCAGGCCATAGGAAACATATCATTCTATTATATATAGTATGGCTATTGATGGCATTTAGGCTTGTTCTCTTTGTGTCATACTTTCTCCAGTTAAAAGAATGTAGGGTCAATCTTACATTTTTGTAAGTAGTGTTAGAAATACGTTAAAGTATGTGGGAATTGTTTCCAAATTATAGTTAGTGACATACAACACACCTTGGCTTACCTGCTTTGTAAACCAGATTTGTGAAACTTGCAGGGTTTAGAAAAGCAGAGAAGATGCATCACTTAGTGTTTCGTGATTATCAGTTGTTTTGGATTGTGGTACTCTCGGCTGGTCACAGATCCCATTGCAGATGAAGCTGAATAATGTGTCTTTATCCGTTCAGTAATTGGGCTTTTAACTGTTCAGTTACGAGTCTCAGATGGTAGAGATGAAGATTTGGGTTTTTGTCTCGGGTTTTTTTAGTATAACTTCTAAAGCAGCTTTTATAAGTATAAGAAAAGCTTAAGAAAAATAAGTGCCTACAGTTTGTCAGTATCCATGGTTATTTTTTGAATTTCTATTTTCAAGGGTTTAACATTCTAGCACTGGTTTTCGGTATTTTCTTTTATAAAGGATAGGGGCTTTGGTGATAAATACCTAGTATGAGTTCAGTGGCCTTCTGACACTTTAAAGTACTTGACTGGCTTGATCTGAAATTGGTGAAATGTAACTGTATTATAACTTACCAGTTGAATAAGAATAATTTAGAAAGGGTTTTCTGAAATATTTTTATAAGTCAGTCTGTAAAAACAAAATAATTTTAATGATGACTTTGAATATTAGTTTCTCACTAATCTCATGAACGAAATTTCTGATTTTGTCTTCCAGCCTTTTCCCATAGGATGATATAGCTTTGAAATTATCTCAGCCTAAATTGGAAAACTCAAGATATGCCTCATCAATGAGCTTTATGGTGCCTGACACCTCAGTGTTGTGGAAGGTGCAAATGCAGTGCAGGTCACTGCAATGATTAAAGGTGAAACTGGTTAGTGGAGTCTGTAGAACCTGTGTGCCCACATAAACTTCTTGGTTATATGTTACAACTGTCCTGCACATCTAAACATCTTGCAGTGATAAATAGCGTTTATGCAGATGGGTATTCTACACAGTAAGCTTGCCTACAGGACAGATGCAGAGGTTTTTCCTTTCCTAGCTGGACTGCTGTTAGGAAAATTCAGAAACAGAGGAGACTAAATATAAAAATAGAAACAGGAGATGAGAAAGAAGCAAAGGTCTGTATAAAAGAAACAGTTTCGTACCTGGAGCATAAGGAGAGACTGTTACTGATAGATTAACAGCTGTGTGAAATAGGTTTGGTAGTAACAATAATATGTTTGAAGTATTTTTTTCCCTGGTTTTATAGAAATAGACTTGTTCATAATTATTTTGTTGCCTTAAGACTGAAAAGCAGATTTTGGCAGCCTCTGGTTTCTTTCCTCTTTTATTTTTTTTTTTTTATTTGCCTGTGTAGTGTTCTGAGTTGGATGTTGAGGAACTGTAGCTCCCCACTGTGCAGAAAACTGTTTTTTGTTTCAAGTTTTGCTATATTCCTCTGTCAATTAATACATACACTTGTACAGATTCTGAAGGAATTCTGGAATATGTGGCAACGATGATCTCTCATTTAGATTCTTATCCCCCAAGTTTTCAGCAGTCATAAGGGGAGAGAAATCCAACTGTATTGGATGGAATATGCACACAAAGAAATGTTTGCTTTGATAACAAAAGAGGCTCAGTGCTCAAAAAGATTTTGGAAGGATTTCCTTCTAGTTAAGAGTGCATAATTTGACACCTTTTAAAATAAAGAATACTATAATATATTGATACTTCTTTTCACAACTTCAGTTAAGAAGGCATGATCAATGGCTTTAGCAGATTTTAATTAGTTTTCTGTTCGTTTTGTTGAAACAGGAGGAATAAATGTCTTAGCAACAGATTTCTGCCAAGAAGGACAATTTAACTCAGTATGTGCTTACAAAAGAAGAGTAGGAAAACTGCTTTTGTCTCACATTAGCCACACTATCTTCTATGTTACAGCTCCTTTAGATTTACTGTAGGTTAACTTGTTAGACTATGGGTTTGATTTAATAAATAAATAGGATATGAAGCATTTCTCTTGTAGATCACTTTGCTGGCATCACATGCATTCAGCAAAGACCAAGCTGGTTCCCCTTTGGCAGCAGTGGCTAAGTTGTCCCTGCGGAGACTCCAAAACATTCACTAGTTATAAAACTGGCAGTTAATTTCCTTTTCTCATGTTGTTTAATGCTTGCATTTTGTTTGTCTTTCCTTAGGTTTTTTTTTTTGATTAAGCTTTTACTTTTACTGAATTCTTATCTGTAATGACAGTTTAATTTTTTGGAAGATAAATGGAAGTGGCATGTGCAGTAAAATAACTTTTCAACAGCTTAGTGCTAAATGTTTCCAGATATAGATGCAATTCAATCACATCTAAACTTATGAAAAATGTAAATCTGCAGTTCTCTAAGGAATGTTTATTAATACCTTTAATGTTTATCATTGTACATGAGGAAGATATACATAATCCCTCTGTGTTAGAAAGACCCTTCAATTTAAATTTATTAAAGATTACTTTACCCTGTCATGAACAAAGTGTCCCCTAAATCCAGTTCCCTCATGAAAGCGTGAGAATTTCTCCACTACTTGGGGTCTGTGCAAAGTATCTGCACTACAAAAGCACCCTGGCTCCTTCCATTTTAGGAATCTGGGAAGGGTAAATATTTAGAAGTGCTGGCATAACAATAGCAGAAGTAGAAGGAAATTAAAGTTTGGGATCCAGTGCTGAGACACATTTGGCTTAAACTGTGTGGAAAAAAGAAAAGCTTTTTAGTAACTTGGTGAAAGGTTAGGATTTTCATTTTTGGATTAAGGAACAAGTGGAACTGTTCTGGGCAGAATAAACTGCCCGGTTTTCACAGACAAGAAGTCTCAGTTTTGAAAAGGTAGCCTTCTCAGTTCTTGTGGAGCTTTTTGCTTTTTCTGTCAGACTGGAGATGATGTTGTTCAGTTACTTTCTGACAGGTCGCAGGAACTAATATTTCACTGAGCAAAGGCTAGCACGGTTAAGTGAACAAGTCTTTTTATGGAAGACTACTGCTGGTATGAGAACATCTTGAATGTAAGGCATAGAGGCTGTAGGTTGCATAAATGTATGGAGTAGACTGATATTAACACTGTGGCATAGAAATTGATTTCATTATAGAAACTCTGGTGTAGGCTGCAAAGTATTTTGCTCTAGAGAAGATTTTTTTTTTTTTTGGTAGCATCTGTTAGAGAATTTCCAGTGTCTGTTGTATGCAACAGCTGTTAGATATTGAGCAGAAAGATTCATCTGTCCTCAGAATAGCAAGAAAAATGTATTCTTTATCTTGATAAATTCAGTTCAGGTTGAGTAACTCGTCGGATATTAAAACCAGTTTTCCTGGTGTATTTCACTTATCTTTGGGAGATTTTTGGCACTATGTTCAAATACCTAAACACGTATGTTCTAAAGACTGAAGCCTGTTACTGCCAAACTTTGCCATGTGACTTATGAGCCTATATAAAGACCATTGTAGTAACTTAAGCTGATACTTGGCTTGCGTTTATGCAAGACAACTCCAAATAATCCTTTAACTTAATTTTGAACAGTGCTACGTTTTTCAGAAAGAGACCCTGTAGAGCTGGCTAGAGAAGGGGAACTGTGCTTTTGCAAAGAATTTGAGTGTTTGGAAATCTATTTTTTTGGATCCAATTTAAAAGTTAAACCAAAGAATTCTGCATTTCATTGTAGAAGGAAATAGAGTTTATCTCCAGGGTGTTTATCTCCACAGGTAAGAGACCCTGCTGGGTAGCCTTATCTGATGCTTCAGGGCTCTTGGCTCTCACTCAGCTTGCTTTAAGTTGTATGGGTCATCAGAAAAGGCAGGTTTACAGTTAGTTCTGTTGGAAAGCTGTCAAACTTTACCATCACCATCATGTTTTAATAGTATTTTTTCGTTACCCTTCATATAATTTTGATTTTTATGGTTTCCAGATGGTAGATAATTCAACACAGCCCCTGACAGAGTTTGTTGAATTTCAGATCACCTGGTGTCCTGGTGACTTGAAGGCTAACAGAAGTTGCTCTTCAGATTTAGGTGCCGGTTGCTGCAAGGGGAGCTAGACCCACAGGACTTTAACTGTAGTGAAATATAATGAAATATATTGGTATTAGTGAAATAGTGTAATAGTATTTGGAGATAATTTAGACCGCTCCAGGACTTCGATGCCTGAGGTTGGTTGTGAATTTCTCAGTATTTTGGTTACCTACTTGTAAAGATACTTGTTATCTTGAAGTTTCATTTGCAGGATGACAAATGCTTCAGTATTTAAGTGCCTGTCCTCTTGTGATTTAATCTTACCAAGAGTAGTTTAGAAAAAAGAAATCACAAAAGGAACTGAATTTATAGTAAACTGAATTTAGACCATGAAATCTGCACTTTATGGTAGTTTAGTCTCTTAATTACGAATTAATATCAGTCTACTTGAGATTTAGGGTCTATATGGCAAGTGTTGAATGTTGTACATAGATCCTGGGAACCTGTGACTGAGGTCAGTGGGATTCAAGTATCTTTGCACAATAGCTTTCTACTGGTAAAATAAATCATAACATAGCATGCTTTAAACCTATTTAAGGCTTGTGGGGCTATAAGAACTTTAGTAGGTTGCTGTTCAATACTAATGAACATGGCCCAGTTGTGACAGGTGATACTTATTTTAGTGTAAGATAAACCGTGACGATTTCGTGGGATTTTTCAATTTCTTCCCTAGTAATTCAGCTATAGCATCATTTTACCAGTCAGTTCCTTATGAACTAGCAGAATTCAAGATATTTATTTTACTCTGTTCAGGGATTTCAAATTGCTTTTAGCTAGGGTAAAGCATCAATATTTGTCAGATGTTACTTCAAGCACTTCTAGGAAGTAGATTGGAACTTAGGAGGGACAACAGGGATGAAGGCTGTCATTGCATGCTGGAGAAGTGGAGAGGTCAGCCTAAGCAGCTGTAACACTCCAGTCTCCTTGCAGTCCAAGCAGCAAGGCATACTGGTGTGTTGCAGAGCAGAGGCAGTGCCCAGTGCTGTTTCTACCAATGCCCCCATGTCCCAGTTCCACTGCAACAGCAACGAAGACGTGTCTCAAAATGCCTTGCAATGCATTGATATCATTGCTGGGCAACTGTATGATAACTCCAAAAAAAGGAAGACGGAAGACTTGGGATTTTACGCTGAAATCCATCTGAAGGATTTCAGGCTTAAGTTTCCTACCAAGCAGTGGACTCTTAACTACGCAGCTGTTTACTAGACTGGGATCAAGGGCATCCTTTATACAACTAGGAACACAAAATTTACAGGACCAGAGTGAGGGAGAGTACGAGCAAGAGAAACAGGACTCTGTGATCCAGTGATGAGATCATTTAACCTTGGGGTGGGGGAAACATAGGCTGTACTTGGAGGACTGTGTATGTATTTTACGTGAAACAGTACACAGTTTATTAGCAGCCTTGGAAGCTTCAACAGAACTAAGCATAGCCTATGAAGTGGTGAATTGAACAATTTCTGTCTAAGGTCCTTTGTAAATAATTAGGCAAATGTTTCATTCTGTGTTTATTACTGCTGATTTAAAGTAAGATTTTTGTATATGTGGTTTCTTGTGGTTTTTTTTCTAGATTCTTCATATTTGCAAAATTGATTCATTTCATAACAGAACTTTGTGTGGTGAAAGCTTCTGTTTAATCCTATTTTAAGTGTCGGTTTAATCTTATTTTCAATGTGCTGATCAAGCTATGGTTTGTGTACCTGCCAGAGAAATTATTCTTGATTTGTGTTACAGTTTTAAGAGAAATGAGCATACTGAAAATCAATACAAATCTTACATCTACATCTGTGGATATAAAATGTTGATGTAATACCGGTACATGCCAGCGCTCACGTATTTCTCAGTTTATGACTTTGAAGTGAAGAAAATGCAAGTGTATTGTACTTCAGTGCATGACTAAATTAGGGTATTAAAACAGGTTCTTTATTATGTTTACCTCTGATTTTGATGGTTTAAAAAACTTACTTGTTATTAGCTAAATTTACAATGGCAGTTTTAGGTTTCTAGGAAGCTCTAGTGACCTCTGTAAAGAGGTAATTCAGTGAACCTGTCACTAATAATTTCATTCTGCAGCTAATAGTAATGGGTTTAATCCAGAAATTATGAGCTGGGCCCCCCTTCCCTGAGGGAAGTGTTTCTTTACATCTTTAAATGTAAGGGGAGTGAGCGTAGTAAATTTAACAGGACCTGGCTGTTCTTTTATTTTTGAAGTCATGAGGCTTTTGCTAAGTACTACGCAGAATTCAGGAATACACAGCACAATTTGACTTGAATTACTGCCATCTGAGGGCAGACTCATGTGTTTCACCCATGCCATTTTAATGGAATACAGCTTTGTTTGCTGTCACTCACATGTTTACCTGTGGCCTTGCAAACTAGCTCGTGATGGCTGGTATCTTTCAGATGGGCACCATGCACAAGAAGCCTGACTGTTGCAGTCATGCTCTGACTGATAATCTGGAGTATTGATGCTCCTGCTCAGTGTTTACAGTAGCCATGCAAGTAGATTAGTAATGCAGCACTTGTGAAGAAAGTCATCGAAGATAATGATGTTGAACTGTTGACTTGTTTAGCTCTGAAAGAAAAAGTGCAGTCATTCAACGAGAAAGCAAGAAACCTGGGAAAATGCCTTCAATGGCTTTACCAAGTATATCCAACTATGTTTTAGTATTGGATTAGAATGCTAATCAGAATTCTTCTCAGTCTTGTCCTAATGAAAGGAATTCCTGTATGTAGGGGACTGGAATCACAGTTTGTGAGCATTTAAAACACAGCCCTTTGTTTTTGCTTTGTTATTTTGTGAGAATTCAAAACTGGTTCAGCAATAACTTGTTTTATAGAAAACTTACAACCAGAAATTGAGTCATGCTTATCTCTTTGCTATGATCTGTGCACTACATGCTTTTTCTTAAGCAGGTTTTTGTAAAAAAAGTTTCTATTTAGTGCTAAGTATCAATTCTAAAGCCTATTGCTTTTGCAGTATGTATTATAATATGCACATTATATGTGTACATTCTCCTAAGTGACCTAGATCATCAGTGCCACTGAAAGAAGTGCATCTCCCCACTCCTGCTGGTTATTCTTGCCTGTTCTGGTTGTCATCCTTATGCCAGCAAACAAGCTTGTGCACGTATGTGGTAAGTGGAATTTGGAAAATTTCTTGGGATTAAAACTAATCTATGAAGAGGAAGTGTGTGGGTGAGCATCTTAGCACATGTTTGCATGATAGGCGCTTGCCTCTTTAAATTATCGCCTAGCTTTGAAATTCCTTGTCCTCTGACCTTTGGCCGAGCATTCCAGGTTCCTTTCTCTTTTTCCCCACCCCCTTTCCCCTTGAAATGCGTAGCTTGCTGTCACCCCTGGCTTAGAATATGCCAGTACCCAAGGAGCTCAGGGTCACCTGTTCATACTTGCCATGCACAACTACTGCCTGACATCTCACATTTGGTTGTACTGGAAAGGCAGTCAGAACACTAGTGGATATTACAGTCTTTTCTAATGCCTAGCCATAACTTTCGGCTTTGAGTAGTATGACCAGATCCAAGTGATACCTTTTTGTTCACGGTGAGGGGAAAAAAATAATAGTGGATATGTCATGCAAGCATGAAGAAAAAGTCAACCAAAATTGATTGGGATGCTTTCCTCAAGGTTAGACTACTTTTTTATCTTTCTTTTGTCTCTAAAGTAAACTCTTTGGGAAAATGGCTTTTATTTTTGTTTTTGATGTTGTGTTTTTTTCTGGTAGGTTTATACACAAGTTATTTTGGAAAGGGCATATGCAAGGATTAACATTTTCTGACAAATGGAGCAGTTTTTCTGCTTTGACTTTCAATAGCTGATTGGGCTATGAGTTCTTGCTGGGAAGGTCAGTATCTTATGCAGGCGTTGCTCGTATTAAAACAGTATCTGGCTGGTGACTGTTAAATACTGCAGACTAAACAAGGCTGGTCTATTAAGTGAGATTTAAAATTGTAAAAAGAATATTCGAGTTTTAATATCTGACCACTGCTATAAAGGTTCAATGGCTTGGTAGTAAACCAGTTTCTTGGCTTTATTAAAATTAGCAGTGCCCATGCCCTGGAACAGGTACACAGCCTAATTAAGTGAGCTGAAAGGGAAGGAGTTGCAAAGGGACCAAACTTTTCTCCCAGCCACGGGCCGGCTGCACAGCTGCTGCCGCCGCAGGGCTGCCAGAAGTCTTCAGCAGCTGCTGTGTGCCTGTCTCCATGTCTGATCCGGAGGTGGTTTACTGGTGCTGACTTTGTACAGCTGTGGGGCTGCTGGCATATACCCAGTCACTCTTCTTTGCCAGGATATAAAAAAATATCTCCACAGTTGTACTCCATAATGACCAAAAGTGACTAGTGTTCTCTCAATTCCCATACCCTGGTTTCCTGTGCAGACTGCTGTCAGTCCTACTGCTTCAGAGTCCTGAAGTGCTTGAGGATCCTCAGATCTTGGGTGCAGGAAGAAGCTGTACTCTTAAATACGTTTCAGCACCTGATCCTCAGATGCCTTAATTCTTATGCAGAGAGTTAATCTGATACTATAATTCATGTAACCAGTACAGAATTGAATCCTGTTCTGAAGAATCTCCTAGAAATGGGTAACCTGCAGGAACTGGAAAAAAATTACATTGTCTAACCAAATTGGCTACATACATCACAAAGACTGTAACAGAAGTAATCTAATTGAAGTCTGATCTTGAATTCAATCTTTAAATAGCCATCCAACTGTATTTATTGAATGTAAATCTCAAGAGATACCATCAGGTTTGAATAGCCTGCAAGTACATAATCTTAGACATTTGGTCAGTACTGGATATCTTCAATATAAAAACTTGGTTTGTTATATGGACCTCATGCAGAGAAATAATATATCTGGGTTTGTAATACAATTGTAATGCAATTTCTATATACGTTGTTCTTTTCCAGAGGATTTTTTGATTTAAGAATTGATCAGGAAGGTATACAGTTGCAGTTTTGTACTGAGAAGAATATAGCTCAGAGCTGTGTGGTTCTAGGGAACCTGTGTTCTGCTGAAGACACCAAATCTGGTTTTTAAGAAGATACACCTCGGTATTCCCTGGGTATAGTGTAAAAGGAATAGAGATAGCGTTAGAAAAAAAACCTGACCCCAAACATGTTGAAGAAAGTTACATAGATATTTCATAGTTTAGATTTGTCTCAAGGTTTTTGACTTAAAGTAGCAGGTAAAACAGACACGTAATCAAACTTAGTTTAGTGAAAAGGTTTGGAAATGATGTGACTTGTGTATGATAGGCAGTAACTAATTTAGTCTAACCAGTGTGAAATCAGAGGATCCTAGAGAAATCTGACATCTCCTTCTAAAGCTATAGAGGTTAGTGCTCTGAAAGGTTTGGCTCTTGATTTATCTGAATGTATGAAAAATTCCCAGGCTCACATCTGTTTGCTAAAACGCAGCTAAAAAGACTTGACTTCCCATTGCAGGAGCTGTGTTTGGGTAACCCTCTGGCAGGCAAGTAGCCTAGTGAGCAAATATTGAGTTTGTGCTCAAATAGCATTTTCTCTTGCCTTGTCTGTCAGGCCTTCGTTAGTGTGTCAGTAAAGCTCACATCAAATAAAAGCTCCTCTGTGGGCTCTAGCAATGCTTGTTTACTCCAAACTCTTAGATCTTTTTTTTTTTCTTTTTTTTTTTTCCTGAAGAAAAAAAGATTAGCTTTGGTGCTTATTTCACTTTCTTAATGAGGAAAGGTGAAGGTGTGATGTGGGCTGTGCACAAAAACAGGGGGAGCTCTTTCATGCCTTGCTTTAAGGTTTAGGCAGTTAATTTGGAAATCCTTTAGAAAAATGAATAATTAAGCAGCCGGTAGGGGTTTTCTATGCTGTTACTAAGTCAAGGGAACAACCTGCTAGATTGAAGGTTGGTTTTGCAGTATGTAGAAGTGTTTGAGAACTACAGTTCCCACCTAATTTACTCTTAAATGAATAGCAAGAACCTTCCGCTATTGAGCTGTGAAAGTGAATGAAATGAACTAAAAAATAATTTTCTGATATCTGCAACATAAATGTTCATTTTGCACATGACTGTTTATATAGTATACATATTATAGGCAATACTCATGCAGTTGCAGTGAATACTGATGTTGCATTTTAAGTTTCCCTTAATTTGGGTGCAAAACAGTGGTCCCTATCTTAAAAGTAATTGGTATCTTAGTGTTTTAAAAGAATCTCTTACATTTCAAGATTTTGCTGGTTCCTGAACTAAGAATATGAATCTGAAAAAGTGACTTTTCCTTTGCTTCTCTAGCTGAAATAGAAATCGGGGTAGTTAAGTTTTCTGGACTGTTGTATGAATTCTTCCACATGATGGGAGAAGTGCAGTTCTTTGTTTCTTTGATTATAGACAAGTTAATATGGTGGTTACTGTAACAATATTGGTAAAGTGCATTTCTCCTGTCATTTGGAAAAAAACTATGCTGCAGTAGTCACTTTCACTGTTAACATCAGGATGGTGGTTGTAATTTAAATATGGGTGTTGTACAAGTGATGGAAGTACTACTTTTTTTATATTACTTGTTTATTTTACATTCAGGTGAAGCATTCTGTTAGTTTTTCCCTCTGGTCAGTCTGGACAGTTTTACAAGTGACATTATACATGTGTGCACTTACATAAGATACTCTTAAGTGTAGTTTGTTCATAGTGGAAAAGGTACACCTGTGAGAAAGGAATGTAAATGAGAAAATGTAACTGTGTAAACATGTTTATGCAGCTGCATTTTAATATAACTTATTATTGGAGTGCTCTGTTTAGAGAATAAAATGATTACAACTGAAGACAAGCTATTAAAAATTCCTTTAAAACAGTGAGCTGTAGATAAATCAAAAGTATAGATCTTCAGTTCTTTTTTATACTTAAGATTGTACTTAAGACTTATTTGTGCTTAACACGTTTTGATCATATTAGCATCTGAAAACTATTTGAGATGCTAATAAAACTATCTTACAAACCTTCTGTATTACAGCATTTTTGCGGAGTATTAAATCTGATTTTCCCCCCTGTTTTTCTTGATTAAAACACAACTTTATTTTTTATTTTAGCAAAAATTTTAGTAATAATTGCTTCCAGTGTGGGGAATTTCAATAATTTAATAGCTTTTCAAAACTTTTTTCTGTTGTTGGACTTGGGTTACTGTGGAGCTTCAGATACACATTTCAATTCAGAGTACATGTGATTTGGAAACATGAAAACAGAAGTTTTATCTCTATTAGATCTTCACTGAAAAAAATCATTAAATTGATGTTAATATTTCTGTTCTGTAAGTAGATAAAACAAGACAGTCTTACATTTCATGAAACTCAACCTTCACATGACCTGGTTTAAAACCTCAGGATCTCAATGAAAAAAATTAGAGAAATACTGCTAAAGTGTCTTATTTCAGTTTGGAGAGGTGGGGGGAGACTGGAAAATGTCTCTACATTACTTTGAGAGCTTTTAAAAAAAATCAATTAAGGAAGTAGTTTAGAATCCTGCTGTAGTTGTTTGCAATAATGTACTGAACTGACTTTTTAATTACACTAGGGATTTGAGAGCACATTGTTCTAGGCAATTCATGGACAATGAAAGACTCTCTTTGCCCCCAGAAATTTATTTCTGTGCTTTGACTTTGTTATTTGTGATGATGTGACCTTAAATGTCTGGTTTCTAGAATATTAAAAGAATGTCTTGGTATTCAGTTTTATTGAATGTAGCGTGTAGAGTTAAATTTCCTGATTGCAAGCCAGAAGTCCTTTGTTTATCCAAAAAAACCCCAAATAGAGCATGATCGGCAATTGGGTCTTTACATTTCCTTTGTCACTAGTGCTGGAGAAGATTGCTTTGCAAGACTTAAAGATTTTTCAGCCTCTGTGTGCACTTAGTTCTCAGCCTTTCTTGAGGATGTCAGTTTTGAAAGATCTTGTGTTGAAGTCTGGATGAGTAGAAACTGGAGAAGGACAGACAATTTACTTCCTCATCTATTGATCAGAGAATATTTCATCCTCATGGCGCTAGCAGTCTGAAAACGGAAGACTTAATATTTAAGACTTTGGCCATAGGTATATGATGATACTGAATCAGTTTTGCTTATGTTATGACCTTTATTTATATGAAGGTTTGTATACTCAAACCCTTGGCGGGGAGGGGAAGTGTATAGAAGGAATGCCAATGTAAGAGGATGCGAGTTTTTACATCTAATATCTTGCATTTCATTCACTTCCTTTCCTTCATCCTGTATCTCAAAGAAATAAACCCACAGATCTAAGGACAGGTTTTTCATTGCTGGGTGGTTTTGGTTTTACTTTTTACAATATTTTCTTTCATCTCTGGATGGGTAACACAGGTTTTAAATTAACTCCACTGTCTGTTTCAAGGCTCCCAAATGCCAGTTGAGAGTTTCCATCTTGGGGTGATGCCTTATGACGCAGCCGTTCTATTTTCAGGCTCAGTTTAGGTCTAGGAGCAGACGACTCGTGTTTGTGTGGCTGCAGTCTCAGATATCTAAGTTTGTGTCTTTGCCTCATATTTCTGGACTCAAGAGCACTTGGGAGCACCGTGTAGGCATTTGGATATCTCTGCAAAATTGTCAGGTGTGACACAATCAGTGGCAGTCTATACCTAGTAATCTCTGATGGATCAAGCTGACTGAGTCCAATTAACTTTCTTAATACTGTGCTCCTGGAGCGTCCCGTGTACTGCTAGAATCTGGAAGATCCCAATATGTGCCCTGTGTGCCTCCGAATAATTAAAGTAGCTGCTGCTGTCTCAGTATTACCTCAGCAAGCACTGCATAAAAATATACTTTAGTATGAAAAGTAGTGAATAAATGGTTGTCCCTACCATGTTTCTTTCACTGTATTGTTTGTTTTAAATGGCATTTGGTAAATTGCCTACTGTAAGTACTGTGCTGTGGCATCTAAGATGCAATAGAAAATATTGTGTCCTAGAAAAAAACACCCGTCAGGAAATTCTGTAAGTGGATAGGAATTGTAATAAAAATTCAGTGCAGCTATAATAAAATACTTGCAGAGTATATGTGCCATATACAAAACTCATTATGTCATTTCAACCTCTATTTCTGCCGGGTTCATAAGCAATTCAGCAGAATTTCTACTGCATCTCTGGTGCCCTCTGTCTGGCCTTCAAGGGTTTCAAAAGCCTCTGTCCTTTTTCCCTGAGAGCTTGCATGGTCCTTCAGCATCAATTTGTCCACAGAGCACCCAAAAATGCCACCAGCTCTCCTGTTAACATCCAACACTGTCAGTCCCACAACGTCTTCTGAACCCCTCTCTCTTTAAAAGACACTGCTGTGACGAGAAGAATCTGTTATTCATGTCCTGTTAAGCTCAGAGGGGCATGTAAAGGCATCCAGCCAAGAAACAGTGCAGAGAATAGCTGCACCTGCAGTGTTGGAAGGGTGATAACTTGACAGCAGCTCTTGAGCATAGGCAGCCAAAGCTAGCAGAAGGGGCTGGCGCTCGAAGGCACCAGGCAATGCCATCAGTTTAGGAAAGTCTGTGGAAGAATCATGGCCAAGAATTGCAACTCTTTGTATCTTGCTTGAAGAAACAGAATGGTGAGAATTCATGCATTACAACACAGTATATCAGCCGTGCTTTGTAAATACAAATACAAGCTCGAGTTTTTAAGGCTTATCTTTTTATATGTTACACAAACTATAATTCATTTGAATCTCCAATATGGTTATTATCCTAACAGTATTTATATTTTTTTTCTTAAGGATTGTACACAAAATTCTGGGAACTGTATTAGTATCTTTACTACTACTTGATTTGATTTGTTAAGCATATTATGAAAAATGTTATTTTTAAATCTCTGTGATAAAAAGAGGCTGCTTACCTTAAGTTATGACACGAGATGATTTACCCATTTTTGTAAGATTAAAGGATTTTTCTTCGATCAGAACGTGGGAAGTACTTTTGTTTGCCCAGAGCAGCATGTCAGTCTTCAAGGGCTTGGAAGCTGAAATCACACATTTTTAAGTAATCTGTGAATCTCTATAAAGAAAAATAATATTAAAAATTAATCTTCAAGATGGCATGATAGTCAAATTTTATTCTGCTCATTTTCTCTTTAATGCATAGTGACGCTTTTGAGAGTACTTCTTATTTATGATACAAATTTGATAGCTCCATAGGTAGGTGGAACTTCCTGGTGGATTGAGGATCATATTGACTTAAACCCAGGCTGAATTAGCCGTGCAGATGTCCTGCACGTTCTCTGCATATATGCATTTCCAGGTGGTGGATGGAGCAGGGTGTGTTACTCATTTATCTTCTTGAGGCTTCCACAGATCAAATTTGACATCCCTGATTTGTCTTGAAGTCATCAAAATTTTTCCATGCTTTTCCACCTTCCCCTAGTTCTCCTGTGTGTGCACTCCATGTGCTGCAGAGCTATATTTTCTATACATATTTCCTGATCACTTACAAATCAAGTCAGAATTTGTCTGATATCGCTGGAGATGAGCAGTGGGATAAGTACATTAAAAGTTGAATGTAGTGCAGGAGGGGATGTTAAAGGGTACATGATGGAGGTGTCCAAACCCCGGTGTGCCAGGGGAACATCATGCAATTAAGACTCTGCAGGGATAGAGCATAGCATGGGGGAAAGGTTTCTGAGCACACACAGTGCTGAGTTTGCTTTTCTAATAGTATAAAGGCAGTCTGTAATTCAACTGACAAGTCTGTAATTCAAATATATAATACAGTATTTAAACCCAATTTGCACAGCAATAATTTTATTAGAGCATAACCTATGAACATACGTTATACATCCATTTTACTGTCATTCTTGGGGGGGAAAAAGTATCTGCAGTAAGTTCATGTCCTAAGATACAGTAACGCTATTTTGTGCTGTACATAAAATCTAAGAGTTTTGGTAGATTTTAATCCTTTGGATTTTTATAGTGCTTTTTCTCCTAGGTATCAAAGAAGTGAGCAAATACTATGTGCCTCTTGTTACTTCTTTGAGGTGGTTAGCAAATATAAGTGATAGAGTATCTGCAGTGAACTGATATACAGTAATGTTTACATATTTAAGAAACACTAGTGGACAGGTTTTTCAGAAAATCATAGAGTTTTGTGACTTTGGAAAAGTAGCCTTGAGATTATTCTTGTAACGCTTCTGGGCATATATTATGCATTTCAGATATTCAGAAAGTGAATACCATATTGTAGTCCTAGTTCCATTTTGGGTTGTGGTTGGAAGTTACCGGCTTTGCAGTATTGCTGTCTCGTTCAATGAATGTATCTGAGTTTCTTGTGTAAGAGCTGCCCACAATCAATGGCTCTATGTGGGATGGAAAGCAAGTTTTCAGTTAGCTGACATTAAAAAAATGATGTTCTAGATAGGATGCTGATGCTGTGTGGGAGGTGGAGACAGGGCAGCTGATGACAGTGACATTTTCCAGTTGAAACTAAGTTAGAAAGGCAAGGAACAGGGGTTTAAAAACCAAGAAAAGCTTCTCCTTAGAAGTGGGGAAGCACCACAGTCTCTCACCACCTGTTAAAGACCAGATCCAATGAGCAGGAGGAGCTGCCTTGCATAAAAACAAGGACCAGAGTTAGGATGTGTAATTCTAAGGTCACACTGAGGGAAACTGATCCCCAGTGTTGCCTTTGGTAAGATTTTTTTTTTTTTTTTCTCTGCAAAGATGCTACTAGATGAAAAATTCCTTTTGCTTCAAGCAGTTCAACTTGACCCTGAAATCAGAGCTCCTGTATTTCAGCAGAGGGGAAAGAGAGCTCTTCTAAAAAAACAGTCCCAGGTGGATTGTCATCTGCTTTGGGGTGGCAGGGGACTGGTTTATATGATCTGCCCCAGGAGGGTGCCGGCTCTGAGGTTTGCCTCTGAGAATACCGCTGCTGTGGAAATGCCAGGAGTCACCTCCCAAAACATGAGGCTTGTGTGCATGTGAGATGGAGTAGCTAGCCCGAGCATACCCTGGTAGAGCAGGTTGAGACCGGCTTGTAGCATTTCCCATAGTAGTATTTTTAAAAGTTCCTCATAATGCTGCTCTGTGAACTGAACGAGTACAGTGTTCCCCACCTTAATCCTGGGCTCTTTGGAAACACAACCTGCTGCTTTATTCCTGAGGCCCTGGAATCGGGGGGGTTAAATATCCCTGGAATGTGGCAATCTGTCTTCTCCATTTTGACTTGTCAGTGACAAAGCTAATCTTCTCTGCTCATGGAGTTTTCAGGTTTTTGCCTTAGCGGTCTGTAATAATTGCATTAATGGTCTGTAATAATTCAGTTTGTATTTATGAAGACTTTAAAAAAAAAAAAAAGGCATGAGGAGCATGTGGAGGTGTTTACTTTTGGACTACCAGGTCCTTGAGTGTTCAGGCCTGAAAGACACTCAAGAAAAGTTATTTTAGGTACAAATACCTCAAAATCTGGTGGGGGAAAAGCCCTGGTTTTACAAGACTGATTTTGGTTTGGTTTGGGGTTTTTTGGTGGGGTGGTTGCTGCTTTTTTTTTTCTTTTTTTTTTTTTTTTTTTGTGGTGGTTGGAAAGGTGTCAGAGAGTTGTAGCCACACAGAGATACTTTAAAAACGCCCGAGCACCAAAGGATGGATAACACATTGGCAGGCGCTAACGGGGACTGAAGTGAGTTTGAAAAACACTCCAAATGACACCGGGTGCTATTTTCAGTGTCCCTCCCGCCTTCCTGGGCTCTTTCCACCTCAGAAAGGCTGGCGGCGGGGCGATGCCGCCTGCCGCTTCCCCGGGAGCGTGTGCGACGGTGGGGAGCTCCCCCGGGGCTCCCGCAGCTCCCCGGGGCGCAGGCGGGCGAAGCTGCGAGCGCGGCTCTCGTCTCCACATGGGCCTTAACCGAGCCCAGACGAAAGGGGGGCTGGGACCGAGGGCGGGGAGCGGCCCCGGGGCTCCCGCAGCAGCAGGGAGGAGCCGGCGGGTGGCTGCCAGCTCCCTGACCTGCCGCGGGAAGGGGCGGCCCCGGCGGCGGAGAGCAGCGGCTCGGCACGGCTCATCGGCTCGGCGCTCCCCGGGCTCGGCTCGGCTCATCGGCGCGACTCGGCGCTCCCCGCTCGGGCCATTGTTGGGGCGACTGCGGGAAGAACGGGCGCGTAGGTGGGGAGGGTGGTACCTGGATGCAGAGGGTGCTGCTTTCTCCTGACTGCTGAGCTTCCCCGGCCTGGGACTGGTAAGCGTTAAGGGGGTGTGTTGTGTTGAATTGCTTCAAGTCTGGCCGTGGTGTTTCTTAGGTTACAGCTGGAACAACTCGGGCTTTCAGACAGCGTTAGGATGTAGGTTTAACTGAGACTATTGTGTACCGTCGGTTTATTTACACTAGAATGCTACTTTGCAATGCAAGTAGACTCCTGAGCTTGTAAAAGGCTACAGCTGGGTAGAAATGCTGGAGAGCTTAGAACAGGACCCTGTTAGCTCTGAAGAGTCTGGTGAGAAAGAAAAACACGCCCCCCCCCCCCCCCCCCCCCCCCGGCTCGAGATCCAGCCACTTCAACAGATGTGCTATTATAAAAGTGGTACATGAGGGTTATCATTTGGCCTTCGGAGCGCGGCTAAGCAAATGGGAGACTAAAAACCAACGTACACTTGGGAAATGAAGCGGGGGAGGTGGGGGGAATCAGTTCTCGTGTGTTTAGTTTTTGAAGAAAATTGTTGTTGGACTGCTAGGGTAAAAGCGCTTTGCTGTATCTTCTGTAGGTAAATGCAAAGACTGCTCTGTGTTTGTCAAATAGGTGTGACTGCCGGTGTATACCTGCCTGACATGCGCTGGCATTCTCGCCAAGGGTTTCGCTTGTTTAATATACAGTAGTTGTAATTATGTTAGTGCTTCTATTAAAATATGAAGAAAAATGCTATTATTAGTAATGCATTCTTTGAAGATGTTCAGACATAGCTTTTACATTTGGACAGAAAACTAAAAAATCTGATTCTAAACAGATGGTCGAAGGTTTCTCAGCCTCTTACATAACGCTAATGTAGTCGGGATGACGATAGGTATAGCTGGAGCTGTATCGTAAGGAATATTGCAGCTGTAATAATTAAAATGTTAATCCCACAGCATGATGAAGTAAAAACCTGTGAAAGTTTCAATGCCTGCAACTCCTTTTACATCTAGAAAGAGAGTATTTTGATTTTTCCCCCCTCTGCTTAAGCAGGATTAGAGCTATTTTGGATCAGAATACTTGCAATTACAAAAACTTAGGTGTCTTTCATATGGTAATGGAAAGCAAATAAGTTGTGCAAATAAGATTGTGTGATGACAGTGTTGCAGTTGTAAGCAATGTTTGGGTATTTTAACAGCTTTACATGCTTTTAAACTGTGCTGCGGTATACCTGCTTTCCAGAACCACACACGTTTTTTTCTTGTAGCAGTATGTTTTGTTCCAACCATTCCTGCTTGTAGCTGTATCCTTTCCAAGACTCAAGGGTGTTTTGAAACATTTTTCAGATTTTCTTAATACGTTTTTTCCATTTTCTCTACATGTATCTGCTTAATTAATTGTTATTATTTTTCCATAAAATACTAGATTATACAAAACTTCTGGAAGAGAATTTTCAGGGCTCCTTGTTGTTGCTTCTATCTGTAGTTTAATTGTATTTGTTGTGAATTCTGACTTTAAAAAGACTTTGTAGTTAAAGCACTGCAATTGATTATTTTTTTTTTCGTCAAAGCCCTGCAAACGATTTCTGTAAATGGTCTGCTGTTGTTCTACTATTTGTGCCAGAAGAAGTAACTTTAGCTTAAAAAGCAAAGCAAAAATCTATTTCTGAAGTCCTGAAGAACAGTGTTTTTCCCACCCTTTCCAGTCTTTCCCAGCTCCCTCACCCCACAGCTGTCGCTGGTGTGGGGCAGTTTGTGTGCCAGCTTGGCAACACTGCTTTGCCAGTGCCCATCTGTAGCATGAGCTGTGGTTCTGGCACGGTGACATCTGGAAACTCCCTGTCACAGGAATGGCAATTCCCGTGCCAGCCTGCCGTGCAGGAAATGAACTCATGGTGTCTCAGGTTCAGGACGGGACAGCTTCTCAGCCTCTCAGGCTGTGGAGAGGGATGGAAGGGCTCGATGGCTTGTGAAACGCTTGGTACAAAATGGAAGAGCCGAAATTTCCCTTCTGCAAACCTCTTCTGCTTCGTAATTGTCTTCTAACTACTGCTGCGTGGTACAAGTACTTAGATGGTTGAAAAACTGCTCATGAATACAGTGACATTAGTTGAGAAAATGGGTATTTATAGACTGCAGAAAATAAACTGACCTTAATGGTATTTCTCAAAAATAGGAGCTACATTGTGTCAAGCCTCAAAGTGAAACAGTTACATTAATAAATATATCAGGTAAACTAGTGTGTTGATGAAATAAGAAGTAATCTTCTTTAAAGTGAAATACATCTATTTAAAATATAGTTTAAATACTTGGAAGTGGAAAGGACAGGGAAGGCTTGTTCTAGTGAGCATCGGTATTTAGTGAAAGCTTTTCAGGGAAGACCTAGTGGTTAACAGCTGAAACGGAAAAGCAAGAATCAGGGTACTGAGGGAAACCAAGGACCACATATGAATACATAGGAGTAAGAGCTAGAGAATTTGGAAAATGTCTAGCTGAGAGCCAAAATGGAGATCCACAACCATAAAACATTAAAAAGCTGTTTGACTTGCTAAAACCATTGCAATGATAGATAACTAGACATCTCCCATAAACCCCAGTATCAGACACCAGGCACCACCTGTTACTCCTGTGAGCACTGAGAAAAAGCAAAGATGCAAAGAATTTTGGTGATGTGAAGGAGGAGAAACCCCCCCTTAAGAGTGGCTGTGCACTGGCTGGCACAGCAGATGAATTCTGGAGAGGATTTAACAGAGCTTACAGACTGAGACAGTGTAACCCATTTGCCACGTTGAAAACTTCACTGTCTTAAGGGACTACAAGGCCATTATAATATTTCGTCTGGTAGGGGACCTAATAGGTAGCATTGGGATTGTTAAATGTTGCTTATTTCAAGAATGCACTACTTCTAGAATCCAACTGTTTTAGATGAACTTTTGACATGAAAAGATGTTTTTGTTATTTCAGACATCACGTTTATCTCAGAACCCTGATGCTTTGTAGCTGACAGGTCTGCAAGGTCCAGAAAAGCTGGACTGGTTCAGCTGGCGGAGTAGTGTGATGCTAGCTATAGCTGAAAGGCTTTAGATATCTTTTAGGTGAAGTCTGAGTTTTGTCCTACCTTAAATGAAAAATGTAAAGTCTTATAACTAGCTTAGATTTGTTTTAGTGCAAGGTACAGATTTTGGGGAGTTTTTCTTTTTCTTATATGGTTAAAACAACCCTGAACACTTAACTGTTCTCTGTCGTCTTCTAAAGATCTATAAATTATCTGTACTAATGTACTTGGTTATACTAAATTTCCACTACATCATTCCCACTTGAATTTGCACTTCTATCATTCTCAATTGCAGGCATTATGAGTCCAGGTGGGATTTGTTGAACCAATGTTTTTTTAAAGTGGTTTGTTTTTTTTTTTAAAGAAACTTTAAAGCAAAGAAAAATTCTTTCAGTTGCAGCCAAAGAAACAGGTGAACTTAATCCAAGTCTAAAAAGAACATGCTAGTTAGGGAACACCAAATCCTACATAGTTTTAGTGTGGTACAGCATTACTTTATTTCCTGAAGGTCTTGCAATGCAGATGGCAGATGTGTGCTGGGTAAGCTGTGTTCACTGTTAGCTCCACAAATAATAGAGGGATTATTCCATAAAACTGTCATGAAGTAACACTGTCTGTAGAGACTGTGGTACTTCCCAGATACGACACTCTTCCAATCTGTTGTTTTGAACTGCATGGCTAAAGTGCTTTCTTAGTAGTTGCTTTACTTACGTGTTATCAAGCATTCAGTAATTAAAGATAATTCTGCTTTTCTTCCCTTAACGATTCAGCATAATTTCTAAATAGATGTTAATATTTAAAATACCTTGTGTCCAGCAAGAGAGGTGGATACCTAAGTGTGATGTATTAAACATGTAGGTTAACACTTTTTCTCATTATACTTTTATCTTCTGTTAAGTAGGGCTGCCTATATTAAAACCTGCATTATCTATGAACTCATTATTCAGAATACCTGTCCACTGCTTCACATTCTTCAGATGTAAATTGGTATAAGTCTGAAAGTCCCACTGTATTGGAGAATACCAAATCCTAAAGCAGTTTGAGGAATGTAACAAAACTATATTTCAGTATTGAAAGAATTGAGAATTCACAAAGATTGTGTTTTGAAAGATTCTTATTTTTAGGTTTTTTTTTTTTTTCATGATGAACAGGTTCTTTGATTTCCCACATCCATGTGTTATTAAAATCTTACTGTGCTTGTACTTGTGGCATTCTAACTGGCTTATTTGTGCATCCTCTAAAGGAGAGATTCTCGGTTTAGAGTTTCCTTGGGACATTATTACATCTCTCAGTAAGTTCCCAGTCACTGCAGTTGTGGCAGAGGAGACAAAATACGGCAGAGAGATAAGAATATAATCTAAGAATATATTTTGGTGTGATAGCTGCAGGTGAAGTTTCATTGTCAGTAGAGTTGCAGTGACCAGAATAGAGTGTCACAGAAATGAAGTACCATAGTACATAATTTTTAATACCCTCAAACATGTGCAAAATTAAACTCAGGTAATATTAGACTTGTTAGGTGTCATCAACCATCTCACATTTGTTTAAAGGAAGTAAAGCTACCAAACCAAATTAAAATGTACAGCCCAACTCATATTCTAGAGGATTGGTTTGAGTCCTCATCAGTTTTTCTTAGCTGTGAATAAAATACTTAACCAGATAGCTACTTTAAGCATCCAAAGTAGTCTTTCTCACTTTAATATGGTATTGAAAGAACTTCAAGGTAAGCAGGTGCTTCTGTTGCCTTGCTCAAAGACTCCATGTCCAATGGACGGAACTCAATAGTTTCTCAAGGCTTTGGAAGAAAGCATCAACTTGATCTGTTAAAAATTTTATAGCTTGAAATAGTTCGTGAATAGCCTGTTCAGCAGGAGAACAAAGGCAGAATTGTGTGTTATGGTGGTGATGATGATCTTTGGCTTTTCTTTGAATTTACTAGTTTCTAAAGAGTCTTTCTAAAGATTGTGTTCAAACTCAAAGGCATACAGGTAGATATTACATCTGTTGAAAAGAAAGCATTTTATTTTTGATCATATTAAGTGGAGGCTGCTGGATTGTCTGGAACAGAAGTTAAAAATCCCATGCCCGCGTTCACGAGGGGCGCAGATACACTGAAGGTTCCAAGCTGCTGTGTCTGTGCTGGGATTGCCCAGCTTCATACACAGGAGTTAGCTTGCATCTCTGTTTGGCACATGTGTGTCTTGCGTGTAAATGTGTGGTTTCCTTTATAAAGTGATTTGAAACAGCTACTAAAAATTATGTTGTGTTATCTCAATTGCTGCACGCTGCAGATGTCCTGGGTTTAAGGCAAAAGGGTGGTGTGCCTGTCGTCTTGAAGGGTGAGATATTTGCAGTATCTCTGTACTTTTTCAGTTATCATGGTCATCTGCAGGATAGTAACTTTGGTGTACCGCAGTTTCAAGTGATGATACGTTGTCGAAGTTTGAAACAGAAATGTAACAACATCACTGTGCAGCCTGTCTCTTCTGTGAGTGAATGTGAAATTAAGCAGCCAGAAATTCCCAAAATGCTGCCAGACGCCTCGAGAGGGGCTTTCTCTGCCTTGATGTCCAGCTCTTGCCCTGTCCACTTCAGCAGGCTTTGAAGCTGCCTACAGGGCGAGAGAGAACCAGGCTGTTCAAATACAGCAGTATTTCACGTAACTAATACGGCTTTTCAGACTGAAACGAAGTTTAGCCAGCCACTTGAATTTACTCTCTGTGCTCAGCAGAAAGTCCTCATGGGCTTGACTTGCCTGGGCCAGGGGAGGGGATACCCCGCAAGAATGTGTGGAATTGGAGGTTGGAAAAAATATGCCCATCAAGCAGCATATTCTCCTGTTCTGAGTGGTTATCTAAATGCAAGTGATTTCCCAGGGCATCTGGCTCTGCACATGATCTAGAACAAATAGCAGAGGATTAATTTGCGTTTCAGAAGTGAAGGATTTAGCTATGTCTAGGGGAGACGCTGCGCAGGGGGGCTGCTGGGGGTAGCATTCCACTCTGCAAAGCACTTTCTGCTCAGAATTAGCATTCAGGCAATTAAATAGCTCAGCTGGCTGTGCAGGCTTAGCACTCTGAGCACTCAGCAAAGGTATTGGGGAAGAAAATGTGTTAGAAACTTCCTCACTTATCTGCCTTAATCTGTATGTTGTGTCTTTCTGCAGAGTTCAGTGTCTGTAATGCAAGCCTTGCAATTTGGACTTGGAATGTTGTCGATTAAATTCAGTATTAAAAAGGTAGCATTAAGTTAGACAAAGAAGTTGTAATTAATTGAATTAGTTTTTAAGCTAGTGTTGATTTATTCTTCTAAATAGTGTGTAGTTAGTGTTCTTTCTTCTTTCTCCCTTCTCTGACCCCTTGACCCCCTCGTCCACCCCATAACTTGGGAAACAAATTCTTATCTAAGTGTTGTTCGACCTTTCATGTTATTTATCAAAATAATCATCTCCAACTTATTTTCAAACCTTATTAAAACACGATTATAGTTAACACAGGGGAAACTGGCTGCTGCGAGCACCTCGGAGAAGTTTTAATTTTGAGCCAAACTCATCAGTCACCTTTCCAATATTAATAGCTTTCACTTACGTTTTGCTTGAAGAAGACAAGACTTTAGAAGAAAATCTTTAATATCCTTTATTTACAGTGCAGAGCATATCTTAACTGCCTTTGGAATATGTGTTGTTTGGAAGCATGAGCTTCTCAATCAGCAGCAACTGAATCCTGGGATTATTTTTTTTTTTTAGGCTTGGAAAAACATGAGTTTGTAGTGTACCTTTTCTTGTTCGTAACAGTTTATTTTGAGCTTCTGCTAAAGACTTGGTCTACCATCCAGCAACTTTGACACATCTGCTGAAGTGGCTTTATTTAAATAAAGCATTTTAAAATAATTTCTTCAAAAATACAAATTTGCCTTGTTTTCAGTAGAAATTGGAGATAGGAAAGGAAGTTACTGAAACTAGCACATTAATGATTATTAAACAATCTCTACACCATGATCCTGTCTCCTGCTGGCTTTCAAAGCCCACGAGCAAATTGCAGTGCAAAGTGTGGATGGTTACGCAGTTTATACCAAAATCTGTTTTCAGAAATAGTGGATAAATTGTGCAAAACTATCCTGTGCATCCCAACCATTACATTTCTGCCGTGACCCGGAGACTATGGAATGTCTATTCATTTGACTTATATTTTGGTTTAGTCTCTGAGCATTTTGTAGCTTCACTCTTTTTGTTGAACAAATGAAAGTCCTTCAAAATGTTGCTGGCAGTGTGTATGTGACTCCTTTCTATTTCCCTGTGTTGTGAAAGATGAGCTGAGAGAGGAGCTTCACTCATCTTAATCTAAATTTATTTCTGAGCATCTGAAAACACTGCAGCTCTGAACTTTGCTTTATTTTTTTCTTCAGGAACATCGCACATCCACTGAGAACTTGGAGCATGGCTATGAGCAACGTCAGTGACTCTGTGGTTCTGAGCAATGGCAGCATCTTGTCAAATGCTACCGGCCCAGGTGTTGCAGCTAGTGATGGAGATGTCATGGTCCAACAACTCCCATCCAAGGAAACACCAAGAACAAAAGCGAGTCCAAATGGCTGCCTGCAACTTAACGGTACAATCAAACCATCCTTTTTGCCTTTAGACAACCAAAGAACTCAGCAGATGTTGTCGCAATGCTGCCACCCCTGTCCATACCATCATTCTCTAAGTAGCCATAATAACAAGCAAGAATGTCATTCAGTGGTTGGCAGCTCAGCACCATCTCCTATGACTTCGTGCTGCATGCAGCCACATACTGAGTATTCAGCATCTATTTGCCAAAAACAACCCCCCATATATCAGCCTGCCTGCTGTCTTCAGCCCTCCCCGTCTTTCTGCCTTCACCATCAGTGGCCTGACCATTTTCAGCATCAGCCTGTGCAGCAACATATAGCCAGGATAAGGTAAGCAGATTGCATCATTTGTAGTTCTTGGTACGGTTAATGTTTTCCATAACTATTACATTTTCTTACAAAAGCAGAAGATCTAAAAGGAACGTGAACCAAATTTCTTCCCCAGTGTTTTTATAAGTTAATCTTTAACACATTACTGACTTCCCCCCGCTCCCCCCAGAAGAAACCAAGTCAGGAAACTAGTTCTGCAAGACTACATGAATATTCCTGAAGTGAATTAGTTCTTTCTTGAGGGGGAAAAAAAAAGGCTGTTTTTTCTTCTTGGGGATTGGTTTTCTTCTCAGAAGCTCGTTAACTCTTCTACAAGACACAATGTACACCTATACTGGGTGAAACAAACCAATGCAGAGCTAGGTAAGAAAACATGGAAAGAACTGATATGTCTGCATAGTCTAATCAAAACCCATATTTCCTCAAAAAATGATGCATTGAAACTACTTTCAACAATTTTCTTTGTCAGATCAGCTGGTTCAGTAAGTTACCCCCATGTCTTTTCGGTGTATGTATCTACTAAACTTTAGTTGTGCTTGGATTGAGAAATTTTGAATTGTTCCAGTTTTTAATCCTTTCTATCTTCCACTTTGTATGAACTTGCCTTTTTATATTTGTTGGCTTTGGTGTTCCAGTGACAGTAGTCCCAGCTATAGGGAGCAGCAATGACAAGGAAAATCTACAGCCTGCTGATCCTGGGCAAAATCAGTCAGTCCAAGACACAATTTCTAAATATCAAATTCCCCATTGCAGTAAGACACTTTAAAGCTTTTATGCAAGGTTTGGGGTTTTTTTTCTGAGTTGCAATTGGGCCAAACTGGATGAATTTTCTCTGGAGTAATAAAGTTGCCCTTCTCCCTGTCATCCAACAATCCTTGCTTGAGAGTTTGGAGCTACAAGTATTTCTTAGTCAGGTACAATTATTTTGTCTTGATGAAATGTATGAACTAATTTTATACTACTGAGAATATTAGATTAGGACAAATATGTAATATGGAAAAAGTCAAAGTGAATAAAGCTCTTTTCCTGAAGGTGAAAGCAGATGAGAATAAGGATAATAATACAAAATGCAAATCAGCTTTCCCCGGCCAGTTATTCCTCTTATAAATGGAAAAAATCTTAGTTGTTGGAACTGCTTAGTCAGACATGTTTTTTTCCACCCCATACTTGTTAAGTAAAGATGAAAACTTTTATATAATTTTGTATGCAGAGGTATACAGGAGGTTGAGCCATTACAGAATCCATCAGTCATACTTTTCGAATTGTCAGAATGGGTGCACTAATTTTGCTGTTTTTCTCCCTGCGCAGCAGGACTCTTCAACTTCATCTGTATTCCATAGCTTTGAGGAAGGGAATAAATGTGATCCATAATCTGGTTTTCTGCTCTTATTCTAGAAAAAAGATCAGTGAAAAGTTCTTCCAGTTATGGTAAAAAAATGTTTTCCTTGGCACTTCAGAAATACAAAAAACTGTTTGAACTGCTATGATGGGGATTTTGAGCCAAGATGGGTTTTTTCATCTTGCACTCCCTCACCGCGGTGTACATTTGTACATATATGTACATAAATTATAAATAATCATTTATGAATAAATGTTTGTCTTGATGTTAGCAATCAAAATAAGTATACAGTCTGACCTTTAAAGCACCTGTACTTATTTACTCAGCTATATGTGTTGGCATACCCTATGTATCCCTATCAAGTGATTACTCTTTCATTTCTGGAGTTGCTTCTAGCTAAGGCAACTGAATTTTCTCAGCAAGAAGATATTTGCAATATGCCTTATAGGTCAGCAAATCAAACGAGTCCATCTGCTAAAAGACACCTAGCTTCTGGTTGCGGTTACCTGTTCTTTTAGCTCTAAACTTAGGGTAAATAGGACTGAGGTGCCATGTCATGTTGGGGAAGTTGGACTACTTGTGCGTTTGAACTTCTTAGATTGGCTGTGGCTGCATTAATGGAAAACGTGTACATTTCTATTGCTTGTGTTATTAGCATGGAACCAAAGACTGCTTTTCCTTCTGAATAGTCGGCGAGGTGTGTCTAAATGTAGTAGTCTCCCATTGTGTTTTAAACCTAGTTTATCATACTGGGAGGCCATTGTCAGTGAAGACCTGTTGGTAGATGGTAAAAACAGGGAGCAGCTGAATGCAGCCTTGTGGGTGGATGGATATATGCTTAGGAAGAAGCAAACTGTCTTATTTGTAGTTACTGCAATGCTAAAGAGAATAGGTGATACATGTATCTTCATTTTTTACATGCTCAAATGACTTTCTGTACACAGAAGAGTAACGCTTGGGTATGCGATATTTTTGCATGATCTTTGTTCCACACTTCAATTTTACTGCATTTTGAGCATATAATCTGCACAACAGCTTCTTCTCCAGATATTTTTCTTACAAGGCTAATTGGAAATCATCCAACATGCGCATGTTTTAACAGGATTATTTAAAGTGCAGGTTCTCATATGATACATTAATTAAATTCACTGCGTAGTCAAAGTAGCTTTCATTTTGGTTCTTTGTATTTTTAAAAATGCATTCAAATATTGTTATAACTTTAAGGTGGGGGGAAGATGTGATTAGATAGAGTGGGGCAAACGCTTTTTGCAAACTGTGGCTAATGCGTACAGCTCTGGGCAGGTAACCAATTGTTTCAGCACGACAGGTTTTGTCAGGTTTTGAAGCCCAAGGCTTAACGTTTGTCAGTGACCTAATATTAAAGGAATGTGGCTCTGGTATATCACTGCAGATTGAAGTGTATAAAGAAGACAGATTGAAATAATGCCACACTTGTCCTATCGTCTTAAACCTGGCTGGATCTGGAATTTTGTAGTGTGTTCAGCTTTGAAGTTTAAACTAAATTACATGGAAATGTCATTTATACACTGTAACTTGAATGTCTGTGCAACTGGAAATTTGTTTTGGATTGGTGAAAAAGGCTTATAGCAGAAAAGAAAATATTTTTAGTGGTTGGTGGTGTACAATATGATTATGGCAAAAAAATCTGTTGTAAAAGTAGGTAAAATAGGTCCACTGTTGGTCATAATGATTCTGATGATTTTTAGATATTTTTCTGAGGCTGGAAGATCTTGAGCAAAGTTTTTCATGGTATTTTGTGTATATACTTAAGACTTAGTTCATTCAAACATGTCCATACCTCTTTTTAGTGGGCATAGTATCTTGACCACAAAGACACTCCTTGGGAAATTCCAGCCATCTCCATATCAGAATGTGATTATCTGGGGGCTTGATTTGCTTTCTGACAAACAGTTTCCAAACTTACCTGTTTGGAGCGTGTTATGCTTAGTTTTTCATTTCAGGTATTATTGGAAGACTTTTTTTTCTACCCTGCCCCTTTGGAGGACTCATGTTGAAGTAACCCTTTTTGTCTGAATGCACTTATGTATCTCAAGATACCTGTGGGGCTTAGGGCCACTTGGGTGGTGGGTAGTTATTGCCTTTCCTTTGCTGCCATCTACTTCTGTAATAGTCAGCAACCTTCACCAAGTAGTCAGTAGAAATGAAGAAGAACCGCCAAGTAGGGCTGTTAATCTGAAGAAGTGGAAGAAGCACAAAGAGTGATGCTTGACAACTGGAAGCATCAAGTTAGGAGTCACTAGGTAAGAGTAAAACTATACAGCCCAGCAGCATGTGTAGTGCAATGAAAGTAGGATAAAATAAATAATGAAGGGTTGCATACTCTAGCAGAACTAAAAGCTACAATAAATAAGTGTAAAACCAGAAAACTCTTTAAATCATTCCTGGTATTGTTCAAAATCTATTCTTTATATAGGAATGTGTGCATGTAAATAGGAGCAGAAGAGGAAGAACGTGCAGAGATCATTCAGTAAGTTGTCTCAGGGTTGTGGAAGGCATGGGGTAACAGTGCTGTGCATGGCTCTTGTCTCTGGTACCAAATTGAATTGCTTCTTTCAGACTTGTATGTGAACTTTTGAATAGGAAAACACCAGTTAAAAGTTATCAGTATCCTTGCTAATCTTGATGCTATTCCTTTTGGAATCTCTCTTTGGTGATACAATTTGGAAAGCTGAGGTCTGTCGACTTGGAAACAAAAGGTTGGGGAGAAGAGGTTAGAGAGCTGCAAAAGAGCTGATGTTACTGCTGATAAGGAAACTGTGCCAAATTGCCAGTGCGTGTAGTTCTTGAGCTTCTGCAATATTGAACCAATAAATCCATACAAGTACTCTTTGCTTGGAGCAGACCTGCTCTATATCACCTACCATTATTTACATTTCAAGACTACAGTCTTAATGCTTTTGACTAAAGCAGGTAAGTAGAGAACAGTTCTGAAAAGTGTTTGAATTATCTCTGGTAAAAAAGACGAGATAAAAAGACATGTAAGATGATCTTTGCATGACTGTGCAGTTGTCTCAAGCTAGAACATGAAAAGAAAATCAGTTTTAAAGCCTCACAGAGTCATTAATCTGCTTAAAATTTAAGACTTCGGGATATATGTAAATTACTCCTCATCCCTTACCAGGCTAGTATGGAGGTTTTAGCTCCCAAAGCTTGGATAGTTTGAACTGCTGGATTCAAAATTTTTGCTTGCTAGGCCAATTTATATTTTAAGCTTAAGGCAAAAACCATGGTACTTCAGAGTCAGGAAACTGGTAAAGCGTTAATACCTCCAGACTTGCTGTACATCTTCCTTTCAGTTATATTTAAGCTGTCTTTTGAACTGTTTTGGCATTGCAGATTTATGTGACAGTCCTGGGATTCTGAGTTCTGCTGTATCTCAGAATGTTCTGTGCCACACACTGTTTAAACAGTATTGTGGATATATTTGAATACTTACACTTTTAATTAATACTTTAAAAAGGAGATTTATAAAAATGAAAAAGCTGTGAAGTGAGGATAGAACATTATAGCTGCCTCTTACCCATTTTATATTTTCCTTCTAGTTACTTGGCATAAAGATTAGAAGCAGAAAGAAATAAAAAGCTCTTGTTTTTTCAAAAAGCAAGGGAATGTTTGCCAAATACCAGTCTTAATAACAAGACTTTGTTATGAAACAGCTCCCTGCTTGAATTCCAGGAAAAGGATAATTGTTATCTAGTACATTCTGCATGGCTTGCCGAGCTGATTATACGTATACATGTCTATACAATATTTTCAAATATTCTCATTTCAGCAACATTAACTGTTCACAAGAACTCCTACATGGAGTTTTTTAAATGGAGTGTTTTCCATCTATATAAATATTTTTCCATTTTGGAAGTTGTTAGCTTCTGCTGTATTTGATGCATTAAAAAGATACTTTTGTTTTTGCTTTTTATATGGAATGTGTACTAATGTTTTTTGTACAAAATACTTATGCATATACTGCGTTATAATGTAATAAAAGAGGCTTACTCCTCCTAGGAAGATTAAAAATAGATATCTTTAAAAAAAATCCTTTAGGTCAGATTTTTGAAGGTTGTTTCTGAAACTTTTTATCCACCTTTAGCCACTAAAAGGCAAAAGCTGTTACCATCATTTCATGTAGCGTTCAGGATGTTCCAAACATCTTGATTTGTTCTGTAGATCAGGAGTTCCTGTGTGTTGGTAATTTGTATGGAAACAGTGCAAATTCTGACTTTATTCTCATTTAAGCCATTTATTCCGTGCTAAAATAGGAATCCTTTATCCAATGGCTTCCCGAATGAAGAGGCTAGAGGCACATGGGAACCACAAACTAGATGCTGCTTTTCCTGTTCCAGCATTAATAGCCCCATGGTATACTTGGGAGCCTTGATGGAGTTGAGAAAAGGAAAGGGAATGTGTAGCAGTCTCGTGCATCCTTCCGAATCTGAGCCCAAATGTGAGATTCTCTTTCGTGCATGTGTGGAGGAAGAGCTCTCCCTGTGATCAAACAAATGAGCCGGGTCTGGTTTTTTTTCTCAGAAATAATTTTTCATGGCAGTCAGTAATTTGAGCTGTGCTTTCTCATTTTTACTCATTTGACTAATTTTTACTTTGTCTTACATTATCCCTGAGTGTGATACCTTAAGAGGTTTATTCTGGTTTTATTAATTCATTACCCTTCCCATGATGATTATTATGCATTGTTGGCTATGCAGACAACATGCTGCACTTGCTATTGCCCTTGCACAGAGCTGAAAGCAAAGAGCTGACACACAGAGACCAGGATACAAATAAAAAAAGCCATTTATAATTCAGTGGCTGACCAAATTACAAATAACATGCCTAGAAAAATATTAAGTGCACTTAAAAAAAATTTCCCTTATTCATCAGGCAATCCAAGGGATTTTTGCAGGCTTTTAATTGTACTAATTAAGCATTAGTATTTGTCTAGACTTCCGATTGCTTTGAAGCAAGCATTTTTTTGAAGCAATAGGAAAAAGGGACTTTGAAGGTTCCTGCTCTGGTCTGAGTGCAGCTGAGTACCAGCCTTGGCCATATTTTGACCTTTAGTCTCTGCCATTTAGAAGCTCCAGATTCTGTGTGTGCTTGAAGATGAATTTCCCATGCCCTGTGTCTCTCACCTTTCCTTGAACAGAAGAGCTAGTACTTAACTAGCAATCTGCTGGGCCTTTGAACTGTAGTCTTCGGAAGATGTAAAGCTGATAATGTGAGGGACATGGTAAAAAACATGGGTCCTTTCTTTTGTACTAAATTGACTGGAAAACCAGCATCAGCTGTGTTCATTCCTGAAAAGGAGTAATTGGTGTGGTTTTTGAGATGACTTTTAAAACTGAGCGCTTAAGTACAGGTAATTAGGAAAAATAATCATGGCTGAACAACAAGAATGATGGCGGTTTATTGGAATGCTTTGACCGCGTATAGTTGTTCTCATGCACTTTTAAATTAATAGGTTGTAGTAAGGTTCAAATGTGAAACAAGAAAACACTAGACAACAAAAAGCAAAATTATAAACTACACATGGCCAAGTGACCTCATCTTCAGCACTCTTAAAGAGGTGGGCTTTGAAAGATTTGGGTATTGCTACTTAAAAGTTTTCAGTCTTCTTCGTGATGGGGGGGAAAGTGCAGAAAGAGGAACATAGACTTTGGAAAGCCGTTTGTAAGTTACTATAATTCTCTGTCTCTCTAGCTCTTTCCAGAATCACTTGTCTTTCCTCTCTGATGATTTCAATGTTGTCTTCATCTCCTAGTAAGTAATAATTGATGTACATGCTTTTAATTATAGTCAGTGGTGCCTGAACAGTAAAACAAAACAAAAAACCCCAAACACAATGCAAGAGGGAAATACAGAGGGCACCTGAGCAATTTGGCATTAATTTTGCTACACTGAGATTTCTGCCACGATATCTGCTGAATAAAAAAAAAATAATTTATCTTAAAGCTTTGACCGTCAATGCAAAATAGAAATGAGATGGTGCCACTAACAGATTAGTACAAGTAAGGGAAGGTACAGGTAGAAATCCTGATCATACTTCAGATAGCCTGGCTCATCTATTAGGAAATAAGTTTGGGTTTGGGTTTTTTAATATCATCATAAATAGATGAATGTACTGGACTAGCAAATCTGCATACATCACTTCTCCCACTTTTACAGTATTTTCTGTGATGTTAATGGGATACCTCCTCACAAAATTCTTGCGTTCCATTTCCAGTTTGTAGGATGTTTAGTTCATTCAGTCAAATGTGTGAACTTTGCTAACTTTTTGCTGAACAGCTTTGACTATATTAAATCTGTTTAATCTTGCAGTGCTTTTTTTGAGTCTTAGTTACAATACTGAAAGCCTTTAAATCTTCAGTAAATATTCCCTTTTTTTGCTTGCTTCTTACTGAGCAAACAACAAATTTAATCTCAGGACATACAGAAGCTGGTGTTGCATTATATATGTACAGTTTTTCATTTGTGTCAGCATATGCTAAAGAGCCTTCTTAGTATAATTGCTTGCTAAATCCCTTTAAATCTTTTAATTGTGTTGAATATACATACAGTTTATATAATTAAAAAAATTATTACATTCTAAGTGACTAAATGCACAGACATCGGAACAGCAGCTCAACAGCAAAATGCATGTTCAAAGTGAAATACTTTGCTTTTAAAATTTAGAAATGAGAAATTCAGAACAAAATTGCTTAATAATAGTATTTTCACTTGCTGCAAGAGGTCGGATACATATAAAGATAAAAACTAGCATTTGTCCCTGTACTCAGTCTGATAATCTGGAGAAATTATTGTAATCTATCTTCAAAAAAGCTCTCTGGTCAAAGGAGGTTTTCTGAGAGCAAAAATGAACCCCCTGGTGACTTACATTCACAAACTCTTACATCTGCACAGGAAGGAAGACTGAAGCATGTACCAGTTGAAGCGTGATATGTGACAGCCTGAAGTCTCCCTACTCCAGAGTCAAACTTGCATATGCTTACTGTCAATCATTAATGGCTAATAAAAACACGGATTTCAGTCTTTGTGGAGAAATACCTTGATAAAAATAGGTGCTCTTGTACATCTCTTTCATTTTCTTTGGTAGCGTGGGATGGAGTTTTTCTTGTGTGTATGTTGTGATTTCTTGGGTCATGTTAATTTCCTGTCTGTCAGAGAAATACAAGATGTGACCATGACCTTGCATTGCTCCATTCAACTGGGAAGTGTAATAAAACCTGCTTTGAAATAAAATATTTCTAAGGAAGGAACTTTTTGCCAGTAAAAATGCTGAAAACTACTCTAGTCATCATTTAAATCCCAGAACGTATCTATTAATTTCACTGTAATTACCAAGAAAAGAAAAAAGACTAATGGTTTTAGACTTGTGAAGGATCTTGAAATAATATTAGTCTGCTCCAAATTAGCTGTTGGCTTGTTTTCAAATAATGATTCATGGTGGTATTTTACTAAGCCTTTTTTATTGTCTTGAATAGTTCAGAACTTTTGTTTAACTTGCCAAACAGTGCTCTATGTGGTCCTGCCCTTAGTGCTTCAGAAGTTAAAGAAATATACATATATTTATATATAGCTTCAATTAAACTTTTTGAAGAAGCGTGTACTTTAAATTATGTGTAAAATCTGCCATTTAAATCTGGGACAATCCAGTTTATGTTTGATGGCAGTTTTCTTATTGACAGCTTGAGAACTGTGTTTAAAAGTGGCTACGCTCATTAGGGAAAGAAGAATACAAGAAAAATATTTCTAGGGTGTATATTACTTGGCTCCTTCATATGCTGTCAGATTTTCCTACAGAGAAGATGATTTAATTCCTGTTCAAGGGAACCAAGTAGACGCTATTAAGGAAAAGAGCCAGCTTTCCTAGTAGTTGATAATATTTAGTCAGTTGTTGAAGATGAAAGAGGGAAGGCATTAGGAACCAGTATTGCGAAAATGAGTTTCAAAGGAACCTTAAACTGAAGACTTAAGTAAATCCTAGGCTTCTGCGTGTATGCCATCCACATGGAGCAATGAGGAAAAGAGGAGGAAAAACCCTCAACAAACCTCAAACCTTGGAGATGTTTATAGGAGCATTTCAGTTGCAAGTCATCTGTATGTTATACATTTATTGAAGTTTTAATTTGGGCATATAACAAATTGTACTGGGATAGAAGAGACTTCCAGTTGGAAAGGACCTACAACGATCGTCTAGTCCAACTGCCTGACCAGCTCAGGGCTTGACCGAGTTAAGGCATGTTATGGGCATTTTCCAAATGCCTGTTAAACACTGACAGGCTTAGGGGCATTGACCACCTCTCTAGGAAGTCTGTTCCAGTGTTTGACCACCCTCTCAGTAATGTTTCCTAATGTCTGCTCCAAACCTCTCCTGGTGCAGCTTTGAACCATTCCCATGTGTCCTATGGCTGGATCCCCAGGAGAAGAGAGCAGCACCTCCCTCTCCACTTCCCTTCCTCAGGAAGCTGTAGAGCATGATGAGGTCGCCCCTCAGCCTCCTTTCCTCCAAACTAGACAAGGCCAAAGTCCCTAGCTGCTTTTCATAGGATGTTCCTTCCAGCTCTGGTGCTAAACTTCTCCAAGTAACTTCCAACTGAAAATACAGATGTATAGGATGTCAATATGATTACATTGACCTTTTCCCATCTCTGCTGAATTAATGGAAACATAGTTTCCTCTTGTATGGTGGCATGAGCCAGAAGTTTGTGACTGGGAGATGTCAAAGTTACTCGTTACTTTTTCAAAGTAGGTTATTAAATTTTATATTGATTTCAAAGCAGAAAGGAAGTGAGCAAAACCTTGGTTTTAAGTATATACGGTTTGCCACTGGTGTTCAAGCTGTCTGGTTTTACCCAGCGTGTATGCTGTAGGTCAGTAAAGCATACACTTTTTATGCTGAATTTAGGTGAGAGAGAGCAAGAATCACTCAGTGATTTTCTTATTAAAAACTTCCCTACAATTGCATTCCTTGCAGAAAGGCAATGTTATTTGCTCATACTGGCTGTGAACAGAACAGATCTCAGTTGGAACTGAAGAGGTAGGTGAGACTACAAGAAGAGCAGACAAGAACCTTTATAAAGCTTGATATCTCAACAATAAAAATGTGAATTGATGTCTATAATACAGTTGCCAAATAGCATATTGATTTTTGGTGTCTCTACTACAAAACTTTCATTTTGCTTAATTTTATGCAAAAGAATAATAGTAGCAGAAATAGTTTGGAAGTATAAGGTTAAGCAAAACTGCAGCATTGAGATTTCACGCTTTTTAATGGGATGAAATATTAGTTAGTTGGAGATCATCTCACCCTGATGATCTAGAGATTAAAAAAAAATCCTTTTGGATTGTTCCTTGACACTTCATGTGGGAAAGAACATGAAAATTCTTTGCATTTTTGTTGGTTTCAATAAAACCTTAAAAAAAAGCAACTTAGCAGAAAACTGAATTCTCTGTCATCTTTACAACATCCTTCTGTTGTGGGTTGTCGTATTCTTCCTTTATAGATGTAAACAAGCTAAGTGCAGACAAATACAATAAACTACATGTTTAAAAAACATCTAAGGGAGAACTTATTATTGGAGTCAAGGAAAACTGCATCATAGCAAAAAATTAAATTTGGAGGCTTGTAAAAAGTTGTTTGGCAACTTAATCTGTTGGATTTGTTTTCTGAGTGGTTCTAGTGATTGTTAAAATGAAAAAGCACATAGGTGTTATGTCTGATACAGCAGCAAAAGCTAGCTTGATATTTAAGAGCAATTCAAATTGTTCTCACGGGTCAGTGACATTCTGCAAACATGAGGATTTTCTTCCTCTGCAGGGATTTAGTTTGTATTGTATGTTCTAATGCAAGATGTACAATATGATGCATATCTCATTCTGTCCTGCAGGGATTTAGCTTATCCTTGAGTGACATATATATCCTTGAGTAATAATGACAAAAAGCTATGTTTTATCACTTCTTGTAACCAGATCTACCAACAAAGGGAATACTTTCCCTCTGGCAGAGTAAAGCATGGAGGTTAAACACCTCATGATCCTTGGACAGGAGAATCTTTATATTGATTTGTTTGGGGTTTTTTTTCCCCAGTAAGTTCAGCTTTTTATTGTAAGTTAACATTTTTCCTTCAAGTGATTTTTTTTTTTTTTATATGAAAAGAAAGAGGGAAGAATTAGTTTTTCTGCTATTGGCTTTTTAATAATTTTTTATTAGTATGTTTAGATGTCTGTGGTGTACAGAGTGCTTCAAAAAGAAGATATAATCTGTGACCTAAAGAGTACACTTTCAAAAATACGCTATGTATTTTTATGAACGTGATGTTATTTGTATCAAGAGAAATAATTCATCCCTCATAAGAATGCATGAGGAAAGTAGAATTAAGGTTATGGAAGACTGTTCGTGTTTGTCCATACTGCCAGAAAGTGAAGGTGTTACAGATCTACTGCAGTGTCTACAATTTTCATTTATTCTGGACCCTGTTTTGCTAGACCAGTTGTCACGATTGCTTCTGCGTTACCTGCAACACTATTGGTGATTGCTTTAAATCTCTGTGACAGCTGCTTTATGATAAGTAATTGTAAGCTATACATTTATTTTTCGAATATTGTGCAGCTCAGTGCCAAAATTAAGGTCACCAGCCACCTGACCAGTTAGTTTTCTCTGAATGGTTGTTTGGAACATTGAGGTTTTTCCTAATCTGTCAAGTTTCTGTCAGGAACCATTTCCGTGCTACACTCGTGTCTGGGTTTGAGCCCTGAAATTATGGTTGGCTGTCACTGTTCCATGCTCACTGATGTTTGGATATGATCTCAGCTGGATTTGCTAAGAGATCACATTTATCAAGTCAGTACTTCCTCATCCAAGACCAGTTCCTTCAGTGAAGTAGGGAAAGTGGTTGCAAAGACTGGTCCATACCTTTTTGAGATGCTTCTAGTCCAGTCAGCTGGTGGTTCATAGTAAACTGTTTGGTGGCAGGCAAGGCTGAGTGCTTCTCACTAAATGCTTCCTCAGTTAGTGCTGGCTCCAGCTGGGAGGTGGTACCTTGCAACCAAGGCTGGAAGCTAGCTCAGCTGAAGCAAAGCGTCAGAGTCAGCTGGGTATTGCTGCTGAGAGTGCACCTTCTGCTCCCCTGGAATGAAACACAGGAGAAGCACCTGTACTGGCAATTCCAGATTTATCCGTGATACTGTCGGTTGTTTCCTTATGCCTTAGAAAAGGATGTAACAATCCCAGGCAGTGCCTCCTAGTGCCCCATGTCAGGGTGGTAGCACCACAGGTGTTAATTTTAGCTCAAATTCTAACTGGTTTGTTGTTCCTCTAAGGAGGTAAGCGGAAAAGCCCTTCTACATCCAAGCTCCAGTCTCTACATCTGCATGCTCTGGAATAGAAAATAATTCCATCTAAGTGGCATGAAATAAATCAGAAATCAAATGTTTAGCCAGGGAAATACCCAGAATTATAATAAGAATGTAAAATATTTTAATAAGGTATTGTTTGGATAAGTTAGTACAAACATACGTTTTGAAATGTATTGATGCTTTTAAACTGATGTTAAAAAAATAATAATTACTATCATTGAAGGCAGGAATCCTGTTCAAAATCATATTAGTATTCTTTCAACCTTTTAGCTGATTGATAGCTACTAATACTTTTCTAAAAGGCTGGCTGCTGTACAACAGAAAACTCTCTTCAAAACACAGCCTGTTTTCCTAATTTTCTGTTTCATGGCTATCTTCTACAGGGTTTCTTGCACCTGCTCAGGAAGCAGCTAGCATTGATTCCTTGTGGTGCGAGGCAAAGGGGGTTACTTAAATTGATACCTTTCTCACGACTGAGGTTTGTGAAGAAAGACTGCAAAAGAATGTTTTGGAATATCTAGATAGTTTTATTGTCCTCTGACACATTCAGGGTTTTATTCCCCTGAAATGCATTAGACTCATGAAACAAATATACTGCAAAGGCAGTAAACCATCCATAGTATTATTATTAAGTGTTAACTTGGCTTGGAATGGTCCCAAGCTGAGTAACATGTTTGTGAAGCGTTGTTTTGTCCAGGTGATTGTAATGTACAGGTGACATGAAGTTCATAGGACTGGATTTAGTAATACTTATGATTCCCAAAAGCTTTCCATTGTGACTCTTGAAATTAGGACCAAACTGCCCTCCCTGTTACACCCATGCCAATCTATTTAACTTTCATGAGAAAACTCATTCAGTGCTGTAACTGAAAGGAAGTTTTGGTTTCGCTGGGAACCTGAAGCAGGATGGGGCTGAGTGGCATGCCATGCCACCCTTCAGGAAGCTAGAGCACGAGTCATTGTCATTCTCGGACTGAAAAATACATAAAGCAATAACATTTTTGTGTACGTGTGAACTGCCCCCATTCCAGTTGGTATATGTGCCAAGGCACGAACGTTTTCTGTTACCTCACTGTTCAAAATACTGGTTGAAATGCTGAGGTTGTGTTTATTTAGGCTGGAGAGGTGAATGTTAGAGCTGTAGTCATCCAGTCCAAGCTGGTGCCGTGATCCATCCTGCTGATACTCTTGTTACTTCCTACAGTAAACTTTCAGATATTATACCAACACTTTCTAAAAACACCACTCCTCCTTTTCACCATGTTGCACAGATGGATGCTGGTCAATCAAATGTATTTCATTTGAGAAACATCTGGGGTTTTTAACCAATTTGTATATCTTTATGTCGTTCCTAATTGTATGATGCTGAACCTAAATTCACCATTAGGAAAGGACAGGATGAAGTAAATCATCTGTTGAATAGGTGCTGAGGATTGCAGTAAGTGGTGGTAGAATAGAGCCCGTCCTTTTCTTCCCCTTTCCCTTCTCCCCCTTGGTGCATAGTATGTGTTAGATTTTAATCAGTGACTGTAATTTATGTAATAACTTGGTTGTGCTAGTCTCGTCACAAACAACTGCAATTGTCACTTTCTGCTATCAAACCTGTGAGAACTAAGTACGGAGGTAATTTAATACACAGATCAGCTTGGCTTTTGTCCCAGCAAAATAATGGAATTCACCATTTCTTTCTCATGAAAACTGATGAGGATTTTTTTTTTTGTCTAGACTTATTTTAGAGGTTAGTGGTGTCACTTAAATGAAAATGTAATACTTCAAAAATTAGATACAGCAGCATTAATTAAGTGGGAAAGATCTGGTTTTGCCATGCATTTCTGTATTTTAGGGCATAACTAAAGAATTTTTTAGGCATAAATTTCAGGGATAACTTTTCCTATTGACCAATATAATAGAGCCATCACAACAGCTGCAAGGGATTGGTTACACTGCTGGAATTCACCCGGGTGTACACAGGTTTTTTTAATGCATGCTTTTTGAAACAAAACAGTTTGATGGCAGGTGTGACCTTTAACCCTCCCTAACTTTGAAGAGCTTAATCATCATCATTTGTTCAGCACTGAATATATTTTGCAGGTGGAGGAAACAGAGGGAAATGTAGTTTGGTTTTGCTTGGAAAGGGGGAGAATAAGGGATGGCTGTGTTGATATGTTTTACCCCTTTTGTGTAAACCAGATTAGGCAAAGTTAATTTTTTGAAGGTCTATCTAAAATTTTAACGTTCCATTGAGAAAATCTGTGTTGCCCTACAGTTACATGATCGAAAGAGTAAAGCTTGAAGAGAGATTTAAAACATACCCATCTACTAAGATTTTGCATGCAGAAGGGGTTGGGAGAGCTGTGGAAAGAGTAAGTGTGTACAAGAAGATCCATTGAGAAGCTACCTGCATCATCCCCAGAGCGTTACCGATTACACGTCGGGCCTTCCCAGAAAATGTTTGTCTTGCCAGCTTTTTGAGAACTTCAGATGAGGTTCTGTACCTCGCTGTCTGAGCAAACCATCGTATCTGGGGGGAGTGCACAGTGATGCGGACATGGTGCCCCGGGTGAACCAGCTAATCCTTCACAGAGTCATGGCGATCATGGGAACAGTCGTACAGCGTGATGGATGATGTGGATAGCAGTGCTGGCAGCCCATGCAGAGGAAGAGTTGCCTCTATGGGGGTTAATTCTCAATTAAAACACCTGTTTTTGTTTTTGTTTCTCCAACCATGTAGATTAACTTTTTAAAAAAAAGTGCGTACTAAAATTGACAAAGTCTGGAAGGCAAGTTTGTCTGCCAATATAAACTGGAATCCTCATATAAACCTTTGTACAAGTCAGCGTAATTACAAAGCTTATACTAATTGTCCTTGGGTATGCGAAATAGTTGTATGATGTTGTTGCTCATGGTAGGGTTTGTTATGACACAGATGAAAACAGGACTCGCTGTCTAATCAAGAGAAGTTGGTTCAGTGGTTGAGGCTGCAGATAGGATGGCGAGCAGTCCCCTGAGCCTGCCACAACTTCTTTTCAGCCTCAGGCAACTTACTGTTGCAAAGTAATTTCAGTTTATTTGGGTTTCTGTACATTTTAGCTACTGATGAGTCTGTTGTTGTGGTGGTACCAGAAGTTTTTGGCATCAGTTGTGAAATTGGGTATGTTCAGTTCCTCTGAAAGTCAGATTTATGTATCTTGGACTGCAGTCTGAAGGTTGGTGACGTTTCATAAATTTCATCTTAATTTTTGTGGCTGGATTTAACAGAAGATCCTTGTCTGTACATTTCCTTAATCTTTTGACTTACTGCAGCTGCAGATCAGTTATTTTGTTTTACTACTCCTTTTCCTCCAGCTTTCTCATGGCTGCAAGGAGCAATTTTTACTATGTACTACCTACAGGCATGCCCCAGTTAGCGACTCTACTGCTTTATTGGGTTGGGGCATTTCCAGACAGCAGTGAATTACAGCTGATAGAAATTTGCTTTTATACAATTCTGATTACTTAAAACAGTTAAATTAAAATGGTTTTGTATTTCTTGAGGATATAGATATAATAGCTTTATATTTCTTGATGGAATGTTCCATCATAGTTATAATTGTGCTATATTGCTTGAGACACACCGTGAATGAAGATGAAGAGTAAAAGAGGGCTCAGCATGAGTGTTTAGCTTTGCGAGTTTAATTTGTTTTTTCATCCTCCCTGTCAAGGAAAGGGGTAATAGGAATGGTCACCATTATATTATTCTGTGCTGTCAATTATGTTTTCATCACCCTTTTGCTGTCATGTTAGCTAGCAGTGCTTTGAGTATGGCCTGTTGCTGTGTTAAGAGCTGATTTGCATTGGGTTGTACTGTTTGTTCAGTGTAACAAAGCATTCTGTTTCAGAGGCTCAATTTTACATGGATTATTTCCCCTTTATAGTTGCTCTGAGTTAGAAATGGATACAGTCTAAGAGTACTCACACCCAGTGCAGGCATGGTTGCAGCTACCTTGATATGATTATGCCAGAACATTTTGGTTCTCCTGGACAAGAATTTCATCCCAGTATGTCGATTCTTATGTTTAAAGGACAGCAGATCTCATTTCTCAGCACTGAATTAAACTTCAAACTTTTGTGAAACTCTGCAAGGAGTCTGAAGTTTAAACTGTTTCTCCAGCGGTGCGAGAGCATGCACATCTCCTTCAGAGACCTCAGTGTGGAAATATTGAGTGATCTATTTTATGCAAGCAGCTGTTTCTTAACTCATTGTTTCTTTGCCTTTTTAAAGAGGTAATGTTAAGTATGTCCTTGGTGGTAAAAGTAAAGTAAGTCCATAACCTAACTGAAGGTGTAGTATGGTTACATCTTTTGTGTGATTCTATGTCGCATTCATAGACAGGAAAGTCTTGAAAGGACTTGCAGATTCTTCATGGGATTTTTTAAAAAAGTGGAATTTATGTGAAATTTACTGATCCAGTAAACAAAATGCAGTGCTCACTGAAAAGCAGCAGATAAGAATAATTTGCATGTGGGTTTGCTATCTCCTCATCAAAGTAATATTGTTTATATTAGATATTTTAATAAATAACAAAAACTTGCATAGAAAAGTTATTCTATATAGGAACCTCCTGTCATTCTGTTTCTGGTGTTATGGCAAGATAAAATTTATGGCCAAAGTTAGGTTTTTTTGTAACGGAATTACGACTGGTGGTTAAGGTTTGTGAATTGCAATGTCAGAACACGATGTTTTGGTTGTCTGTTCTCATCACATGCAAACTTTGTAATGATTTTCAGTGGTACTGATTTTTTATCATGTTAGTTTATTTGGTCTCTTGTTGAAAACTGGAAAAGCTTCTGGAATAATAATCCCAAAAATCAGCTGCATAAAATTCCACTTTTGAAAATCCAGCTGTCTTTGTAGCTGTAATTATTCTCTGAATTACTTGTTTGCAAAGACTCAATTGAATATGATTGTATGCCTTTTAAGATTATTCATATTCTAAAATATATAATTTTTGTAATTTTGCTTATCCATGTATGGGAAGAATTAAACAAATTTGCACATGCATGTATATTTCATATATTTTCAATTACTCTCTTTTTTTCCCCTCCTTCCAGGCCAGCCAGACCATTCAAGTTACCAAAAAGGTAAGGTCTAGTACTGTCACACATGAGGTTTGCAGAATCATAAATGCAATCAGTTGGTGGCAAAGCTGTGCCTCCCCATATAATGCAAGAGTACGGAATACTCAAGAAAAATAGTAGACAAGCAAATTAAAGCACATTTTAAAAGAAAAAAGATATTTCTTTATGCAGTGGGTTGTGAATTTCTGTAACTGCCACAGGAGACTGTGGAGGCATCAGCAAGTTCAAACGTTTAGAAGACTGGATCTAAAATGGCTTCCTAAATAAATACTGAAAGACAGAGCCAGGGACAACTCTTTAGCATACTTAATGACATGTCTATGAAACCTGGAGGAGCAGGAAGGAGGTAGACCACAGAAGGTGGCCAAACTCACATACTCTGTTTATGGAGAGGCAACTAGTTTCTCCATAAATACTGGTCCAGAATTTTAAAATCTTATGCAGATTTCCATGTTCCTTGTTTTCATATATTTGATGGCATTTTTTTATTACAACCCCATGCCGTTTTCGTTGTGTGTATGTACACTGTCTGCACAAGCATAAAATCTCTGCAACTTGGTACCTACCTTCTTGATTAAGGGTTATTGTGAGAAGTAGCTTGGTTATATCATCAACAATGATACAACAACCTGACAGAAAAGTTCAGAAAATGTCATCATAATGATCTTTTCTTCTTCCTAAAACCAGAAACCTTATGCAATCGGGAACACTAAATTTGGACTGTATATGCTCTGAAAAATGGCAGGGTCATAGAAAACAACAGAGCAACTGTTACTGCATCAGTAATAGCAACAAGAAACCATCTCAAATCATTAACAACGTAATCCACCTTTAGGATTTGGTTTCAGTAAGGAAGAGGCCTGTTTGCTAAGTGGCTGTTGTTACATAAACCTGTGTGTTAATATGAATTCAGTCACACAAGTACCTATTGCTCGTAGTGACCTCTTCATGGAAACTCTATGTTGTATGTTTCAGTCTCTTTATGTGAGACTGGATAGCAGTTCAACCTGGGTATGTCTGCATATAGGTGCTGAATTGTAAAGTTTAACACTATCCACCCGTTTATGCTGTAGATTAAAATGGAAATGAAAAGTAAACACTAGCTTTTTTACCTTCTCCTTTTGAAGAAAGCATCTGAGGTCTTGGGGCAACTTGCTTGAAACTAGTCCTTTAGTGCAGCACCAAATGATGCTCAGACAAATAAAATCAAAATGTAGCACAGTTAGTCCTTTTTGGTGTTCCAGCCCAGGTCAGCTTTGCTTATCTGGATTTCAGTATGTGAATCTAGAAGCAGGACAGATTTGCAGATGTAAACAAACACTTACTCTTTTCTCTATGTGGCTTATTAACATGATAAACACTTCACCTGGGACATAGTTCTTTTACAGCTGGTGACTGAAGCATTTAACCAATTTAAGAGCTGCTCAGCTGAGAATGGAAGTGTAGAGACAACATGTCAAAGTGGTCAATCTGGCACTACTGATGAATAAGAAAATAAATTTTTCAGGTCTAATTTTTATGGCTTCAGAGCAAATGTCTGTAATAGCTAGTCAATCTAGCTTGGTGTTTATGAAATCATTTAGTCCTAAAAATAGGACAATTCTATTAGGTCATTTACTTCCCTTCTACTTTGTACAATTGCTCATTTGGCAAGCTGCCCCTTTGTGAGTCACTTTAATAAAACCTTACACTTCAGATTGCTTTTTTTCTTGTGTGAGAGTGTAAGAATTATTCCCCATTTACCTAGAGGGAAGTTGGGATACACCCGGTGCTTTGGATTTCCTTGCTCCTTAAAGCTGTACGTAGACCCCCTAGACATACCTATTTCCCCATGCTATGGAAAGTCAGCAGTAAGCTTGCTCACTGCTGTTTATTTTACAGCTAGAAAATGGGAAGGCTGTTGCTGGAGTGTGGACCTGAGTATCATTACCTCCCTTCTTAGCAATGGGACAGAAAATTTCTGTAGAGCAGATAATTGAATTGTGATTAGGTGACGAGTTGCTCTGAAACGCAAGAAGAACCGTAATCTTTAAGACGGTAGAAATAAGTAAAGTTGCACTCTGCTATAAATGTTCATGTTATGTTGCACGTAAGTTGAGGAGGAAAATAAGAGTTTGGATCTTCTTGATCAATATTTGGTCTGTAACGGAGACTATTGGTATGGAATGATTCATAGCCTATAATTATTTTTCTCATGCTGCTTAAACTTTATGGGACTTTCTGTACTCTTATTTGCTCTCAAGATTAGACAGTGTTGCCTTTGAAACATAAACTCTGTGTATTCAAATCTTTACTGTAAGAAAAATTAGTAAGAAACTAAGGTGTCCGGGTTTCATTTTATTTTCTGATAATTTTCTGACAATTTAACAAAAATAAAAATATTTTATAAAAAGGATGAAAATTAGATCTGCATATAAAAATTTTTGCACTTTTAAAATCCAGAATGAACTAGAAGTTAAAATCCAAGGATGTGTGTTATACTGAGACTAATCAGCATTAATTGTTTAGCCTTTGTGTATTATGTCATAACTCCCTTGCACCTTTGAATTTACAGCAGATTTTATGGATCATTAGTATATAGGGTTTGAGTATTTTTTTAATGACCATTTTAAATATAGAGGAGATGTTTTCTTTGGGCTTCTACTTCAAAATTGATTCTTCCTCTGTTTGGTATTTTTCTCAAAAAAGCTTAAGCTTTTGAAGAAGAACTGTGATGTTTTCTATCATTACATTTTTTAACAAAGCATCTATTTTCTTGTGGTCCCCAACCATGGATAATATCCATGCCAAAAGTTAAGTATAAAGTTAAGGAAAGAGTATTTATATTTTAAAAATTGTGTTTAGTCTTAAACAACAGTTTTCACTTCACATATGCTTTTTCCCCCACATTTTTAATGTAGATTATTGCTATGGCAGTTTTAAATACTGAACATGTACTAAACAACAGAAATATCTATTTCACTAGCCCGTAGTTATTCACCATTGTAGCAGTACAAAGGAAATCTAAGATAAAGCCTGCATTTTTGTCAGAATCACGAGGGGAAAAAGAATAGTCTGATATTAAAAGCTTTTTGGTATAAGAATACCAAGTTTCAGTAGGGAGATTTGATAGAAAGTGGGTTGGTTGGGGTTTTTTTGATTAATTTAAAAAAAAGAGTGATGTAGAAATAAACCGTTTCCAAATGGTTTCTATCCATTTATGATAACTAGCTTAATTTCCTGTAAGTATAACACAGAAAACAGGTCAGTGCTTCAACATGGTTCTTTAGAGAAGTATGGATTGGTTTTGTCTATAACTCTTATTTCTGTAACATCTTTTTCTTTGCTCCTCTCCGTGTAGCTACGCTGCGCTGATAGCTGACTGGCCTGTGGTGGTCCTGGGCATGTGTACTGTGTTAATAGTGGTGTGTGCACTGGTTGGAATATTAGTTCCAGATCTTCCAGACTTCTCTGATCCGTTGCTGGTAGGTAAATATTAATCAATTGTACTGTCAAATAAGTATGTTTGATTTGCTGTCTTTTCAGTGGTATCAATAAACAGCAGATGCAATTACAGCAATTGGTACGTTCCTTTTAAATTGAGATCTGCCCAGAGGAAGAACCTGACTCTTAATATGCCTGAAAAGTTTCCCTGTACTGTGAATTTGTTTTTTTCCAATTTCCAGAGAGATTCAATTGGTAGTAAGTTTGCAGAAGCAAGTTCTGTCTAATGAATCCACAAAAGAAATTAATTGCTAAGGAGCCTTTTAATTCCGCTAATTAAAAAAAAAAGTATTAAAACTTGACATTGGAGCAGCTAACTGTGATACAAAGTTGCAGTTGCCATCGGAGAGTGTTATCCACTAGTTTAAATTCCAACTGCATTTTGCTATTGAAAGGTCATATGTCCTTCAACAGAACTGCTGTAGATTGAATAATGTAAATTCATCCCAGTTTTAGATGTACAACACAGTACAACTCAGACCATACGTTCTAAATCAGGTTTCAAAGAGTAAGGGCCAGGATCTATTAAAGGAAAGAGGATTCTTAAGTGCCTTCTGGGGATGAAATTATATCCATATTGAAAGTCTGAAAGTAATTTTTATCAGATTCTGTTAAATACTACACTGATTTCTTACTTCTCATGAACTGTCTTACCCATGAGTAGCTGTCAGGACTTTTGTTGAAAATACTGTATTTAATTATTATCCTCAAATGAAAATATACTGTCCCTGTAAGTTATTATTATTTATATTATATTCGTGCTTATCTGTACATATCCATATGTAATGGATATTTCTTGAAAATAACCACGTTATTAAGATTGTTTGGAAGTCACTTTCAAAATTAATTTGCCTTATTCTTGGACAGACAGAGAAGATATTATTCAGTGGTTTTTGAATCACAGTTAATCAGTAAAGAGTGATAACTGAGATACAGAAGAGGACTTTGTAAAATGTCCTTGCTCTGAAAACTGTGTTGAATGTTTCATAGACTTAAGTTGTCATCAATTCTCTGGGAGAGAGGTAGTATGTGCAAGAATTCTTAATCCCTTATCACTTGACACACTTGGTCATTATTTTGTCTGACCTGTCATAAGGCATTTTATCTTTAAAAGTTGATGCCTGGAGTAACTATGCTTCATAATGAAAACTATCCATCACTTTGATCATGTTTCCACTTTCCTGTTTGAGCTAAAGAATGAAAAGTATTAACGGAATTTTGTGGTGCTCTTCTCTTAGGGTTTTGAACCAAGAGGGACGGCTATAGGACAGAGACTTGTCACATGGAACAACATGGTCAAAAACACAGGGTACAAAGCAACACTTGCGAACTATCCTTTCAAATATGCAGATGAGCAAGCTAAAAGGTAAGAATTTGTATTAAAAAGGCATTTTATTTGGGGCGGGGTGGAGAGGTGTATGTACGTAGTACTTGCTCCGCTACCCTCTGAAGTTCATATATTTACTGCCACTGATTTCAATAAATACAGAATTCTGAAGGCCTCTCACATGGAACTAGATATTTCCCATTGCAAGCTCTTTAAAAAAGTATATAATTTTAGTTTTCTCTTTGAATTATGGATATTTTCTGGGCTCAATGTTATTTACTTTGAAGTCTCCAATTTAAACAAAAAGTTCAGTGAATGTTTCAGATTTTCTATACCAAAGTCACATTGGTAAAAACACAGTTTCTCATGTAAGAGCTATTAAGATGTGTGACTTGTTTGGATGCTTCTACTAATAATCTCATTGCTAAGGTAAAAGTATTTATTCTGTTTTAGTCATCAGGATGACAGATGGTCAGATGATCACTATGAAAGAGAGAAGAGGCAAGCAGACTGGAACTTCCACAAGGATACCTTTTTCTGCGATATTCCGAGTAAGTGGAGAAATGATGTAAGGAAGGATGTAATCTTCTGCCAGTTGCATGATTTTGGAGCTCTTCTGTATGTTGTGTGCCTTATTAGGAAAATACTTTTTTGCTTAGTGGATTTATAAGCACCTTCTTTCTGTATGCAGAAGTCTGAAGAAATTGGGCTGAAATGTTGCTGTTCTATTGGTTCTTCCTAGGAAGCAACTGTGTTTATTTAAAATGTTTCCTTTAAAGATTATATAAGTTATTGGTAACACTGATCATTGTAAAAGCAGTGTTTTGTGTATGACTATAGAGGTAGCACCTAATTCACACTAGGGAAGAAGTTGTGTTTTATCTGTGCCATTAACTTAATTCTATAAAACCTAAATCAAAATACTTTTCCTGCATATGTCCTAAAAGAGTTCCACAGGTCATATCTTGTACAAGATTAAGGGGTTTGTTTAGGAAAAAACAACTACCCCACAAAAAAACCCCACCCCAAACCTACACACACGCACAAATCCCAAACAAAACACCCCCCTCAAAGAGAGAAAAATAAAAATAAAAAACCCACCTGAAAGTGCTGAAGGCTTATGAAGCTGGTAAAGTTAAACTAGAGGACAAAAAATTACAAAGAAGTCTTTATTGACTTTTTACAAGGCATACTGCAAAGCTCTGATAAGTCCTGTTCTGGCAGAGAGTATGTATTAGCAGATGTAGATCTTGCCTTTATTCATAGAATGACCTGCGCTCTTTTGCAGCTACTTCAATATGTGAGAACTGATAACAGAGCAGACAAACATAATTGTGAAATTAATTGTTTATATTACTTGAGCTAAGAGAACGATGACCAGTAAAAACCAGAGTGAAAAACAAACTTTTTTCTTTTCTATTATAGTGTGGTCTTATGTCTAAGTGAGAGGATGTGAGCAAGGTTGTAATTTCTGCTCCTGTGAGCAGAACCAAATTAGACTGAACATACCTTGTGTAAAGAAGAGGAAATGTACTTGAAACTCTACTGAGCATTAACTGCAACTTGAAGCAGAGTTAACTGCTCTTATCCTCCCCCCTGTTTCTGCACAGTCTCACTCTTTCTTTCCGCTACTGTTTCTGCATAGTCTCAGTTGTGGCAGTCATGAAGGAATTGCACTTCTATGGGAAAGTTTGCCAGTCCATTATGTAAAGAAAACAGTTGATTTCCTCTTGACCCATTTTTGTCATTCCTGGTATCTTTCTTTGTCTGCTCCAGGATATGCAGATTTCAGTTTCCTTGATCCTAAAGCACTGTCAGAGATCATAAAGCACTACCCTGAGTCTTTTCATTACAGTCTTGTGAAAGGCAAAAATTGTGCACATTCACAGCAGTGGGAAAAAAATTCAGCCTTTTGGTTTTTGGAGTATTGTAATTAAAATGATAATATTTCTTAACCCAAAGTAACATGCTATGTTATGCAGCACCATGTATTTGTGGGTTTATGTTTCCCTCGTTGGCTATGCGTAAAGATCTCACTGCCACTAAGTAATTATTTCATTTCCTAAAAGCTGTCTTTAATAAATGTGATTTAATTTGTTATTTAAGATGTATGTGTCTAAACTGTAGAATTCTTAGAAATGGCCTCAAGGATATCACAACAATTTCCACTGCAGACGTTTGCTTCTAAAGCAAAAACATTCTTGTAGAAACAGCTTTATAATTATTATTTATATTCCCAAATGACTTACTAAATCAGGCTTTGATTACTATTATCTGCGTACTGCCATTATGCTGTGCCAAGAATTTCATAGTTTGCTGATTAGATCTTTTGATTTTTGTTTGTCATATTTCAGAAGATAGTTTGCTTGAATGGAAGTCTGTAGAGCTTCTAAGTGGTATATAGTATTGAAGATGCCATATTTACTATAAGCACTTTAAGGAAACTGAAACTTTCATGTGGACTGAGTCTTAGAGATGAATAGCTCATCTTGAAAACGAGGTGAATTCCCACGACCTGACAAAGATTTCATCTGTGTCATTTGAATGGTGGGATTTTGCCTCAGTCTTTGATACCAGACACACCCAAACAAGCTCTAAAACCCCCCTCCTGTAATTTCAGGTGATCGCTATTCACGAGTGGTGTTTACATCAACAGAAGGAGAGAATTTATGGAATTTGAATGCAATTAAGTCAATGTGCAATGTAGATAACTTGAGGGTAAGTAAATATGGCATTTAATTTGTTTAACTTGCAGATAGGAAATGTATTTGAAACTTCGTTTTGCTGCCCGTTGCCATCCAGTAGCATATTAGAGGACTTCTCTTTGTTCCTGTCATTTTCAAATGGTCAGTCAGCATGCAGATGAAGTTGGAAAACAACTTGTGGTTTGTAAATAAGATTATATTGGGGAATTTATTTGGTTTTGCTACTAATACAACCTAGAATGGGGTAGAGCAGGGTTGCTTCAGAAGGTTTTTTTTTTTTTTTTTTGCAGAAGGGACTATCCTAACTTCTACTGGGAGTTCCCTCTTAGAATATTGTTCCATGGATTTTTGTTTTTGTTTCCCAGCAAATAATTAGTTTTTCATGCTTTTTCACCTTCAGGTGAACTAATTGCATCCTCATAGCATAGGCCATTTTCTCTGACACCCAGTGGGTCACTCAGATTTATTTATTTATTTTTTAAGGTCAACAGAGAATAGGTTGGCAGATGGACATCAAAGGAACATAGATACAGTAGCTAGAAATATAGCCCAATTAATTAGATGTGGATAGTGATACTTTCAGAGTAAAATTAATTTGATCTTTAAAACTGAGTGAATGAAAGGAGTCATTTTGGCATTGTCTGTCTGGCCCTGTTGTAATTTTTCCAGGCTTTCCTTGTACTCAGTACTTTGTGTAGTCAAAATAACTATTGTAATAGCCAGCTTCAGAGGCTACCATAGCTGCTTTTACATGTGTTGGAAAATGATTTAGCACTCCAATTGAAATCAGTGTCTGGTTTCAACTGATGGAAGTTAACTGGCAAAGGCTAAAATACAATAAGCATTCATTTTTACATTTGTAAAATACAAGCTTATCGCTTGCTGCAGTGAACTCCTTTGAACTGTTGACTAACCATAATTGGCTTTGTACTAGTAACTTTGTATGGAATTGAAGCGATACGTCTTTCTTCTGTTAATAATGATCTGTTTATTTCCAAATTTTTCTCCTCCAAATCAAAAATAATCTTAAACAATTAACTTCATGTTATACTGCATTTATTTCATGAGGAATATTTTCATCGTTAGGTTTATCATTGCCTTATAGACAACCGTGTAAATTTTGTGAATTCCCAAATTGTTTTCCCTAACAGCTGGCATTTGTTTGCTTAAAACATTGAGCTGTAGTGAAACATTGTATAATCCATCTCCCTGGGCAGTTTGCTGACATTTTGTCCTGGTTGGCCCCTGTTGGTGTAAGTGGGTTTTGTCCTCATGTGCTCATGAAATATTCTTATTTCCCCATCAGAGATTATTGCGCTGCCAGGATGGCTCATGTGATTACCCTTTATTTCTTTCAATCGGAATGAGCCTGGTGAGCAAAGTACTTAATCGAAGTATTTAAACAAAGTATTTAAACTAACCAAGCTCAGTTTTGAATGAACTGAGCTAGGGAGTAATCATATTGCCAGTTCAATCAGGATATACAGTGGCGAATAACCTTTTACAAGGGTAAAAATTGAGAGTTAGGGAGGGCGTGCTAATCTTTGGATTTAACTGTAAAAGTTTAGTCACATAGACAGCTGGTGCAGGTAGATCCCAGGTAGTACAGATCATTGCAAAGCAGTGCAGTCTGTAATAAAAAAAATATATACTCTGTGTAACACAATAAAGGCAGTTAGTTACCTCTGAAGAATAATCTTTGTCAGGCTTGCGTTACCCCTGAGGACTTTTTTTCCTCCCTATATGCACACATAGATAATAATGTATTATTTCAAAGACTGCTTTACTTCCTGAGACAAGGACAAAACTACTTCAAAAAACAAGCACCTTGCATCTTGTATCCATAAAAATAGCTCTTCCTTTGAAATAAGAACACTTCAGAAAACTAAATGTTGGCTATTACAGCTACGCCCACAGTTGTGTAGATATTTACAGAGAATAATGTTGCAGACAATGTTTCTATGCATCTTTTTTGTAATGTAGGCATTTACTTAAGAATATAGTATTTGAACATCTCAGCTGAGCAGAACGACAGTCCAACATGATAGCAGCATTGATTTTTAATCTAGCTAGTAGACAAAACAAACTGATATGGTTAGGTTTTGCAATTATTGCTGGTCTATGTATGTAAATTTATGCTAAAAATTAGAAAATGCTGAAGCTTTTTAAATTAAATGTAAAAAAACCTCGCTTGTTACTTGCAAATAACATGTTTGAATGATTTTAGCGCTTAGCAATTTCTAAGCACTTTTTAGAATTCATGAGGTGCTGCATATGCCCCACTTCTGAATGCTAAGCTCTGCCAGCAGCCAGTCCCTAGAGAGGATGCTGACTTGCACTGCAGCTATCGGAAGAAACTGATGACTTCAGAGATGTAGTGGTCTTACCGACTGTCTTCTGTAGTTGTTTTTGTTGTTGAATTCTTGCTTGTTTAGGGCCACAGCTCAGTTGAAATACGCAGCAAAGCTTTCTGTATTCAAAGACAGGAAAATCAGACACTTTTTTTTTTTTGGAAATGCAAACCTCAGAATTTATGTATTCTACAGATAAGCAGGATTTCAGAACCAACTAGTATTTGCTTTAGTATGAACTAACAATATATCCCGTATGTGTTAATTGTATTCCCATCTGCTTGTAACTACTTTATATGTTTTACTGACACTTAGGGGCTCCATCCTACAGCTGCTTAGCATATGGTAGTCCTGTAATCTTCATGAAAACTTTATATACAAAACAACTATAGGAGGTGTTCTAATTTCTGACTACTTGGATAAGAGCAGCCTTTTTTTTTCCACCTGTAAATTGCAGAATGTTTTCCCTATTAACTATAAACAGTTATTTTATAAACTTCAAAGACTGTAAATGATCTCCTCAGACTGCGTATTTGTGATTCTGTGTCGCTGCCTAGATCCATTTGGGCAGGTCTGCCCACAGGTACAGCATATGCACAGGTTGCACAGCTTAGTTTCCTTACTTGTTCCAAAATAAATTAAAATCTTGCCAGTGGCAGACCAAGTCTGGCAACAGCAAAATGGCCTTTTCAGTTCCTTTGGATCACCAACAAAGCCCAATGCTACAATATATTAACATTTTACGTAGTATTTTAATGAGCTATCTGGAGTGAAATTTTGTATTTTAATTTCTAATTTCCAGCTTGGCAGCTGGAAATGTTACTTTATCTTTGGCAACAGTTACTTTACCAGTGAATGTTTATGGCCTGCAGCAAGTGTTGAACAGATTATAAACCTTATTGTCCCATCTTGAACTTGAATACATAGAGAAGACAATACAATCCTTTCCTCCCAATTTGCCTATTATGTCCTCATAGGATTAACCTGGACATGTGCCATGAAAAATACAGATATGCTATTCCAGTGCTTCCTTTTATTTAGTAGGTTGTTCAGTTTTTCCTGAGTTTGCATGTGTGAATGTTTTTATCTGGAAACAATCAAATGTGAATTATCCTGGTTTTTTGGAATGCCGGTTTGTTATTGTTCAGAAACTGGTTGACAAAATTAAGCCCTTATTAAAGGTTTTATAACTGCCATGAGAATCCCCAAGTGCAGGGTTTTTGTCTGCATTATAAAGGATTGCTAATAATAAACTGATGCAATTTTGCCAATTTTGCTAAAAAAAACAACAAACCCAAACCAACCCAAACAACCAAAACCAATAACACAACCCAAACCCAAAAGTGGTATATTTCAGATCACCTGAATTTAAAACATACATTGATAATGGTTTCAGGGTCAAATCCTGTAAACTCTTAAGCACGTGACTTTATTAATGTGGCTTTGGTAATATGTGCTCATTCTATGTGACTTGATTAAATCTGAAATTTTACATATATCTAACTATTTGAAGGATTAGCTCTAAATTGTCATGTATAGCAAGCTATAAGTTCCAGCTTTTAAGATTTCTATTCCTTGTGACCTATTGAGTTTTCCCAACATGAGAAAATTTCCCTGATATCTAACCTTGTTACCTAAGAGTTTCAGTTCTATTTTATAATTACTTTCAGTTTTGTCTAGAAGTGCCTTATGGTGATTTAGCCAAGTCACGCTCTTATTGGCTTCAACTAAATCTGGAATATTCTTGAAGTAAAAGAAGGTTGTCCACATAAGGGGTTAACACAAAGCAAAGGAGAGTCCTTAACCAAAATGTTAAAATTGCTATAATTTTTTAAAGCTCTGGTGGGAGTTCCTAGGCTTTGGGCAGTCACTTGAACTTGAGGACCAGCAGTCCTCCCTCCTAACCCAGCTCTGTGCCCTTGTCTGCACTTGCCGCTGGTGCTTGCTTATCCCTGTGACTCCTCTGGCCTTGCTGCTGCTGCATCTTACTCCACTTTACTGCTGAGTCAGCTCTTGGGTCTTCGTCCCACAGTGGGTACAGCGTTCAGAAGCGTGACCTTTGTCTCTGTGCAGCAGGACTTATTTTGGGGCGCCTCACGCCACAGTAGAATCATCCAGGGCTTGTGCCCTGAAGATCCTGCATGACTTAGGGACACGCGGTGCCTGGGCAGCAGGCTGACTTGACTGAAGGAAATGTCTGTCAGCTGTACGAGAGCTAAAAAAGACTCATAAAGTGAGCATTGCAGAAGAGAGGTCAGATGATGGAAGTCATCGTAAAGCTGTCACATCCTTTCTTTCTGGATGATAAGTCCCTGCCTCTCTTAGGAACTTCTGTGTATGATTCCAAGCCAAATGAAACTTCATTGATGTATGGCTGATTATTTATTTTCAGGACTAGCATGAGATAATAGAAGAGAGTTAACAGTTCTCAATCTGGGAAAAAAGCCACCCCACCCCAGACCATCTTCAAACAATAGAATTACAATATTCTTAATGCTTCTGCCAAGTCTATGCCTCTGTGACAAGTCAGTATACTGAGTTACTGCTGGTTTGGTCTGCTGCATGTAAGAGGATACTGATCAAAAACAATGTGTGTGGAAATAAGAATTTCAAATGTTAACACAAAAGGACCGTAAGCTGAACTTTGGCGCTTTTTTTGCGGGTGAATGTTTCTAATAAATGCAGACTATTGCTTTAAACTGGATTTTTTACCCTGCCTGTCTTTATACAGATCAGATCCCATTCCCACTTTGGTGATCTCTGCCAGAGAGCCACTGCTGCTTCGTGCTGTCCCAGCTGGACACTGGGCAACTATATTGCTATTCTAAACAACAGGTCATCGTGTCAAAAAATTGTAGAACGGGATGTCTCTCACACCCTAAAGCTGCTTCGCACATGTGCCAAATACTACTACAATGGAACCCTGGGGCCAGACTGCTGGGATATGAATGCCAAAAGGAAGGACCAACTCAAGTGTACAAATGTGCCTCGTAAATGTACCAAGTACAATGCTGTTTACCAGATCCTTCACTATCTAGTGGACAAGGATTTTCTAAGCCCAAAGACAGCTGACTATGTCTTGCCAGCTTTAAAATACAGCATGCTTTTCTCTCCAACTGAGAAAGGGGAAAGCATGATGAGTATTTACCTTGATAACTTTGAGAACTGGAACGCTTCTGATGGTGTAACAACCGTCACAGGGATTGAGTTTGGAATAAAGCATAGATTGTTTCAAGATTACCTGTTGATGGATACCGTGTATCCTGCCATAGCCATTGTAATTGTTTTACTAGTCATGTGTGTATACACGAAGTCCATGTTTATCACGCTGATGACTATGTTTGCAATAATTAGTTCCTTGATTATTTCTTACTTTCTCTATCGAGTAGTATTTAATTTTGAGTTCTTTCCATTCATGAATCTCACGGCATTGATTATTCTTGTTGGGATTGGAGCAGATGATGCTTTTGTCTTATGTGATGTTTGGAACTACACAAAATTTGATAAACCTCATGCTGGAACCTCTGAGACAGTAAGCATTACACTGCAGCATGCTGCTCTTTCCATGTTTGTCACGAGTTTTACTACCGCTGCTGCCTTCTATGCTAATTATGTCAGCAATATCACAGCAATCAGGTGTTTTGGTGTTTATGCCGGCACTGCCATTTTGGTGAATTATGTTTTGATGGTTACATGGCTACCTGCTGTAGTTGTATTACATGAACGATACCTTCTTAATATTTTCAGTTGCTTTAAGAAACCTCAGCAGAGGGTATACAACAACAAAAACTGCTGGACAGTGTTGTGCCAAATGTTCCACAAGGTTATTTTTGCAGTCTCAGAAACATCCAGGATATTTTTTGAAAAAGTTTTGCCATGCATTGTTATCAAATTTCGATACATTTGGCTTTTCTGGTTCCTTGCCTTAACCATTGGTGGAGCATATATCGTGTGTGTAAATCCAAAGATGAAATTGCCATCGTTGGAGCTCTCAGAGTTTCAGGTATTTAGGTCTTCTCACCCATTTGAACGATATGATGCAGAATATAAAAAACTTTTTATGTTTGAACGTGTCCACCATGGAGAAGAGCTCCACATGCCAATTACGGTAATCTGGGGTGTCACACCTGAGGATAATGGTGACCCTTTAAACCCTAAAAGTAAAGGAAAGCTGCAGCTAGATAGTAGTTTTAATATCGCTAGCCCAGCTTCACAGGTTTGGATTTTACGTTTCTGTCAGAAGTTAAGAAATCAAACATTTTACTATCAGACTGAAGAACAAGACTTCACAAGCTGCTTCATTGAAACATTTAAGCAGTGGATGGAAAATCAAGACTGCGATGAGCCATCCCTTTACCCCTGCTGCAGCCACTGGAGCTTTCCATACAAACAAGAAGTTTTTGAATTATGTATCAAGAGAGCTATAATGGAGCTAGAAAGAAGCACAGGGTACCATTTAGACAGTAAAACCCCAGGGCCTCGCTTTGATCTAAATGACACCATCAGGGCAGTGGTGTTGGAGTTCCAAAGCACTTACCTCTTCACACTGGCTTATGAGAAAATGCATCAGTTTTACAAAGAGGTGGACTTGTGGATTTCAAGTGAACTTAGTTCTGCCCCTGAAGGTCTCAGCAATGGTTGGTTTGTGAGTAACCTCGAATTTTATGATCTTCAGGACAGCCTTTCTGATGGTACTCTGATTGCCATGGGTCTTTCAGTTGCTGTTGCATTTAGTGTAATGCTTCTTACGACTTGGAATATAATTATAAGCCTTTATGCAATAGTTTCAATAGCTGGAACTATTTTTGTTACAGTAGGTTCTTTGGTTCTTCTTGGATGGGAGCTAAATGTGTTAGAATCTGTCACTATTTCGGTGGCTGTTGGCTTATCTGTAGACTTTGCTGTTCATTATGGAGTGGCTTATCGCTTAGCCCCTGACCCTGATCGAGAGGGAAAGGTCATTTTTTCTTTAAGTCGTATGGGTTCTGCTATTGCAATGGCTGCATTGACTACATTTGTAGCTGGAGCAATGATGATGCCCTCTACAGTGTTGGCGTACACGCAGCTTGGCACTTTTATGATGCTTATCATGTGCATTAGTTGGGCTTTTGCAACGTTCTTCTTCCAGTGCATGTGCCGATGCCTTGGACCCCAGGGCACTTGTGGCCAGATCCCGCTACCAAAAAAATTGCGGTGTAATGCCTTCTCTCAGACCTTTTCAGGAGCCCAAGGAGGCAGAGGTCAAAATAAATCCCATCCTGTTAGCAAATATCAGCTGGACTCTAGAAGTCAAAAACCAGAAGTGGAGCATGAGCACTATGAGCTTGAGCCTCTGGCATCACAAACCGGTCTCTGTAACCCTGCAGAGAAGGTGACGTATGAAGAAACTCATATCTGCTCAGAGCTCTTCAGCAGCCGGCTCCAAAACACATGTATGCCTATGCATTCAGCCTATAACAGCGAAGTGAGTAAAAGCATCAAAAACGTGGCTAGTTCAGCTATGCTACAGACATCTATTGACCAACACACCATATGCCCGATTTTCTCTCAAAACAGGCAGTGTAGCTGTCCCGATGCATATAAGCAAGTGGCAGTGAAGTGGAGTCCACACTCATGTCAACAGTTAAGTGACACCTTCTGTTACCAGTGTTCTCCTTCACCGGGAACGGTACAGATCCAAAGCTCTGTAGCTCCTATAAATGCTTTACAGCAAGCTGCCGAAGGTTATGTGCACCCAGTCCAGCATGTCCTCCACTGCAGTTGCCTTCAAGGAAGGCTCAAAAGAACCATGACGCAGAACTCTCTGCCTAAAAATTTTTTCCTCCAGTCTGTGCAACAGTTTCAGGCACATCAAAGAATAAATAGGACAGATTTGCATGCTCATCAAAACCCAGAGGAAAACGTAAGAACTGTTCCAAAGGCGATGAGCTCCTCACAGTTTCTTTGCCGAAACGCAGGACCTCTAATAGTGCGTTGCTCTGAATGTGAGAACAGTCTATCAAACAACCAAAAGGGATTCTGTCAGCAGGCAGACAAGGGTGATGAAAAGGGTGGTACAGAAGCGAACGGGGTTGAAAGCAAGAAAGCCTCTCTGTCAAAGCAGAAAAAGAAAGCTGAGAGCAAGATAGATCAGCGTTCTTTGCAGAATGACCGGGTTTTAAAGGCTGACCAAAATGATAAAAAACATCTGCTGAATAGGTCAGTGAGAGAGGCTCGCTATGAGGGTTGCCGTGAAAATTCACACTGTTGTAGCAAGGCTATCGCAGTGAAGTGCAATTCTGTTGACTGTCAAATGCCAAACATCGAAGCCAATGTGCCTCCTATGCTAATGCGCCCAGAACTTTCCAATGAAAGTTTGTTAATAAAAACACTATAATAAATCTTTAATTTGGCAATCCTGTGTCTTTCTTTTTCAAGTAAGTTTAAAACACTGAAAAGCCCTGAATAAATATGGGTTATAATTTGCATTTTGGAATGAAAAATGTATTTTATAGAACAGTAACATTTATACCTTTCATAAAGCCATTACATGTAGTAAAACCTGATGTTGTCCAGAATGTTTTTTTGCCGTAACTCATGAGCTGGATTATGCTTAACTTGGTTTTTGTCCCAGGGCATTAGAGTTTGAATTCTTCTTAGAAACCATCTCAAGAAATAGAGCGTTACAAAGAAACTCTCTCTTTTCTGAAGCCAGGGCTTGTGAGATTGATAACATTTGGGGTGGACTAAGATTGCCACATTTTCAGAGTACATCATTTACCTTTATTCTGATTGGCAGGCTTACACGCACCTTGAAACAGCGGCAGGGCTATAACTGTGTTCGTGCAGGATTGTCTGAAACACCAGCTCTGCAGGGTGTCCTGTTTGGGGAATTTTTTTAACTATTTTTCCTAACAAAATCTAAAGAAAAGCTGTTGGAGATCAACAGCGTTTTCACTACCGTTGTTGCATATCTATTTATATAGTGCAGTAAAACTTTTTGAACTTACCCGTTCTGGCAGTTACTGTGTAGACTTTGCCATTAAATACCAGAGAATGCAGGTGGGAATATTAGTAAGTAAATACTATTTAGTTCTCGGTGATGACAAGGGAAGTATAATTCATGTGTATGAGAAACGTATGTATAAAAAAAATCAGGAGTTAGAAAACTGGGTGTGAAGTGCCTTGCAATACTGAACTTTTCCCCACAAAGTATGGAAATTAGAAGTAAATTTACTGTGCAGAAAGGCATAGTTAATACACATGTTCTAGACTTAACGGTCAATAGTATCAGATGAAGTTAGTTAAAGAGGCTCAAATACATAAAATAGTGTGCTCTGAGTTTTCTTACCCAGAGGAGTTCCAAGATGTAGTTAGAAAGACTGAACTAAACCATGTAACCAAAACATCGGATTTCAAACATTGTGTTTGTGTGACTACAGGGTTTAGTCAAATGACAGCTATGGTTTGGTCATGGGAATGCTTGCTGGTCTCATTCACAGAGGGTGGATTTGAGACCTGGAACTGTGTAGTATGTCGTAATTGCTCTGCACCTTAATGACAGATCTTTCTTCATGTAATCATTTGGTTATGCCGATTTACTACACACAGATAACACAAGATAGATTTTTGTGGACTGCTGTGATACCATGTACTTGGTGTGCTATGAATCACTGGAGGAAAAGCCTGGCTTTTTCTGTTCTAATGTTCATGTCAAGGGGACGCAGAAGATTAGTATCATACAACAAACCACTTTAGTTTGTCTGGAGTAGTGATGTTGGTGCTTATATGACTGGATATAAGTGACTGAAATAGAATAAGAGGTTGAAATCTATAGAAAAAGTTAAAATAGTTTTATGTGGTCTAAGAAGAGTAGCTTCTTAGATATAATATAAAACTCAGTTCTTTTAAAACTCATAACTCAGTTTAGAGCCAGATTCTTTCTAAATGTTTGTAATGAGAGCAATTCAATGATTTTCTGTGCACCATAGAGGCCGGTAATTATAAAGAGCTAGGACTTGCAGTGCCGGCAATCTAAAGAAATTAAAAGGGATAAGAAATAAACTGGGCTGTTGCTGTTGTCTAGCTTTCTTCCTGACCGCTGCACCTGCTTGAGTGCAGTTTCTGTGAGGTCTGTATGTAACTTGCTAAGCAATAAATTGTCCTGAAATAATAAAAAAAAAAGTTATGATAGTTTAATTGACCTGCAGTCAGACCTTGCCAAAGCAGTATGTAATGCTTGTGTAGTGCCTGTCACATCAGCTGTCATTCACAGCTGTGCCTTTGAGACATGGGCCTTAGGGGAGGTCCCCAGCTAATGCATCTACAGAACATAGGACGTTTTGAGCTGATGAGCTCAAAAGTGATGTTTTTTTCTAAGCCAGTTTTCCATAACTGCGTTCTGTATAACGAGAACCCTTTTGACTGCTTATATTAATAACTGCTTTTATGACAGTGAGGTAAGCGGTAGAGATTAATGTTGTATTTTTGTTATGATTTATACGTTCTTGAAGGCTGATACAATGAAAAAAATGGGGCAGATAAGGAGTTGTGATGTAATGTACTCTTAGAAAAGATTTAAATGAGCTAATGTACTTGGCTAGCGAACGGTATTGCTGTTGTATTTGCCTTTTGTGACTTTGCTGTTACCTCCCTGCTAACTGCTTTATTCTTTCCAAATCATTTAGCTGGACAAGGAGCAGTCATTGAAGCAGATAAGTTTAATACTTATGTATGTAGCACTGTATGTGTGTATGTGTGCCGCATCTATGTCAATTCATGAATAGACTCTCAAATCCATTCCTGGAGAGCGGAAGAGAATACGTATTGGTTCCAGTGACATTTGAAGGCTGCTGAGGCTATGCGTTATTCTCTTCTCATAAAACTCGTGAGAGAAAAAAAGAAATATCAATAATTAAGTTTTTACAGGTTACTAGGAGCAAGCACGGAGGGGTGGGATCCTGGTCCACTCACTCTGGGAAATCTTAACAAGGACCATTACGTCCTACTGAGGCATCTCTCCAGGACTTGCCAGTGATTGCCAAGTCCCAAGGGAAGCTGATGAGCCTAGAATACTCTAATTTCCATTAAGTGATGTGCTGTCACTGAGGTCCTCCCTGGCATTGGGATCGCGTAGTGAATTTGGATGTGTGCATGCCACACTGGCAAAGTGTGGTGTTTCTCTTGTAGGCTGCCCACCTGGGGTCAGGGCCTTGCCACTGGCACTGGCTCACGCTTCCTCCATGAAGTGACGTGGTCCTGGCTTTAGAAGATGCAGAGTTTTATTTCTATGGATAATCAGTGCTGGGGTATTCACCAAACTGGGCAAGATATTTGGTAATTGTTCTGGTAGTGATGACAAGTGTAGCTTGGGACATGACAGACGTGCCTTCTGCCTTTTCAAAGTCTAGGAAAGACTTTACTGTAACTTGTAGATGCAGTTAATCTTTGAAGTGACGTCTCTGATTATCCAGGGGAGGAGAGAGAGGCTTTACGTAGATCTGGTGGTGGCTCTGAAGATGCTAGTACACTTTCTTCAGGAATAAAGAATACAAACCAGAATCTTCCTGGGAGTGGGACTCGCATCTGAGACCAACTCTCTCAAATTCACCTCACCTGGCAGAAAGAAATTATATTTAGCATACTAGATACCCTATTTGTCTGTGGTTTTTCACATTACGATCACATTTATAGTGTGGGTATTACAGTGATTGGTTTAACAAAAAATCACACAGTAATTTACAATAAGTTTTTTAAAATATGACACCAGGCTCAATTTATAATCACTGTGAATGCAGCTACCTCATACAAGGTATTGGTAGATGGGTAGGTAGCTGGTATAGTAATGTAAAGGGCTTTTTTAAGTCAGTATTTCATTGTTTGTGTTTTTTAAAAGAATTAAAATCCCATCTTTTTACAATCACCTGCAATCAATTAATTTCATCTTTTTTAACTAATGTGAGGGAATTACTTTGAAATGCTTTGAATTAGGAACACCTCTAATTTTGCCAGATGGAGTTCTGGCAGTTAGTCCAAGAAAGCTCTAAAAATACAGGTTGACAAATGACAAAAATTTTAGCACTGTAAGAAACGTCAAATGTGATCAAAATTGAATGTATTTTATTTATATAGAAAACGTTTTACTACTTAATGTAGGTAGCAGATGGGTGATTCAGGCCAAAATCACACTGACTTCATTGAATTGGACCTTAAATTTTTTCCATGTGCTGGCAAGCTATTATTAAATTTTACTTCTGCCAATAGTATCTGCAGTGCCTATATACATCTAGCATCTGATTTATGATGGTGAGTTGGGACACCATCCTACTAAGTACTGTGTATTCCCACGGTGTGAAACAACACTTGCCTTTGCAAAAACAGCTCAGTCTGTATAGGTAGGAGAGGCTGGGAGAAAGGCAATAGCTTCTCCGCGTTCATAACAGATCTCCGCAGATTCCTGAATTTGGATCCCATGTCACTATTGCAGAACTACCCTCACTTTTTAATGTTGTTACTCTTTGAATATTTATTCTGTATGTGGTATCAGTCTGGCATCAGTCGTTCTGCCTCTGTATATCTCACTGGTTCACTCAGTTTATCAAAATAAAGTCTCTGAGGTCTGGAGAGCCTGTAAAATAGATCGTGCACAGCTTAGGCTGCAGTGTTTAGGTACTACTGCGCTACAACTTCTGGATACTAAGCAGTCTTACACATCAAGGACTCTTGACTTTGCTGTTTCCTTTTACTTGGCAGCTTGTATTCTGAGTGTTTTTTCCTAAGGTCTCCACTTCAACAAGTTGCATAGACCATAGACCCAGGTGCTTCCTGGAGACAAGTAATTTTCAGTTGATTCCTAAAATGTATTAGAGTTCCTATGTCCGTCTTGGGTTTGGATTCCATTTTTTAGGTTTTGATAAATGTTCCTTTACCTGCAAGTGGATAGACATATTCCAGAGGAGCAGCTGGTTGTTGCTTTTATTTAAATTCTGTTAGTTAATAACGTATGTTGAGTCTAGTTCCCAAACCATTAATTAAAACTGGTGCTGATTTGTCTTCTTAAAAGCAGCAGGGATAACACTTGCTGTGGGCTGGCCACAACGATGGTAGTTGTTAGAAGTTGAACTCTTCCAGCAATAAATCCTCTTAGCAGATGGATGGCTTTGTTGTGAGGCCGAAACAAACTTTCTTAAGCCCTTATAGACTTAATCGAAATTGTCTGTGAATTTATCTTAATAGCCATTCTAGCACATTTCTCCGTGACTTGGCTATAAATAATGACTGACTCTTTAGTAATGCTGCCTATATTACAGTGTCCTGATCTTTTAAAACCAGTACAACTAAAATATACTTAATAATGTCAGACCCTTAAAAATTTGACTTAAGCCATGTCTTATGCATACAGTGTTTTTTTATATTATTCAATAATAGGAAATATCATAGTTTAAATTTTAAGATGGATGATGTACTGCAGTTATTACTGAATTTACGTATATTTGAAGTCTTTCAGGACAAATGAAGGATACATGAGGACAGCTGGGCTGGGGATGGCTGACAAGGTGGCATCTCAGATTGTTTGCCCTCACCCAACCCTAGTAGCAGGTCACCTGAAATCACCTTGCTGTAACGGCAGTGTTCTGGAGCTGGCAGAGGAGCATCAGGTACCTGAAGCGTGGGGGGAGCAGAGGGGCAACAACTGCATCAGCTGCCTCTTGTCCCCTTCCCTCACCAGCAGAGTTCTTCACTTTGTAATTCAAAAAACCTTCTGTGTGTTGTGTGCTGGGACAATAATTCAACTCTCACTTTAATAGTATAAATCAAAAGTAAATTAATTGGAGTTACTGGAGCTGCGTTGCTCTAAGAAAGAGAGGTATTGCAACTACTGAGTTCTTGGCTTTCATAAAAATTCCTAGTAAGCGTTAGTGTTTGGCCCCAAATCCATTTTCAGAGCGAGGTGTTCACGTGCAAAAGCAGAACTCATGGATTTACCACGTCCTTACAGTCGTGGTAAAAATGAACAGAAATAGGCAACTGAAGGCACCTGAACTCAGTACTGAAAAGGCTGACAGCACGGAAAGGTGGGTTTAGCTGTGCTTTTGAGTGGAGAGTTCTGTTGGAGGCATCCTGCAGTACGAGATCAGAGATACTCTCCGCTTTTTCTAACGACAATAGTCTGTTTAAATATATACTTTTAAATCTATGTTTTTAAATTTTGCTTTACATATTTGTTTTATAGTATATGATAGTCTTGTCCCAAATATTTTCCAAGTGATCTGACATGGCATGGCTGAACATCAGACCTTTTTCCTAGCGTATACCCTTTTCATTCTGGCAGAGCTTGAACTTGTGGCTGTCACAGCAGTAAAGCTCTCCAAGACCCTTACTCGCTTTTTCTTCTATCCTGTATCCTTAGGGTTCTGTCTCATCTGACCCTAAAATTTTGGGCTTTTCTTAGATACCCTAACAGCTTGATTTCTTTCCTGACGTAGTACTGAAACTGTGAAGTGCCAAATGTAGTTCATTTTGACATTAATATACACTAAAGATAACCAGTTTTCCCTGTATTTCATGTATTCATAAAGCTGCATGTACCAGGCCTTCCTCTCCTTTTGTTAATTGCCATTTTTCTTGGGTTTTTGAAATACAGATTGTGTAGTTGTGTAGCATAATCTCTTTGATCCTTTAACAGAGAGGCTTTATTTACATTTGAGGAGTATAGTATGTCAGCTTTTTGATACTCCACAGCTGTATTACAATACTAAACAGGGCAGAAATAGAGAGTACTGTATTACACTGATACTAGTTTGAATACTTGTACCAGTAGGTATTTGTGTGATTTGGAGGTGTTTTATTTGGCATAGCACTGAAAGAGTATAATCTTCATAAAGACAAGCATTGTGAATTTTGTAACATAAGTGACAGATAATGACTTCCCCTCACCTTCATTTGTGTAGCATTATCTTCACATAAAGAAACGTAAAAGAAGTAATTCAGGAAGCATTAAGCAAAACAACATAAAATTGAAAAATGCTGGGATTACTGTGGCTTGCCAGGAGATAAGCTCTGCTACTTTCTCAGTTCTATAAGGACTTGTTAAATGACCTAGCTTAATATGTCCCAGGTGAACAACATGCTGTTGTTGAATGAGAATTCAAGAAGCTGTCCTGTGATATCTCTAGATGGTATCACTTTCCAGAGAAGTTTGCATGTGAAACAGCACTGGGGAAAGATACCTTACCAAAATAAGGTGTCATAATGAAAGCTATCATATACTCAATCTGGCATTTTCATCATTTGCAGCTGAGAAGCAATGTGAACGTGGAATAATATATTTTAACTGCAAGGTACTCGAGCCCATACACAAGAATTTGAGACATAGTGCACTGGATAACTTAGATATCTAACCTTCAATTAGCCTAGTTAAGACAGAGTGTGGAGGAGAGAGAGAGACATACTCCAAATCTTTATTTGCATTGAAATACTCTTGTACACGATACAGAGGGAGTAAATGTCTTGAAAATGTGTTTAAACCACAATATCTGAGACTACATTAATTTTTATGACCTCAGAGTAATAAGCATGCGATAAAGTTGCAAGCTGTAGCATCTAAAAGATTGGTGTTTAATTAGGGAATTGTAAGCTTCTGTGCATTTAAAATCAGTGGTATTTGAAAAGGACATATTCCGTGAATGTGCAATAATTTATGGAATCGTGGGATCTTTTAGGTGACACAGGCTTTTAAGTCGTTGAGGCCAACTGTTAACCCGGCACTGCCAAGCCCCCACTAAACCATGTCCCCAAGTGCCACATCTTTGAAACACTTCCAGGGATGGTGACTCCACCACCTCCCTGGGCAGCCTGTTCCAATGCTTGATCACCTTTTTGGTGAAGCAATTTTTCCTAACATCTAACCTACACCTCCCCTGTTTCCCCTTGCCCTGTCACTTGTTATCTGGGAGAAGAGACTGACCCCCGCCTCGCTACAGCCTCTCGTGTCAGGTAGCTGTGGAGAGCCATCAGCCCCCCCGAGCCCCCTCCTCTCCAGGCTGAGCACCCCCAGCTCCCCCCGCCGCTCCCCGCAGGATTGTGCCCCAGCCCCTTCCCCAGCCCCTGCCCGGCTCTGGCCGCGCTCCAGCCCCTCAGCGTCCCTCTGGCCGTGAGGGGCCCAGCACCGAGCCCAGCGTTCGAGGGGCGGCCGCACCGGTGCCGGGCATGGGGGCACGACCGCTGCCCCGGGCCTGCTGGCCACGCTGGCTCTGACACTAGCCACCCACGCGCTGCTGGCCTTCGCAGCCCCCCGGGCACGCCGGGGGCTCCCACCCAGCCGGCCGCCAGCCAGCCCCTCCGGCCCTTTCCCACCGGGCAGCTCCCAGCCGCTCCTGCCCAGGGCTGCCGTTTCCAAGATCCTTTTTCCTCCCTCCTTGTAGAGGGACATCACACTGGCCAACCTCCATCTGCGGGGCCCTCCCCGGTGAGCCAGGGCTGCTGGCACATGATGGAGAGCGGCTCGGCGAGCAACTCCGCCAGCTCCCTCGGTGCCCTCGGGTGGATCCCGTCCGGCCCCACAGACTTGTGCATGTCCAAGTGGAGCAGCAGGTCTTGGTGGTGCTTTTTCAAGATGACCGGTAACTGAATACATCCAAATAGGTTTTAGTGCTATAACTTTGATACACTGTACTTGGCATCTATTATACAGGTTCACAGGTACGTCAGTGCAGTGAATTTGGCCACTCCAGATTTGGGATGGAGACTGAGCTGTCTCCTGAGTGAACAGCTCAAAACTGAGACCATCGGTAAAAGCACAACGTGAGTACACCAGTTTGGCTTTTGCTGCATACTGGTTTGTTACGGGTAATGGAGGAGGGAGGTTGAATTCTGTACTTCAGTTTGTCCCCTGAATACAGAAACTGGTAACTCTGACCAGCATAGATGTTTCAAAATTCAAAAGTCAAATGAAGTCCATGGGATGCTGCGTACATGTAGCTGAAATTGTATGTGCTTGAATTCTTTGGCATTCCAAATACATGCTTGGGCTTTTATAGCTAAGAAGTTACTGATATTCAAACTGGCTGTTTAATTTTTTCACTTTGCTCTGGTTAAGTGTAAAAAGTGGTGTGGTCTGTTTCTTGTTTGGTGCTTTCAAAGAAACACTATGCTTTTATGTTTAAATTCATATTTATTTTAAATATATAAAATCTAGAATAATATGCCCCAGTCTTAAACTCCTAATATTATAAACTGGTGTTTAATGTTATCGTTACTTCAGTGTTTTTATAAATGGTCCAGCACAGTAGGGATATATAAACCCTATTTTCATTTACCAGTTTTAGTACTTCATGATTCTATTTCATAATGCCTTTAAAATAACGAATCTGAAATGCTAGGCCTGGATGCATAGGTGACTCAAAGTACCTACAGCTAGCTTTAAAACTGCTTGAAAAAACTGGAGGAAAAAAAAAAAAAGATAAAACTCGACCTATAATAGTGAAAGAGAAGCCCAGTATAGTTCATTGCTAGCCAGTCTGCATGCACATGCCTCGCATCTAGCTTGCCTTTTCCACAGCTCTCCTTTCAAGACTACCTCCACCTTCTTTCCAGCTCAGCTCTGGTTTCCTTGCAGTGTCTGAATGTGCATCCTAAAAGATGAGAAGTTATCATACTGCAAGGGGCCAGGCAGTTTGGAGGGGCTGCAATTATGCCATTGTGTGCCTGCTTTTTAAGTGTATGCTCCCAGGCAGAGAGTTTGAATAAGACCCACTATTATATCTCGCCTAGCTCTCTAACCACAAGGGAGTGATTGAACGCAAGTGGCAGAGCAGGTGTAGTAGCCTGTGCAGCAGCGGGGCACTGGGCCATGCAATCCTTGAGGATTAGTCTCCAGTCCTAAGAACTCTCAGCAATTTATCATTCTGATATTAAGTCTAAATTTACCTTTTGTCTGTTGTCATTGTGCTACTCTGCAAGTCATTCCCTCTCCTTTGGGCAACCGAGAGCAGCTCCCTCCTAGTGCTTGTGTTCCTCAAATCCCTGCAGTTGCTGCTGCATGCAAAGAAGCCCTGCTGAGAAAAGAGCCCCTGCTGCTTGCATACAGCCTTGTTGGAGCCTTGTCGGTGAAGGAGAGCTGGCACAATTCATTTATTGAAGTGGCCTTGCCCCAGAGATAGCTATTGTTTGTATTGTAACCAACTCTGCCACCTGGGGACTGGGAATGGGGCAGGGGCGGCATGAGCTTCTGAGGTGGACTGTAAATCTAAGGGCTGCGGATTTAAACCTGTTTTGTCTTCTGACTATGCAAGAGCTCAGAAATCATCCTGACATCTAACATTTGCTGTCTCACTCCTGTTTTTTTGTGCACTTTAGCCTGAAAAGCCTGATTGACATGAAACCCTGCTGGAGTCTTCAGCTTTCACACTTGCTCTGGTTTCACGCTGTTGTATTTTAAGATTAGGAGAGCAAAGGTTCATGTCAGATGTTGTTGCTCCTAGTGTCGTCCCCCTTTCCTCCACCCAAGTCCATGCTGTCTGGAAATGGATCCACCCTTCCTTAGGAAACCCAGACAGTGAGGAAGCCACAGCCCCTTCATGTTTTTGCATTTAGGTGTGCCTGACTGAATGTAAATTTCCTCAAAGCTATTGCAGCTCCTAGATGGGTTTGTTTTTACTTCAGAGGCTCTGAAGTTGTATCTCAGTGTATCAAACTGGACACAAGTCTAGTCTGTAGTCTCTCCCACAGTGGAAGGGGAAATGGGGAAGACAAACTGGAACTGTGTCAAAAAGACTCAGTCTCTTTCATCCCTTCTCTGTAGGACAGCGGCTGATCTGTAATTGATGATCTGAACAGAGAATTTGGCTCCCAGCTACAAAATGTTGCAATATGCTGAATTAGTTCAGTAAAGTGAGATCTGAGAGCTCCAGCCTGCCTGGGTATGGATGCAGCAGACGATAGGTGTGCCAGTACCTAGAGCTGACTGCTGCCACTAAGGAATAGTGAGCGTCCTGGGCTGTGGTGTCCTGCCTGAAATCCCTCTGCCCTCACTGCAGAAAACCCCCAAATTAAATGTGGGACAGGAAGCTACTAACTGCCTAACGGCAATCTGAGATGTACTCCCACTGTCTTCTTCAGACATCCAACCCAGGTGCAACCATTCAGAAGCACCTATGTCTCTTCCCAGTGACTGTCCAGAGAGCTTGAGATCCTACTTTAGCAGCAGTGAATTGTATCTAACTTGGAACATCACCTGCTGAAGGTTTCCAGTGGTTGCAATGTCGTTTTGGCTAATAATGCAGTATAGTCTCTTTCTCTCCTGTTCACTACCGTAAAGCAAATTGAAACCTGAAACTGGAGTAACACAGGAAAGTTGGGCAAGCACAGGAACAGATGAAATATTTCTCTCCTCTTTGAGGTAACAAGCTTGGCAAAGGGGCTACTTCACTTATGTTAATCTTTTTGTTTGACCAGGCAAGGGAAGGGATTGACAGCCTTACCTGAGATACTTGCCCAGCTCCCCTGAGCCACCAAAGGAGTTGAGCTGGAACAGCACAAGCTCTGGCCTGGCTTATTTATCCTGCCTTCAGTACTTGAGCTACCACATCTATCGCTGTGCTGTGGTCTGCAATAGGAAATTAAGCCATAAACCAATGTTGACTTCTGTTGGAAGTCATCCCATACCATAGCCTTTAATAGTTGCCTTTTAGGGACAGAGCACCCCCTTTTCTGGGTGACTGGTTACCTAGTTCATGGTAGGGTAGAATCGATGGTTACGGTAGTCCCGGGGCCCAGTGTGCTCTGAGCCCAACTGTTGTCTCTTGTCTTCCCTGTACTGATGCTTTAAATCTTGTTTAAATCATCTTCTTGCTGTCAGCTGTGTGCTGGCTTGGGAAAGCTTAATTCAGTTGACTAATCTATTGTTCCCATTTGTTTGTCTGTGTGGATTCTAACAGGAGAAGGCATGGGTTTTAGCCTGTGACAGCAGACAGCACTTTTTGGTCTGCAAGATGCATATTAATAAAAAATTTAAGTCTTGTGTGCTTTTTGTAAACTAAAATACTGGATTTCCAGTTCAGAGTCTTCCAGTATGTAAACACAGAAGCTAGGAAATACAGGTGATCTACCCTTGTTCTTACAGATCAGCAGTTTTCTTGCACATGTCTGTACTTACATGTAGGAGCCATTATTTGATTTAGGTTTTGAACAAACCCTCTCTGACCCTGGAATTTACAGTCATCCTTTCCTGTAAGAAGAAATGAAATGAGTAATTTCCAGTAAGAAACAGTTTTTCTGGTAAAGTTCTAACATTGTATACATATATGTAAGTGTGTGTATAAAAATATGAAATAAATAAGCAGGCATAAACCCAGATTTCTTTAAAGGTTAGATCTGGTCATGAAAATTTGAGGCTGTTAAAAGAAAAACCCACCTTCTTCTTACAGTGTTTATGCCAGCTGAAGCTTTGAGACACATCAGCATACTTTACTTGAGGAAGCTCAGGTTTACATTAGTCTCTAAAAATGTAATCTTTGACTTCCAGCTTTCTAAGAAAGTTCGGCCTTTCTTCCCTTACACAGCATCTGGCCACATTATGCCAATTCATTCGCCACCTCCAGACTGCGTTACTGTGATCTGTTTTATCTAAAGCTGGGTTTGAGCATGATGCAGAGATTTCAGTGGGGACAGCATACGATTGCCTGCCTGCCTTCTCTATGCTTGAGGCCACAGTGGGCATCTAAAGCCTGTCGTCTGCTGCTTCCCATTTAGTTTCAATACCTATTTAAGGCACTGATCTAGTTTTCAAATCAATAAATGGATCAAGCTTCAACCACATTAGAAGCTGGATTTTAATCTATGTATGACTGTGGCTGCTGCATTCTTGTAGGACCACACCAGGCATACAGCCCAGACTTACCTATTCTTTTGATGATTGACAAGGGAAAACCTGTCAAAAGTTATTATTTGAATCTAGAACCAGAATTCTCTGTGGATACATTTCAGAGCTTCCTTAGAAAGCCTTTTTATACTTCGGTATTTCAATTGTGAATCTCCTAAATCTTCTCCCACCTGCCCTTTCTCTACTACGGTGTTTACCCCAGTGAATGTTAACCTTCGGGAAGGAAGACTGCCAGGCATTACAGGGTATCTGCGTCATTTCTGCAGTGTTATGGATAGGGCAACAGTGAAAAGAGTGCCAAAACAAGGCAGATCATCTCATTGTCAAGCATTTTTAGTTCTGTATTGCTTCTGCAGCCTTTTGTGGATGTTCCAGGATTTACAGGTAAATATAAGGTCAACCCTGGAAGGCAAGGATATTACCAGAGAGGAATAGATTCAAAAATTAGCAAGAGCCAGGTAATTAATATACATAATAGCTACTCCTGATTCAGAATTGGCACAGCTCCGGGAGAAGGCACCATGTAATAAATTACATATCCACTGTGATTGTATGATTATTCATATTAAAAATTATGTATGAAATAAAAACCCCAAGCCTAATTTTCAGACGATGGGTTAAAGCTACAGTGCTGGCAGCTTTTACTGCCTGGTAAATAAAGCAGGGACAGAACTAGTTGCTCAGAGGTGTATTTTGTATTGACTGAAGAGGGAATAAAAGGGGCATGTGTAGACAGACTAGCTGAGTGGTCCCTGTGCCTCTGGGAGTGTGTACTACTGTCTTGTTGAGTAGTGGACTTTGATGTGTTAGAGTTGAGTTGGGAAGAACTACCAGACTTAAGGCAGGCAGTTTGACCATGCAGGACCAGTGACTGGGAAAACTAGGATTAAACAGTGTGTGCAGAACTGTAATATGGGTCCTTGGTGGATATGCAGACAATATGCTGTGAAGTAACTGTAGTACCTTAACAGATGCTCATTAATGTGTTGGCATGAATTGCAGCAAACAGCCATATGTGGCTCATTTGCCAGCATTTCAAGAGGAAAGCCAAAATTCCTTTATTATCTTGGTCCAGATTGCTACCCTGTCTATTTTTTGTACCGCTACAGGAATTTTTGAGGCGAGTTGTCTGGTCAAGTGTTTTCTCTCCCATGCTTCCAGTTGTGGCTGTTTCAAAGAAGGTTTAAATGCTCATTGTGTTCCCATCATAATTACATTGAATTGTTGTGTGGATGAGGGTGGGGAGGCTATTTTTTCTTTACCTCAGCTGGTGATCAGTTTATATCCTCCAAGCATGACAATTGATATCTTTTTGAATGTTCTCCATTAGCTAGTGTAATATTAGATACTATTCTTATTCGTACAAGTGTCTAATCCAGCTTTTGTTCTCTGAGCTGGCTCTGACAGAGGATATCCGAGCTGAAGAGAGATGGAGAACAAGGAAGACAGTGTACTGATGCGGTGTGACTGATGTTACTGGGAACGCATAACAGTAATTGCAGGTTTTTCCTGCCCTCGTTTCCTCTTCCTGTTGGTACTGAAGTCAATAAGGATTTGAAATAATTCTTCAATACTGTGTTTGTATAATAATTATTGATATTATAAACAATGAAGGCTTTAAACTTGGAACATAGTGACATGCCATCAGGAAATTTTAAGTGTTGTTGCTGGTGGGCTGGCGGGATCAGACAAAATACAGTGCGAACACTATTTGTTTGAGTGAGGCGGGAAGTCAAAACCTTCCCCAGGCCTTTATAGTTCAAGAATTTGTTCTAAATTTTGCCAGGAGAGCAACTTGTCTAAGAAAGCAGCTTCTGGAGTAAATCAAAGTCCTTGTTGCCCTTAGGGCCTCACTGAGATGTTCTTCTCAGATATCAGCTGCATGAGAGATGAAAATTAGTGTGTCTTTCTGACTGACTGCTATTCTACTTTGCCTTTCCAGCAGCCTGGAGAGATTTAACAGAATCACAGGCCTGGAATGAGTGTGGAGTTGTCAGCAATCTCAGTGTTTGGGAGGCCTGAGGTTTAAGTGGAAACCTTAGAACATGGCTGGACTAGAAAACTCTTAAGGAACAAAGAAATACAAGAAATTTAGCCATTTAAAGAAATAAACCCTGTTTATCAGCCTTGGAAATTACTGTCTTTAGCTGTGTCTGGCCGTGGATTGGCAGTAGCAAGTGCTAGTTTTATTCTGCTTGCCGTTCAGCATAGGACACTAGGCAGGAATAAGGAACAGTGTGCCCTGTAGTCCTGTAAATGTTGTCTTGAAAAAGAGAAGCTGGAAAGAGAGAATAAGAAATAAACAACCATGTTACATTCTTTGTTTTCAATCTGATGCCGAGTGATACCTGAATCCGGAGATTCAGACCTCCAGGATTATTGATTGTTTAAACTCTTATTACTGTGGTTTTATTTGAGAGCAGTCTGGAAAATTCTGAAATGTCAGAAATGCTTTGTAAGACTCGGTGTAATTCTAGGGCTTGTGAAGTAATAATGGTGGGAAAATGTTCTTTAAAAATGTTTTAATTTTGAAAGCATACAGCATGAACACCTTATTAATTCAAAATATTTCACTAGCATTTGTACAGATGATGTCCAGGTTTCTTTGTGGCTGCTTGACATTTTCTCTTTTTCTCTAAATCTTACTATTTAGCCACTGAAAAAGTGAAAGAAGAGGAAAAGCGATAAAGGAAATCCACCAATAAAAAAATACAAGAAAACTGAAGCTTCTTTAATGCAGGTTTCATTTTTTAGGAAGATGATTCTGAGAATAAGCTTTTTGCTGGAAATTAATATTTTAAATGTTTCCTGAAATGGAGGAAAAAAAAAAAACAACTTCAATCTGATAAGGATAGCTTGTTCTGTTTAAGAACTTTGATCTCTCTCCTGCCCCTGGCCTTTGTGCAGCTCTGTCTCCCCTTTGTATAAATCACAGGCTGGTCTTTTCACTCCAATTTTGGAAGAATTTCAGGTATGCCTGTGTCAAATTGCCCACATAACCTTCACTGCTCTAAGGCACACACTAACATTAAGTTGTTTCTGTGTAACAGTGTCCAAGGAATCTGCTTTACCTCTGTCACCTTAAGGTAAAGTCACCTTCTACGCGGACTTTTTCAGGTAACCTGATTAAAATCAGTATCTGCCCAGACTTCCAGCTCTGCCACGTGTGCCTAATGGCATGGCAACGTGAGTCCCTGCAAACAGAGACCACAGATGAAATCTGGCCCCAATGAAGTCTGAATTCCTGCTATTTTTAGCACCGTAGGATTTGAAGAAAAATGTCTGTCTTTCTCCCGTATTGCTGAACTTTCTATGTGGAGTTGTCTGGATCTCCAGAATCCTTCACCTTCTTTGTTTTCTCTTACAAAAAATTACATCTTCTTTCAAGTGTTGGCATCCCCACAGCCTTAATCAGTGCTTAAAAAAATCAGAGATCACTCTGGTTTCAGTATTTGGGCAGTTTTGATTCTCATCAAGATGTTCATACAGTGTTGTGCCAATTTCCCTTGCTGTCTGCCTTTAATTTCTATTTGCAATTTCCTTCTCTTCTAATCTCAAATTAATCTATCCCAGTAATACTCTAGTTCTGCTTCTTTGCTTATTTCCACGTTTCACACAAAAATCTGTTTATTATATTTTACTTTGGAAAGGTACTTGGAAATTAGGAGTATTATAAGAATAGCTGTGCAATGCAATGAATTTTTTAATCTAAACCAAACCTCCCTCCCTTTGAAACAAAAGCTTTTACAAGTGGCAAAGAAGCAGATCATCAAAACTTTAAAGTGAAACTGCTATCACAGAAGATTGCTTGTATTCCCCACTGAAGTGTTCAGTGTGTCCACCCAGTCCTGGCGCAAAAACTGAGATCAATGACTAAGTTGAACAAAAATGAAACGATTTGATTATTTTTTCAAAAGATTTTGGATGGTCCAAGTGGTTATTAAAGCAAGAAACATAAGGATTGTGATTCTGGCCCAGACCCTGGCTTTTCCAGTGACTTGTAGTACTTAGTTTCTCTGTGCTCTCAAGTCTGAGCAGTGAAGAGGATAATGCTGATAATTCAGAGAACCGAGAAAAGTTTACAAATTACTCTGAAACTGTAGCACTAATTGTCAATGGTTCATCCAGACATTCCTAATCTGCTCCTGAAAGGGACTACTTAGTTACCGAAGCCAACCTACCAAGGATCCCAACTGAAGAAATTTCATCATCTCCTAACGCAGATGGGATGATACGGCCATGAATGAAAGGAGAGGAAACGTGCAGAGATGTGAGCAGAACTTTGTCTTGTCATTGCACAGTTCTGGTTCCAGAGCCATCAGGACTAAGCTTGGGTCTTGACTGCATCTTTGGATTTGTGTTCTGTTGGAGTACAGATTCAAACCAATAGCATGAGTTTTGGAGTGGTTTGTTTTTTTTTTTTTTCCCCTGCATGAATCCTTTAATTATTGCCCACAATTCCGTAGTTGATTCTCTTTTGTATCTTGCACCTTGCAGCTCATCAAGATCTCCATACAGTGTTGTCATGCTTGGAGATACATGTTAGCTTAGATTCATCCCGTATGTCAGACATTGTTTGGAAATGAGGTAGAAACCAATGGGCTGGAGTGTGACTTCTTCCACATGATACTAATGCTATATAAAAAGAAATTATAGATGCTGAAAAACTTGCATGACTTAACTGATCTCCCAAGGTACTGGCACTTAACCATCCCGTGAATCCACTTTGTCCTAGGTCAGTTGTATATGTGCTTAGCTTTTGGAAATAGCTTTGGTTTGTAGCATGTGCAAATGGAGTGCAAGTCACAGAAGCCACTCATGCATAATCCAAAGCCAATTACAGTACTCAAAACTCAAAGAATCTTGCCTTTAAAGTGTCCTTGATCGATTACCAAGTTCTTCCTGTTCCAATAATAGCTTCTCTGATTCTTTCTCTGAAAAATGAAATCACTTTATGAAATTACATTAGTGTGCATTGAGAGAGTACCAGTTATCTGATCTGACATTTTATATATTGATTGAAATGCTGAGAGACAAGGAAGTCATGATTTATAACAGTGCAGTGAAAAACTGAGAAACAGATGAAGTAAGGTCACAAAACATGAATGGTAGATGGGAGCTAAGCACGCTCAGCTGCTGTGAAGCACAAGCCTTTAACAGGGCTGCTCTGTGGTGTATGGGAAGATGTGCAGGGTTCTTATTCCCCAAACTGACTTCGGTTTGCTTAGCTGCTGTAGTTCTCTATGTAGTCTTACCAACCTATATGGAACAAAAAGTACTGATAGTAAGAATATATATTAATACCTAATCCAGAACTTCATATTAATAGGTCTCAAAAATACTTCAGAAAGGTAAAGGAACAGAGATGTCCCAAGGTAATTATCTAGCAGACCGGTGGGGGAGCCAGGATAGCCCCCAGCCTCGTGAAGCCCATCCAGAAGTCTGTCCTTTTGACCGAATTGCCTCTAATCGTGAGAGCACGGAAGGGTGATGTCAGGATGGTTTTGTCGTCCACAGTTTGACATAGCAGGGCAAGTTAGATTTAACTTGAACTGGTTTGTGTGGCATGTTTGGCTTTGTCAGCCTGCCAGCCTTGGCCACTGGGGAAGAGCACAGAGTATCTTTTAGGGGAGGGTTTTCTAAAAACAAGATTTTTGCTTTAATTGCTATTTACATGTTCCACCCTTTGCCCTTTTTCAGCTGCAGGGCAGCTGAAAATCTTGTTCTATTTTAAAAGCTAGGGCAGGAACTTGAGGCTAGAGACTGCAGCCAAATCAAACAGGAATCTCACCAACCTAATAGGGGGTTGGCTGATAATAAAGGCTATCTTCCCGAGCCTTTAAAGCTCTCTTCTTCCGAAGACACTCCCTTATCTGAAGCCTTTGGCTTCCCATGAGAGGGTATAAACATCTCCCTATGCGGCAGGGTACCCTTTGACATTAAGAGGAAAGTACAACTCAAGATAAGTTGAAGAAGCTTTTATGTCTAATCTCAGTAAGCATTCAGAGACTGTGAATGTCTTTTTATCCCGAGTTGCTGAGGTTTGTTTTGGTTTTTTGGCTGGCAGCACATTTTGCTTGGAGTTTTATGACATCCCTCATGGCTTTTTTTTTTTTTTTCTTTTTTAAGCTGAGCTGTCAGTGCAGTACTTGTTTGGTCAAGATTTGTGTGTTTACTTGGCATCTTCAGTACATAAAACTAGCGCTGTTCACATGGCTTCCATGCAGCCAATTCTGCTAATATTTTAAGGCTCTGACTAATGTGGCTTGAGGGTAAATGTTTTCTGACTTTAATGTTGTACCTTGCTCACAGGAGCAAGTTTTGATGGCTTTTTTTCATTGGCAGAGGTTTCAATTTTGTCAATTCACTGCTATTCCTCGTTAGGGTTTTTTTTAAAGAGTTGGTAAAGTTTTTGTTCTTTTTTCATAGCTGCTGGGATCCGATCAGTGAACAACTCATAGAAAGCCCAGCTCTCTTTCATACAAGTGCATTAGTATATCCATGTGAAGGCAAGACCCCTACACTCCCCCTGTAATAATAATCTCCTCTTCCAGGAGTGCTGGGTTCCGATGTGCTCCCCAGGACCTTGCACTGATCCTCGTTTCATGTCCCTTCCCAGCCTTTGCGTCCCAACCACCCTTCTCCTGGCTAATGCAGTACAAATGAGTTCTCCTTCAGAGCCTGGCACAGGCAGCCCCATTGCTGTCCTTACGGGCTGAGGCTGAAGGATGTGAGCCGCTTTGTGCCAGCCCAGAGCTGTACGCTTGGCTTCTGCTGCGCTCCAGGCTGCCTGGCTGGGAAGATACTGGAACTGACCTTTCCCTCCCAGCAGCAGTGCCAAAAGCCTCTCTCTTCTGCTCGCTGGGAGCCAATTAGAGACAAAACAAAGACATTTCAGCGTAAGATTTACCCTTGTGGCTTAGCAGCAGCGCTGAGCATCAGTGGAGGCTTTACTCAAAGGCTGTCTTGAACATCCTCCTTCTATGCCATGAATGAAGACTGGGAGTCCCTCACATGTTCCCAGTAAGCACCACAGCCCCTCCACATGGGGTGTTCCCCCACGTTCCAGCCACCCTTCAACCACCTTCATTTCTTTCAAAAGGAAAATGTCCCTCCAGGCTCATGGTGTGAACTTGTTTTTAGGTGAAGCATGTGTATTCAACTACCGTAATTAACCTTCCATTTTAAAGCCTCCATTTTCAGATCAGTTCCCTACAGGCTAATTTTTCTGTTTGCAGGAATGTGTGAGTGATGCACAGATGCTCTGTTGGGATACTTTACCTATTCATTAAGTTTGATTAGATAGCATTTGCACTCTGCCATCTAAGAGTGCACCACTTTCTGATATAATTAGTGTTCCTCCAATTAGGATAAATGGCTGTTTCATTACTTTTAAGTGGGTCATTAAAGTGCCATTCCAGTCTCATGCCTCTGGAGCTGACAAGGGTACCTGCACACTCCTTTTCACAAAGTCAAATCTGATTTCAGAAGGGTAATGGAGAAGGCAATGTACCAGGGCAGATGTTGCTCGTGACTCCTGCTGAGAGTAGTTCCTGGGTGGCTGATTTTCCTGTGTGATTGATACTCTGATTCACTGATGAGACAGAAGTACCTATCTACTGAGGCACCTTTTGAAGTTCCTGGAGTCAAAAACTGGGAATTACTTAAAATGCGTATTGATAAGCTTTGTAACCATATGAATTCTTGTTATGACTGTGGAAGTGTGTGGTTGCCACAGGGAAAACACAGAGATTGTGCCTTATCAACAGCAATCCTTGCATCTTTGTTTTCTCATCCCCACATTCGTCTTCTGTCCAGGGGTCATGCTATTTGCTTGTAACCTGAGTCCAGCAGCCCCTTCTGTTTCTTGAAGAGGCTTTGCAGTTCCTGAATCATTAGATACTACAATGCTATAAAATAATTTCCTGAGAATTGGAGGGCAGATTTCTAGCCCACATCAGAAAATTGTGATGTATTTTGGGAAGGGATAGACACATATATTTTGCAGGGGAGATCTGAGAGCGCCAAGTCACCATGGTGGTCCCTTTCTCTAACTTTTCCTTTTCAGATGTGGAATTCATAGACAGCTGCATATTTTAGAAATACTTAAGGCCACATCTGCAGAAGAATAATCTTGATCATTTTGGATGCTGTAAGTCAGAAGCTGGTCCAGAACTGAGATCATCTGATTCTCCCCATCAAGATCTAATAGTGTATTAAAAATTTCCCAAAAAGGGCTAAGATTTTGGAAAACAAAGATTATACTCTTGCTGTGGGATTAATCTCCTCAAGATGTAGTAAAAATGCCTTTTTAAAAAACCTAAAATATTTATGGAACTCCCTGGGTATCTTTCTATTGACGAAACAGGGTCAGATCTTAGATTGCTTAAAATGTAAAAAGCCCATTTGTTTTTCTATGCATTTTTTGTTTTTCTCTAGTTTTCTCTAATTTTCAAGCCCTTTTGTTTTCTTCTGCCTTGTGGTTCCCAGTCCTTTTACCACAACATAACTGTGTAAGACTTCTCCTCCCCAGTTCATCCAGCATACAACCATCTAGATAATTTTTAGGCTTTCATCTCATGACTCCGCAAAGCCAAAAATGCCCATTAATCAGTGACCATCTTACTGGTTAGGTTTATTTCTAGTAAGTGTATTAGTATTGAAGAAAAAATTGTTCAAAGATGTTTTTCCCATCCTTCTCAAAGTCAGTGGATATAGGGCAGGCTGGCTGCAACCATTATCCCCTTCAATGACTTCTCAGTGGGTAGTTAGAAACATGCAGAGTAGTCACAAAAGGCAAGTGGGAGCTAAGCAGGAGGGATTAGAACTTGAGAAATTTTATTTAATTAACCTTCCTGCTAAAGCAATCACATCTCACATCTCACTTCTCAGACTCTTACCCTCCTAGGTCACGTTTTCTCTGTCACACTGTGAAGTAACACACAGAATTATATAGCCTTCTTGGTATCTTGGATTTTTTCAAAAATATAAATAATTCTGAAGTGACATGGAAGTATAAATAGATGGAGCATGAAAATATTTGCTACTGCATAAACAGTTACCAGTCTGTCAAAAATCTATGCAGCTGCTGGCTCTCTGTGGGAGGCGAGCCTGAGTCTTGCACCTTGAGCCACTTGTGACAAAGCTTTGCATTGATCCCAGATGCTACTTTGAAAACCGAGGCTTGATACATCTCTAGCCTTTGCAGGAAGTCAGAATAAAGCCAACAGCTTCTGTCCAAAATCTCTGCCGGTTTTGCTGTGGATGGTGTTTTGGTGGCATAGCAGCTTTTAGTGATGATTCTGGCTGCAGATACACATCCCAGGAGAACAGAATGATATTTTGCAAAGCTGAATTTTGGTGACTAAGGCATCGAGCACATAGTGATAGCTCATCAGGCATTATTAATGCATGTATCCTGGAGCTCTAAAGATGAGGGTCTGGCCAAAGGTTCATAGGTTCAGGCAGGATGTGCTGCTTTGTCATGCCAATGAAATAGAGTCAACAGGATATGGAGAGATCTCCAACCTGAGTGTAAGGGCTACCAAAGGGTCACTGAAAGAAAAGCTGCTGCTTCTATATGTGAAGTACAAGCTGTGTTCCTCCAGGGTGTCTCCTGCTAAGCTTCCTCCTTCAAAGGGGTAAAGCTGAGGTCAGAGAGCAGTAAGTTATTAAGTTTAAAACTCTGTATTCTGAGGTCATCTGGGAAGCAGCAGAAGCTACAGCATGGCAGAAGGAAGGGTGAGCTTTGCTGAGAAGAGCTGCTGTTGTGCTTCTGCAAGATGTAGGTCTGTGTGGTGGATTTCATCGCCCCTTGCTGTGTCTCATGGATGTGAAGTATGGGCCGATTTCTTGATAAACAGCCTGCTGCCACGGGATAAGAGACACATAAGAAATACCACCTTTCTCTGAAAATTGGGAAGGCAGAACAGCCCAGCCATAGTGGTTACTTGCAGCTACCTACTTGTAAAATATTTTTCTGCAGACATTCCTGATAGGTCCCTAAGTTACAGGGCCAGGCCTCTTTCCTAAGGGCTTGCAAATAATGAGTATATGCAAACCTGAGGTGCGTCATGGGATCCTTCCTAAACCTTGGACCCTGCAAGGAGTCTGTGGAGAGTAACTGAGTGGCAGAAATAATTGTTTCCTAAGGACAGTGGCCCTGGTGCTGCTCCCTTAAGTCAGTTGGTGGTGTCCGAGCAGGTATCCCGGGTTGCCTGTTGAACAAGAAGGTTAAAGCTGGTTGAGTGGCCACTGCCACCTCTTCATTCTACTGTTTAGAATTTTAATTTAAGTAGCTTCCTAAATCTCGCAACCACTATAGTATCATCAGGATGGACTGTCCCTGGGCACCTCTGCTAAAAAGGTGCCTCTCTGGTGCCTTTGGCAGCTGCCAGCAAGTATGTTGGAGCCACGTAGAAAACTGTGGCATCTTACTTGTTCTTCTTCCTCGGGCTTCTTGTGACTGGGCAGCCCTTTGATCTTCTGGTGATTTTAAGACCATAACACGTATGCTGATGTAGTGGAGTTGTGCAGAGGAAGCATCAGGCTTTGTAGCTATGTGCTTTGTAGCGCTGTAACGCGAATAAGATCTAGTTCTTTCCCTTCAGCTAACAACAAATTATGTTGCAACCCATCCTCAGACAGGCTAACATTTTCTGTATGCGCTGGCCCTTCCTCCTCGCAGGGTGCAGAACAGGCAGCGGAGCAGCGGATGGGTCCCCACCACGTACGTCGCGATGACCAGCTGCAGCCTGGCCTGCCCCTCTCTCTTCAGGATCGGGCTGTTGGCAGAGCGGGTCGGCCTTCCCCAAATTGTTTACTACAGCTACTCGCCAGCATTTTATAGGCCTTTCTCTTTATCTCTTAGCTTGCAGATAGCTTATTCTTCTCTCATGAGGTGTACGGTACATGTTCTGACAGCACACATGTCTTGGTGTGGAAATAGTCACAGTGCCAAATCCTCTAAATATTGTAAAATTCCAAGACCCAGTCCAAGTATCCTAAAATAGCATGTCTGAGCAAACTTCCTGGGGCTTTTTAAACAGCCTTCTGATGTGTGTGCTGGGGTATGAATGGAGCTGCGGATTTCTGAAGTGTCAAGGGGGCGAATGTGTGTATACCCAAATAAGAATATTATGAATGAGTCTCTTCAGAGAAGAACACTGATGAAAAGGACACTGTTAGCAAAAATGACCGCAGAAGTATGAGCAAATACTCGAAAGGAAGAACACCCAGGGGGAGTGGGTTCCCACTTTCTAGTGAACTACGTTACTTTCTTTTCAGAAGTCGTGCTAAATAGGAAGGATTTTCCAGTTTTAGCAAAACACTGAAATAACGTCTGTCCTCAGTGAAAGTTCTTCTGGGTGTAAAAACAAATGCCAGTGTACTTCCAGGGCCATAGGACAGGCCTGTGGATTCCCCTCTTAAGAGGGGAGCAATTAAAAAAAGTTAAGCCCTTCTCCGTCTTCTGTGTTTACAATGCTCCATATGCATGGTATTTAAATGTCTCTCAATTTTAATGCATTTACAATTACAGCACCCTTAGGAGAGAGGGCTTGTGCTAGTCTTCCCATGAAGAAGGTGAAGAAGTGAGGCGTGAAGAGGGTAATTTGCACAAGGTTCTTTAAAAGTTGAATTTGTCTCCTTTATTTCAGGTTATTGGTTTCTCGTACCATTCTTTAATTTAGTCCCTACATCTACAATATGAACAGGGAGTGGGTTGGCAGGGACAGTGCCCTCTGTAGCAAAGCAGCTCCTCTTTCTTCTTTCTCTTCTGGAAACTTCCGCTAGCTTCAGATATGATTTTCTTGCAGCCATTGTTGTTAGTAGTTCTTTTGCTTCTCTGGGTTCTTCAGGTCTTTCAAATCACACTACAGATCTTTCGCAGCCAGTCTCTTCTTCTGTGAAGTGATTTGTTTCCATCTTCAGCCAGGACCTGGGCTAGAATTGCACAAAAATAAAAATGAGGGCAGAAAACTGAATGGGCTTTTCTAAAGCCTGTCTCGAGTTTTAGGAACAAAAAAGAAGAAACCCCTTCATTATTTAAACTAACCAAGCTCTGTTGTTCCCAGCTCGAGTCTGTTCTCCATCAAGTCACATTCCAAATTACTCCTGATAAAGAATTTAAAGACAGAACCGAGTGAAATACTATTAGCTCTGTATTAACCATCAGCCTGCATTTTCCTCTTGCTGGGCATGTCCCTGAAGGGTATCAAGGGATTCTTGTAAAGGTGCTGTGTGTTCTGGATTTCTCCTTGTTCCACACAAGCTTGTATTTCCCCTTGTGCCATGAGGTCTGTCAGGGCAGCGCTGGCTGCTACAGCTGAAGGCTGAGCTGGAATCTTCTTAAAATGTTGTGCCTATGGCAGGACAAGTGCAGTCCAGGCTTCAGACACATAAGGAAGGGCTGTGATTAATCTGTGAGTTTTCTCAGAAATCTGGGTAGTGAGCGTAGTAGACATACCTAGGTAAATGGTTTGTGGACGTTTCCTAACTTGTATTAAATCACACGCACATTCCTGCCACGCAGCGCACATGCCAGCTGTTGGCAGTCCTCACCAGTGGCTCAGGCTTTCCTGTGCGGGTGCAAATCCATTTGCAACAAAAGGTGGTCCAGGGATGTTTGACAATGTGGAACTAGAGAGATTACAAAAACGAGTTACAAAGCAATTAAAGCTTGAAATTAAAGAAGCTGACACTGAGAATTGCAAGATGCCTCCAACAGGAGCTGTTGGAATGCATTCATTTTGCAGCTTGAAGACTATCCTCCCTAGGAAAAGAGTGAGAAATTCAAGGCCTGCTTTTCAGTAGCGTTGCATATTTTTGTCAGGAGGGCTGCAGTTGCTAACACTCTTACAACAAAACAAGTGATTCACCCTGGTATTTTGCACCATCCCACAAGGGAGGCTGGGTGCATGGGCCTGGGGTTTTCCTTTCTGATGAACAGTTGTGGGAACGAATTCCAGAACATCACATCTTTGGAAAAAGGAGGTTATAGCTGGGATATGTTTGTTCGTTTCTCATACTTCCTACCATTAATTGTCTCACCTTTTTTTTTTTTTTTCTTGTTTGTTGTGGTTTAACCCCAGCTGGCAACTGAGTACCATACAGCTGCTTGCTCGCTCCGCACCCTGTCCTCAGTGGGATGTGAAGGAGAATCAGGGAAAAAGGTAAAACTTGTGGGTTGAGGTAAGAACAATTCAGTAATTGAAATAAAATAATATAATAACAACAACTGTAATGAAAACGGGAGAGAGACACAGAGGAATAAAAAGAAAAAGACAACTGATGCACAATACCACTGCTTACCACCCGCTGACCGATGCCCAGCCCGTCCCTGTGCAGTGGTCAGCAGCCCCCGGCCAACTCCCCCCAGTTTATACACTGAGCGCGATGCTCTATGGTGTGGAATATCCCTCTGGCTAGTTCGGGTCAGCTGTCCTGGCTCTGCTCCCTCCCGGCTGCTTGTGCGTCTGCTCACTGGCAGGGATGGGAATCTTCAAGAGTCTTTGATTTAGAGTAAGCACTACTTAGCAACAACTAAAGCCATCAGTGTGTTATCAGTGTTACTCTCACACTAAATCCAAAACACAGCACTGTTCCAGCTACTGAGAAGAAAATTAACTCTCCCCCAGCCAAAACCAGGACAACGTTAAATCCTTAGGCTTCGTGGTTTTGAAGCAACATACCCAAATGGCTCAAAGCTTTTTCCTGATCATTGATGAAATTTTAGTATCTTAGAGTTCTCCAAAGAGAGTTCATGTGTTTAGCAATATTTTGCTTTCTCCCTGTTCTCCCTGCTCCATTGCTGGCATTCCCACACATGCGTCTTCACCTGGACTAGGCCATATGTCCTCCACTGTTTTTCCTACTGTTCTTAATTTGCGAGTGCTCATCAGAAATAGCAGTCCATGTGGCTGTCTGAAAAATGTTAGCAGCTCCCAGTGAAATGCCCAGTGAATTCTTGCTGCCATCCTGAGTAGGCTCAGATCATCGCAAAATCACTGGAACTCTGGACGGCAACTCTCGATGAGTCTTCAGCTACCTTCTCTTCCCTGTAAAACTAGTTCTGCCCCATAGGGGCAAACTGGTGGCACATTAAGTAGAGACCTTACGCTGTTAATTAGTTTTGCAGATAAATAGAAGACTTCAGTTTCTGAGGTAATAAAAATGTGTGTTGTGGAACTCCTACGAAAGAGAGCAAACAGACCTAGGAGCTTATCCTTCGTCAAACCTGAGTTCTCTTCCCAGTGCTGCCCGTGACAAAAGGTAAGTAACTTTATTCTCTCTGCTTCAATTCCTCCATCTTTAAAGAGAAGTTAATAAAATGCTCATCTTTATAAAGCACTTCTAGTTTCGCTAGTACAAGGTACCCGATTTATCAAATATCAAAGTTTTGATATTGTGTCTAATCACAATGCTGAAATTATATTGCCAGTTCAATTTTTAGGAATCTGTCAACGGATTTCATGGCTTGAAATACTTAGCTTTGGGTGGCAACAGGAAAAGCTTACGCAGCTTGGTATGTGTAATCCTGATGCAAAAAGCCCCCGCCACATCAAACTGTTGTTTTGTTTGAGGATTCTTTGTTTGCTCCATTCCTTTCCATCACTGCCTTCCATGCAGGCTTGAGGCAGCCTGATAATGCTGTTCCTATAGTGTGGGAGCTTGCATACAGGTGATCAGCCCAGCGCAATGACTGCTTATAAATCCATTGTTGCAAGAGGCTGGTGAGCTGGTAAAGATAAAGATACTCTAAACAGCAGTGTAGCATTTGGGACACACTAAATAGAGCGAAGTCTTCTTTGATACTTACTGATGTTTACATACCAGTAATTATTATTATCATTGAAAATCCCGACTTCCTTTCTTTGAACATAATGTCTAAACAGGAAAAAGCTAACCTTCCTGTTTGGAGAATTGTTAGTTTCAGAAGAAATATATTTTTCTCTCTTACTTGCAGTTTTCAAAGATTTTATTTTTAATACAAATGGAAAAGACAAACAATAGGCTATCTAAAAGGAAGGAAAACTGCACGTCTGAAACAAACAGAGTCTGCTATGAATAGATAGTTTCTGCACTATGAAATAACTCAGGTCATACCTATATACTGACTTTTGCATATTGGGAAAGGAAATGTAGACTTATTTTTGGCACCCACTACACTATATACACAACGTAGAAAGCAAAGTTCAGGTTAGAAAGGGAAGAGAAGCCTCCTGTCAATCTGTCCAAACAGCAAGAAGAAATCATGCAGGAGTTGTATTGGCCCAACGATAACGCCTCAGTGTGATGCAAGGTTGACTAACAAGGCTGGACTTAAAATTTCTGGTACCTACTTGGCATGCAGCATTCTCTGTGGTTCAGGTCAGCGCTCACAGTGGCCTTCTGGGTAAATCTCAGCTTCTACACTTTGCTTTTGCATCTTTTGTTTAGTTGAAGGAAATACTGGTGGAGCAGCACCTGCAGTTCTGTTCCAGGTGTGTGGTATTTTTGATGGCTACCAGGAGCAGCACAGTGAAACTGAAGACCAAGATGCTCAGCTCATCTTTGTGAGGGACAAAACAGAAAACAGGTAACTAAAAGCTACATATGAAAATGTCCTTGTACCCAAAAGCAGAATGAGCTGTTTGGCATCCCAAAGGCATTTGATACCTTCTCAGAGACTGACAGGCAGCCTAATGGAACAACCGCCAGAAGAGGCCCTGTAATGACTACTGATGTAAATTTGTATGGGAAGTCTTCACATTGTCACTTCTCCTTCGGTTATTTTGCTTCAGTCAAGGCTGTAGTTTTGCTGATCCTGTTTATCAGCAACAACTAAAAAATCTTGCAAGAATGGAAGAGGATATTTGTGATGTAAGACTACTGCCCAGAGCAGGCTGGGAGGCTGGAAAGGCCAGCCTGTCTTTCTTTCATCATCTTCCCAAAACTCTTGCTTATTCAAGGCCTAACTAATTTAGACATACTTCACAGTTAATCAGAAACGTTGAAATACTTGCGTTATTTCTTAAAGCCTTGGTTCTTGTATTCATGGACTGTATGAATATCCACCTTCTTATGATCATGGAGAATGTGTAAAAATGTGGTCTTACAGGGTCAAATACCATACATTCATAACTGTTTTCTAAACTTTTTGAGGTTTTACACCAGTCTTCTGATTTTGGAACTGATATTTTACAGAACTGCACACTTGCTATTGGTAGTACTGTATAGCACAAAGAAACCTTGCGAATATTTCTAGTGCTAGTCCTATTTTAAGTTCAATCTGCTTACTATACTAGGGCACTATGTTTGGTCATGTTTGTAGGGTGAGACCCTAAAGATCTATCTTATTCCTTTTTCGCTTGCTTCAAGTTTCTGCTTCTCACGGAACCCAAGTCCCCTTTTGATGGCAAGATGCTTAGACTGCCATGTGCTCCCTTCCCAACTTTGCTGCTTTCCCAGGCATCCACATGTGCTGCTTCTGCTTCATTTGCAGCGTCTTCACCACTCACTCTTGCCACTCAGCTGTGTATTGCTCTTTGTCTGTAAGTATTTTGCCAGGTATGGGCCTTGCTTTGGGGTTTAGCTGGACTGCTGCTATTCACAGTTCCAGCAAGAAAAGGATGTGTTAGAGTCATTGTAAAATAATCAGCACCACATGAAATTGAGAAGGTGGGATCCAATAATCTGAAACCCAGAAGGTCTCTGGCAGTGAGCAGTAGGAGAGCTGTCATGCTGAAAGAGACCCAGAAGTCAGCAAATGAGCCGAGTTAATGATGTGACACAAGAAAATGAGAGGCGGAGTGATTCTGAGCAACGTATGTAGGAGTGTCCCACTCAAAAGATTGAACTCTCTGTAGTCAATGTAGTTATCTATGCTAGTGTTCTCCACACAGGTAGTACAGCTATTGAGATGGGAGTGATGATGGATACTAACTGTAAATTAACAAGGTGATAGATTTACCAGCATGTGGTATCTCTGAAGGAGGGATTAGCAAATACGATTGGACAACACTTTGCTGAGACTAGTATACATGTCAGATGGGAGGGGGGAGGAGAAGCCTGATTTCTCTGTTTGTGAAATCATAATAATGTAAAATGTGAAATAATATGTGGGCATATCATTTTTTGCTTCTGTTACCCTCTACAGGAATATGTTTGTAGAATCTGGGTTCTGGTCCTTGATTTCAGGTAGGAGCCCGTGCAGCCCTGGGCTCTGACAGGCTGGCTAGCTGTTTCTGTTGAACAACGCTGTCTGTTTGTTTGAGGAGTTAATGTTTGTAATGTATGTTGCAATGGTGGGGGTGGTCTTTTACTATTAAATATCTCAGCTGATACCTTGTGGCACTGAGTCACTGTCCTCTGAATATTCCCTGTGCTGCTACTGCAAATAAATCCACCAGCTTCCGTCTTAATGGCTTGCTTTAGAGCCAGTGCCACCCTATCCTGGACACTCTCCAACAAGTTAATGTCTTTCACTGAGGAAGGTGAGTAAAACTGATGAGAGTATCCTTAACTAAGGAGCCATAAAATTCTAATAGAGCAGTAATGTTCCCAGTGAGCCTGAAGGGAATCTAATCAATAGTTATGAGGTTGAGGCTCAATTTATGGCCTTCATTCATCAAGGATCGTCATTCTCCATTTTTGTACAGGATGCTTTTGTGGTTCCTGCTGAGCAGAGGAGTATAAAGTCTGCACAGCCCTTTCTCAACAATTCCCCAAGCTTTGTCATTTATGAACAGGTGACTTTACAGAGATGGTGATCAGTGTCCTATGATCTGTTTGAAGTCAGTGTTGCATTGTATAGGACAGACTGTACCAACTGCATTTGTTGGTGAGACTTGGAATGTTTTCACAAGGAGTAAAAAGGAGCGATTTCAGATCCCTCTAAAATTGACACTGCAGTTATTCATATGCCTGCAAACCGCTCCACAACCAGGAGTTCAGCAGCACGTTCTCCAAAACCACTTGTATTGTCTTTTGTAGATCCTTTGCAATAGAATTTGCAAGGGGCTGGGTTATTTGTGTTTCTAAACTGCCTCTGTGGTAGAAAGAAATTTCCCCAGCTGCTCCTGACACAGGTTTGATCTCTTTAAGTTTCCAAAATGGTATATAAGTATGGAGGCAGACAATGAAATTGCATCCAAAGGTTTTATTAAAACTTTTATGTAAAAAGTCAGACTTTCCAAAGGCTGAAGAAAATGCAAGTTTTATGTAGCCACCTCCCACCAGTGGCATAAGCCCAAAGCTTATGAAGGCAGACACGTTTAAAACAAAATAGAACGGTTTTGGTTAAAGCCATCCCAGTAATGTCTGTATCGACTTGTTGTTCCTGCATACATAGGTTAGCAGGAAAAAGTTTTAAGTATCTGAAGTGATAGGAGTGCCTTGTAAGTATACAATAAAGTCGTAACTGGAGAGGGCTCTCAATTAACACTTGACCAAAAATGGTTTGTGACATCCTTTAAAATATAATTTAAGTATGCTTTTAAAATTCCCATCTCTTACACCATGTGCAGATCCATAGGCTGACAGCCTAGACCTGCACGTGGTCTTCATTGTACGGATTCGTTCCTGCTTTGTCTATCTGTCTGGGGTTTATGTGCAATACTCCCTGATGTAACCTCTGACTTTAAAGGACGATTATAACTCTTTGCACTGGTTGGGGAGAAAAAAAGGAAAAAGTTTGGACATTTTCAGAGAACTGTAAGAAATGCAGAGAGTTGGAATGCAGGTGGTGGCTTTTCTGACAGCCCACGGGGGCTCTGGGAAGCCAGGGCTGCTGGTTCTTTCAGACCTCCATCCCTGCTGCACGTTTTCCCTAAGGCAGCAGCTGCAGGGGATGGGAGGCAGGAATTCGGGAAGCCCGAGCTAGTCCCTGGGCCAACAGCGACACCCAGGGCTTCATCAGCACAGTCAGTCCCTCTTCCCATCTGCTCCCCGTGCTGCCTGGGAAGTTTTCCAAGGCTTACCCCTTTTCTGTTCCTGAGTGACTACGCTGATTGAGAAGGAAGTAATATTTTACCGTGGTAATTTTATCAATAGAAATCCTGTATACTGGTGCACTGCGAGTAAATTAGATCAGCCACAGGCACGTACATCTATATTCAAACAACTGCATCCACATGAAGTGGATTGTACTTTCTCATCTCTGTCAAAATAGTTAAGCTGGTGTTATTTGTTTGCAGCTAAGGTCAAGACAGACAGCTTATAAAACCTCCCAGTCCTGCTCTGTCATTAAAGCAAGAAATTGACTGAGACCATACTGCGATTAATTTGGTAAGCTTTTGTTGAATAAATGTATAAACCAAGATGCCAACAGTACGTATGCTCGAGGAGTATGTCACCATCAAAATAATAGATGCAGGTTTTTATAACAATGAACACTCAATCAGACTTCTATTAAAATGATCCTGAACAACCCCCTGAAGACACATACCTGAACAAACAGTGGTAAAATTATTAGAGAGGTAAAAGCATTAATCACTCTAGAAAAATATTTCAGTAGAAGCAGAAAAATATCCCAGAACTGATCAGGGGACAGGATTTACAGAGAACAACCCGCTGTCTGTACTTTCCACTCCCGGAATGTGAAAGCTTATCTGGCAGTCACTGGGCTATGGCCACATCACCAGTGTCCAGCCCACGTGGCTGCTGAGGTAGTTTCTTGTTTGGTTTTCAAGTCCAAGTTTGCTTCAGGTCTGACGAGGATACCTGTTCCTCTCTGCAGGGCAGGAGGCAGCTCAACTGGAAAAGCACCAGGCTGAAACAGCAGTAAATGAAGTAGATCAATGACCGTAGTTTTACCACCAAGCAGAGAAGTTGTAGAGGGTAAGGGGATGAAGTTCAGAGTTTGTACTTTCCAGTGGAGAAGCTGAGGCTCATTGAGTAGAAAGCAAACAAATGAAATCTCTGTTACACCAAATGAAAGCATAAAGGTGCAAAGCACTGATTGTGCTTCGAACCAGGGCATGAAAAGTTACAGAGTGCAAAAAGCACAGGAGTAAATAACCCATGAACTGATGGGTCAGGCTAGGCCATACATGAACGTAGACTTGGTCACTCCCATACGGTACCGTGGGGTCTTTTTAAAAAAACAGCCATGGGCATCCTCTAACTGAAAGAGACCTGTAAGTAAGTAGTACTCTGAAAATCAGGACTGAAATGTCTGAAGCTGAGCATCCAAAATGTGAAGCGTCTGTGATTCATGTAATTCTGAAAATGTGTGTCATAGTCCATAAAATAATCACACTTTCATGTATTTGCTGGTCGCTTTCAGGCTGTTTCCATGTTTAGTAGGATTTATACTGAAATAGTTATCTTTCTGCCTGCTTTTTCAAGGAAAGATGAAGCAAACTTCTGTTTATTCCTGCCATGGCACAGCTGGAAATGGGATATTTGGAAAGCCAGCAACCCATACACCATCAATGTGAGAGGGTTGCTACAGTCTGCAGCTCTGTATCACCAGCTTTCCTTCGCACTTTTTTTTCCTTCAGAATTTGGCAAGAAAGGTTATTTAAAAACCAGTCTACATCTTGATAATCTTCAGGCCATCGCAAATACCGACCTCTTTGTAAGAAGTTTCGAATTGGTTTGTGTTTCATCAGTTGATACTGAGAAAGTGACCCAACCACTACCATAATGAGGACATCTTTCAGATCACAGAAGTACCTGCTCTGGGCAAAATTAAAGGCTTCCACACACCACCCATCTTTGAGAAACTGCCTGGTCACAATGCAAATTGTTTTCCTGCTGTTCCAAATGGCATCACGAATATTGTTGATGTGTTCTTCCCCGGGCAAGAAATCTCTTTCCTCAAAGCACAAGGTAAATCTGTTTTTATCAAAATACTGTGAATCCAGGTGCTTTAGCAAAGAGTTCTGGACCCATTCAAAGTCATTTTTGCTGTAGCACAAATACGCATCATATCTGTATCCACTTTTATCTACTACTTGTGGATAGCTGTCTATAATTTTTTTGGTAATAGTTTTATACCAGACAAAACAAATCCCCCGACAGCGAGTGTAAATGGTGACTGCCATCAGCAACGCTAGAAGAGTGATGGAGGTGAAGATAAACACTGAGAACCTGAGTGTCTGCTGGAGTTCATCTTCATTGCAACCATCGTATGTCAGAGATGACAGTGGTACTCCTGCAAATGCAGGTGGGTATGCACAGTACCTGTCAGATTGTGAGCCAGCCAGGGTTACGTTGGTTTCATTTAGCCACGCTAGTAGGCTCTTTAAAGTACAATCACAGACATAATTATTATGTGTTATATCCAGAATATTCAAAGTCATAAAGACTTCAGGCTCAGGGGAAAAAAGCTGGTTTCCAGATAAGTTTAGGTTTGTTAGGCTTGGTGGAAAAAGCCCAGAAGAAAGATGAGACAGTAGGTTGGAAGCTAGATTAAGTCTTTTTAGAGATTTTAGACCTCTGAAAATCTCCTGTGGAAGAGCACTAAGGTAGTTGTTATTCAGATGTAGAACCTGCAGTTTGGACAGTGCCCTGAACACGTCCAAACATAAATCTCTCTCCCACACAAGCTGTAACATATTTTCACCTAGATCCATATAGATTAACTGATTGTTTTCTATAACATTATCACTTTTCACACAGTAAGAGAAGCGATTCTGTTTTAAGAAGATATACTGCACATCTGGAACTTGGAAAAGAATATATAGGTCACCCAGGTTTGCCAACCAATTTCTTTCTAATTCAAGGTAAGTTGCTACTATTGCTGTGTCAGCTATAGACATTAGCTTATTGTCACCTAAAAAAGCAGCGGTCAGATGTGGAAAGGAAGGGAGTTTTTTAATGGCATTGTCTCGGAGATCAATCGTTTTCAGACTTAGTAAGTTACGGAATGATTTTTCACCAATCATCCCAATATGATTTTGCTGTAAATCAATATACATGACACTATGTAGACCTTCAAAAGTATAATCGTACAACTCACCTAAAAGATTACTTGACAGATTGAGAATTTTTAGGTCTCCCAAGCCAAAAAATGCTTGCCTTTGGATTTGATTTATTTTGTTTTTGAAAAGGTTTAGCAATTCCAGATTACCAAGGCTTTGAAAGATTAAAGAATTGAGAGAGAAAATGTAACCATTTGAAATATCAAGCAAGCGAAGATCACCTCTTGCTAGTCCTGCAAATGTATCATTATCTGGATTTTTAATGTTATTAAAGCCAAATCCTGAACCCATTGTATGAGACCTAAATATTAAAGAATCAATTTGAGTCCCTTGAATGGCTGTACAGAAATAGCGGACTTTCTCTGTGCTCCAGCCATTGTTACTAAGGTCTAGTGAGTTAAACGTAATATTTTTGAAAGGATTTGGGCATTTGGCCCAGACCATTTCATCTGTCATGTACAAATTATTAGAACTGAGGCTAAAAAATAAAAAGCGTTTCCCTCGGAAGCTGGTAAGATTGCTTTCACACAGGTTGGATATCTTGTTGAATTTCAGGTTCACAGTTTTCAAGACGGTTAGGTTATAAAATAAAGGATGAGGCTGAAGTTTTGTAATTTGGTTCCCTGATAGATCCAGCTCTTCTAATGAGGTTAAATCTTGAAAGTAACGTTCCTCCAGGATGGAATCTCCTAGGTAGTTCTGAAACAGACGGAGTACAGTCAGACTTGGCAAGCCCACAAAAGCATCAAGATCCAGTTGAAGAATCCTGTTGAATCCCAAGTCTAAGACACGAAGTCTTGGCAGGTTCTTGAAAGCTCCTTTTCCTATGGTAACAGGATAGACATACTGCGTTCCGATTTCCAACACCAACAAGTGCTCCAGCAGTGGAAACGAAGTTGCAGTCACTTGGCTGATATAGTTGTAAGTCAGCAAAAGCTTCACCGTGTCCTTTGGCACAAGTGGAATATCTGTGAGGTTGCAGAAGTAATATAGGGAGACTTGGGCTTCTGAGTAACAGCTTCTAAGTGCCCATGTGTCACTAGCTAGTGATACTCCAAAGACAAATACGAGCTGCTGATATAGCATCATGAACCTGTGTGAAAACAGTGAAAATATTAAGCATTAATTCTGCAGTTGGCTATCTATGCAGTAAGCTGTACAGCACATTTGTAACAGTTGTAGAATAAAAGGCTAATGTCACGCTAAGAATTACTAGTGATTTGGGATTTATCCTTTCTTTGAAGTCTAGCAGGCATCATTTGATAGGCTGGCTGGTGAGAAGATGGGTCCCTATGAGAACTGAGCACCTCTACCACCTGAAAAGTAACCCTGCTTTAGGTACATTAAGGGCAGCATGAAAACTCCACTAGGTAAGTGTGAAAATCTTGCCCTTGCTATTTCATTTGCATCATGGAACTGATAATGCTGGTGTATTAGTTTCATTCCTTAATCAGTTAGCCAAACAGGTTTAAACAGTTTGGATAACCTAAGTAAGGTCAGTCGAGAGCTGGCCAAGGCTGCTCTTCCCCTGAATGCTCTCCTTGTCAGGGTGATCATGCTACTTGGAATTCAGATTGCTGTCACACACAAGTGCCTAACTGCCGTGAATTTTTAAAAAGGTGACCTCTTCCAGGGCTCTTTGAGCCTCAGATTCACCCTGTGATGTGAAACTGTTCTTGAAAGGGTTGTAAAGTAGTTTTGAAAGTACAGGCAGGAACAAGGCTGACAGTGAAGGAAAAGAAAAAATGCAGTACCCCGAAACTGTGCCGCAAGATTTCATGTTTTATGAAAAACTACATTTCGTGAACTGTAAATTCCTAAGCTATACAAAAAGGTGCATAACGTAATTTATGCAGCTCACTGGCAAATCCATTTATTAATTTATTCCCACTCTGGATTTTCCTTGCATTATGCCATCTGTCTGCTTGTCTATCCCTTTATCTGAGACAAAAACCTTTTCAAAGCAAGATTTTTACTGAGTCTGGTAAAGAACAGAGCAAATTATTAACCCTAAAGTGATTGTTTGTGTACTGCAGTTTAAAAAACAACCTTCTAACTAAGATTTCAACCATCTGCCTCTGCTTTTTAAAACACATTTATTGAAATGAAATGACAACCCAACCTCCAGCACAATCTGCTTAAAAATTGGTAAGTGTAAAATCCTTGTGGAACCAAACCCCCGATGGCCATCTAACGTCTGCAAAGTACATCTACTTCAGAGAGGAAAGAAGCTGGACTTTGAGCCAGTAATTAAGAAGAGGTAAACCCTGCTAATTATTATGATGATGATTTGAACACACTGCTACTTTAAAGCACAAGTACAAAATTCTGTGCAGAATATTGCACTTGAACTAAAATAATCTGCTTCTTGCCATCATACAAAGTGGTATCTGGGAAATGAAGAGGTACGTCAGTAGAAACCACCATGATATTCCCACTGCAAATACCAAATGAAAGAGCTAGCCATTTTTTAGAGACTATCTGCTAAATAGGAAGTACAAGGATACTATAGTACCATCAAATCTTGTATCTCACTGTACCTAACATTTTTGGTGATGGTCTCAAAATCATTTGATTATACTAAAACCTTAACTTGTAACACCTGTGACTGCTAAGGGGAGTCCGCAAATTTCCACCCTACAGGCTTTCCCCAAGGGGGAAGACACATACCTTGCAACTTAAAATACTGATCTTGTCATTTTTAAGACAATTTCATGGTTTTGGGACAAGATCTTATTCTTGAAAGTAAAAGAGAGTATGAATATTCATACTATATATGTTCATAAAGAACACTTGGATAGAGTGCTGAATTCTGAAGTTCTGGCATTCAAATTTCATTCATATTTTGTCTCACTACAGAATTTAGGATGTGCTGCAAAGAACAGCAAATTGCAGGCAGTGAGTATCAAAATTCTGTTATAGAGATTTTTAACTGCATCGATGGGGAATAATTCCTAGTACTAGAAAATAATTGTGTTTTCCACCCTCTCTTTTCGACTTAGCATGCAGTGTTAAAAGGGGACATTATAAGCAGTAAACTATATAACGTTTGTCTTTGCAACTACAAAATATTGTAGATTATTAAAAAAGAAAACATACAGCAGGTCGTTCAAGATCTTGGTTTTTTACTTTTCTCTTTGCTTGAACCATGAAAACAAAACACCAACTTTCCCTTTTATTACTTGTTAACTATTACAGTAGTTCTTTTGTTGACACCATAATACAAGATGTTTAGCACTAATAATTTTGAATTAATGTAATTAACCTTTCAGACATTTACATGTGCATTCCTTGTCTTTGCCCAAATGCCATGGTTGGTTTTTAAAGTTTGGGCAAAATCACAGCATCACCAGCAGTGACAAATAGATAGTACTTTGGAAGTAGAAACGTAATAGACGTGTATCTACTTACCACAAGAAAAAGCCTAAAATGTTTACAGTGAAACAGTTAGAAAATGTTGTTGGTTTTAAATTTTAAAATGTAGTTTTATTTTTATCATTAGAAAATAAGGAAATGGTGAAATATTTCTAGCCACCTTTGCTTTTACACTCTACCTGCTTTTCCACATTCTTATAAGCTAAAGAAGCCTCTAACAATCTCTTAACAGTTGTTACACTCCACCTCGGCTCTGGTTTGGTGACAGGGAAGAATTCATTTGTAAACTCTTTGCTCCCTCAATTTTTTCTGCATGTTACTACCTTTTCCCCTAATCTTGGCCCGCTGCGACGAGGAGGATGATGCTGGCAGTAAGTAATGCCTCTTAGTGCTCTCATAAGGACAGCAAAGATTTTTACGTTAACAGAATCCCTCCATGCAGCATTTTATATAACCCTTCACCACTGTCCATTAGCACCTAAAACCTTTTGGGAAGAATATTCTTCCCACAAAATGATGACCATCCCATTCAGTTACGTGCCTGTGCATGGACATGGAGATTAAGGGTTGTGTAAATGCTTCATTTGTTATTGAAAACTGAAGCAATAAAGTTTAGAGAACCAGAGCTCAGCATGTGAGGTTTTGTTTCCTTCCACCGCACTGGTGTCAGAAGGGGTGAGCAGCAAAGGGAAGTGGAAGAGTAGAAGGGGGAGGAAAAACGCAGCAAATGCTTTTGGGGTGGAAAGTCCTAAGCAGGGTATGTTTCTGAGCAATGGAAAGAAATGTACAATGCAGGGTAGATATTCTACCTGGATCTAAAGGCAGCAAGCAAGTGCATACACAACACAAATACTCTAGCTGCGGTCTCAGCCTCCTCGGGAAGAGGGCATCTGGATCAGGGAAGGCTGATGCAGATGCTTTGAGTCGTTTGGAACTGACCTACACTATTGTCCTCATTTTTAAAAAAACTCGGGTTTTGTTAACTTGGTTTTAAATCGCCTAGAAACCTTCATTAGCACAGCAAAAAACCCAAAGGGACCTGACAGTACCTGAGAGTGGATGTTGTAGTAGTGCCTGTCCATCTCAGCGCAGTTGTGTACACCTCAGGACGTCCGCAGAAACTGTCAGAAAGCAGGGCCCGAAGTACGGCTGAGCAGGAGAGCTAGGGCTGTCTCCTTTCTGACGTACACAAGCCCCGAAAGAATTTAAGAGTAACAGCTCTCCCATGGAGAGTTAGAAATCCCTTGCCATTCTCCTTTCCCCAACAAAAATGTACCGGAGTCCACAGAGGTGAAGAACAAGTCAGATAACCTATTTCTCTCCTTACTAATGGCCAACGGTATTTGCTTGCTTTTTTAAAAGAGTGATCTGAAAGGAAAATGTCAGTCTCCAAAGTGGTTTTGTGCAGCATTCCGTACATGCTTACTCTCTTCGGCAGCCTCCCATGCTTCCCCCACATAACCTTAGGTCAAACATGAACCAGCACATGCCAGTGGAAGTGAACAGACGTGTTCCATATGTGCTTACAATAATGAGAAGCGGGCCTAAATGGTTCCCCACTGTCAGCCATAGGTTTTGGGGAACTGGGCTGCAGAGACGCTGGTTATCTGGGTGGACTCTAGAGAAGATGTCTGATATAATCATCAATAAGACTTAAAAACTTCAAAAATATTTTCAATGATCTATTGCAGTGACTGTGATACCCTCTTAAGAAGTTTTTTCCTAGATGATGACAGGCCACCAGAGGAGTTGTGTGCCCATCAGGAACACAGATCCCTTGAAATAATTCCACAAGGATGAAGTTCTCTGACCAAGAATACCGGTCGTTTACGTGTTTGGGGTGTGGCTGGTGGATAAAAAGGTAAAGCTGGTAAATTTTTCATCTTCTGCACCAAAGAAAAAAATTTTGTTTTGTCGATGCTGATTTTCACAAAAAATCCAGGCCATTTTCTGTAGGTCACTGAATCACAGATGAGTAGGGTATATATATAATAAAGGTAGCAGCATCTTTTGATAAGTGTGTGAGAATCTAATTTCGAATTGCCGCAAGCCTGCTTTAGGACTAAGGGATAAACATTAATGCTACTGCCAAGCTAGTAGGTTTTTTCCCCCTTAGCTCCATAGCTAAGGGTCTTGCTGTTTGGGCAGTGAGACAGGAGAGCTCACCTGGAGCTGCGTGAGTGCTGCTGTTACTCTGCTGTCTTTCAGTGAGATGCCACTAGTTGTCACAAGTAGCACAAAAGCTCCCCAGAGAAAGGGAAGGAAGATGGGATTAACCAACTTCAGGGTGTATTTTTTGTCTGTAAGTTCAACACATAGAAGATAGTCCTCGTTTCTCCCCTCTGTACCCAAAAACATAAGGCACTGAAGAGACAAAGACCATCTTACTTGTCCCTTATTGTTTTTTTCTGTTTTGAGATGGATTTGTGTATAAAATTGCACTGATTTAACTTAAAAAAGGATATGCACACTGCTTTCCTCATCAGTGTATGACTTTTCTTCTGAACGTTTTGAAAATATATTTAAGTCAGCTTCTATATGTTTATATCCAGAGTCCAGCTAACTGAACAGAGGCTGTTTTACATTCATCTAACCTAAGCTACACTGGGTTTGCAGCAGAGTTTATAAATAAGTAACTAGACAGACTGGTGCCACACTTCTGCTTTCTGGCAAATTCTAAGATTTGAAATAACTCTCTGGTTTCAGATCTAATCAGCAATAGATGTTTCTGTATAGAAAATTAAACATTTTGCTTTCTGATTGTTTCAAAATTTCAAACGTTTTGCTTCTGATTGTTAGATACTAATATAAACACATTCCTGCCGACTTCAGTCCCTCTCTTACATTCACCAGAGTATCTTTCCTGACAGATAGGGATGGACATATTTATAGTTGTGATAAAATGAAGTGGGGGTCCTGCCCATATACAGCTTCTGAATTCTGCTTGAAGTAGTTATGCTCTTAATATGAAATGGTTCTGGCGTACTGTGCCTCTGCATAGCATCCAACATTACTGGCCAAAGTTGCGGGATATCTTTCCCAGACCAGAAACAATGGTCAGTTGTGAAATCCTTATGGGACAAGGGATTAACAGAAGAGTTAGTTAACCCCGGATCTTTCTGCCAGAAGCTGGCAAAGCGCAGCACTCACGAACAGTACCGACTGCAGGTACAAAGCGTGTGGGCATGAAAGAGACACTGGGAAAGGGAAACAATGAACAGGAGGAGTTTGGAACCTGTGATGGGTTGACTCTGGCTGGATGCCAGGTGGCCACCAAAGCCACTCTGTCACTCCCCTTCTCAGCTGGACAGGGGAGAAAAAATGTAGAAAAGACTCATGGTCAAGATACGGACAGGGAGAGGTTACTCGCCGATTACTGTCATGGGCAAAGCAGACTTGAGTTGGGGAAATTAGTTTCATTTATTACCAGAGTAGAGTAATAAGAAAGAAAACCAAATCTTGATTCAGCCTACAAGTTTTGGAACAAGAATTCTGACAAAGTCAAAGAAATCTTTTCTTTCTTCTCTCCCGCTTCCTCTTTCAAACCCAGTCTTCTTTTGAGAACAAATGCTTGGAAATTGTTCATGTCCTTATAGTATTAAGTTTAAATACCTGATCTTTGTATACCTGTAACTGATCAGATGCTTGGAACGGCTCCAGGAAAGGGGTTACGGCAGACAAAGCAGTCTGTTGCCACTCAGCCATGCTGACAGGACAGAGCTGAGCCGTAAGATACAACGAAACACACGTACAGCTTGTTGGCAATGGTCTCTCACAGTTCAGCAGTGTGGGATGGCTGAACCAACCCAGAAGTGCTGCAGGAGCATACGCAACACTACTGACCTGAGACGTGGTATGTCAACGAATGATCTCAGCTCCCACTTCCATCTTCTTTTCTTCAGTCCCTTTCTCTTTTCACTATACTTAGGCTTAGGCACGGACCGAATACACCAGCATATAAAGGGGGTTTAACTCCTACGTTAGCATGACCTACTGCATCTGTCCTCTTCCCACGTTGCTGTTTAGTCTGGTTGTAAAGGTAAGACTCAAGTTATCTGCATAGAGAATTCTGGATGTTAGCTACCCAGTCAGAAATGTAATCCCCAATCAAAGTCTCAGAATGAAGACTACAAAGCATGCACAAACCTAACGCAGCCCGTGCGCAACTGTGTGCTCTACCCCAGGTCCATGGCTAGTGCAGCTCTTACCTTCTTGGATTGCATTGACCCTTCCATGGAAACACCCAAACAGAATGAAGCAGACTTGAAAAAAAACACAAAAAGTTGTGTGTTTTCTTAAGAAGAGAATAACAAGTAAACCCCACTGCAAACAATGGAAAATAGTCTTTGTTGTTAATGTGTAACAAGGCTGAGACATCCTGCCTAAAATTACTGAAATTCACCTGAATAGACAAATGGGTCCCAGACTCATTCTTTAATTCTTGGGTCCTGTCCTGCTATCCAGATAAAAGAGTCTCCCTGTTCAGGTTTCCCTATATATTCATGTCACAATTATACAGGGAATTGAGTCATTCCTACTTCTTGGAGAAAGTGCAGAACAAGTAACATATCCTTGCCTGACACCCTAAAATCATCAGTCTTTTCTTCACTCATGGCAACTTTCCAATTATGGGCATCTTTCCCAGAGGCTGGTGACATAACTGACTGTGGAGGGCTATTTGTATCTGGCGCTTGGTAAAATTTCTCAGAAAAGAACCCAGAGACCTTCAAAAAGCACCCTTTTTAATCTAACAGAAAGCCTACTGACATGGGGTTTGTAATATTTATCTAGGCCATAAAAATGATCTTGAAAGATATATCACAAACAGTAAGTCTTTGTTCTTAGACTGGCCAGATAAAGGCCAACCTCTGTTGTGAAAATTTGTATTGCTGCTGTTATCTGATTAGATCAAATCTACTTACTGAAACAAAAATAAAGCTCTAAGCTTTCACCCAGGCTCTAAGCCATCATAATATATGCATTTGTGCTCATAAAATGCTATGCAGTGTAAACACTTTTCTTCATGAGGCCCCTCTAGCCAATTACAATCTAAAAAAGAAACAATTTTATGACTTAAAAGATTAATGAATGTGGCCCTTCCCATCCCCTCAGCCTCTACCTTAAGTTGCTAGGATGCTTAACTCAAATTTTCCAACTTAAAATCAGGAAGCCAGGAAGCATGTTATAAGGCAAGTGAGTACTGTGACAGTTCCTGTCATTGATGGGGTACACCTAAGGCAATAAGGCATTTAATGACCTCACAGAGCAGAAAGACCATAATAAACGAGCTGCTGGTTTGGGTAATCAGAAGCTACTTATGGGATGCAATTATCTAGTTCCTGTTCATCATCTAGATTTGTTTGTATTTATCAGTTTTGATATCCCCTCAGATTATATGATGAGATGCGGACACAAAAAGGCAGTGTTGTTCCTCTATTATTATATAATAACTGGAGAGTAGGCAGAGAGAGAAAAAAATAAGACGTGTAAATTGGGAATGTGAAATAAGGAATAGCAAAGCAGCCACTATCAAAAATAAATTGTACTGTGACCAAAATGAGTTAAATACAATTAAGCATGCATAAAAATATTTAGTCTTTTCTATCATTATTCTTCTATGTAATCAATTTCTGGAGGCCTAAGAATGATACATACCTAATGAAAATAGGTGAAGGATAAGACTCATTCTGTAAAGTTCATCACTTTAAAAGAAAGAAGTCTCTAGAAGGGTGGGAAAATATAGACTAAAAGATGCTCTGGGCTATTTCTCTGGGGGACAGGCGTAAACTGGACAGGCAGAGGGAGGGTGCTGTAGCCCCAGGCTCCAGGGAAGTGCCCCAGCCCCTCTGTCTGATGGGACCATGAAGGCAGGGAGCGCCTCAGCTAGGCTTGAGAAGGGGACCAACAGGGTTTCTTATGCTCCTCCAGGTCCTAAGGAAATGAACTTCTCGAGGCTTCAGTGACGACAGTGAAGATTCCTGGGGTTTTTTTCCAACTTAGCGCTACAGTTGTTTCCCAGCAGATGCGCTCGTCCAAGCTGCAGAAACCACCCGTGGTCACTCACTGTCACCACTCAGGTATTCCTGCCTCACACCCTGAATCCATGTTGACGTTCTTTTTCTTTGAAAACTGTCATGTGATAACTGCCTGGTCTAGACTAGAAACCACGCCAGGGAAGCGGCGTTTCCTTCCTGTTAGTTTCCCTTCCCTCTTAGCTATCATTTTGGACCCTGTTTTTCACAAAGTGGATTTAGCCCATGGACAAAATGTCCTTTTTTTTGTGCTCACAGGATAATTAGAAGCAGCCAGGATTAAAACTTTCACCTGGAAAAGATCAAAGTGATAATAGGAAAGGACTCTCAAGATGACAGCAGAGTTTTTAACTTACAGGAGGCCAGCTTTCCCAGACGGGACAGAAATTCTCAAGGAAGTAGCAGTAACTGGAGAAGCAGCATTGAGATTGTAACTCCTGGAGTCACAAGCAGACCTCTGCGCAGCCTTACCTGAAAAGCTAACATGTTTATAACGCTCGTCAGCACTGCCGTGCCTGTGAAACAGTGGTCAGGTGTAAAACAGTGGTAGTGGTTCAGGACCTCAGGTCAGCAAAGATGACTAAATGGCTGGAGAGGAAATGGCATGGTTGCCACACCTGCATTCCTGGGACACAATCTGGCATGTTCTTTATTAAGAAAATATTAGAAGAGTATGACAGGTGCCTAAATATGTGGAACCAAACAGAAAAATTGATAACAGAGGGATGTTTGCTTTTGCAAATATGTTTTTTGCACCTGTGTTTTAAAAAAGCAAGCAAAAGATAACAAGCTGCAAACGTCCAGTGACAAAAGGACCATAAATATAGTATGAAAGAGAGACAGGCAGGCAACCTGCCCACCGTCTAAGTGACGTTAGAAACCTGCTCCACTCTTTCCTGGAACGGAGACATTGAAAAGGTACCTTCTGAATTTCTTTGAAACAGGCTTTATGTCAGAGTAAATTTGAGTTAGCTCTTAACTCGTTGGGGGAGGAAAAACACCTGAAAATCACACTTAACAAGTGTAGCTGACATGACTTAGTAGTGTAGAACCTGTTGTGCAAGGAGACCTAACAAGTGGAGAATGCAGAGAAGCAGCTAGTAGCCTTTCTGAAACAGGTGCTGTGTGAGGCTGTCGGTGAGTCAGCCGTTTCTTTTGGCTCACAGTGTGGTAGCGAGTCCTGGGGCTCACCTGCACATATATCCCAGGTCAAGTGCTTATCTACCGGTTTTCCTTATACAAGGCGGTCCCAACGCAACCAAGAACAGCTGCCACACAGGGTAACCTGCATGAATGACAAGCAGAGTAGAAGCAGGAGACCGAATTACACACTCCCGCATGTAGATAGGTATGCATCTGGTTTCCGAGGCCATAAAAGACCTGCAGTCTGACACGTAGGACTGCCAAATAGAAATCCCCATGCAGGTTATATTTTAACTTCTGTCCCTACCCAGCTCCTTCTGGAGAGAAAGCTAGAAATGTTTTCATTTAGCAGTTAGTGTCAGCTTCACTCGGTTCTGTTTTCTGCACAGTGCAATGCCAAAGCCTTTTATTTCACAAATATCAACTGTGGAAACACTGGTTATTTTTGGAGTGGAGGCACTCTCCTCCCCTTACAGGTCATCCAACAGAGTGAATAATGTTCAAGATTCACTAAATCAAAGACATGTTTTAGCCTAATGAAGGGTTGGGGGATGCTTTGTATGGGGGCCAAAGAGGGGAGGGAGGAGACCTGCTCTGGGCAGTTTCCGTGTTCTCACTACGCGTATGTTCAAGCCAGAAACCATCCTTTGAGAACAGCTTGGAGGCCCTTCCTGCCCTCCCCTTAGCTCCTGCTTCTTACCAGCTCGGTCAGCTCCTAGAGGGTCTTGCACAGTGGCACAGCCGGAGGGGAAGCCGGAGTGCCGGAGGAGCCGTTCCCAGTTAGGAGGAAGAGGCAGGTCCCACGTGCCCCCAGGCAGAGGATGGCATTGCAGGCACTCTCCCACGGCCTGGGGGCACGCTCCCCGCTACAGCCACCGAGCTGAAGGCGCACAGGAACAAAAAGCAAAACAATTTTTGCTTTTTAGCCTGAGCAGCAGCCGCTGCTGCCTTCCGGGCTGGCTCCGAGCAAGCAGCACCGTCAGTCAGCCCGCGGTGCGGCCCCGCAGCCCGGCGCTGGCCGAGCACCCTGCCGGGCCAGCCGGGCCGGGCACCTGCCGCAGCACGGGGTCACCCGGCACCCCGGGGGGAACCACCCCTCCGCCTGCCCGCCGGGTCCCCAGCTCGGGCGCCGGCCCGGCCAGGCCCCACCAGTCCTACCTCGGGCGCCTCTGTGCCCTTCAGGAGCTCCTACCTCACGTGCCTTCGGTTCCCGTCAAACGGCTGTAACGGGCCTTGTCTGCCTTGAGGAAAAGGACAATAAATCGGCTAAATAACATACTGGTCTGGAAATGGGAAGCGCAGCGCTGGTGCCGAAGAAGGGCGGGTAACGCATTTCGTAGCGGCTCACGGCGGAGAGGCCGCGGGCGGAGGGGAAGGAGCAGCCGCGGCCCGCACCGCCTCCGCCGGGCCGGCCTGCGGGGTGGGCCCGCCCCGGGGCAGCGGCCGGTCGCGGCGGCGGGCGGCGGGCCGGGCTCCCGGGGCGTTCCGCGGGGCAGCTCCTTCCCTCGCACGGCCCGGGCGGCTGAAGCCAGGGCGGCCGTGTGGCCGACAGCGCGGCGGGCACGGCCGGGGAGCGCGCCGGGCTGGGCTGGGGGTGCCCCGCTGCCCGGGACCCGGCCCGCCCCGCTGCCCGAGCCCGCCCGGCCGCCGCGGGAACGCGGACGGGCCCCCCAGGGAGCCGGGGGTGCGGAGCGGTGGCTGGGTGCGTGTGGAACGGGGAAATAACCCGCCGTGGAAGCAGAAGGGTAGAGACAGCGGTGAGACCCCGGCAGGTCCCCTCCCGCGCGGGTCCCGGGAGCAGCCGCCGGACCGGGGCCAGGCGAGGGGGGGCGGCGGGGCAGCCCGGTGTGGGGGCAGCTCCCACCGGCGGGGCAGCCCGGTGTGGGCCGGGCCGGGCACACCGACTGGCTCAGCCTCGGCAGTGCCGCCGTTCGGCCTCGCTGGCGGCTGGGTGCCCCAGCCATCGCTCCGGGGGGGCTGCGCCGGCCCATCCCCGCCCCTTGCACCGTGCGGGTGCCCCCCGGGCCGAGCCACCGCGGGCGCTGACCCTCTGCCCCCGGCCTTGTCCCGCTTCCCCTGGTCACCGTACTCCAAGTGCAATACTCGGGCTTCCTAAGGGAGCCAAACTGAACCAGCTCCATCTGTAGCTCAAGCGATTTCATTGCCTATTACTGTAATTCTTAAAAGAGGAAACCAGGAATGAAAAGGGGTGTGGGTGTAAAAGAGAGGATAGAGTAATTTTTATTAAAAAAAAAAAAATAGTGATTTAAATTTTCATTTTGCATTTAAATGCAATTTTTGGAAATTGATGCTGTTTGAAAAAGTGGCCGCTGGTGAGCTAACTCGGGAGCGCAGTGCTGCCTGGCCACATCCTCAGCAGTCAGCTGGGGACCCGGTGGTGTTGCATGGGGGATATGGGTTCTGCAATGTACATCAGGTTACCCAAAGCATGACCTGATCTGGACAGCTGGAAATGCAGAACTCAGGGTCAGGTCTTAAGATTCACCTATTAAATAGAATGAGGCCCCACTCTTGCGGTTGCAACAACTCAGCCTCTTGGAATTAAATGCCTAAGGGATGTAGACCCTTCTCCTTTCCCTCCACTCAACGGTCAGATTGCTCCTTCCAGTGCCTTTCTTTTCCTGACAGGACCTGAGCTCTGCTGCTGATGCCCCCTGACGTCCTCCACCAGACTGCGAGGCTGTCCAGGTAGGAAATTCTCACACTTTCTTAAGCTGTTCTACTTTGTATGGAATCAGCTGGGCTGGAGAGGACACCGAAGTGGCTGTCTTCATGCTAATCCAGGTTATCTACCTTTCATTACTGATACTTAGGTCATGCCTGTATTAAGTACCTATAAGTGATTGCATGTATATGTATTTTAACGATATTGGTGCACCTCTCTGGTTGCCTGTGATATATTATACTTACATTTATTCAGCTGAGAGATTAGAACATACTCGGGCACTGAAACAATAGTTCTAAAGCTGCTGAAAATAGGACCTGTGTATCTCGAGAGAAGTAATTTTGCTAAATTTAGAATACTGTGTGTAAATTAAACACAGGGAATCAGATGAAGTCCGATAAACTGGTTTAGGAAAAGCCCTGCAGAATTCTGTCAGGTCACACAAGGTGCTACAGAAGTGCCTGGGAACATCCCTTGTTTTGTGCGAATTTACAGCGGGAGGAAATGGTCGTGATGCTTATGCTCAAATATGTAACGCGCACTTTCTGTTCCATCCTGCTTCTCTCACTGACTTATGGTTGAGTAGATGGAACTGGATACCTGAAGTTCTGAATGTTTTCAGGATTGCTGTCAGTTGTAATTAATAGGGAGAGACAGCAAGTCTGTAGCGTCTCATTGCTACTGAGCCTACTACTGCAGCACCTCCCTCCAGGTGGTGACAGCTAGAACCAGCATCAGGATTTAGACATGTTTGCCCCCAGTTTACATGTCTCAGCGTGTGTCTAGCTTGGATACTTCACTTATAATCCTGTTGTAGCTTGTCAGTGTAGGTGGGAACTACCTAGGTTTTTGTGGATCCTGTCAGCTTGGGCCTCTGACTGCTCATTTATGTGACCCAGCAACGTGCATTTGCAGCCCAGAGTGCCAACTGTACCCGGGGCTGCATCAAAAGCATGAGCAGCAGGTCAAGGGAGGCGATTCCCCACCTCTACTCCGCTCTCCTGAGACTCCCCCTTGGATTACTGGATTCAGCTCTGGGGCCCCCAGCATAAAAAGGACATGGACCCATTAGAGTGAGTCCAGAGGAGGCCACAAAGATGCTCAGAGGGCTGGAGCACCTCTCCTGTGAAGACAGGCTGAGGGAGTTGGGGTTGTTCAGTCTGGAGAAGGCTCTGGGGAGACCTTGTAGCAGCCTTCCAGGACCTAAAGGGTCCCTACAGGCAAGCTGGAGAGGGGCATGAAGTGATAGGACAAAGGGGAATGGTTTTGAACTAAAAGAGGGTAGATTAGCTGTTTGGAAGAAATTCTTTAATGTGAGGGTGGTGAGGCACTGGCACAGGTTGCCCGGAGAAGCTGTGGATGAAGCTGTGGATGCTCCGTCCCTGGAAGCGTTCAAGGCCAGGCTGGATGGGGTGTGGAGCAACCTGGTCTAGTGGAAGGTCTCCCTGGCCACGGCAGCAGGGTTGGGATAAGATGATCCTTTCCAACCTAAACCGTTCTGTGATTCTATGATTCTACAAAAGGCTGATTTTATATTGAAGTTACTGAAGTGACTAGAATGCAGTGACAGCTTAGGTGCCAGCTAAGCCAGTTTCAGATTTTGAATTAAAATTTTAAAAGTGGCTGAAGCAACAGGTAAGCAGGACTGCTATCCTTTCACGGCTATAGTCTCTGAGCATCTTATTTTTTTAATATACAATGTACATTTCAGTGTGGAAGCGAGGTATTCACTGCTGCTTGTTGTACAGTCAGCTGTGACAGGTGGTCACAAACTTAGAGAAGTGTTTTTGGCAAAAGCTCTTGTCAAGTTATGGGTGCAAATCTGACCTCAAACTTTTCCACTTTGGTGTGTTGACTTTGATTTACCACTGCACAATGCTCACACGCTACTATGATAACTGCAGACTTGCTCTGGATTAAATCTTTTTGATTCAATTATTTAAAAACCCTAAGTTTAAAATGTGTAAATCACAGGACTCTATAATATAAAGATGCCAATAGATTGAGCTACTGTGCTTGTGTAACTCAAAGAGAGAAAAAAAAAAAGGTGACATTTTCTGTTAATGCAGCTGTATTTTTCGTAGCAGTGTGCTGACGTCTTTCAGTGCCTTCTCGCACAGAGGAAGTAATGTAATTCCAAAAGATGCAGATGAGCATGTTATATTTTGACACACCTACACAACCATCTTATGTTGTTCTGTCGCTTGCAAGACATGATCGAAGCTACAACGTTGTCTTTCTGCCAGGTGTCTGTGTTAGGCAGACGTGTTTCTTGCTCCTCTGTTGTCTTAGGCAAGTCACATACCCACAGCAAGCTGCGCACGTAGCACCTTATCACCAGCCACGATGTCTTCTACTGATGGGTTTGTAATATTTCCAGTGTGTCCCATTTTAAACATGCTAATAAAATACATTAATAGTGTGCTCTCTTTATAAACTCCCTTAAAATGCAACTAGGATGTAATCTTTATTGAAATAAGACCTGAACAGGTGCTCTCTCTTGTATTTAATGGAGTGGATTTAATACTGCAAAAAATGTACTTCCAGCCAAGTAACAGGCCCTTGTGTGTGCTGGTTGTGCAAAATGGCATTTGCCAGTTGTAATGAACTCAGACTATGAAATTCTAATAGCCACTGAAGGTTATCTATGGCAAACGGCTAATACCTTCTCAATTAAGGTCTGTAATTGCACTCTAGTGATTAATGCATTAAATCTCTGATTTCTTACATGCAAGACACTTACCAAATGTGTATCTTATTGCACCTCTGGGCTCACCTATAATGTACAATAGGCAGGTGAAATACATGAACATTTCCCACAGGCTTCTTCTAAAGCAGGCTTCTGCCCACGCAAGATCAATGCTGTAATAAGGTCATTATTTCTGGAGGCATGCATTTTCATATCTTGCATAGGTAATGACATTAAGTTCTTTTACCTTGTAAGTCTCAGTTAGAATTATCATATTAAATACCAAGAATTACTTGATTTTTTTTCCCACCTGGATTTCACAGTGAACAGGAAAATCTGTGATCTTCTTAATAAACCTTCAGATTTAAAAAAAAAAGAAAAAGCCAGTGTGGGTTGTGTTGAGTGTTTGGGGAATTATTAAAGTGTTTTAGGAAGCTTTTATCAAGGCATTTAACAGTTTGTCCACAGAATGGGTAGAATAAGAAAAGATAAATTTATACACATACAAAGATAATTATTTTCCCTTTATGGATATAGAAAGATCCAAAACGAGCCTCTGCAAGTGAATCTTTTCCTGGTTTAGGTAGCATCAATTCTGATCTGAATGTGCTTCTGTGAGCTTCATTCTTAGTGAGACTGAAGACTTTGGCGAGGCAGGTTTTTGCGTGTTTATATCGTTATAGCCTTGGCTGCCACTGAGTTCAATTACAAATGTGACTTAATTTGAGCAAAGAGAAAAGCAAGATCAGTAAAGTCTAACAGAGCAAAGTTTGATCAGTTGACGCAAGTGCTCCATCAGTCTCAGCATAACAATTACTCAACATACTAACTTTTAGCTTGAAAATGCCAGTATTTTCATTTTAGCATTTTGAAACCAAAGTTTTGTCTGTTGAAATCAGTGTGGTCAGATCTTGGCAAAAAAAGCTCAGAGCCTGTACTTACCCTGCTTTGGATTCTTAAAAATAAGGTAAAAATACGCAAAAGGATAGTGTCCGAGGAAGTCATTCGGCCTGCTCTGCTGCTTTCCAAGGTGAGTAGGTTGTAGGAGAAAAATAAACTCCCATACTTAATATATGTATTTATTTATAAATAAATATATATAAAATACAGCCCGCAATTGTCTGACCTCCACAGCTGTACAGGGAAAATCCCTATTTCAGGCCCTCCAAATGCAGCAGCAGCAGCTTCCCCCCGAGGCCAGTCTGAGCAGGGGGAGACCTTTGTTTGGGCAGCACCGCTGGCCAGGCAGCTGTTCCCTGTATTCTGTGAAGAAAAGCAGACCAGAGCTGAAACCTGTTCTTACACTAACCTAGGTACCTTTCAAACATTGGAATTGTAGTAAAATGACCTGTGACAGCTCTCATGTTATTGAATTCTCCGGCATTTACGTGTGAGTGTATACACATGCGCACTTGTGCAAAGCTCAGGTCTCTGCCCACAGAACCCCCCAGGGAATCGCACAGCGTGCACGGTATCAGGTAAAACAGGAGAGAGCCCCAAGGAATAAATCCTGCAGCACTAACAAAAAGGGAAGATGAAGGTAAAACAAAATCCACTGGTAACACCAAAAGAAATGTCCCGTGAAATTGAAAATTGTACATGCTGACAATATGCCGAGGTTCTGCATGCAAGTGGGATTTAAAAGTCAGCACCTCCACGCCAGCCTCGCGGCTCCTGTTGCACCCGAGACGCCTGTCACTTAACAAGTTAACAACAGCGTGTTCAGCTGGGATGGCTGGATTGCCCCATTCTGACCACTTCTCCAAATGTGAAAATGACAGATGAATTGCAACACATCACGCTGTACCACTCAAAAACACAAAGGGTGGGGGGAAGCACTAAAAACAGCACATCGCTTCTTGCCCTCCCAGAAACATTACTCTTCTAAGGATCTCCAAAGTGGTTTATTAGCAAAGCATGTAATAACTTTGAGAAAAAGTCCTGAACATTTTTTTTTTTTTTTTTCACATGGAAGGATGCCCGCAGGCATTAGAAGAATAATCTGAAGTCTGGATACTAGATCATATTTTTACCAAGAATCGTTAGTAATTTTCTACGCAGATTCAAGAGGAAGGACTGGTGGGCAGCCGGGCGAGTTCCTGGGCTGGCTGGCAGCCCCTCTGCTGCTGCCGCCTCCGGCACCCACCCCCAGGGGGGAGAGACCCCAGAGCGGTGCGGGCAGGGGGACCGCCTGCCATGGAGCTGTGCCAGAGGCCGTGCTTCCCGGCAGTGCCCTGCCACCGCAGCCCCCTCCGGAGAGGTGACCTGCCACTCAGCCTCCTGCCCCACAGCAAGTCGTCACATCGACTGGGGTCTCACATGCCAGGATAACAAGACAGAGCAGTTGTGCTGCGTCTCATTCCTCCTCGCTCGGTGCCCGGTTTAGCGACGCCCCAACCAGTGCTGCCAGCAGCTGCCAGCCAGGTGTAGCTGCAGAAAGCACGTGGAGCTGGGTGTCACATCGCTTCTGGCGTCACCCACACCTCAGAGTCCAACCCTTCCAACCTGAAACGTGTTTTATGTTTGTATGGCCTTTCCTGTATTTCTTCTACCTTTTTTGACTTGGCAAGAGTTTCTGCTCATTTTGTGCCATCAGCATAAGCCCAAGACGCTGCTCTTATCTACACCTACCTGTTCCTGCCATGGAAAGTGCTGCTTAAGGGGGAAGAGAGAGACGCTGCAGAGGCTAAGCTTCTGTGACTCACTGCCTGTGAAGCAACCATCACCTCACAAATCATGTTTGCTGGAAAATAGCATGCTTGCCATTTTCAGTAACCCCACAGACTGCTGATAATTTTAGTCTGCTTTGTACATTTTGTGTCTAGTCACCTTTGCTACCGCTTTTCCTGGCCAATGCACCAGTATTTGCGTCGATGGAGCTGTGTGGGTCAAGGCCCGGTACAGTTGGGCTACAAATAAACTTAGTTTCTCTTTTGCTCTAGTGTGTATGGTGTAAATCCAGAAACAGCCTTCAGCAGTGAACAGCTTAAGAGAGCAGAATCAATTCTCTGTGACAGGGCCAAGGGGTAAAGCATTTCCCAGTTACCACAAATTTGTGTTTTGAATTTTTTTGGATTTCCTACCTTCCTATATAGAAACAGTTGTGTTTGGCACCTGCACGTGTGAGTCCATCTACATTTGGAATTTTAAATCTACTGCAATCTGCTTGGCATCAGTTTCCCTGTAAGCTTTTGGCAGATACTTACTGCTCTCCACAGTCATTCTTCATTTCTTTCTCTGTGGCCCCACTAATTAAAGCCTTAGCTCATTTTCCAAACTGTCTTCACTCTATAAAAGAGAAAAATACTAATCAAATGTCAAAGGCCTTCAAACCGTTGTATTTATGTTGCAGCCTGTGAGGATTACGCAGGACTCTGACCAGCAGCCTGGGCTGTGTGCCTTTCTCACTCAGTAAACCAATCTTCTCCACGGAGCTTAAATACGTAATTGCATGGCAGAGGCTGCTTCTTTCCAGCAAAAGCAGTTACGAACATGCATTAAGCTTTGAGGTTTCAATGCAATCACGGGCTAATATTTGTCTGGTTTACAAGCTGGTTTTTCTTTCCAGGGTCCTAATTCTGAATGTGAGATTTGTCTGCCCTGTTGTGAACTTCCTCTTCAAGTGCACGACTGATCTGAACAGATAAATGGATACACAGGGACAACACAACAATGAGGCTACTCCTACGCTTGATTTTTTTTTTTTTTGTTTAAGGATTTTTAAATCTGTTTTGTTTTCAACAGCACTCACTTTGGAGCTGATGCGAGTTGAAAATACTCACTACATCATATAGCCGGGCCAGAAGAACATGCCGATACCATGACTCGTTAGCGCTGAAGGCTGCTGGTGCAAAACCCTAAGAGGACAAACCAAAGAAAAGAAATTACAAAGCACTGCCACAGAGGGAGGCCCATTCTGTCGTGGGCTGTACATGCACCATGTTCAGTGGAGGCTGCAGTGCCCAGCGTACTGGAGCAAGCAGCAGCAGCGTGGGTGGCACAGGACGGTGACTGGGGCAGAGCCCTGGTCCCTCCCCCTTGCATGCAGAGGCATTGGCCTCCCAGGTCTCGTGTCACCCACAGATGTGGCCGCAGGATGCGCAGATGTGTGCTGCAAACGTGGGTGCTCCCAGAGATCCAAGGCCCACTGTCATTTCTTGCTGATTATTTGGGAAAAATGTCCCCTTTTTAGTTACCGTGTATTCAGTCTTGGACCACAGAAGTAAAGTGCATGGAGTTCAGTTATTTTGAGCTTATTAAATTATTGTTAATTTCTTGAGAAAAGATACTCACTACCTTTCCTTCTGAAGAAACCCAAAATCTAAGTTTATCTTGGGTGTTGGGATTTTTTAAGAAATTATTTATAGTTTTTAAATTACGTAGTAAAAAAAGCGTTTAGGAGATGAGAGAGCAGCAGGTGGTTGTTCTTGCGAGTGCTGCAAACAAACTGAGGCAATGCCCTGTGTGCTGGAAACCAACAGGCAGACCTGTGAGGATGAAATTGCATTTTAAAACTGAATTTCAAAGGCAGAAAGTCCTGTCAAGAAACTCCATCTGTGTTAATGGATGGAAGTAATTTCCTCCCTTGTTAGATATTCCAGAGCAGGCAGATACTTGATTTACATCTGCTGTCTCCTAGTGACATAAAATATGGTTTGGTGATACAGTCTCAATGAAGACACTGAAGGTCAGGGAACAATTAATCACTTTCTTGTGAGATTTAGTATAAAGATATTTGGGCATATTTAGGATATTTAGGCATCTGAAGATGAAGACAGCACCACCTGGATTTAAAAAGTGTCTAAGATGGGAACTGTCTTGCTGTCGCTTGTCAGTGCCTAGAGCAGCCAAAGGCTATCGACGAACTGTTGCACGGCCCTATGCTGTGAAGGCTTAAAGGAACGCAGAGCACCACGATGCACCCAGTCAACCTCAATTCATTGCAAAATAGCGTAATGCAAGTAAAATCAGCTGAGTGGAGTTTCCAGAGTCCAGTTTTGCTCTAAACGAGTATAATGCTAAACCCTCACCTTCCCTTGGATGGGAACAAGCGGTCTGTTTTCTGCTTCTGGCAGTCAGGAGAAGGGGACTCCCAACTGCCTGGTCAGAAAGAGATCATTGCTGAAAGGGGTCCCAGTTTCCATCCCTTTCACTGGAAACCAAAAGCAGTGCCTATATCCAGAGCCTTCTGTCTGTAACAGCTCCTGGATTCAAAACTTCAGGGAACAGGAGACTGCCAGACCAGAGAAGACTGACGGGAGGCATCGTTGCCTTTAATGATGTTTCTTCTTGGCAATTTTTCTACCACTTTTTCCACAAATCATTGAGAAGATTAGCTAAGTCTTGCCGCAGGTATGTCTATGTCCAGTAAGATATATTTGTGATAGATCAGCCCAGCACTGCAAGCCTAACTGAATGCTGGACTCCTTACATCTGCCACGATGTCCTTTCTAAAGCTGGGCTTCGGCACTTCCATGGCTGTATCTGCGCTGCACACTGCTGCAATATGAATGAATACGTAAGTGAACCTAGGAAGTTACTGTGACGGCTCTCCCCCCAAGTGGTTGCCCAGAATCTAATGGAAAAACAAGCAGTAGGTGTACAAACAGGCAGCTGACTGCCAGTTGGACTCACCCCCATTTTTGCTGCAGCACTTCAATAAAAGCCAATTATACCAAACTCCAGTAACGTCTGTATTACTGATAGACTGCAGACGTATTTAGTCTTTATGAATGAACAGGCTAAGCGAAGCTAAATTGTTCTGCTAAACATCTTAGTGAGTAATTAACCCTGAATTATCAACAACAGGCAGCTATGGTAATGGTTATGAAAGAAATAACAACCAGTTGCACAGTTATTAACACGAGAGCACTGAACAAGGCAGACGAACAGCATGTGCTGCCATGGAATTAATAGAAGGGACAACAGTGGCAAGTGCCATCTCCCGCAGGGTGGTACAGTTCCAGGGGGCTGAGATAGCTGCCGAAAGACACTTGCTTTGGCAAGAGCAGCATGTACTCAGCAGTAGACGGATGCAAGTCAGAAGCGGATGGTAATAAGGAGCATTAAAAATAAATCTAACCTAATTAGGTAAAAAAAAAAAACCAACCAAAAAGATGCGAACCTGACAGCTGAGGAGCTGGCAACTGTTTAGTTTGAGCAGTTACCCTGTGGACAAGAAATTCATACTGGAGCACCAGGACGCAGCCAGATGAAGTGACCTGCTGTGCACCCTGTGCTCCCTCACTGGACTGTGTCAGTGCCCATTTTCTGAAGCTGTGAGCTCACCAGTTTCAGAAAGGAGAGTCTCTTTAAAATGTCTTGTTTTGAAACATCCTGAAACATCAGCTAATTCTTAAACATCTCTGATACCATGTTTGTATAGGAGCATTCACATACACCTGCAAATTCTGGACCAACGAAAGACCACGGGCTGACAAGCCTGGGACCGAGGCATATAGATACATCATGGACGTAGCAGTGCGGGCTCCCCTCGGTGTCCCTCTCTAACCCTTTTCACGGACCATTTGTCAGCAGAGTGAGGAGCTCCACGTCCCTTCTCGTCCTCTTTGCTGAGAAGGTAAACGAGGCAGGCAAATAAGAGCAACCTCTTATGACAGAGGAGACGTGTCCTCCTGGGTACTGCACTGCAATTAAACAACTTGTTTTGCTTCCCAGCACGACTGAGGTGGCAGGATGAAACTGAAAGAACAGTATTAGTTACAGGAAAGAAAAAAAAAAAAAAAGGAGAAAGCGAGTAGAAGGATAAGCAGAGGAGAAACAGAAGGCAAACACAGTAAAATGGAGGAAGTGGAACCAAATCAAACCAAGGTCCTTACTGCAAGCAGAACCAGTCTGTCCGCTGAAACGCAGAGGTGGTGCAAAAAGAGCTGCTAGATCCTCAGACTAGGAAGCCTGTCTTCCCTCCCCGCCTCTTCCCTATTTTTTTATTTCTATTCTTTCTTTTGAACCAGTTGTATTAAGAAAACAGCTCCCTCTGTTCTTACTGGAGAACATGGGGAACTTACCCGTGTAGCCTGGACTTTATTAAAGTGTCTTTTCTTCCTTCTCCGCGTTTCTGTTTAGTGAATCTAGTTCTCCTGGGTTACAAAATGTCCCCACGTAGCAGCTCCCCCTGCCCTGCAGGACAGTCCCTTTGCCTTGCTGAGGAAAGCTGCCTCAAGGATCCCAGCCGGCCTTATCCATCCGATTTCTGTATGGGGTCTTTGTGAATTATAAGTCCGCTCTGACACCTAGACAGCAAATAATTTAATCTCAGGCTACCACCCTTTCTCTTCTTACTGTCCTGGAAAAGGTAGGGCTGGAAGAATGGGATGTATGCTCTTATATAATGGTAGCGACACGAGAAATGTGTAATGCATGAAGTTACATACGTTATTCTGGGGGAGAAGGATTTGTCTGTCTCTTCTGGCTGCACACCCTGGCCTTGGAGAGCAAAGCAGGGCCTATCTCCCCTCCACCACAGTGCAGTTCCTTTGGGAACTGTGTCGAAGGGTCTGGACATACCCCTGACAATGGGAGATGCTCCTGGGTTTGGGGGCAGACGTTTACTCACTTTCTGGTTCCTCTTGCTCCAGAGTCCTCCCTAGGAATCCACAGGAGACCAAGACCAGGAGCTTGAGACGTGCTTCTCTCATCAGTGCTGCTCCTCTGACAGGCGATGCACTAAGCCATGCCAGCACCTGCAGCACAGTGCAGAGGAACAAACAGCTTTTGGGGCACGGGAAGCAAGTTTTGCATAAACACGACGATGGTCTCTGTGCTCTAGGGCCTGAGCTGCTGTTTTTCCTTGAACTCAATAGGTGTCTTCCGATAACTGCCAAGAGAGGATTTACTTCACCTAATGCGCAGGGAGAATTAGAAGGGCTGCATTCATTTAACTGCCTAAGATAGACATGAAGACCAGAAAATCCCAAATTTGGATTTGTCACAGAACAAAATTCTGAAGTTAATGTCACTTTAATGCAACAGGGTTTAATCCACAGGATTTTACTGGAGTTCAGCCCACACTACAGGAAAAGCTTCTGCTGGTGGAACAGAGTGTATTTCTGGCTGTGATTTTGATGACTGCTGACCAGTTTGCCCAGTACCATCAGTTTGGTATTAATTTATATGGGGAAAACTGTGCATCAGCCAAGTTCAGTTTTCACAAGCTGGGAATCACACAGAAACAGAATGGGAAGGGACCCCAAAGCTCACAGAGAGCATCTCACCCCAGTGTTCTCCTGGCCCCTATCTATTTAAAAAGGTCTTTAAAAATCTCTTCTAACAGAGGTTTCTGAGCTTCCTCAGACCATCTCTCCCTGCCTGTAACCATCCCTGTGGCTAGAAGGTTTTTCCTAATATCTAACCTAATTCTCTCAAGCTGCAATTAAGCCTATTATTTGTGCCCTACTTACATGGATGAATTCCTTCTTCTTTGCAAAATACACTTCTTATAGAAAACCAAATTTCTGTGTTCCCTTTGGTCTTCTGCTGTTCACACTGAACACGACATAATCTTTAACATGACCTGTTAGGACAGGCTCTTCCAAACTTCTAATAATTCTTGATTCTCTCTGCTTGGCTTCCCTCCGGCTACTTCACATCTCCCTTGAAGAGGAAAAAAATTTGCTCAGCATTTGATACTCTGCTCTAGCTGAGGCCTTACTAGTGCTGAGTGGAGCTGAAGGATTGCTTCATGCTTTTTATCAGTTACAGCTCTATGTAAACACCCTTGTATTGACATTTAACATTTTCACAACAGCCAGGTCCTGTTGACTCATGCTCAGGTTGTGATTCATTCCCTGCAGAGCTACTGCAAAACCTTGGATCCCTACCCCTTCCCCAGCACTCTGCAGGTCAAGCCCTCGTTCATAAGTTAGTGTTGAAGGCTGACATATTGTTCACTTCTCCTCCTTTTTCATTTTTTAGAAATATTGGTAGGGTGAAGCCAGTTCTTGTTTCTCTTTCCCGGAGTTCTCAGTACGCACCCTTTCTTCCCTCTGCTGAAGGCACACGGGTAGTCCATCTTCACTAACATGCTGCTTCTCCCTTCACCAACAAGGGTTTTCCTGGGTTTGTTTTTGTTCACATCCAGTTAGCCCAAGTGAAAACAGCTTATGATCTGCATAAGATGCGCTCATCCTCCTATTAGCTTTTGTTTGCACGGCAAACATACTGTCATGATCTTACCAGCTCTCTAGTCTCTTGGGGCCATACGAGCACCTGCCTTCCTCAGGTTTGGCTGCTGAGGCTCAGGGAGCACTCAAGGATGACCCGAGATCTCAGGACAGGGAGCTGCAGCGTTTTCCAGGCTGGCAGGGCGTCCAGGGAGCTGGGGGTAGCCCTCAGCCCAGGGCATTAGCTGGTGGGTCAGGGCAGAGGTGCGGATCCAGAGGCAGGCAGACTCCCCATGAGAATTCACGCCCTATGTGGAAAAGAAAACAAGCAGCAGAAACAGTCCTCTCTTTCCCCCCAGGTATGTTATCTTTTAACATTAACATTTTCCCCCTCAGCAACTCCAAACTCAACCACACAAGTCATCCTCCCAAAACACTACTTCAGGAAGCCTTAAACATCATAAACAAAAAATGGTAAAACCTTCTCTTTTACCTTTGCAGGTTATGTTTAGTATGGTGCTATTAAAGGACTATCAAGCAATATTAATACATCAACGTTTTCTAGTGTATTTGAGTTCTGCACTTTTAAAAATAAAGCTGGTCTAATAAGCCATAAATTTACATTTCTTAAGTCACCCTATCTGGCTCCCTTAACAAAATGACTGCAATATACAGCAGTGTAGATCTATAAAACTGTAGATCTCCAAATATTAATCAGAAGCTTTCATAACAGAAATTAATAAATGGAAGTCCAGAAATTTAATAAGGAATGAAATTTCACAAGCTGTTACAAGACCAGCCAAGACAGATTTCATAATATTTTATAGGGCGTCTAAAGTAAATTCAATACTTTTCAATGACATTATGAAACAAAAATCACTTAACTGACTGTAGGCTTGAGGCGTGCTTCAGTTCAAGGTTGGTACTAGAGCAGTCTTGTGTGCTGGGTGACAATCCTGAACATCAGCTGGTAGTGCAGACACCTCTGGGACCTAAAAAGGAAGGGGTAGCAAAGAAAGTGCTAACACCTGACAGACACAGCTCTAGGAGAATCCTGAGGGTACGACTGCAATTGAGCTAATTTCAGCAGAAAAAAATGCAGATCTTATGTAAGCAGGACTGGAGGATAATGTGGAATATGTCTTATCTTTCAGTATCAATCACTAATAATTAGATTACTGTAATAATTGCCTCTCCATTATACAGGTTTTTTTGTCTCCATTTGCTATCGCATACAACTGCTGACAGGATGCTACGGAACACTTTCCTGAATGGCTGCAGCACATCTGTCATTCTACCAGCCTGACTCATGACTGGGACCACTAGATGCTACCACAATACAAACAAATAATTAAGCAATCCTGAAAAAATAACAGAGCAAATTGGAGTGATCCTCTTCTCAGGGCAATAAAGGTATTATTGGTTTACTTTGTACCTAAAATCAGAACTCGGTCTCATTTTTCCCTTTGGTTTAGATGAGCCCACATGATGGCAATCTCTGTCATTAACATTCGGTGAGTTCTTCCTTCAGACACTGCCAGCTGAACATATGTTTCATTTGCGCAATACCAAAAATAAGATGAGAAAATCTGCTTGGCTTTCAATACATATATGAAACAGCCAGGAGTCTTCCCGACAAATAACGAATAGCCTGTAACACCACAAAGGCGATCAGTCCATACAGGCTTTAGCACAATGCTCTGCTGCAGTACGCAGAGGAGAGAAAAGCCCCTACAGAAGCTTCGTAGCATCTATAGAAGCTGCGCCGCTGCTGCACCCAATTCGTATGCTCTGCTTAACCAACACTACTCTCTGCATTTGTAGCTGGAAAATGAATATAAAGCTGAAAATGCCACAGAGCAGGTGTTCTGCTGCCATCGCAGCCTTCAGGTGGCAGCTGCTGAAAGGAGTGAGGAAAGGAAAAAAAGGCCAACTACACACAGTCGGATAAGTCAAAAGAACAGAAATGGAACTTTATTATTTTTTTAAAAAGTATTCTACAATAATGGCTCAGAATACTACCACAACGTACAGGGACAAGGCAGTGCTCTGGGCTATGACTGTAGATTACTCTAGTGTATATATATGTATTTGTAAGAGCTTAAGAAAGGTTGAAGCAGGGCAGTTCAACATTTCTTAAGCACATATTTCATAATTTTAACATTTTCTAGATCTCTCATATTATAGCAGGATTTATCAAATGCAATGTAGTCACAGAAGTCTTGCATAAATACAAATATCAGTACTTTACCTTGAATATTGTATATGATATAAATTCTGCCTTACCTTTAAAAAAATCTCCAGATCATTACGTGACCTGGGAGTCTTTCCTTTTCTTTCTCTTTAAGAGTTTTTAAATATATATATATATATATTTGCTATCATACATCAAAGTATATATGAATCCCATCATTTCTGTTCTATTTTCTGCAGACATGGTCTGAAACAAAATCACCAACAACTAAATCAAAAGCTTCCTGATTATCATAGGAAAGCCAAAGAGGATCTTTCCTCTCTTTTTGCGTTTCAGTACTAGTATTTTTTTAAACTTGTAAGGATTCTTCATAAACTAGAGGTCCATAGACCATTTAAAGCAGTCTTTATAAGCAAATGTACATACTCTGACATGCTTTTGTGAGGCAGTTAGTATCAAAATCCAATAGCATTTCTTACAGAACCATATGACTTTCTGCGATGCAGATATACATTTCATTTCTAAAAAGCCACAGTTCTTTTTCTACATCTGCTTTCATTAAATCCCCAGGATTCATTCATAAAACTGCTGCTGTTCCAAATGCTGATGCTGTTATCCCCTCTGTGGATTAAGATGTACACCCAGTCTGGTGACATCATCGTGTGGAAGATTGATAAGCAGGAAAATACCCTCCCCAAATCCAGATAGTCTTTTCTATCTCTAAATCCTCACGATTCGTGTCACCCAACAGTGCAATACGATGAAGACACGTGTCTGTGCAGGCTAAGGGTCTTCTTCCATCAAAGGAATCTCTAGGGGGAAAAAAGAAATAGCATTTGATTGCTGATTGTACCTTCCCTTTTTACTTTTGCAGAGTATTAGTATTAGCAATTTGACCAAAAAAGGAATGGACATTGCAAAAATCTGACAAGACATATGGTATTGCCAGTTCTAGACCCACTTACATTCTAACACCCATCCTACTAAAACCACCCAGCTTTTCCAAAAAAAAAAAAAAAAAAGTTAGGCCCACAAAAACCTAAATGCAAACATCTTTTCTACTACATTAATCACTGAAACAGCATTCAGAGTAGGCAGGGACTTTTACTGGCATCGTAATTTCTCCCTCCTCCTTCTAGCTGTCCTCTTCCTCTTGTGATACCATTGAAAGTTAGTCCCAGCCCCATGAAGCAGGAAGACTTCCTTCACCCAGACCTTCACCCACACTGAATTTAGGACACTGGGCTTCAGCTCTTTGCCTAGTGACTTCTAGTGACAGTGGAGGGCAGGATCAAAGCCACTCCATGGAAATGTCTCCAAGGAAAGCTATCTGGCTTCCTTAACACGCTGAGCAGCGCACCATACAGCTCCATTGGAACTCAATGCAATGATACCAATGCATGCTCACGTTCATTTTAAATGCAGACAGTAACGTATGGCAATCCCCCTGCTCCTACATGGTCCTGTGGGTATGTTCCCCTTATGCTGTGACTCCCATGCCCATGGCTCGACGCATACATGCCCCAGACTGAACAGTTTGCTCTGTGCACAGACACTATGAGTTTGTTAATAAAGGCTGCTAATTTTGACTGAGTATGAAAACATGATTTGCTTTCCATTTTAAGAAGAAAATCCTGTTCTTTGCTGTAAAAGCCATGGCATCTGAGGGAGCTGTGAGCGTAGGAGTTGAGGAGCAGATGAACAGACCAACACAGGCAAGATGATGGTTGGCTTCGCTGCTGTACACAGGTGCTTCCTGACATTCCTGTTGGTGAGACTGCTGTTATGGGGTCTGGACAGGAACCTTCTGGCCTGGGGTTCAAATCCCTTGCACCACAGGTAGCAAGGATGTATCGCACACACAATGCTCTATGACCATGGAATAGTACGATTAAAAAAATGTCCAAATTAGGATGTGGACAAAAACGTGGAGAAAGGACAAGCAAGTCAGCTGGGTTTACTCCTGCTCTGACAGTACAAACGATGGCTCCTCTTTATGGACTCACTTACTGCACCTATGCAAGACTCACCATCTGCAATATCGATCCGCAGACTCGTGGATGCAGCCTCCCCGGCAGTGCTATGGGATACGTCAGTTCGATCTGAACCGGGAAGTGCTGCTGCCTGGCATGCCGGGGACGGGTACAAACTTTGGAGCAGTTCAGAGCAGCCCGATCTGCTGTCAGAGGTCTCAGACTCACTAGGCAGCATGTCTGTGATCCTGGGGCCAGGATAAGCGGGAGGATTCTGATCTTCTGTCTGCAAAATGTGCCCCTGGTCCGCGGTAGCCGAGTATCCGGGTGCTAGAGCATTCAAGCCGCTGCTTACAGCTTCATCGTAGGAAGGCAGCATGACAGGAACGCCATCCACCACCACAAAGTCGGGGTCACCCATGGAGCCCTCCTGGTTGCCTCTACGTCAAACACAGACGAGTTATGACAGACAGCAGGAGCACGTCAGAATCACCTCAGAGCTACTGCTGAACTTAAGCAAACACAGCACTGTCTAGTCATGCAAAATGAAGCTACAGGGTCATTAACATTCACAGAAACGCTTCCTTCACAGGTTTGCAAAACTTTGTTCAGGTTGACAGTCAGGGGGAATCTGTTACAATTGGAAAAATGAAACCAGTAACGTGAAGAACAGTTTGGGGATGGGAAGGAGAACAGGTGCTTGGAAGAGATAAGGAGCACCGTTTGCTGTGCTGTGCCCGGCAGGTATCACGGATATAAAATCACAGATGTAGTTCACCAGTCAAAAGTGTCTGAACCCCTGGCAAGATGTGTGCTAAAGCACAAAAGTGTTTACAGCCCACGTAAGCGGGCACTGAGATGACTACTGCTGGATGACAGGGCTTTGGTGGCCAGATTTTTGGTCTCCTTCAGGTTTTACTTTCAAAGGATGAAGGCTTCCTTAACCAGTACGCTAAGCTGGTTTCTTTTTTAAGCAAAACATTTCTATGAATTGGGAGGGTCTGTTAAACCCTAAAGTAGCTGTTTAGTAGCTAATTAAATCACAGTATAGTCCTAGCAGGAGGGAATGGGTCCCAGGACATAAAAAAAACTAAACAGGAGAGGACAGAAAGCTATTTCAATAAGCTAGACAAGTACAGGCAATAAAGCTATCTGTAGTGCAACCCATTACCTCAGAGATCTTCCTAGTTACTTATGTATATGTATACTACTCCCCATATACTGTATATACGCACGTATCTATATCTATATAAATTGACACATTACTTATATAATGTGTATACTTTTATGTACATATATTTATTTAACATTAAGATCACCAAGTCCTTTCTGCTGCATTGGCATGGAGACATATTTACTCTCATACAGCTTTTTTACTGCTCCTTTCTGCAGGTGGTAGAATAAAGAGACAAGAAAAAGCAAGTACAGGAGAGAAGTCACACAGTCCATAGCAAACTGAGCAGACTAGAAACTATAAAAAAGTGTAAACCCCAATACAGACCAGCTTTGCCTAAAACTCAGTATGCCTGCCTTTGTTTCTGCAGTTGTAAGGTGACGATAATAATAATAGTAATACCCACCTATCGGTCTCAGGAGGAATGCTGTGAGAGTCAGTGACAAATGCTCATAGCTACATGGTATTTTATACAGGTGTTTATGTAGAAGATGTTTATGAATTTTGGTGAAAATAATACTCATGAAGGGAAAGCAAACTTTTAATATAAATCTTTCAATAGAGAAAAAAATTTCTTTCTTAAAACTTACATTACTAAGCCTACAGTAGTTAAAAAATTAATTCCCCCAGCACCTGAAAATGAGTATTTAAAAATACTGTCAGCTATTTTTACATGCAGAAGCCACAATTCTCAGCAGCAGAGCTGTAATTACTCCCAAAGCGGATATGGCAAACTTTGCTTTTTTTTGTCTTCGTTGCAGAAAGGACTACTGTGGGGTTTTGGGGGTGCCCTTCCACACTGTGGTTCAGAGACTTTTGCTCAGAGCAGAAGGCATCTGCAAGGCTTGTGGGCCACTCCATCTCCTCAGCAACAGTGCTGAATGGGAAAACCAAACCAAGGCCCTCAGTCTGCAAAAAGTAGAAAACAGTACAAACCGTGGAAGGAAATGTGTCTTAAATTTGGTCTGGAACATCCTGGCTAAAATAACCAGTAGCAGTACTAATAAAACGCTGGTAGCAGTAAACGCCACTATTTTCCATGTAGTCAGGAGGGTCTCCTGGGTATTTGGCCAGGTTTGTTCTGTAACAAAAAAGCAATACAAGAGTTGTGCTTGATTATCACCGTTATTATTTTGTATTAAACCTTCAGCAATACTCAGAAGTGCCAGTTAGGACAAGACATCTTTTATATGTATGTTGTAAAAAGACACATGAACCCAATGCCATATATCAAAAGCAACCTTAACATTAAGCTGCCACAGGGGCTGGACCTTGCTTTTTCCCCTTGACTTTTTTTTTTGTACATGCAATCATGACCTTAGCTTATGTACACATAAAAATATCCAGAAGGTGTTAAAAATACAGATTTGAAGAGCTAACAAGTGAAATGGTTTAGGATCAGTCAGGATCTTGGAAACGTACTATATTTAATAGTATCTTAAAATCAATGTTCATCACTTAACCATGAAGCAGATGAAGTTCAGCCGGCATTACAGACCAAAAAATTTGCTCTAAAAAAAAAGGAATATAAGAGCATAGGAGAAATGACACTGCTGCTCTCGTACCTGTTTTGACACAGTATACTTGGTAGGAGGGGAACCACTCTCCGTACTGGCAGGTGATGTACTTGTAGTCGTTGGTGAGGGTGTAACCAGGATCGCAGTAGAACTCCACCACCGTCCCGTGGTTGTAACGCTCGCAAGGCCGCGGGTGGCAGATGTAGTCTCCATGACTCACCATTGGAGGTAGTGGACAAACTTGGGCAAATAAACAGAAAAGGAGAAAAAACATTAATGCCAGCAACTCAGCGCTGGGTAGCTTCAGCGTGTCAGAATGCACAGGGCACCCTTCAGGCTCTCTGCGGGTTGGGGTTTGTCTCGGCAGTACCAGAGCACTGCTGCTGGGAGGCCAGGTGCCCAGCCGCAGGACGGATGGATGCACACACCTCGCACGTGGCAACGCCTGCCGAGGGGTCCCTTCTGGCTCTCAGTGCCACCAGCAAGCTCTGCTGTCACCTGCTTGTTTAAAGGCCCGACAGATGGGATCTGGGAAGTTTCCCCATCCTCTGGGGGAAGGGGAGGGTGAAAGGAGGACAAAAGGGGGCCCATATGCCCATAAAATGGCTATATGGGGATGGAGGGGGACAGTCAAAATAAGCAGAACCCCTCTCCTCATGAAGCATCTCAAATGCAGCTGTAACATCCTATTTTTTGTTTCATTAACATAATTAAATGGTTATATGCACTAATTAAATTCCTAAATACTTGCTTTCAAAAATAAGTTTGCCATCAACTGTGCTGCAAGAGATGCACAGCACACAGTGTTGCTTAGGCACTTACAGTCTGTACCACTGTAATATTATTAAACTCCACCAGTGTTATTTGTGTTTTGTTATCTCTGAACAGCCCAACTGACCTCAGCGGGACTGCTGGTGGAGAAAGGTCTTAAATGTAACAGAGGCCGAGTCTGTGTTAATTAAGTACAGTGGTTTACGTAAGGTTAGGTAAATAAGACAGAACTGCAATATAAACATGTGGAACTTTTATTGTAGACCCTGAAACAAGATGTCCTCTCACAAGGCTGGGCAGATGAACCTGATGGAGAACCGAGGGAGCACTCGCTAGGAAGCAGCGGCAGGGAACGCAGCTCGCAAGCAGTATTTTTATGAGAGGAAACTTTTCCACTGAGTAAGTGTTAGTTGATCACTATTTTCTTAAGTGCTTCTAACACTGAGGAAAGAAAAAAACCAACAACACCTACAAAGTGTAATGAAGTCTCAAATGGCTACATACTGACCCAAAAAGGACTTAAATTACTGGATGGCTTGGTTTATTTCCCGTCCGAGGCAGGAGCTGACCGGCTCAGCGCCCCATCTACAGGCTGTTCCCTTCCCTTCATGCCTCCCTCACGCAGGCAAGACCTACTGCATTGATTTAAATAATGAAAATGCCATCTCTCGGAAGAAGAATCTTCCCAGAAATTACAATTCAGCTGCTTCTCTGTGAATCTTGTTACATGAATAATGCATTTCATAAAAAAATACACAAGATATTAAATGAATCTTCAAGAGAGGCTGATTACAATGTGCAGCAATGTCTATTCCCCATCCCCTGGGGACATGGTTTTGTTTGCATTTTCACTGGCAAGGCTTAATAATAACTTGAAATCAGAGCAAGTAGCTCACATAAAAATTCACATCCTCAATACTCTGCATGCTTTCCAAAGTCTCTGGGCCCACAAAAAAAAAAAAAGAGTAATGCTTTACTGGGAAGTTAACTCAAGATTGAAAACAATTTTCTTAAGGCTAGGGCAAAGGTGTCGGACTCAAATAGTAGGAAAGCACCTTTTGTCCATATCAGGGATCATTCTTCCATTAAAAAGAAAACAATCAGTGAAAGCAACAATTCTGGCCTACCATAAGGAAACCTGGTATATTTTTATTATCTATGCTTAGAGCATGAGAACAAAGGAAGACAGCAATTTAAGCTCCATTGCAACCGAGTTTTGTCAAGCTACGGCAGGCTGCAAGAGATGTGTAGATGCCCAGTACCCTTCTAGCAATGAGCAAGTAGAGCACACCTTATCACAAAGAGCAACACTCAGAGAAATGAATTTTCCCCTCCAGCAATGTACCTGCTGCCTCAGCCCTAACCTCTTAATGTCATTAAGAGCCAAAGCAGCCTGCTGAATAAAAAAAAGCCTCAAAACTGGTGTCCCAGCAATGTGGATCAGCTCAGGAATGACACATTTCCAGGCAGATTAAAAACAATACACTGTGGGGACAACTCAGATACAGAGCTGTCAGTCTGTTTACAAATGGAGAGGCATCTTATAAAACCTGAAAACAAGAGCATCACTCTGTGTGGGATATATCCCCAGTGTTAAGAAAAAGAAAGAGTGCCACCCATTCCACTGACACCCTCCATATTTCAAGTGAAATGCTTTTGTATTGGTGCTGCCTGGAAACTTCTGCAAACATTTCTTCAATGCACTGCCGAGCATTTGTTACTAATTATTAGTTACGAGTCAAGTTTTAAATGGTCATACCTGCCAACACCTCTTGCATTAAATACTCTTACAACCAGCAGATGCAATGGAGCAGGTTTGAAAATGAGGGTGCTTAGCTTCACTGAAAACAGTGCTTCATTCTTACATCAGCTGGCTTCTCACTCGCTCACCACCTCCTGTGAACTTTACGTTCAGCCAGTTTCAGGATCTCTCAACAGTTGTATGGGCAAACCAGCCCCCGTGTACAAACAGTAACGCTCAGGTTCACAGCCTCTTTGTCCGAATCAAGTCAAATGAGATACACTACAACAGAAAATGAACTTGCTTTGAGGCAGTTCGTGGTACACTGAGTCCCTTTCTCAGCTCGTGCCATTCCCATGGTCATCCTGGCCCAAGATCCTCTGAAGTCAGTGGAAGGACAGCCATGAATTGGCCTTAGTTTTGATCATAGAAAAGCAAGATTATGAAAGTCTGGAGAGCTGCAGAACACCCTTGGCTCCCAAAGACAGAAGATTTTTAGTGCAGAGCTAGTTGTCTTACAGGGTCAGGTCTCTTGTTTATGCTGGATACCAGTGTACGACACTGGTTACACAGATTAAAAGGAATGTGCCAGATCAAATATGGAAGAAAACTCAGGTGGCAAACCTAAGCCCACTGAAATTTTCTAGGCAAGTTAAAATTCTGGCATTCCCAGTGATCAGCCCTAATTGTATTTGGAAATTACAGGCCTTCAGGCAAATGCATCAAACCCACAGAATGAAAACAGTTGCAAACTGATTAAAACAAAGGTGTCTCTGACAAGTACATTTTTACCATCAAAGCCAACAGCAGTATGAATGATAAATAATCACAGAAAGAAGTGAATTTTACTTCAGGAAGCTCTAACAGCTTAAAAAAAGCCCTAGGTACTACAGCTGTTCTTAAATATGACATCAAATGTTTACTACCAATAGCTTTCAGCATCTTCACTTTATCAGGCTTTTGAGACTGCAATGTGCCAATTACAACATCCAGCATAGATAATCCAGTAGTATCTTCTGATGACCAACATTAAAAGACCACATGCGTGTGTCCTTAACTTTGGAGCTTGTCAGAGGAGTGGACATAATTCAGGCAGTGTGTGCTCGTGGTTCTGCAGCACGTGATCCTGGATCTGTCTTTGCAGAGCAATTGGCCACAGGCTGTAAGGGGATTTAGAGGAACTTTACAGCTCTGCATTCTCAGCTGAAAAGTTTAATCGTTTTCAAAAAGAATGAACAAGTGTGTTTATATGGCAAACAAATCCCTTCTGGAATGCTCAAGACACCTGTTACTCAGAAAAGTTGAAGGGAAGAATTCCTGATTTGATGGACTTCCCTGCCTGCTCTTAGAAGCTGCTGGAGCCAAGGGCTCTCCCCTGAGATCAGCTATGGGCTTTCTGCTCTGACTGATTTTAAAGAAAGATTAGTGCTCTCAGGAAGAGCTTGAAACCTGGGGAGCTGAGCCTTCTGCTAGGAACACTGGCACATGCTGGCCTGGAGCAGAGGCAGAGGCAGGCCCACCCGGTGGCATGCCCCCTCCGTCGCATGCTCCCCCCATCGCAGCCTCTGCACTGCAACAGCCGCATCCCTTGGGGCAGGGTCACCGCCAGGGTACCACAGGCTGCAGCCACTTGCCCAGACACTGGAGGAATAAATGGGGTTCAGCCAATAATTTTTCCTATCCACTACAGCCAAGAAGCTTTTTAAACTCTGCCCAGAGGATGCTGCAGTAATTCTGCACTGTTGACACTGGAACCTTAGGAGGGAGAGAAGATATTTTGCCATTAGCATATTCTCTTTTAACACTGATGGCACAGAATAAAGATGACACATCATTTTTTAAAAGCCATTAGCAGAGAGATAACAGTGGAGTTAGATATTTACAGTGCTCAAAACCTTCTTTTTAGTCAGTTCAATGGCTAGTCAGTTTAGTCTTCGGTCAAAGTAGGTAGGAGGTAAATTATTCAGGTTTTGCCCCGCTTTTGTATGTGAGTGAAAAAATAAAAGCAAAAAAGCCTTGAAATACAGAGCACTTGCTTATAAAAAAAAAAAAAAAAAAAAAAAAGATAGGAATAAGCTTGTTTTCCACCTTTGATTTTTTGCATAGTATGATTTTTTTTCTCTAGCTATTAGTCTGCCTTTCATGTAGGACATTAGTTGCTCGGTTAGCTGGGTTAGCAGAAAAACCCAGTGTAAGGCCAGCCATTACCTGTTTGACACAGGGATGGTCAGGGTTAGTGGCATTTGCACCTAATAAAAAAAACCCACCATGCCTTCCAAACACACCGTGAATGTCTGTCTATTGAGCAGACAGGGAGAAAAGATTAGGGTGAAACTTCCTAATGAGAAAGACACAGATAAAAACCTGCCAGTTCCTACATGCAGGGAAAACACTGGTGTATCTCGCTAGATAGTCATCAGAGAGGTGGACACACTGTCTGGTTTGTTCACAAACTGGAAGAGAACAAGAGCTTCTCCTGACCCTCACTGGTCCTTCTTGTGCATATCAGGACACTAAGTAACACCAGAAAGCTGGACACCTGTCTTCTGTCTACTGCATTCCAACCAACGTTTAATTTGAGCCATGATTTACTCCATGAGACTGCAGAAGTACGAGTTCCAACAGGTCTGACCCATCGAGGGTAGCCTGGTCCCCACCTGAGACATTACTGGCTGGCTTCTGGGGCCTCGGTAAGGTTCCTTTTCCATACATTGCCTTCGGACAAACACATGCTTGCGTACAAATGATCTGAAAATTCTTTTTTTTTTTTTACAGGAACATAGAAGATGAAGATTATGTTTGTTCCTTTTCCTGCATCTTTGTGAACACTGTGTTAATAACACTTGGTTCCTTGGTTACCTCAGCGTCATCACCCTTCAGACCTTCAGAATAAAATAAATACTCAACCAAGAAGCCTTTCTCTCTCGCATACGTCAACAATTCCTGTCCAGTTCACCTGACAGACCTGGCCATTTCCACAGGTATTACCAGCACATGAATCACACTTGCACCACACAATACAGAGCCCTAATTTCAAGCTCCTCGTCCTCTCACACACACATAACAACACATTATAACACAGTCAGTATGGAGGGGTATGTAATGCCTATATCCTACATTCAGTTCATGGAACACCGGCATTACAATCTTTCACAAAGGAAAATGCTTCTTAATAGTTATGAGTTTGTAAAAAACAATCACACAAAAAGAAAATAAATCAGTGGTGTTCAAAAAAAGGTAGCTGTTAGATAGTTGTGGATTTTTAAACTCTGAAGACACTATACTGTTTAGAGAATTTGCTGATTTATTTGTTAGCCAAAAAGATCTCAAGACAAAAACCGGTAGACAAGAATTGGTATTTCTAGTGCAATATCAAATAGGGAAATGCATGGGCGAAAGGGGACTAGATGGCCAACAGGACGAGGAGGCAAAGGAAATTACTTCTGCACTTTAAATATTAAAACCACTATTTCTCTATTCTATACTTAGATTTAAAATTCATAGTAAAAAACAGAAGTATTTTAATTCTAAAATTGAAAAAAAAATTCTATTAAGTTGTCAGTATGGTAAGCGGGATGGAAGAAAAACTGTTGGATGCAACCACTCATATGCAGTTGAGAGCTTGAAGAAGAAATCAAAAGATTTGTAAAAGGAAGGAAGTAGCAAACCCAGTTGCTTTAGAATAAGCCCTGTTAAAACATCTCAGTCTAGAACAGCTGCTTAACAAGAATTTATATCTAATGACACTCTTCAGAAATGGAAGCAGAACAGGAAGCATTACTAGAGTAACTTTTCATTTATCATGCGTATCGGCTTAACAGTATCTTAATGATACATTCCTGTAACAAATGCTGCTGGCATTGTGAAGGGAGACTTAGTGCCTATTATAGTTGTACTGGAACACTGAGAAAAACTTTGAGGCCACTGAATTTGTGTTTTGAAGGTGAAGACATGCTCTGAGGAACTTTTCTGATTGCTGAATCCCACAGCAAAACAACAGCACCAATAGTAATACCAGAATAGAAAGTCTGATGGAAACAGCTCAGTGAGCACTAATACAGAAAGCCTGACAGTAAACATGATCTAAAGTAACAATGCTGCAAGATGCTTGTTTTGAACTCTGAAGTTGCCAGTGAACTTATTTCTTGAAAGCCTACAGCCAGAATTATTTAAAATATTGCTAGCAATTTCCAAAGTCTTTTCCATCTTAACCTTTCTCGATTACTTAACCTTCACAATGCCACTTAGATGTTTTCCCCTGAAAAGACACCTAACAGTTAAGCAACCTGTTCTCAACCATTCAGCAATTCCATGTTCAAGGAGCTAAGAACATACCTGAGGTCTCAGGACTCCAAGCTGCTTGCTCTACCCCTAGCCAAAAGTAATTACCCAGGGTAATTCTAACTAGCTGCAGTAGCCAGGTAAGCCTTTCAATATGCACACAGTGAGAAGCACTTTTCACCTTCTACAACGTGTGAAATGAATTGAATAATTAAGTTTTTAATGAAAAGCTGCTTCTCTGGTCTAGCTTTGACAAACACCATCTTGCTGAAAATTGCTATCACTGACACCAGCTGTATGAGCTTAAATGAAACAGTATAAAACTAGTTGTAAGCCTATTTTAATAATAGTTGAATATTAGATGATTCCTAAGTGGAAACAGAAAGTGATTTACAATGACTTATCATACACAGAGCTTCCTTGTTACTGGAGTTACACATTGCAAAGCCCACTTTGCAGTTGCAGTCAGCTGAGCTCCTGCAGGAGCATCATGCCAAATTCACACTCATCCTCAACAATCCTGCTGTTCCCAGCACACCTGTGAAACATTGATCTTAATACCAAAGGCTTTAGTTTCAAATGCATTTCACAACAGATATAGGATGAAACACACCCCAAGTGATCTTTCTCCTGTAAATTTTAAGTTAAAAAGTGCAATTTTCATTTAAACCACAAAAATTTATGAGTTTGCAGCAACAGAGAACTAGGTGTTCTTTTAGCAAGAGGCCCATAATTACCTTTAAGGAATTGTTTATACTCATTATTCACATGGGAATGCTTGGACCACTGTGATCTCATTTACAGCAGATTGTTTTAGCTTTCTTCATCACTTGCTTCTAGTTTTGTTCCTTCTTTTCTCGTGAGAGTTTGACTTTATGATTAGTAATGGCCTTTTTAGGACTCCAAGGAGCAGATGCTGGGGGCTGCAGAGACACCTAACAAGCAGGAATCGGAGAGCTTCAAAACAAGCCAAGGCTTGGGTATTTGACTGGCGTCACAGTATAACCTCAGACCTGGAAAAGGTCAAAGCACTTAGTAGAAGGGAGGTAGAGGAGAGAGGAAGAGCTGTTGGGAAATTGGCTAAGAAAATCAGACAGATAGAAGCACCTAACAGGGATGTCTGAAGAAGCCAGTGATCACTGTGAGCTGGACATAGTAGTGTTTTTATGTTATTTTAATCCCTCTTCCTCTAATAGCTTTTTCTTTTTTGTTTATAAGCAAGAATCCCTTGAGCAGGTGTGGTGTCGCCTACACCAGACACCAGGGATTGACAGAAGGAATGCTGGAACAGACAAGCCGTATTCCAGGGCTTAGCTGAATGCTGAGGAAATCAAGCTATACCACCTGGGAGAAGGAAAAGCACAAGGTCCCCTTCCCAGTGGAGTGCTACCAGGAAAAAAATAAAGGTGGGAGGAAAACCAACAGGTCATCTTAGCACTGTAATACCACAAACCAGCTTACAAGGCTAGGAAGGTGTGGAAGAGTATCGGCTTCTGGTTACTTACATTTAGTTATCAAGTGCCTCCCTATGCTGACTGGTGACACTGCCACCCTTTAAATATTGGGTTTTTATCTCTGGAACTGAACAAACTTACACAGTGAGTAGACTTCCTAATGCATAGAGTCTGTAGCTACAGTTCCTTCCATTTGTGGAAGATGTTCTGTGATTGCCCTGTTTTGCCAAATTTAATGAACATGTCCACAAAGCACAGAAATACTTGATTTCCAGGTAGACGATGTAGTGTGCTTTTCCTTTCCGAGGAGCCCTGCCAGGTACAGTCAAAGATTAATATTATAAACAGCCCTCAGGGAGAAATTTTGTCTGCTTTCGCCCACCTAATCCTCAGCATATTTAAAGCACTGTGGATAAAACACTACATGCATCTGGCAGCTAACATGGAACTTCAGGGCTGAAATTATGGCTCCATAAAAAAGTCGGGATGTCTGGCTGGTTCTGGAAATGCTAAGGAGTTTCTGAAAGGTGGTAGAGCAGGTGTAAAACAATGATTTACTGTGACAGTCCTGTGCATCAAGCAGAAACAAAAGACATAAAAGAAACAGATTACAAGTTGTTGTTCTGTTGCTTTCTTGAAAAACTATGAACAGTGGAGAAGGCATCTATTTCACTCACAGCCAAGACTGAAGATTTCTTCAATGCAAAAGAAGAGCAGTCACTTAGAAAGAGAATGGTATTTGTCTTCTTCAAACAATGTCTTCAACTTGGAGACTGTTTTCTAAGCCCCCCCATCTCATAACATCAGCTGTCAACCCCCCACTTCTGTGTTTCATTCTGTCTCAAAATCTGCCCTGGTTGTTTTTCTCTTGCACTTTGCAACACACCTGCTGGAGTTTAGAGACTGGCTGATTATTAAGCCGTGTCCACAGAAGATGATTTGTCTGCCTAGTATTTCATGTCACCATGCTCTTTCTGAATTAAATAATTTTCCATGCCTCTTCAGCTGTGGGTAAAGGTGTACAGAAGAATTTCAGCATTCCCCAACAGGACAAAAATCTAGATATTCCAAATCACTATAAGCAGCTCCTTGAAGTGTTCAACTTCCACACTCATACAGGGTGGCTGGATGCGTATTGTTTCTGCAATCGTGGGTGATGAATGAATTAACCGTCTTCAGTGCAGAAAAATGCAAAATTACTGACTGATTTTTTTTTTTCTCTAAAGAAAACTATCTTTTTAAACTTCTTTATCACACTTGCTTTCTGCAACTTAATCACCCCCAGGGTGAAACACTATCAGCCTATTTCATCCTGTGGCCATCATGGTGTTTACACCGATGCAGAGGTGTTGCCCAAGTGAAGGTGCTTACAAATACCGTTGGCTGCTGCTATTTGAGCATTTACTGCTGGTTCTCATTCCTGAGTTGCAAGAAGTATTGCTGGAGGCAGTGAATATATTCTGAAATGCCACTCTAGTCAGAGCTATTAAAACCAAGGCTTTCAATGCCTCTTATGTTAACATTAACTCAGTTAACTTGGATTACCACTTTGGCAGTTGAGCAATATTTAATTTATTCTCCCTCTTGCCTGCAAGTTGAGTAGCTGTAAACACAGAACAGAATCCTGATACCTACCTCCCTTAATTTCTTAATACCACAGTGCTTCATAAATTGCTTGTATTGCTGCCCTCCGCTCCCTCTACAGGATTTTTATCTGTTGGAGACCTGCTGCATCAACAGTACCTTCCCGGAGGACACACATCACTCTGTCATGCTGGAATTTATCTAAAGCCTCCTCAGTGTCAACAAAGAATCACAGAGAGAAATCCATTCGTACCGACGGACAGCATCTCAGGCTTAGGATTGCTTACTTTATTGACCCCTGAACAAAAACTGATTGCAGGCTGACTTGTATCTTTTTTCTCAGTGTACTGCTGTATGTTCCATCAAGAATTTAAAATACTTGAAGGGCATAGTTTATCAAACATAGAGCTCGCTGTCAATCACCGTTTATGGCATTAGCAATTGTTATATAAGGATGAAGGTTTTTGAAGCTTTCCTTCAAAGCATCCTGTGTGTAATTGGTTAGAAAGTTTAGGCTACTTTGTTTTGAAATACTGAGCAGCTATGGCTTCTCACCTGTAATATCACCTTCCTCCAGTGCTCTTTCATGCTCTTAAATTTCTAGGTTCTATGTCAGAATTATCAGACTCTCTCTGTTGAGTGTCTGTCCTTAGGTTTATGAGAAGAACCATTTTAAAGCTCTGTCCTGTATTCTTGCCTGTCTTTCCAGAATATTTTTTTAATTTGTAGCATACTTTGCTGGTTTTGGTTTTCATATGGATAACCCCCTTTTAGTCAGAAATTTCCTGGTGCTCCAGGTAGGGTTTTTCTTTTGGTTCCCTTGCACTTCTGGCTTTGTTGTGCAGTTTTCTTAGTTCCTTCCTTCCCTTTTTCTTCCATAGCTTCTATAATTTTCAGGATCCTGTCTGTAACTGGTGGTTGCTTAGCACTGTATCTTTTCACCTCCCCTCACAATGCAGTAGTTTTATATACCAGAGTTCTGAAATGTCTTCAGTTTTCTTCTATGTTTTCCCTCTTCGACTCATCAAATATCCCCTTTGAAGTTTGTTCCTCATGTTTGTTTCATTTTAATTTTGAACCTACCTACAAAAAGTTTAAATATATTTTATTTTACATTCCTTCAAGCTTAACCTCAGCTAGAGAACCTGTTGGTCCTAGCATGTCGAATTAAGTTTTGATATTGCAATATATCTGACTTCCTGCAGGACTAGCTTTTCTATTCAGCTGGGATGATGCTGAAACCAAACATTCCAGGTAACAGGATCATGTCTGTTGTTTGCACATTCAATCAACCTGTTTTCCCTTTTACTCTTAAATACAAAGCCAGGAATTCCCAATTACACTATCCATACAACTGCTTTATATTCTAGCATTAGCAGTATAATCAAATTCTTCCAGCCTCTCTCTTTGCCTGCTCTCCCTACCCCCCTACCCCCCAGTTCCTTATAAAAACTATTCTTTACATCTTCTTGGAAGTCTTCCAAAGGGCATGAAAGCTTAAAATACAGAGTCCAGATGGCAAGGTGTGTAATCATATGCAGATCACATTCCCAAAGTACTAATGGCCAGGGTTTTTCTTTTTAATTTCTCAAAATCCTGTGTAATGTCTTTATCAACCTTAAAGTATGCTACCATAAACGTTTCCTAGTTCTATACATTTCATTTCACGGAGTTCCATACTGGTATGTTTGTTCTCCTCCAATGTTTTTGAAAGCCATCTGATTTTACAGTTAATGTTTATACCCCCTGTGGTAATCTTCAATTTAAGGGATTTTTCCACCCATGCTTGGCATATCTGATTTTATAGAAGGCAATCATTAACTTACATCAACTCCTACAGACGGATGATTAACCCCAAATTGGTAATTTAAAAATTTTATAAATAAAGAGTTAACACTTTCCTTAGATTTTTGTATATCCTTGGAAGTGCCTAGTGAGTTTCTGTACAAAAGAAAGTTTAAAAAACTTCTGCATAATTATGGAATTCCACTAGAAAAAAGGATATTAAGAAAGTTAAAGATGTAAATCGAGGACTTAAAGGAGACAAAAATTCAGTGTTAAGATGCTTCATTTTATCCTCTAAACGACTGTAAAACTTTCTAGCACTGGTAAAACAACACTATTTCCTCTACCATCATTCTCAGATAAAGCTGAACCATTTCAACTGAAGCTTCCCAAATGATTCAGCTTGAGGCAGACACTCAAAAATCAATCTGAATGTTTTAAATTTGGCAAAGGTACAAGTATTTGAGAAGAGGATCACGTACCAGTAAATACTTGGCAAACTGAGCTAGAGGCATCCTTATTTGCCAGAGCTATAACAGCTTCCCTGATCAGATGCAAACAGCTGTTTCTGAGAAGCCGCTGCATAACTGCAGTGTTGGCTGCACTTCAGCACCAGGTAACACAATTTTTATCCACTGCTGGGACTAAAGCAACAGTGATGTTAATTATCAGAAAAATATTCCCTATCAGCAAAAATTAGTCTCTCGCCAGAGCTGGTGGAAGCTCTGTGCTTGGCAATATCGAGAATAAGACTGGACTGAGCATTAGAAAGCATGCTGTACGGTGGGAGCCGAGTGGTCCCCGGTGTAACTACTGATTTAAGTGGAGCTACCACCCCCTCATTCAGAATTCATCTGACCTAACAAAGTGGGGAAATATCACAAGATTGACATGTAGCATTAGTGTGGCTACACGTTTAAGAAATTCCTCCTGTGAAGGCTTGAAGAGGAACGTATGTGAAAACAGGAAAGCTGTAAGCAGCATTGTTTATGGCAGAAAAGCTCTAATATGGCCTACTCTAGCTTCCTAACAACCATTTGCTTTTAATCATTACCATATTAAAATACAGAGCTGGAAATGTCATTAGACTGAACTTTGAATTGATCATGGAAATAAATAAATGCATGTAATTAATTTGTTATTTGCAGATTTCCTCTGTGAAAAATACTGCTTGGCGAGATTATACCTCACACGTAAAAGGAATGCTGAAAAATGAGCCTGACATAGGTATGCAAGGTGCAGAATAAAAAAGACATAGGGAGGGAGTTTTGTCCACTAATTATGAGTAGTGGATTGTAACAAGATTCCTGGAGACCACCACTCCTTGCGTAAATCACTTGAACAAACATTTTCAAACGAGGGCATCTCAAGTTAATTTACCCTATCTGGATTTAATTTTGAAGCTCGCTGAGTACCAGCTGAGGCATCCCTACAACAGAGTTCACAGGAGGTGCTGTCAGGGGTGACCTTTCAGTGATGCTGCGCTCTCTTCTGCCGCAACAGAAGCAGGGACAGCCCCAAAACTGAGGAGAGCCTGCTCCTGCAAGCGTTATGCTCTAGACTTCAGTCTCCTGTGGTTCATTCCACACATGCACAGATGGGACGCCAACACAAAATCACCCTGGAAAGTTTTAACATTTCAGGAGAGCAATAAGAAAGGGCTTAGAAGGGAGGCTGGATCTAAATCAAAACTCAGGATGCCTCCCAGAGAGGGCCTTGACCTAGTGTCTGGCACACACTGATCTCCCCATCACAGATCATCATAGTTGACTGGGGATGGTAACTTTCTATGTGTTATTTCAAATGTAAAACTGTCAGGGCAGCAGTTCTTATCTCGTGTTGTACATCACCAAGAAAAAAGACCCTCTTCGTGACTTTATAAAACAAGCAATAAGCGATGAGCACATGAGTTTTCTTGGGTATTCTGATAGGAGCTGGAATGCTCACCTGTGTTAAGTGAGGGCAAGACACATTTTTTTTTGCTTCATACACTTGAGTTTCTGTATTTTAATGCTCTTAACTTCCTAACTGGAGAATTGTCATTTTTATTAAAACAGTCACACTGTTTGGATTAAGCCTAACAGGGCCCTTCTGATTTTTAATGTATTTTCCATGCTATAAACAACAACAACCAGACCTTCCAAAAATGGCTTACACAGAGCTGATTTGCAATTAATCTTTTATGGTGTGCTAAATAAAAAAAAATAAAAATCATCTTGCTATGTCATTCCAAAATTGCAAAGACAAATTTGGAACTTGAATTGTCAGTTAAAAATAAGGATAATTTTATTATTTTTGTGCAGTATATCACTTTGTTGATGTTGTTGGCAAATTTTTGCACTTCCAGAATGCTTAGCATTTAGCTCAGTAGCTTTTCTACATATAGATAGCTTTCTTACAGGCTTGAAATAGAGCAAAAATGTAGTCCTTTTAGGGGAATGAAATACAGAGGATGTATTTGGATTCTGATGACTTCCTAGGATGTTTCATTCAACATGCAGTATGAAGATGGCGGAAGGTTTTGACAGTATGGAGCAATCCATTTGGTATCTTTGTTTTAAATGCATGGGATGCAAATATACATGCACTACTATATCCTCCATTCCAGCACTGCAGTTATAGTCACAGATTATTCCTTTTGGCTTGGTACAATTTACCTCTGTTCTGCACTGGTTTTTATGTTCCTAATCGATAACTTAAGAGCTCTGCCGTTGCAAATCCTTTTTTAAGGTTAACTACTAAGAGAGACAACAAATATTCAAGCATTCAGCATCATGAACACTGAATAATGTTTGCAGCTAGCACAGCCCAGACTAAGAGTTTCTATGGAGTATTTTTTAGTTTATCATCGAACTCTATCCATATCTGTAGAAACTCTGACCATCTGCAAATGAATGTAAATTCTGTAAATTCCTCAGTATTTCTGTTAGAAAAGCTGCAAAGAATTCACATTTTAAGGGCAAAGCAATCATCACGAAGAGCTTCCCCTCTTGCACTTTGGACACTGAGAGAGCAAGTTATTGGTTAGGGAACACCAAGAGCTAATGGTGCAGTGAACCACAACTGGTTGCACTCAACAAAAACCAGACAGGCTCAGCGTGGCCTGTGGAAACATTACATACAGCAGAACCACGGTCATAGCCCTGAGTGAAAATCGTATAAAGCATGCTGCTTTTGCAAAATTGAAAGATAAACAAAAGAAGACATTTACCTTCCACATCAAGGCACCTAGGTGGGCTATCTGACCAGATAAGGTTATACATGCACTCAAGGAGCTCTGCCCCTTCTAGTTTATATCCAGGAAAGCACTGATAGTACACCACTGTTCCTACGGGGAAGGAGGACTCGAACTCAGATATGTTAATGTAACTATGAGGAAGAACCAATGGCCTCAGGCAACCTGCAAATTAAGAAGAGGAAGGTATCTTTTAATATAAGGTGCTTATCTCAGTCATCTTCACACATCTCAGTTATAATTCCTAAATTGAGGAGTGCGATATTTTTCATCTTCTCTGCTATGAATGGCATGTCTGCATGATCTCCCTTGGATCCGTATGCCTCATTACCCTGTTTCAAACCCTTTTATTGTTTAGCCCACATGCTTCACTAGCGTGGGATTCACCCTCAGCAAATTCAGGAAAGGTTTTCTGAAAATGACGGTATTCTGTTTCACAAACATTCATTGGTTTAGCAGATGGCAATTTCTTTTTGAGGTAGAATCTTTAATAAATAAAGGTTGTCATTTAGATAAACTATGATTTTTATTCCTCCTCTTAAAACTGACAGGCATGTAAACCATATTTAATATTAAAACTGCTCCTGTGATAAAGTGCACGCAACTATAAAAGATTTGCAGACAGAATTAATGATTTTGAAATTCCAGTTTGAGAAAGTCTAAGGGGCCATGACTTCCTATGAGCAGTCCCATGATAAACACTGAACAAGGTCTCAGATTAGGTTATCAAAAATTTAAGGTACCTGTTATCACCAGAAATTGTAAATGTAGTCAGACTACGTTCTACTTGTGGAATTACTTCTGAGGGATTTGTACCATGGATGGTACTGAGCAGTGACAGTTAAATGGTCACCAACCACATTTGGTGCAAGAAAGAGCAGTGAATTTAATTGATGACACAACTTTATAACATCATTCACATTCAGAGTCTGTTTTGGGCTGGTATTTAGATAACGGTTTATACCAGAGAAAAAAAGTATTCCTCATGGCCTTAGAAACGACCCTCTGGGTAATACTTAATACTGTTGATTTTTTAAATTTGCAATAATGTGGAGGAAAGATGATTTGTAATCAGGGAATGAAAAATAATATTATAAAGTTATGAGACTGACAGGAACTGCATTATGGCAATCCCTAAATAGGTCTCTTGCCACTACTAGGAATTTGTGAAGGATGTTCATAGGACTCTCATAATTTGAAGCCTGAGGGGGAAACTAAAATCAGTCTGAGACCTTCTTGTAAGACACTGGCATCTAAAAGAAAAAGTCTCGGCAGCACTTCAAGTGGTTATTTCCTTGCAATGGTCTTTTGAGGCAGAGGGACAAAAGCAAAAGAACAGAACAGAAAAAGCCTGAAAGCTTTTTTTACAGCACACTGTACTACCAGAGCAATGGTTTTGATAGCTTTTTTACTAGCTGGTTATCTCCCTGCTCAAAGAAAGCTTCAGGCATCCTATCCACTGGCTACTGCTCATACCCCTGATCGAGTATGCCCCACACATAACACGCCAGTTCCTGCAAGCTGAGCAGCCCGCTGAGCAGAGCGATATAAGCAGCCCCCAGTGGGACAGAAACAGCACAGACGGCCTGAGCCAGACCAAGCTTACTCTTCTCTGAACTGTATCAGGGAAAATTTTGTCCTGCTGACTTAACATTTTAATGCTTGTTTGATGCCTCGCAATGCAGGAACAAGATTTACTTGAATTTGTATGAAAGCCAAGTTTCTGTGAAAATTCCTAGGTCTCCAGACTTCTCAAGCTGCTTGAAAACTTCATTTTGACATTTTTTTTTTGCTAAGTAATTCACATAATTTCAGAGCAGTAATTATCATTATTATCTCGTGGCAAAAATAGTTTGAGGCTGGATTCTTATATGCTCCACATTCCTTTCACACTGCTCCGGCAGAAAAAAAGGCATCTTAGTGTCATGAGACTCCCCTGCCTGTTGTAATCAAAGGGCCATAGAAATGTCACTGACAGCCTACCTAGTGCAAGTAGACAAGGGGCTTTGATATTATTAGCACGTGATGTAGCAAAAAGAAAATTCTGGAGACAATTTTAGAATTTGGCAAAATATGGCAGATACTTGAATGCGAATTGCCTAGCACTTGGCTCTTGTACAATTGATCTCTCAACTTCTGTCAGCACTGCTTTTATTTTGAAAGGCAGTTAATGTCAAAAATTGAGTAGCAGCAACTGATTGTGTTTGATAGTATAAATACAGCAACAGAAGACAGTAACAAGTGAAGGGGTACTTTTGCTTACCCAGTTAATACTGGCTGTCACAAAATTTCCACCCGGATCTTTGGCAAATACAGTACCTGCAAATCCGTCTTTTGAGTATTCATCTTATGTAACTGTGACAGTCTTAATCCACCCCAGATGTGAGCAGCAGCCACTCTCAAAAATGGGCTGTATACTTTATACTACCACACATGATGCCATCGCTGAGAAGATACCCCAAAACTACTGTCCACTCTTTTACGGGTTTGTGAAAACTCCCCTTTCCTGTCAGCCCTATTCAGATACAATGTGTGCATTTAAAACACTGAGCTACTCGCGTAACGTGCCTAAATTTCTACATGTCTGTGCTATAGTCTAAGACGAGACCTTGGGGGACAGTTTGACATGCCCCAAACCAAGGGTCCTAACTGCTGAGACCCATGTAAACTAAGCTTCTGTAACTTTTGACTGTGGCACCCATCAATCTCATCACTTTACAGCAGAAATGCCAAGCCCTGACGTTTGTGTCTCACCCTGCCACTGTCACTCCTGAGAAGCGTCCCAGCTCCCCTGCCTGCCTGCCTCAACTCTACAAATCGATGTGACAGTGTAATTAAGTGCCTACAGAGAACTGTCAGCTTTAGGAGACAAGAGATAGGTTTGAGGAAAGTTAATACTAATCCAGTCTTCCCCTTAGCACAGACAGTTAAAATCTCTTGATGCTGTTCAGCTGGTCAAGCTTGTTACCAAGACCTGAACTGGTTAAAACCAAGTCAATGGTACTAACATGTGTGTGTTAGAAAGGTAAAGGTAATAGCAGCCCAGGGTTATTGAATTTCCATTTACTAAAGCTGGCTTGCTCCCAACCATTTCTCGCAGCCTAAGTGAAGCTGGGACCCCACACTACTCGTACTACTGGTTCTATGGCTAATGGATTTTCTGGCCAAAATCATTCCTACGCACGCCTTGAATTTTCAGTCAATACCTACTGGTTTAATGGCCTGTGAACCTGATCAACAACTCTCTGACAGAGTAACAGTACCCCTTCTCTACCCCTGCCTGCTGCACAAGGCAAAGAAGGGGAAACTGCAGTTAGAAGCTTAAATCTTTCCAGAAATAATTGGTGCAAAAATGTCAGTTGCCCATCAGAACCTCTGCTGAACTTCTGACTGATTTAACCCTGATTTTTTAAAAAGTGCAATGTATCTGTCAGATTTTAGACTAGCAAACAAAAACCAATATTTAAAGTACTATTTTAAGGATGGGTATGTTCAGAAGTGGCACCTGTTTTCCTGCAGGGAGCAATGGGGAAGAGAATCAAAAAAATCTTAGCAGCAGCACTATTCAAATACTGTACAGTGAAGTTTATCAGATCACTGACACCCTTACAACTGTAGAAAAAAGTATTGGCAAACTATCACAAGGTTGCATGAGCTATAAAACAGGATGTGCTGTTGTACTAAACCTTGACAAATGGGCAGATTATCCCATGTTCCATCGTCTTGACATATTGAAACCATGTTGTCTAAGTCAGGGTAACGGATCTGGAATCCTTCATGACAGCTGATTATTAACTTATCTCCAGTCCTGTATGTCTTGTTATGAATCTCTGCATCTTCAACATGTGGAACAAGGCAATCTGTGACTTCATGAAAAAAAAAATAGTAACTTAATTAAAAAAACATAGCTAGCTATTCAATAATCAAGCTCTTAAGCAAAAGTTATCAGTTAATGTAAGTGCTCTGCTCAAACCATTTGGAAAATACATGCATTTCAGTAAATAATAATAATAATAATAATAATAATAATAATAATAATAATAATAATAATAATGATGATGTCCTTTCCCTAGTTAACCATTGGTTTCAAAGTCTACAGCACTGCAGTAGAAGCTGACATTCTACAGTAATGGATCATTCACCCAGACTTTTTTGAACAAACAAAATTAAGAGCATTTAGGAAGACACTTTTTAATTTTGTCCTTCCATTCATCATGTATGCAAATTACACTGCACAGTCTGACTATCCCAAAGTCCCATGTGAAGGCAGACTCTTTGACAGCACTAAGGACAGGACGAAAGAGAAGATAAAATACAGACATGGCATGAGGAACACAGAAAAACTGCGCTTTTAGCAGAGAGACAGATGAATATCAGGTACATTTACAAGGATTTATCCAGCTCCATTCCACAGAGTTCATTACGTGCATGCCTTCACTTTAATCTTCATTGATCCCGTTTTAAATCAGATCATTTTATGTGCCTGAATTCATATGCCTTTAGAGGCTGTGATTTTTAAGGCCTTCAGCAGCATCTCAAGTGCTGTAGAAGACTCAACAAGGGAAACAACTGCAAACCTCTAGCGATATACACGCATGGGCTCTATAACCTGTCTGCGATACCTGTACCGGGCAGCTTTACATCTCACTGTTCACACCAGCACCAAAGACACCAAAATATGAAATAAAACCCAGAGGACTACAAAATGAAAGATGTTGTGGAAAGTGGAAGGAAAGGGTGAGGCAGGGTAAAAATCCCTCTGCTAACACTGAATAATTAAGAGACAAGCCAAGAAGATATGAAGGAATAGTACAGGTGACTCAAAGTTCATCCTCCTCATAGATGCAAAGTGAGATTAAACAGAAGAGAGGTAAACATTAAATACTACGAAAATATAATCAAAATTATCTGTTAGTTGGCCGGCGGTGAATCCATGACAGAGAAGGTGATAAAAGTTTCCAGGCATCAAAACCCACAAAGTATTTCAAATAAAAGCAAGACAGTTAAAATATTATAAGCCTGTTTGATGCTGGATTTTTTTACAACACTTCTACCACAAGAGACAATTATCTTCACTTAGGAATGCAATATTTATAAACAAAGAAGTTGTTTCAGAAGTACCTTGAGACTTGCATAAAAAAGAAAGATTCTGCCATTTCCATGGGTAATTCTTGCTAAAGAGTAAGAGGCAGCTCTAAATTTGTATTTAACCATTAATTGTGAGCATGCATAAAGTAAAGCAGAGCAACAGCTTCCTTGTTTGCTTAGAAGTGCAACCAGAGGCAAGATAAACTGTCATTTAGCATAGCACACACCAACTACTAAATACCAGCGTATTTCGTAATGTATTTATTTATGCAAACTAGGGGTTCTATTCTTCTGAGACTCCATCACTAAATTTTACTAATATGAAGTGTAAGAGTGTTGCTTCCCCAGTTAAAACATATTTTCCTCTGTACCTTCCCATTATAGGGGTGTTTTCCAAAATACATTGTATTTAGCTAGTTTTGATATGGGGCCTCCTGGACATACTATAAGTAACAAAATTTCCTATTTCTCTTGTTACTTTTAGCTCCTTGGCTGCTGCTGCAGGTACGTTCTGCAGCCTGGAATAGGAAGGGCTGGCAGTCTGCCAGATGGTCTGAGAAACTGCAGCAAGGAGTTTTATTAGAATTTATTCATTTAGAAATGCCCAAGTCTGGGAGGATGCCTACCCTAACAGAGGGTTATAAAACGCACTGCGATGAGGGCGCAGGCATCACCTTCAAAGACTGAATAATTTTCTCTCCCTGGCAAGTTCATCAGCAGAGGAGATGGCAGAGGATGCCCCACAAGAAACGCCTGACGCTAAGCCTTTGAATGCTGTCACAAAGAGGCCACCCTGAGCACCTCCAAGAATGGGATGAGGTAGATGGGGATCCTGCTCCGCAGCCACGCAGGAAGAGGTCAGAGATGGATGCCAAAAGATAACATCAATGAGCAGCTCACTCTCTCGGCGTAACAGCTGTCTGTTGCGATACAAATAAAAAAGGTGTGTATACATACCGCACAGTAAGATATGAGATTTCACTTTCAAAGTGAGGGAAATTGATTCTGTAACAATGAGCTATTACAGCGACTTCATCCCCATTATTCCAAGTAACAGCTATAGATAGAATCGTTTTAATCAGCTAGATGTTGGCAGAGAACAGTGGTAAGTTGCTCGCTGTACCATCCTTTGCCTGTGACATCCTGGCTGACTTTGATAACAGGCCTATTACAAGCCCCAGCTAAATGCGAGACCAATGGACCACGGTATTACAGCTCTTTTTCCTGATGCCTTGTGAGCAAATGCTTTCCCCCTGGCTGAATTTGTGTTGTTTAGCACTTAGGCGTAAATTGCAGTAGCCGCCGCTCTGCAAACAGCTGGGTTAGCTGGCACAAATTCTGCTTGGAAAAGCTGAGAGTAAGTGACTGGATTTTAAAATGTCCTGTCCTAGAAAATAAACTGCTTTATTCTAAGTACTTTTCAGCAAATCTGTGAAAGCTGCTAAACCATTTAAGGGACTACTCGGTCTTTAGCCAGCATTGAAGAGCAACGGCTATGACTTAACACTCCTTTCTGGCAATTTTATGTGATCTGCTTATATTCACCGTTTGAATATTAAAATGGGTCAGCCAAAAGAACATTAGGAACATATTTCTTATCTTGCAGTGGCACAAAGAGGTGGGGTGCGGCCGGCAGGCCTGACAGCCTGCCAAGTGCAAGGGCTCATCTTGACCTAACTTTCATGAAGAATGCAGCTTTGTACATTAGGGGTTCTTGGCTTTGGCAAACCAAGTGTGTCCCCCATCACAGGAAGATTGGTCTGAAGAGTAAAATTTGTTAAACACTATAGTTGTAGTGTTTTTGTTTATGCACAAACCATGCATCATCTCTCAGACCCGTTTCTTCCAGCCCATGGGGAAGGAAGACCACCTTCCTTCCTCCCGAGAGCACCTGGACCATAAAGGACTCAGAAGGCAGGCATGACCTGGGCACTATGGAGATAGCCACACCACCCATGGGTACCAGCTGGCTTGGTGTGGCTTGTTCTGTTGCAGGTGAACTCTTACCCTCCAAAAATTGTCCCTGGTCCATACTAATCCAGAAGGTGCTCACAGGAATTGTGTGGGGAATACTACTTGACGTTGGCCAAAACCATGTCAGGGACCTTTCTAACACTGCAATGTTGAGGAACAGTTGAGGAACAGTGTGCTGGCCTGTGCCCTGGCACTGTTCTGCTTACTAGTCCGTATGTAAATTCAAATGCATAGGTCCAGTGCTCCTATCTCACTGTGGAGCAGGCTCTGAATTAGCCTTGATGACATCTAGCCACGACACTGACAGGCTGGAATGGAGAGGAATAGGGAGAAAGGATGAAAGGAACATCATGAAGAATGGGTTGAATGCAGGGACAGCTCATCTGGACCCTGCACTCTTCAAAGTAAACATTTAAGATCAGTATTCTCTTGCTTTTTACTAGCATTAAATCCATAGTACTGTGTTAGTAGGATAGTTCTGTGGATGATAAACACAGTATTTCAGTGCATACTGCATAACACTTTCTCTTTATTGTCCTTGCTTGTATTAACAACAGTGCACTGAGACTTCACCTAAGATCTGCAGCCATCGTGTGAGGCACAGGTTACAAACATCATACAAATAGTGCTTGTAACCAGGCTTAAGAATTGGCAAACACTGGACAAGACAGGTAAGAGATGGAGAAATACAAATATTTCAGTCATCTCGCAGATCCAGGGACAAAGGTGAAGAGAAATAAATGCTAAATGTCACACAAAAACACTGTAGCCAAACTATACTGGCACACTCCTTTCACTGCAGGTTTATCATCCCCGTCAGTGGGAGAATGAGGCACTGAGGACATCTCGAAAGCATCTGCCTGCAGATGCACTGGGAGAGAAGGGCACAGCTCTTCGCTTGGTTGCCATCTCCATGTGGACTGTAAATTTAGATTCAATCTCATAGGAAAAGAGGTAGCATTTGTTCCAAGTAGGGCAAAGTCTCAGCAGCCACATTATCACAGTGGGAGAAGATTAGATTAAAGTGTGAACAACATGACATATTGTTCTTAAACAGTAAATACAAAATTCCTTCCTTAGAGCTTTGGTATTTATGTGCATAACTGCATTAGAATTGATGGAAGTTACAGTCAGAACATGCTGTAGATCAACATGAGAACATAACTCGAAGCACACAGATTTTTGACAGGGCATTTATTGGGCACCTAGTCATGCAACTTCATTCTCGTACTGACATTTAAAATCTCCTGCCTCTTAACGAGAAATGACAGACCTATAAAATTCAATTGATTGGATGAAGAGCTCCAGGCAAATGTATTAGTTTTAAAATCAATTACATTCTGAAACAGGTTGCTTTACTTCCTTTGGTAAACAGCATTCATTTGTGATCAAAGATTCTTCTAGTATACATGTAATGACAATTAAACGTACACAATGTATAGACATAAAATTGTAGGTAACCGTCCTTAGTTGAACCCAAACTCTTGAGATTAACTGAAAATTAACTCCAAAGGATTGAGTGTTTTTACTGTTCAAGCTCAGCTGGCAGTATCTGACATTTACATATACTGGGATGAGAGGCGTGGATAGCATACCACAGCACACATGGCAGGCAGCCACTGTCTCAAATGGGTAAATGCAATATAAAGTTTAGTTCGCCTTGTGATAGCTAATGATGAATGGTAAAACATTAACTTCTTACTTCTCCAGTAGGCGCTACAAATTTCAAACTTCTTTTTATATATCATTACAGAATTTTTGCAATGAGGACTTTTATGTATGTCATTAGACAGCAGAGAATTACAAATCCTGTTGTAATTCCTCCTTTACTGTTCTGCAGATATGCCACATTCCGACACTGCCCAGCTTGCTATGTCGTCCTTCTCTGATGATTCTGCTCCCAGTACACAAAAGGATCACTCCAAAAAGCACTTGAGCAAATGCATAGGTCTCATGGGTTGCCACTGAACCTTTGCTTCTTATTTTGTCTGAATCAGCGGCTGTATTGTGCATTGGAAAGAAGAATTAATTCTGTCATCTATTTTTTTTCCCTACTGCTAAACCATAAGATTGTTTTAATAATACCTGAAGTACTACACCATTTAATCAGGAAAGCACTTGCTTCACTAAATCCTACATTGGGGTCCTACTCTTTAGTCCAAATAATAAAAAGCGTTTCTGCATATGCCTAATTTTGAGCACAGAACTTTAACAAAACTAATCACATAATTACAGTTATGCTCAAGTTTAAGTGCTTTGCTTGATCAGAGCATTGGCTGGCAATCCTTTTTAAGTGTTCCGTGCTGTGAAGTAATGCTTATCTCTTAAGCAACTGTTCTCACATCATCCATCACATTCTCATCTTCCAATTTCTTTCTTTTTTGAAAACACCTGGCTTGAGTGTTGATCACACTAACATCAGTGGCAGTTTTGCTGCTGATGGCATTGCGATCAGAAACTTCCTCCACAGATTGCCACTGGACTGTGTGGCCTGGGAAGAGCTTTGAATACTCAATAAAACTTGTTAATGCTTATTTTAACAACTGCAATGGATGGTACAGGTACTATTTCAAAGATGCGCATCAAAATTCCTAGAAGCCACCCATAGTGGTTAAGGCAACAGGTTTTCCAAGTGTTATAGCTTTTTCTGGTAGTTCAAATATCCAGTTTAGACACATGCGGCTGCCACTCTACATGTATTTTTTTCTTAAATAACCGTGAGATGAGAGACAAGGGCGTTTATGAAAGGTGACTGTAACAGGAGAAGGCATGATTTTCATACATACATTATTCAAAGGCATCGGGTTGTTTCACTGAAGCTGACCCATGCCACCATTATGAGCAGGTGTTATTGGTCCCCACTGCCTTTACGCCCTACGCATCAGCTGTCACCTCAATACACATCATAAGTCACCTCGCGGCTATGCTGCTCGCAGCTCCAGCTCTGCAGTCTGTAGCCTCACACATGTCCAGGAGCCCGTATTTTACAAAGACTTCTGCCAACAGGGCAGCTACCTGAAAGACCATGGGCTACCTACCAGCTGCATCTGGCTACTCTCTCCAGTATCTCCTGCACCACTTTCACACAGACCACTGTTTAGGGCTGTTCCCTCCACATGTACCTCCTGAGCATGGTCTTCCCAAGCCCTGCTTGCTCCTGCTGTGGCACGTCCCTTCATCCCTGCTGTCCTGGCACAGGATCCTCATACCCACCCACCCACCAGCATAAATAAGTACTTGCAGTTTTTATACACGCCAAGAAATTGCATGATCCCATGGAGTAAGTGTGTTTATGAACCACGTAAGTCTTCAATGAAGCCCATTTATCTATCTGATTTTAAATGGTAGGAGGCATTCTGAAATAGGATTTATCTTGCCCCACCTTGAAGATGATGAGGCAATGGCTAATGACTTCAGTGGAGAAGTCACAACAGTGGAATGTACACAGGTGATTTAACTAACGCTTTCCATGTCTGTTGATTTTAATAGCCCTGTTGACCAAAAATAGATCAACAAAAAGAACAACTTATATCTTCAATATACTTGGTGAAATAAATTGTTTGTGCTGCTCAGATCTATCTTGGCCAAAATTTACACTTATGATATTCGAATTAATCCTGCCTCTAACTCCTAGAAGAAGAAAATAATTTAACGTTCTAATTATTTAAAACCAAATACAATTTAAAAAATGCAGTACAATAAATTGGTTTATTCCATAACAGTCTAAATTATCTCAAAGTAAACTTCCACTGTGGCTTTAAACTTCTGCAGTCCATGTATATTTGATTTTCCTACTTGAATCATGAACACATCATAAAATAGAACTTTTTGAAAGTCCTGTTTAGCAGGAGCAGTGGCATTGAAAATTCATTATATTTTCCTAGTAAAACATTGCAGAAAGGAGTATTAAGTGGGCAGCTTTAATAAATAGTTACAGTTTACTTATACTGGAGGTGGTTTTTTCTCTGCATCAATTTGTAACTAGTTAAAAGGAGAAATGTATTCTCATTTTTTCTTCAGATTTCTTTATGTCCCTTTCAACACTTGCATGCATGCACACGCACACAGCCTCTCATGGTATAAATTAAACTAACAAATGAGGATTATGGATGGGATGGATGGTAAACTGAAGTATGTATCAAATAAGACACTGTGAAATGGACTCCAACCTTTTGTGTTTTGTGCTGAGACACACAGACATGGTACGTGGACAAGTGAGAACTGACACTTGTAATTGCTTTAAGAAAATTGACTTACCTTCTTGTAGGCACACAGGTTTATCACTTGGTTTCCAGCTCAGGGAGCCATTAAAGTGTCTCACACAAAGTTTTTTTGAAGTACCATTAAGCCTGTATCCTTCTTGGCAATGAAACCGGACTACCACACTTTCAAAGAAAACACCTGCACTGGGTGTCTTGTATCCATGTTCAGGAGCTCCAGGATCAGCACAAGCATGTAGGTCATCAAACCCTATGTCAGACAAAGATACAATCAAACTGTGTTCATTTACTCCTCATGCAGCCATTGTCCCCCTTTTTCTAGGTTTTTACATTTGATGTTTAATCTTTCGGGGGGCCTCACGTCTTCCATTAATGACCACTAACAATCCTGCGTGAGTACCAGCTACCCCACCATCAGGCGAGGACCCACCTCCAGCTACAGCAGAAATACTCAGGTGACAGAAACACTCCTGTCTTGTCATGCAGCTACTGAGGAAGCAGTCAACCACACTCCTCGGTAGCTGGCCTGGATAAAAATAAAGCACTTGACCCAACCTACCAGTGGGGATAGCACAGTAATGTATCTGTAATTACTCTTGGGGACTATGGGATTTTGGAGGTCTGGTACAGTCACTGGAAAGAATAATAATGTGTCAGAAGCGGAGAGGAAGAGGAAATAAAGAAAAGGGCATGCAACCTAACTGCCATCCAAAGACACAGTAACTAAACCAGAAGATGAGCTGCTACGTACGGGGAGATTTCGAGCTGAGAGGGAGCTCTACCACAGGGAAAAGGGACACTGATTTTGGATATATGGGATTCCCCTATCATGTTGGCTTGGTGGCCCTACCAATTTCTTAAAATGCTGTTATGGGAGCGCTGTATTACTGCACTGACACCAGAATGGGGTTTATTAAGCCCTTTACATCCACAAAATTAACTGTAAAATAACAAAGCCCCAACAGCTGAAATCATAAAATGTGACTGTTTATCACTGTATCAGACTCATTTCAATGTCATTTGCATAAACTGAAGCTTTTTTTACTGCAAAGCAACAAAGGTTTAGTGCAGCACTGAACAAGCACTGCATACTGAAAGAGCAAATAGCTTTGCAACAGGAACGGCAGGGGGGCAATTAATGCCGGTGGGAGGGACGCCTGGAAAATTTGAAAATCATCGCATTGTAGCTTTAATGTTTTGATTTTAAAAGAGCAGTATCAGAAAGCCTCAGCTACTTCCTGCATGATAAGGATGAATTGCCTCCGTGGTACAGTCTGAGAGAAGGAAGATATAACAGCACAAGACTTTTCAAAACAAATCTCCGTTTCCTGAGGCCAAATCATTCCGTCCACCAAACAGCTTGGTGTGAAGCTGTGGCAGCCAAATGGAGAGCACTGAAGGTCATAAGGGGCTCTTGCATTTGAACACTGAATTCCTCCCTTCAGTTCCCTGGCCGCAAGCTGCTAGTGGAGAATAGAAGAGGCACATGCCAAGCTGCGTGTTTTATGTCCAATTACCTGCTCCTGCTAGCAAAGCCAGGGCACACCGGCAGGTCACCAGAGAGGATTGCATCTTTCTGACTCCATACATGGCTGATTTTATGTGAGTTCGGGGCACTGTGCTGAACTCCACAACCAGGCTACAATTTCCAGAAGGTGACCTGATGGCCAGAACCCAGCCCGAATACCTACGTGCCATGTGTGCTAGACACAGCCATCACCTACACCCAGCCCCTGCAGTGCTCCGATAGCCAGGGCTCTTCACCCAGAGAGATTTCACTAGCATCCCCTTTCTTTGCTGAAGCAGCACAAGAGCAGCAGAGCATCTGCTCTTACGTGGTTTTACTCCTCCATCCAGTGAAGTTTATCATGAGAACTGAAGGGTCAGTGCAGTAGCCAAGCCAAACATACCTCTGACCTTCATGCCCGCTCATCTGCTGCATGGCTCAAGACCTCCAGTGCAAATTGCCCAAGACTATCACTTGCTAACGTGATGAACAAGGAGAAATACAGTCATTATGTTCATGGGATTACACACTGTAGGCAATACTCAGTAATAAAGGAGGGCTGTCCATTTTTACTGGAGATTAAAAAGAAGCTCCTTATGCTTCAGGCAGCAAACCCACATCCTTCAATAAAGTCAGTGATGATCTTAATTATTTTCCATTAAGCCAAGGGATAACACGACATTTAGCTCAATTTTGTTACTTTGGTAATCTCAGCATTTGCAGTCAGGCAAGGAATATTACAACCCACCTTGAAATATGTGTCCTTTCTTACCAGCTGCATCAGGGAAAAGTACACAAATGCCTACTACTATGCCTCTGCAACAACAGAAAAAAGAAAGGTGCTGAGCTCACACACAATTTATCTGGTAAAAAAAGTCAGCCAAGCTCATTTCTCAGTTTTCATTAAGTCAAATATGCAAAGTTAGAGATTTGGGGACCGTCAGCACAAAACCCAACATAGAAGGCAAGAATGTTTTTTTCCCTGGTACAGCCTAATTCTGTGACCCTGCTGCCACTTTTCCGATGACCTTTCACAAGCACAGATTTTCATTCCTCCTAGGGATTGCTTTGCAGTAAGTCGGTCTCTTAGGTCCTTTTTCTTGAACACAGTTTGTGAGCAGACCAATCTATCGCCAAGGGGAATTCCCAAGAAGGAAATGGAACGCAAATGGAAAAATTTAATTATGTGCCCTCTAGTTTCTACAAAGCCAGTAGCCAGCTGTTATTCAGCTACTGGGTAAGAGATGACACATGGAATCCGCACAGGATCACTGCTTCCATGCAGCATTTCCATTGCTTGTTCCTGAAGCAAGGAAGAAGGAAAAAGCCTCAGGGAAGAGCCAGTTAGGCGGATTACACATGCCATACAGTAACTTCTTATAGTAAGACCATAAAGGCAAAGCAAACAAAACCCTAGCCCCATCTTTCCTCCATAGATATCAACAATAGATTTGGCCCACAATCAGCAGAAGTCACTCATACGGCAAACTTCTTTTTGAAGGCGTACACGAACTAGGCACAAAGCAGCGAAGCCAGTGCTGTGCCACTCCGTCCAGTGCTTTGGCTGAGAAGGAGGCAAGGAAATGTGCATGGGAGGTCCAGCGAGGCTGGCCGCTGTGCTGAGCACCTCCCAGCGCACAGAGAGCACCGCAGCTGTTTTGACGGGGCCGTTGCAATCTACAGAAGCCAGGAACTGCTCTGATTTTCACCAGGGTTGCTAACTCTCTTGCACAAGAGGTGTGCTGCATATTTCAACAACTTACTTAGCGGAGAGCTAAGTCCACCAGTCTTTTCCAAATTAAGCATGAAACTTCTGGTACAATATTCAAGAACAACAACACTGAAACATCCCTGAATTCGCATCTTCCACTCTTCCTTAATGATATCAGACCTGGACTCTTTACATAAGAATCGTTTTCGTATTATCTCATCTACTTAAGCGCCACCCTATCAAAAGTGAGTAAATGTATGTCTTCAATGTAATACAGCTTGGTAAATTCTTTTTTTCTCGTGATCTTTAGTTTCTCTTCTTTTTCAAAGCTATGCATTTAAGAACAGCTACTCAAAGTTGCCATACAGTATTTTTATAATGGCAGGAGTAATCTCATGTTATAGACGGGACATCTTTTGCTTTGGTCCCTTTAGAACCTGATGAAACCAGACAAAATAGTTTTCAGCCAAAGCCACAAGACAAGTCTTTGGAAAGAACCACAAAAGTTACATAAATGGGAAAGCCAATCCTTTGGTTATAATAGAAAGGTGTCACCCTGCAGGAAAGAGTGTATCAAATAAGATAAAAAATAACTTAGAACTACAATGGATTCTGTTTCTTTACAAATCCTTCAATGAATCTTTGGGGAAAAGAATGAAATTTTACTTTGACTACTGGACTTTTTCTCATGGTTACAAAGAGGGAAGGGAGAACCATCAGCACCTACCAGTAAAAGCTCTACCACACACTTGTCAAATAAAGCAGTAAACTTTCATGTTACCTATATAGCAAAAATTCAGAAAGGTCAGAAGTCATCATTATAATCAACACCGCATCCCTAGTAACAGCTTTATGGGATGCTATTGTATGGCTTTAAATTCCTAAAGACTACACAATTACTGCTGGAACTGATTATTTCAGTAATCGAAACAGCTTAATATTTAGTCTCAGTTGTAGACTTTCTGTAGCATGGCACCTTTAAGGGATGTTGTGTAAAATATAATGGACAACAATACCTCCTGATAAGGTTAATGAGTACATAAGGTCATCATCACCAGTAAAACATGCAGCTGATACAGAATGTGTTTTGGTTGTTGCTGGACCAACAGAAGGTCATCAGAAAACAGCAATGCTCTTAACCTGGACAAAACACAAGCAGTTTATATAGGTTCCTATTTTACCTTAATTACTTCGTTATTGTCAGTCAGATAAAAATTACGTCAAATTAATCAGAAGACTGAAAAAGAAGCAATGCTCTCCTTGGGGTATAAAACAATTTATTTGAAAGGACTGTGTTTCTAGAATTCTTCATTGTATGTTCTCAAACACAGAATGATTCATCTCGTCCCCCATGAAAGGCTTGAAATATCCGAAACCAGGGGAAAATTACATATTTGCCATGACAAGAAATCATGATAGCCAGAAAGAATAATCCCTCAGCTCCTCCCTTCATTCTCTATTTCTCCACACCTTGTTCTCAGTTTCCTCTTTTGTTTTCCTTGTTTCCCTCTTCCCTCACCTCCATATCTTACAGCTCCTTGTAAATTCACGGTGCTGGCAAGGTGATTTCTAATCTAGATTTGACAGACTTCTTTGACTCTAAAACTGCTATACAGCATTTCACTGACACGCTGCTGATGCATGTTAGCTCAGAAATGGCTACACTCACTCTTGAACAGAGATATCACTCTCAATCCGGTTAGTTACATACATACAGTGAAGGAAAAGTGACATGTAATGTGTAATAACATTAAAGATAGAGCATTTTCAGTATTTGTCTTCAGTAGGATAGAGAATGGGCTTCTCGTACAGCAACACCTGCGTTTGGGTTCACTAAATCAGCAAGTCCTTTCTATCTCAGGCCAGGGTAGAGGCAGAGGCTCTGCGGACTGTGGCAGGACCAGACTGCCTGCATGCACATTTTATAAGGAGTCTGTAAACACTGCAGGAGCAGGTTATCTTAGGCCAGCTCTCAGTAAAAAAACATATTAGGACTAAAGCAGAAGGGCCACAAGTGCAAACATGCTGAGGGCTTGCTTGTCTCGCACAAAGGAGAAGTAATTTTCATGCCTTGAAGAGTTTTTGCCCTGTTTCTGTGAAAGCCACGCAGGCATAGCATATTGCGCCTGTGGCTGTTTATGCTTCCTCACTGTTGATGACATTAATTGAACTATCCACATACCCCTGCAACATGAAAAGGAAGGATGCGCTTCGATTAGCATCTAGCCTTGGAAGTGAAATGAAATTATAAACCTGTGATTTCATTAGTGAAATGCCTGATAAAATCTAAACTCTCTTTAATCCCTTAAGGGTCACTAATGCTCAAGCTTCCCTGAGATTTCAGCAGCTTTGTAAAAACCCTGCCCTGTTTAAGATGTGAATCACAGCCTCCCTCGCTATCCCTGCAGAACATACACCCAAGTCCCAGCACTGTTGGATATCCCTCCTCACGTGGCTCAGCCTTAGCCAGGGCAGCATAACAAGCCACTGGAAGAAAGGGAGAAGTTCAAATTACTCTGTAGGAGAAATAGAACAGCAAATAAGACCTCCAGGGGGTGGGTACTTTGCTTAAGCCCCAAGCTGATCTACAAAATCAAGAACACCATTAAGCTTCATTCTTCTTCACATAACCCAAGAGTGTCATAGCAGAAAAACTGGAAAATCAGTGTGTAACGCAGATTCCAAACACCAAAACCATCTATCTGCAATAAAAAGTGACCATGCAAGCCCTGCAGCAAGGGCAACAGGCTCCAAGAGAGGCAACTGATCATTCAACAGGCTCAAAGGTTTTCCCATTTGCAGTTCCCCATTTTTATTATTTTTTCCATTTCATGGCCTCTCCTCCTCCAGCCCTGGCCTCCCACCTGTGTTCCCCATCCTCCTTCACCCCAAGCCAACCCACCACCTGCGTTTGCACCCTCCTATTAAAGACTTTCATGCTTCCAAATCTTGCTCACCACCTCCTTCTCCTCTTCTCAGTGTGCGCTTGAAAAGGAGCAGTCACTCAGAGATGCTCCTAAGAGTGATGGTCAGCTCAACCTTAAAATCTCTGCTCAGGCGTGACAAGTCCCATGGCATTTCTGTGCTAAATCAAACTGACATCTACCTGGAAAGCCTAAGGATTGCTGCTCCCTCCAGAGCAGGCACAGGGGAGGGAACGTGAGGAGCCATAAGCAGGACAAAGCGCCCATGGAGGGCAAAAGGGTCTTGCAGGAGCCCTGCTGGAGCTGCTTCAGCCTGGGTACCTCACCAGGGAGAAAGGAGGAAAAGCTGCAGTGTCAGCAGGGCAGGTTCAAGAGCCCTGCACAGATTATTGCAGATGTAATAATAGCATCTTTATTTCAGGGGCCATGCCTCCAATTAGTTACTCCCATTACCATTCAACACTCAGGGATGATAGCATAGCCCAGCTGGTGCTTGACCAGTGTCATACAGCAGGGAAAAGCTGAATTTTCTACCCATGGAGGTGATCATAATTTTTATTTTTGAATGTGAACCTTGATACAGGATTCTTTTATTGCCTGGATATTAGGCTAATGCATGAGCAAAAACCACTTAAAATTGCTGGAAAAGGAAGATGGTTTAGAATACAATCAGCACAGCACTTCAGTAAACCTACAGCAAACTGAAAAGATGTTATTTGCTTCACTTCAACAATTGCTTTCTTCTAATTAGTATCTTAAAGAGCACAGGCCTGTCCCTTTAATCACAACTTCTCACAATTAATATAGCTATGTCATTTTTGTAAATAAGCCATTTGATATATAATGCAAAAAGTACTTGTTGCTTCCAGCCTTTTGTAATCTAACAAGTCTGACTGTATAATTTATGAACGCTTATGAAATGTCATATGCTATTGTGCAATCCTCTGAACCTCCCATCACTTACATGAAAAACAAAAGGCAGACAGTAAATGTGCTGGTGGTTCTGTTGACAGAGCTCCGGTCTTCTACATTTTTATTACCAAAAGTTACCACGGCAATCCTGGGGTATGACTCAGGGTGAATAAAAGCCAGTTTATCACAAAATCCCACCCTTCCTCCCAGTTCCTAAACATTTAAACTGGATATTTAGTATTTGAACAGAGTTATTGAAAATGGTAACACTTCCAGGCTGAAGCCTAAACTGAGGCCAGTTCAAATCAAACATTAGACAGAAATAACTAAAAACCTGAAGCCAGAGTTTGTTCAGCTTTCTGCAAATACAAGGTGAATATTCTCTTCATTTCTATTTATTCAGCTAGTTCAGTGTAATGACTAGTTCTATTCAAGCTGCAAACTCTACCAGGAATTTAAAAAGTGTAAAGCTAGGTTTTTCTTTTCTATTCTGTGAAAAAGCAGCAGGTGAGAATGAATGACTTCTTCAATTTCCTTGTTACAGCTAATATTTCATGTTTCTAAGTGAATTTTAAATATAAAATGTGCCTAAATTTGCTTATTATTATACTTAAGGTAATTTTAACTATTTTTAAATTGTTCAGTTTCTCATTTCTTATCTGAACCCTGAGTATCTATGGATTCTCAATTGCAGACAACCACGCTTTGACATAGATGATGAAGTTTTGAAACAGTCCAATTAAAAAAAGTAATCAAACAACATCTTCTACTATAATAAAAACAAGGGTTCAGTAAATGCATATTAACCTCTACATATGCTTCAATAAATGGGCACATACATAATATATCCTCCTATTCCTTATGCTGATACAGCACTGTAATAAAGATGGTATTTACCAACATGTGCTTGTTGATTGGTGACCCATAAGGATCCTCATCAGGAATTAAATATATAAAACCCTAAAATATAAAATATTAATATATCACTTAGGCCAAGATTTCTTTTTTACTGATTTAAATGAATAAGTGAGCTCATTACTTTGATTTAAATCAACCAACCCCACTTAAGTTTTCATCTTCATATGTACCATTTTATATATTTTACGTCTAAGGTTTTCATTAGAGTTGCAATATTGTCAATGTGGGAATCAGCCTTAGGTCACTAAATAGGATTAATAACAAGACAGAAAGCTACTAATAAAAAAGCACCAAACAAAAGAAAACTATACTCTCATAATTTCAAGAATGTTATGGGCTTGTTGTGTTTTTAAAAAGCAGTATCTAACTATTTTTGTTTATCTGTCCCATATTTTTAGCACTCTGGAAAAAATTAATTACCATGAGTTAGTTTAAACATTTTTAGTCTAGACAGGCATCCCTTAGGAAATACAGAAAAAAAACCATAAAAAATGAATCATGAGCTAGTTACTATAGTAATATTTCTTCTAGGCCAATAGCATATAATATTATTCATCACAGCAAATTCAAAGTAATGAAATGTCACACTATTCAGCAGAGATCCTTGTTTCTTGCAGGAATCAAATACTCAGAGGTATGAGTTGGGGGTTGATATTTATGCTCTAATCAACTACGGACTTCCCTAGACAATGCTGTATTTTTATTGCACACAACAGTATGGTAATCCAACAAATTTTCCTTTTCAGTTGTGCTGTAGAAATTGATTTTATACTCTCTCAAGAATGGGCAGAATTGGATATAGGGACAATCAGGATAAATGTGTGAATATTATAATATTAAACTTTTAAATAAAGTACACATGAGAAAGACTGAGAGACAAGGGATTTTAAAAGCTAGTACATACTTAAAGCAGGAGAGCAGAGAGACAACTTTTCCAGCTTTTGCACTCGGTTCCTCATCACAAATCTTCTGATGCTTCTGGATACTCTAATAGCTCTTAGGCCCTGAAGTGATTTTTTTCTAGATGCACCTACCCATGAAACCATGACCTTTCCTCTTGTACGGGAAGCTCATCGCAGCCATCCATTTGTTATCCGCCTTTTCCTCTGTGTATGTTTTGTTTGCTGGTACTTACTTAGCCTTGCAAAGCTGGGACACTATTTACCTACAGGTCTAGAAGATGTAAAGGAAGACAAGGTGGTTTTGCTGGTTCACCTCACACCTTCCACATCAGGACTGCCATTGCACCTTTCACACTTGCTTCAGATCACACCGCAAAGCACTCCAACTCAAGTAAAGCTTTAGAAAGCAAGCAGATAATATTCCCTGGAAAAAAAATACTCTGACTGATTTTGGTCCTAATCTGGACCCAAGAACTTCTGATTTCCTTCTATATTGAATTGTGACTTTATATTCCTATGTTCTGCCAGTACTGGTAGCATTAAGCACAGGGGTTTTAGTCTGTTGTTTCCCTTCATGAGAGTGCATTCTCTAAAGAAAACTGAAAAAAGATGACTTGTTATTTTCCAAGAATGAGACAAACCCACAAAGTTGTACAGAAAGGAAGCAGGAATCCAGTCGGGTGCTGATAATGAAGCATTGTCAGCACACTGAAACACTTTTTACTGAAATCACTTATTTAAAATGTTCTGTCCTGTGAGTTATTCTGTTCATACTGAAAAGACTGGAAAAATCAGTAGTAGATTAAGACGATGCAGAAGCATATTTTTTCCTTTCTTTTTGATTCATAGTTGTGTTCAATTTAATCCTTCAATACAGGATAAAAACTCCCCTGAAATTTGTTCTGTTTAAACAGCTGGTCAGGAGTGGGACTGGAAGAGCAGATAATCCAGTTGTGGGGCTCTCTCAACTAAAAATCCCTGTGTGCCCATTTTCCTGGTGCAGTCCTACCTGAGGACCACCTCACAGTGCCTGAAAGCGATGGCAGGCTGCTCACAGCATCAGAACAAGCAACTAAAGGAGCAAAGTCACAGAAGAGCTAGTGAGCCATATGGAAACATTTATAATTATAACATTGTGCCGCTGCAGTGCCATCATATTTAACCCCCTAAAAAACCCAAAGAAAAATCCTGGAAAATGTCAATGACAAATTTCACTGGCACACTCTCAATTGTTGTGGCATCATCAAAAAATCACTGGTGTGTGAAGTCCCTCTAGACCAGTATTTCCACTTCCAACACAACCCATCTCCTCCCTAGCCAGATTCCTATCAATTCTGCAATTCTTCTATTACCCCAAATCTTCACGTATACTTTCCCTGGTGGCAGTTTTAAAAAGTCAAGATAGACGATATCTGCTGTTTCCCTTCACTGGGAAACCAGCTGTCATCTCAGGAGACTGAAAGATTAGTACAATCTTTGTGCAATACATCTATGCTTTATTTTACATCATAACTCCAAGACTTTTAACCTCACTACCTTAAAAAAATCTAAAATCTTGTGAGTTACTGAAGTGAGAGAACCAATCCCTGATCATGGGGGTTTCCGTTCTTTTCTTGTGGGTTTTTTTTTTCTTTAATCCATGGGTATTACAGATTGTGTCTTAGGGCGCTACTGGGAGTTGCTCCCTTTCAGTTACAGACACAGCAGTGAACTTATGCAGAAGACGGTGAAGCTAAGGACAGAAGAGAAGCTGAAGAAACCGAAAGGGGAACAGCAGGAGCGACTTGGCAAAGGTACAGAGATGGGATGCAGTGACATACAAAAATATGTTAGCCTGGAAGCCGACTGACAGCTGTTTGGATGGTGATACCACTAGAAGGTAAGAGAGAAAGAGATGGGAACACAAGAAGAAGCCCAACAGGGTTCCCAGTAGGCTAAAACAGGAAGCTGGAGAGCGACAAGAGAGAAGAGAGGGGGAAACCCTCAATCGCAGGCAGCAGAGCCAAGAGGATGGACAGTGCCTGAAATAAGATCAGGGCATCAATGCCAGCAAGATGCCTGGCAGGTCAGTGTTGGAGGCTGGCAGCATACTGTGAGAGCCTCCCCAAGGGTTAATGCCCTACCTTTGTGGACCAGAAGAACCCAATTTTATTCTTCTGCTGACAGCATTAAAAACTACAGGCTCCATAATATACTCTGCATTGACAACACTGAAGTTGAGGCTGTCAGATGACAACTAATACACTTTATATAATATATAAATAATAATTAATATATATTATATAATATATACATAATAATATACATATATAATAATATTATATAATATATACATATTGCTATTAGGCAGTTGAAAGATTGTTACGGCATTCATGTGCACAGATAACAGGTAATGCTGAGCTACCTGGTGCTCAAAATATTTTCATAAAAGCCAATCTGAAAATAACATCTACTGGTTAAATTTAAAGACTATGGGCTTTTGTTCTTCAGAAAGTATTCACATCCCTACCTATCATGAAAATAGATTCCCATCATTTCGAAGGACTAGAGGAAAAGGAAGAATAAGCTGTTATTAAATTTTTATGGTACTGTAAGTTGAGTAGCTGGGAGCTAGGAAAGGTCTAGAACCAGCAAAGTGATGGTTCTTTGTTCTTATTCAAGGGACAAGAGTTTTAACCACATAAACAAGCAATTTATTTAAAACTTATTTTTCTTAACATATATTAATCTGAGAATTTCTGCAGCTCCTCTTTCCCCAGAGTGTTGAGTGGTTCTTTTCAGAGCAACAGCTACAGCAAATCTAGTTAAAATAAAAAGCAGGCGGTACACAGAGCCATACATATGCTTTGCAAGAAACGGGCAGCATATCCAGATTTATATGTGTGCCAGTCCACTAGCATGTCATAATTGTGTTTGTTCTTTTAATAACTTTAGGCTCCAGTGATCAGAGTAAAATTCTATGCTGAAGCTAATGCTTCATCCTTATTTCACCTCACTACCCTAAATTATATAGTAAGCAGAGTTAAATAAATGCAGGAGTCTGTCTCCCTCCTTACATCATAGACTCCAGCCACGCACGTAATAGGTTGCCTGATTTAACTCAGTCTCTCTTTTCAAATCTTACTTTGTTTTTACAAAATATTTGGCTCAGCCATTTCTTTTCATAACTGCACAGATCTTCAAGCCTGCCTTCCAGTGTTCAGTGAATTGCAGTCTCCACTGATACAAACAACACATCAAGCTTCCTTGCAAGAGCAGTTGGGTTATTTAGACAATGATGTTCTTCCTAATTATTATATCTACACTTTACATCTACAGCCTCTTTCTATAAATGTAGCCCACAAGACTTAGTTAAGCAGCTTATTAAGTAGGCATGGACTTTCAGTAGCTATTGTGACTGCAGCATGCCAGTGCTAATCTTCTGATTATAAATGATTTTTTACTCCTATAACCAGACTACAGATTACCCTATAATGAAAACAGACATATATATTACCAGTTTACATGAGAGACACTGACGTGTCTACGCTACACGGGGAGTAGAAAGCCAACCCCCAGTCAGCCAGTACCTTGTCCAATACTACTACCTTGCCTTACTACATTAAGGTTAAAAGTGAGCGAAGCGTGCCTAAATATACTGCCACTTTCAGTTTCTGGCCACCTTAGAAAGCTATTTTTTTATAATCTGACACCATCTTGAACCTCATTTGGGACTGCAGATGAACCGCTTTAGGAAGGTCAGACAATCCTCGCAGGTCCTTCTGGAGTGGGCAAGATTAAGGGCCTTGTTTTGTTATGCATGAAATTCATGGGTATATTTTGCTTCCAATAACTCAAAACCAATTTCAAGTTAAACCTCTGAACTTGGCTGTTGATAATGCCAGTGGAAGAACATTGATATGGTCTCCACACCAGTTTCCTGGCCATTATACTATCTCACCCCTTTGCTCTTCATCACGACTAATTTTACTGTCTGAGAATGACAACAACCCTTTCTTTCCATATCTCCTCTATTCTCACCCAGCTTTCTTCGGTGGCTCTGTTGGGCACCACTTCCCAGAAATCTCTCTTCAAATCTCTTCCCTTTTTCCTTCCTGTCCTGCCTGACAGGAGTCACTCACCACCACCTGGCAGCCAGTGCCTGGTGCCAGAACCACCTTTCTAGAGCTGCCTCGAATCCCACATCTCCGCCCTGTACCACCTCTGCTCTCGTGACGATCTCTGCCAGGATCCTGAGGGCACCAATAGCTCTTACTGGCACTGACTGGCCTCACCAAAAGCCCCCACTGACACCCCCTGCCCACAGCCCAGGAGCTCCAGGTAGCTCAGCCCTGGGCTCCCATAGCCCTGGGCTATGCTGTAGGTGGGCCTGTCTGAGCCCCGTCTCTGGCCCTGTCTTCTGGGCAGACCTTGGACCCACGTTGTATCCCTACCTCCTGCTGGGTGGGCCCTGGACCTGGTTCACCCCCTGGCTGCATCTGGGGCTGTCGATGGACCCCACTACCAGCACCCAGCCCTGCTGGGACCCGGTGAGGCTGTGCCCTGGTTGCTGAGGGCACAGTCCCAGATCCCTTCACTGCTTTCCTTTCCTTTCTTTGCGGAGTTCAAGCCATTCATCCTCTTCTTCCACATCATATATCCTTATTCTCGGTTCTTTCTGTGCTCTACCTTTCTTCTGCATTCTCCTCAGGATATACTTTTGGCTGCTTTGTATTTTCCCAGGCTTCAATTTATCTTTTTATGACACCTCCCTATCCCCCCATTTTTCCCCATTCATGTCCAGTTGTCTTTTAAACCCCTTCTCAAAACCCCACGTGTTTCATTTATCCTTTGCCAGGCCCAGCTGCTTTCCTCTTTGAGGGTTGTTCTCCACAAGGCCTTTCAGTTCAGGCTATAAAACCCAAAGAAAGACAAGAAAGCATCGTGCCACACGTGGTGGTCTCTTACACAGTTCGCCCTAACCGCGGCCTGAAAATTTTCACCTTTTAATTAATTTTTTGTATTCCTGGAGAAATCCCACTGGTACCTTCTCGAATTTCTTCACCTGCAATTAATTCTCTGTGAATATGTCACCGTACCTAGAAACAGAGAGATTGCCATTGATCTCATCTGTCTTATTGTTAAGAAATAGTTGTTCCCAGTATGAAAAGAAATATCTCCGCTCCCGATTTCTGACTCCAGCCATTTCCTAGCCCACATGCTGCTCACCAAAGACACATCAATCATCACACATCAGGCAGGAGTGACCTCCACCGGTAGTTACGAGTTCCCACACTGAGATAACGCTATGTGGAGTGCAGCCTATGGCTTGACCTAAAGATCTTTCCCACTCATAAAGCACGCCTGTCCTCCAACGCATTTAGACCTATGGCTCTCATAAAGGGCAGCATCTCACGCCCTATCAGCATCACGTTGAAGCTAGGCACAGTTACAGGAATGATAATTTTATATCATTTAAAGTTACAATTAAATGAAGGGCTAAAGGACATGCATACAATAGTGTAAAGGTATAAAGTCCAACCTGATGTTTAGTAGCCGTCTTAACATGGGACAGGCAACGTCCCCCCTTAGCCCAGACGTGACTCAGCCATTACAAGAAGGACGAATGTCACTGATCATCCCTTCTCAAAGCGGTCTCCAAGAGGAGCAACCTGAATATTTTGCTATGCTAGGATTAGGCTTGACTCACCAAGCACAACTCTGTGTACCCCACGTGCCACTCCGAAAGGAGCTGTGGTGAGGGACAGAGCCCACACAGCACATGCACACATACACAAACACTGCCTGGGCTTTAGCTCCAATTAAAACAGAGGGTTGAAGGATTCTTCTAGGGACTTCACCCTTCTTCATGCCTAGCTAATTCCTTTATATTGCAAATTTAAACTTAACTTCTTAAACTCCATTGAAAAGGGACTTTCTCAGGAAAAATGGCAATTAGGTAGTGTTGCCAATCGTGCCCAATTCTCCAAAGGAAATAAAAAAGCTAAACTCCTCTAGCATGGCCAGCACTTCATAAAACAATCTGCTCTATAGTTACTGGATGCCTTACTAGATGTAGCACCTTATAATTCAGCTATCTTAATGAAATTAACTATAGATACATATGTCCTTGTACATCTTAAAACTCGGCATGTTTCCTATGTCATACATACAACTATGCACACAGCACGCCACATACACAAGCCTAATTGGAAATGGGGTGATGACCAAGGTAAAAAACTGTATCCCATGGAAAAACTGAGGAAACTGCTACTTCTCAAAGCCTCTGTATACATTTCTGGCTTGAAACACCTCAGCTTTCTCTTAGGTGGCAAGGGATGCTGTCTCAACTTTATCGGCTGTTCTACATGGTATGGAAGAAGTACAAGAACAGATACTCCAAACTGGGATGAATTCTGCATTGTTTAAAATTCATTTAATCACTAATCAGGCAAATGTAATCTGATGCCAAAAAACACATCTTGTTAAACTTACTTTTGAAATACAGCATACCCAAACAAGGGAGGAAATTGTTTTAGTGTGATTTATAACAGTAATGAAGAGTTACATTCTTTTCGGTAATGACATTGTGCGATACATTTTCTCTTTCAGGAGTAAGCTTCTGTAAGCTTCTGAAATATTTTAATCTGCCTCATCTACCATTACAAGCTTCAGTGAAACTGTGAAATCCTCACGAGGATCAGCACTGTACACAAATCCAGAAATAACCCACAATCATCTCTCCATTTTGGTTCTGTTTACATTGTAGGTACTAAGCTTCTTCAAACTTCCCCCAAGCAATGGAAATTTGCCAAATATATAACCCAGTGGGCCATTTAAAGGGATTTTGCTGTAAATTATGACTGTGACATTCATGGGCAGCTGTCAGTCCCAGACAGTGGAAGGGGAGAAGCAGAAGGGGAAGAGTGTGGAGCCTGGCTTCCAACCTGAAACCTTGCGTGTATTTGTTCATGACCTACAGAAAATGGATGAACTGGACAGCAAAAGCTCTCTCTGCATACAAATGGGAATGGCACTACAGAAAACCAGACCCTGCTTTGGCAGCTGGGGTTGATGTCAATCCTGTCTCAGGCTGGCAGAGGCTGCCTGGAGCCTTGTTTAAGCTGGTGTCTCTACAGCCGAGCTCTTGTGGCTTACCTAGGTCGTGTGTGGCAGCTGAGCTGCGGCAACAGACTGTGCACGCTCTTTGCCCATCAGATGAAACGCATTAGCGTTAATTTCTTGCATCCGGACTATTTGCCAGATGGATTCCTAACAAACAGCAGAACTGAACTGCTGAATTATTTTACATATGCTTGGAAAGCCTGAGAAAAAAATAAACACAAAAGAAGTAACTATTGGGAACTGAGTGATGCGTTTTTGAGTGCAACAGACTCCATCATTATTTCAAAAACATTCTGTACGTCACAATTCTGTTAAAAAAAAAATAAAGCCAGAAGTCAAAGTAGTTTCCCATGCTAAGTGAGATAACAGGTCTACTTTTTTAGACAATAAAAAAGAGAGGCTGTGTTTTCACGCAGTAGATCTCATGTCCTGTCCCCATCTGAGCACACTGCTCAGTAGCAACGGTGTACACATTAATTAAAGCTTCTATTGTGCTGCAAATGCTTCAGCTATCCCTGCAAGAAATTACCTTTTCCTTCTTCAGTATGAATCTTCATTGCTGCGCCTGTACAATAGCTGTGTTGTTATTATTATTATTGTTTCTTTCGGTTTGGGCTTTCAATCTTACAGGGCACACTGCTTTTTTCATCTTTCTTTTTTAAAAAAACAAAAGTAAGTTAATGTAGCCACCAGAGGGAGCCTCCGATAGCTTTCGAGAGAAGAAAAAGCTATTGAAAGTGACACAGGAATTAATGAAAATAATTATAGTTGAGAAATTGAGTTCCAAGAAGCAGCAGCTTTGCCTTAAGACCAAATTCTATTTCAGCGTAAGGTTTTGTAAAAGGTTGTAATATATGGCATAAATGGCTCATTTCAATATGGAAAGCATGCAGAGGAAGGACAAGAATCAAACTGAGATGAGAACAACTTTGATTAACAGTCGCCTCGCCTAAAAATGCAGGAAACCCAGTCTCAGTGAGTAGCTAGAAGCAATTCAGATTACACAAGACAGCTAGTCTTTTGCAACCAGGTATTAATATATAAATACACTAAGGTAGTAGAATAGTATGAAATTATCACTATCTAGACATAAAGTTTTTAATGGATTTTGTAAAAGAAAACATATAGCTTGTTTTCTATGTATAAAGCCTGTGTGTACACAGGTTTTCTGTGCCTGCCTTGGCTGCCTTGCCAAGCAGATGGATGAAAGCAGAGTTCTTCAGAAAAGACAGCAGAGCTTTCCAGACCTCTTAACACCTTGCACAACTCCCTCACGTTCCCTAGATAGCTGACCTTCAAAACATCATTAAAAACATGAAATATTAAAAATACGCTACTACAGAGTTGCATCTGTGTTTTATATCCTATTCCTTCCATGGCTCTTCAGAAGAAATCTGCCTTAAAGCATATATTGCTTAAAGGATGAAAAAGGATATAGTATGTTTGTATCCGGTATCTCCAACAGTACATTTATTGAAATATTCATCACTTGTTCTAGTCCCTGAACTACTTCTGAATTGCTTATGCTGGTTTTGAGAAGATGCTTACCATATAAAAACTTTATATGTTGTTATTCTTAACTATTGTCGTTCTAACCAAGAAATTTTGCCAGAGGGGCTTTACTTCACAATGACAAGAACTTACGCTTTAGTTTACTCAGGCTGGAACTGGGACCTTTCCCTTTCTCTTGGAGGGAAATGCTGCGAAGGAAATACCAGACCAGTTGCTAGATGATGTATGGTACTTAACCGTACTCTCTCAGGTTACTTCTCTTGCATGCTAGGGGACTTCAATTCTGGAATTTTGTTTTCTATAACTTAAGTAAATATCCTACTGATAACTCATGCTGGTAACACTGATCATTTGAAGCTATCTTTCTTTCACATACCTGAAATAACTCTACACGAGCAACCTGGGTTAAAATAAGTGATAGTCTTGAGAAAGATTACAAATGTCTACAATGGGCTCAGATATGAGAAGACTGGAAGAACGGTCATATGAGCAAGCTTAACTTCAGCATTTTTTAACCTGAGGGGTTTCGTAGTCCAATGTCATTTCACCCTCTTCTAGTATGTCTTTAACTGAGTATGAAGGCAAAGAAGGCAAACTGATGCTTTCCCTCACGTGGCTCCATTCTGACCAACACTCTTGTGGGGTTTTGCCCAGAAGGTAGTTCTTGCCTCAGACTCAAGCCCAGTTACTCCTTCCCTTGTGTTACAAAGTGGGGGCTACACCTCTCTCCTGCAACCTGAAGCTCCAAACACATCGGGCCGGATAACATGCAGCGTAGGAAACTGAGATACTTTTGCAAGCACCTAAATGCCTTCAGAGCATTTGCAAACTCTGATAATTAATTAATGCAAAAAGTAACACATGGGGTATAATTAGCTATTTTAAAAATCTCATTCTAACATTTCCCAAAATCCAAAGCTATGAAGCCAGCAATAAAACAAGCATGGAAAATTTCAGCTAGGCATTTATAAAGCTATAGGGCACTGGAAACAAGGATTCCTACCAAAGCAGCCTTAGTTACAGGCATCGCCACCAGCTCCACCATCCACAGCACAGCCCCTCTCAACCACAGCTGCTCATCACACCTAATATAATCACAGTTATATAACCAGCTCCAGCACAAGGCACTTGATATAAATGTTGATGTCATGGTGATTTTTAAAAACAACATTTCTATTAACATTCTGTCTCCAGATTTCCCAGCTGGCTGACTGCAGACCATTTCCCAAGATGTTCCAGTTCCTCCCTGCAGAGCTTTCTCATGTATCTTAATAATAATTCATAACATTTCTATTGCACCTTTTACTTTGACTCCCACTGACATATTCAGCTGTGACTTTCAGAGCAGCAGTAATACTGTTGTAGCTGTGATTGCCTTCAGGATACACCAAGGCAACATTTGTAGGGAAAAGAAATATATTTTCCTAGGCCAATTAAGATAATTATAAAAAATGGACCATCTCACAGCCACACAAGGCTTTCCTCACAAAGTCTGCTGCATTGTCTCTACTATAATTATGAACTAGAAAATGTCCATTTAATGGCATGCTGGACAGAAGATTCAATTGATTGGGAATATAACCTAACAAGGTTGCAGGAGTTAAGTTTTGTCCATTTAATGGCATGCTGGACAGAAGATTCAATTGATTGGGAATATAACCTAACGAGGTTGCAGGAGTTAAGTTTGCAAAGATTTTGTATTTAGAACCAGGAGGAAAATCTAATCAAAATAGAAACATAGAAAAGCACCCTCTCCCTCCTGTTACTAGTCTCTTCACTGACCTCTTTCACCCTTTGATATATATATGAATCAGTGAGTAACTATTTAAGTTCTTTGAAGAAACTTAGGAGACCAAGAAACACATGTCAGAACAAAAAAAAAGAATGTAGATCAACCCAATGCAAAAGCAATAAAAAAAATAAATGAGATAAAATCACTTTACAGACCTGTTCCTAGCATTTTGTTCCCACCTGAGTTTCAGGAACTAGTACAGCAAGCAATCACACACTGACATAAATTAGCCTACATCTAGTAGCATACATACAAGGCCAAAATACAGTAAGCAAACATCAGTGAATATAGTCTAAAAAGCTTAAAAAGGATTTTCCTCTTGGCACAATGTGAAGTGCTAGAAAGTAAAATAGCAGTACACGTAGTAGAGAGGGGTTGTAAATTTTCTCCATGGCCCCAGCAGCACCTCTCCAGCCTCAAGTAGTTAAATTCTACAATCAAGCACAGTTCAACTTCCAAGATCTCATCCAAAACTGGCATCTCTGCTGAGACTGTGAAATGTCTTCAAGAGACTACGTGTGATGCAGACACCTGAGCAACTGAAAAGTCCATTTTACATTCAGGAGGTCATTTAATATCTATTTAGATGGCAGCAATCTTTTGTTAGTGTTGAACTAAGGTCACTGAATCAGGAGCTTAAAATATACCTGTTCCTTTATCCCTCTGTCCAGATCCAAGGTTTCAAGGCCATACTGGCTTTTATGTAAGCAACCATGAGATGCTGCCAACAGAGCAGTCATTTTATTGCTATACGACAAAAACGTCTCTACACATTCAGAATCAGATAGGGGAAGAAATGTCTCAAAATGTATATATGTCATTTTGCATCTTACTTCTTAAAACTGTTCATTTCTGTGTTGTATATGCTTCCCACACTTGAGAGACCTTCGATCCTATCTGTGCAATGGAGGAAAAGTACATCTAGCACCCACTATTGAACGACACCTAACTATAATAGCCAGCATATTCCAACAATTCCAGTTCATATGACCTTCCGCATCTTTATTTTAACCAAGCCGGGAACACTCTTGCTAAGCCATCTGTTCCTATAATGAAATCAGCAACACAAGGACGTTGAAGAATGTGAGCTGTGCCTTAGCAGTTTGGTCCCACTTGCGCCAAGGCAGCATACGGTCATGTTGTGTGTTCGTAAAGACACCAATGCAACAAACTCTTCCTAATTTCAGCTGAGGACGGTAGCCAGACTATGTTAAAAACAACTATGTCAGCCATAATAGCAATAACGTTGATGACAATAATAGTGACCAGAACACTGCTGCCATACATAATGTCTGCACGGTGTTTTTTCTTTTCTGTCATTCCCATTACTTACACTGCACTACGAACCTTTAACTCTGTATTGAAAGGGTTACTAAATTGTTTCACCTTGATCAAGTACTACATTCATTCTGGACTAAAGTAAGAAAAGATAGAAAAGAAAGGGGAGGAAAGGTAAATTACACATTTCCAGAATTAAGTATTTCTTAGGCCATATCTTCAGGCTGGAATCATTTGGGCTCTTGAACATGAGCAAGCATTCCACATGTGTATACTACACATAGAAATCTTGTTGGATACACTTAAAAAATTCAAATAGCAGGTCTCAGTTCTTCATCTGCTTCTTTATGTTAGGAACACACCTCAGCCTTGCACCCAACCTGCTGCAAGTCCATGTGCTTTGGATATGACCTGTGCATCATATTCAGTCACTCCACAACTATGTAATGTCTGCATAACGGAGGGCGTCTCACACACTTCCCATGTCCTTGAAAGGAATGGTAGACAAGTCTGATAGGGAGGCTTCCTCTGACATGTCTTGGTATGTGGTATATCACAGAATTAACAGAACTGTTGAAGTTGGAAAGGCCCTTCTGATCATCTAGTCCAACATCCCAGCTTAAGCAGGGTCAGCTAGAGAAGGTTGCCCAGGACTGTATTCAGTCAGGTTTTGAGTATGTCCACAGACGGAGATACCACCACCTCTCTGGGCAACCCGTGCTTGGTCACCCTCACAATGAAAAAGTGTTTCCTGATGTTCAGAGGGAACCTTGCCTCTTGTGCTGCCACTGGGCAACCACTGAAAAGAGCCTGGCTCTGTCATATTTGCCCTCTCCCTTCAGGTCAGTTTTATATATCAATAAGACCTCCTTTAAGCCTTCTCTTCTCCAGGCTGAACAGTCCCAGCTCTCTCAACTCCTCACATGAAACATGCCCCAGTCTCCCTCTCCTCCAAATGCAGCCCGGGATGCTGCTGGCCGCCATTGCTGCAAGGGCACATGGCTGGCTGATGGTCAGCTTGTTGTCCACCAGGACCCCAAGCTCCTTCTCCACAAAGCTGCTTTCCCTCCGCTCAGCCCCAAGATGACTAAGAGGATTTGTAAGAATCTGAAAATTAACTCCCCTTTAAAATGTGTGCCCGCATAACACCACACTTGGACGCAGATGCACAAATAGCGAAAAAGAAGGTACTTCAGGCCAGTCAGTGGAATTTGTTACAGCTGACTATGAAGTGGTGATGAGTCAAACATGAGACTTCAAGTGGAGAGCTCAGTTTGCGCTACCCTGACTTAAAACATTCCTCTCAGACATTCACACAGGATCAGAACAGAGAGCTAGCCTTCTGCTTTGAAAACATCTCCCTGGTGTCGTCGGTAAGATTCAATTCTCTTCTCTACAACAAGAGAAGATAAATTTCCAGTGAATGCTGCAAGGTTTTGTGTCTCCTATGAAACACAACCAATCCTTTACTTTGTACATCCAGCATTTCAAACACACAGATGAAACTTTCACCAAGCTATCTTGATTCCCACGTCTGGCCAAGCAAGAAGTGAATCTTTGAAAATATTTTAAAGTATTTGCTACATTGTGAAGTTTGCTTTCAATGAAAGGCAAGTGGTAGGTAGTTTCTTGCAGTCTGGAGTGTCTTCTGGATTCTTTACCCGATATCCGCATGGCTTCTGTAATTACAAATACTTCCTCCACTGTCAAGTCACTTCTGACTTGAAGTCACAGACAAAGCACACTATGTCTTTCTCATCTTCTGGCTCAGCTACCATACCACACTACACATGGAGACAGACAAGGAAGCTAGAGTTTGTAATTAAGGGAAAGAACACATTCTCATACTGTTAACAGAATGAAAGAAAAGACTCATGCAACAGTCTAGGTTTCTCTACAGTTTTCTCAATGAGAAAAATGGAAAAAGCATTAAGAAAAAATTTAGCTGTGTTGCACTCCTGCTTAATGCACTGCAGAGGAAAGGGGAAATATATATGGTCAGTGATTGCTTTTTTGACTCTTTTTGCACAGAAAGCTCTAGTATTGGACACGTTTACAGGTCAGATGGATGCACAAGGGCAAAATGAGGTTAAAAATATGAAAGCCAAAGTGCACAGTACACATTACTTCTGCAGTTCTCCCTCAATGCAAAATTCTATTGAAAATCAGTCAGAGTAATTCTGTGGTTGGAAAATGAGTGCAGGATTGATTACCAATGACCTCAATGCATGTCAAAGGACTGTACTTATTACAAGAACAGACTGCAAAATACAAGTGATCAGATCCTCCTTCCAGGAGATTTAGAAGACAGTGATATAAAGAGGGTTAGTCTTCAAGAGGCACTCAAAACAAAGAATAGCTTAAGTTTTGAGGAAGTTTTCAAAAAAAAAAAAAAAAAAGTGCTCTATTTCAGGTATTTCAGAATTTAAATCTTTAATATCTCATCAACTCCAGACCCATTATACAAGGCAGAACTTTCCAGAGTTAGAAACAGATCAGAAAGAAACCAGATGTGTGAATGACCATTTATAAAACCAAAATGTTGTATAAAATACATACAGGGCATTAAGGAAACTGAGGCAGGAGACCACCTTCACTAATCTCTTCAGCCTACACAGACACATGCCCAAAGGATGAAACTATCATCCTCCACATGTTATATCTATGCTGTACCGCTATAAGTTCGAAACAGTCAGATCTTTTGCCTGAGGAGTCTTCCCAGCTGTCAGTGCTAACGCATCACTGAAAGATCATATATATCCATTGCAAAACTGAATAGGAAAGTATTTGATCACAATTACTTCAGCTATTTATTCCTCCAGCTTTCAAACATGAAGCCACAGCTTTCCACCCTTGAAATAAACTCATCCTGCAGGGGGGATACAGGTGGGGTTCTCGCCACTGTGTCCCAGTGAACTGAGGTGAACAGAGACATCTCAGCTGCTTCTGTACGAGCAGCCCGATGTGCAGTGGAATCGCAGTGGCTCAGTTCACGTGAGGTAGACTACAGACAGGCAATGGCTTTATTTCACACAGCTGCTTTTTGATGTGGGCATACAAGCTGTAGAAGAAGACTAAGCCAAGACTATGGCCACTGATTCCAAGGGTACCTGTCGGCCCAAGCAGAAGCCATGTGGCGAGGCCACAGCAGGGACAGCATCTGTGAGCAAGAGTGGTGACCACTTCAGAATGAGAGGAATGCTCTCCTTCATGTACAGAAGACACACTCACGTAGGCTTTGAACAAGGGAGACATGTTCATCCTAAATAATCAGTCTTAAGAACTGTCACCTGCCCTGGTGGAGTGGATAGAAAATCCATCCTTAAATAAATATATCTTGTTTGATTTAAGAAATCGCTGACTCCAGCAAATGCTTGAGTATATATTTACATGAAGAACTGAAGAATGCGTAGGTAGAATACAATATTCCACTCCATTCCAGAAGTACGCTGCATGAAAACCCCTCACACCCAAGCCTGGAGCAATGTTAAGATTATTTCACTGCCTACTAAAAACTTGCAATTTTGCTATTAAACTTGACATTTGGAGCAAGATCCATTAATCGTCTAACAAGAGGTGAATCTACTCATACGGCACATTTGTTTTCGGTAGCAAGGGATACATGACCTCACCCAGAGGCTGTGGTAGAGGTTCTCAGTTCAGACTCAGTACCCAGAGCACAAAGTCAAGAGTCAGGAGCTGGACTCAAAAGCAAGAGGACGACATTAAGAGCCCTACAAGACGACACAGGCACTGCCCTTGTTTAGCAGGCACCCAGGTCTGTGAGCAATTCTGCAGACAGAAGTGAACTGTGTGGCTGAAGAGAAGGGAAGTCCTCTCACAGGCTTGGCTAGGGGGATCAGACTGTAGCCCTGATGTGGAGTTCCAGTTCCTAAAATGTATATACACTTAGAAACCTTTTTATCTTAGTTCATTCAACTTGTAGCATATACAGCATTATCTACTGACAAATAGCCTTTATAACATATAGGCACAGGAGAACGTTTACTAACAAACTGTCAGATTTAATATTTTCCTGGTTGTAGCTGACTCATTATGCAACTTGAATTTTATATTTAAATACAGTGCGTGTGGACAGTGTGTCTCTTGGTATTTGCTTTGGTTTTTTTAAATATCTTAAGTGAAGAATGTTCTTCTGTACAAACCAAAGATGTTGAACGCAGTAAGCTACTGTCAGCCTTAAAATACATACTAACTTTTCTAACTGCTGTATTGCATAAATAGGTATTTAGAGTCTGTTTAAAAGCAGATTATTTATATAACAGTTCATAACAAACCCTGTAGCAACAGTACCATTTTCATGCAAATTTGTACTGAATGTCTTTCTAAAATATACTCCTTTTATCTAATATTCTTATACAAAGGTAAAACAGTTCAGCAAACAGAGCACTATTTAGCTATGTAGTTTTTCATCTACACAAATTCTGATCAACACCAATTTTGTAAATACAACAGGCCAAATTCAGCTGTGTTATAAATCCAGAGCTGTCAGAGTATTCTGTAATTAATATTTCCTGCCTTTGCAGAACACTGGGTAGATGGTCACATTTTAGAGATTTCAGCACAATGGCCAGAAATCATTCCCCACAAGCAGTGCCATATGATTAAGGTGTCTCAGGTCAGGATCCAGTTTCGAAAGATGGTACACAATCACAACTTTCATGGACTTCTACTAGAAAATTGGGGTAGATCACCTCTGAAAATGAAGTCCTTTGATTAAACCAGTGCTCTCCAGTGCTCCTTTTGAAGTTAATAACGTTTGATCTTGGAATGTCACCTCATGTGTCAGGGCTCAGCCCCAGGCAAAGGTTTTACATTAAATGGGAAAATAAATGCTTAGAGGACAAACTCTGGAACCTAAAAGAAACGCAAGCCATCAGTTTTCCAAATAAACTGCAGTGACAAATACCCTTCAGAGACCAAGGGTCTCCCCTGCTCAGTTTTACGAGTTACAGGATCAGGTAGGGCAGAAAAATTTTGCTGTGTTGACGTTAGCCTACTACAGCTGAAATCTCTTAAACAGAAATACCTGTTTCTAAATTGGCGTTAAGAAAATTGAAAAGTGAGCTAAATTCTATGTTTTAAAATGTTTCAATGTCTATACAGTATCTCTAGAAGTATGAACCTGCAAGGAAAATGTGGAAACTGAATTCCTCTACTGAATGGCAACATTTTACTTCTGATGCAATCCAAAGCATAACTCCTGTGGTCTTCACAGAACCAGGTAACATTAAGAAAATACATAGGAGAGGCCACAGCAGCAGCCTTGTGTGACGACTGGCAAGGTGTAAAACTCTCAGGGGCAGGAGAGCAATTCACTCTCTTTGCCTGTTCAGTCCTGGCTTTTCCTTCAAAACTGACAGCAGTTATTAGGAATTAGTGCCAAGTGAGCCAGGGCTATGAGACGCATAAGAGTACAGTAAGAGAAGGTCTTCAGGTGAAAGCAGCTTCAGATTTGGAGCTAACAACTGGTGACCTATTGAAGGAAGGAGAATTGATGATCAAATACAAATCCCTGTTGTACTCAGCCCACTTGAATGTACAACCATTCAATATTCTTTTTTGATTCTTTTTACACGTCATCTTTTCAAACCCCTGCTCCTATTTCTGGCTGCATAACTTTGCATTCTGTATTACACGTATAAAAACCAGGATTATTGTGTACAAGTATATTTTTTCCTCAAGCAATGCATAAAGGAGTGGGCGTTCACATATGTGTAAGGCATATGTGTGAGCATTCATCCATATTAACATTTTTGGGTTTGTCATTGGCTAGGTCTATACGCAAGTAATTAAAAGACAGGTTGAGACACAACAAAGAAATCTGTCCCATCTGCAAAATTGAATCAATCATGTGCTGTCAACAGAGATTTAGTTCACAAAGAGCCTGAGTCTTACAACACACTATTGCCTTAAAGGCCACGCTGTTAAGGAAAATTACATAAATTAAGCCATTTCTCACCACAGTATTACAATCTTTATTTAAATGTCTAGCAGAGGAACAAACAAACAAAAAATGTAGCTGTCAAAAAATGTCAGCATCCAGGTGTGTAACTCAATGACCACTGCTACAACCAAGGTGGGGCTGTGAGCCTTTCTGCAACTAGCCTTGCATGTCAGGGGTACCACCTTGTGGCTTTTTTCCTGCCAGCTCAGTTTTTTTGCATCCAAGCAGTGTATTGCAGTTGACACAATTTCTTTTCTCTAAAGAGCAGAGAGAACAGAAATCTTCTGAGTTTTGCTTCTCTGTCTGCTCAGGGGAGCTGAGAAAGCCAGGAGAACAGATGGGCAAAGTAGCATGTGCAAAAGTATCTCTGAACCCAGCAAGTCACTCAACAGAAGACCTAGGAGGGACACTTCACTTCAGCTGTCACATTCCCTAGGGTAGCAGATAACATTTTTGGTGATTTTTCTTTTTGTTGTGTTTGGTGGGTTTTTTTAAAGACAGGCATTTTAATATATTAAGCTTAAAATGATAATATCTGTGGGACTTTTGGCATTGACAGCATTCTATTAGTCCAAGAAACCAAAAGGCTCTGTCCACTGGGTCACAATTCAGGACCTCCCAGAAAAGAACTTGGAATATGGTGTCACTACAGAGCTGCCCAATTCCGTTAATAGAAATCACTACAATTAGCATGTGGAGGGTACAACTGAGCTGTGTTCCCACCGTAGCACTTTATTTCCTGACTCTGGGTAGCTCCACACAAGAAAAAAGATTTACATCCTAGCAGCATTTAACACCCACGGACCCTGACAGATTTAGCAAGAGGTACAGTGATTCAGTACACAGAGGATAGATTAAAAATAGTGACGTTGTAGCTAAATTGCCTCCACTGTGTCTCTAAACACCGACAACTGCAAAGCAGCCACTTATGGTACTTGAAAAATATCTGTGCAATTGCAATTGCATATCTGCAAGTGAAGGTCATGAAGCATCCCCTGGACACGAACACAGCAAAGCTAGGAAAAAGACAACGCAGCCAAAAAGCCCAATTGTGAAGGTAGTTACTGAACAAACCCAGTATTTCTTATTCCATGCATTACAGCTTTAGAAAGGAACGAGTCAAAAAAGAAAAAAAAAGCACGGAGAGGCATAGCGTGAGCTCAGTGGTATCACTGTGCCCCGGGATATCGTATAATGGATACAGAAGAGCTCAAATATACAGAGGGACTGACTCTACTTCCACTATCTGCAATCAGTATGTTTGTTCTGGGACAAAACAAACATCCATAATCAATATGGAAGGAATGCTGGACTGTGCCTCATATACTTGAGCAATTGATCAAGAAATAATTCACCCCTGTGCAAAGCTCACCCTTGTAATTCTGGCAAGGTCAGTGTCACTTCAGGTTATCAGCAGCTGAAAGTGCTAGCTAAGTTAAAACTGCCTAGAGCAAGCTTTAAACTTACGTACTCGACTTCTTTGACAAAATGCCTGTGTCTTTCTTTATCTGAGCTTACAATCCCCTGATAACGCAAAGCATGTTCTTCCCCAGTATTCCTTATTCTCTACCCTTACTTCCCTTTTGGCTCAGATAAATCTCCCATATGTAGCAGAATGACGCTTGATTACAGAGAACATACTAGTATCACTCAGTTGACATTCACCATCATATGTCCTTCTTAAGAAATAATTCAACTTAGATTTAAATATTGGTAAGGTTTTTTTCCAGGAAGAGGTTTCTTTATGCACAGTCTCCCACTGTGGTTTAAAAAATATATCTTCTCCTCAACTTAATGTAGAAGCTGTAACTTCCTTATCAAATATGCTGCATCACCATGATGAGCTATAGTCTAGGACCCAAACCCCATGTAATCTGAATGCAGGTTTCTGCTTTGGTCATACTCCTAGCAAGTATCCCAAAGGCAGGAGCATCCCTCTGCTCTCTCCTGCACCTTCACAGTAGCTCAGAGCCCTTGTTTCACTGAAAGTGTACAGACTTCAAATTTATTTCAGTGCCCAAGCCAATTCTAAAGCTGTTCTTAACCTCCGACGTCACTTAACTGCTCTTTTAAGATGTAAGCATGTTTTTTTCTTTCAAATCTGACAGTATCACCTTTACTTAGAAGTTCCATGTTAGAAACTGGAACTGCTTGCATGCCACAGGGGATTTTAATGACGGGTTTATTTCCCAGGTAAGCTGGTGGGAATGCAGAGGCCATGCAACCTGCTAGGCTTTGCAGCACTCTACGAGACTAGGAGCAAAAGCTTTCAGAAATCAGTGTCATTTCCCAAAATGAATCTGGATCCGTTATCTCACAGGAAAATGTGATTCTTCCTTTATTGTATCAGTACTACCAAACATTTCACCTCTGAAAATTGCTCTTTAAGCATAAAATTATTAGCATTCTGAAGGGAAATGGAGGAAACATTTATGCTTTGACTAGCACAAACCCAATCCAGAGACTTCCATGTTGCTGTTTCAGTTAAATCAGTTTGGTTTTCTACCTCAGCTGTTTCTAGCAATAGTTCCAAGTTGCAAAGTCCTTAGAATTACTAAGCAAGGACCTGTACCATACAAGAATAGCAGAGAGCCATTCTCTCAAGGAGTGAGCCTATTATGAAACAAAACTGAACAGATGCATGGCATCTTGCAGAAGTCTGATTAAAAACAGAAACATGAAGGTTAAAGCTCTCAGCAATATCAGATTGTTCAACAAAAGACGCAGCTGGTATGGCAAGATGAACCTTTGCTCCACTGTTTCCCCTTCAGAGCTAAAAATAATAGTGAGTCACGCCAGTAGCAGTGTTGCTATTTAGCTTTACAAATTCAGGTCATTAGGCTTATATGTACAGAATCATTCCCTTCCTACCATGGATCATGAAATGACAGCAGGGACATGAGCACGCTGGAACTGGGTACTGACCAGCCCTTGTAAGGGCTCAGTAAGAGAGTTCAGGAATAAACAAAATTCATTCAGTGAAGTTCAGTAACAGAATCAAGACTGAAATTGCCATTACAACTAAGAAGAAAAGGAAAGCTATACATAAACCTCTGAATAGCACATCCCCTGATCCTTTCTTCCCCCCCTGTGGTTTGGGGTTTTTTTCTGTCTGTTTTTAGTATTTCAGATGAAGGCAAATGGTTATAAAGTGTTCATGAAGGTATTTTTTAAAAGCTAGCTGATCTAGACAGGTAGACCAGATGATCTGTAGAAAGCAGCACATAAGCCTCATTACAAAATAAACAAATTAAACATTTTTTAAGAGCCTTGCAGCTTCCCAGAGAATCTCCCAGAAAAGGCACCAGTCCACCTGCAAGTACTTTTAAAAACAGGTCAGAGGAGGAGGTAAGTATGGACTGACAAGGCTGTAAGGGAGCAAGAATGAGTGGTCTGCAGATGCTGAAAGGAGAGGCTGTATATCCAACAGAAGGACCAGCATCATCTTGTGTTCTAGAAATACGTGATTTTCTTCCTCCCTGCATGTAGACTGAGGCGAGACACTGTTTCTGAACTGTTTCATAAGGCCCAATCTCTTAATCTCATACAACCTCCACTCAGCCCTACCTCCTTCACTCCCAAGGTCAAGTGCAGGAGATAAAACAGAGGATCCACATTTGCTCTTGTAGGAAATTTGGCAGCACTGCTGGTGATCAGAGCCCCCAGGGCTTGAACAACTGCCTCAGGGTGAGAAAGGAAAATCAGGAGAAATGGAGAGCTGATGAACAGGAAAATCCCTACACCATCCTGTTTCCAAAGACATTTGGATCAGGGAAAAAACAGCAAACAGTATTTCCAAACCAACAAATATCAGTATCATGTTAACATTCACAGTAAGCTGCCAGTCGTGTTGGCTCCTGAAACCCTGCTGCAGCTCCCTGAACCGCTTTGGCTTTGTACTTCAGAGGAGATTTTATGATAACAGAATCACTTGACTGCAAAGACAGAAAAAATTGGCATATGGAAAATATTTTTTTCTAACAATATATGTATAGATACACTAGATTTTTTTCCTCTCCATCAAAACAACTGAAGAATAAAACTGAGATTACATATGGCAAAAAGTGACCTTAAACAGCAAATGCTAAGATGACTACTACGCACTTACAACTGGGAGCTATTACATTGTTTCCTTGGAAAAAATAATTATCAGAGCTCAGATCAGATTTATAACTATTTCCTCTGAAAGTCTGCATTTTTAAATCACAGCTTCAAACAGGCCAGAACAGCAGATGTAATGAATCACTTACCTGCGATACTAATGCACTGCGGCAAAATCCCTTTAGCTGACATAATCCTGAGCTACTTTACATAAGTTCCCCCTTACATTGTTTTTATATCCTAATAATGTTAGCATTCTAAAAAAAAAAAGTTTTACATACAATTTTTTTCAGTCTGCTTTATCAAGTTACGCGGCCTGGCCAACACGCTAACTTTCTGAACTGCATAGATCTACTTCCTCGGAATACAAGGTTTCTCAGTCTGCCTGTTGGAAGAACCAACAAAACTCTACCACATGCAGAACCCAGAGATAAAAAATGCACCCATTAGTAGCATCCAGGAAACACCTTCTGTCACATCAAGGCTACTGCAAAAAGGCATCTTTCATCCTGGTTTTGACAAAATTCCTCTCCCCACTGTGAATGCAATTTATGTGATGGATTTCTCTTTGAAATGAGGAATGAAGTCCTTCTCTGTAATGTTACTGTATATGAAATAAAAATGAAATAGAATCTAAATATACCCAACACTATTCTGCTCTCCATCCCTCACATGAATCCAATATCTTTCTTGCACCCAAACAGAAGCATTAGAGGGAACACTCATCCATTTTGCAGTGTAAAAAGCAACCTTGTAAATGTTAAGAACAAGCATAAGAACCTTGAAATGACTGTCATTGAGAGTAGTATATTTCTTACAATTCCCTTGCTGGGGTTTGTTTTAGGTTCTTACTCTTATTCAGCATATAATGCTCACATATATCTACCTACATACCTGCCTATCCATCTATCCATCTATCCATCTATCATCTCTCTATCCATCTCCACATAAGATTAATAAAGGCATGCTTAAGTGCACTAGTGCATGAGTGCAAAGATAGTTATGTACCACTCCCTCATCCCTCCTTTATAACCAGATGTCCCTGCTAGTCCATGGGTCCTTTCGTGCAATTTACAGCTGGCGTGCAGTGGTGTGTCCCGTCATGATGCAGTTTCAAAGAGACTGTAGGTATAATGGAGTTGGGCTTCATTATGTACATTTTGCAATAATTCATATACTTTGTTTGGTCAGTATTTTCACTGAGCTATCCCCTTTGGACTAAAATATTCTAGCCTCTGCAAACCAGCCTAGTGTTGACAAAATCAGTCCTAGACTGCACCCTTCTTGTGCTGGTCTCCAAGACAGACCCACTGACTGAGGGCAACAGTGACAGATGACGCACGGGCTAGCAACAGTGCATGGCTCTGCTAGATTTGAAAGATGGACTCTTCGATCTGGGCAACCATTTCTGAGTGTCATTATTCCAAAACAGAAGGGAGCTAAAGCCTGAAACAACCACCCCACTCTTTGGGACATGAATCATATAGCAGAGAGAGAGGGAGAGTTTTAAAACGTGGGTACTGCACTGGGAAAGGTATCTGAATGCTGTCAAAAAAACAGACTACAGCCATATAATTTGCATAGGAGCACACAAGACATAAAAGAGGGGTGTAATCATGCTAAGGTGTGTAAATTAAGGATTTTGTTGCTTCTGGTAAACCTACACCACTGATGATTCTAGACAGAAATTGGGTTGGTTTGTTTTGTTTCTTGCCTGCTGGTGTGATTGAATCGCTTGCTGAGGAGCTCAAAGGGAGGTGGACCACCAGGCGACTGCAGCTGGGCTAGCTGCAGCCACGGCCAGTGAGAGGGCTGTGCTGCCACAACCATGTCACACACAGCTCCAGATCACCCCAGTAACTCCAGGTGGTATTAATCGGGAGTTGCATTTAAAGAAAAGAGAGGCTGTACCTTCCATACGACTTCCCTGGCCTCACAGAAGAACCTCAGGTCTCAGAGAAGAGAGCAAAAAAGGGCTGCAAAAAAGAGAGCATGTGCTTGTATGAGCCAGTGATGGGAAGAACTGCCCAGGATGATTCTCTCCGAAGCTAAGAAGGGATAGAGCGGGAGTTAGTGTTGCAGCCGCAGCAGCGTGGTGCTCCCCCAGAATGGCTGTGACTGTATTTCTGGGGGTCATGGTCCTCCTTTAGAGGAGAGGAGGATGTTCTGCATTTTACAAGACCAAGACAAACATCTGCGTATTCTCATTTTTACTATTGCTCATGATAACACCATTTTATCTTAATTCCTTCAAGATTACTGCAAAGCTGGTAATTGCAATCAAGCTATTTTATAAGTCCAATTTACAGGAGACCAAATTATTTATTATTTATTTTCGGTTCTAAGTGGATCATTTGTGTTTTCTCAGAGTAATATGATGTGTACAAAATATCCCTAAAAATGTCAACTAAGTGGGGAGATACACAAAAATTACTGTCTCGTAAGTACCTATGGCTTTCAGAATAGAAATCATTGTTACACAAACACAGGAATAGCATGGTAGGCTTACACAAAGCATTAGAAATAGATTAAAGACATACTCTATGCCATGAAGTTCCTACAGCTAAAAGATTTACTGAAGCAAGTAGTCCTGTTGACTTCAAAACCCACATCATCTCAGTCCTCCTCTTGCTAATTCAGCTCTTAGCATTGCTTTAACATCTCAGACTTCCATTTTAGCCTAAACAAGCAACTACTCCCCATACACCCTCTGATATCCCCACCTCTCCCTGTACCTCTCCAGATTCCCAAATGACACAATCTTTCCGGATAATCACCATCAGCACACATTGTACTGGGAACGAAACACAGGCACTGGAGGTGACGGCTCTAAGTAGCTGCCTCTAAAAATTCCAGTTAAAATTGTTTATTTGCAAACACACATTGGATGTCTTAAGCTACTGACTGGCTTTTGTGTAGATCTGATCTATTACCACGGGGCTATTCAGTATATACAACTTCACTCAATCTACAGAAGTAAAATACAAATTCACTTGGGTGCAATTTACTGTGGCAATAACCATACTGTTTACATCATGATCAAGTACAAAGAGTTGGTCTAATATCCCCAAGGAGAACAGGCTGTGTAAATAAGCATCTTTTATAGGAGGGCTCTGAGATTTATTCCCGATTCTTTCCGTTGTGACTTTGGAAAATCCTTGCAAGCCCTTCCAAACTAGTAAGGCAAAACTGACCTTTTTGATAGCTGCTGGTAGATCTGATCTTGTGTTAAATAGAAACTCAGCTGCAACCTTAACTAGGAAAACTAAGTTCCACCATGAAGAATCACAACAGCTCCTTCTATGCTGGTAGCAACCTATGAACATAGGGCAGTTACAGCTAAACCTCAACTCCCAGACTGTTAACTGGTATCTAACTTTTCAGAGACACTTTGCTGGGCTGGAGCAGCCAGGACCTTCCCGCCCTGACCCAGGGAAGTGGCAGCAGCAGTCAGGATGGCCAAAGACAGCACTGGTGGATCTGCACTGACAGGAGCACAGTGGAGGAAGGAACACCTGGGAATCCCACACTGGAGATTAAAATCCTCAGGGCTCTGTTTCAGCAAAGAAGATTCAAATTAGACTTGAGAAGAATCCTTTGAATGGTTAAAGTGGTGAAGCACTGGGATAGGTACTCATAGGGATTTATGATAGGGAGCCTGTAGAGTTTCCAGCATGAAGCCTTGAATGATAACTTCCCTGAGGTATGTATGTGGGTCCTGTTCCGGGCAGGAGGATGAACTACAGGTGCTTCTGAGGTCTTTCCCTGTCCTGTTTCTGTGACTCCGCTCTCAGGTCTATTGTTCCACCTCCAGGAAGATGGAAATGAATTTTTTGTTCCACAGTTTTTCAGTGTACGCATCCACTGGTGCTAATGACAAGAAGTGAGAACAGGACGCCACGTTTACAGGCCTCCCCTTCTGAGCACCTTCTCCTCCCAACACACAGGGGAGCTTTTGTCTGGAATCCCTATGGTGCCCTCCAGTCTCCTGACAGATCAACAACCAGGCACGCTGCTCTTCTTCTGCAGTACCAAAAAGGAAGATCTGAAGGCTTTGCATTTTCAAAGACAACTTCTTTTTTTTTTAGTGTATTCTCTAGGTCTCCAGGATGGGAGTCTGGTGAAATAACGATTCCCCTGATTCATGTGCATGCTGTATCCTGCTTTTTCTTTAGCAGTGTATAAGAGTGTATTTTTAGGACACTATCTCATGATAACCTTGATAACTCGACTTCTACATACTCTAACCCTTAGTAACCTAACCTATTTTCTTTTTCAGTCTACGGTAAGCCCTGTCTCCTCTTTTCAGTTTCCAAGCAAACTTTTTTTTTTTTCTTTTCCAGATTTTGTGAATTTTTACTAAGTGCAGAATTTGGCTTTACATGCTTCCCAGCTCTGAATTTTGCACTGCTTCACCACAAGCAAATAAAAGAGTAAGGAAACAGACATTATAGCTATTTCATCCTTCTATGTCTTTTACATGACACCTTTTGTTTTCAAGAACAACCAGTTGTAAGCTGAACTAATTTTTTACAGGAGCAACAATACATTCACTGAGTTCTATAATGCGATGGGCAGTATAAGGCAATGGCACGCATGCTGCAGTCTGCACGGAGCCACCTGGTCATGCCATGCTCTTCTCCTCTCTAACTGCTTAAATATGTTAGAATTAATTAAAAATCACATGCAATACTTTTCTAATGTTGCCCTTTCATGTAAACTGTGATCACAAACCACATGATCAAGCGAGGCAGAAATATCATTCCTGTTAGTACATGCTTTGCACTAGTAGAAACTGCATGATACCTTTTTTCAGGGCTCAACCTCAACTTATAACATTTTCTTATTTTTTTTATTATTCAGAACAAAGATGTTTTCAGTGTCTGGAAAAATGCCATGTGCTATCTCAGACACAAAGGAGTCAGGCAAATAAACCACACTGGAAAAACTCCCTCTGTGATTTGCTTAAGTAGCAATTTATGTGAATAGGAAATCTGCTGCTCATTTCAGTTAGAAGACAGCCACAGCCAAAAAATCCTATTATAAAAGCCCTATCATACAAATGTGGATTAGGAATTTCCCTCAATTCTATTTACAGAAGTAAGTGCTGGACAAAGATCCAGAGGATCTCTTCCTCATCTATGGCAAGATCTTTCTTATGTGAAACGTTTCTTTAAGCCATTTAACCTTTCCATAGTCATCTCCCCATCTATGAAGAGACATAATAAAAATCATTTTCCTTTATAAAGTTCTTTGAACTCTATGGATGAGAAGGGCTATATTGAAAAGTCACATTTTGTCACTATTGTTATTATTAACCTAACTCAAGCAAGAATATTTGTCAGATTAGAGGTTTAATGAGATATGCTTATCAAAAATCGAGTAGTTACACTGGCAGAAAAGCCCCATACACTACTTTCTAAAGTTGGTCACACCGACAAAATCACAGCTTGTTTCATATAGAAATGTTCCTGATAAGTTCTGGAACTTCCATACAGAGCAAAAGCTTTGTATAATCCCTTAATAACGAGCAGAAGAGCAATCCGGGATGGACACTACCCAATTTAAAAGTTGATATGATTCAGGGGTCACCCATCACGAGTGTGAAAACACGTCCGACACATTTTCCCCGCAGGAGCTCAGTGAGCACAGATGGCACCAACCACCGCTTCCACTGTTTTCACTACGCGCAGAAAGAAACACCCCACTTCGGATAAATCCCATCAGCAGCCCAGCTGTTCAGGAAGAGCCTTTGGGAGCCCCCTCTGAAAAACAGGAGGCCAAACGTGGTGTCGACAGAAGCAATGGGGTATGATAGTCAGAAGGGAAGCGTGGATGTTAAAAAATGCTGCTATAAACCGCTCCACTGTGAAACCTGGTAGATGCTCAGCCTGTAATTGGATTCATAACACTGTGCTTGCGCCACGTCGAAGAAACTAGCTGAGAAGATGTAAAACCAAGTGAGGAGATGTTGTTTTCACAGCTAAATTGCTGAATTCGGTAAGATACATGGTTCCCTTAATATGTTAGCAAAGCAAATTTTTACACTTACTGAATCAAATTGTACATAATACACCACTTTATCCCTCAAGCTCATTTTCTGACTAAGTTATGTTCACCGCTAAGTGCAGCCCAGTTTTTCACTGACATTTGCACTGGCATATAGCAAATACGAATTCGGGCTACACTTTGTTGTCCTTTTCATGCCTAAAACCTCACTGAAATGCACAGCACAACTGCCAGGTTTTCTACTTTTAATAACGTGTATTTCATTGTGGAAAAAAAAAAAAAAGAATCGCAATCAGAGGTAGTCAATATTTGGAAAAAATTGGTACATGATCAATGCTGTAGAAAAAAAATCTGTGAGAAGCTGTAAAAGTCAAAAAAGATAACAACTTTGTAATTCTGCTAAGAACATTTAATTATTAATCCACACAACAACAACAAAACTCATTAATTTTAAAGAATCTTCTACTTTGGTAAACTTTAGTTTATACTTTTATAAAATCCCCATCTCTCACTCCTGTAACATTTTCTTTGGGAGGTTCTCAAACTACCTCATAACATGCCTGTGAAATACATAGCTTATCTAGTTTAAAGATGAGAAAATCAAGCAAAGCCTAATTAATTAATTCTTCTAAAGTTGTAATCATCCCTAATAAGAGATCAAAGATACTCTACTGTAATTCTGGGAGTAAGGGAGCAAAACAGAGAAGCAAAGTTAACCTCAGTCTGTGAATCCCATGGTAAATCAGGGATAAACCTCCTTCTTGCAGGGTACCAAGAAACCAATTTAAAATTAACAAATATGCCCACCTCTCACAAGGCTGTAGGCAGAAGGATGTGCCACCAAGATAATCTATGAGCTGCCATCCTATGATGTCGCTGGCCGTGCCACGTGCAATCAGAATGGCTGCAAAATGGTAGTTAACTGCTAACTTACGTCTGCAGAGAGGGGAACGGAGGTTCTGTGAGGCAGATCTGGGATTGAGAGTAAGATCGTGTCATGGTGGGAAAACCTTTTCCTTCCATAATACCGAGCTTCTCCAGTAAGCTGGAGGTTAAAAACAATCCTGCAAAATGACTGATGACTTCATCAAACGTACAGAGAACTCGAGGCCGAAACGTCTATTTTGCTTGACAAGCGAAACAGACACACTGAGAGGGAGTGAGTAAAATACATTAACTACAGGCTTAGCGACAGGGTATCAGAAAACATTTTGATTTTTCAGAAAACCTTCTTTATAATCTCAAAAGGGTATGCAAGACAGTTAGGGGGAACCTTAGGCTGCCTTCTCTCACCAAGAGAGAACAACCGCAGGATGACAAGAAATAAACCCTTTAGCGGGCCCGCATCATCAGCACATGCAAAAACCTGTGCTACCCCAAGAAAACAAGTCCACCATGCTCAGAAACCTGAGGGATGTGTGTTTGGTAGCCACTACACCCAAAAGTAGCGGCTTGATACTATGACCAAGGGATAAGCAAGACTTCAATCAAATGCAATAAAATCACAGAGCAGTAAAAATTCAGCTTTGGTCTAAAAAAAACCCACACCACTATTCTGCATGGTATCACTAACATTCATAAAATTGTTGAATCATGGAATCATTTAGGTTGGAAAAGACCTTTAAGATCATCGAGTCCAACCGTTAACCCAGCACTGCCAAGCCCACCACTAAATCATGTCCCTAAGCACCGCATCTACAGGTTTTTTAAACACTTCCAGGGATGGTGACTCCATGACCTCCCTGGGCAGCCTGTTCCAGTGGCTGACCACCCTTTCAGTGAAGAAATTTTCCTAATATCCAACCTACACCTCCCCTGGCACAACTTGAGGCTGTTTCCTCTTGTCCAAGTATAATGTTTGAAGGCTTCACAACATGACAGATTTATTTGCCGTCACACATGACGTATACTACTTCCCATCTTAAAAGCACCCACCGATGCGCAGGGGTGTTGTCTGCAGAACATGTGACCAGGGAAACCCAGCAAATCAAAGCAGTAACACAGGATGGGAACAACAAGGTAGCAGCCCTGCAGGAAAAAGCCTGGGAGCTACAGGGAATCAGAAGCTGAATAGAAACCAGCAGCATCACACAATGGCAGCAAAGGTACCCAGGAGGCCCGAGTAGGAGCAGAGCCTCTAAGGCACGGGCAGCTACCCCTCAGCAACGTTCAGTGCTGGAGAGGCTGCTGGGCAGCACGTTCCACAGGGACATGACTCCATGGGAGCAAGCTCATGGTCTGGATGACCGGCAATCTAGAAAGTATGATAGGGAAGTCTGGAGAAACTGGGTCCACATTTCTGCAGCAGAAGACCAAAAAGATGGAAGAGAACACAAGACAGCCAGAAAGCTGAGGAGCAGCGGCTCTGCGGAATGTCTGCCGTGAACAAGATGGGAAAAAGCAGACTTAAACCGCAGCAAGGATGCTTCAGGTTAGCCTTAGGAAAAACTTTCTAGTGTAAAGGCTGATGAAGCACCAGCAGAGGTGCTTAAAGGAGAGGTGGAGACTTCTTAAGAAGAAGATTAAAGAAACAATTTGCCAGAAGAACAGCCCCTGGCCCCATCCAAGCCTACAGAGATGCATGTTGCAGCCCTGAGCTTCTCCCTGGGGCTGAGCAGAAGGCACTGCAGAAGAACAGAGCTCACCCAGCTGACCTAGGACAATAAAGCAGACGCTCACCCCGAAGATGGTGGGGTACAATGACAAAATTCTAAGGCCACACAACAAACCTCAAAAGCAGAAGCTTACTGAACTTTTTTCTCCCTCTCCTTTTAGATTACACACAGACACATATTTTAATATAATTCTAGGAATTTGAAATATACGAAAAAATATATTCTTACCGCTACTATCTCCAAACAACAGGTTTCACAGTGATCTCTCTACAACATCTTAAAACTCTGAAATAACTTGTCATCAGCTCTATCCACTTGCACATTTCACTTTCACTCTTACTAGTCTTTCCAGCCTGTTCCTATTTTCCTATTTTCTTTCTGGTTTTCGTCCCTTCGCTACAAAAAAGACACTGAGAGGCTGGATTGTGTCCAGAGCCAGGCGTGGGCTGGGGAAGGGGCTGGGGCACAATCCTGTGGGGAGTGGCGGGGGGAGCTGGGGGTGCTCAGCCTGGAGAGGAGGGGGCTGGGGGGGGCTGATCGCTCTCCACAACCTCCAGAAGGGATCTGTGGGCAGGGGGAATCAGTCTCTTCTCCAGGTAACAAGCGACAGGACGAGAGGAAAACAGCCTCAAGTTGCTCCAGGGGAGGTTTAGGGATATTAGGAAAAATTTCTCCATCCAAAGCGTGGTCAGGCATTGGAACAGAATGCCCAGGGAGATGGCAGAGTCACCATCCCTGGGGGTGCAGATGTGGCACTTAGGGACATGGTTTAAGGGGGCCTTGGCAATCCTGCTTTAACCATTGGACTCGGTGATCTTAAAGGTCCTTTCCAACCTACATGATTCTATGATTCTATAAACAAAAGATGACTAGATGAAAGCCGCAAGCTGAGGTATGAGAAATTTACTTTATCTTCGGTATCAGCAGAGTTAAATACATCAGGGAGGAATGAGCTATATTGATAGCTGAAAGGTTTGTTCATTTGAGTTCACTTCTACAGCAAATTTTCTGCTAGATCCACTTTTGAGACAGTCAGAATGTAATAAACAGTTACTCTCTGTAGGGTTACTGACAGGAAAAAAAAAAGAGTTATAAGTAGTATTGATTTGGGGTGAAATGGTAGAACGTGACAATCAATAAAGCTTAGTCAGATATAAAATAGAAGGAGTCACACAAGTCATGACAGGATTATTACAGGAGCCAAATCCTGGGATAAGCTAAGGAAAGGAGGAAGCTATAAATGGGATCCAAGATGTAAGCTGTGGATTGCTTTACAGAAAAAAATAACCCTAAACTATTCATTTTCATTTTTTTAATATGTAAGATAGTTTTTATTTCAGTATATTGTCACTGCTGTTTTTCTAAAGCTTTTGTAACAAATTCTTTCCACCTCCATAGTATTTTCATTAAATGTCATCAAAGCTCTTTTCAAATCTCTGAGAGAAGTGTGATTATCCTTATTTAACAGATAATGAGAAGATAGAAAGAGATTGGGACTACATTTTGCAAAGCAGTCAGTAATGCCGGGTGCCTTCTGTCTGGATACACAAACCCACAAAACCAGAGTCCTACAGAAACAGAATTTTCAAAGGACCCAGGAAACCACAACTTTGGCTGATGTCAACAGCTGCTTATGACTTCTCAAACTCTGGGTCAGAGAGTGGGGAGTCAAAAGCTGAGCCTTCCCAGCAAGCTGCGTAAGCACAGTGAGCTCGCTCACAGATACAACACAGCCTAAAACAGGGGAGATCCCAATTTACAGTCCTCTGTTCTAATTACAAAGCTCATTATTTTTACCACTCGCATGACTCAGGGCAAAAAAAAAACCCCAGCAACCCTACATTCACACCACACGAAAGATCTGTACATTTACCGGTATTTACATAGTGCCTGACTTTCGAACATAACCACACTGGAAAATAATAGCAATAATAAATTAAGACCAGCAATGAACATTTTTCACTGGTTATTTTACCTATGCACAACCGTTCAGTGTCTTGCCTTTTCCTAGACTCTGGACCAAAAAAAACCCAACTTGAAAGATCCTAAAATGCCTTACAAATGGAATTTGATACAGAATTAGTTATACTACCAAGGTGAAAGGCAACAGTGCTAATAACGATCAACATCACACAAGAATATATTGCCGGCTGAGATGAAAACTACTACATTCAAGGGAGACATAAACCATATTTTGAAAAACCCCTTGCACTAATCAGCTAAATAAATGCCGACATTCAAACTGTGGGATATCCGCAGCCTCAGGGAGGAGGGGGCCTTGGAACAGCCTCATTTTTATGAATGGAGCCAGAAGAAGGAGGTTAGAGGACAGGAGCTCACACAACTCCGATTGCGGGGAAGGCACAGGACAGGGGGAATGGCATCACCACACTGAAACGCGAGCTGGCCGGGAAACCAAGGGTAACGCAGTTGCAGGAAAAAAAGCCATTGATTTCTAAAGAAGGATTCGTAAGAGACTGCAACAGTTTAAAAGCTTGTTTAGCTGGAATCACATTTGCAGTCAGGGGACTTCTATTGGAAAACGGCATTATCTGTCTCCGGACAGAAAACTGGGACTGAATCACATCGGGAGGAGGATGGACAAGACGACCTTTCGAGGTCCTCTCCAGCCGTATTTCTGTAAGTCTGCGTTCAGCAACAGAAAACACATCTGGATCGGAGCTGCTTGGGCTTAGGCATTCAAGTTAGAAAATTTTGGCGTAAGTCTTTGGCACGAGATAAAGCCCAGGCAATTTTTATATTGGACTCCGTCTACCATCAGTGATGCAATTCAATCATAAAATGGCTTATTCCCCCAACACAAATAGATAATACCGTGCCAGAGCAGAAATGTGAAGCTGCTCTCATTATCACAGCTAAGTTCATTTTACAGCAAAGCAGTTTACTTTAAGACTTTTTCCAGCAATTCAAGTCTAATTACAGAATCCATTTAAAGCAATTTTGTAATTAAATGTACCTGCTGAAAATATCTCACAGGCTTAATAATTTCAGACGATAGTATAAAAATGTAATTAAAATGAAAAAGGCCAAATAAGGCTGTGTCGCATGAGGAGAGTGCTGAAGGACGTTGCATTTGCGGACCCAAACCTCCTGCCCCCTCCCCGCATTTCTGCCTCCCCTGGCTGAGGGGGATGTGGCACCAAGAGGGACCCGAGAGGTGGCCGAGCGGCCCCCGGGGGGGTGGGGGGAAGAGAGGCGCTTTTTTTTCTGTAATTAAAAAATTGACGCCTTTTCAAAATCATGCCGTACTTACATAAAGGTACTGCTGCCTAGCAGGGGCCGGGATGGGGCTCGCTCCTCCCGGGGGTCCCCCCGCGGGGGGCCGGAGCGGCGGGGGGCGGGGGGGCAGGACGGAGCGGCGGTTCGCGCCCCTCGCAGGAGGAAGTTTCCCCGCTCCCCCCTCCCCGGGGCCGGGGCTGCGGGGGCGGCAGGGGGGGTGGCTCGGCCCCGGGGGCCGGGCGGAGGAGGGGGCCGGGGCCGGGGCCCCTCACTCACCGCCCGCCGCCGGCCCCGGGCCGAGGCTCAGCGCCAGCTGCAGCCAGAGCGCTGCGGCCAGCGCCCGCCGCCGCGCCGCCGGGAGGGCACCGCCGCCGCTCGCCTGCTTCCCATGACACATCTTCTGCCCGCCAAAGGCATCCGGTTCGCCGCCGCCTGCAACGAGAGAGCCGCTCCGCCTCGCCGCTGCCCGGGGCGCAGCGCCGGCTCCGCGGGTCGCCCCCGCCGCCCGCCGCGCGGCTGCCCCCGCACCGCCCCCGCCCGCCCCCCGCCCGCCGCCGCTGCTACCTGCGGGGGCCCCCCCCCCCGCCAGCGCCGGCGGGCACCTCCGCGGCTGCAGCCGCCGCCTCCGCCGCTGCGGCTCGGCAGCCTGCCGGGGCCGGGCGGGCGCGCACACGCGGGCACACAGGCGCGCACACGCGGGCACGGCCGGCCCTACCTGCGAGGGGGGCAGCGGGGAGCCGCAGCGCGCACCTGCCCGGCCCGCCCGGCCGCGGAGCCCAGCGCCGCCGCGGGGAGCCCTGCGCTGCGGGACCGCCGGCGCCCAGCGGCAGCGCGGGCAGCCCCGCCGCGGCGCACACGCATGGCAGCCGCGGGCAGGGCTGCGGCGCCCCGCCGCGCTCGGCGCGGCTCGGGACGGGACGACAGGGAGCGGGGCCCCGGCGGGCGGCAGCCCGGGCGGGGGGGGCCTCTCAGTGCTCCGCTCCGGGGGGTCCCGAACACTTGCAAGGGCAGAGGAAGGCGAAGTTAAGGCGGGCGCGCCGGGCTGGCCCCGCTTGGTTTCACTTCAAAGGGGGGTCCCGGCGGGCAGCGCTGAGGGACCAACTTGATGGTGCCCCGGTGCTTCCTCAGGCAGCGATACCGTTAGAGGCAGAGGCGAGACACTGCTCAGCCAGGCCGACGGCAGCGAGACTCAGCTCAGCCAGGCCGACGGCAGTGCCGCATCATTCCCAGCCGAGGGGGTGCGAAGGTGCATCACGGAGCGCTCCCGCCCACCCGTGGGGGCACTGGCACGCCCGGGCCTGCCGCTGAAGCCATGTGCCTTGGGAAGAGCTCCCAGCTGGATTCAGTCAGTCTGTGACATTCAGTGCCATGGATCACCGAATCGGAGACACTGCCTCGTGGCTTACCCGGCTCCGTGTTTCCCGGTGCCCTCCCAGCGCACGACGTTACGGGTACTGTCCCCCCACGCTCCGCGGGGTGCAGGCCTTCCCTTGCTCTGAGGTGCCGGGCGCTGTCCCCTTGCTCCAAAATGGCGGACGGTGTCCTCTGGCTGAGGAGGCCGCAGAGCCGGTGTTTGTGAAGCAGGCGAAGGCGCACAGCATGCTCCTGGGACGCAGTGAGGGGCAGAGAACCTGGGACAAGAAAAGACACATTTGTGACAGAAAAAAAAAAAAGCTGGGGCCCGGTGGCAGCCCGGGCCCAAAGGTGTGCAGGCTCCTACTCACAGCATGTGGCCATAGCACACTCTGAAGCTGCAAAGTTAATAGTCGATACTGGTGAAGGTACACGGACAGCTGGAGCTGCTTTCAGGCATCTCAGCTACCTGATGCTGTCTCCTCCAAGTTAAAACTTAAGGCTGTTCAAAAGGGGCTTTAGCTCAAATCGGTGCATCAGGTAGCAGTTCACAGAGCAGTCCAGGAAGCGTAAATCTCTACGTCTATACTCTCACCTGGGGAAAATGGGCATCTCATAGTGAAGTACAGGTCCTCCATTAAGATGGGAAAAGCATGTGGCCAATTTTCAGCTAAGAGAATGTTTACCTCTGAGATACCTTTGATGCTCCTTTTAAAAAATGAAAATCTGGAAACTATAGAGCCTTTTCACCCAAGCATCCTTTCACCTCCCCAGTCAGCCCGACGAGGGAGTTCAGGTTAGTAATAGCTCTCTCAAGCCAGGCAAATACAACACAGGCACAATTATGTGACAGAGATGGTTCTTCTAAGGCAATAAGCTGTTGGCTACTACAAGTAGTAGGACAGTGCAATAATGCAGCAATTCCTGTTATCTGTAATAGAAAGATCTTTATTTTTATGTCACTGGTTTGATAGCTTTAGCTTCTGAAAACAAAACGGCAGAAGATAATGCCCCCAGCTGAGCTAGCTCTGTTCCTGTTCTGCACCCATTAAAATGCAAAGTGCTGGACGCAAAGCCTGCCTTCGGCATGGATGGGGGCATTGCACCTCGATACATACTGCCCTGACTGAGGAGGAAGAGACGAATTAAATAGTGTCTGTTGGTGTGGATAGGTCCTACTTAACCTTTTCTGCCATTTACTCCTGTCCCCATATGTGTGCAGCTGTGCTTCTGACACCGTTCGGCCTGAGGAGGGACAACCAAGTGCTCCATCAGCCACCCAGGCGAGTGGGGGTATAACCGCTCCCAGCAGCACTAGGAAATTAACGTTCACTTGTGCAGCAGCTCTTCTTTAAAATCTTACTGAATTGTGAAAATTTACCTCTTGCCGAGCAGTGCATGGATGTAGAATGCAAGATGGTGGCAGCAGCCAGAGGCCTGGGGCGACTGACCCCCAGTGGGTGAGGGAGTTTGGCAGGCATCCCCGCCAGCCAAGAGCAGGAAAGGGCTCCTGCAGCCCAGGAAAGCCCAAACTGAGTGAGGAGCAGCAAGAGCTGGAGGAGGATGGTGCCTGAGGCAAGCCCGACTGCAGACAGGCAGAGGGGAAGGAGCTGCTCTGCTTTGGCTTGGACTTTGTTTCTGGAAGGGGTAGATTGCCTGAAGGGCTACAACAGCTCAGTGACCAAAACTGACATCTGTAATCAATTTTAGTGCATCCTTCTGAGCTGGTGGGCCCAGAGCAGTGATCAACGGGCTGGACCTGAAGGTCTGAGCTGCTGTTGCACAGCACAAACTGCAATACAGGAGGATTTGTCCCCTGACAATCCCCCCCCCCGCCCCCCCCGCCCAGTGTCTCACAGTCACAGATTCTGTGATTTTTGTGCCTTCACACATTCATTCACCCCTCCACTACTTACTTAAGCAAGTTTATAGCCGTGCCTCAAACTTGTAGGGCCTAACCCTGAATTGCCTCTGATGGGGATAACACCTCACCAGCACTGGCACAGATGGGCTGGAAACAAGTCAGACAGATGACATGACATTTTTTTTTCTCCATATGTCCTCACAGAGCTGCCTCCATGTCCCTGCACTGCTGCTGCAGCTAAAAATGCCTCTTATTAGCAGCCAACCCCAGAACGGAGACGAAAAGCTCCAGCCGCTCATCTGTGCCCACCAGAAGCAGGTTCCCATTGTTTGGGCACATAAATATTGAGGCAGTGCTGGTAGTGGGGGGAGATCTCTGCTTCCTTGCAGTGGGTTGTGGGTGCTGCCATGTGGTGAGAGGCATTTCTGGCTGGCTTCACCCTCGTCGGAGGGAGAGGGCTTCAGCTCCCCTCCAGCTGGTGTGCACAGCAGGCTCCTGGCTGCCTCTAGCAGGCGTAGGGTGGGCATCCCAGCTAGTTTCTGGCTGTTTGTGGGTTTACAGCTTACCTTCTCCTGGAGCTTCATAATCTTCTTCATGAGTAAAACACTGTGCTTATATTTGAAGTTACAGGATTGTATTTTCGTCTTGCCGTACACACTCATCTATTTCATTCTCTTATTTTTATCTTCCCATACATACTTATTTATTTGATTAACTTATTCTGAGATCCATACCGGATAAAAGGCTAGATTGAAAAATGCAGCTATGTGCGTCCAACCCAAAAAGTGGTCCCTCGCTCCAAACCAGGTGACAAGAGCAGTAACATTGACTCTGCTCAGAACTAGAGAACATGACGACCATGCCCACCCTATGCAGCATTTGGCCCTGAGTCCTTAATACAATACAATAGTTTCCTCTGCGCATGAAGGTGTATGAAGTGCCGTTCAAAGCATCCAAGGCAAAGCGGGATCCTGTGACATCGCCAGCCTGAGTGGTGCTCTTGCAGTGTGAACCTGATGGTCAGTGCTCGTGCCCGTGGCATGGGAAAGTACTTAAGGATGCTCAAGGATGCAAAGCCAGGACAAAAGGGGGACAGGAGGAGCCAAATGTGGTGTAGTCTTGTTCACACTGCTTATTGGGAAGGTGCCTGGACTAAATTATTTCGGGAACCGCAAACAATTATTTTGTGAAAGGGGATAAATTTGTTCACTCCAAAAAAGGAGATAGGGAATGAATTAACGTGAGTGGAGAGTGGACAATGTTGAACCAAGACCTGTGAGTGAAAACAGGGCAGACGCACCCAAAGAGCTGCTCAGTATCTAAGGTAGGCGTCAGATGGACAGGAATCTTTTTAGTCCAAATTTGCAATTTCTCCCATAACTGGAACAGCTGTTTCCTAGCCTGGAATACACCCAGATTCATTTGGTTCTTCCCTTTTTACCAGAAGTGTTTGGACACCCACTATTGCAGATATCCCAGCCGTGTCCCATGGTCAGCAGTTCAAGACCCTGAGCTTGCCCTGGACCAGGAGACACACATGGGGCTGTGTGTGACCTACACAGTCAGGGCACTCAATGCCAACCAGCTTGGGCTTTCCACGGAGCAAACTGTGCAAGCTGGGTCAGAGTAATGTGGTTCTGCCCACGTCTGCTGGACAACAGAGCAGTTGGACCTGCCACCCAGGAGCTGGGAAACCAAATTCCTTGGTCTGAAGGAACTAAAATGTTGCTTTCGTCAGTGAACAGACACTACAGACACTGAAGCTACATCTATGTAAGTACATTTAACAGTTCTAGTACACCAGACCTAATTTCTCTGTATTGTTAAATTGTTACCACAGCATTAGTCTGCACTGCCTAACATTCTGGTTGGCCTCAGTGCATGAGAGAGGTTGTGGGCACCTTTAATTTGCTATCAAAAATGTAATGCAACAGGTTGGCTACTGTGTCTTTATGTGATTAAGTGTTTGGGTTTTTTTATTTATCCCATTAAAATATTCCTTCTTCTGCTCACAAGCAAGGTCAGAAGGAATTGTCCCAGTGATGTGGCTGCTTCATCCTTTAGTTAGATTCCAGCAAGGGTGAAAAGGATGTAGCTGTGATTGTAGCTGAGGGTATTGAGAAAACTTATTTGTGGTGGTGTGAGACTGTAAAAAGGACACTAGGGCAGGTTAGTGACAGTTGAATGAGTATAGGGGTGGTCAGTCCATGGGGAAAAGAACAGCTTAACACAGAAGTCTGCAATTAATTATTTTTAAATATAAAATGGTAATGACTAGCATTGATATTTGGCTGGCAGAACAACGTTCCACGCTGTAAGTACATATTGTTGCGATGCATCCTCCAGATCTCCTGGGCACAGACCAGCTTCCTTTTTCATCGGCCACAGGAAGAACTATTGTTTCCCAGCCCACAGGTATCATGTTGATAAACACAATTCTGCTTGTGAAATGAAAAAAAGAACCAAGCATCATCCAGCAAAATGCAGGGGGATGCTAAAAGGGAGTTCTGAGTACCTTGTAAGGCACAAAACTATTAAGAGATAAGTTTGGTAAGTTCTCATAATGGCCTTGTCATGTCCGTATGGCAGATAATAGCCTAAGATATGTGGCATTTCTTGTATCTGAACGGGCTCAAGTTTTCAAGCATTTTCAAATAATCACATGACTGCTGACTTTACTAGTTTGTTAAATCCCCTTATGAATCAGATAAGACATTCAGGCAATTTCTTCATACCTGGAGTCTTTTTCTGTTTTAACTTGGAACCATATTTCTGTTTTAACTTGGAAATCTTAATAAGCCAAGATTTCACAAACATAAGCTGTCCATGGGTGACCTGGGGAGGCATACATTATTAAGCCATGTAAGAATATGCAGATGCTTTTCAAAGAAAGGTTTTATCTTCTTAGTTGTTAGCGTTGATGCCTGACTGTTAATATTCAGAAGTGAATGAGTTCCTGAGTATTTTCCAATCTATTTCCAAGTGTGCTCTGGTCCCTTTCAGAGCATTCCTGGAGACCCTCCTCTTCACTGTGCCATTGCCTTTGCTTGACTCCACAAGAGGCTACCCCCTCACACCTCTCTGAGTAGATTTGTATTGGAAATCTTGATTTCATCACTTCATTTCACCCCTCTCTAAAAAGGCCAGCCTTCTCACCTACATCTGCCTGAAGAAGGTGATGCTGTCCACTTGGTCGGTAATAGCAGGGACTGCAAGAAAGCAATTATTCTAAACAGAATACTTTAAGGTGATTGCTTAGAAGAGAGGCTTGCCTTCTAAGTGTGCTTTCAAGAACATGTATGCAATTAGGAGGATAATTATTTTGATAAATTCTGAACCACTAACAATTATGATGACGCAAGAAAAGCAGCCCTAAAATTGTTGAATCCTGATTCTGTAGATGCTAAGTGCTGGCTGCTTTCAACTCCTACCAGATTCAAATGAGAATTGAAGGCATTCAGTTTCTTACAAAGTCAGGATTTAAGAAGAGACTTTCCCTTCCCTTAACATAATCACTCTTGTTTGAAGGGAGCGGGGGGCACCCTGAAGAAAATGACAGGAATATGAAAAGGAGAATTCTTTTTCCTTCACTGAGCCATTAGCATTGACAGCTGTAAAACCACATCTGGGACCAATACACAAACATTAATAACCAGCCATCAGTGTAGTTTTACCAATTAGTGCTAATTACATTTCATTAGAAAAACTGGCAGCATAGGGAGGGTGGAGTCTGAACTACTTTTTTGTTTCCTACTGACCTACTTAACTACTGAAAAGTTTTAATTAACAGAAAACTGTATTTTTATTTCCATCAACATAGTTCAGAGGAAATTACATGAAAAAATGATACCTGGCTAACTGGAGAACTGAACCACATTGCACTTACTGGGAGGTCTGTTCTTCAGCTGAACCCATGGAGTTTTTTTGTACTTTTCTGATTATAGCCAAATTGTACTTGCCACTAGCCCTGTGACGACATTTGGCCCTTGCTTTCTGTTAGAGTGATTCCCAGCAGAAGAATGTCAAGTGAAACAATTCCAGGACCTGAAACAATTTAAATCGGTTGTGAATGCTTTTCTTTATATCCCCATGGACAAGGAAAGGGTAGCAAATATGAATTGCAATATGTAGTGTTTGATCTGTAACACCCTTCTAAGCATGAATGGTATTTGTCACCCTTAAGCATAAACTCCATAAACTTTTCTGTGCCCACAGCACACTTGACACAGTTAATTTTCTTTGTATTATGACACCTGAAGTTCTGCATAAGAGGACCCGGTGTCTTTCACCTCCAGCTCACAGATGAATTACTCACTGAAGGTTTGTCTGTGTCAGTTAAGATGCTCAGCCCCATCCATTTTCCCACTGGAAAAGTTCTCCTACCACACCTTCCAGTCTTTTTCACCAGACCAGCAGAGGCAGCCCAGAACAGAATGAGGAGGCATGCATCCCACTGCCACCACACCTTTGGGTGGGCAGCGCAGCCCGTTATGTAGGGAACTGCACAGGGAAACAGCAAGACACACATTCCTTCCTACCAATGCTTGAACTTACAGCTGCCAGCAAGTCCCTTGGACTCAGCTCCCCCAAAGGATACTTACATTCAAAACTGCGATCTCCAGACCCCTGCTCCGCTGCAATTTCACTCAAAGGCACTTCACTGTTTCTCAGGAACAATTCCCAGGGGTCTGAGGGTATGTTTCAGGGAGTGGGCTCTGCCCCGACAACAGGGATCTTGCACTTGCCTAGGAAGTGGTGTATCTCTGTGTGCTGGGTCTGTGCTAGCACGACACTTCCGATAAGAAGAGCCTCTTTCAAACCTGAAGGGATGTGCCTTCCCTTGTCCAAACCAAGCAGCTGAGCTTTCTGCCCAGGTGCAGAAGAAATCTGCTTCCGTGGCCCTTGGATCAGGCCCTTGCATCTCATGTCTCCGCAGGGTCTGTCTAGACACGGCGTGTTTGCTTAGAATTATTTAATTAACCATGTAGAAAAGTTAAAAAATGCGCTCTACCTTTTTCCTCGCATAAAGAGCAGGTTTATATATCCCTTCAGGACACAAGGAAAGAAGTAGGAGGAATTGGAGTGGAGTCCCCTTGAGAGAGCAGAATGAAAGAGCTGAAGCAGATATGTTCACACATATTCTTTGAAAGGCTATGGCATGAGCAGAGCTGCTGTTTGAGAGCCCTTCCAGTGCAAATACCCATACCTTTGCAGTCATGAAAGCAGAATAACAGAAAGAAGTAAAATGTCACAATTTTATAGCACTGCATAATGGCTTTCTAAGTTATGAGGGATTTTATACCAGGTCTTAACCAAACGCCAGGCAAAACCTTAACTTCATAACACATGGTCAAATATGAATTTGGAAAGAATGGTTTACATGAATCTTATATATTCCATATATATACACATTTCCATATATATATGTTTTCATGTTTCTTGATAGGGATACAACAATCAGTTCGTTTTGTAGCAAAGCCATGCAAAAGCTACAAAAGAATAGTTGCATCATTGTTACACTAGAATTTTTATAACTTTATTTGGCATATGTTTTGATGCACATATTAAATGCAAGACTTCTAGAAAAATCCACAATGTAAAGCAACAGCCATACAGTGGGAATTAGTGCAGCCAGAAGAAAGGGACCAGAAAGAAAAATCTGCTAGGCAGTGCTTAGCATTAGCAGCTTGAAGAAGCATAGATTTGGATCTGAGCTGTTCTGATTTGTAATTTCCATGTTTATTTTCTACTTTTTTCGTGTAGCCACAAAAATAACTTGATTTGGCTACAGCCACATTACCACTGAGTTGTGCCAATTGTATCAGCTGTTCATTTGGCTCTCGGTACAGGCAACAAACAGCTCAGGTTCGTTCAGGTTTCTCCCTGCATGTGATCCTTTTTTCCTTTTTGGTGCTGCATTTTTGTAGTTGAACATCTGTCAGCACTTATCAGGTGAGATGATAACAAATCTAAAGCTGTCTTGAAAAAACATGATCACCATTACTGCATACTGTTGCCACCCTGAAATTCATAGCAACAACAGGATTAGTTTGAATTGAAGAGAAGACTAAACTAGATTAGGTTGGATTAGCTATTCCTCCTTTAGCAAAAAAACCCACAACCCAACCCTAAACAAAACACAAAACCCAAACAAAAAGAACATCAGCAGTTCTTAAAAGGAGAGGAGCAAGACGGTCAGGGTAGGTCCACACCAGCCCTGCTGGGACATGTCAAGGTGTGTGACTTGGGTGGTCCCTTCCCTCTGTAGTCCGTGGGGGGAAAGCTGTGGGTTGAGAGCCGCTGGGCAACTGAAGGCACAGGGAGGGGGTGAGAAAAAAGGGCATGGTTAGAATTGGGGTGAGTTACCCTGTTCCCTGTTTGGGAACAGAAGACATGAGAGAGAGACAGCATAGATTTTGTAGTTGAACATCTGTTGAACATCTCCTGTCTAGCTTGGAGAAGGAGAGAGCAGCAGCCTGCCAAGGAGACTTTGCATGTGGCAACAGTGTGGGTTGGAAAAGCCTCTGAAGCAGTGCTGCCTTCCTCTTTTCTCTGTGTCCCTGCCTTCTCTGCACAAGGTCTCCTGCACCCTCCAGGGGCAACAGCTCCCCAGAGCGAGGGCTGAAACCCTACTTAGCTATGCAGGAGAACGAGTTCTGTCTTTCTTCTGGGTAAGACAACTTTCAGGTATATGGACCTCCATGGGAGTCATCTTATTCTTCATGCTTGTTGATCAAAAGCAAATCCATCCAGGTCTACTCTTCATCAACAGGTTAACTGTCTCAACAGGTTAACTGTCATAATATTAATGATTCCTTTTTCTTCAGTTTAGTGCAATTTAAAAGCTTAGCCCTTCTTTGTAATTAGGTGATGAAGGTATAGTATTTACATGAGGAGATTGTTTTCTTTAAAGTGTAGGACACAAACTGAAACATAAACTGATTTCTTTAGTATAGCAATGTCAACACATTTTTGGTGCATAAAGCATGAGGTATTACATACATGGATGGAACTGTGTATGGAGGTGATGATGGCAAGAGCTTCAGATGACAGGCTTTCAAAATCTAATGCTAATTAGATCTTCCATCTGATCACACCTTTTGTGTCTCTCTGACCATTACTTTTCTCTCAGTTGCCCCAGTACATTTTGTGTGCTGAAGAGTATTAGTATTCAGTTAAACCTAAGCTTCTGGAAAGGCATCAAGTTTTCTTGTGGCAGTTTGTTCAAATAGTTAGCTAATTTCCATGTGAAAATAAGACTCCCAACTATCCAACTTCAATGTGTCATCTTCAGATCCCAAACAATGATTTCTTAGAGCCTTTTCCATCTGGACTTAAGCATCCTTTCATAATTGTGCTTTTCCCTGTGAAAATGCTTAAATAGCACGTGTGAACCACTTCACAAGATTCTTCAAGGCAAGCTCAGCAGACTGAGCTCTTTACATTTCTGACTCCAATTAAATAGGGCTACCTGGTGCATGGGGAGACTGAGCAGGGGCAGAACCCCCAGATGACAGGGACGTGCCAGGTTGCCTGGTCCTAGCTGCCTGAGCCAGTGGTCCATGTGGCCTGGACCTGCTCAAGCCACTACTGTGCTGGGGTGGAGAGGTTTGTGCTGGGGTGGAAAAGGCTTTTCTCAGTCCTGGGAGAAAGGGCAGGGAGAAATGGGCAGTCCTCTCTTGGAATGTTGTTCCTTCTCCTCTTTGGAGCAAAAAACTTTAGCCTTGCTTTCACTGTCGAGAAGGTCGTAGTAGCCCATGACCTTTTCAGAAGGACTGCTCCACACTGGGTGATGACAGCCACCATCCCCAGTGCTGGCTTTGTAGGGAGCTAGCACTGACCTGCACTGTGGTAACTCCCTACAAAGCTCCTAATGAAAAGCCCAGACTGCCTTGTGCCCAGCCAGAAAGGAACTGAAAGAATTCACTGTCATGTCTTTTTGTCCCAGCTCCATTCCCCACACTTCACAAATTCTCATCTATAACTGATTGTTATATGTTGCCCTTCTTTATTGATTGTACATCACTGCTTATTCCTAATTGTTGCTTTCATTTTTTCACAGAGTCTGGGTGGCCTTTCAGGCAACGCTGTCATCTGTGTTGGCACTGGAATCACAGCTTTTTGGCTGTTTAACGAGCTTTTCTTAAGAGCTCACAGTTCTCCATCACATTTGCTCCTTCTGATTTTTTTTCTCACTACCAGTCTCACCATTTTTTCTTCATCTTTGGGAAACTAGTCCTTCTGAAACACTAAAAATGTGTAAAAATCTGTTCTCTTTTTGCCCATTCTGTATATTAACAAGCAGTGAATACTGTTCCCTGGTTGACCACCTAGCCTTCCCCATCACAGAGTCCAGGGTAGATTTGGTGTAGCTTGGGTGTTCTAGGTTAGGAAGCTACCCTTGTAACTTTTAGAAAAAAATGCCTTCAAAATAGTGTCTGAGGATATTGCAGTTCTTTCCATACACAAAGCTTGTGAAGAAAAGAGGAATTGTATATGTGAAATTTTGTTGCAACTGATTTGAATCCAGGAGTTCCTGTTCAGTCCATCACAGTCAAGTCAGAAATTATTTTCCTGGCGTTTGAGACTGTTGGGGTAGCAGGTTGTATTTCAGCTGATGATTTATTTATGAATCTGAGGAAAAAGATTATTTATGACTGCAAATGTGGGATAAATTGTAAAATTTTACCTATACCCAAAATTGAATCACAAAACTTCAGCCTATATTTTATTCACAAGCTTCCTTCCTAATATATTATTTACGAAACATAACATTATCTCATTATATGTGGTCTTTGCCCCAAAGAGTTTGCAGTCTCATTCAGGAACCAAAGATTTTTTAGCAGAGGAAAGCATAGTGAAGTAATTAGTTTTGAAATAAACAGACATAATTTTAGATTAGAGAGGATGCACTTTAATTAAGGCATCATCCAGAAACCTTCATCTGCAGGGCACACTTTCTGCACCAGCGATGGCAAAAGATGTTACGCAAAGGGCTTCAATGCAAGCAGAAGCCAATCCTCTTAGATTATGACAGTGAAATGCTTTTACCTATGCCTAGGTCATAGGTCTTCAACAAAGCACAAAGGATAGTGATTCCAAAAGCCAGGCATTATGTTTAATCCTCCTTAAAATACACTGAGCACACTTCCCTGCAGTTTGATTTTGCTGGGAACAGAAACCATTAAGGTGCACGGTCCTCAGGCAGAGTTACAGCGCTGAGAATTATTCCACCACAGTTCAGTGCAATTTACCATGTCTCATAATGCCTGAATACAGGCAGCCCATGAATACAAATGGGAAGAATAATTTCATTAAATTATTTTTTATAACTGCATAATTTTAGTAATTAAAACCTTTACTTATACCAATTCAGGAGTGAGCAAAGTATTATACTAATGCACTGCACTTATTAAATTTTTAAGGTTGACTAGTAAATTTGTGGGCGATGCAAGCCATAGTTGAAAAGCTTTGAGGACAAAAATGGTCAAACAGCATTTTGATTAGCACAAATATATTTACAGGATTTGTCTCCCCAATTTCAGTTTGGTGGGAACAGATGGGCATTTTCACATACCCAATTCTATGGCTATTTTGCTGTGCTTCAGATGTTTCTGAGGCACAGGTGTTTCTAGGCAACATTCACTGAATTCCCTGAGGAAAAATATCAGCACAGGAAAAGCAAAACTAAAAGCTGCCTGACCCAGGAGCTGTACTGAGTTAGTCTGTTGTCTAGTCCTTCAGTTATTCAGGGCCAAAGAAATATGCTTATTTACTTCTTTGGGGTTTGGCTCAAGCTTTTAGGTTATGATCTGCAAAAACAGTGAGAAATTGAAACTGAGCAAAGACTGAGAGATATGCAAGGGAGCACTGAAAAGAAGCTGCTCGTCAAATACTGATAATCATTCAGTCATCTTCATAAGCATGCACCGGATGGAAAACAAATGCAACAAAGCACATGCTTTACATGGAAATCTTGATTTTATGCATATTTTATCCTGCCAAAAAACCTGTATATCCCACAAAAAATACATGTAAGGGAGCGGGACTCTGTCCAGATTTAATCACAATGTTTCGTCCCAGCTTAGTTTGAAGGAAAAAGAGAGAAATTTCACCTTTCATAATTCATTAGAAATGTAAGTCAGACACTGCAATTGATTCAGAAGAGTACATGACACTTTTTTCATTGCCTCTTCTCTATTTCTCTGCCAGAAAGCTCTTGTATCTCAGCTTCTTACAAGATTGTTAAATTACTAGTCAGAAGAACAAACCTTTCAAAAGATTTAGAGGTTTTACTTTCTGGATTATATACCATGGTGATTTAATGCTAACATGCTGCAGTGCTGACTAGGGCAATTTCATTCATAAGGATTTATTGGCTAGTCAGAATATATCCCAAACGATGATTATAATTACCTGACAAGTTGTTCTGTGAGCAGGGGGACATGCTGTGTCTGTGCCCCTCAAGCCCCCTCCCACCCCAGGCATCCCACCTCTCTGCCTCCTCCTTCAGCAGTCCCTGGCCATTGCCACTGGTGCCACACAAAACCTGCAATGGATTCTACAAGGCAAACCAACATGCACAAAAGAAGAAACAACTGGTTAGTTGTACTGGTGGAAAGAGGCTTTCTTTTCCCAATGCTTTCGGAAATCTGTTTATTCTCACTGCTCTCCAGGCAAAGGCAGGTTTGCCATGACAGCTTTAGGCACCTGCTGGAAACCAAGATCACAGGTCCTTTGTAATTCATGGGGATTTGCCTTTGACCTCAGTAGTTAAAGGATTGGTTCTGAAATCTTTAGGCTCCCTGCTTGCTCCTGTCTGTACTCGTACAGGTCATGTTGATGATTATACCCCCCATGCCTGGTCGCAGGTAAGTACACGTAACAGCCTTACGAACAGAAAAGTCCTGGCTGAGAATATGCAATTTACAGTTTCAACTTATCTGTGCTCTGCTGTGGCTACAAGGTGACAAATCGTAAAGAAAAACATGTGACAACAAAGAAGGGAGTACAGTGGGGCAAAATTCTTTTTTCTCACCCTGGAATCACTCTCTGGAGCTATGCAGCTGAAGTAAGTGGATTTACACTCAAGCAGATTAGAGCAGATTTAGTTTGTAGACTGTCATTTATATCTGCTTTTTATCTCACATTGTCATGGTTGTGCTATACTGTTTAAAACTGTTGAGGAATGATACCTCCATTTAACGCTGCTCACAGATCTATGATTTCAACTGTGCCACAGTGAGGTTCTAGCTGCTGCTGAATTTGATCTCTACTTTGGTTCTTTAAGAAAAGAGGTGTTCATAGCCTGAGCATTTTCCTAATTGTCATCCATAGTGCTGCTCACTTACATTAGCTCTAATTTCACTTCAATCAAGCAGCATCTTGAATGGCTTTAAAGAAGGAGAAATCACAGAATCACAGAATGGCTGGGGTTGGAAGGGACCTCTGAAGACCATCTAGTCCAACCCCTGCTGAAGCAAGTTCCCTTCGAGCAGGTTGCACAGAGTCGCATCCAAGCGGGTTTTGAATTATCTCTAAAGGAGACCCCACAGCCTCTTTGGACAGCCTGTTCCAGTGTTCTTGTCACCCTCAAGGTAAATATATTCTTCCTAATATTCAGAAGGAACCTCCTGTGCTGCAGTTTGTGCCTGTTGCCCCTTGTCCTGTCACTGGGCACTGCTGAAGAGAGCCTGGTCCCATCCCCTTGACACCAACCCTTAGGACACTTGTATGCATTGATAAGGTTCCCTCTCAGTGTTTTCTTCTCCAGGCTAAAGAAAATACAAATTGGCTTCTGATCTTCCTAGCAGCAGAACAAATCAGCAACCTCCCCATAAGCGATTAGTTACTCCAATGGAAAATTACCATTAAGCCAATTCCTAAGATGGGAAATAGTAGCTAATTACACACTACTGATGGGAAAGAGGGTGATCTCACATACCTGTATGTTGCTTCTAGCAATTGTAGAAAACAGGGCTGGAAAGACCCCCAAGAGGTCCTCTGTGATGTTTCTGGATCATTGATATGTGATTCTGTGATTTCCCACAGAAGCTCATACCACTCACCATGGATGTGGGAAATGGATTATTCCCACCATCTTTGCAGCTGCTCTCTGCATCGCAACTGAAGACTGTTATGATGTCTTCCTTCAGTCTTCTCCAGAGCAACATTCCCAGTTCCTTCAGTATTTTCTTATATGCCATTTTTTTTTTCAGATCTTTGATCATTGTCTTTACCTTCTTCTAAGCTCTCACCAGTTGGTTTAGATCTGTTTGAACTATGGTGCAAGAAGCTGAACACAGAAACTTGAAAGAAAAATGCCAGTGTTCCCTACTAGGTACAGCTGCCTTTGTAGGGACACGGTCCTAGGCATGTGTCTGGAAGACAGCATCATAGGTCTTCTGATCTAAGTGGCTTTCTTTTCAACCTCTGTAGTATCTCTATCACCTTTGGCTGTTACATTAATATCCACCTAAGATAATTATTCTGGGGTCATTGTAAGCTCTCATTTCTTGGTCTTCAGGTGCAATTTTTGTCAATAATTCTAAAATAGAAGAGTTCCTGCACTCAGAGAATCTAAACTGCCCTGAGACAATTTTGGCTGAATTCTCTTGGTATTTAGAGTGGCCCTGCTCTCCGCTGGAAAGTTTGCTGCTAGCTTTGTTTATCAGAGACTGCAATAATTAATTTCCTATTACTTTCCTGTGATGATGGATTAACCTATTTAAGGATCTGAGGTAAGACTCCAGCTGTGAAGAGAAAGGCAGAACCACAGTGGGCATTACCATTGCAGCCACCAAGGAAGTCTGAGAGCCTGCTACCTGCTTAGAGAGTCCATGAGTGGGGATTTCCAAGCACATCTGAAAACCAAGGCTTCACGCCATGCTCAGTTGCCTAGAATTACAGGTTGGAAAATCAAAGGCTGCACATAGCCATGAGTAAAATAGAAGTTTCTGTGCATAACAGAAGGAATCCTTGACCAATGTACAGTATTTGTAGAAATAATCTGCAATCCCATTCAAACTGCAGGAGAAAACCAAATCACATTATAGTGATTATGCTTATGTCTTGCATAAATGTCTTGCTCTCTATAAAGTTTGACTCTGATGAGAAAGAAAGCTGTGGGAGGAATGATTATGTGCTTATTTTCATAGAAATGATCCACCAGTTTCTGATGAAAGTAACGCAGAAGCATGCTTGAAAGATACTAGCTCTGACATCAGCTTGCTACACTAATTTCCTTCTACAAATACAAAGGTCTTGAGGTAAACCTGAAAGTGCTTTAATCTCTTAGGAAAATTAACAAACTCAATTGTGGAATGGCAAGTTTGATACTGGAAACTCAACAAGCTACAGAACGGCATTCTTTTGTGGCAGCATTTGGGTTTATGTCTTGTTTGGGCTGCAGTTACTGAAGAATCTGATCCATCGCAGCAAGGCGGGTATGTCATCCTCTGCGAAGCAGCCTGACATGCATTCACTGTGACAGAGAAGCCAGCAAGCTGCTGATTCACATTCTTCACTCCCTCCTCACAGTCTAAACCACATAATATTAAAAAAAAAACCAATCCGAGGCCCGAAACTAAACAAAACAAAACATGGATGTAGTTCTACATTTAACTTAAATAAGGATTTGCTTAAAACCTCACAAGCTGTCATATCCAGCAGCACTAAAAAGCCTAAAGCAGAAAACACGTAAAAAAGAAATTGTAACTCAGATCCAGATACAAAAGGATGCCGTTGTGCATGTGCAGTTCACTAACACTTATTCAAATAACTTCTGAAACCGCTGCCCCACATTCTGCTGTGGATCCCAGCACAAAGAGTAAAAAGGTTACTTCATATATATCTCAACAATCTCATCTAGTTGGGCTTGAAGAGAATAAGATATTTTCTAGGTATCTTGGACAGAATATAAAAAATTTAAGTCCATGCAGGGTCATTAGGCATCTTGGAAAATTTTAACTTTTTCCCTCTTCATCTTTAATGTTTTGTCTAGAGTAAATAATGAAGATCTCACCCTCCCTAGTGCTGAGATCTTGATCTGCTCCTAGATAATGCCCTGCAGATCTGCTTGACTACGAGATAAGTCTCCAGCTTCTTGTAGAGTGTATCACTGTTCCCACTGCTGTGAGGATACTCACTGTGTACGTGAATCTTTTTCTGTGTTGTAGGCCCAGTACTCAGACCATTTATTTCCTTTCAAAATCTGTATGGCTGAATTATATGTCACAGAACAAATTTTTATATTTAAATAGAGTAAACAGGGAATCGCACAGTGGTATGGTGAAATGAATTAGTTTTTATAACGGGAATGTTGTTTGCAACAACCATTTCAATAGAAAGATAACTGGATGAGCTTGTATGTTATTAATTCCTTTTCACTGCAGCAAAGCCTAGTGTACCAATTGATAATGTATTTTACTTTGCCTTTATATAATGAGCTTGAATTTTCTTCAGTCGAATCCCTAAACAGCAGAATAGCTCAGTTCAGCTGAACTAGACATGCTGAGTCATAACAATTCAAAAGCTGAGCAGGCAGAAATCTGATTATCCCCTGGCCCTTGCCATAGATGAAGTCTCTCTGGGCAAAGGTTGGTGGATATGACTAAATGACGGTGGAAATCTTATCCATTCAGGTCCTGCTAGCTAGTTGGTGCTCTAGGGAACAAGTAATGGTCCCAAATACCAGTTTTCGCATGGCCCCTTGCAATTTCAAAGTAATTAGATGTAATCTGAACAGGTATCCTTTTTACATCATGTCATCACACAGATTAAGCCTGCTTTATCTGAGAAATTTTCAGCCAAGAAAAATTATACACTTAAAACTGTCAAATTAATTTGGCTGCATCTTCAAAGACCACATAGCTAACATGCAAGGCAAATTACATCAGTGGAGCAGTTCACTGTAAACCAAACACTTCAAAGTGTTTGTGCCTCCTTGTGGGCATTCAACAGGTGAGATCAAGCTCATTTGCGGAAATCCTCTCTCCTCTCTCTTCAACATTGATCACCAGACCTGGCATGCAACCCAACAATTATAGCAAGACTGATGTACTCTCAGTGGCTTCCTTGTAGTCTGGACACTTCTATAAGCAAAACCCTGAGAAAAAGAATCACTGACCTTGAAAAAATTCAGACCCTGGGGTTGACGTGTGGAAGATGTGGAGTAAGAGGCAGCTTCGAACAGTCTGGGAATAATACTGAGTAAAGCTGTTTTACTCTGAATTACTCTTTATTATGTTGGCCTGCTCAAGAAGACACACTTGTTTCTAAAGGTCAAAGTCTCAGGTGACATCCCTCAGCCCAGGATCCAGGATGCTGCCTCTGTCACACAGAAGAGCACAGTGGGGCACCAGCAGCTATGGAGAGTGCCCTGGTGTACTGGGAGAGGTCTGTACAGTACATCTCTGCAGGCTTGCGTAAGGACAGGAGTGAACCCAATTTACTCACATTCCAAGCTCACACAGAGACATGGTGTTACCTCTCAGCAGAATTTAATAATACAGGCCTATTTCATTAACCCAGGCTTCCAGACAGGTCTAACACTGCACAAGTTATCTCATACCCCACCCACGTCAGAACAAGTAGATACACTCTGGCCACATCAAATGTGAGGAAAATGCTGACTCCCTCTGAACAGGCACCTTTATCCAACCCACTTATTTACCACAGAAACTAATGGTAGTTTCATGGGTGTATGGGATTTCACTAGGAGTCCGACTCAAGAAGTAGCCAAGAATGGCTCTTCACTTGGACAGGTAATGATAAAAGGTCATTACAAAATGATATAAACATCTTCAGGAGAGGAGCTGAAGGTGTTGCTTACTAACTTTGCCTGCACAGGCATATGGAAACAGTAGAGTATTAGCAAGATCATCACTCAAACCTAATGGTTTCATGAAGCTCAGTGCAAAAGAGTGATTTTTGTGACTGAAATTTTAGATGACACGAAACGGAAGGATGTGAGCAGGAAAAGAGAAACATAAGATAAAAAAATTCTTCCCACTTAGCTGTCCCCTCAGATTCCTCTCTGTTTAACCTTAATTAGTTTATTAATTTCTCTGGGGTTGGTTAGTCTGGAGAAGAGGATACTCAGGGGGGATCTTACTGCTCTCTACAGCTACCTGAAAGGAGATTGTAGGCAGGTCAGGGTCAGTCTCTTCTCCCAGATAACAAGCAACAGGACAACAGGAACCAGCCTCAGGTTGTGCCAGGGCAGGTTTAGATTGGATATTAGGAAAAAATTCTTCACTGAAAGGTTTGTCAAGCATTGGAACAGGCTGACCAGGGAGGTGGTGGCTTCACCATCCCTGGAGATGTTTAAAACATATGTAGATGTGGCACTTAGGGACATGGTTTAGTGGTGGTCTTGGCAGTCCTGGGCTAACGGTTGGACTTGATGGTCTTTTCTGACCTAAATGATTCTATGATTCTGTGATTCATGGGTACCTTGGGACACATAAGGATAGAGGACAGATTTGGAAACTGATCAATCTACCCTTGGGGATCATCCAAACATCCTGATGGTCTGCTGAAAGTCTGAGAAGGTCTTAAGATCCTTGAGAGAAAAGCAGGAAAACAACATTTTAAACGTGAAGTAGTTCATGGAAATTCAATGAGGAAAATATCCCAGCTCAGGAAACTGTATTTTCCAACACTCTAACATTTTCCTAAGATATCTATAATGTCTGGCATCACAGTACATAGATTGCTATGCCTCACTCCTAAAGGTCAGTGACCATTAATTAAAATTTCTCTATACACCCATCTTTTGAGGGATGTCTCCTCAGCTTGCCATCTGGAAGGTTAATAATGGGCAGATTTGCAGGCTGTGCTGCAACACTCAGATCCGAAGATGAATTTCAAACACTTCTGATTGCAGCAGCTGCTCAGATCTGCATTTTGGGATGGTTTGCAGAGAAAGGGACCCTTCTGAAAGCTGGGGTTCGATGTCGAGGCTTTAACAGGGACTGATTCCAGCGTTAGGCATGTAAATAACAACCAAGGGTAACGTGAAGGGTAACAAGGCATTCTCTGTGGCCATCTGGGTGGAGAGAGAAACGGAGTCTCCCAGGTGGACACACCTGAGGCCGCTTTGACAAGCAAACAGCTTCAGCCAATATTTGCTGTCATCTTCCCTTACATGATGTTGAGCCTCAGGCTTGGAATTGAGGTACAAGTAATAACACAGGCAGGTTACAGCTTCTTTTTCCATATCAGAGAGAGCCAGATTAGCAAACGCTTCCCGGACAATGAACTTCTGTAGCTTCTCTGAGATTCTCTTGAATGTTTTGGGGGAATTGCTGGTGATACATTCACAGCTATGACACTGGAAGTACATAATCCCTGGGATGGTGTTCATAAACAGGCTTAACCCAAACTCCTTCCATAGTCTAAGCTCTCTGTTTTCCAAAGAACATCCCACTTCATTATATCTTTTAGGATTAAATAACCAGTATCTGCTTGTGCCTGGCATTTGTAAAGGTCTCAGAACCAACAAAACCTGTGCTTTAATATTGGTGCATGGCTTTGCCTTCCTCTTATGACCTCAGCTAATTTAACCATTCTTTGCGTCCAAGCCATTGCCTAAGAGGTGCAGAGGAACACAATGAGGTATAACCCAGAGATACTGCTCATGCTTGGAAAATGTTGCATTCTGCACCCTATAACCCATGTAGGGCTGTAGTCTTTCACCACGCACAGATCGTCAGCCACTGAAGGGCAAAGAAACTTGATTGAGCTGACCTGTCCCATGTGCATGGAGTCTTGTTTCCTGCATGTTGTAGCCCGTATAATAGAAAAACAGCATCCAGGATTGTAGGCAGTGTTCTCCAGAAAGGAAAAAATTGCAGCTATAGAAAAGGCTGTTATTTGGTACGATATTCTGGCACCGCTTAACATTTTTGTCTAGTTCTGTTTGGGAAGACATCTTGAGATGGAGAATGTCTCACCTTATCAGTGATGGGCAGCAACTGCTGCATAGGGACAAGAGGTCTTTAGGTGATCAGCTGCACTGAGAATAATTTGAAGAAATAAGAGTTAATTAGTTCAGGGTAAACCAAGGAGGTATCTGATTAGCCAGAGCACTAAAAGCCAATTACTTCCAGAACACAGCTAAATGGCTTCACAGAGCTAAGAAAAGACAGCATCTGATAACTTTCCAACGCATGAGCTCTGATCACTAAAAATGACCTCCCCTTGCCCTCCTCCAGAAAATTTAGTTCTGGATGAGGGCAGATTTGAGAGGGGGTTTGCAATTATTTTTTTTTAATAAAAAATTTCTGCAAGGGCTTGTGAGATACCCAGCTACTCAGGAGCAGGCTTTAATGTGGAGAAAAACTCATCACCATGAAGCAGGATTTTTTGGACAACCACTGTTAGGAGCAAACTGACCTTCCTTGAAAAATCTTGTTGTCCCTTCTTCAAGTGGGCTTTGCTCTCAGGCAATCTGGCCACCCTGGGAACAGCATCAGGTCACCCTTCTACCAGCTGGTCCCCTCTTCTCTGACAAAAAGAAACTGTTCTATATATAACTAAGAACCTGATGATTTCCTTCCCATGGGTTGCACAATAAAATATCTAAGAATTCTGCTTGTGGCCTTAATCCATATCAAAAATATTAAGTGCATTTCTGGACATTGAAACACATTCAATAGCTTGCATAACATTTATATAAAAACAAAATGATGCTAAAGGCAGCCAAAGCTAAGAATGTGAGCAAGAAGTGGACCATCTGTGGGCTGGTGTGTGGCTGCCTCTGTGGCTGCTAACACTCAATTCCAGCTGGACCTGTCAGCTCCTTTCTTGTAAGCATGCTGTCAATGCAAATTGACAGGAATCCCCAGGATTCGAGCCTCAGAACTTATTCCTTTATGCAACACTAATTGTTCACAACAGGACAGATATCGCAGGAGAGGATGTTTGACTAATTGCATATCAAATTGCACCCAAGCCAAAACCCAGTCACAGAAGAGGCAGTATGTAATTTCAGATAGGGTGAAATGGGATCATGTGAATGCATGAACTCAGCCACTTAGGTTCTGCTTAAATTCTCACTGTAAATATTCAGCAGAATTTGCAAGGCCATAAGCTGATGCTCTGCGTGAATGTGAATTGCATCCATAGCATGTATGGAACTGTGTCTTGTATAATTCATGAGAATAGCCACACGGGGTCATACCAAAGGTTCATTTAGCTCAGCATCCCATCTCTGAGTCTGAACGGTGAAAGATGTGTAGGAAAAGAGCATAAGACACAGGATAAGCATAGCAGGCTTCTTTCCCTGCTGTACCCTCTACTGACAGTCACTAGTTCAGGGATTTCTGGAGGCTGTTCCTGCTTCCCGAGCTTAATGGCCCATGAGAGTCCTTTCTTCCCTGATTCTGTCTAATTGCTACTTTAGCCCATTCATACTTGTGATATCCAAAACATCCTGTGGCAAGGAGGTGGACAATTTAATTATGTATTGTGTGCAGATGTTCTTCCTTTCCCTTATTGTGATGAATAAGTCCATGTGTTGCCCTCTAATTCCAGTGTTATAGGAAAGAGTGAATAATCTTTCCTTACTATTTTTTGCAATTTTCACTTTCTCCCATAGATTGCTGTATATTATTTGGAGAAATTTAAACCTGGAACTAAATAATCTTAAATATTACGGTGTTAAGAGATCATATCTACCTGTTAACTTCCAGCCATGTCTTTCTAGTGGGCCTGTTCTGAATTCCAGGTACAAGAAATGGTCTATCTGTAGTGTTGAGGCTTTGCATACAAATTACAGCATGAACCCGTCTCCAGCATTACTATCCACTGGGCTACTGGGATTTAGAAACTCTTTGTATCTTGTGTGGTTACTATAGCCATTCTCAAAGCCTGTTATTTCTATGCTTTGTACCAGAAATGCAAGTATAAGGCTATGCTTTGGGTTTTCTTCAAAGGTACAGCATTTCAATGAAAATCTCTCCATGTTCAGACACAGAAGTTTCAGCAGGCTCCCAGATGCAAAGACGAAAAAGAATCCAAAAGCCTTGGATCTAACAGAAAAACAGCCCTGTCCCCCACTTTCTCCTTGTCTTCACATGTAACATTGTGGGAAATGCTGCTGTGAAGATCTCCCTCTGCAACTGCTGCACCCATCATTGGCTTTTCCATCTTATCCAAAGTCTTACATGCATCTAGCCTTATTTTATCCCACGTACCCATCTCCTAGTAATGTACCAGATGCATCATCCTGATTACTTGCCATGGGCAACAGTAATTTTTTCTTTCTCATGGGGAAGCTGTATTCATACATCAATTTTCCAGCTTTATGCCAGAGACTCTCTCCCTTGCTTGTTTTCAAAGCCCCTCATGCAAAATGCACAAGGAAAGGACAGAAGGCCAGAGCACCTGTGTGTTGTATTCACTCAGCACTAGCTTGAGCAGCTGTCCAAAAGCACAAGCCTGGAGTTTTGAGGTCCCCAGCACTCAGCACCCTCACAGTTCTGTTACTGTTACATAATTCTTCCTCTTGCCATGTCTGAATTTGTCTGTAAGTTCTCAAAGGTAGAAAAGGAGTGATATTTACAGTTCTTCATTTATTGACAGTGTCTGAGACAATTAACAAGTAACTGCACCCTGACAGTGGCTCACTTCAAGCATGGAGCATTACCATTTTCATCAAGGGGAAAGAACCTAGTGCAGTTCCCCAGACTGCAGGTTTTTTAAGCTCCTTTTTAAAATTATATTTCTGCAGGCAACAGAACATTTAGTTGAGTCATACTGTGCAAACTGACTGAAATCTTCCTGTTGCAGCTCTGTGCAATCAATAGGGGGTGCATCATGTGAGGGAAGTATTTATCCTGCCCAGTGTGGAAGTTTGGTTTATACCATAGCCCCGATCGAGAGGGGATTCTGAAGAAAGACCCCGACAATCAGTGTGCAGGGATGACAACCCCAGGGGACAGCAAGCTGCAGGTGGCAGTAGCTGCATAAGGACCTTTAGCCTTTACTGCTTTAGCCTTTACTGGCCACCATGCCCTGCCTACATCTTACCCTCCCTCTGACCTCACGCTTCACTCCCAGTATATGCCAGCCCTTAGCACAAGCTGTATTGTAACCAAAATCTGAGCATGAGCTGAGCAAACACCTCCAGAGGACCCTTCCAACTTCCACCCTCCTATGTACCTCTGTGCTTTGGTTTCATTCCTAAAGCACTTCAACATAGCCCTGATGCCCGCTGGAAAGGATGCTGGGACAAGGGACAATCCCAAACTCCTCCCTGAGGATTCATCACAAAACAACAGCTCCCCACTTCAGAATATCCTATGGCAGACACAGTCAGAAGAGAGAAAAGATCGTTTTATTGTAAACATCAGCTACAGGGGCCCAGGAGTCACAGCGGTTCAGCTGGTGAAAATGAGTTGGCACCTGCAATGACAGAGTCAGAAAGCTCTGATAAATCCATAAAGGCAAGAAGAGACTGGATTTTCATCCTCTCTGGGGAACACCATTTACGAGGAATTCTTCATGGCCCAGAAGAGCTTTTTTTCTCTTCCCCCTCTTCTCCTCCACATGGTTCTCACTCTTCTCTCCCCGGGCTTGTTTTTGCTTTCAACTTCTCTTTTTCTCCTTGTCCTGGGGAAAACCTGCAAACCTTTCCATCCCACAGTGGTATTATATATTAGGGAAAGCCACGATCCACTGCAGTCAGTTCTGATTTTAACCAAAGCAAGCTCATTTTACCTTCCATGCCCTGAAGGGCAGGCCAGTTCTGCTGGGCATCCCAGGGAGTCTGCTGTGCTCTCGGGGGTGATTGGATGCAAAGCTGGAGGGGCCTGCAACAGAAATGTCCCTTAGCAGGTGGCAAGAGATGACCTGGAATGGTAAGCAACTGTCTGCAAAATTGCTATCCAGAGGAGATCCCTTTGGCTGGGTTGCGTCAGCCACATTTTGCAGTTTCCCCTGCCTGCCCAGAATAGACTTGGTGAAGCTCTGACGAAGTAGGACCTGAGCAAAACCCCTCTGAAGTTGACAGCTCCTCCCCTCTGTCTTTTTGTAGGTGTTTTGCAGGCATTTTGTTTGATGAAGCATATGCCTAGTGCCTCTGAGAAACAAGCAGGCCAGTTTTCCTTACTCTGTATCCTCCTGGGGGGTGGAGGAATAACCCAAACACACACCAGCTTTAGTGCTAGAAATAGGCACAGCAGTGACTTGGCCTCACCGGAGACTCCCCTCCTACACCAGACACACTCTCACAGTGCTTGGGCAGCCGACATACCTCTCCCATTTCAGATTCCACCACCCTCTCTCCCCCAGCTTCTTTGGGGACACCAAGCAGAGAAGGGAGTGTGAGCAGCAAGGCTTCTCCCTAGTGCTCGGTGTCTGCTGCGACTGCAGGGACACTTTGCTTTTCCAAAGGCAGATCTAGAAGTCAAAAGCATGTGCAGCAAAGTGACTTCTTGGAAGTAAACAACAGCTAAAGCAAAACCCACCTGAAGCCCCACACCACTTATGTCTTCAGCTCTCCGATAGCCTGTCTGCAGGCTCAGCTCATCCTGCCTAGACAACTGTTCCTGCCTTGAGGGCCAGTGGCCAAACAGGCCATGGGGCAAGTGGGCTGAGAGGACCATGCTTGATGCCCAGCCCCACCAGAAACAATGCTGACCCCAGCCTGTGGCAACCCTCAGTCCCTCCTCTCACCTCTGGATTTTTCCAGGCAGGCTGATGACTTCTTGGCTGGCAACCTGGAAAGGTCAGTTGTCTCCTCCCCGAAGAGCTCCCTGCAATTCTCCATCATGAACACCACCAGCATGTTTCCCTGCACATATCAAACCCTTGGTCTCAGCCCTGCTGCCTGAAAACGGACCCAGCAGCCTCTCCCACTGCTGAGCCTCGCGTCCCTCAGAAGGTTGTGGGGCTGCTCGTACAGACAGCCACCCCACCAGCATCTGCTCAAGGCATCCGGGGCCCTCTGAGCAGCCAAGCTCTGATGGGCCGGGAAAGCTGCTCAGGACACGTACCTTCCCGGTCTGCTCCGGCAAGGCCTCCAGCGGGAGCAGGGCCTCGCTGGGTGGGCTCTGCAGGCTGGGCCCAGCGCGGACAGCCAGGTCGCTGCAGCTCATTCTGCTGGTGGCCGCGTTGTGGCTGATGGGCTGGAGGCAGGACAGCAGCTGCTTCAGGAGGAGGAGACTGGCCACAGGCAACTTCTCAGCAGCGCTGAGGGAACAGGACACAAGGTTAATAAAGTGGACGCTGCCCACAGCCATCCCCCAGGCCTGAGGCAGGTGGGAGCCAGCGGCCATGTTGTGCGGCTTCTCAGCCGGCGGTCAGGGCCCCGCTCAGCAGGCAGGCTGCTGCCCGCGCTTACGCCTTCAGCTCTGAGCCAGGTCCCAGGGGCTGGTGTCAGGGCAGCCCTGCCCTGGGCCCCAGGCCGGGGTTGGGGGAGAGACAGATGGGCTCTGAGGGCCTTACTGCAACTTGGTGACCACCAGTTCCTCGTGGAGGAGGAGAAGGCACCTCTCACTCCTCTTGCAGCCCCAGGTCGGCCGCACCTCTGTGCTTGGCATCACTGAGAGGCTCCCTGCAGAGCAGAGAGTGGCAGACATGAGCAGTGCTGCTGCTGTGGGGCCCGGCCGTGCCCACGTGTCCCTGAGCCCTGGGGGGAGCCCACCTAGAGCTGCACAGAAGCTGGCCAGGGCCATCCCACCTGGGACAGGAGGACCCTCGCTGTGCACCAGGGAGATGGGCCAGCCGGCAGCGGTGAGGGGGGGAAGCGGGGTGCTGGTGCTGGGGCAGCGCTGCTCGGCCGGAGCCTGTCTTGACCCAGCTGTCTCTGGTGGCTGTTGGCTCCAACTGCCCAACATTCTGACCCCAAGGGAATGTGGGGGTGGCTCAGAGGGGCACTGGGCTGGGGGTTCTCTCCAGTCTGGCCGTGTCTGCCTTGCACTGGGGAGCCCAGAGCAGGACACAGCAGAGGGGAAGGCCCACCTCCCCCCACCAGGTGGCAATTCCATTGCCTTGGGGCTCACTGGTGGTCCCTGGCCTCCCACTAGACCTGGTGCCACTGGTCACCACCCTCCAGGCCCAAGCTGCTCAACCAGCTTTCAGTCCTCATCCCTGTTTGCTCAGCCAGCCCATGCTTCTTCACCTTCTCCATGAGGCTCTTCTGGAAGACAGTGCAGGAAGCCTTCCTGAAGTCTAGGTGGAAAATGGCCACTGCACTCCCTTCATCTCCCAGGCCAGTCATTTCACCATAGAGGGTTATTATGTTGGGCAAGCAGGGTTTCCCTTGCTGAATCCATGCCGACTCCAAGTTCCAATCGCGTTCGTGTCCTTCATGTTTCCAGGATATGCTATGGCATTCCCAGCACCTCAGTGAACATAAGATCCCCTTTTTTTATTGAATATAATCCTAAATTCATCGTACCTGGTCATATCTAAAACTGTTATGGAAATGCCTGTGTGCTTGGCCTTAATTTTGGGAGGGTTTTATTTCAAACCTCTCCAAGAATGTGACTGTGAACGCTACAGCAAACATATACAAGATGTGCGGGCTCTGTCCTCATTAGTCTAAGCAATGAGGCCAGGAGAAGCAGCAGATGCATGCAGAGTGGGCATTGCCGAATGACATGAAGTTAATTTGAGCTTGGATGAAGGGAGCCTTTGACTGGCAGCCAGCCCTACATACTAAAGGGCACTGATGTGAACCAGCATGTGCAAGCCCTTAGACACAGTGCATTGCATATTGCTGCAGTGTCCTTCATTGGAGTATGATTCTGAAACACCACAAAAGGCCAAAGGCAACTGGAATGGAAATTTTACATCAACCTGTCATTGTAGCCACTTTAAACCTGAATTCACCCTGTGTTCGAGAGCTTATTTGCTTAAGCCATGTTCACAGTGCCCACTGTGATGTTCATCCAGGGTTTTTTTTCCTTGCAGGATTGCTGTACTATCAGCCGTACTTTACAGAAGCAGGACAGAGATACAAGCAAAGACTTGCTCAAGGTCAGAGTAGGCTGGTGTGGTGGAAATGGAAAAAGCACAGAAACAATGTGGTAGAGGTGAGTCTGGTCTAAACAGGAGGGACTAGAATGGCAGTGATACTGCAAGTATTTGTACCAAGTCTGAAATGAAAACATAGTGTCAAGACTATTAACATTATCTCTTCTTTTTATTCTTAAAACTGGCAATGATGTGGATGAAAATAGAATTACTATGACCTTAAACATTGTGCCATACTACGGATACACTACAGCTGACATTTTCCTTAGGGATTTTTAACTTCTGATTATTATTTCTCCTTCTCAATTTATCTGCCATTTATTTATGGCACTACCCACCTCTGAGCAGCCAGAATGTCTCCTCTGAGCAATATTTCCAAAGTAAATTCCACTGAGGTTTAGGAGCACACCTCTTCCTCAATCTAGCCACAACTGCCTCTCTTTATTACAAGAAGATCCAAATACAGTCACTATTTTCAGACAAGCTCATGAACCTGAAGGGGTTGCATGCAGCATTTTGTACAAAACCGTTAAAATAGACAGCCTCCTCCACCTGCACATTGTTTAGCTTGGGGGTAGGTTGAAGTCACTCCTATACACAAGGCTCTGCAACATGCTGCAGTTCTCTCTGAAGGAGTACCCAATGCTAACTAGCACTGTTGCACCTAACAGTCGGCTATACAGTGGGGAAAGAAAACCCATTTTGCTGAAAAGAACCAAAGATACAGACATCAACTGTGAGATGCTTTGAGTCCCCCTGTGAGGCAGTACACCATGCCACTAGTGACAGTCCAAAGCAAACAGTGGTACATGTCTTACCCTCAGAACCTTTGTAAGACCACAGAGATTTGAATACAGACTCCAGATCCAAGCTGCAAGACTGAAACTGTCTCTTGCTTGCTTGGGTAGAACTGTCTCAGCTGAGGATGATATGGCAAAAATCCCATAAGAAAAAGATAAAAGTACATGAAAATTATGTGGCCCAGGGAGGAAAACAATGAGAAAGGCCCCCTGTAATGCTACAAAGACCACTGTGCCACTGCAGTGCCTGAAAAAAAACGTATGTTTGAAATTAATCCCTTGGCAAATGTATGGTTCTTGGTCAGTCCTACTGCACAGAACACAGAGCATCAGCTTGGATCCTATAGTTCCTCAACACACTCTGTGAAAGAGCCATTTGGCAGATGTCCCAAATGTATGTTAGCAACTAGGGAGAAGAAGTCAGAGCTGAGGGTCAGAGCGTATCTGTGTTTCAGTTCTTTTCCTGATGCAGAAAGCCTGTGGGATTATGTGAACTAGAACACAAGCTAGAGCAGCTCCTAGCACCGTTTCAGTTTCCAATTTGGACAGTTCAGGCCTCCCGTGAACTCAAAAATCAATGTGATATAACTGCTGAGAGTTTGTTGATTTGCGTAACTTCAGGGGCTTTGGTAAAAGCATGTTATCTTGAAAAATCTTTCCCCAGCCTTGAAGTAAAAGTAGTCTTTATTACAGTGTAGGCTTAGCCAACCATGCAATGCCTCTGTGGCTGTATCTCTTAACTAAGGCAATTCACAGAGGTGAAATAAGTGTAAAGTAACCTTGCCTGGAGAAAGTCAGACTTATTAAAAAGAAACCCACAAGCAAACACTTCCTTTTGCCAGTATGTGCTTGTCATGGGCCAACTTGTGTCTCTCTATTATAATAGTCAGTATAAGACACAGAGTTTTCATACTTGGTTTATGCAATAATGATAGCAATTTAATTCTGATGGTAAATAACCATTTTCCCTCCTGTAAGCAGTGTTTGCACTCATCAACTGTTACACTGCCCTGTTCACATTTAACATAACCAGATTCCTTCCAGGGAGACACTACAACCTATTTCCTTCAAGTAGAGACTCGAGTCTATCATTCATTCCTGCTACTATCAACCTTGAATTCATATCAAACGTTTTAGGAACATATAATAGCAGTTGCCAATTAAATCATTAGACTCAGTTATCTTAAACAGATGCAAATTTTGCTGGGAAAACTATAAACAGCTGTTGAGAGAGGAGATCTCCTATACTACAAGTGATAAAATATTGCTAATCAGGCAATGTTTCATTTTCCTACGGTAAAAATACGACTGCTGGGAGGATACAAATCCTGAGGAACTTGGGTGTGATTCCTGCAGCTCCTTCTGAACTACTGTGTCTCTTGAGTTTTGCCACTCTCCCTTTTCAAAGGAAAACATCTGCAAAAGGAGGCAACACCAGTTAAACTTGTGTTTCTCTTAGAGCCCATCAGCCAGCATGATTAACAGTCTGAAGGGAGAAAATCCCTCTTGGCATGGCCCAAAGAATAACCTGAAGAATTGCTGTAATGAGCATCTCATACACAGTTTGTGATGGCATCTACTTGCCCCCATTTGTACCTACAGGTATAGCTTCAAAACTAGCTTAAGGCTGGTCTTTTTTTTTTTTTTTTCATAACAGCATAGTTCAGCACCTCACACAGCATTTAGGGATTGTCTTTTCTTCTTGACTGCATGTGTGCAGGACACACTGCCTTAGAGAACACCATATACTGGGGGAGAAAATCCCGCATACTCTGTCTGTTAGTGAGTGGCATTCTGTAATTCCCCCAGAGAAAGCAAGTGCTTGTCTGACTTGGGATGCTTAGCTGTGGCAGCCTGGTTAGACCGCTTGTGGGAGTGTGATGTCCTGTTATGCACGTTCCTCAGCTCCCACCTAATGGCCGTGCATTCTCAGCCCAGCTTTTTGCTTTCTTGTGCTTGACTTCATGGGTTCATCTGTTTCCTTCTCAGGAGCCCAGATTCTCATTTACCTGCCATTCATCCCCCCAAACACAGGTTGACTAAAACTGTAGAGTGAAATTTGCATCACACTTAGTAATAGATTCACCCTCTATGTGTCACTCTCCCCTGGTCTTACTAAACTACTCCTTCACAGGTGGCATCCTGATTTGCCATATAAATCCCTGAACACATTTTCTTTGAAATATTGGCTAACGGTTTCAACAAAAGCAGGACTTGACCTCATTGCTATTCTCCCCTTTAGTAAATCCCGCTATTTAGGAGGCACCATTTGTTATCATGCGCTGATGCACCATGACATTAAAAAGAACATTGCATAGATGTACTGGGAATGCAGTAACAGTCTGCACCCCCATTCCCTCTTCCTTTCCATCACCCTGGATGTCTGGATTGTAGTGTTTGATCCTAGAAAACAGAGCAGAGATGAACAAGGCTGGAGGAGTTCACATGTCTTTGGCTCAGAAGTCCCTGAAGGCTGGGCCTTTCATGGACCAGGAGGATCTCTAAGGTGAATATTCAACTAGATCAGGGGTCCTCAAACTTTTTAACCAGGGGGCCGGCGCGCAGATGAAGTGGCAGGCAGTCATCTGCGGCTGCTTGGTTTCCCCCCCCAACCCCCGGCGGGGGGGGGGGGGCGGGGGGGGGCGGGGGGTTCTGTAAATACCGGGGGCCGGATTGAGGACCCTGGGGGGCCGTATCTGGCCCATGGGCCGTAGTTTGAGGACCCCTGAACTAGACTATTGAAACTAGCTCCAAAATTGAAATTTGTGTCCAGTTTGTAGCATCCCAGGCCATAATCAGTGGGGAATTTTTTGCTGCTCCAAAAGAATCACCATTACTTTGAATATCCCTGCTTCTCCTTTATTCTAAATCAAGGTTTAAAAGCCAGAACCATGGGGGTTTCTTTTGGTTGATTACGATATTATAATCATGTCAATGTTTTGATTTCAAATATTTTTCCTGTAAATTAAAATTTTGAGGGGAAAAAAACCCTGAATCAATTAATTGATATTCCCATGCTGCTTTAGCTCTACTCTGAGATTGAAAATGCAGTAGACCTGATTTTTTTCAACATAGAGGCACTTTCTGACAAAAAGAGCATTTTGAAGAAACGCTTCTTAAGTAGCTGTTACAGCAGCAGGCTGAGAGCTTTCCAAGGTCTCCCTCTGCCTACTCTGCTACCTGCCCGTTACTCCAATCCTCCTCTCTGCAGCTTGTCAGTGCCATTCATATCATCAGGATATCAAAATAAAGAAGCCACTTTATCAACCAGCAAACACTGGTCTTATCAAAATGGTTGAGGAAGTTGATTTGGAGCATAGTTAAGTGGCAAGCTCGAGGCTTGCATTTGGATTGCAATCCTATGTGCCTTGAGATAAACTGGCCTCACTGAGGTGACTGTAACAACCACCTCAATGGGAGGCTTGCACAGCTGCAGGATGGCATCATGCAGTGCTAAACGAGAAGGGAAAAACTCTCCGGCTTTCCCTGCCCACTGAGCCTTGTTCATCAGGATTGCAGGAGGTCAGAGAGGTGCAGGTAGTGGGTGACGCAGAGAGACACTCAGCAACAGCTGGTGTGCAAGCACACACAGCTTTATCTGTAAAATTAATATATTCAGTCCTGACAAAGTAATCCAAGATAAGTGAGGAGTCAACCAGAGCTGGTCTTATTAGGATGCAATATAATTAATTTAAAATTACTTATTTAGTGAAATTGTGATGATCAGTGTTGTGTTATCTCTCCAGATGACAGGGTTATTAACTTCAGGCTGCCTGAGGGTATGGAGTAGGAATGAACTGTAGTTAAATAGCAGGCATGTACATGCCACACGTAACATATTAATATCCCCTCCCTGTTTTCTCCCCATCGTGTCCCCTGGCCATACCTCCTTGGTCTTTTACTTGTTTGACCTCTGGCAGATATTAAAAAACTACTGGCAATCAAAGGTCAGTACAGTCGCTTACTACTGGTTGTGAACACTATTAATCAGTATTTAATTTCAGCTGCTGCAACACAGTGTGAAATACAAGCACTTTCTTCAAACACCCCCTGATTTTCTCTCCCAACCTCCCACATTTCATTAACATTATCCAACTGAACTTTATCTTGTGGTGTTCAAGTCACATACACAAAATATTTTCCAAATAAGAAAAAAAAAAAAAAAAGCCCCAAACCAACCAAAAATAAAAACAGACTGAGAAATGAATATAATAAGGACATGAAATGCCAGCCTTGGGGCACTGCAAAGGCATAGAGAGGGATTCAAATCAGCAATAAAAGATTCTGTTTATTCTTCAAAATGTAAACATTTTTCATAGTGACATTCAGCTGCTTATAAAAAACAGTACTACAATCCTAAGAGTTAGTCTAATGATACTCCTTGGTATTCTCTTACCCTGAATTTCTGAATCTCTAGTGGCTCATTTGTCTCCATGCCCCATGGTACCTTGCTCCACAGGATGATATGTCCTTCCAAGAAGGTTGTCATAAAGTTTATGTTATTGTTTTAAATGGCACCTACCAATTTTAGTACATTTCAATAGAGTTCTTTCTTAAAATAAATTCACAGCATTCTTTACATGTGCTTCAGAAATTAGCTTTAATTTTTAAGTTCAGTGTCAACAAAATCAATACCTAGTAGCTTTTGTAACCTGTCCATGCCTCTTTAGAGACAGAAAAGACTGCATTCAGGATAGAAATGGACATAATAAATTCCACATGTAAAAAAGAAATAGAGATAATTAGCATGTCAACAACCAAAATGAGACCATCTCAGCAAGGCTAGATCAGACCGAGTCACTCAGAAATCTCTCTGCAAGAGGAGATACTTGCAACACCTCTCCATCATTCATATGTCTTTGGCTTATTCTGGCCGTGCTTCTTAAACAGGTTTCTCAGCAAAGGACCTTTAAAAATGGGGTGGAGATTCCTGTAAGTGTCTTTCACCTTGATTCTCCCCTGATACAGCTTATTCTGAACTCCAAGGCAGCCCATATTGCTCCAGTGCCACCACGCACCAGCCAGCCAGCATGTTACAGCAGACCCCAGGGAGAGCTGAACTTTTCCTCTGCTTGTGAGCAACTGAGCAGGAAAGAAAACTTTCAGAAAAGCTCTGCTTAAAAATGTCCAAGCCCTGCCAAAAGGACCTGGCATGTTATCATTTTAGTAGTCTTGCTGTGCACAAGTACTCACTGGATTTCTGCAGTTAAAGAGTTCCAGCCTTGAAATTTCTTTTGAAAACAAGTGATACTAATTCCATCATCTGAGTATGAACTGGTGATATCCTCTTAACTCTTCCCCATGTAGTGAGTCATGATCCTCATAGTCCAACTCATGTCCAAAACTGAAATGAATCATGCTTATTATTTTTAGAGCTAGCCACGGGCACTGGCATATGTGAGTATCTTCAAAAATAATGTTCTGAGGATTAAAGCACCCTCCTAATCCGAACTGGAAAGAATGAACTGTTTTGTTAGCTGATCTGACCTTTGCTTGTATGAGAGTCAAACTTATGACTTCAGTGATAACTCATGCTTTATTGCCTTTTATTGCTGTTACTCCTATAAACCCTGAAAAGGGTGGTCCAGGTTTTATTTCCCTTTTATATCACCAGGGGAATTGTGTACTGAATTCCCAAACATTTATACTTTGCAAATTCACTTAAAGCAAAGATGCCACTCAGGGTCCAGGCTGAAAAAAGTATCAGAACCTATTTTGTTTGGTGGAACCCATAGTCATCATGATGGTCTCGGACATCTGCCCAGGCTGATGAGTGTCACTGAGAAAGTTAACAACTCTATTGCTTGGAGACTGAGCATATAATTTCATATGGATATCGTGGGTGACAGAAGACACAGGGCTCTGCCAGCCTGCATGCAGAGGAGCTTTTCTTTTTTAAAAGAGGACTTGCACGGTTGGCATGGTGTTGCATTTCCAGTACAGCAGACAGAAAGAGAGATCCCAAGATGATGATTGAATCATGGTGCTAGCGCAGAAATGCAGGCTAAGACGCAGTTTCTGTCTAGTTCATGTTGATGGGAGAGCCAACCTATTGAAGCAAGGACAGCAAATATGGGAAATGAAGACCCCAAGAGAGATGAAATTGCTTTCTGAAAATCATGCAAGTCCTCTGCAACACAACTGAAAGTCCAACCCAAATCTCCCAAGTCACAGTCTAACAGCAACTGCATAACCATCCTCTGCTTTCATAGTCTGCTGTCCTCCATTTATACTCTTAGAAAGGATGATGGTGGGAAAGCCACAGGCCACACAGGCTGAAGTGCATTGCAGAGAGCAAGAAGTAAGACGGATCCTGAAGCTCAGGCAGTCCTCGCTGCTGTTTATACGGGTTCTATTCAGGCTGTGCTGAAAGGCAATTTTGGGTTTTCATTGTTTGTGCAGTGCTCATGGATGTGGCACCTGGTACACGTCTTATCCAATTTGAAAGCAGATCTGTCTCACAGATCTTAGTCGCTGGAATGGATGACAGGGAAAAACTCAGGCTGAAGCCATGTGTTGCTGTGATTCTGTTAAAATGGCTAGATGAAAAAGAAGCATTACAGCTTGTATATCATCATCACTAAGAAGCATATTTGCAGCAGAAATATTTGACCCTGTGGGTACCCAGATGCTTCCCCTTTGGGTACTGATCTCTATCAGGACAGCTATTTAAGATTCTAGTGGGTTTTTGTTCAATCCCACAAGTAATTCTGTAGAGCTGTTAGAAAACAGGAATTATGAAGGGATGTTTTCAGGTGATCCAGGGACTATAGTCACCATTATTATCAGATACAAAAAACAGAGCTGTGGGTTGTCCCCATGCTGTGCTTTCTGAGGGAGCCCTAGGGACCCAGAGATATTTTTCACAATTGGCAGAGACCAGAATTATGTGAAATATTTTTAATACATGTCTTAGTGCCCCCAAACCCACACATTGTGAGTTATTTTTATAGAAAATGATGATTACACTTTTATAGGTTGTCCTCTGCTTTAGAGTAATTGTTACTGGTTGAATATATTTCAGCCAATTCAATAACTGGCCAGAACCGTGCTTTGCAAATATCTTTCACAGTCTCTGTTGCCTTATAAGTCTATAAATAAAGAATAGCATGTAACTTACCACTCAGCTGCATTTATTTAGGATGCAGTAAAAGCAGCAAAGGAAGGAGGAGGAAAAGTGAAATCTCTCTGAGAGGGCACAGGTTCCTTCTGCTCTGTGACATGCCAAATTCTCTCTGCTCAGCAAAGCAGAAGCTGACATTAGGCTCCTGGCAACACAGAGGGGTGAAGTACAAAGTGCCGGTGGCAACTGCACAGCAAATGAGTACAAGTCTATTTGATATAACGTGAAGCAAACACTAGTCTCCTGGAAGTGATCTGTGGTCAATCCAGTGGAACATCCTGTCTCAAAGTGTCCAAGATCAAGTGTTCCAGAGTAGCCACACAGATGGAGGCATATTTTAAACTTCACAGCAGGTCTGCTCTCAGTCTGTGATATTAGAGGTCGGCTCAAAGCCTGAAATCATGAGGTTTCATAATTTTCCAAAAGGTGTTTTAGCAATAATTATTAAAAGAGTTCTGTAGACCAACAACATCCAGTAACAATAAGTTCTGCATTTTGGTCAGCATTTTCTAAAATATATTTCCTTTGATCAGGTTTAAATTATATAAATGATGTATATATTTCGGTATTGTATTGAACAATTTCTTCTCCTGGAGTGCAGCAGATTTTTTTGGGGAGAGCTCCCGGTAAACCCATTGGCTAAGAAGTCAGGTTTTACAAAATTTGAAAACAAAGGAGGAAAACAGATAATAAAATCTACCAAGCATTATTATGAAATTTTTCAGTTGTTTCAGCAAAATATGGAGATAGGGAAAAAAGGATCCAGACTCCAGCTACTTCCCAGCAGTGATGGAAACCCAGAGGCACCAATGCTGTGTTAAAGCACATCAGTGCCATTGAAAAATGTGGAATACATTTCAAGTATTTAACCTCAGCCATCTGCATAGCCAAGTAAAACAAAAAGTGCACTACTGCCTGGCATATGTATTTGGCAATACTGGGATGTGTGTTCCTTCAAAACCAGACTCCTCACATGGGGGGTTTTGTTTATGTGTCTTTTTACTTCTTGATTGTAATTACTCTTGCATGACTTTATTACATACCTGCATATACCATTGTGTATGCCAGTTCCAATGACGGGATAAATTGGGGGTATCTGAGGGTATGGGTTCCTCATTTCTGTCAGCATCATGTGAAAATGGCTAATCTGGAGGTTGATTGTCCTTGTTTCAGGAGCATGCCATCTGTTGATAAGGACTTCGTTACTCCTCACATTAGATGGCACTCAAGAACACATAGTCTAGCTCCTGGGTATTGTAGGACCAATAAAGCTGTGGATGTGCGCTGCAAATGGCTTCCTCTGGCTGTTGTTTATAGGAGCTCTTAACAAAACCCTTACATGAAGCAGTAAGTGTCTCCACAGTAGTCCCACTGATTTCAATGGCACTACTCAAGTAGTAACTCAGTGTGAATAAGGGTTTCCATCTGGTCCTTGGAGATGTAGCTGCATCAGCTGAAGGATCTGTCAAGCATCCCCCAAGCAGTCTGTGCTTGTAGACATACAGGCTAGCACAAAATTAGGCCAGGGAGTATGCTGATAGAGAGACAGCCAGAATAAGCTGAGCAATAGATAAAGACCCCGTTACAACCCAAGAGTGGTTCCCCAGTGTAATTAGGAAATGCACTGTTATACAATTAAGAAAATTAATTAGATGTAAACGTTTAGGGACTGCAGGTTGAAGGCGTGTTGCAGCACAGTCTTGTCTAGCTCTGTGGTACTTTTAAGATCTACTGGTGGTATAATTGGGTTTACGGTGTCTCTGAATGAGCTGTATTCCCAGACTTCTCTATTGACCACTCCAGTGGCATGGAGCATAATTTACTACATACATCCCGATACTTCAACCTACCAAAACCAATATCAAAACATGCAGTTCACTTTTTGCTCAGTGCAGTGAACCTCTTTGGTCCAGCCAGGTTCATTCATCTTGTAGCTAAGTTCTGATTGAGATGTCTCCATCCATCCATGGAATGATCTAGAATTTAGGGATGGAAACATTTCCTCACTCAAGCCAATTATCACTATGCTGCCAGCTACTTTTAGATGAAATAAAGGACACCTGGCCAACAGTATTTTACTTACCTTTTTTCCAGGAATCCCAAACCAGAAGCATCCATTCAGAGTAAAACAAAGTTGAAACAAAAAAAATCATACTCCTGGTATCTGAGGAAATTTCATCTGTTCTATGTGTAGGAGTTCAGAAAAGCAATATCCTGACTTGATAAAATACCATGATTTTTTCAAGACATGCTAATATATACATTCCAAAAATGCACCTTGTCTTAAAAAAAATGTACATCTCTATTGACAATAGGACCTCACCATTACATAGCTCCATTACATCACAGAACGGTGATAGGACATTGGGTACTGAAGAGAGATATTCTTTAACCTAGAATAATATTGGCAGTCCTATGGACAGGGCTGGCTCAAGGATTCTTATGAGAACAGGCAAAATTAAGTCTGTCATTGCCAGGGTCACTGGGATCCCCTGGGATGCAGGAGTCATAGAACTTTGCCAATGAATCATCTGTGTTGATCTCCCACCCATGAGCAGCACTTCTTTTGGGATCAGACCTCAGGCTACACTGCTCCATGAAGGAGATCTACCCCTCAGAATGCTCTGTCTCACCCAGGCGTATTCCTGGCACGTAAATATTTGAATTTATTTTGTATAGTGGCATATGTTCCAGGTGAAGAATAGAGAGACACCTCCCCTCCACTATCACCCCTGGGCTAGGTGGTAAAGCCTCTCCTAGGGACAGGAGAGATTTATGACTTTAGATGACTTGCATCATCTAAAGAGAAGGGGGGCTTGAAGCAGAGCTTCTCACAGCCATCCTAGTTAAGTGCTTAAACCACGACACCACCATGTATAGGAGGAGAGTGAAAGTGGCAGGGAAACCACTCCTCCATAGATGTATTTCAGATGAAAGCAGTGCTATCACTGTGTTTCAAAAGGAACTGGATCCTTCTGAGATGCTTTAGGCATCCTCAGATATGCCTCTTGGACTGAATCTCTGAGAGGACTCTTTCCTAGAGAAACATCTAGTACTTGGAACCTGGTTAGCCTTGAGTCTGAGCTAGATGCCAAAACCTGAAAACTGTCAAAACTTAAATATTTCTGCACATTTAGAGAAACAGAGCTTCCAGGGACCCTAGCAGCTCCAGTACAAAATCTGCAGCACCTCTGAGTGGAGGTATCTCCACAGGCTTGCAGCAACTGAACACAGGCAAGTCTGAGCAGTGCAGCTTTGGAGTTGGGGTCTAAATGCACTTGGGGGGCAGTTTAAGTGAATGCCCCAAGGATACCCTGAAAGTCACTGGTGAAGAGAACTGAACCTCAAGCTCCTAATTCAGAAGGCTTCACTTAACCTTTCTACTAACTTGACAGAATACCTAGGAAATCCCTGGTGTAACCCAGATAATTTTTAAAGTCATGATTTTTTCTTGTTGCTCGTGCTACTGGTACCACCGTACAATGCAAAGCATGAACTGTGAAATTATTTTTATTTTCTCTCTCCATAAAGCTTGTTCATCATTTGTGCTCTAGTCAGCTTGGACACTAAAATTTGGTTAGATAACTTCTCATTTAAGCTTTCATGCACCAGACCAGCATGTCTGAAATTCAAACATTATCAGCATGTATAAAAGCACACACACACAAAAAAAATCCTAACCCAAAACTGAGACGAGTTCAAATTAAATTAACATGTAGAAGATGGCACTCTCTGCTGGAATCAACTTCGTTATTATTAAGTTCACAACTGCTACTTCAGATAGCTCCTTCTCTCAGGATTTTGACTAAAGGTGCTTTATAGATTAGAGATCAGATTGGCACTTTATCATTTTCTCATTTTTCCTTTAATTTCTTTTCTTGATTCTTTCTGAAACTGAAAATACATTCCTAGCTTTCTCTGTTCATGTTCACCATCTTCTAGGTGAGGCTTCCTCAGCAGAAAGTGCCACCTAAGGCAGAGAGGAGCGCCCTTCATGTGACACATCCTGCACCCCAGCACAGACCCCGGGGATGCCCCTGTCCTCCAGCACAGAGACCCTGTGGGATGCCCCGCCGCCTGCCGCAACACCAGCCACCATCCGTGATCAATCCTGTGTTTGATGAGCACCGCATTTTCCTGAGCTCCATCTACCTGCAAATTAATGAGCAAATACGGTAAGCTTTTAAAACACAGCAAAACACAATTTGCCATAAACTGTGTTGGTCACAAAGCCCCTCTAAACTCCCAAGAGATCATACCTGCTGCAGCATGTGCTCTGGGTAAATTTACACAGCAGTCTAAGAGTGTGATTACAGCTTGGGAAAACATAGTTTTACAAACACATACAAATTTAAGCTAGCTAGCTTAGTGATCGTGCCAGATATCTTACTGATGTAAATTACCAATAGATCTCATTAAATAAAAGGAAAGATTCTCTTTTCTAGTCGAGCCTACTTGAATGACACGAAAGACAAATGACATTAAAGGCCAGGTATCCAGAGACCTGTGCCCGAGAACTGGCCTAGGAATGCTGGCTATTTAGGCAGTTAAGATGTGCAGAGAAAATAAGATGCAGAAATGAAAACTCTGGAAATTCCAAATCCTGTGCTATCTGTAGCTAAGCTGTGGCAAAAGGATTCCATTCATTATTAAAGATGGCACTGATGATTTTAGAATTAAAGCAATATCACACTGCCCTGGTCTACTCTCTTTTTGCTTAAGAGCTTCAGCAGACAAAGCAGCAGCCTGACTTCTTTCAGAGGTGTGAAAGCTCTGATGAGAACTAGTAATAAATCAGGTTTTGAGCTTTTGTGCCTAAATACAGGCCCTCAATGGTGTGGAGATCAGTTGCTTATTTTCTCTTCATAGCCCATGATGCTACTGCCAGGGCAGCAACGTGGGAATTTCAGCAATGTCCCCATGGAGCAATGGGGTTGAGTACAGACACAGAGAAAACACACTGAAATATGTTTAATGTATTCATGTGTTTACGGTGCAAAGAAAACACATCTTTGGAAATATTTGTGGTGCTTTCTGCATGGATAGCCTAGCAGTTTTCTTGGGGAATCTGTGCCCCACATACCTGTGTTACGCGAGATGCTTCAAAGTGGTATGTGGCCTCAGCAGAGCACCTGGGTGATGTTCCCCTTGCCAGTGACTGTAGCTATTCCTGCTGCTCTGCTTCAGCAGCTGGTGGTGATGTACCAGGTATGGAGAACCGCTACAGACCCTGCTATCTGGTATAGCTGGCAGGGAGTGAACGACTGAGGCGGCTAACGGAAAGTCCCCTTCAAAACCAGCTTTGGTGGTTTTTTACATATAACAGAGGAACACCGAAATGTTTCGCCATATCAGCTGACAAGAAGCATAAAGCAGTGATTAAAATGTGACCATCTGTGCAGCTAGGAGAACAAGAGAGACCATCAAAAAGGGTGTGGGAATTTAGGGAAGCTTGAAATGCTTTAAGACACTGGGAGAAGTCCCTCACTGTTGTCTTCTGTATAAGAGCTAGATCAACCTACTCTGTGTAAACTAGCCTAGGCAAACCTAATTTGGTGAGGGATCATATCAAGGAGCAGACCAGCTAGCCTAAACTTAAAGAAAGCATCACCAGTTTGTTGTTGTTTTCTTTTAGTGTATAGGAGGTAGGTTAGAAGGAACGCATGAATCACCGCTTGAGCCAACAGTGTAGTTTCTATACATTTAGAGGTGAGTGAGTAGACAAAGCCAGCAATGTTTTTCCAAGCAAGTGAAGATTTGTTTTTCTAAGTCAGCCCTGTGTATTATGAAGGCTGTGCAACATGCCTTCTTCCCTGAGAGCACCAAGAGTCAAAGAACAAACCGTTTTCTCCAGTTCTGACATTGTTCAGCTCCTATATGGGTGAAAAGGTGATTCATTCAGCTTCTTCCTGCCTGTTATCCCAGTGTTTGTTCAGGTGCATCTTTAGTCCACCTCCCAGATCTGTTCCTACTGAATATTTTCTGCTTCATGCTCTTTCTTTTGCAACACAACCCTCCCCAAGAATCACACTGGCCAAGCCCTCCTGCCCACACAGGCAGGTGACGCTGTGAGGGGTGGGGGGCTGAGCTTCAGGTGAGAGCTGCATCAAAGATTTCAAACATGGAGGAAGGAGTTAATGAGTGGCCAACAGTAACAAGTGAAGTAATTTGCTCTATTAAAAAAGAGAGGATTTTATATTGTACGTGCCAGTTATACAGAGAGAGACAGACACCATGGCAACAAGCTTGTCAGGCAGTAGCAGGGCACCACGTTAAGATTAACTATCACTGGGGACATCATTAGTGGTGGAGAAACTTCAAAAGCTTTGGAATTTGGGTTCCTTTTGCACCCAGAATCTCCCTTGCTTTTATGGACTTTATTTGAATCTCCAGTCTATAAGCTTAGGCTGGGATAACAACAACAGTAGGCTGGGATTTGGGATGCATCCTGAATAACGTGGAAATGAAAAATGTGCTTAAAGTGTCTCAGGTCTTCCAGGACTGCCAGGTTGTCTGAACTGTATGGAAATGAAGAATGAAAACACACTATTGAGTCAGGTTCAGCAGGATTGTCTGAAGTAAAGAACGAAAAGGAGTTTAAAAAGGACTGCTCCTTCTGTGCTTACTCATAAGCCATGGATCTGATCATTAGCCTGCAGTGATGGAAAGGAGAGATCCCTCTGTAAATCTCCCATTCTGGGAGGATGAGCAGGTGACAGATAATTGCACATATGAGGTTGATTCTTTTTATCCTCCTAGCTCATAGACAGACTCTCAAATCTCCGTGATTGTCTTGCACCTCATGCAGACATTTACTCTGGTGCAAAGCTGCTGTCAGATGCTGATGTGGTAGGATTTATACCCATGGGAAGTTCCTCTACAGGCAACCACAAGACAATTAGTGCACAAGGAGTTTGGAACTCCGAACATGGTTTAATGTGAATAACATTTTACAGGAGCAGTGTACAGAGCTCAAGTTTTAAGTTCACAAGGCTGCAGTGCAAATGAGGACATTTCTGTGAAAGAAAGGAAAGATCTGATGAGCCACTGCAGAGTTTCCATGGGGGTCTCTTGCCCCACCTTATTTATAAAGTGCTAAGGATGCCATGCAGCACAGTTTTCACAGTGACAGGGAATGCATCACAAATTCATGAACCTTTGTGACTTGCTTGCATTATAATTCCCTGTGACTGAGCTACGCAAATCTAATGGGAGCTGCAGTACTTCTCAGCTCCAAAAATGAAGCACAGCCAACATGCAGTGTCTAAGAGTGCAGAGAATCCAGATGCCCAAGCCCTGCCTCAGCTCACCATGCCCCACCACTTCCATAGGAGCTGCTGCAGGCATTTTATTCAAATGGCATTTGAGCTCCATCAGGACTAACAGAGAGAACTGATGAGCACGGACATTTGTTCAGCTTGCAGCATAAGGAAGGAAAATAAGGTGGATGTTAATCACCTTTTTTGCAGATGTGTCAAGCAAAATAAGAGAATTGCATGCAACCCCATGAAAAGGCTTATTTTTGAGCACTTGTTCTCTGAGACCTGATAACTAAGTGCTGTGCTCAAAGAAGAAATGAAAGAGGAGGTGAACCCTCTGGATCTGCCTGCTTCCCAAAGATAAAGGAAGATGGAGTGCAGCACTCCGCCCATCCTGTACGGGAGGGTGAGAGCCATTGAGCTAACTATGAGAATTTTATTGTGGTGGGGGCATCTTGCTTGATGTAAAGGGAGAAGAACCGGGAATGTGCAATGGATTTCTGCATATAGCTGAGTTTTCCCAGTCCTGTGGAGAGAGGCCTCTCTGTGATCATAATTGGAATGAACTCATGAATAGTGCATGTGAGCAGAAAGCAAATCTGAAGCTGCAAGGAGTTAGCTCACCCTGCTGCATGGTTAGTAAGGAGACGTGTTGCATACTCAAGATATAGGGCAGGGAAGGACACATTTGTCTTACTGAACAGGCAGAGCATTCACTAGAAAGTTCTCAAGGTTTTGGACACCTCAGCTTGTTTCACGTAGCTCTGTCTTCCAGGCAGGTGGAGATACATAGATGTCTATTGGTGGTCAGCAGGCAAATATCTACCATGAGAAGAAACTGGTGGCCACCTCAGACAGCTGCAGGCATGTCATGATCAGTGATACGTGCACAGGGACAGCAGGGGAAAGCCTATGCTACCCCCGCTGGCTGTTTTTGTCCTGCAATCTGAATTAAGTATTTATTTCTCTTTTACTGGGAGAGCACCTCTAAATAAGAGCAGCGAAAAGCACCTATTAAAAAGGCAGAGCCACACACCGAAACAGGTCATATATCCCTTTTAGTCAGACAGCTGTAGCCAGCACCAAGAAGAAATGCTGGGAGATGTCTAGCAGAGGCTTGGGGGTTGTCACAAGACATTCTACGTTTGGAGATGGAAACCAAACAGCAACTTTCTTCCTCCTTGAAAAAAGAGCTTAGGAACAAGCAGGCATGGAGAAAAGCCCCTCTCAAACAGCACTAAGACAGAAGGGGACAGAGCCTGGGCCTCACATCTGCCTCGGGGACACAGATCTCTGCCTGCACTCCTTCTGCTCCCAGAGGGAAGTGTCAAAGACATGTCATCTCATCAGATCATTACTGCGAGTTACAGAAATATTTTCCAGTTGCTAAAAAAGGCTGCTAGATTATCTTGCCTGTATGGCTATGCTATTACTCTTTATACTGTGAAATTAAATGCAGGAAGATTTTTTTAAAGGACAAAGGTTTTTCAAGATCTTAGGGAAGCACAGCGCTGTCAGCCAGTGACTATTAGCTTCAGTTTCTTTAAATCACAATCCCCATTAGCACATCCCTCGCACGCTCAAGCTCCTAGACCCCCTACACCCATATTGTATGTTCCTCCCCTCACGCTTGCCTTCATGAGCTTCTGAGCTCCAGTCACTCACCTCCTAAAACTCCAAACCCCATCTTTGGGCACTGAAATATGCATATGGACAAGCATTCAGAGAACATCTCCATGGAAATAACTGCAACAACTTGCCTATGGCCTTCCATCCTCCCTCCTCTTCCTGGGAGACAGAACCAAGACTTGTGGAGGAGTGCCATGCATTTGTCATGTCATGATGAACTGATTCCCTGTTCATCCTTGGGGCTGTGTCCATGCCCGATTCCCCTGTGCTCTCAGCAGCTCAGCATCTGCCTCTGAGCTCCTCACCCCCAGGTTCTGCAGATGCATGGCACAGCCAAAGTGGACAATTGCCTGTGAAAGGAGGTAGCCAGAGCAGCAACACAAATTTTGCCCACGCTCTGAGCATGGGTCTTGCTCTGTGAAACACGTGCTGGACGTTGCAGGCAATGGAGATCCCTTCCAGGATTTTGAACACTGTTGAACTCTGATGAACAGTCAGAAGTCAAACCAAAGCCACCTGGGCCCATCTGTGGTAAGTCAAAAATCATGACATTTCAGCATGACACAGATAAATACTCTTTGGGCAGGAAAAGTAAAGGAAGTTGGAGCTGGGTTTGTTTCTTTTATTTGTTTATCTTTTTTTGTTCAAGAGTGCATTTATTTTATAACTGACAGGAGACCACTTCATTTTTAGTGGGCTTAAAATAACTTGCCAGTAATAAACCCAAGCTTCTCTCTCTGCTTTTCATAACAAGAAGCCAGACGAGTGGTTCCATGTTCAGAAGAGCCTCAGAGGTCTCTGTCGAATTCATTGACCGTGATTCAAACCACTGTGCAGCACAGCCACTGAGGGAGAAACAGAACAAGGAGTCAGGACATCTGGAAGGTCCACAGGATGCCACTAGAGCACTCTACCACAGCTCTGGGAGAACAAGCTGGGAAAGGCTGGAGCTGCATTTTAATGTTATAGATGTGGGATCTGTCTGCTCTGGAACTTCAGGGAAATTTATTGCCAGGAGCAGCCTCAGACATTGCAAGTGGGGTCTCCTCTGAGGGAAGACCAGTTCCCCAGGGAAAGCTGCATGACCTTTGAAAAATACTTGGGTCAGACTATTTACATTTCAGCTAGATTTAACTAACTGTGACTGAGGGTCACGGGGCTTCCTAGCCATCCTCCTCCCTTCGAGCCAGTCTGTAGCTGAGAGGACTAATTGGATGGACCTCTTGGGGCCCCCTCCAGCTGTTTCCTGAGATATATTTGTATTCTGCAAAGGGAAGACTCAAGCTGATTGCTTTTATTACAGCTTCAACAGGATAAATTTGCATTAAAAACAAAGTGAGCAAAGAAGACCTGGCATCTTAAAAGGTCTCTTCTAATTCTGGCAGGTTGATCAGTACATTCCCTGCCAGACAAGAACAGTTCCCTGCTGTGTGTTTTCTAATGAATTGACCACTGCCCTCTAAAAGTAGATAGTGAAACACTTCTCAAGCAGCCTTAGGGCTTTTAAATGTATCTTTACTTTTTTGCTCATATAAAGTCAATGTTCATTCTACTAATTCAGACAGGTCTTCTGAGCTGAAGAACCTTTTCACAGAAACAAACTTTCTCTTTGAATCACTATTGAGTTTACCACTTATAATAGTGATTTTGAATAAATGGGGTTTAGGGGAATCCATTACTGTAGCTTAACCTGGTGGTATTTCAATCTGACCAGTCTCACCTCAGCCAGAGAGAGCTGGATGACTCCACGCTTGTCTTTGTCCAGGAGATGGAACACTTCTGAAAAGTAGAAGAGGGGGGAAAAGATTGAATATAAAGCACAGAGTTTGGCAAGTAGAGAATCACTGCCTGACAAAATGTAGAGGTCTGGCTTTTTGCCATGATCTACTGGAAATCTAGACTGGTTCTGTAAGATAATATTACAGCTGTTCTTCTTCCCTCTTACAAGTAATTTCTAAGCCGCTTCATGGTGCGGAATAGTCAGATCTACAGCAGCAAACTGAGAGCTGGCAGCGGGACAGCAGCAAACTGAGAGTTGGCAGTGGGACAACTATAAAATCTGATGCAGTAGCATCTGGTATGATCTGGGGACAAACCAGTAAATCAGGTTTGAGTAAGGACTGTAAATGATAAATGGTACCATTTACAGGAGCTGGGACAACCTGGGGGCCAGAGCGCTGGCCATAAAGTGCAGATGACTGTAAAGCAGCAGAGCGCAGAAGGTTATGAAAACATGTCCCCCACCCTCCATGGTCATTCAGACAGAAAGGCTTTTGTTATTTCTCTGCTGTTTCCTCCAACAGACGGTTTTGCTGGCACCCTCATATTTCCATGCAATTTGCTACATTCACAGTTAAAAGACACCAAATGCTTAAGGAAACCCCCAGGTTTTCAGGAATTCCCCTTGGCTGATGCCCAGAGGCACTTACTGAACAGGGTCTCCAAGTGGATCATACAGGCCACAAAGCCGTCAAAATCAATGGTCAGCTTGCTGCAGGCATAGCGGATGACAATGCTGTGTTGCACCTGATCGTTGAGCGTGAAACCTGAAGGAATGGGAAGCACACAAATCACTGACACAGCAGGTTAATATGCTGTCTTTGATGTGACTTTTCCATGGACTGCTGCACCTGCAGGCAGACCTGGGTGAAGGACAGGACAATTCCTCCCAGAAGGTCTGCTGGATTCCATCACCCACCTCTGCTGTGGGTCCCTTCCAAAGCCCATTGTGCTGGGTGAAAAGAGGCATAAAGTTCTGCCACAGCATTTTGTCAGACTGCATATTTCACATTGTTTCACAGCATAACCAGTCCTATGTTCCCCAGATAAACCCCTAATTAGTGAGTCTTGGCGCTGCAGCTGAATAGCAGTGATTGCAGTAGAGCCAATTGCACGCGTAACACATTGGGCTCTATTCAGGCCCATATTAGTGCTATTTCTGTCTCTGGATCATTCACATAAGCTCCACTGAGCACAAGACAGATCAAAAAAACAGTGCTCCTCTAGATGCCCCTGAGCTGGCAAGCACTGCTTCAGAAGTTGAATAGCACACATCAGAGAGGATATCGTTGGGGCATGCCTTTATCAGGCTTGCACGTTCTCTAGTGTAGAGAAAGGTGGTGGGAGGAAAGGAAGGAAAAAGAGGGTTTGGACATAGCTCTGAAAAAGGACAATTAGATTAGGAAATAATGAGGCCAGAAATAGAGTAAGTAATAATCAGATGGATAAGCAATGGTCACAGCATGGACAAAAATATCAGTGGTTCATAATGCAGTACAGAGGATGGGTTTTGATGCATATAACAGCAAAAGGACGTGGCGGTGTGTGACTGTCAGGAGGGGAGAATGGCACTGGCAATGCTGTGATCTAGGAGACAGGAGGGAAGCAAAGCCATTAAAAGGCTCCACTGTTCTTCTGATGTTTGGTGATCCAATGGTGTCCCCAAGCAGTGTACTCACCTGCCTCTCTGAGGGCATTTCGCATCTCATGGGAGTCGATGGTACCGGAGTAGTCACTGTCCACTTTCTTATAGATTGCCTGCAGCAGAGGGGAGCGAGGGAATGCAGAGATGGCTTTTCAGTTGTGCCCACGCAGCAATGCAATGGTGTGAGCACAGGCAGGCTTTGGCTTTCGTAGCTGGGTAACAGCAGGAGCGAAGGCATGGTAACACAAGGCTCAGCGGGGGCTCGCAGCCAGAATGAAATAACCAGGGCTTCCCTGGGGTTTAACCTCGATTTGCTAGTCCACTCTGCAGCCCATGCCCTGCCATCCTCCCTGCTTGTGTAGCTAGATTAATGCCAGGACAATCATGCCTACCTCTGCTCTGTCCACAACATCACTCTGCTGTGTTGGCACAACCTTGGGCTTCTGATGGCTGGGAAAGGGGCTGCCCCTACCAGTCCAAGTTCCCACTTTTTGAAACGTTAATGAGCAAGGGAAATGTTTCAAGTAGCTACTGGCAAGAAAGGCAGACTGGGAAACATGTTCCCATGGGCTGGCAGGCTGCCTGCCTTCATGTTACATGGTGGCAGACAGGCCACTGAGGAAAATATCCTGTCATTTGGCACACAGTGCAACAGGCAAAGTCCATTTTGCTTAGTATTTCAGACATGGTGGCAGATGCTTCCTACTGCCAGCGGGTTTATTATCCAGAATTAGATGCCACCCAGAGCTCAGACTGGAACTGGCTCTCAGGGCTTGCTCTGCTGACACCTGCCCTAGGACAGAGCCGGTGCTTCATGAACCCAACACTTCTTCATGAACCTCCAGGACAGATTCTTGTGCTGGCCAGCATCAAGTATGGTAGAAGTAGGCTTGCCTGAAAGGGATGTTGACAAACAAAGCACGTCCAATTTAGACTGCTTGATTCTGGATGAACTTCTTGGGATATTAAAGCCTCTGCCAGAAAATAATTCAGAACTGCCACAAGATTTAAAAAATACAAAGCTAGTTTTTTTGTAGGTCCTAAAAATATGTGTTTCTTGTCTTTGCTGGTGCTCAGCTGGCAATGTAACACATTGCAATAGCAGAGAGATGTTCATATGAGCTTTAATACAGCAGGCAGCAGAGAGAGCTATCTTTGCCAACAATGAAAGAAGGTTAATCTGACTTTCCATAAGGTATTGCAAATTATGGAGACTGATGGAGCCAGGGTGAAAGAGGATCTGCTTGTGCCCCTTTAAATCAGAGGTGTTTCTGAGCCCTGGAACAAACTCCAGCCATGAGAAGGAAGGCTTCCAAGTACATTTGCCTGTGGGGGCTTAACCCAGTTCTGGATCTGTACTTAAGAGCTGAGCGGGAAGGGGAGACAGTCAGGAATACTATGTTACCAAATACTTTTGAATCTTCATCCAAAGTGTCTTGAATTCTACAAGTCCCAAGGTGCCAGTCCCATTGGTCTGGGCCACGTTAAGGCATGGTTCAAAAATTAAGATTCCTCTATCTTTAGCAAAACTGGAAAGCAACCAGTTCTGATAAAAACAAATCACCCACCACAGTGTCATCTTAATGCCATATTAGTTCTCGTTTGTAATGCATCCCTATCTCAACAGACATGCCCACAGCTTTATATTTGCTTAGCTAAAGGCATGCCAAGAATTTCTAGGCTATCTGCACTCTCAGGGAATGATGTACGGGATTGCTAAATATATAAGCACGATTAGATCCGCTCGCATTCTTTACAGTTAACTGTAGCTTAGAGTCCTTAGGGAAAAAAAGGACTGGGCTTGCAGCAGACTGGTGTTAGAAACCAGGGGCAGGAACTGCAAGTGAACAGTCAATAGCAGGCTGCACAGTCTTTCTCCACGTCCTTCAGGGCCTTGAACTCCTTTCCTATGGAAAATTATGCAGAAACAGGGAGTTGGCCCCCATGATGCTGTACTGATTGTGTTACCTTGTTGGGTTTGGAAGACTGTGGAGTGTAGGGCAAAGGCATCACTTCTAACAGCGAGTGATCCACAAGATCCACAGCTAACCCCTGCTGACCTCAACGTGACCATATCACGTGTAATCCTGGCAGCATGTCCCTTGACCCTCCCAGTGCACTGCCTACTTTCCCAGCACATCAAAGGAGTACTGGGCAGATGTGCCGACCTCTCCTTTTCCCTTGGCTACACAAAGCTTATTAGCTCGCATGTGTCCTACAAGACATGCAGCAGGGAGGGAGGCACAGCAGGTGCTTGTTGCCTTCTCCCCTGAACAGGCTCTCCAGCGTGCCTCTGCTGCTTTGAGCTCTGTGCTCTGTATGCAGTACCTGCCTTAGAGACAGGAGTTGAGGTTGTGCTTAAACCTGCCTCCTGCCAAGTGTGCTGTGTATGCATCTGAAACTGCACAGGTGCATCCAGGCAGAAGGTCCCTGCTTCTTCTCCTTACTATTTTTAGGTAAAAGTTTAAGCAATGAGAGACGCAGAGCAAGTGAGAGAAGCAGCCAAAATTTGAAAGGTTTGGGTTTCTGCCACCCTGAGCTGATAGATCTGCTTGGCTGAATTTTATACCTCCAGCCATGTGCCTGAACAATGGAAGTGTAAACTTAGCCCATCTTGTCAGGAAGTTTTACAAAGCAGATCCAGAAACTTTAAAGGTGATGAAATGATGTTCAAAGGATACATCTAAAAGGCTGATCATCTCCCTGCAAGTGTTAATGTTGAATCCATTGCTTTTAATATCCTTTCCTGTACAAAAAGAAAGAAAAATCCACATCAGAAACACTTTTAGGCAAATATTTTTCTGCAGACAGCCTTGGAGATGTCAGCCACCTTAAAATCTTGTTAGTAAAGTAAGTGCTTTACCATTTCTTCCACTATTTCCCTTCAGCTGATAAACATGGCTTTTTTGGCCCAGAGGCAGGGCATGCTATTCATTTTGGGAGTGGGTGTCTATTTGTCCACAGAAATTTTGCAGCAGCATAATAATACCTTCCCATGGTGGTCCTTCCAAGAAGGTACAGAGAATATAGTGTCGCTGCAGGACATCAGCTGGCAGCACCTGGGAACACCAGGTGATATTTTTTTTCCCCCATACTAGAGGTTCAACAAGCCAGGAGAATGTCAGCTGTGGGCAAGCATAAACTCAGTTTTTCATCACCCTTAGCTGATAGAGCCGGTGTTTGTTAGCACAGATCCCATCTGTGTGCTGATGGACCCAAGCGCAGATGTTCACTCTGACCAAAGAGCTTCAGCGCGTGCCTCTCAGCTCCATTCAATGGGAACTACACAACATGACTTACTCTTTGACAAAACCCGGTTTAGGATAGTTTGAAGTTCAGTTGCAGTCACTTCACAGTCCTGGCCAGAAAACAAAGCATACTTTAGGTGTTAACACAAAAATTATTTGAAACAAGCTATATTAATTTGCTGTCAGATATCCAGAGACTGTTTTCTTTCTGTATGTAAGGCATGGAAACCTTTCTTTTTTTTTTTTCTAACACTTTACATTTACCATCAGACATCACATGGAGGAGATCCTCAGAAACCACTAATATTTGTTAGCCTTTCAAATAGAAAATAAGTAATTTGTTAGGTGCCATGGTGACATGACACAGTAAATGTTAACTTTTTAACAGATCTGACTGAACTGGGTGACTGCCTTCTTTCTCAACTAAGGAGGTTCAGGAGAGCATTTGAGATTTTCCAGGCTTATGGAAACTACAACTGAACAATACTAAAATTGCCCTCTCAAAACTCAAAAAGGTCTTTCTAACTGACAAGATGTTTTCCCTCTTCAATGCCAGTGGCCACCTGTTCATTAAGAGAAAATCTGACATGACAGCCACAGGCTAGCACAGCAGGGCTTTGTAGATGCTGTTTGTCAAATGCAATAAATAGAGAGAAAGTTCAGCCAACAGTTTTCTGATTCCTGGGGCTTCTAAACAAAAAGGAAGGAATTGACCAACTAGACAATTGCCAGAATTATACGCTAACTCCACAGGTAATTTATTTCACCGTGGGATAATAATTTTCACAGGCCTGGCTTCCATCACCCTTATTTTCAAAGTTATTCCATGCTCTGCATTACCTAGGGAACAAATCATATTTTGCACCAATAAGAGGAACAATGTAGTAAAACTGTTCTATTGTAAAATAAATGGAACTGAAGCTGTGAGTTAATAAAAGGGGAGAACTGCTTGGTTTTTTGAAGACCAGACAGTAAAAGGAATCGGCAAGTCAAATATTTGCATAATCATAACAGAAAGGTCCCAGTCTTTTTCTTTGACTTTAATCCACTTACCTCTCCAGAGAGCTTTTGAAACAGAATCTTGAACTCATCATCTATATCTTTGTTATCAACGTGAGGCTAGAGGAAAGAAACGACCAACAGTGTGGTTTGCAAGGTGGTTCTAGAAAGCGAGCCGTGGACATCGTAAAGCAACTTTACAGGGGACTATTTACAGCAGCAGAAAATGAGCACTTGCTCTGCAGCAATGGCAGAATGGAGGCACTACTTAAATCACAACCAGACAAGGGCTGGCTTCATTCAGGAGTAAATACTTTCTAAGACTGATGAAAAAGTTTTCTTCTGCTACCAAGGTAGTTTTATAAAATAAGCGCAGTGAAAATGTTGCTGCACCTGGCCATAGCAATTCAGTGGTTCCTTGGAAGTCTGCTTTTGCAATTTCTTTTGGGCTTCAGGAAACTGTTTGTTTCTGTGGAAAGGATCTTTCTGTGCCCTCCCTGCCTTCTCCTACCTGTGCTAGATTGAAGGACAATTTAATGTGTTCCAGCCCAGTGTACAACGGTGCAGTTTCTATGCCACATGGGCCCAGGTACATAAAAATGGACAAGAAACTAAGACATGGAGATATGTAAAGAATTCCCACAACTGAAAATTATTTCTGCTGAGCACAAACACATACTATGATCCCAGCTCAGGGGAGAAATAAAAATCTTGTCGTTGTATTACACCCACGTTATGAAAGAAAAGCCTGCTAGGAAAAAATAACCAGCTATCTGCCCAGTTAAGACATTTACCTCATACAATTTTGCAGACACCACATCACCCATCATCCTAAGGAATAAAAGGAAAAAAAAAACCAAACCAATGAGAAATTATGAGTCTACTATTTGCCTTTAAATAATTAGCAAAACAAGCTGTTTTAATATAAGGTGTTAGTGAATGCACAGAGCAAGCCCCCAGGTTTCCTGCTTCCTGAGCTCCCGATCCCACCTGTCTGCCCCACCTCTTTGAAGATGTTTTCCTTGGGAAATCCAGCCTTGTTGTTCTTGTCTTGTATCCAGGCTCCTGTTTCTTCATTCAGTGGCTGCTACTGATACAACCCTTTTTAAAACCGTCTCCTCATTGTCATACTCCCAAATCCTGCACTTTTTAATTGTGGGAACTTCTACTTCGCAGACCTGAGGGACCTAGTTACCACTTCAGTGTTTGGTGGAGGCCATCTGAAGGCCTGTGACTCTGCCATGGATGTGTGTGGTAGACTACAGAATAAAACATGTCCTAGAAATGGGCCTGGTTTGCTGGTTAAGGGCAAAGGTAGAGCACAGGATGTGGGTGCAACACCTGACCTTTTCCTTCATGTGCCTCACCAGCAGAAGAAGAGGCTTTACAGAGAAGATACGCACTGCGTTTTAGCCTGTTTCTCAGAAAAAACTCGAAGGCAGAACTCTCCATTCTTGTAAGGCTCAAAAGTGGATGGCACAATGAGGTATGCTCCTCGGGGCAACTTCATGCGTCTGGAGACTTCACGCAGGTTGACATAAGGACCAGACTGGGCTGCTGGTTGGTTCCTTGCGAAGAAAGCACGGTTCATATGAATATCTATGTCATTTTCCAGCTGTGGGAAATGTGTTTTTGTTAGAAACCATTTGACAATTCACTGGTAAGCCAGCCACTCTATTTCAATTTCAGTGCTTTAAAGCCAACTCAAGTTTTTCTTAGCATAAAATAATACATCCGCAAGTGATGGCATAATAGATAACCACCAGGTTTCTGTCATGGGAAACAGTCAGGCAGATAATTAGAAGAGACAAAGATCTTTCTCTATAAAGATTATCTTTTCACATGCCTTTTAGCAATCTGTGATATAAAATGAAAAGATCACAATGTGTGTTCATATCTGGTCAAACTAGTACCTGTTGTACTTAAGTTGCCCACGCATTGAGCCCGCCCTCTTTGCTTTCACAGGCAGCTTGTGGACAAATTTAAAATTAAGAGTATTTTTGAGCAATTTATGGTATGGGATAAGTCTCCTAATTGCATAGCAATTGTAGTATCTGATTTCCTTAAACAGACAGAAAAGAATAGCAAACAGAACAAAGTAGTGGTCACAAGGGTGAGATTTAGGGGCCATATCAGATGATTTACTAACTTCTATTAGTAAGACTAAGGATATTCCTTTGGATTATGTGGAAAACAGTATTTAACTTTTCCTAAGTACCAATATACTCTAAGGCAAGTGAAACATGGCATAGCTCATAAAACAAAACACTGATGTAAGAAGAAACAGTAGCGTAAGAATAACATCTCTGCTATAAACCTCCTATTCATAACTTTTTGTCCACTGGGATGTCTTTCAAAAAATGTGATTCAATGATCCACAAAAAGTGCTGTGTGGTTGACACAGGGTGGGGAACATTGCATACGGATAAGGTTTCTGGCTGTCTAAGATCATAATAAAACATGTTACCAAACATTGCATAATCATTCAGTTTTTCTGTTGTAAACTGCAGAAAAATAAAGGTTTTTTTCCTTTTTTGTACTGAAGATAAGATTGGATTTGTTATATATTCAACAGCCCCATTCTTCCTCCTCACCCAAACTTAAGCTAAGTGGGACTGCAAAGATTAAGGCAGCAGATCCGTATCTTTTTCTATGTATAAAGTTCATTTTCCCTTTGCATCTGCAAGGCTGTTAAAAGAACACAGTTAATTGCTACATGACCACACATTCATTTACTGAGAAAGAACCAAAGGATTGAAAAGCCTAGGAAAAATTGGCGGCACAGGCTGCTGGACCTCAGTAATGAGTATAGACTATTCCTACTGCCAGACACCCCTGGGGTTTCTTTCTTCAGGAATGAAAAGTCTCTTTACCTCAGTATTGACATCTGGGGGGATTACAGAAGGCTGAGTAGGGTTTGCTCATTACCAGGAGCCCTAGCTCAGAACTATAAAACAAATGGATCCACAGAGTCTGGCATTCCTTCTAAACAATATTAGCTATATTTTCTCGATTTTAGAGTGTAGAGACCCTGTTCTGCCTTCATCTGTACTAAACAGACAAATTCTGGCCTCTGTTATACAAACTAAGTGGAAGCCAAGTTTCAACAAGTATAAATGAAGTCAAGACTGGGACTCAGGTGTCTGTAATAAAGCTTTTTGCCCCAGTCCCTTGGAAACGGTTATTCAGAACCTGAGATATTGGTCCAGTGATCTAATAACAAAGCTCTCCAGAAGAGCTGTCATTAGTAGGGAAGAAGTCTTCCTGGTAGCTAAATTCTCCAGTGCAACAGAAGGTGCTCATATGGAAGCTGGAAGTCTTCAGCAGAGACTACATACCTCCTGAGGTATCTGAAAGAAAGAGAAAGAGTTGGTATTAAAGGGTTGCTACATACCCACATCTATCATTAGGGGAAAAGAAAAATCAGATAAAGCCTCCTTCAGACATATAATTTTTTTTTTTACAATCGTGTATTGTAGTATCAGTTATACATGAAGTTTTAGCTTGTGCTAGAGCTGTTCCAAAGGAGAAACAGGATATTCACCCAGAGGAATCTATACAACATTCAATTGCTTTTCTCCTGATACGGTGCTGTGAATGATACTATTGGCTGGAAGTATTTGGGTAAGCCTTTAAGTGCTCAGTCAGGACAGTCAACAAATTAGCCCCACCTGGCTAACCAAAACCAAACTGAGAATTTATTACAGCAGACCTAAAATCTACTGGTCTACCGTTACTGGAATATGCTGAATATATGAAGCTAATGTCACTAGCAGTCAGCCTGTGGATGATGAGATTGCTGTATGGCATTTATAACAGGTAACAAATTTCAAGATTTAGCCCTTCCTAAATTAACTAAACTGCTATGTCAGTCCGTACCACCAAATATAAGGTTGCTTTTCCAAAAGCAATTAGTAGTCTTAAGAGCACAGATTCCAATGACAGCCAAAAAGAGTGTCCTCCATAGTCCCAAAAGAGCTTTTGAAAATATCACCCATACAGCAATTCTGGGGGCGTGAAATGGCCCCTTGAGACCTCAGGTCTTGTTCCTTATAACCAGCACACAAGCTGGCCAGGAGCTTGGTGATGGACACATTTAACAGTTTTGGCAGTAGGCTGTTTGAGCTGCACAACTGCCAAAAGCTCTGCACGGCAGGTAGACTTGAGCATACATCTTTTCACCTTCTCCTCCACAGACATCTATCTACTTTAGGTCACCGCCCATGCTGTCCTAACGGGACCTCCTCAGCCACGGCACCAGCTGCAGTGATGTAAATCTACAACAGTGCATGACCCAAATATCTGGGGTCGTAACTGGATGTCTACCTGAGATTACTTAGCAGCCATGTCTTTCAAAAGAAAGTCTTCATCTTGTTAAGAGTCACCAAGTCTACCCTACTGTGGAAGAGATCAAAGAGTATGCAGATGGGATGAAATAGATGTAAAGCACAAAAGCTCTGCTAACTTCTCCAGGGTTGTACTCAGTGATATGAGCAAACATTCTTAATGTGCAAATTCAGGATGCCAATAGGCCAGGGTGCTTGGCACCACACAGATGGCAACTCAGAAATGTGCTTGGTGAGAACCATTTGTGAATGCAGACACTTAGGCACTAGGGAAAACCTTTCCTAGTTTTGAACCATCCTGCACAACTTATATTAGCAAAAGTCAGCCATTCCCATCTGCTCCCACCTGTGCTGGATAATGATCTTCATCCAGTGGAATCTATACAACATTTAATTGTTTTTCTCCAGATATGATATTGGGAATGATAATACTGGTTGGAAAATTTTATATTTGCTTCTCTCCCCTTACATCACAGGAATTAGAGGTGACACTGTAGATTTTTCCCCTACATTATATTTTTAGAGACAGAAGCAACGCTGGCAGAATCAGAAAAAAGAAACCCAAAATTACTGAACCAGAACAATAGCATGGTAGACAATGACTCAAAACAATTTTCAAATGCAAGGGAAAAATAATTTAAAAAAGAAAGTGACTACTGAGCACTAATGATAGGCTGTAATCAGAAACACGTATCTGGAATTGCCAGGCACCCTGAGCCTGCCCCCATTCAGATTTTGTAAGAGAAGGCTCTCAATGAGACTGTTGCTAAATTATTGCCTCTAGTTTTACACCACTGTCCTGTTAAAGTGGGACAAAACCTGAGCCTAAATTGATCTGAATCTTTCCATATTATGTGGGTCAGAAAGAAATGAGAGAAGGATTTCAATCATCTTGCAAAATCCAGTTCTTACTGAAGTGTAGTGCTGAATGGTTAAGATGTAGCACATTGCTAATTTTTTCCAGCAAACCAGAAGACGGAATAAAGCCCTTAATTGGGAGCAAACTTTACCTGATAGAGTGAGTAACCAATACTAAGCAGAGCTTCTCCCATTTTCTTCTGTCTCCTGCGGTTCTTCTGTATCAAGCCCACCAGTATAGTACAGCATGGCTCATTTAAACTCCCTTCATGGTCATCGTCTGGTTCGTCCAACCGGATTTTAAACTGGGGATTGGTCCAGTACGTTGCTAAGAATTCCCAAGGTGAGACAAAAAGGAGGAGATTTTGTTGTCATTGTAGCTAGGATGGCTGTCACTCAAATTACAGAGAATATGTCTTTGGAAGGGCTTTTGCCTGGCATTTTTCCAGTCCTTTCCATTACGTTATATGGTTTTGTTTTTGCAGCTATGCTGAATATCAGTTGGAGCCATGGCAAATCAAAGCACCACAGTATTTCCTGGGGAGTAATGACCAACAGGGAGGAGCTGATACATTAATTCCAGCCAGTCATTTATCTCCAGGAAACATCCTTGGCTAAGGCTGTTATTGTTGCAACAGGACCAAACACCAGACAGCTTCTCCAGAGGTCTAACCTGAAAATGAATGGGAAACAACACTGCCACTGAACTGTGACACTTTCTTGGCCTACCCAACCCTTTGGAGGATTACTCCAGTCAGTAGCAAAAGCCATGTAAGCAGGAAAAGCAGACAGAGGGAAAAAAAAGAATACAGCCATGAATTAACTGCTTAGTGGGTTGGTAATCCCCAACGAGGAAATAAGTGCGAATTAGATCTTTGCTTAGACTGCCAAGCTTTTGCTTATGGTCTAAACCCTGCAGAAAGAGCTGCACCTCCAAGGCCTTCCTACCGAAGACACCCCATCCCCCCCCTCCCCAGTTCACAAACATTTATTTTTTGATTGTTTTGTTTGGTATTTCACCAAATGTCCACTTGGCTGGGTCTCTACCTTGGTAGTTCTGGCAGCCCCCAGCAGTCGAACCCCGTCTCCACTGTCCATTAAACAGGGTCAGGTCCCATTTGTTGACCTCATTGCTTGTCAGCGTGTCGGGAGTCAAGTTGCAGATCTCAAGGCGGGTGAACTGCCTTTGAAAATCCGAAAATGCCATCCTGATGCACAAAAAGACCAGGGTTAGTCCATCAGCCTGCAACAGTGGAGGCAAATGCAAATAGATGTCTCTCCCAACAGGGCAACAAACGTCAGTACTACAGAGCTGCCTAAAGCTGCATTAAATTGAACTCTGAAACTTGGAACTGGCTTTTGGGAAACAAAATTTCCCACTCCCTGAATAAGCCGTATCTCCTGGAGACAGTTGTTCTTAACGGCTGCTACACATTATGGGCCCAGACATACCATTTTCTGTCATCCCCAGCTGTGGGCTTCATAAGTAAATTCACTAAAACTGGTGGAACAAAATGTGCAAGGAGATGCCATTTAAGAGGAGGAAGAGTTGGCCCTTCTGGAAGCGTCACTGCAGAAAAACAGTCTTAGCTTGGTGTTTTGCTTTAATTCTATTGTTGATGTTTGTTTTTACCATTCCTAGTAGGTTTGCATGAGTGACAGACCTTGATCACTTCATGCTGCAAGCAGAGGTCTGGTCTCAGTTCTCGGTGCCTTATGGCCCATATAGCTGATTGCACTGGAAGACAGTGGCCGTTTATCTTTCCAGTCTAGGACAGAGTGACATGGGTTCAGTACTGATTCATATACTCATTTAACTCGGATGGGCTTTCCATCAGGTCTGGGTAAACAGACTCTTCCCAAGCTGGTAATCTAAACTTTTTCATTAGTGTGTAACGTTTAGGCAAAAAAACAAACCTCAAAATGTAGAGCAGCTGAGGCTCATTCTTGCCACCTCATTAATTTTATTACCATCTGGTCTCTATATTTTGGATAAGCACTGAGTTATGCAAACTGTAGTAAAAGGTAATATTTGAATAGAAAGGGAGACAAACAAGTGGCTAACAACACATGCATGTCATTATTAACCCCCCTGGGGCTGGCAGCTTCTCTCCATCCAACTGAAAGCACTGCTTAAAGAGCATTATATGCACATACAATGTCCAAAAGATTAAGCTGAACTAACAACTCTCACCAAAACTCTCCATCATCCACTTGCTTATCCAAAGCCCATTTTTGTTTGGGATCAACATAATTCCATTCAGGAGCACTGCAGACAAAGCACAAAAGCAAGCTGTTCAGTTGTATTTTATTCTACAAGATCAGAGAGTTGGGCTTTCTCTTCAGTTACGGCTGATAAAGGAGTATGTATTTCTCCAACAACTAGACCTTCCGCCCCTCCCAACGGCAGCACACACTGCAGCCTGGCTATACAGGGCTGGAATCAGACTGCAACTGTATTTGCAACAAATAAGCCTTAAATTGAATCATCACCGCCAGGTGTCAGAATGTACAAATATTGCAGACTGGCTGGATTAGATAACACACAGCCTGAAAGTCAGGCTGAGCTTCTCCATTGCAAGATCTATTTGGATGCCTGATAGTGTCCCAAGGGAAATGCTACACCCTCCGTGGCTGGGGTCACAAAAGAACAAGAAAGTAAAAAGGTAGAATTAGAAAATATAGTGCAGAAAACAGCATTGCTCCTTTCCCCCTTCTGATGTTAATGTGCAGCAAGCTGGATTCTGCTCTGATCTGCTCCCACGTGACAATGCAGTTCTGCACCTGCCTCAGCAGGGTTGTCCTATGGTAAAATAGGTGTAACAGAATCAGGATATGGCACGTGGGCGTGCCTGAGGCACCTTATCTTGGGGCTGAGCAAAGCAGCTCTGATAAAGGTAAGAATAATTGTAATGTTTATCTCTATTTTCTATCCCTAAGCATAATACAACATCAGCACCAGGACTGCAGTCAGTCAGGGCAGGAAACTGAAATCTCAGTGTTGCATGACAAAATATATTGTGGTCCAAATATAAGTAAAATTTATGCCATTCTAAATATAAAAAATAGAAGAGGTGTTGTCACTGCCATTCTCCTGAGATCCCAAAAAGCTGAAGCCCAGTTTCTGAGACATTTGCAAACTTCTGGGTCCTTAGCTTAGTCAACATCCCTATTTTTTTCAAGATTCTCCAGTAGAACCCAAATATTGGTCTGATTTAGAGCTGAGCACAACCTTAGAGTTAAAGCAGAGGCACAATGGTTTGTCCCTGCTATAATTCCCAGGAATGAGATTGGTTTGCATATTCTACTAAGAACCTGGCACCATCAGAAGGATCAGTCTGAGAAAAGTTGTGCAAAATGACGTGGATATGGCTTACATTGGGCTACTCATAATTAAAATGTGGGCTATTTTCTTTTATGAGAAAGCTCTGCCTGAGGCAGGGAAGAATGTCCGCTGGGCAGAGCAGATCAATATCTAACCTTGCTAATAAATTAATAGTGTTTTATTCCAACTGATTTAGTATCTCTCCTAAATGTGCTTTGTGATTGGATTAACTGCATAGTCTCAATTTAATTTTTAAAAGATACCAGAGTATACTGAAGAAAGAGAAGCAGGGGCACATAAAAACCTACTTATCACTCCAAGCTCCAGTCCATTCCACTTCACCCCAGGGATTTCTAAGCCTCACTAGTTTCTCTGGCTGTCCTCGGTAATATACCTAAAAGATCCACAACAAACAGAGCCTGAGCACTTCCATTATTCCAATCATCACAGGGCAATTGCTTTTCAGACAGGATAAAACATGATTTGTACTTGAGTGATGCAGTCCATTACAATTTGCAATAGTTAAAAGACACCTAGAAGCCTTCCACTCTTATTTTACATTATGCTGTGCCACCAAGTGAGCCATTAGCTGTAGCACTCACCACTTCATATAATGGCAGCATCTGCAGGTAAAAACATCACCTCCAAAACAGCAGAATACCTACATCCTCGAAAGCAGGAGACATCACACAACACAGTGAGGTTGGAAAGAGGTTATTTGGCATGGACACCTCTGTAATGGTTCCAGTTTCAGAGGAGCAGAAGTATCTATGGCTCACTATGAAGGTGAGACTAATGGCAGAGTTCATGAAAGAGGCTCTTATTCCCTTCCCAGTAGCGCTGACTGGCAAAGTACACACTCCCACCTCATGCAGTACAAACACGTGGGGAAACAGCTGCCTCCTCCCCTGTTTCTCCTTTCTATATCCTCCATTTCAGAAACAGCTTGGCCCACCTCTACATTTTCTATTCCAGTCTGTTTGTACAATACAAGTTGCAGACTGCACAGTATACTCTGTATAACTACCAGTACAGAGCTTTCAACCTGGCTAAGTACCACGGGTACTTTCTTTTTTCTGTAAGAGGGTGCATAAGTTAACATTTTTATTTGATCAGTCACAGAAAGACATCAGGAAGTTGCAGGCACTGCAGCCCCAAGCTGGTTTGTATGATGGCCCTGAAAAGGCTGGCTTACCTCCTCTGCTCCAGTGACAGAGTAAGCGTGTCCCTTTACCAGCTTCAGACTTGTAATTGCTTCTATTTCAGCTGCAGTAGTTATCTGGGGCAATAAGAGTATACACATTTAGGACTATATGTTGTGTATGAACTCAGCTTTCATGAGAAAATTAATAAGAGGAAAGATACCTGAAGTGGTATGCAAAAAAATACCAATACCCTTGATGGAAAGTACATTCGAGGTGAGATCCACAGCAAAAGTTCACCTCTAGAGTTTTATGCCCCTAAATATGCAGTCCTAGCACAGCAGAAATTCAAGAATGAACAAAGAAATCTAAACCTAAATCCAATTCCCAGCTCAGGTAACAGACCCAGCCACCTGCAAAGACATGTTCATGTGAACTAAGCTCTAGCCTACCCTGGTTGAGATCCGGCATACCAAAATTCGAACTCTGGTAATCCTATATGCCATGAACCATGATTTCAAACAGGATAATGAAACAGGATGTGAAAGGCAGGAAGTTTCCAAAACATGTACAGACTTCATCTGTAACTTGAGAGAGTTTGTATTACAGGCATCAATAATCTTTAGGACTGAAAACCAAAGCCAGAATCAGACTACAGGCTACAACAAAGTGTCTCACAGAGTTTGCCTCTGGCAGTTGTGTGTCTGGAGCTGAAATTACACAGAATATGAATGAGAAAAGATACTCAGACAATGAAAACAGAGTTTGGGTAGACCAGTCCCCAGTTCATGGCTTTAAGTATTATCACAGGTTGTCTTGTAAAAAGGGAGTCATGACACGAGTTAGTTATTTAGAACCTCATCCTAAGTTTTTCTAATTAGTCGATAAAAGTCTCCCATTAATTGCAGTTTGCTTTTACTTCAGACCTCCCTACCTATGTCTAACATTGGTCTGAGCTTTTGTTACAGTATGGGCTGGAGCCCTGAGAGGAGGAGTGAGGAAAGTAAAGTGACAGCGGTCTCTTACATCGATGGAACAGCCAAGCAGCGAGCCAGCTCTCAGAGCCTTCTGGATGATTTGGTAAAGGTTTGAAGGAGCCCTCCACAGCTCATAGGACTCAGAGATGCCTCCAGTAAAATCCTCAAAGCCCTCCATAGTGGACCCTCCTGTGAGAGCTTCATAAGAGCCATTCAACCTGTGGGACAGATGACAAGAGCTATGTAAGGGGCCATCTCCATCTGTAAGCATTGGCACTGCAGAAAGGTTTATAATGTAGTATCTCTCGGTCTGTGTGACCATCAGTGTGACCTGGGGTACTAGAAGTGAAGCCCCTTGAAACAGCGGTTGGCAATACCCTTCACGGACCTAAAGGAAATGGTAAATAATGGGTGGAACAGAGGCTGCATTTGAGTGACATGCATTGTGTCTACCACCACAACCGCCGGGGCAGTCAGCTTCTGCACACCCAGGAGCACCGCCTCCTGCTTAGCCACCGTACTTGGCATAGGCCTTCTCCAGCAGCGCGCTCCAGAACTCGTTGCCTTCCTCCGAGTGCACGAAGAGCAGCTTCCCATTCTTGGTGGGCAGCCTGTCGTCCACTACAACATCCACCCACTCCCCGTACTGCCAGAACTGATAAAAAGAAGAAAGGAAAAGTTCATGAGGGCTGCTGTGCACCTAATAGCTCCACACTACCATCTCCCTACTCCTTCACCTGTCATCAGTTCTCCTCAATAAGTCACTGTAAGGTTTCATTCTCATGATGGACTCCTCTTCCTTGTAACAGAGGCAAACTCCTCCCAGCCCTGTGAAGTGCTGAGCAGGCTTATTAACGCTGTATTAAATTTTGCTGATAGGTAATATTAACAGCAACTTGTTGCACCTAACATCTAGAACGCTGTGCTCCATGCAGAGCTTACATAGCAGAGAGTTCATACAGGGTAGTCCAAAGGATCTTTTCTTGTCTGTGCTTTTAATGCCCAATTCACTAGGGAAAAACAAACAATGCCCTTGAAAAATGTTGCAAGGAGAGGTCACCCAAAAGGCAAGCACTCAACAAGTGCTAATCCCTACTGAAAATACTGGGAAATGTGTGAAATATTGCTAATGCTAAGTTTTTGCATGAACACTAGAAATATTTACTACAGAATTTGATGCAGTCCGGAAAGAAAAGAAGGTAATTCACACAATAAACCCTCTGCTGAGATGAGCTGTTGGAAGGGACAGGTATGTGCTCTATAACGTCTGTCCTCACCAGAACACCTCCTTTAGCTTTGGAGTGCATCCACACTGCCCGCTCCAGAGCCTAACCCCTAGTGAAAGCAGATTAGCTCAGTCCCAACACACTGGGTGTGCAGGCAGGGAAATCCAGGCAAAGCCACAGGGAGGGGAGGGGAGGAGGAGGAACCACATCAGCCTGAATTCACTCTCGACAGTCAGCAGCGACAGAGCTTGGCTTGACTTACGTGGTGTGATGGTAAGACAGCAGAATCTAGCCAGTGAGCAGATGTCATTTAACGCTATTTAACTCTGTTCTTTTCTTTCACTCTTCCCCACCAATTTCACTTACACACTGTAATTTTTGAATATTTAGCCTGTGCCAAACACTAAAAAGCTGCTTTCAGCTAAATACTAGTGCTTCCCTCTCTCTATTCTCAATATCCTGATTATATAGGTACCTGGAAATGAAAGATCCCAGCATAATCCTTCTGGAAACTCTGAGCCTTGGGAACAACACGGTACAGAACATCTGGATTCAAAGTGAGAGATGCAATGGCAGCTAGGAGCCAGCAATCACCTAAAAACACATACATTACAAGGCAGAAGAGTTCATTAATAAATAGGGGTTTGCCAAGCTGATCCTTACACCATTATGTCATGCTCCCATCTAGACTAAAATGCCAGCATTAAGTGCTCTGCAAGGTCCTGCTGGACTCAGTATTGGTTCAGCAATCTATTCCTGGTTTGTTGTGTTATCTCTTTTGCTTGTTTTCCATTCGCGCAGACCACATAGCTATCTTGGGGCCTCTGAGGCTGATCATGGTGGCAATTTCAGTGGTTTAGTTTGGGCTCTGATATTTTGATTTTCTAATGAAGCTGTGAAAGCAGGCTGCTTTATCGACACTTGTTAATGCCCTCAGAAGACCAAGAACACAACCAGAGAGCAAAGGTATTTGCAGTGTGGGTTGCAAAGCCTGGCTGGGCAGCACAGTTAATGACCTGCAGCACTTTAACTAGACACAAGCCACCACACCTGGAAGAGGCAAAGGCTTTTAAGGTGTCCAGAAGGGGGAAAAAGCTCTGGGTTGATAGAAGTGTGGTGGGACTTGATTCCTGTCTTTTGGAGAAGATGTGACAGACAGCAGGAACATTTGAGTGGCTACTCCTTCTTAGCCCTTTCTTTGAAGGTCTGACTCTGAACCAGCATTTAGGGCTATTGTTACAGACTTGCCCATGAGTTTAATAGAAGATGAAGTCTCCCAGGAACTCTGCAAGGAGGTGAGTCCTTTCTCCAGCACACTCCTTATCCCGGGAAGGATGGGCATGCCCAGCCCTTCCTGGAGGCTGTGTGTCTCCCAGCTGGAGCTGTTTGCTGGGTTGATTACATGATTGTTGTGGGTTGGAGCTTGGGTAAATAGAAGCCTCTATCACACCAAAGGTGGTGCCCCTGAGAAGCTCAGTGACTCATGGGTTTCTTACAGTATTTGCATACTGCAAACAGTAGAAAGAACTTTTGTGATTCTCTGTCATTTCTGAGGTGTGCAGTGAGTCTAGGAAAACAAAACTGCTCTGAAGCTACTAACATTTTTCTGGTTCCCTGTGGATTATATGTGCCAAGATGTAGTTTCTTTGTGCAGGTGCATATTCTGCAGAAGGAATTGGCATAACAGCTCTTACTTCAGTGGAAATAAGCTAACAGAGAAACCGATGAAAGATTTTAAACTGTAGCTTGATTTAATGTTGCTGTTCAACATCTTTGTCAGTAACGTGGATGGTAGGATTGAGCACACCCTGAGCAGTTTTGCCAATGACACCAAGCTGTGCGGTAGACAGGCTCAGGGAAGGGATGCCACCCAGAGGGACAGTGACAGGCTTGAGAGGTGGGCCAAAGCGAGCCCTGTGGAGTTCAACAAGGCCAAGTGCAAGGTCCTGCACATGGGTTGGGGCAACAACCCCCAGTACTGATGATACAGGCTGGGTGGGGAATGGATTGAGAGCAGCCCTGAGGAGGACATGGGGGTGCTGGTGGATGAAAAGCTCAACATGGCCCAGCAGTGTGTGCTTGCATCCCAGAAAGCCAACTGTACCCTGGGCTGCATCAAAAGCAGCGAGGCCAGCAGGGCTCTGCTCCGCTCTCCTGAGAACCCCCTGCAGTGCTCTGCTCAGCTCTGGGGCCCCCAGCATAAGGACATAGAGCTGTTGGAGTGAGTCCAGGGGATGCCACAAAGATGCTCAGAGGGCTGGAGCACCTCTCCTGTGAAGACAGGCTGAGGGAGTTGGGGTTGTTCAGCCTGGAGAAGAGAAGGCTCAGGGAGACCTCATAGCGGCCTTCCAGTGCCTAAAGGGGGCCTGCAAGGAAGCTGGAGAGGGACTTGTGAGCAGGGCCTGTAGTGACAGGACAAAGGGCAAAGGTTTTAAACTAAAAAAGAGTAGCTTTAAATTAGCAGGAAGAAATTCTTCACTGTGAGGGTGGTGGGGCACCGGAACAGGCTGCCCAGAGCAGCCGTGGGTGCCCCATCCCTGGGGGTGATCAAGGCCAGGCTGGACGGGGCTCGGAGCAACCTGGTCTGGTGTCCCTGCCCATGGCGGGGGGCTGGAGCTAGGTGAGCTTTAAGGTCCCTTCCAACCCAAACCATTCTACGATTCTGTGTCTTACAGCAGCAATTAACTGTTTAGATTGACTTGGGCTTTATGATTTAAGTGTAAAGGCAAGATGTGGGGGGCAGCCTGGTGCTGTGTACTCGCTGCGGCCTGCACCCCCGTGGGCTGGGGCAGAACCAGCTGTTCCCAGTTAGCTCAACGGTGACTGGAGAAACACCTGTGAAATCACCAGTACAATGGCCGGTAACTGCCTGAGCTGTCTGATTGGGTTATGGGTGCAAAAGTGTGATCTGCCCAGTATGCCAGCCCAGGTGTTTCCCATGAGGAGAAAAAAACTAGCATTAGTATGTGAGGTGCTGCTTGTTCCTTCTCTCAGGGCTGTTCTGAGTTATCTTAGCTGCCACATTCAGGAAGAACGTTCAAGCCAGAAGGGGGTAGAAAATGGCTGGATTACCTGCTTCTCACTGTCCACCTGCGTTTCGTCTGAGAAGACGTTAAAACAAAATTGTCCTGCTTGTTCTGTGCAAGTGAAGTTTGAAGAGGAATGTGAGGCGGGTTAACTGCTACTTTTCTGCAAAGCTGTTTGAACCAAGAGCTCTTGCTTGAAAGGTAAGGTTTCCTTTGCAGATTAAAAGCTAAATTAAAATAAAGGGGTTGTGGCATGTTTAAACTGGAAATAGGAAAAAGTGCTGCTGTGCATATAGAAAAAGAGAGTCCAAAAGCCTGGGCCTTTAGAACAACTATGATGAAAAACCTTCTCAAGCTCATCTTCAGACAAATTATTTTACAAATTATTTTGTATTCTGTGGGAGAGGATGCAACTCACTGGCCTGGAAGGTTCCTCTCAGCCTTGGGTACCTGTGTATAAGCAAACTTAGGAGAACACGAGGTGGGGGGGGAAGAGGCTTTGAGAACCTCCTCTCCTGAGAAAATGAGACTGGGAAGGCTCGGATCTGCTTTGTATCTATTTCTTTGAGACTTTCCCTAGTACACGTGTATGCCTTATGCTGTTATAGTTTTGCTTTTGCTTGGAGAGGTAGAAATAATGGTGATGAGTGTGGGGAATGGCTCTTCAGAGGAGGAAGATGAAAAGCCTTATAAAGTTAGACCTGAAGCCCTCATTTTCTCGACTACCCCAGGTTTTCTTCTTGCCCTGGCTGTTCCTGGCACAATGCAAAGCACCGAAGACTATTTCTGGGAAAGTGTCGGGGGGGGGGGGGGGAGCCTGCTGGTGTCCCTGTTGTGTCCCTCCAGCCCCAGTGAGGCCAAAGAAGGTCTCCAGCAGTGATGAGTTGATGCTCTCCTAAGGTGCGACATCTGGAAGTGTTATCCCTTCCTGGTCTAGGCCAGGCTTTTACAGCTAGTGAAGGGGAAACTACTCTGGGCTTTGCTGAGGGTGGCATATGTTTGATGCACAATTAGGCAGAGGAATTGGTGAAATGAGAGGAATTTCCTTAAACATCTTATTTACTTCCCTGACTCTGAACTGAACAGTTTCAGAACCTCAACCCTGTAAGATGCCAAATGCAGTGTAAAATCCTTTATGGCTCTCTTATGGTACAAATTAACTTCTTAGCATCAGGAAGAGCAAGTGACATTGGCACTTCTGCCTCCCACAAAAACCATGCAATCTAACCTCCCAGGGAAGCATTAGGGGCAAGTCTGTTCAAAGCACATGTGGAAAGAATTGTATTGAAAGAATTGCAGTGGTGAACTTGGCCTTAAAAATAGCTATGCCTGCCTTCAGCAATGCAAAGTCTTTTCTCTAAACCTTACTTGGAGGCCTAATATCTTTGGCTAAGCTTGTGGCTAGGCAAGTATCAACCGTGCCCTCCAAAAGGAACCAGCTGGGAGTTGGCTGCTGTGCAATAACTTGATAAAAATGAAGGTTTGCACGAGGCGTCTAGATGCAGATGGTTTGGGGCCATCTTTATATACAAGTGATGCATGACATTCAGGTTCCTATGATATTGGCTTTAAGATGAATTAGAGGCTGCAGGAATCTGTCTGCACAAAGGAGCTTCCAAGATGGAGCCTAAACAGCACAGGTTGCCTGTTACCTTCCTGCACAACCCCACAATGGGATCCTGGCCTGGGTTTCTCAGCCCTACTGGATAATAGATTGCTAGTTCTAAAAAAGTACAATTTGGTAGTAGATGTTCCTTTTTTTAAAGTTCAACATGATTTTGCCCGCAGCAAATTTCAGAGTTTAGTTTGTGGTTGTGCCTACAGGATAGTGCAACGGCACAAGCTCCCTAGAAAGGCAGCTTAGGTATGACCACTCAAACTAGTCCTGGTTCAGCTGCAGGTCATCTTGAAAACTGTGAGGAAACTATTTGATTTCTTTCCTAAAAAGTGAATTTTGGAGAGAAAGGAAATGAGGCCAATTGGCCAACGAATTAAATATTTAATCAGAATGTATTTCCAACACAGTTGTAGTCAGAAAAATGAGCAGAAATGCTTTTTGGTATTGTCACTGTATGCTTTTGAAGTTGTAGTCTTTTAGCTTATAAAAATAAATTTTTAAAAAAAGTCTTCTCAACGTTACCCTTGCAAGGCTAAATCACCTACAGGCACATACACTGCTTTCCACTCGGTCTCATATTTCATGAACAAAAGTTTCAGATGAGTGCCAATTACAGTGTTTACTGCTGCTTCTGAATGTGCTAAAAAGAAGCCAGCTTGATTCCTGGATCTGAAGTAATTTCTAATGTTAGTAAAGTGCAATTCTTGGTGTGTGGGGTTTTTTTTTTTATTATTTTAAATAAGCAATTTTGACCTTGAGTTTGTGATAGAAAGGGTAAACATGAAGCCTAGCTATGCCTAGTTCTCTGTGTGTGTGTGTATATCTATATATATATATATGATATGTGATCTTGGAGAATTACACTGACTGTTAGTGAATCACTTGCTGCTCACAGATGTACTGAGATGGCTCATGTTCTCAATGCTACACAGGAGCCTCCTGGTTTACAGAGATAATCGAATTGCTGCAGAGAATACAGAATCCTTGGTGACCTGGGAGCCTGAGCAACTCCTCTATATTGATGATGTTTACCCAAGCACACTGCACTCACAGAGGCCATAAAATAAATGAGAAATTTGATTAGTTTCAGTTGCTACAGAGCCGTGCTTAGTTTCTGTTTAGCTGCTATCAAAGTGTCTAGACGCAGCGCATCTAAATTCTTCATTGACCTAGTGATGGTGAGTTTAAGCCAAAAGTCCAAGTGTCTGGTTCCAAGATGTAACTGGACAGTATGGAGGCATTTCTGTCCTGACTGTACTCTGGTTTGTTGCTATTTCAGTAATGCCTGGTGTTCAGAAGGGATCCAAAAACAATGCTGTGTCTCTTGCTTCCCGGTTTGACAAGCAGATTTGACTCTCAGCTTTGGTCTCTGCTGGAAGCCCTTCTTCAGAGCTCATAGTACCTGGGGCATCCTACCAGACATCAAGGAAGCACTGGCCCACTAGCTTTATAATTTCCAGCAGTACATGCTGTTCCTGCCTTGAGATTTCTAAAGAAGGCTTCCTGAATTTTTTTGTGGAAATGAATTAAGCTCTGCAGCTGTGTACAGAAAGGCAAAGGAGGACCCAGTAAAGGAACAGGCTTTCTTCTCTTTGGGGTCTCAGAGTTGTCAGTGAATGTATTTTTTGAGATCTGGGGGGGGATACCTGCTAGAACAAGCATCTCCCATACCTCTGTGCCCATGGGACTGAACATCAGAAGGGCCATATATTAATGTCCATAGTAAAATAAGTGAACAGACCCAGTACTGTTAAGCACTCTTCTACCTACAGGAGCTCCAAAGGCTCCCTAAACAGGTATCAGATGTGTCTTCAAGCTGTTGGGCTTTGGTTTGTTCTCCAATCTACCCAGTCCTCTCAAATCTGCTCGTAAGACAAGATGCGCACAAAGCATGCATGGGGTGGGCTCTTCAGCTGGCATGAACTGGTGCATCTGCCTTGACTTCAGGGCACTTCTCCAGCTGACAGCCCAGGCAGAAGGAGCTCCAGTGCCCTGCATAACCTTTGAGCCTTCAGAATAGAAGGTGCCCCATGAATGCAAACAGTGTGCATCTGGAAAGCTAATATTAAACTGAGAGGGTCTGAGTATGCTTTATATTACTTAAATTAAATTTATGCCACTTGCTTCTTAAGAAATTCTGCAAACTATCTGAATAAGTTAACCCCAGAATTGATGCAAGAAAACTTCATAAGTCACCTTTAATAACTAAGACTATGTGACTGCATTTCAAGTTGTTACTAGGCTATCAAAAAGATATGGTTCAAAGAACATTTAAAATATTTCAAGTCTTTCAAGTTCCCATCAAACTTCCCAAGCTGATATTCATCTAGCTTATGCTGTTGTCAAAGAAATAAGTTTAATGGAGTGAGACTAACTCTGGGTTTTCTTGCTGCTTTTGTTCACATAAACCCAGACTTGCAGTGTTATTTTTAAAAGAAAAGAAACATGCCAGAGATCATTAAAAATAGGCTCTATTTCCCTAAAAGACTTGTTAACAGGTCACATACGTGGCTTGTGTAAGTATGTAATCAGAGTCTGTTTCAACAGAAGCACTTTACATGAGGGCTTTAGTAACAAGGACTTTGATATTCAAGGTACTAGATCGAATACCAAAAAAGCATAGTATGCGTCAGAGATGTAAAGCAAATACCTGAACACTAGAAAGGAAATCCTGTGCCTGAAGTTTATTTTTGTGAAGGGTCAGTGTGTATAGAAGTGATTGTAAGCAGCCTTGCAGAAACAAATTGGATTGTCTTTGATAATATTATCTTTTGAGAAGGAGAGAGAAAAAGAAGCTCCTAACAAAAGCAGAATCGGATTTTTGGGCTTTTCTTCTAGGTTTAGGGGTGGCTTTCAGGACTAGCACTTGGGGTACTGGCTTGGGAAAACCCAGGGCCACACACCATCCCCAGATTCACAAGAGGGCTTTGGGTCCGGTTCTGTTGTTACCACTATTTGATGGATTTTTGGCACAGCTCTGTAATGAAAGCCCATTTAGCACAAAGGACTGGAGCTCCACAGAGACATTCAGGAGGTGACAGAAATAAGAAGGGACTCGGGATATTTGCATTCTGTTTCTAGGCTTAAAACAAATAATACATTGACCTCTTCTAGTTTAAGAGCAGGTTAATATTCTTCAGTCCTTTAGCTTGTAAACTGTCAAGGAAAATAAGGTTTTACTTCAGACATATGATCTTTACTTTTTTGTGTGTGCTATTATAGAAACTTCCCAAATTGAAGGTGACAAGAAATGTCACTTTTATTACTTATCTGAACCATTTCCCTAAAATACAGTAAGCGATTTCCCCATACTCTGTTCCAGCATCCACCAAATAAATATCCTGGAGCAAGTATATGATTGGGCATCTTATTTTTAGCATTTGGAGCACAGGCCCACACACCAGGGAATTTTTTAGCAATTGCTTTAATGGTGCTGTGTTTACAGGACCAGTATTGGTATTATTTATTGCCAATGACTTGCAGAAATTGTTTGAATCTCATTTGCACAATGGATGGGCTAGAAGACCAGTAAGGTCAGGAGTACTGCAGTAAGCAGTGCAGGAGGGAGAAAGGCTGATTTCTCTGTGTCTAATCTATCAAATTCTCATTACAAGAGTTTCAGCCTTCTCGCCTCTATATGTAGTCAGGAGAGGTTGCTGCTGCTGTCTTCTGGCGCTGGATCTTATCAGCAAGGCAGGCAGAGAAGGCAGCTAGCTGCTGCTGCAGCTATTCAGAGAGGGAATAAAAAGCTCCCTTACAGCTGCCTTCTGGCTGCTTGTATAGGAGCTGTGTTTAGACAATGGCAAACACTGGAGAAAAATGGGTAAGAAAGTTTTTGTATGATGGATCTCCAGGAGAGGGTGAGTGCTGGCTGAGAGACATCTCATGAGCGTCAGGCCCTAATTCGGGGAGCTGAGCAGCACTGCCTTTTTTGGCTGTGTTTGCACAGTGTGGCTGGTGCCTGGTTGCTCCTGTCCCTGCTCGCAGCTCTACACCAAACGCTGTACAAGCAGAAGATGTATTCAGCATAAAGGGCTTGGAACAATTTGCTTCTTGTGGGTGGTATTACAAAGTTTGCATGCTCCAGTCATTTTTTTTTTTTTACTATGTGGTCCTCTTTTCTAACTCATGCCTGCAAGCAGATGGTCCATCCTGCTTGGCTTGAAATGGCACATCATCGCCCCAGCCCCTGTATGAAACCAGTTCCTTGGTTGTTGTATATTTGGTTTGTGTGTTTTTTCCAAGGCTGGAACTTGCTCTGCCTCCCAAATAAAAATCCCCAATGACTAGGCTACAGGGTGACACTTCTCTGATGTCCCTTGTCCCCTGAGTCTTTGGAGCTGCTCCTGCTGGGATGGGCATGAAGCCCACTCTCTTGCTTCAGGGCAAGTGCTCTCATAATTAGATTGATGTCTGTGTCCAGCTCTGTCTCAAGAGGTGAAAAGCAAGCCAGTCTTCTGCACCGCAAAGGGATAATCAGCTTCCTACCTCCAGGAGACCGTTTGGTGTCTCCCACATTTGACACAGCTCTTACAAACCCAAATATATATATGTATACCCTGTCTCAGGCAGCAATGCTGGTGTGTGAGTCCCCTTCTTGGGTATCTGCCTCTCTCCGTACTACGTCTGGGAGATAGCCAATAAAATGGTATGTGTATGAGGCATTTTTAAATGAAGCTTCATTTGGATTTTTTTTTCTTCTTCCAAAACAAAATTCAGAAGTGCTGTACATACCCAGCTCTCCTTGGCAGACATCTGTTCGAGTAGCTCCTCCAATTATAAACTGAGGGTTGGCACATAACTCCTGAAAAGACACATTTTTGAAGTATGCATCACCCTTTCTGGTCTGAAAAGTTCCCATTACTTGTTCCCTGTTTCTATCTTCCAAAAATATTAAACACTTTCAACTTTTCTTAAAAAGTGTATCCTCTGTCTGATTAACATGGTGTCAGAACAATGTTGCCTTATTAAATGGAATACTTTTTTTTTGAGGCAAATCCTGAAGCCCTTTGCTACTTGAGGCTGTCAGTGAAATTGGTGAGAATTTCTGCTACTGTGGTGACAGAGGTGAAAATTCAACCTCTGCATTTACATCTTATTTCATCTTGCTGTGGTTTTGGCTCAAGCAGTGCAAATGAGTTTGTGACCATCGCTGCTGACTCTGGCACTGGAGCTGTGCTGAGCTTCCGCTGCCATTGGCATGCAGGGTGCTCTCCCACCCCGACCCTGCTTTCTGGGAGGCCAGCCATGCAAATGCTTTTAGAGACATCTCCCCTTTTTTCCTCGACCTCTGGGGCCAGCCAAGTCGATTATGGCAATGACTGTCCCTCCTATCTTGGCTCTGAGCCCTCCAACAAGACATGCCCTATATCAGAAGCTAGTATTGTCCCTCGAGACAAAAAAAAAAAAAAAAAAAAAAAGTCTTCCCTTTTTCCCAGGCATTTTCCATGAGCTTCTGGATGGCAGCAAGGGGCGGTTCATAGGAAGCCTAACTTGGCAAGCAGGGTTGAGGAAGGCTTAGACAGCCACCATCTCTCCCAGGGAGCAGTTGACAGCTCTGAGCATCCTGTGGAGACAGGGACAGCCCAGGACTTGGGGGGTGTGTGTGTGATGAAGAGTCAGTTTGTGAATCTCCTCTCACAATAAGTGTGATCTCAGCTACGTCCTTTTTGCTTCTGTGGTTATCTAGCTTGTCAGCTGCCTTGCAGCAGTCTCGGTGGATCAGAGTCAGGAGTAGGTTACCACACGGGAAAGGGTTTGTGTTGGTTTTTCCCCCCTCCTTCCGAAATGGTGCACCTGGTGGCAGTCAGTGGCATATGACTTATTACTCACCTGGATGCCTGTCCTTTCTGAGCCACTGCCAAGTGCCACATACAGCTTTTGCACAACTACGTTTCTGTCTTCTTTCCATAAACCCACTGTTGAAATTGGAAGATAGGTCTTTGATGGCAGTGTCTGATGCTCGCTGTCTGCAAACCAGCAGTCACACCTTGGGCAACAGCGGGGGGATGTGACCTTAGCAGTGGATGTTTATTTTGCAGGGGGCGTTTCTCCAGCAGATCTCCAGAATGCCCACTGGGTCCTGCTGCCTGTTTCAGATGCAGGCAGCTAAGTGTCCCACCGTCCTGCAGTCGCAGGCAGAGTTTGCAGATGGAAACCTATTGGCCAGTTGAAAAAGTCTAAAAAATGAGCAGGGCTGTGACAGGAGTCATCCATGATGAATAAAAGTAGGTCAGATCCTGGTCCCTCCATCAGAGAGCAAAGCAGAAGGTGTTAGTCACCTTGCAGCAGGGGCTGGGCTCTACCCCACACATAGGGGTGAGCCAGTGGGTCCTGGTGCTTGTGGATTAAGTGTCCATAAACTGCTTGTGTCCCTGCTGAGTGCCAGGAGGGCAGAGGGGTCCCACGAGGGCAGGTCTCTGGAGGGCAGAGCTGGGACATCTAACCCCGTTGGATCTCAACCCTTGGTTGTTCCTTACCCTGCTACACTCGTGGCTATGCCTCTTCCTGCAGTGGACACAATGTTCCTGTATGAGAAGCCCAAGTCTAATTTAATGAGTTTTTGAAGGTGGATCTTCTCCCTGGGTAGGCAAAGCCAAGAGGCACAGCCATGGTACTTGTTGCTGAAACATCCAGGTGCCAGAGTGAGGTGCTAATGGACAAATGGGGTTGCCAGGGTAGAAACTTGGAGTTACTAAACCTGCAACTTTCTGTTTCTTACTTTTCAGGTGGAAATAAAAAAAGTAAAATTCAAAGCCTTGTAATTTTCCCTTCTTCTCATCCTCCTTGCCCTCATCAGAGGAAGGTAAGTTGTTTGGGCTTTTTTCCTTCCTTCCCCTGTTTTTCAATTTTTCTTGATGTTGCAAGGAGGGAGGAGCAAAGCAGGGACAGGAAAAAATGACTGAAAAATGAAAGTGCACAAAAATCTCTGAAGCCCTGATTCTGTGGTTTAAAAAAAAAAAAATCAGCATCTAATCTTTCCTGATGAAAATTACTTTTTTAAAAAGAAAGGCCATTTATGGGATATATGTATTTGGGTAATAACAGTTCCAGCAGTTGCTCTTTAACTGTTCTAGGCAGCTTGAAGTGAGGCAGAGGATTTTATGTCAGTTAGCCTGATTTCCTAGGATTGCACAGCAGCAAGATCTTGGTGTGGGCACTGTTACAACTGATGGTCCTGGGGTGCCCTGTGGTCTGTCTGGGTACATGTGGGGCTTTTGCACCCATCTCTGGAGCGTACCCTGGACTTGCAGCTCCATGGAGCTGGGATAGATGGGAAGGAAGTAGGTTCCCATGAAGCAATTACAGGTTTCTTTGCTTTATAAAGGGCTTAGAAGGTTTTGATTTCTTTTTTTCCCCACCCTCTTTTCAACCTTGCTTCTGCTAACCATGGAGGTAAAGCAAGACAGGAGAAAAAACCAAAACATACGGGAATACTGGGTATTCAGGCTCACCACTGATTTAGCAAGGATGTTCAGGTGGGCTTTGGTTAGACCCGAACCCAGTAAAACAGGCAGTCGTAAAGCACTCTTACCGTGGGGCGCTTCCAGATTATCCCCTGGGTTTTGAAGGAGTATGGTCCCAGGTCCTGGTAGCCCAGCACGGAGGGACAGGCTGGGAACTCCTCATCCTTGAACAGGGTGCCAGCCTGCAGGCACTGCTGCTTCAGGGATTCATAGTCCTGATTCAAATACTTGATGGCATTCCTGTTGGATCCGAGCCCGTCAGCAGCCGCTCTTTCCTGGCACAGCCTCGCCGCAACCCTGGACATGCCTGCCCACCCTCCCAGCTTGTGGTGCAGCTCTGTCTTTGCCTCCTGGGCAAGAGAAGGTGAATATAGGCAGGTAGCAGGCTCGGGTGGAGCTGTGGGCTGCCCGAAGTGCTCCAACAGCCCTGGAGGGAGGAGGCACCAGAAGTGCAAATATGTACCCGAGATGTACCAGAGAGATGTGGGTAGGGAGCAGGTGGGGGCACAGCCAGAACAGCAGGGATTGTTGTCTTACTCCCTCGTTATTTGCTTTTTTGCTGCCCCTTTTTAAAATAGGCTTTTAACAAGGAGCAAGGGAAAGCAGTGGTTTTGCAGGCACACCTGTTTACACATGGAAAGTGATTGTGTGTGTTCAGTGTGCTGAGTCAGGTTTGTGGACCAGAGGTTCAAAAATCCAGATGAAGATGGTTTACAGTTCCTTTCCTTCCTTCTGAGATCATGCTTTATATTGTTGGAGGGTTGCACAGCAACAAAACCTGGAGCTGTTTTGCTGTGGGGTTTTTTTAATTCTTTTTGGTGCTGTCAAAGCAGTGTGATTTTATGAGTTAATTTATTAGCAATAAAAGGTGTGAACTTGACAGAGCTAGAGATGACCACTTGGCCATATGACCTGCAGAGGGCAAGGATACAATCCAGGAGCACGACCTAGGCCAAAAATGGAAAATTTTATCACCAGGAGGCGAGCTGGTAGCCCCTGCTCCCCACTTCCAGTGTGACCTTGGGCAAAAGTCACTGTACCTTCACAGTCTATAAAAATAGGGTCTTATCTCAGCTAGTTAGCCATCATATTTACAGTCTTTTGTTGGTGCTTCCTGGATAGAAAGTGTTTACCAGCAAAAAACCAAAGAAAGCCTTGGATGCAGAAGGTTTTTTAGACCTTAAAAAATAGTGATTCCTGTTCTTGTAGCAGAAAACCTCCAAGTTTCTACCTTGGCAACCCCATTTTGTACTGATACAGGTGTGTGTACCTCCCTGGCAAGGTGGCAGCAAATGTCTGTAGGTTCAAGAACTGAAGCAGGAGCAATTTTCCACAGAGCACAGCTGCTCTCTGCTGTCTTCCTATTTAATGGCCAAGTTTCCCCAGCAAAGCCCCACTGCCTCTCCAGCTAAGAGCTGGGTAAACAGTAACCTTGTTAGTCATCAAACATGCTCTCTGGCTACCCCTTGGTAAGTTTAGACAGAAGGTGTGGGGAAGGGAAGAGAGAATTTTTAAGGTCTAAAGCCCGTTGAGATAGAAGAGTCCAAACAGAGGCTAGCCACATTGCTTGTCTGCAAATATTTGAACAGCATGAATGCAAGAGTAAAGGAAATTACTTGGTTGGTTCCAGGTGGGCACAGGTAAAGAAGGCTGAGCTGAGAGAATTACTTTACTGGTTATCCCAAAATTAAATTAATACTGTTGAAGTAAAGGAGAAGGATGGCCAGTATTTCATTCTGTTATGTTTCAGTACTTCTAGGTGTGTCTGTGTACTGAACTAGAGTGAAGAGTGGAATAATAAAGGATTGAGGGGAGGGGGTTTTTCTTTCCAGGACTTTTTTTTTTTTTTTTCCTGAAAAATAGACCCACTCAGAGGTACCCACTTTCTCTGCTCATGAGGCAGAATGCTGCTTCCTTACCCTCCCAGTACCAGCCTCTTGTGCTGAAATTTCCTCTCTTCCTGTGGTCCAGAGTCACACTCCCATTTTGCTGTGATTGCTGTAAGCTGCAAGCTTCATCAATGTTGTTCGTGGACAAGCATGGTGCTGCAGCATTTGCGAAATGCCATTTTGATCAGGAAGCTTTTTTCCCCACATACTTTTTCAGATGTACGCTTGATATGCTGTATGTTCTGTAACTCCAATTGCCACTGGCCACAAGTGGGCATAGAAGGGGTGAACCCTTTTGCATCACCAGCATTTTAAGGTGTCACACAGAGGAAATACAATCAGATTTTAATCTTTATAAATTCCAGTAAAATGTACCATAGGATTTTTTCTGTCCTATATCTCACATCTGGGAAGAGGCTGAGGGCAGCTATTTTCTCTGGCAGAGGCTTGGACCAGGTAACCACCCAGTGTGTCCACCATGACCCTCTGCTCCCAGTGATCTGTAGTGCAGCAGTTTAAATTCATTCCAAGCTTGATCAGCAGCAGCATTATTTGTGTAGAATGTGATACACAAGCACCATCTAGAGGATATAAAGAAGAGAGAAAAATGATGACTATAGTTGACTACAGCAACAACAGTTATATTATGGGGGGGGAAGTTTTCAGGTTCCCTGTGACTCTCAAAAACTGCTGATGAAATGGCACTAACCATTAGTTAGTGCTATTTGCCCTAACTAGGGAAACAGCAACCAGAAAAAAAATTATGACAATTATTCTGATTTTTCTTCCTTCTGGGATTTGCATATTTTTGCCTGGCCCTTCCTGCTTTCCTTCCCCTCTCCCCCTTTCTTGACGATAGCAAGAGGGTGAGAGAAATGGGGAAGAATCAAATAAATCGGGAAAATGCATTCATCTTGGTTTCAAAGAAATGTCTGCAAATTCCATGAAATCAAAACTTTTCTGTATCTGTGGAAATCTTCAGAAGAAAGTAACTGACAATTATTTAGCAGTTCTAGATACGTTTTTGCTCTAGCGCATTAGGGAGAAATGAAATGGCTTTCCTGCACTGCAGCACTTGGCTAACGAGAATTAAAGCTGCTTAGCTATATTGTAGACCCTACAGCATGAAAAGGGATTAGCTTATTTAGAGAGCTTGCCTTCTCCTGTTCTAGATGTAAGGGCTTCTACCCACCCTGTTACCATCAAAATGGAATGACTATTAATAGGCAGACTAGTGCCAGCTATGAAAGGTCCTAAGTGTTTGTCTGTAAGATTATTCTTTTAGAGGTTGTAATATTCTGTCTAAATATTTGAGGAGGGAGGGGGTGCTACAAGCTGCAGCCTAGCAGGTTCCCTGTAGGGAAATGCATCTGAAATTAGACATGATCCTGCTTATTTGTTTTATAAAAACCGGAAGATTGTTGGTGCCTGAGGAGAAGGAAGGTGGCATGCTGCAGCAGTAAGGCTGGCACCCAAGGTGTGAAGGCCTGTGACACAAGCGGGCTGGCCCGGGGTGGTGGGTCAGCCCCATTAAGGAGCTGGGAAGGGCAGCTGCGTTTTGCAGGCTGAGCCAAGTCTTCCTGCCACCTCTCACTGCGTTGGCCAGGGCTACAGCCAGTCTTGCACTGATGAGGAAAGCCCAGTACGTCTCCAGACCCTAGCTCTAGAGGGAAAAGCAATTCCCTTTCTTGTGAAGCATTGCCACTGCTGCTGCAAGCCGCCTCCTCTGGGAAGCTGCTCTCATCCTGGGGAGGACAGGGCAGCTTCTGGGGAGGACAGCAGGAGCCCAGCACGTGCGTGGCCCTGTTTCCCTCTTCGTGGGCAGTTGGCCAGTTGTTCCCCCAATATCTGCGTAGTGGAGGGCAGATGAGCAAGAGGGAGGAAGGATGCTGTAAGGCAGAGCAGCAATGAGCTGCTCACAGCTGCTGAATGTGGGCATAGGGAAGGAGAAGCCCATCCTGCCCAGGACTCCAGGCTGTCAGTGGCAGCTGGGTGCTCCTCACCAACAATCAGCAGGAGCTGCTGCAGCAGCAGTTGAAACCACTTTGCTTGTAAAATGTGAGAGTTAATGACTTTATTGAAGAGCAAGAGGTGTGCAGAGAGCTTAAGAAAAAATCAGTCTTGTTTTTCTTCCTCAAGTTGCCTAGTTTAGTTTTTAGGTTTTTATTGGTCTCACATTGAGTGGAAATCACCCCTTTCTTTAAAGAAAATGGGCATATTGTGTGAGTATGGAGATCAAGGGACTGGTTTGTTGTAGTCCTCAAAAGCACTTTCTTCCCTCTAACTGTGGACTCACATGCACATCTGCTGCTGGGTGGAAGTGGCTGGCTTGTCAACTTACCTGGCTTCAGAGGACTTTGTGGATAGGCTGCTCAGATGGCTGCTGGCATGGCCAACTTCCCATACGATAAGAGAAATCCTTGATTACAGCAGCATATCCTTGTCTATCATCAAACCACCCAGGACAGTAGAGCCCCTGTATATTTGGGACCAGTCTAAGAAGCCCCAGTGGCAAATACAGCCCAGGTACTCTCCTACTTGAATCCTTGCTGGCTCAGTTTCCTTCTGGTTTTGCTCCCTTCTGTGCCCTTCCTTTTCTGTTAGGCTTCATCTCAACCCATGTCCCACCACAGAAAGTCGAAGAAAATTCTGGTAACTGCACAGAGCAGCTTGCACACACTTGATCTTCTGGATCTTTGTCCAAGCAGAGGCTGTGGGCACGCCACCAGCAGATCCCAGTGTGGTCTGAGAATATCCTCTATGGGATGTGGGGGAGATGGCTAAGAAAATCAAAGTGATTATATGACAAACTTCTGCATCTAGTGGAAAGTGGCTAGAGGAGTTCACAAACCAAAACCAGTTTTGTGGGCCAGCGAAAACCACTCCTTTAAACTGACGCTGGTTTCCTTTTGCTGTGACTTGAAAAATCAGGTCTGATCCGTGCCAGCAGTACGGGTTGGAACCACCGCGTGGAGCCAAACAAACGCCTTTTGAGCAGCTCTGCAGCTCCTGATCTGTCCTGTTGGGATGCAACTCTGCTCGTTATGAGTTAAACTCCCAGGTGCTGAGGTGCTGTTGTCTCTTAGTCTCCTGGCTCAGTAGATGGCCTTCTTGTCTGCGACATAATTCGACAGTGCTTAATGAATCAAAACAGTCAAGCGAAACCATCCTCCGGTGTCATACCGTGTTCTGCTGGAGCTTCAGCACAGCCATGCTGGAGACTTTGACTGATGGCGTAGCAGTAATTGAGTGCACGCAGCATGTACTGGCTCTGTTCAGAGAGCACTTAATGGCACGTAACATTACTTGATCTGCTTCCAGTTCTCCATGTGCCATTGATTTCCCGTGTGCCTCCATATTCTGCTAAAAAGACCGTTATACGCTTTATTGAGAGAGCCCCTGTGACCCGTAAGGAAGAGGGGATACCTTCAACAGCAGAGCGCAGCTGGCCTGTGCCTGGCCGGGTCTGGACAGCCTCCCAGGTGACAGCAGGACTGCTCCCTTGCACAGCCGTCATCTGCACAGACGTTGCTGGCTGGCCTGGCTCGCACCACCCTCATATCTAACTTCAGAAAGATTTTGGGGGTCTCCTCTGCTATGTTGTGAATTGAATGGCCGATGCTTATCTTGTTTCCTTTTTAATAGCAGTGTGTAAGTAGGAGCTGTGCTGGTACAGGCAGGGGAACCGTAAGTGGCTGAAATCCAAAACCTTGAAGCAAATGGACAGTGTTTCTCGGTGCATCGAGGCACCACGTATCAGCAATGAAGAAAAACTTCTGATTTGTAATAGTCAAGAAAACCTTCCAACCACATCTCAGCAAATGGTACAGCTGGGTATTTTCTGGTTCTTTAGCCATTTTTCAAACAATAATATTCACTTTAGTCAGAGAGGTTGGCTTCAGAGGAGTGTTTAGTGCATCCAGGGCTTGGGATACAACACCCAAAAGGAGGTGCCTGTCCTTCCGAGGCAGCTGGGCAGGCAGCGCGGGCAGTGGGTGCAGCGCTAAGGGCTCTCAGCCTCTGTGCTGCTGCTCGGGGATCGCTGCCTGGCACCCAGCACGTCCTGAGTCAGACTTGAAATATGAAGCAAATAGTTTGAGTTCTCCCTTGGAGGGTTTCCATGCTACGCCGGTGCCAGCGGCAGTGCTCCAGCTCACCGCCCAGCCGGACACTCCTTTCCTCACACTGTGCTGGGGGGACTCGTGTGCACTTTGGCCTGCACAGGGGGTGCAGATGGATCCAGGCTGGGGGTGACAGCAGTACGTGCTTTGGTTACCACCTGCAAATCAATCTGTAAATTATTTCTGTTGTGTACAGCATCCAAAATTGTAACAGGATGACAACACGGGGGGTGACGGATGTACCGTAGGTGGTTTAGCGGTGGGCTTGGCAGTCCTGGATTAACGGTTGGATTTGATGATTTTACGGGTCTTTTCCAACCGAAGTGATGCTATGGTTCTGGATTAGGGTTGGAACTGTATTAGGTTTTTTTTCCCTCCCTTTGACTTTTTTCTAAGCCTACAGATTTGGACGTGGATAGGTCTGGGTTTGATGCAGGAGACACCCTTTTTGTGATCGCCGAACAGCCCGGGGGCCGGGGCGGTGCCTGGCCGTGGGGGAGCCGCGCTTCCCCCCGGGTCCGCGGGGAGCGGGGGCGGGCACGGGCACCGGGCGGGGACGCGCCCCGGCTCGGCGGGGGCGGGTGGCTCCCGGCGCGGGGGACCCGAGCAGAGCGGGCCGCGGGCGGGGCGCGGCCATGGCGGGGATGGCGGCGGCGCTGGCGAAGGAGCGGGCGGCGGCGGCGGGTGCGGGGCGGCACGGCCAGGCCGTGCCCTACCTGGGCCAGGACTTCGGGGCGCTGCGGCAGGAGTGCCTGCGGGCGGGGCGGCTCTTCCAGGACCCCTCCTTCCCCGCCGGCCCCACCGCCCTCGGCTACCGGGAGCTGGGGCCCAGCTCCTACAAGACGCAGGGTGTCGTCTGGCGCAGACCCACGGTAGGGCGGCGGCGGCCGCATCCTTCCGCCTTTTCACCCGGCTTTTCTCCCCACTTAAATGGGGTTTGATGTCGTTCTGCCGGGGGCTGTGCGTGTGCCGATTGCGCTCCCCCTGCTCCCTCCTGGCTCGCCCGGAGCCGCGTTCCTCCGGCCGACACGGGTACCGGCGGCGGGTCGGGGCGCGGCTGCTGAGTGCGGGCGGCCTCGGGCTGGGACCCGCCGTCGGAGCCCCCCCGGTGGCTGCGAGTCCCCGGTGCACCCGCGCTGTGGGGCTGGGGCTGTCCCTTGGGCTGGTGGGGTGACATGCTCCATCTGGAAGACAATCTGCAAAAAACCCATTTGTCTTTCCATCCTGAACTCTCCATACAGACAAAGCACTTGCTTTGGGTAGCACTTGGGGCTGTCACTTGGGATAACTCTTTGCCTCAGCAGAGATGAGCTGGCTGCCATGTGGAGGTTTCCTTTCCGAGCCCTGGCTCAGCCCCTGGCTACCGAAGCAGCCCTGTCTGGCCAAAGCAGCTCTGGGGTTCAGGTGGACTCTGCGGTACCTAGGCGCTTCCGAAAGACGTAGTCAGTGGCAGGGAGGTAATAGCAGCGTGGTGTGTGCACGTGTGTGAAAACACAGTGGTCCTCCTGGCACGTACTGTGAAGTGAGGTGGCTGCCCACAAGCTTTGGTCACTAGCTCACGTTCTCACCGCTCCTGGTGTGCCTGGTGCCCACACTCGTTCCTGACCCGCTCCATCTCTGTGGTGTTCATCATCGTGCTCAGTCGCTTGTTTAAATTTGCTGCCGGTGGGGCCCTGTCCCCTCCCTTACCTGTGGATATATGTAATATGAGGCTTGTTTTGTTCCCAGGAGCTGTGTTCCAGCCCCCAGTTCATAGCTGGTGGAGCCACTCGCACGGACATCTGCCAAGGGGCATTAGGTAAGGTGGAAGCAGAAAGCTGGGTTTTCCCACCACAGTTTGTACCAGGCTGTAACTCACTCAGTAAATACATCTTTTTGCATCCTACTACCTCTCTTCATATGGAATCGGACATTTCTTGCCTTTCCTTGGTGTTTGCAGTTTGGGACCCTGTGCGTTTGGCCACTGAGCGCGGCCTGGCTGTGTGCACCAAGCAGGCATGACACAGGCTGGTTTCCTGATGGCTTTTCTGATCACTGCCACTTCCTTTCATGTTCACATCCTTGTGCCTGAGAGCAGTCTGACTAATTTCTGCCTTTAACAGTCTGCTTAGAAGAGCAGTTGCATGTGAGGCAGGGCATTCCTTTCCCCAGTGGGAGAGTGTGCTGCCAAGCGGGAGGGAACCCCTGAAACCTGGAAAGATGCAGTGCAGAGAAAACAAATTACATGGGGGGATTCCCTGCTGCTCACCAACTCTCGAGGAAAACAAAACTGGGGTATGGCAGGAGGGATGGGCCGGTCTGTGAGCCCTCTGCTTTTGCCATGGCTGCCACTCGCTTTGTGCAATGACAGCCCCTTGGTCAGCCGCTCCAGAGGAGCCTTGGGAGCTCCGAGGAAGCCCCCAGGGGCCAGCGGGAAGCAAGTGGCTTAACTTGGCTGTGCATCCCGCTCTCGCAGGCTCTCTCCTGCCTTGCCTGCCAGAAGGGGTTTTAGGTGAGTGCCTCTGTGCCTGTCCTCCCAGAAGGCAGCATGGAGGCTGGTGAGGAGGACAGCTGCGGGGATGTGAGAGGAAATAAGCTGAAGTGGAAGCAGCAAGTTTCCTATTTATTCCATGACTGTGGGAAGAGGGATTTAGGCTAGACTGACAGCAGGGTTGAGGGAAAGCTCTCAGTGTAGGGAAACGTGACTAATATGTGCCGTGTGTTGTGCTTTTGCAGCAGTGTTGGCAAAGGAATGAGGTTCTGTTTGCTTTGTATCAGCATAATATTAGTCTTGTTGGGGCTTCTTGGCTTCTAGTCCTGCTGCTTTCATTTGTGTTTTCATATCTAAAAATACAGTGGATAGGGAAGCTTATTTCATGTATTTTGTGCTCATGTTTTCTTTCTGAAGTTATTTAGTGCTTTAACAACTAGATACAATTTGTATAAAAAGTCCTGACAATAAAAAATACTTAGATTGTCAGTTTAGTTCTCCTTGTGCCCCAGTATTATTTGTGGCATGGATTAGGCTCGGTTGTGTCATGGGTGGAGTTCTTGGCATGTCACCAGCTTCCATTGTGTGTTCTCTCTGCCCGATATCATGTCTCCCACGATGACTATTTTGGCATAAAGCATGTCATGGTGTTTAACACGCATGACAGACATTTTTCCTTTTTATTTATTGTGAAGCTTTACAGCTAAGAAGTTGTTCAACTTGAAATTAGAGGCATTTTGTAGAGATGCTGGCTTCTAAAGGCACTTCATTGCTTTCTGCCTTCTGCAGGCTTCCAGCTTTTCTATCGAGACCTTGTGGCAGCAAGACCGCTGGAATGAAAAATTTTTAATTTCATTTTCAAGTTGTGGATTTGCTGTTCCTAATGCCAAACCTTGTTTTAAATTGTTGAAAGCATTTGTTGCCTTAATAGTCTGCAGCAGTCTGATGTTCTCATGAGGTTGAATGATATCACCAAAGGATATGAACTGATTCACAGCTGGTGGTATTTTACCTCCTGAAACAATTATTTGAATAGGAGGTTGTTAGTGTTCTTGGTTGTATTACTGTTTTTGCCATGACTGAGTACTGTGATAACTTGCCTCACTATCTTCTTGTGAATCTGGGCAGGCTTTTGGTATTGTGTGATAGTTCAGTGGTTGATTAAAAATTAGATGCTATTGATCTTTGGTCTGTATAGCTGTTGAGTTATTAAGAGCCTGTACTGAATCTCTGCTTTTTCACACAATGAGGCTAGCAGATGTGCTATACAAATGCACCTTTTTTTTTTTTTTTTGCCACTGCCTCATCTGACACCAGCATTTGTATCACTACATTAGCTTAGGCTTTCATTTATTTGAACTTTGTGTGCCAACACTGATGTCCCATCACATTTTAAGATGTTACAGAGAAGATTGCACTGGAAGATGTCAGCTGCTTTCAAAACCCTGTACTTTTTATCATGTTGCTTTTTCTCACAGGAAGCTTTTGTAGTCTTATTTATCCCCGAAAAGGCTTGATCACAAAACAACAGACCTGTATCCAAGTGGAGTTTCATGGCTGTTGGTAAGCTATTCAGAACATCTTGGAGTACTGCAGGAACAGATGAGGCACCCAAAGCACGCGCACCCATCACTGCTGCAACAGGCTTCTTGGCAGGTGATGTGTAATCGAACAGCTCGGCTCATGAGCAGTCGTACAGATGTGCCTTTCAGCCCAAGAGCCTTTGGTCTGTAGGCCAGGTGCAGCCTGTAAATTTTTTTCATTGGTTTTGACCTGGGTTATAAGATACTGCCATGAATAAGAGGCATAGCTGATCATTAGTGCAGAAAATATTGTCCCCTCACCAAGGTGGCAGTTCATTAGGTTCTCCAGACATGAAAATTCTGCCCTTTGGGCTTTGGATTATCCTTTATTCTGGTTTTGTGGCTTTTTAGGAGAAACTTTTAAAGGCAAATATTTGAACTTCGTTTTGCAGTATCAGATCTGAAGTCAGCGATGGTATTTGGCTCAGAAGGGTAACACATGGGATGTGGTGACTCATTACAGCTGAGGGGAGGAACCAAAGCTGCTGCTGAGAGGAAGCATATTCACCCTTAACCACCTTCTTTGGAGGGGATATCACCATGGTATCACAACACTGGGGTGTACACAGCGCAGTATCTGTCATCTGCTGTTAGGTGCAGGGGTCTCCTCCTTGCACAAAAATGTGTGGAAAAATAATGAATTGAATAGGATGAATTTAGAAAATGAGGTGCATGGCTGGCTTACCCTGGAAACCACTCTACTGTAAGTGGGTTGCCACAGCCTCATGTTTCTAACCAGAAAACTTCCTGAAGTCCCACAGTATTAATATAAATACATTCAGTAGCTGTTAATTTATAGCTATGGGTGTTTTAAAATAATGTGTCTGCAATTGGCTGAATGTACATTTTTGTTTTGACCCCATACTCTTATAGGCTGTGCAGTGATCAGAGGAGCTCGCTCACAGCCCTCCAGGCACTTCACGGGGATGCTTTGCTTGTCTTTGCTCTCCACGTTAAGGGAGGTGATCCTCCCCCTCTACTGAGGCTGCATCTGGAGTGCTGTGCCCAGTGCTGGGCTCCCCAGGTCAAGGGAGACGGGGAGCTACTGGAGAGGGTCCAGCGGGGGGCTGTGAAGATGATGAGGGGGCTGGAGCATCTCCCTGCTGAGGAAAGGCTGAGAGCGCTGGGGCTGTTCAGCCTGGAGAAGGCCGAGGGGGATCTTATCACTGCATACAAATGTCTTCAGGGCGAGTGTCAAGGGGACGGGGCCAGGCTCTGTTCAGTGGTGCCCAGCGACAGGACAAGGGGTAACGGGCACAGACTGCAGCACAGGAGGTTCCTTCTGAATATTAGGAAGAACGTCTTTACCTTGAGGGTGGCAGAGCCCTGGGACAGGCTGCCCAGAGAGGCTGTGGGGTCTCCTGCTCTGGAGACATTCAAACCTGCCTGGATGCGACTGTGCAACTTGCTCTAGGAGAACCTGCTTCAGCAGGGGTTGGACTAGATGATCTCCAGAGGTACCTTCCAACCCTGATCATTCTGGGATTCTGTGAATGGCCAACTTTAAGCCCTTCTGGCTATTTATGCTTGATTTGCAATTACATTTTTTTATAACGTTCTTGTTTGTAGATTGAGATTGGGTAAACGCAGAGATGGATATATAGAAAGAAGTAAAACACTGATAGTAGCAAAAAGGAAGTATGGCAGGAAAAATAGTACTTGTTAATATAAATGAGCTCACAACCTGCTATATCCTCTTTTCTGGTAATGTTGTTCTGCCTATTTTTTTGTGCATTTACAAAAATTCTCCATGATTAACCTAGCCCTGCTAACACTTCTTTCAAATTCTTCATAGAAGTAACCTGTCTGTTACCTTCCCCTTGGACTTCACTATCAAAGGAAAGTCGCTGACAAGAGCCATACAAAAATACCAGTTCTTATAGTTAAGTCTATTTGGTAAAGACCCTGCTCAGGCTTATTTAGTGCAGCCTAAAACTCCAGGTATTGTCACAAGATCTGTTCTCATCCAGACTTTGAATTATCAGGTCTGCTTTTAGTAATGGCTGTTCAGAAAGGGAGAGATGATATCCTGACTGCTGAGCACTTTTAAATGTGGAAACCAAAGGGTGATGTGTCTCCTGTATATGCTGCACCTGCCTTTTAACCTCAAGAAGACCCTGCCCAGAGTTGTCCAAGTTAACATCTATGTTTGTCTGACACCAAATTCTCCTTAGAAACCAGTATAAAGTTCAGCAGAGAGATTTTGCAACAAAGTTTGCCGTTTCTTTCTCTTTATGTCTGCCTTGATGGAACAGCTAGATAGTAAAGGAAATTCTTTATATTCTGCTTATGGCCTTAGAGGTCCTCTGGGAGGAGTTTCTCCTCGTTGAACTTCAGTGCTTCTTATCTACAGAGGAAATCTGATTCAAAGGTGTATTATAGCATCGAAAGGGGTGTGCTCTTAATCTAGATGCCTAAGCAGCCTTTTGACCAAAGCTTCCTGAGCTACTGTGGTCACATTGAGTTGTTCATTTATTGTTTCTGTGCTGCTGTCTGCCTGCCCACCCAGCCCCTGCCTTGTTTCTGAAATAGAAATGCTAATATTTGTTTGGAAGAATGGTGGGACAGCTGCCATCTGAGCCAGCCAGCACTGGTTGTTCTGACACCAAATCCAAACCACAGCACTGCACCAGTTACTGAGAGGAAAGTTAACTCTATCCCAACTGAAACCAGGACATCTAGGCAAGCATGCATGTACTGGCTTTAGTCTAGCTAGGGTAGATCTGGGATGCCAGAGACTCACTTCGCCTCTGATCGGCACCTGTCTGTCTGTAGAAGCCTTACAGAGCATGGGGTGTGTGCTGGGGCTGTTCCGCTGTGGGTTATCAGTTATTTGGCCTTTGTGCTGACATGAGACCGGTTAGCCTATCAGTTTGTATATTTGTGGTGTCTCATGCCTCTTCCTAGTGTGCAGGGTGCTTTGAGATTGCTGTTTGTTAGAAGTTAAGAGTCTCAGTAAGGCTTGGTAACTTTTCCCAGGTGGGAATTATTGTTCCTACCGGAACAGGAACACAGTGGTGCAGCAAGGAGAATGAAGATCCCTGCTCTTTTCCTTTTTCTTTTAGGATTTTGTTGGTCTTAAACACCCAGTGGCTCCTGGGTGCTAGAAGACAAACGTTTGCGGGGTTGGCAAGGGTTATCTGCGTATGTGCAGTGCTGGGGCATTGGTGGAGAGTGCTCAGCTCCCCTGTGGTGTGTGCTGGTCCAGTGCACATGTATGTTTACATCCATCCCCTTTTCCCGCAATGTCTCTGACACAGGATATTTCTGCTGCCAAATAATAACCCACCGGTCTCTTGACCCAGAAGAGTGCTGTCACAAGCTGTGACCTCCTTTAACTCAGTAAGGCAGCAGAAGGACTTTTTTTTTTTTTTTTTTTGGCTGGGTTAATTAGTTGACTTGCAGTGTGATGACTGCCAGTGGGAGAAAAACAGGGAAGGAGTGGAGCCAATATGATACTAATTCAGACGTAGTATGATATTAATTCAGCCTGACCCCACAAAAGCCCCAGTCAAAGTGCCAGGGCTGTTCTCTAGCACGGAGTTTTGCCTTGGACTTCAAGAACCCCAACTCTTGTTCAGAAGCTACCTGTTTTGGAGACTTAATAAAAACAAGGATCCTCAGCACAGAAGGAATCTCTGGGCAGTCACTCCCAAGTGATTATCTGATGTCAGGTTTGCCTGAAGTAAAAAAAAAAAAACAAAAAAAAAAACAAAAACCCAAAGAAGAACCCACAAAAATAACTTTGCATGGTCAGGCTGTGTGTGGGAGAGCACAGATCTAAGCTGATCTGAAGCTGAAGTCCTGTTGTTGCCTTTTGACCAAAGGGTTTGTTTGCAGAGCCCTTCAGCGTCCTCCTCTGTAAGGAGAATTGCTGTGAAGGGTAACTGCTAAAGCCCTCACGTGGCTGAAGGGCAGGGGATCATACTGTTAATTGTAGAGTGGCCCATCTAAAAATGTCTCTTAGTATTCCCTGACCCCAGTCTCTTTCCCAGCAAGCACGTTTTTTGGGCTTGGTGGTGCCTTGGAAGGCACCAGAGGGTACGTGGCTCCCGGGGAAGAGGCTCCCAACGAGATGAAGGGGGCTGTAAGAAGAGTTGGTGTTTTGCAGGGTGAGATGGATGTGCTATCGCAGAGGAGGGAGGGGAACATCCTCGTTATTTCATAATCTGTCACAGAGAATGGCAGGATGACTTTCCTGTCTGAAAATCTTCTCTGACACGATGATTTCTCCATTGCAGTACAAGCAGCCAGAGGCAGAGCTGAAGGGAAAGTTCTACATTCAGTTCTTCCCCTCCAGGTTCCAAAATAGTAAAAGCATCTCAAGTTTTGAAATTATCCTGTGCTTTCACATCTTCCACCTTTCATGAAACGTGAAAAGGGCCATAGGATAAATGTCATTCACAGAGCTGCTGCTGGGGACCAGCTGCAAAGAGAAGAGTGGGGCAGCCTGCAGGTTGCCTGTGCACTGTGCATCCTGGCACTGAGCAGGATGGGTTGGTGCCAGAGAGTGGCCCTCAAGAGCTGCTGCTTTAGAGTTAACCTTCCCTGAGACTCTCCCATTTGGATCCCAGCTTCTCACCTGTGAGCTTTTGACCCTTTTCCTGTAGGACAGAGCTGGATGTATGGAGATGGCTGCTTTGCTGGCCTCTGACTTGCTAGCAGCTGCAGCTGGTTTATGTTTCTTGAACCTGCAATCCTACAGGTACTGCAGAACCATTTTGGGGATCTGCTGTGTAATCCCAACTTCTCTGTGATCACAAAGCCAGGCAACAGCAGATCTGGTTGTGGTAATGAGGAGTTTTGTGTTGGGCTGTGGGAGTCAGATCTGGCTGGCTCTTTAAATCTCTAACCACCTTGCTAATGGGCTGCAGGAGGCCCGTGGCTAAGCAGAAAGGTAACCACTCTGTTAAAGTAACACTGGTTGCTGAAAATAATTACAAAAATAGAGGTAATGTTTATGCAGTTGTGGTCTCCTCCTCCCTCTGCTTGGTAGGAGATGGTGTGGAAAAATACTATCCAGACTGCGTGGGCCCCGAGGCTGCAGCGTGCAAGCTTGGTGTATGTTGGCTCCATCCCAGCAAGGGGAAAGAGGTGTTTGGGACTGGGGAACAGTGCCTGCCTTCAGAGCTTGCCTGACTCTCCGGCAGCTAGCACCAGAGAGGAGATGTGGGACTAAACAGAGGCCTCTGGTAAGAGTCTCCAGAGATGCACAAGGTGAAAGGAGCTCCTGTTTGGTAGGAGGCTGGCTAGGGACCTTAAAGGGAGCTTGTCCATAGGATAGGTCTCTGGATGGCAAGTCAACAGGCATTTATTAAACATGGAGGGGGGGAAAGGAAAACCACCTATGCTTCAGAAAACACTGGCCTTTTGAGGAGTAACTGCACCGAGTACCTGCATGTGCCCACCGGCCCTGCTCTTTGCCTTTTCCCCTTGCTGCTTCCTAACCTGTAGACACTCAATTGAATTGAGGTTTTTTTTCCAAATAGTCCCAGCATGGGTAATAACTGTCATAAAAAAGCCTGCTTTTGCTTTTTTTTTATGGCTTTGGTCTTGAGAAAACACTTCCCCGGAGATGGTGGGCTTTTGTGTACACACGTTTGATCTGCATTAGAGGTAAAGTGATGGGAGGGATCATCCCATCACAGCTGAAGGGGTTGGTGGTCATAATGCGCAATCTCTATGCCGTACAAAATCTAAGGAATAAAGTTTGAATAATGAATGGTGTCTCCTTGTTTCTTTCTTTTTTTTTATAGGAGACTGTTGGCTCTTGGCTGCTATTGCCTCTCTTACCCTGAATGAAGAAATTCTGGCCCGTGTTGTTCCTAAAGACCAGAGCTTCCAGAATAAATATGCAGGAATTTTCCACTTCCAGGTAGGTGGAAAACAGCCTTCCCCCCCACCCCCCCCGCAGTGCTTGACCAGAGACTGGTGTGGCCGGCTATGTCTTCATATGTGATGTTTCCTGGAACGCTTTGAGGGACCTCAAAGAGCCAGGCAGAAAAACAGACACCCAAGAAGGGTAGTGGTGGTAGAAGAAAGAGGAGCGCTAACCAAAGAGCTGGGAGCAGAGGCTGTCTTTGTGGTCCTTCCTCCATCAGCAGATCCCACTGAGGACCTGCATCCCTGAACAGGGTGGGCGAAGCTTACTGTTGAGGGGCATTGGTTTTGTTCTAGGAAATCGGTGTTAGCAGATGAAAGTCCTGGTGACCTGAGTGCACAGCACAGGGCGGTGATGAGATGTTTGTGCTCTTTCCAGTTCTGGCAGTACGGGGAGTGGGTGGATGTTGTAGTGGACGACAGGCTGCCCACCAAGAACGGGGAGCTGCTCTTCGTGCACTCGGCGGAGGGCAGCGAGTTCTGGAGCGCGCTGCTGGAGAAGGCCTACGCCAAGTGAGTCCAGGCTGGGCTTTCACACCACTCGAATCTCCCAATGCTTCTGCATCCCCATAGAATCCTCAGCTGCATGGATACCATGTGTTTAAAATGTCAGCCTAATTATTAGCCTTTACAAATTCTGGGGTATCCCACAACGGCTGCTTTAGTAAAGCTTTGCTGACAGGTGCTTAAGACAAGTAGCCAAACACATTGGCTTTGTTGCTAGCCAAGAAAAATAGGTCTTGAGTCTCATGGCAAGGCTGTTCCTAGAGTGCTGTCACCTGTCACTGGGGCCTGGGAAGCTCCATTTCATGTGCTCTGTGCACCTGTGAGGGCTTGCAACTGCAGTGCTTCAGTGTACAAAGCATGCTAGTCCACATGTCTCTGTTTAAAGTGAAGATGCTCAGATCTGAATTTCCAGTTTTGGGATGGCCATGGAGAAATTCTGCCTAACATTACTATTTTCGATTGACTTAAGAAATTGAGCTAATTTGGATCAACTGAAAATAGGACCCATAATTGTTAAAGGAATTAAAAGACTGTGGAACTAGAGAGGCAAATTGCTCGGTCTTGATATTTTTAATACTAATTTTTCTTCAGATAGTCTTCATGATTTTTGTCGTTGATAAGACTGGACCTGCAACCTGTATGCGTGATCATATAAGATTTTATGCTGGGCTTTCCAAATACAGAGGTCTAAGAAGCAGAACTGAATGGAAGGCATGTTTGTAGCTGCTGTGGTGCTGTTGAAAGCAGAAGTGCTGTGATAGCTGGCACAACTGAGTGCCTTTCTCCAAGAGGAGAATAGGGAGCCTGATGATTGTGTATGCGTGTATCCCTTTTCATGCAGGCTGAATGGATCATACGAGTCTCTTTCTGGTGGCACCACCACTGAAGGCTTTGAGGACTTCACCGGTGGAATTGCAGAATGGTATGAGCTGCAGAAGGCACCACCCAACCTCTTCAGAATCATTCAGAAGGCACTTCAGAAGGGCTCTCTCCTTGGCTGCTCCATTGACGTGAGTTAGCGGGCTTATTGCTGGACTCTTGGCTCTTGCTGTGCACGTGGGCAGTTGCGGGGTGGACCCCTGCTCCATCCTCAGGACGTGCACGCAAAGGGTGCTGATCCCCTCTGCCTATGGTTCTCTGCTCTACCTTGTGTCTGGAGAATGTGACCCAAGAGTGTGGCCCAGGCACGTGCTCTTCTGAGGGGTTAGGTTGAAATGTAGACTTCCTCAGTTTGTGTGTAAAAGCTTGTTGCCCCACTTGTGTTTCTTCCTTGAGACCTCAAGCTCGTACTGTTTCATAGGTTCATGGTAATGAATCGTACAGGGAACTCAGTATGGGTCCTGATGTACTTCTTTGTTCTCAAGAAAGCCTGTAGCTTGGCCACAGGTTGGTACGGGCTGAGTGGGTTTGGACAGAAAGCTGCTGCTGGTGGCTCCTGCAGTCAGGTGCTCGGAGGTGGCAACCGCCGTCCTTGCTGGAGCCTGTTTGTCGCACAAATTGTACCAAAACGTTCCCAAAATATCTGGGCTCTGTTCTTGAAGCAGGGAGGCTCAGACTGTTGCCAGGCCTTTAAAAGGCTTTATGAGAAACCACGTCGTCAAAAGCTGAACCTGCATAAGAAGGAAAATAGGATCTTTGGCCCTGCCTGCAAGGATTCAGCATCGCTTGTAGCTTTACTGATAGGAGTCTAAGTATCGTTATTGTGGTAATCACCCTACTCCCAAATGAGATTACATCTTAGTTATGTCTAAAGGGAAGGTAAGCTGTTTACAGGAACTCCATTCATAGTATAAATTTAAATGTTTCCTCCCATTTTTCGAGTTAAATCAGTCACAGGAGAGGGAAGCTTCACAGCAGGAAAAGTACTTGGTTAATGTCAGTGTTCGACTTCGCAGCACTTTTTTGAGGCCTGTTTTACTCGTTTGCATTTAGATAAGGATCTGACATCTGGATTTTTGCCCCAGAGTGATACAAATCTCTTGTCAGGGGTGGGGAGAAGTAAATATAGTCCCTTGTTGGTAAGCACTGATACTTTCTGTATTGTAAAGAAATCATCAGTGAGTTTAGCCTTTGAAAAAATCCTGTAAAAATCTTTCCTTCTCTTCTATGAGAGAAATGGGGACACAGAGTTTGTTTCATGGACAGTGCGCTGTGGGACAGTAATAGGGCAGGAATCCAGCCTGCTTGATCCCACCCTCTTTTTTTTTTTTTTTTTTTTTTTTTTTTTTAAGCTTCAAATAGGCTTGTTTAAAGATTACATGCTTTCTGAAAAGGTGGGAAGGCAATGACAACCATATATTTCATGGAGAGTTAAGCATTATTACAGCAAGATGTCAAGCAGTCGCTTCCTAGCAAGAAGTGACTTTTCTCTGCAGTGTTTATGGGCCACACTGCCCGAGTATTGTAATGGCAGTGAAAAAGTGAGAGGGTGATATGCGTTCAGGTACAAATGGCATCCAAAGCGCAGCCTTTTCCCTTGCTCCCCTGCATGGCAGATCGTGGGGTGGAGGTGCTGGGGAAAGGAAGGGAAGCTCCCACCCCACCGTGGAACTCAAGGGGGTGTTTTGACCTCAAAGCAAAGCACCGGGGCTTGCTGGACCTGGGTGTGATCCCTGGTGACACCTGAGCAGCCTCAGGCTGATCGCCCTCTGTGTTCCTTCCTGGTCCCTTGAGAGCATGGAGTTCATTGTGTGTATCCCCTTTGTGCAGCGTTTGGAGATGCACAAGAGGGGATGCCCCACGCCAAGTGTTTTGGAGCCAGGAGGGAGCTTTGCTCTGGTGCAGGGATTCTGGTGTGTACCCCATGCCACAAATGTGGGCCCTGGGGCTCCAGCACCACTGTGCATGCTGCCTGCCCCTCCCCTTGCTCTGTCACACAGATCCCTCTTTTTGCCTCTGTGCAACAGCTAAAGCCCCACTGCAGCCTCCCAGTGAGATTAAAGCTCCTTTGGAAGGAGAAGCTTTGCTCTGTTGAATCCCCTGCACGTGGAAAGCCATGCTCACCTGCTTTCTTTGCTCCTCCAGATCACCAGTGCGGCGGAGACGGAGGCAGTCACTTCCCAGAAGCTGGTGAAGGGACACGCATACTCAGTCACCGGGGCAGAGGAGGTAGGTGTGCCACCCCAAAGGGATGAAATGCAGCAAGCTTTGTGCGTTGTCCTTCCCGGGCTGCAGCAGCCACAAATTCATCTTCAGTGTTGCAAATTCTTGAGTATCACCCATCTTCCTGAATCAGGTTTTGAGTCTCTCCTTTCTGAAGGAATACTGACTTAGTGTGTTTTTGATAAACACAAACTTGACTTCCTGGGGGGCTGACAAAAAACAAAAGCACTTTTTTTTTTTTTTTTTTTTTTTTTTTTTTTTTTTAAATCATTGCTATTTCCCAGCAAGTGGGTTGTGGGAAGGTCTGTGCAGAGGGCACACTACCCTCTGCTGGTGAGCGGGCCCTTCAACACGTTTCTGCGTAGCAGGCACCACTATACTTTAAACACATAGTAAGACGTGTGCCAAGCAAAAACAAAAATATTATTGTCCCTTAAATGCCTGCTGAGCCGTGCTTTTCAGCTTGTTCAGATGCAAAGTGCCTCTCCAAGAGTAGGTGACTGGCAAAGGTAAGACAAGTGAAAATGAAGGAAGCAGATTGTGGCATCCTTCCACGTCTGTAATGGACTTTTGGTTACTTCACCAATAATTGTGTTCACTGACGTGCTGCACTGAGGCGGACGCTACTAACAGGCAGGTTTACGTGTGTGCATTTGGTCCTCCTCTCACAGCAAAAGCAGCAAAGAGGGAGTTTGTTGACCTTAATTCACAGACAGGCATGACTTAGCCAGGATTTTCCTTTGGAGATCTGCGCAGGCTTTGTAAGGAGAGTTCATCTTGGGCACCGGGGTATCATCTCTGGACTCTGCTGCTGCTGCTCTGTGCAGTTTTCTTTGCTTCAGGCTCTGGAGGGTGTGCCAGCACCTTCCTCAAATTAGTGCTGTGTGTTCCCCATGAACACTGGGTGTTCCTGCTGAAACTCATACAGCTTTGCCTGGCCTGGCCTCAGTGTGGGCAGAGATCAGCAGATAACAGGCCAGGAGGAGAGGCTGGCACTGCTGCGCTGCAGAGCCTTCGTGTGATCAAAAGGATTGTGGCCAGAGTATCCCATCTCCTGTGACGGATATAAGGGGGGGGGGGGGAAGTTGTTTGAATGTGAAAAGGCAGTTTATACAGAGATGATGACTTGAGAGAAACATCCCCTTGTACCCGCTCTTTGGCAGTCCTGTAGCAGCTTTACATTCCCTTTGCCTAAAATCCTGTCAGAGGTAGTTTTTTTTTTCCTAGGGGTGCAAACCAGACATTTTTGTTATCGTAAGCTTTGATTTGTGCGTGCTGTAAATCACTGGCCAAGCTTGGGTGCGTGAAGCTAATTTAAAATCAGTTTGACTTCGTGTATTTTGGACCAGGTGAGTGCATGTTTGTGTATTTATGTTGTCACACACAGCACTGAGACAGTTGCTCTGTCGTGTTCGTTAATTCCTATAGAAAAGGTGGAGGGGAGCAGAGCGCAGTGCTGAGTCCCTGGGTAATTCTCCATACACTTCTGATCCCATCAGGTCAACTTCCGAGGAACAGTGCAAAAGCTGATCAGAATCCGAAATCCCTGGGGCGAAGTGGAGTGGACTGGGAAATGGAATGACAAGTGAGTCAATGGTTTTGTGCATTGCCCGTAGGCTTTTACTGCAGGGCTTCGGTCATGTTTCTGCTGCCATCCATCTTCTCCCTACCCCAAATTCCTCTGTAAGTCACATCTGGATGTGATGTTTGCTCTCAGCTGTTTCAAAGAAGCCATCCCATCACTGTCATCTCCCACATGGATGTCGCAGTATGTGGCGCCCTTCGTGCAAGCACCTGCCTTCATGTGAGATGCAGTGATTTGGTTGGTGATTCCTAGAAAGCTCTCTGTAGTTTCTGCTTATTTAACAGCCTGGATTCAGTGGTGAGCTTCTGAAAACATACTTTCTAAAAGGGCTTTAAAAATCCATTTCTGTTGTTAGCAGTGAAAGTTGGAGTTTACTCGCTCTGTGGCTGGGCAGTATTTATTCCAAGTCTTGCTTTTTCTAAAATAAAACTCTCAGTCAAGGCATTAGCACTTTCTGAAAATAAAACTCTGCTTCTCATCCTTACCTGGAATATCTAAGAAGTAAGGTGTCTAATATCCCAGGTCTCTCTATTTTGATTTTGCTGTGGTTTGAGAGCTCTGGAGCTGCTATAAGCTAGATGTTGTGGAGTACTGCAATTGCATGGAGCTGTAAGAAAGTGAAATCTTGTGCTGGAACAGCTACATTGGGGTTTGACTTTTACCATACCCTGTAGTTCATGTGGGGTTGTCTTTCAGCTGCCCAAACTGGAGTGGTGTTGACCCTGAGGTGCGGGAGCAGCTGACCAGGAGGCATGAAGATGGGGAATTTTGGTAGGTATCGCTGGGTTTCCATTCAGGCAGAAGGGAATGTCTTCTCTGCTTTTTTCACACAGAGTAACCTCTCCCAGTACACTCTCCATGATGAGTGGGCAAACTCACCCTAAATCCCAGTGCTAAATTGCAGCTGGAGAGAGGGAGGGTAGACAAGGCAGTTGTGTAGGAAACCTGTCCATCCTAAAGAGACCTTGTCAGTGGCATTGTCTCCCACAGGATGGCCTTCAACGACTTCTTGAGGCATTACTCCCGTCTGGAGATCTGCAATCTGACTCCAGACACCCTGGCAAGCGACAGGTATAAGAAGTGGAGGCTGCTGAAGCTGGATGGGAACTGGAGGCGAGGAGCCACTGCAGGGGGCTGCAGGAATTACCCAAGTAAGAGAAACTTGAGAAACCCTTTACGAGTTCACTTGTACTTTCTCCAGGAGCTTCTTCTGGGAGCTGGTTTGGGGTGGCCTATGGAGGAGGAGTGTGTACCTGGGATATCCAGGACTGATATCCAAAAAGTGCAAGCGTTTGGGAAGTGTGGCTCCCTGGTTGGGGTCTGGTTGTGGTTGTAAGGGCTGGGGTGAGGGAGTGTTATTCCTTCTCACAGCTGATTTTGGAAGTCAGAGCCACCCCTGCCCTAGCTGACAAGTATATATCTGCACAATTGCTTTCAAAGAAACTTTTGAGCAGTTTGCATAAATCCACTTCCCAGACACTTTCTGGACAAATCCACAATATTTAATCAAGCTGGAGGAAGAAGATGAGGATCCTGATGATCCTGAGGGGGGCTGCACTTTCCTCGTTGGCCTGATTCAGAAGCACCGGCGGAGGCAGAGGAAGATGGGAGAGGACATGCACACCATCGGCTTTGCGATTTATGAGGCAAGTACCCCTGTAAATGGGGTAGGGCAGTTCTCAGACTTTCTGTCAAAGGGATTTCTATCAAAACTCAGTGGGTTTGAGTTGGACACCAGCTGCAGCAAGGAAATTTAGATGTTTAGAAAATTATCCTCCATAAAAACAGCGGTCAAGCGTAGGGGCAGGTACCCAGACAGGTGATGGAATCTGCATTCCTGCAGATATTCAGACCTAGGCTGGACAAGGTCCTGAGCAATGTCATTAACTTGGATAATGGCCTTGCTTTGAATAAGGGGTTGGACCAGATGACCTACAGAGGCCCCTTCCACATCTATAATATTCTGTGCTTCTAAATGGAGGAGCAGAAAAACTATTTAAAAAATAAACATTACAAGTGCAGAAATCCAGTCTCCCCTTCACTTGCCAGGCTGTGGTGAAAAGCAGCAGAATGAGAGCAGTGTGGTAGGGACGTGACCCTCGCTGGGACACCTGAGCTAGCTTGGGAAGTGTGAAACCAGCAGCAGAGCCAGCCAAAACACCTGTAAAACTCTTTCTGTTGAACTGAAGGGTCAGAGATGTGTCTGTGGTAACTCCTGAAGCAGGATATTCTATACAGAGCTGCAAAGCAGCAGTGCTCAACTGCCAGTGAAAATAGCAGAAACCGTCTTGCCTGTGGGTTGCTCTGTAACTGTAGGCAATATATGCAAGATGTGCTTTCCCAATATCCCAGCTTTGGAAAAGCCTGACAAAGAATCTGGTCTCTGTAGGCAGGTGAGGTTTAAAGCAAAGCTAGGTCCCCTGAACCCCTAAGGAAATGGAAAACTGCATTGCTGTCTTGCTCGGCCCCTGTCTCCTCTCCTGATGGCGGAGAGGTCAGAAGGGTGGGAGGGGGAAAGAGAAGGTGGGAAGAAATAGCAAAGGAAAAGAGTCTTCACAAATGTAAACTGGGCTGCAGGGTGGAGGGGAAACCACGACCAGCCGGGCTGTGCCCTGGCTGAGCCTCGCCGGCTCCAGGATGGAGCTGAGTGCTGAGCCAGTCCCCCTCCAGTGGAGCCGCCTTTTTTCAAAAGTGTGGATATACCCGCTAATCAACAGTGAAAAGAAGTAGCCCTGGAGCTGCCATTCAACAAACATCTAACTCTCCTTTTCTCTTTGCAGGTGCCCCCAGAGGTACGTGCCATACGTGGGTGGTCAAGGTGCAGAGCTGGGGCTGAATGGCTTGTGGGAAGAAATGGTTCAGAGGATCCTCCTTCACTGCAGGACAATATTGAGTCTAAAGTTAGAGGCCAGTTATTCTGGAAGGGGCCTTGAGCCCACGTGGCATTTTCAGAGCATCTTGGGTTGGGATAAGAGCTCTCTGTGCTGCACAAACCCACCAAAGCTGCTCTTCCACGGGTCTTCTCCCAGCCCAGACCCACACCTGCTCCCCGACCCGGAGCACAGCTGCTTTTCTCAGGATTGTGCAGAGTTCCTGTTCAACACACAACTAATAGTCCAAGAAGGTGTTTCTTTTCATTTCCCTAAGCTCTGTCTTTACTGGTTTCTCTGTCTCTACCTGCAGGTGTAGGTAATGCACACCCTGGGGAGCAGAGGGGGGGTGCCGAGCAGTGATGCCTGTGCAGCAAGAGGCAGGGCTGCAGGCACCTGCCAGCTGTTGCTCCTCAGAGGAACAGTGAGGTTGAGGTTGCTGTACCTGTGAGGGTGCATGCAAAGCAGCCGGGGCACCTCACAGCTCCCGAGGCTATGCTCAAACCAGCTGCTCTTATGTAAAATGTGGTTTTATCAGGAAAAGAAATGGTGCTACTGGTAAATTAAATTTTTAAATGTACCTTTTGAATGCCGTAGTAGTACTCTGGCAGCCACTCAGCTGTCACCTTAGTGGTCCAAAAACCTGATTTCCCCAAAAGGTGCAATTTTATCTTCCACCATGGCAGCGGGTCTGACAGGTTTTGCATTCTTAAAAAATCTGGGAGGACAGGAAAGGGGAGGTTTCTGAACCATGTAAATTCCTGATGGTTGCTTCTAGAGCTGAGATAGCCTACCTATAAGACCCTGCGCAGAAGAGTTTGTTTTGGAAGATGTTGCACTCCAAATATGCTTTTATAATGCATAATGTTTATTTTATTCTTGGAGCCCTCCATAAGCGGGCTCTCTGCTTTAAGGCAGCCTGACCTTGGAGGCAGAGCTGAGCTGCATTCTCCTGGTGGCAACAGCTCTGGGGACCAGAGGGACATGGATCATCTTGCTTTAAAGAAAAATAGTTGGTGGAAGAATTTGCCAAATGTCTGCACACGCCTATCATCATCTGCAAAACATAAGCACGACCCAAGTGATTTATTGAGGTGATCTGCAAAACACATTTGCAGCTGCAGCTCAGGAGTACTGTGGTGGGATGCACCCACCCTTCTCTCTCCTCCCTTTCACTTCTGTTGAAAGGACATCTTTGCCCCTGCCCACCCCCCACCCCCCCCCCCGTACATAACTAATTATCATATTTATTATATTTTTAATTTCTAAGGGAAAAATGTATGCAAACCGGTGGCTTTTTTTTCCCTTTTTCTTTTCTTAAGTTTTCTGGACAGACAAATATTCATCTCAGCAAAAACTTTTTCCTGACCAACAAAGCAAGAGAAAAATCAAACACCTTTATCAACCTCCGAGAAGTGCTGAACCGGTTCAAGCTCCCTGCAGGAGAATATATCATCGTGCCCTCCACCTTTGAACCCAACAAGAATGGGGATTTCTGTCTGAGAGTCTTCTCGGAAAAAAATGCAAACTCCACGTATGTAGCTGTTTTGTAACCATGTAAGAGCGGTACGGGCACATGGGCTCTGATCCCTCCCTGGTCCCTCTCTTGGGCGCGGAAGGATGGAGCAGCCCAGGCCTGGGGTACATCAGCTCCCCACAGGGAGGGGGGTGCACGGTTGTCCTGCATGGATGCGGTGGCAGCAGTTCTTGTTTGTCCCTAGTTGCTCCATGTGCAACTGGGGAAAGTTTGAATAAACTTAGCAGGAAGGAATAGTGGAATAATAATAAGAATTCATAGAATACAACAAAATATTGATACTGATGACGATGATTATTATCACCAGCCCTACCTGGGCAGATGTTTGTAGTTACTGGGTGGTGGACAGCGGGGTGCCCCAGCACAGGTTGGTCTGTGGAAAGAGGAAAGCCCCAGAGGGCAGCAGGCTGGGCTCTCTCTCCGCTTGGGAGACAAACACGTGTGTGCTTGTGGCTGCCTGGAAACACACTGATCGCAGCAAATGATCTCACACCTTTGAGATCAGGCTGGAAAAAAATTCAAGATATTTGCTCAACCAAATGATACCTTTGATAAAATTAAAGTGAGTTTTATTGGAAGTGGCTGAAACCACACCATTAGCTGTGAAGCCATGAAAAAATTTAGACATGTCACATCTTAAAGAGCAGCTGGGCTAAAGCCTTGAGAAGGGGTGTGGGATCTTTCCTATTGAGTTCCCTAATTCAGAGCAAGCAAAAACCTTTCTACTATCCTCTAATCTTTTGTTGTGTGTTTCTGTAGTGGTGAGAAAACTGGGATGTCAGTTGTGTGAAGGCACATCCAGCTTTTGATGGGCCCTTAGCAGTGCTTACACAGTCTGTAGGTGTGATGCTCCCAGAGCAGCTGGGGGGACAGCGTGAAACACTTCTCCCACTCTGGCATGTCTGAATGACTTCAAGGCTCTCCTTTTTTACTGTTTTAAAGGAAAAAAAAGACACAAAAGAAAAAAGTGACTAGATAAAGTTTGACGTGCACCCAAGAGCCTGGTCCTGGGGTAAAGTCTGTAGGCCAGTGGCACTAAGTGACCCAAAGGGTTATGTCTGATCCAAAATCCTGTCTGTGGCTCTGCAGGACATTGCATGGTTTGTAACGTGTTTTAAAACTCTTGTTGTCATCACTAGCAAAATACTGCCTTCACTGGTGGTATGCAAGTGTCTGTGGCTGGTGAATCTGGTGACTTTTGAACACCCATTGTTATTCTCGCAATCTAAAAAAATCCCTCTTTAACTGAAACTTGAAAGAAGAGCACCAGATAAGTGACTTGTTTTGGTTTTAATATTGATTTCTTTCTCTTTCTAGGGTTATAGATGATGAAATCGAGGCCAATTTTGAAGAGGTATATCTTAACTTGAATGTTTTAAATGGAGATCATTTTGCTGTAAATCAGTGGGGTTGGGGTGCCAGTTCCCTGTGCAGGCGGTGTGTGTCCATAGGCATTGTCAAGAACTGTTGCCCCACTTTGGAAACAGATTTTTCAATATCCATAGTTGAATGTCCAGCAAATGGAAACATCATAAAGCAATAACGGAAACCTGTTGTCCTTCATCCCAAGCGGTGGTGAGCTTGGGCTTCCCGTCTAGAGAGATCAGGTGGTCTCTGCAGAGGTAACTGGAGCCGTGGGAAATTCCCTTCACTCTCCAGGAATCCAGGAGATTTTAGCCTTTAGCTTTTGGCCATGGGGTGTTTTTGGACGTGATGTTGTTTCTATGAGTAGTGGCTCACCATATGTTTAGTCTTGCTGGAGCTGGGGATGTTTTGCCTACTAATGCATCTACCCCTCTGTGTGACTTTTTTCTTTCTTTCTTTCTTTTCTTTTTTTTTTTTTTTCAAGATAAGAACTTACAGTTTGCTTTCTTTTCTTTAAATGAAGACAGCTTGTCCAACAGTAGTAGTAGCAGCAACAGTGAAGTTCTGAATTTGATAGTAATTTCTTCAATAAAATAAAGATTTTTTAATTTTTTTTTTTTAGTGAAAGCCATTGCAAAAGTTTTTAATTCTTTAGTGTTTGCAACACCAGCATTTTGAGGCACCCCTGAAAATAAAATTGATTCATATCAAAGCAAAAGTAAAACCTTCAACTTTGCCATTTAAATTGTGTTTTACTAGGGGCAAGGAAATGCATTATGTCCTTCTCGGGCGGAAAATTTCCTCCTTTCCATATTCTTTGTTTCTCTCTTCTAGACCGAGATCAGTGAAGATGACATCGAACCCAACTTTAAAAAGCTTTTTGGACAGCTAGCAGGAAGTGTGAGTATTTTTCTGTTAGCATCTTGCTGGTAACATGGGTAAGTAGGTAAGAGAGACACCTCCCCCAGGATGGAGGTTAATTCTTGTGCTGTGAGTCAGATCTCAAGCATGTGCATAATTGTGCGTGCAGAAATCTGTGTAACCATCTGCTTCCAGAACGGATTTGTGAGCGCTTCTGGCTAACAGTCTTCACTGTCTTTGAACTGCAGGCATGGCTTTTATCTCTGTGTGTAATTCTGTGTGTTGGGCAAAGCATCTGGTGCAGATGCATGGGTCCCTCTGGGAGGCAATGAGGGCTGGGCTGGGCCTTCTCCCCAGGCTGCTCTCACCTGCCCAAGGGCTCGAGCAGACCCTGGTGTGCCAGGGCCTGGGAATTGGTGGTGCTCCTGGGAATGGGAGGAGGAGAGAGTTTACCACTTGCATTTCCATCCAAGCAAAATGAATTCCAAGGGATGTTTGAACTTGGCCAACTCGTCCAAAGGAGTCAGAGGCTGCTTATGAGACGGTGTCTGCAGCTGACAGTGAAAAACTTGTTGTCATCTTTTCCGCAGGATGCAGAGATCTCCGCCTTCGAACTGCGCAACATCCTGAACAAAATCATGGCTAAACGTAAGTACCTTCCTCCAACTGGGGCTTCAGCTGGCCACCAGCAGGTTTCCAGTGTGGCTGTGAGACCACAGAGCGCACCACTGACCAGGGCAGAGTCAAAGCCCAGGGCTCTGCCCAGACCTGCAGCTTGGCTCTCCATATGGCCGCAGCCAGGTGCTATTCCTGCTTCTTCAGGGGGCTGCAGAAACACTGGGGCTGCACCCACGCTGAAGGTGTGTGCTTCACGGGACATGTGCTTTGGCAGAGTGCATATGCGTGGCTTTTATCCCAGCATCAACTACTGGGAATTGGCTGCCAGGAAGGATGGATGGATTTGATTAATGCTTGATAATAATCAAGAGGAGTTGTTGTTACTGCTTTAGTATTGAACCACTCAGGATTCAAACAGTAGCCCAGCCAATGGTCTGGGGTGTCCCTGAGGAGGAGGAGAAACTTTGAAGCTCTGGGCTTCTTTTCTGTGAAGTGATTCAGAGCTTGGGTCTGCATTATTTTCCTTTCCATTAAACAGTCCTGGAGAAATAAGTGCTTGGAGAAAGAAGTGTCTGATTTCCAAACTGAAATCTTAACCAGGTAGCCAAGGTTGTGTCGTATGCCTGTGCGCACCAGCCAGTTAGCAATGATGTATTGCTGGTTACCAAGCTGGATTTGATCTTCCCTTGCATGAAGCTGCCTACTGCTGATCTCTGTAGGTCAGGAGTCCTCATCATCCACAAAAGTCCACCCTTGTCTTTGCAGGCGGACAGTAGGGGCAGGAAAGCCTTCTCTCTGCCCCTTGCTTCTGCAGCACACTCACAAACCAGTAACAGGGCTGTTTGCTGGGGGAAGCATCACAGCCAGCTTTCACCCTAAGCCTTTTCACCAGTTGCACAGGAAGCCACCGGCGACACGGACCCACGTAGGGCTGATGTGTGTGCGCTGCTTGTGGAGCTCAGGAGCCATATTTAGGAAGGTGCTGTGGTACGGCAGGCAATGATAAACCTGTCTTTTGCTCTTTCTTTACAGGCCAAGATATTAAATCTGATGGCTTTAGTATTGAGACATGCAAAGTAATGGTTGACCTGTTAGATGTATCCTTTAAGGCTGTTCCTAGACGTTATTCTTCTGCCTGTGCTGAAGTAGGTGAGCTGCTTCTGCAGTGGTGGGTCCATACTGATGTGCTAATGGTTCCTGAGGTGGAAAAGCTGGTTTTACCCTGGTTCTCCTGACTAAAAGTGGTAGCCCTTGCTCTCACTGCTCACTGTGGCACATGCATTCTCCCAGGCAGTGGGGAAAATCCATTATGAGACAGGACGATCTGCTTTGAAGTCTTCCTAGCTGTTGCGTGTCCCGGTTTAGCTGGGGACAAAGTGGTGTTTGTGCTGGGGAAGGCACGGGGCTCTCAGCACGGTGTGAATGGCTTGGCTGCAGAGTCTGAACGGGCACATCTGGGTGCACCTCACTGCTCTGTTACCTGGCTGGAGTTGGAAAGGGCCTTGTAAGCCTTGAGGACTTAGCAAACAGAAAATGAGGGAAACAAACACAAGAAGCAGAGGCTACACTGAATTTTAGGAGCTTTTACTTTTAAGAATAAGGGCAAAAGTACAGGATGAAGGATCAGGTCTAAGAATAGTTCAGCTTCTCCGTGCAGCGGGAGTTGAATTGCATAGTTATAAGGGAAAATTAACCAAAACAAAATGATGTTCTGCTATAATTTGATGTAAAATATGGCAGTCCGTAGGGACTCCTTAGCAGTTTTTGGGAGTGATGCCATGACCAGGTTCTTTTGTTAGCTGTTTGTGCAAGAACTTAATTTCTCCAAATAACAGGCTTGGCTGCAGCTTTTCCTGTTTATAATCCAGACTTAGGACTCATGCTTCTGCAGCTGCAGGTGTTGAACCAACTATGCAGAACAAAATGGCATCATCTCAGCTGTTTTAAGCATGCATTGAAAATACAGAGAGCTACCAAAGGAGGAGCAGAAAGAGCTTGTGAACTGATCACAGTTTAAATGAAACAATCCTCTTACCTATTTAGAAAGGCGTCTTGGACAACAGGATAAGTCCTTCAGAGAGGACTTGCATTCTTTTCATAATTGCACTATTTTTTTTAAGTATTAAGTCACAACTGCCCATGTAAGTAAACCCAGCACAGGGAGGGCAAATGCCTTTTCCTTCCCTTCAAAGAGATTCCCTTAACTCAAAGAAGAATGATGGGAGCGGTAAACTGGGGCTGAAGGAGTTCCACACCCTGTGGACAAAGATTCAGAAATACCAGGTAAGACACGACCCTTCTGGGAGAATATGCAATTAAAGGTAGAGGTGGCTGCAGGCTGATTTGCCTTGTGCAGTGTGTACAGTCACACTTCCCAAAGCAGAGACTGCAGCTCAAAGTGCATTTGTGTCCTCAGTCCCCCAGGATTTGTCCCTTGGAGGCCGGGGGTGTGACTGCTGGTCCTTCAGGTGCTGGGGCGAAGGGCTGAAGGAGGGGCTGCCTCTCCTCCTGCCTTACTCCCGGAGGGGTTTCTGTGCTGTTTTAACTCGTGTCCAAATATGTTTAGCCATTCCACTTAACAGCATGGGTCTGGTGTCAGTCTTGCCGCTCTGGTAGTGACAATGCCGTTTTGCATGGGCATTCAAGGAATCCTCTGGCGTCTTTATCTGCTCTGGCTGCTGCACTAAAACCACTTACTTTCTAAAGCCACTTTTAGATGAACTTGGAGATTAAGTACCTGGTCCTTCAGACCAACGTTGCAAATGCTCCTAAGTAAACGGCAGGCTGCATTTCAAAATGTTCTTCCTCTGACGAAAGCCAAAACGCGCTCTGAATTATTGATAGATTTTGGCTTTGGGTTTTGTGTTCTGCAGAAAATTTACAGGGAAATTGATGTGGATCGATCTGGTACCATGAATTCGTATGAGATGAGGAGAGCACTGGAAACAGCAGGTATTTATATTGGTCTGTCTCTTTTTGGGTTTATATCGGTTTCAAGCTGGGTTGATAGATGCTCACTAGCCTCCAGTATATCACTTTTAAGCTGAAAAATCCTTGTTCCGAGACCTGAAAGGCCTCTCTTTAATCTGGATGCTCAGCCTGGGCTCTTGCCTCTGTGAAGCAGTGTCTTGCCACGCAGACACACTAAAAGCATCTCAAAGGAGTGACAGATTTCCAGTTATTTTCTGTAGTGACCAACTTTTGGAGAAGCACAGGGTAACTGCAACAACCTGGTCCTCTAACAGCAGGCTGTTGTCTTTCACTCTCCCTGGGTATGTATGGGTTTGCCATAAGCCGGTAAAACCGGGATACTGTGACCTAGGGAATGGGAGTGGCTTGATTAAGGAGTGATGCTCACAAGAATGTTAAAAGAATTTTGAGTCAGTTTGCTTCTGCCACCACTGAAAAGCAAACCTGAGTTATAAGGGTGAGTGAGGCAGGTATCACAGAGCCATATGATCCCAAATTAACTTGCTGATCTTCTAGAGCCATCTTAATGAACGTCCGCGCTTGGGGTGTATGGAGCTGTCCCCTCCTGTCACGCTGCAAGACTGAGGCAGCGTTTCTTGTCCCAAAAGCTTAGATACTCTTTGGAAATAGGGACCCATTTGAAACAGAAAGCCACTGCTTCATCTCAGGTCTCAGCGGGCCGAGGCTGGCAGCTGTGTCGTCACCAGGGAAGGACCATGAGCTGGAGGAATTGGCTCCGTCCCCTGGGGAGAGGAGCGCAGGTGTGGGAGCACACGCAGCGGGAAGACCACACGTGACCTAGTCACAGCTCTAAATTGCTCCAAGTACAGAAGGTGGTGTGGGGAGTTTCCAAAATGGAGCAAAAACTCTTTTTTGAGCATTTAAGCAAAAGCAGCTAATTGAATTTCTGGCAGTGTGTAAGGTTGGAGGATTTTTTTTTTGTTGGTTGGAGGTTTTTTGCATTTTTGTTCCTCTTCTTTTTTAAATCCTTGACATATTTGTAGGTTTCAAACTGAACTGCCAGTTACATCAAATCATTGTGGCTCGTTTTGCTGATGAAGACCTCATCATTGACTTCGATAACTTTATCCGGTGTTTGATTCGGCTGGAAACCTTGTTCAGTGAGTACACGCTTAATAACTGGACAGACTTTTGTGTTTTCAAGTCCAGGATAAGTTACTCATAAGTTTGTAGTGGAGCCAAGGCAACTTCAAGGCTGAGCTGTAAGTCTGGAACCCAGTCCACAGCTTCCTCCTGCACCCAGGAATTGGCCTTTTAAGCTGCTGAACCAGAGCTAATCTTCCATGCAAACACCAAAATGTTAACTTAAAAGAAAAAGGAAAAACAGAACTCTAACCACTTACAAATTGACAAATAGTGTTAATGGTACAGACTGAACTATTGAAGCATGTTCAGTCTTGTTCTTACACACAAGTGTGCAGTGACTTCAGAGTGGCCCCTTTGGTTTGGGGTGTTGGGGTGTAGATCACTGTAGAATTTTAGATTCTGGGACTACATTCCTTTTTGATCCTGAAGCACAAGGCGGGGGAAGGCTTTGCAATTAGTTCCTATATTCATCCTTGTCCGTCATCTCTCTCCTACCACAGAAATGTTTAGAAAACTGGATACTGAGAAAACTGGAACAATAGAATTGAACCTTGTTAATGTAAGTTCACTCGGCTCTAAAGCATTTGTTTTCAACTTTTTTGGGGGGCGGGGGAAGGGGTTAACAGTAGAGACTGTCCTGCTCTGTTCTGACTGATTATGGCTGGTTATATGTATTCACGTATATGCTGGATTTATATAGCTTGTATATTTATAAGCAGACTTAACAAAAGTTATCCTTCTTTTAAAAAATGTACTTATACCACATTGCATTCTCTAACAAACAAAGCTACTTGAACCAGAAGCCACTTATCCCTTTCTGGCAGTAATTTTGGCTGATACCGTATGCAGGCTTCCTCCTAGCATTTTCTGTCAACGGGGTAGATGTAAGTGCAGGAGTGACTCTTGGCATTGACCATGCCTGCTTCTTCTGCACCATGTGTGCTCTGCAGAAAGGACTAAGTTTGGAGAAAACTGCCCTCCTAGCTGTGTTTGACTTGCTTATTGCCTGAACATAACATTTCTGGACCTAAATGAGGCATGCACAGATCATCCCAAAAGTCTTGAGACTTAGATGAGATACAAATTTAAATCACTCAGGAAAGATCCTAAAATGACTTCTGTAATTCAGCCTTTCTTCCTCATGCCAGAAATGGGAACACACATACTTGCTACAGGTATTTTTACTAAACTTAACCATAGGCCATTTTCCTCTCTCTTGTTATAGTGGCTGTGCTTTACGGTCATTTGAGCCACTGACATCAGCTCAAGAGACCACAAAAAGAGCAAGAGGAGGTGAAGATAATCAAGCCAACATACAAGTAACATCCTAACGTGAATGTGCCTTAACTTACACATGGCAAACTTTGCACACAGTTATAAGAAGGAAAGCGTTCTATTTCAACAACAGAAAAAGCTGCAGCCTCATTTTTATGGCTCTGACTGTCTTTATCTACTACTATATATCCACTGTACAAAAGCTTTAATTTAGTATAAACCCTCGTTGCAACTTTTGAAAATACTGCTTTGCTAATATCTTTGTGTTTAAGGTGTTTTACCTGACTTCTGGAAGAAAGCTCATTAAAGCTTCAGCTATTCAGGTTTTTGAATAACAGCTCCATTCCATCCTGGGTATCTGAAAAGGCAAAGTATTGCGTATCTCTGCACACGGGTGTTTAGGTAAGATGCTTTCTGTCAAGCCCCACCCTTGTTCTGGTTAAATATTTTTTTGAAGAATTTGAGTAGCAAACATTAAGTCTTTTCCTCCTGACCACTGATGTGCCTGCAGCAGGAGGCTGTTGCCAACTAGACTCTTCCAAGAGAAAGCCCATGCTGTCAGGTGGAATCCTGAGTTCGTGTATCTTACTTATCTTCCTTTGAAATATAAGGAAGTATTTAAATAAGAACAGCAGAAGTAAAGTTTGCAAGACTGTTATTCCTTCTGCAAATAATCCCCTTAAGGAAAGACTTGATCCTCTCTACTAAATAGTGTTCATTATCAAATTATTGTTCCCAAATAGACATAAAGGATAGTTCCATGGGAAAGGCTTGAATTGGAAAATACTTGTACTAAGTTTTTTTTCCTTAAGCATATCCCTTAACCTTAAAAAGTTAAAAAAGGTTATATGCAACTTACAGATTCAGGTTAAATTTTAAATGCAGAAAGACTGTCTTGAACGAAGGGGGGAGGAGGAGTTCAATTTATACAGAAAGCAGTTCAGTGTTAGCGAAGGTAGAACCGCAGTGTGTCTTACCAGCATTTTCAGATGGCCTAATGTGAACTTGACACTAAAACAGCCAGAGTTAAAGCTTAAGAGGAGACAAAAGTTTAATGGTATCACAGTCAAGTAAAAACAAGTAAGTTGTCAAGGACTACAGAAGTTTCTACACTTAGTTTTCAAAGTACAAAATACAATAAATACATGAGGCTGTTTGTAAAAAGAGGAATCTAAAACTACACTGTCTGTTACAGCACATAATATTTTGAATACATAGAATTCCTAAGATGCTACAGCATTTTTAAAAGTTATTGCTTAATGGATTGGTCACGTGGTTGTCACTGTTTAAATGTTTAACAAATGTTCTGCTTCCAGCAATAAGCATTTGGGTGCTGTGCACATACCATATTTTAATTTCTCCCATCTGGAAAAAGCCTGGAGATAAATTTGGACAAAGCCAAGTTCTCCATTTCATGACGATTCCTTCAATGGTAAATCAAAAAGGTCCTTGTATTTAATGCAGAAAAATGTGAAACTTTTCTGCCATGTTTGAAGAAGTCAGAGTGGGTACTTGAACATAATGGCTCGCTTAGACCAAAGGCAGCAGAATTTCATTTGCTTGTAAGCATTATTTCATCTTGTAGAATGCCCTCATCCATTTGCTAATGCATCAATCCTTCATTTGTTTTCCAAGCACATTCTTCATAGCTTTCAAATTACATTGTCATTGAAATAAGTCTCATGATACTGGAACCAACACAAAATGATTTTTTTTTTTTTGTAAGTCATCCATGATTAGTACTTCAAGAATCTGGCTTCTGTACTATTTCACGCCAAGCTTCTTTGTCTAGGTTTAATCCTTGGATACAGCTGAGGGTAAAACAGAAACAAGATTTAAAATGTTAGTGCTTTAAAAGGTGACTTTTTTTTTTCTAAAGAAATAAGGAAAGAAAAATGTCTCTTTGGTGCTACAAATCTAATGTCATCTTTAGTAACAAAAGCATGGGTATAAAAAAACACCCAAAGCACTAACAAATATACATTTAGCATTCTTAGATGAGTTTCAAAAAATACTAACCATGTCAGTACAAAAGGAAGGTTATGGAACAGCACATCACGCAGTCCCTTCAGCTCTACCTAGGTGGGTGGGCTAGGAAAAGCATGTGGCTTTGCAAGTCAAGGGACTTTTGTGTTCAGTGAACCATAGGATTTTCTGGTTTTATAAATGAAAATAGAGTGGTATTAAAGTCTGTTTTGCTTTCTCTCTCTCTCAGTGCCTATCAGCCTTTACAGATCTATAGCTCTGGGCAAGCTGGAAACATCAGGCTGCATGAGGACCATGGAACTGCAGGAGCTCAGCTTTAATTAGCGGGTAGTGGGTGGCCAGTTAAATTCATTTAAATGCCCAGCAGTAAATCAGTCGCTGCCACACTGTGGCCCTTGAGCTACGCCCTTGCTCTTCACACAGTCGGGCTACACACAGAGGTACAGAGACCGCCTTGGCCTCAGGGTGGTTATTGATGGGCCACAGCGTGCAGCGGTGGCAAGATGCTTGGGAAGCTCTTGGTTCCCACTAGCAAAGGGCTTGGGAAACAGCGACTGTTCTGAAAAGCATGGCTAATGGCATATAAAAACAGAAGGATACACTTCGTATGATTACGAAAGATGAATCCTCCATGCTCTAAACAGCAATGCATGTCTACATTACATCCTGGGCTTTGCAGCTAAAGTTCTCCTTAAAGCTGCCCTCTTCTCTCTCCAGCCAGACTCTGCCTTTCTTCCCTTTCACAGTCAGCTAATGATCAAGGGAAGGCCAACAACTTCACCCACGAGGTTTGTCTCGGCCTGCTACAATTTCACCACTGGCAGAGGTGCAGTCAGTCAGTCACAGCAGTGTAACACCTGACAGTGTTCAACAGATTTCATTTGGTATTAAGAAGTCAGTGTTTTGACAGTATTAGCTTTTCTGCATTCAGGTTTAGAGCTGTCGCACAGCTTTGGGAGAGAGTTAGTCACTAAGAAAGATAGAGTACTGACGCAGATGATTTAATCCTTGTATTTACTGCACCTAACTGCAAAAGGATAAAGCAGCTATGATAAAAATACAGCTTAATATAAGACTATATTGAACTACTCTTTTCCTCTGTGCTGAACACCTTGGTCTAGATTTCAGCTGCTCTAAGAGCGCAGTAATTGCTACTGAGAATCCCAGAGAATACTTCAGCAGCAGTACTAGAACAAATGAGCAGACGCAAGAGCAGAACAGTTAATACTGGGCTTGGGCTGTTTTCCCAAAAGGTTCTGTTCAGACTGCATTGCGCTTAAAAGGAAGAGCCATGATCCCCAGTCTGAGCGGTGTTGCCTTGTGCTTCTTGCTACAGAAGCACGGATGCTCCTCGCGTTCTTACTCACCTGTGCCTAGGCTGCCCGTGCAAGCATGTGAAGGAGCAGCACATGCACAATCCACCCTGGGGCAGGGAAAAAAACCCACCAGCTGCCATTTCTGACCTTTTTGTGCAGGTGTAGTGGGTTTGCATGGTAGCAGGGGGGCTACAGGGGTGGCCTCTGTAAGAAGATGCCAGAAGCTTCTCCCCCATGTCAGATAGAGCCAGTGCCAGCTGGCTCCAAATACAGACCTGCCGCTGGCCAAGGCCAAGCTAATCAGCGATGGCGGCAGCACCTCTGGGATAGCACATTAAGAAGAAGAAAAAAAAAAAAAATAAACCTGCACCAGCAGCGGAGAGGAGTGATAATGTGAGAGCAACAACTCTGCAGACACCAAGGTCAGTGCAGGAGGAGGAGTAGGTGCTCCAGGTGCCGGAGCAGATTCCCCAGCAGCGCATGATGGACCCACGCTGGAGCACTGTGTGGAAAAACTGCAGCCCGTGGGAAGGACTCACATTGGAGAAGTTAATGGAGAGCTGTCTCCCTCCCAAGGGAGGGACCCCACACTGGCACAGGGGAAGAGCGTGAGGAAGAAGGAGCAGCAGAAACCATGTGTGATGAACTGACCGTAACCCCCCTTCCCCATCCTGCTGCGCTGCTCAGGGAGAGGACATAGAGAAACTGGAAACCAAGTCAATCCCGGGAAGAAGGGAGAGGTAGGGAAAGGTGGGGGGATTTCTGATTTGAATGTCGTAAGTTAAACTGTTTTCCCCAAGTGCAGGCTGTTTAGCCTGTGACTGTAATTGCCGAGTGACCTCTCTGTCCTTACCTCAACCCGTGAACCTTTCGTCACATTTTCTCTCCCCTGCCCAGTTGAGGAGGGGAGTGACAGAGCAGCTTTGGGGGGCACCTGGCACCCAGCCAGGGTCAACCCACCACAGCAGGGCTGACGACTGCTTTCAATTTAGGTATGTTTACATTTGGAGAGGAAAAACTGAACAGAAGTACTACTTCAGGGAGAATTTTATTTTGGGTAGACCTGACCTGAAAGTGATACAAAAATGAAAAATGATTTTGCATTAGATATAGTTGCTCTGCAAAATCTGACCAGTTTAAGGATTATCTGCGTGAGACGGGAGGTTCAGCCTCTTTCAAGCATCACACATCAATCAGCTAAAATTCACAGTGGTTAATCTTTAGCATTGGCAGAACCTCTTATCTCCAGCAGCAGGGCAACTGGATATGTAGAAAAAAAGGGAGTTTATATGTGTGCCCATCTGCTATAGTTTTCTAGCAATTCAGCCATGAGGAGAGAGCACTAAAACCTGTGTACAGATAATACAAGAGGTAGTATGGAAGGTGATGAGGAAAGGAGAGGCCATTCATTTAAGGCCTTTGACATAGGGTTAAATATTACTTAAAGAGCATAGGAGAAAAAGATCTACCTTTATTTGGCAATATGATCTCTTTTTCAACACTAGGGAAAGAGATAACCGTAAAATTTTGCAGTGTTTGTCTTAAAGCTCCCTGTGAAACCACCTCAGATCACAAGGTGCACGGCCTGCACCCGGACAGGGAAGGATTCTAACTCATTCTTCATATAAGTTTCAGTTCTTCAGACCCTTTCTGTGCCAGTACATCACTTTCTAGAAGAGGAGAAACCCTGTTCTGTTCACATGCTCAGCAAAACCTTACGCACGCAGCATGGTCAGGTATTTTTTTTTTCCTCCTCTAATATGGTGAGAGACAAGGTTAGTCTCAATCTCCTAGATATAGCGGGGTGGTGATACATGTTGTTCTTTATGCACCATTAATAAAGTCTGTGTTAGGTATCTAAACAGAGGGTGTTAACCCACTCTGCCAAGGTGTTCAAGTCTCCAAATGAATAAATTGGGAACGTCAGCTCCCACCTCTTGACCTCTGAAATTGCACCTAACCGACATGCATGAGAATAATGCTGTGTGTACTTTACATAGTGGGGTGGTTGGGGTTTTTTTGACTTTAAAAATATCAAGGACTCACCCCTAGCAGGTTACGGGGAACATAACCTTCCTTGTCATTCAGCCGTGCCCACCACCATTCAATTTCATCTTCATCCTCCCGGCGCAGGATTGTCATGCAGTCTCCCTCTTTCATCGAGAGCTCATCGTCGTTTTGAGCCTCATAATCCCAGAGTCCATAAATCACTCCTTTGTTCATTATCCCCATTTTCTCCTGGACTCCTGCAACGTTAAGAACACAGAGCAGCTCAATAAAAAAGTTGGGTGGGGGAAGAAGAGAAAAAGATCAGAGTTGTAAAGACTGCCGTACACTTACACTGGAGAGCAGTCCACCGGGGTGGGGATGGGGGTGCAGCATGACAACAAAACACCATCAAACAAACAAGAACGAACCACAAAAATCCCAACCAGCCTCAATTCCCACCACACGTAGCGCCTTGTTGTCATCAACCTACTGAAAGTCAGCCCTGGCAGAGGCAGCACTGTGAAGCCCTTGCACCCGGCAGACAGATTCCTTCCTTACACGTGTTCAAATGGAACGCAAGTTAAATGGGGAGAGGAGCACTGACTGGTAAAAGGTTGTATCAGGCCAGTGCTCACACTTCCCACACCTAAGCAATGAGCAAGCGACACTTGTTAGTACTCTTAGTTCACCAGTAATCACTTTCTGTCAATGGGAGGTGGCAACACCTGCTTATGAGGATCACCATTGTCATTTTGATGCTTGAGGTGTCATTTGCCACCCCTGTCGCTTTATTTCAGAATTTTAGAATAAGCTGCATCCCTGACCTGTACCCAAAAGATTTGACTGCTACCTGCCAGCTGCTTTTGGTTAACCAAACACTTACTCAGCAGTCCTGAATTTCAAACATTAATTGTTTTTGGTTGTTTTTTTTTTTTTAAAACACCAACTTCAGAAACACAATTCTGTTAAAATTCTAGACCAAGGTGTTTTGGAGTACATGCATACACCTTGCCGATATTATTTAGAACTTGCTTATTTTACAGCTATAGCCAAAGATGGACCACTATTATTTCTGTGCACATTCCTCAGCTTCTAAACAGCAAACAGGAGAAGATACCCTAATGAATCATTATGCAAACTTTCTCTTAGGTAATTATTCCATTTTAAACCCCTGAATCCTACTGGGGTTTTTGTTTGGGTTTGGTATCGCCAGGAGCAAAGAGCACATTGCACATAATTTCACAAAACTTGTCATCTCCCCTTCCAGCTCTTACCTAGTACAACCTATCTTACAGGACTCTTACCTATGTCTGCTCAAGGAAGCATCTGCTCAAATCCAGTTCTTTATTTCTGCATACCAGCTCATCATGTAAAATTAAATTACTTGCACTACTCTGTTCAGAGCGTCTTCCCTTGCTTTGTATTTGGTATAATTAAAGGGTTGGCAAGAGCCGCACTCTGCACCTAGGGGGAAGGTAAGCCTGAGCACTGGCAGCAAAGCAGGCAAAGAGGAGATTCACACAATGGATCTGGTCTTCTAAAAAAAGTGTTGTCACACCAGGGTAGCAGTGAAAACGTGCTTTTAGGGACAGCACAGGCATTATTATCTTAGAAAGTGAAAGATTACATACTTAAGCAGCATCAGACTTTTCATTTAATCAATGTTAAAGGACTAGTGGTTTTATTTAAACCTCCCCGTACTTGAGGATATTCAGTATTGTGCATCATTTACAACAAAAACAAATAAGGTGAATCAATTAATTACATGTGTTTCTCACCTTACAGACAAGTTTAGAGGGCCAGGCTATGTAAAGATATGAAAAGATAGTTTCTCTGTAGTCTCACTATGTGAATAAAATCTCATTTTAATATAGGATTTCTTTTTAAGTGCCAGAGAAGAGAAAGGCCAGAAAGATAGTCAAATTCAGTGGTTGCTAACCTCCGTTAAGGCAGAAACTTGGCAGTACCTTCCTTTGCTCTGAAGTGCACATTAGGAAATATTTCTCATTTAAAGACACTAGGCGACAGATATATTACTGAGATATCCATACCACTTTTATTTTTACATTAAAAAGTACCTCTGTGGTACGATTTGCCTAATCATCACCTCATGCTAACGTGCTTGTCAATGCACGTGCAGAACTCAAGGTTTTTAATGTAGGGAAACCTTTTGTTACTCAGATCTTCTCTACAGGTTGAATGTTATGAAGTTAGTCTTGACAGACCTCTTCTGTGTCAAGAAGTTGGCTAAAACCTCTCCAAGAGGAACCAGAGGCATGGGCATGCAACTCAAGTGTGCAACATACAACTCTGTGTTTCTTTGGATGAGGAGAAGCGCCGGGTGAGTCCCTAGCATGCTCTGGAACTCAGTTGCCATCACTTACCATACAAGAACTGGGAGCACTGTGTGTAGCCTTCCTCCATCTCCTCACACTTGTCCGCAGCTGTCTGCATGTCGCTGTAGGTCATCGCAAACACCGCTGCGCCTGACTCCACCAGGAACTTGCACACCTGCACGTTATTGCAAGATGCTGCACAGTGTAACGGGGTCCTGCAAGCCAAGAAGAAGGTAACACAGTGCTTACACTGCTCACAGCAGCGCTGACAGACTCCTGGGAGCAAACCACTTCTGGGGGTGACCTCCAGCAGTCAGTACTGCGTCACTGACGGCTTCCCACCAGAAGCACTCAACCCAGGATGTCAAGAGCAATTTTCACAGGTAATAGGAGTTACCAGGAGCTGCTTGAGCCCTAAAGCCAGGTTTCCATATGGATCTCTCGTTATGCTACCTTTTTATAATCCATTAACATTTTAGGAACATTCATTAGGGCAATAAAAATTAAAAAAAAAAATAAAAAATAATAAAACCCTGATAAATCCTACTGATGCCATACCTCTTACAATCTAGACAATTATTTCCAAGACTTGACCTGGTGAACAAGTGCAGGACATTGGGATAACTACTGAGGCTGAGGGACCATGAGCATCTTTATTCAGTCTCAGGCCTTAGACACCTTTGTTATAGGCAGAAATAATAGTAAAAGCACTGCCCGCTGCACCAGCCTCTGGTAAATAAGATCCCTAGCTACCTCTAAGAAAGTTCTGTGACCCATCATCAGTTGCAGGTCTGGTTTGTAGGTTGTGATTTTCTGCTTGGCTTTGTTTGTAAGTTGTCAGAGTACTGGACAAAGAATTGAGGAGAGTTTGCAGGGCTAGATAATGCCCACACGTGTAAGCTGGAGGCCACCTCATGGAGAGGACATCGGGAATTTCAGCAAATGGCTCGTTATGCATAAGCTGTCTTCAGTGTCTCAAAGAAACAGAGCTGTTTCCCGACAACTGTATCCACCCTGCTGGGCCTCACGCACACAGTTTTATCATACAGGGACTATTAGTATAATAATGTGTCTATTTTCTCCTCTGCGCATTCTCATATGATGCCCCACAGAGAACTGCTGTTGCTCTACTGCGGAAAAGTCGTTGTCAATTCTACAGGAGCAAAGAGAGGGACCTCTGAGCAACCTGCAGCAGCCCCCAGGCCACAGCTCTCTTGTGGAGAGCACCCGTAAGGTACCACTCCACGAAAGCCTTACCACCCGTCGCTGTCTGCAGCATTCACGTTCACCCCAAACTGCACCAGGAACTTCACGATTTCCGTGTGCCCAGCGCACACGGCGTTGTGCAGTGCCGTAATCCCTTCATCGTTGGGCATGCTGGGATCTTCAACCTACACAGCCAGAAAAGGAGCCATTCACGTTCTGGTGAAATTCCCTACAATAAACTTCTCTGCACATACAAAAATGAGTTGTCTTTTTCTGAAATATGAGCTTGAGCCGTATTTCTATGAAGGACGTGAGCAACAGGCAGGAAACTACTGCAGTAGCCAATCTCACAAGACGACTCATAAGCTTGCAGCCTCCTTTTAACGGGAAGAACCTGAAGTGGTTTAGAGAAATAGTATCTTGATAACTTAGTAAAAGCATTTATAACAAATTTCCGATATTTGCTTTTTTAATTGTAAGCAAAATTCACATGGATTTTGCTTATGAAATTATCTGATAACATGCCAGACAGGGTACGAAACACTACATAAGAAATAAGGAAAAAGCTGTCCTGCAAATTTATAGTTTTGGTGCTTGATACCCAGTGTGGCTTTAACTAACACACTTTTAAAAATCAGCCTCCGAGCGGCCATGTCCTGCCAGGACTCATCTCCTCAAGGGCAGATCGAGGTTGTGTACTATTATTTTAGCTTCCCCAGTCCAGAACAGCTGCAGGTTCCCAGTCTGAACCAGGATTGTTATTCCTTGTCTTACAACTTAGCATTTGTACCTCATAAATGATTCTCTGCACCAGGTCAAACTCCCCCTCCAAGGATGAATCCAGAAGCAACGCAAGGGGATTGAATTTCACTCTCATTCCGTGCCCAATTCTCTCAGAGCCAGTTTTACGCAAATTCGTCCTCTTCCCCTGTGAAAAGGTAACACAAGTTACAGCGTTTTCTTTCCTGGAAAGAACACTACAGAATTGCTTATTTGGGAATGACCAATTAAGGCAATATTTAATATGAAATTTAGACAATTTTCTACCAACTCCCCAACACATTACAAAGATAGGTTATGCACATTATGAAGTATCTCTGCCTTCATCTCTGGACAGGGTCACTATCCAACCCAAATACAGAAGTCACCCTGATCAAACACATCCGCAAAATAATAAAACTCCCAAATCCCTCAAGATCAGGGGAAAATGCCTTTTTTTTTTTTTTTTTTTTTTTTTAATTCAGATAATTTTAGCAGTAGCTCTCCAGGCTGTTCCACAAACCAAGGAGTACACTCCATGAAGTCCACTACTTTTAAAGCATCGATGTTTAAGTTCCTAACGGTTTCCTAAGTTTAGCAGAGGTTAGCAGGAACAAACATGGAAACCATGGGAAATGGTTGAGGAAAGAATATAGAGCCAAGTGTAGAAACGCTTTAGATGCGCTCAGTGATGCTGGAAACCAATTATTTCTATAGCTGAGTTTGTACTCCTTCCTTCAGAGAACACGCACGCATTAGCTCAGCCCTCTCCCCAGCTGGCTGTGCAGCAGCAATAAACACTATTCATCAGGGTATGTAAATTTCTGACAGATGTCCAGGCAAAGATGAATTAAAATGACTCATGTTTTGCAAGAGCAAACATGTGAAGATAAGATATATAAGACGACATTCCCAGAAAATGCTCTTTTGCCTGTTGGTTTATACACAATATCAAAAGTACAGGCTTTTTAAAGAAAGAGCCTGTCAGCACAACGCAAATATTTAAATATGCAATCAAGAAGATGGGCCGGTTTCTTCTCATCATTGCAGAATTATTACAAAACCAGCCAGAAACCAGTTCTTATAATTTAGGATATCCTACCACTCAAGTTTCCTTGTAAAAGGGAGCAAGGACAAAGTCTTTAATGCATGAAAACACGCAACGACTATTCTGTGCAGAAATTACAAGGTTAAAGCTTTTAACTCTGCTGCACTGAAGTGATGGAGGAAAAAACACTTTCATGTATCAAGTTATTAAAATTCTATTCATGATGGGTTTTAAAAGAAACTCTTTGAGGAACTGAAAGCAGTAAGCATATTTCTGTTCTTCAACAGTGAGGTCCCACTGTACCACACGCACAGATATAAACCGGCAAAACAAACAAGACTGTAAAACGCTGCCTACCCTTAACCCAAAGGGACCACATCTTGATGCAACTTGAGAACAGACTGATGTTAAATCAGGTTCCAAAGAAAAACTGAGAGCACATGTCAGTAGGAGAAATGCAAGCAGCTGAGGTCTGCAAATGAGTTTTTAAAGCAGAAACTAAAGTCTGTTTCGCCATATTTTCCAAGCAAGGCACTTTCAGGTAAACAAATCCAATCCAGGATTAAGATAATTAGCATCCATCTCATATTAGCAATAGTGGGAAATGCTTGTAAAATCTGTATCTGTGCTTCCACAAAAGAAAAACAAAGAACAAAACCCAAACCCTTAACCAAAAAAGAAAAACAAAAAACAAACCCCAAACCATTCTCTTAAGAATGAGGTACAGTTTGGATGTAGTAGGCAGACTTCTGTAGGCAATGTTCCTTACAGCCCAGAAGAGTTTTACTATTTGTGTACCAAGATTCCATTTGAAACTTTTCATCATGTCTCTTAATTCCAGAGACAACAGACTTTTCCTTACTGTCATTCGCACTGGCGGTCAGGGCACCACACACAGAACAGATCTCCGCAGAGAAACCGCGTCTGGCTGCGTGACCGTTCTCCCACACCTGCTCAAGCTCTACAACACCACGCACAGGATTTACGGCAGAGCTCGAGATGACCCACGGACAGGGCGCCCGAGTTGGAGGTTAACTAATACTTACAGGAGGCAAGGAAAACTGCCCCGTAACTTCAGGAGGCCTCATGCTGAATGAGTCCTCCCCCAGACTCTCGGGTTCCCCTGATGGGTAGGGAGGCGGTGGGTACGGGGGATACTCTTCCATGTAAACCTCCAGCGGCAGTGAAGCTTCTAGGCTGGGCTCTTCCATTTTTGGCTGCGCGAGTTCATCACCGTCCGCTGCTCCCTCAGGCACAGTGTCCAAAGCCACGGAGGGAAGGACAGCTTCGCTCTGATCTGCTGGTGTGTTTTCCGTTTCCTCAGCAATGGCTGGTTCTGGCATAGAAGAAGCAGCTGTTTCTTTTTCCGATTCCACACTTAGATAAGGATTTGGGATTTCGGTTGGGCTTTCAGGACTGGCAGCTGATGCCGTCTGTTTGGAGGGATGCGATGGAGCCGAGATAGTCTCCATTGCAGCCAGAGTGGTCCTCTGGTACAACAGCTTCTGAATATTGGGGCCATTAGGTCCTTCTGGCTCGGTGATGGAGCTACGTTTCTTCAGCGGTCTGGGGGCATTGGACAGCTTCTTCCGTAGCGCTTCCAGGTCAGCATCGCTCTGGTTGCGGTACGGGTTGGATAAGAAAGGCAGCAACTTGGTTGGGCTAAGGGGACGGGGTATTCGCTCCGTTTCGTGGTTCTCGTGAGCGGAGGCTGTTGTTTCCGTCTCGGGCTCCGGACTGCCCGGCTTGCCTTGGAGGCTTGAGTAGACGTTCTCCGTCTGCGGCAACTGATTCTGTACCCCAGCTCCTGCCATCACAGGCTTGCCATACACTGCGGAGAAGTTCAGAGAGGGGCGGAGAAAACATAATTGCGTTTGATCAAACAAGCCAAAAAAACCCACGCAACCCGATTTACCTACACAGGGTAAAACAGTAGAATAATACAATCAACCAAACAGAAGTAACCAGGTAATCAGGATTACCATTGGTGATCTTGCAAACTCAAGATGGATGTTCTGCATGTTTTGTTTATGCTGACAAACAGCAAGTAAGATCCACCTAAGATTCTTACAGCTGCACTAACCCCTTCAATTCCCCCAAGGAACAGCTTTATACACACAGACCAGCTGGAGCATACATCTATCCGAGGTTTGAGGTGGAGAAACACGTGCTTACCACTTGGGAAGTGTGGTCCTCTGGTCTGTGCCCTCGTCAAAGCACTCTGCACTGCCTGCTGGAAGTTCTTCCCAGGAGTCTGCTGTTGCGTGTACATGCTATAAATTGAACTTGCAGCCACAGTTTGAGGCTTTCGAAATGGTGGGAGCGAGGTCTCTTTGGATGGCTGAGGGGTGAACGGTCTCACAGCTGCTGCTGGGGGACTCTCCTGTTTGGAGGAGGGAAGAATTTGGTCCTGGCTAGAGGAAGAAGCTGCAGGAGGTACGGAAATTCTTTGCTGTATCTGCTGAGAAGGATGGGAAGGCTGCTGTGCCACTGGTTTTTGTTTGTTCGCCATAGTTACAACAGCCAAAGGCAGCTTCTGCAGGTTTCCATCCAGCTTAGTGTCAGAAGGTTGCAGATGACTAGCTTGTCCAAAGTAAGGCAAGTTTATCTGTTTTGGTTTAGTGGGGACAGGTGGTGGTACCTTTGTTACATTTTTATTGGCCGTCTGAGAGACAAAAAAAATTAATTAAGATTAAAACAGGAAAATATGTTTCAGGAGTTTTGCTGTGAAGGTTCAAAAGATCCTCAAAGAACACCACAGCATCTACTGTTGCTGCAACACTGCTTACAACAACATCAGAAACATGAAGACACTTCTTGAAACATTTTAACATCGTAGTTGTTTCATCTTTGAACTCATTCTCTTTAATTCTTTCTGTAGCAGCTATGTTTCAAACATCAAGCAATGGCAGGGCACAGTAATTTCTCTACCCATAGCAGAGGCGCCCAGCAGCATCCGTAGGCGCCAGGCTTGCTTCCCGAGGGAGCCCCTGCCACCCCCACTTCTCCTATGTTACTTCACCCCGACCCAATCAAATTGTGCCCTTGTGCCTAGATTTAGGTGGGAAGTCTCACTGCAGTCAAACATCTGAAGGATGGTGCTGCGTTATAAACAACGAAACAAGTGTGGAAATGATATTTTAAAACCCGTGCAAATGTGTCTGTGCATATAATCTTTGGGGGAACAAAACCCCAAAACTATATGCAGACACACTAGTACAAGTAATACCACCATTTTTACCTGTTCAGTCAAAATTTAGATTTTCATCACAGTGACTGTAGGGAATGATTTTGAGCTACCAACGGCTATTAAAAGCCTAGAAGACCTTTTTTCCTTCAAAGTAGTGTTTTAAAAGACGACCTAGGTACTTTTCAAAGAACCTCCTGACAGCAGTATTTGGAAAGCTGTATGGTAATCCCTGTCAGATGGAATGCAGTAGCTCCAGTTTCCTGCATACCTGCGCTTCTCGCAGGAGATCTTCGCTGCTCTGGTTCTTTCTCAGTGTGCCGAGCCCAGCAGACTGGTCCACAGAATCAAACATTGAGAACGGACGCACTTTCTTCTCTTTGTCTCGTAAAAAAGTTTCTCCTTCAGCTGTTGTCAGAGAAAGAGGAAGACTTTTAAAAGGGACTACACAACTGTAGGAACAGGAGTCTTGTTCTGTGCAATATTCAAGACAGCATACGCAGAGATGCTTTTTGTATCCATCCTACCCCTGCACTAAGGACACAAGCACCTGCCAAACGCTGTATCTTGCAAATCAAACAGGAGCGTGTACGAAGGCATTAGTATCTACTTTACCACCTGAAATGAGTTCTTTCTTAAAAAAGAAAAATCCCTGTGACATCATACTAAAGCTTATATGGCAATAGTCTATTATTTTTGTGTGTGTGCTTTCAAATGAATTCTACATATTTACTGAAGCATTTAGAAGGGGCTGATATCATTAGCTAGAGTCTCCAGATTTTAAGATTAGCCAAGTACGTAAAAACATACCTTGTCCTTCACTAGCCACAATTCCTTTTCCTGAAGTCAAGGCTGATCCTTGACTAATATGACTGTCTACATTTGAACTACTCCAGTCAGTGGCAGATGGGGAAGGTTTTGTACTGGGGACCACAGAACCTAGGAAAAAAACACGGGGAATAGATTAAGCTAAAATAATATTTTTATTGACTTATTTATTACAGGTAGGTTTTTTGGTAAGAGTCAAGTCGTCTAGACAGTGTACAAGTATCATAGGTTAACTGCTATAAATCCTATCACTTTAGATTTTTGCTTAATGTTTCAAAAATAGAACGCAAAACCAAGCTCAGAAACAACCACCAAAGCAGCAGCAAATCTGTTTGTCCTAGGATGTCTGCACCTACAGCATTCAGTCAATAAACTTATCTAGACTACCCTCTTTTCCAGTCAGTAAGAAACTTTTCTTGGGTACTTACAGTAAGTTAAGTGACAGGATGGCAAAAAAGGATGAGAAAGATACATTGTGCCAAGAAAAACATAATGCTTTAAAGCATATGCCAGTGATATCCAAAACAGTAGAAAAATCATCTGTATGTTCACTGTGCATTAGACACTGCATTAATGCCGATCTTTCCATTGACTGGAGTAGACATCCAGTCTGCTTCAATTATGAAAACACTTGCAATTTGCTATTAGTTTAAATATTTCACCAAGTTCTCTGTACTAAATTCTAAATTATCTACTACAACAAGTGATATTAAATTCAAACAGAAAAGACAAGCAGCAGAGGAAAAGTTTCCATTCTGACAAAGTATCCGACACCCTCTCTCTAGGAAAGCAGTCATTTTACCCTAATGCTAAAAAATGAGGACTAATGTTTTAGTTCAAATAGCACATTCCCATGCCAAAAATTTAAGTTTGGTACAGACTAGAGCTAAAATTCAACTCCAGCAGTTTTAGAATCTGCAAACCAGATAAAGTGAAAGAGTTCCCCATTCTCCAGTACAGCAAGAGGCACTTGGACTGGTTTTGTGCCGTGGCCACTTTAGTAGTATCTGCCAGAACTGGATACAGAGGGAGGGAGTTAAGAACAAATAGATAGAACTATTCTACAAGCTCAGACTCCACTTTTTCCTTTTAGGAAGATCAGTTTCTCTTCTCTCCTAGCTGAAAAGTGAGTCTTTTCCTCCCAAGGTAGTACAGAAGAGATAACTGAAACTCTCCAGTGCCTCCAGACCCCTCACAGAGCTGCGCTGTATCTCAGAGGAGAAAGCCACAGAGAGAAGCCAGGAAAATATCCACAAACACGCGAGCAGGAGAGGCCAAGCCTCGTGTCAGGTGTTGGACTTCAGTCTCTCCACGTTCCTACATCATCTACACAGCAATAAACCTGCTGGCATTTCTGTGCTACAATCCACTGCCTCCTTTATCGTATTTCTAGTGATGTTGGTTAACCCTTTACATACGTCATTTCCAAAACGCATGATCAGAAGACTTGGCTTTGCTAGTTTTTAAGTCCAGTTACCAGGTTGTTACTGTGTACATCCTGAAACTGCCTCTGGAAACTCAACCAAACACTGTTGTATAGTTTTTAGGAGTATTTTAAAAATAAAAAAATATTTTACAGAAAAATCCTCCTGCATCCTATGCTGTATAACAACCCAAATTGCTCACTAATAGGATTACTTAATTTATAATACTTTGAATCGTATAACCTCAGTGCTTATAAAATATATTCATTGGTGCAGGAAAATCGCAAGTAATAAAACTGACATCTCAAATAACACGTTGCTTTAAAAAAAAAAATAAAAAAGAGCTGGTAGATAAGATAACAAAACCTTTCTGGAAAAGAAATACTAATCATAAACTATTACCTGCAGGAGCTTTAGCTTGTGAACTGCTCCCAGCTCTCATGTTGGGCAGAGTTTGTGTTTTCAGCGGGCCATCAGGTACCTGCAAAGCTTGTGTCCCATCTGAAAATGCTGGTTTCACCAAAAGTTCAGGTCTGGAAGCAATACGTGGCATAGTAGAGGACTGGATATAAGGACCTACTGCTGCCACTCGACTTGGAGCAGAAGCCACTGGCTGTGGTAAATTCCCATCTGAAGAAACCTTTGGGAAAAGAAGAAAACTTAAAGAATGTTATGCTGCAGTATCAATCCATCAGTCTGAAACAGAAGTCAAAAAGGATAAGGCAACTAGAAAATTATACTCCAGTATTAGAAATGGTTTTTTTAAGGCTTTAAGAGATATAAAACTGAGGTAGTAATAGAGCACACAAAAAAAAAAAAAAAAATCTAAAGAAGTCCACAACAGCATACGAAGAGTTCTTGTCCATAAACAGTAAGTAGGTTATTACCAATGTACCATGAAAAGTACTTTAATAATACAAGACTCCCACCACGTATGGATAAAAACAAGTCTAGCACCTGAACAGCCTTTCCCACAAGCAGGTTTTTACTTCAGACTGTAGGGGCCACAAACTAATTTAATTTTTGTTGTTATTAAACACCCTGTACTCACTGGTACATTCTCTTTCTGTTGCAGAGCTGCCTTTTTCTTCCACAGGCGCTCTCGCAGCTCATTAACACGCTTATCCATGACTGCCACCTCCAAGTTGCGCTTGTTCAAACACTCCCTCTGTTGCTGCAGCTTGGCATTCTGCTCCTGGTTCAGTTTGTTCCTCAGCTGAATAAATTCACAAAGCAGGGGGGTGGGAGGGGAGGAGGGGAAAACAACAAAAATAAAAACAAATTAACTTTCAAGATGCGGGACAGGAAGCAGTTACAAAAAGAAAAGCCTTCTATAAAAAGTCATGCTAGCAAACTCGGATTATTTGCCCTGGAAAAAATGTGGGTAAGGCTCCAAATTTTGCAGAAAGGGAAGAGAAAGATATATACACTGCGTGCTCCTGCCCCTGCTTACCTTGAAAGCAGCACAACTAACCCTCCATCCTCCGCAGGCAGGCAGCCACGCGGCTCTGTCAGGAACAGGAGCGATGGGATTTCTTTCCAACAAGGCAAGAAACGACCCAACCAACTTCCAGCCCTTGGAGCTGTGGGTCACAAACTAGCCTTCCATTACCTGCAGCTCCTTGTACAGGCGGTCAAGCTCAGCTACAGCTGACTGGTTGTCGTGGTAACCATCAATTCGGCCATTCTTCAGCATCTCCAGTTGCCTGGTGAGTTCCTCTACTTTTGACACGGCCAGCACCAGCTCGCGCTGCTTTTGCTGGAACAGGCTGTTCATCTGTTCAATCTCCTCCACTGGAGAGGATGAGAGAGCACAATAGCTGCCCTGAGAAACAGCTGAGCGTGGGCTGCTTCCCAGGCAGCGGTTAAGGGGACAGAGCGCGCCCCGCCAGCCTCCAGAGCAGAGCTGCACAGAGGCGGCCGCACACCCGCGATCCCAGTCAAACCAGCTCTTCCTCCAAGTAGTTGCAAAAGCCAACTCGCTAGCCAGATTATGTAAATTCAGTCTACTTAGAGCACTGACGGGGAAGGGAAAAGAACATTTTTTTTTACTTTCTGAAGTACGGAAACAAACAAAACCGCGTTACCAGGCTGAATCTCATCTGTAGAAGCCTAAATTAACTTAATGCTGAATTCAGCAAGACGACACTCACTCAGCCACAAGGCATACTTACGGTATTTAGAACTCTAAATTTAGGCTGTAGGAACTCAATGACAAAACACACGAACTGTCCTACTAAACAAAGACTCAAGAGGGCTTTTTAGGGTCTACCACAAAGAGCCGTCATCAGCTGCTCCCACTGCCAAAACTGTTGCATTACAGAACAAAATTTGAGCAACCAGTAAGAGTTCAAGCAAGTCTAGGACCAGACCTGCCAGGCAAGGTGCACGGAAGCAGATACACATGCTCCAAGATGTTCTATTGCTCTACCAATGTTTATTTTGTGCAACAGAACCCGAACAGGAAATGCATTCTCCCCACAGAAAAACACATTTGCTTTATCCATTAAAGCACAATGCTTCCTAATTAAACAATATATTTATATTTTACCTTAACAAACCAATATATTTTCATTTGAGTCCAGCTGGAAATGACAAGTTCTGTACAATACGTACAGACAAAGGATGAAAAAGTAGGCAGAAGAATGTGTGTTGATACAAAGTCTGAAGTTAAGTATTTAATGTTGCATCAACATGCTGAACTGCAAGCACCCAACTAGTACTGTAGCAACCCAGAGACTAGTTGGATTTCAGTAATTAGAAAGAAAATACTCAGCCACCGTGGTCATTAAATTACCTCTCACATAAGAGACAACATGGGTATCGGGCCAAGCTTTGTTATTGGCCAAGAAAATAACACCCTAAATGTGTGGGGGGTTGACATCAGGGATGGAAAAAGTTACCGTGGTACACAAAGGTATTCAAGTAAGCAAAAAAACTGCACAGTAATTAAAGAGCAGATATGCTAGGCTCAAAACACAGGGTGCTCTTGTGGGATATTTTAATATAGGGTAAGAAAATATATTCTGTTCTAGGTCATTCAGTTTTCTTGGTACATACAACATGTGAAATCATTAAGATTAACATTTCCTGGAACACTGTACATACCTCTTCTGAATCGCTGAAATCACCAGAAATTTTAGAGTTCCAAGAATCACACTTCATGAAAAAAATCACAGGCTACTTTCCCCAGGCAGTGACTCACCTAATTTCCCATTGCTGAGTCTTTTTTGTTCCACGTGGCCTTTCAGCGCTCTCACTTTCTTAAGTTTGGCTTCCTGATTCTCAGCAATTTCCTTTAATCGCTTCAGTTTTTCCTGCTCAGCAGCTTGCTGTTGCTGTCGCTGATCTTGCTGTTTCAAGAACTTCAGACGTTGTTCCTGCAGTCAAGGAATTTTATTTATTTATTTAAACAAACTTACGGTAAGGTACTGACAGAAACAGTGTCTAAACTTCGAAACAATCACTGCAGCAGCTCAGGTCAGCTGTAACCCAGTACCCTGAGTTCCCAGAGTGTCAAGGGAAGTCTGAGAGAAGCGAGCAAACACGTACTGATTCTGTCCCAATACAATCCTGGGACAACCATTCCCTAGTCCAAGAACCTATTGAAACAGAGACTGCATCCATGTCTAATGCCTCTTGGAAAATTTTTCTGCCATGAAACTGCTCAAAATCCTTTGAAGCCTAAGAAAAATTCCAGCATTCATGTTCTATGACATTTGCCAATTTAATTTAATCACTACTTGTCTCCTGAGCTAATGATTATTTCCACTCTACCTTCTCCATGCTTTTAATCTTGTACTTTACACACCCCTATCATACATCACATTTTAAACAACTATAAGGCGTGCTGGAGAATATTAGATGTTCTTTATACAGGAGGTATTCCATAAATTATTCATAATTTTCATCACTCCCTGCACTTTTACTAGTTCTGCTAGAACCCCCTTGAGATGGAGGATCGCTGTACACCAAAGCTCTGAAGATTTGCCATGTCCTGGTAACAACCACCACTATCACAACACAGGATGGTTCAAGACATGGGAAAACCTCCACAGTGACCAGGGCCCTCATTGCACACAGCCTCCAGTTCTGGAGACGAGCGGTTGTTCCAGTGATAGGAGAACTACCAAGACTTTCCTGAGCCCCTACTAACAGCCAAGACTACCACTGCTTACTAACATTAAAACTCAACACTTAAACAAACAAACAAAAAAACCCACCCAACAAACCCCACGCCAAAAAACAACCAAACAAGCAAAAACCCCAACAACCACCAAAAATCACCAGTCACATTTAGAAACAGGGACTCACGCACTTAGAATAAAAAAGGAAGAGCAAAAAGTGATCTTGCCTTCCGGAGAAAACCAGGCAGCACCTACAGTATATGTGCTAGTTTAGTATCAATCCCACACAGGAAAATGTCAAAAAATAGATTTTACAGCTTGTGTCTAAAAAGAAAGTGCATTTTTCTCCCCTCAGAATCTATTTTTAATATCGCATCTGAATTCAGAAGGCAGGAAAGAGGCAATGGAAAGCCTTTCTTTGAAAGGGTGTCTAGGAAAGCAGGTTTGCTCCAGAGAGGAAAATTAAATGAAAAAATTCTCCCAGTGGGATACCCACAAGGCTACTCTTCTTCAAACCACAGGCAGCAGACACCTACCTGATGGGTAGCTATCCCAACTCAAACTTTTTTTTTTTTTTACTATCTTATGCAACTCCCTTTACAGTAAATATACATAATGTTCCTATTTCTGTTTCCATATATATAGTGACTACAGTGTTATTTGTAAGTCCAGGATCTATTACCACGACCTGTAAGTGAAACAGAAGTACAAATGTTTTGTCTTCTCTCTTATTTTTAAGACATCTCAGCTGTGAGAGAGAAGAGGGCAACATTCTGCCTTGACAAATTAATCAGGGCAGAACTGGTATTAACCATGCTGCTAAGCTCCAGGTGAAAATTCCAATTACTTGGCTGATTTCTTACATTCACAGCTGCACCTTCTTCATACCTGTCCTTACTGTAAACCAGAAGCCAGGTTTTACTGGCCGTTTTGACAGGCCGTGGTACCACTTTGCAGGTGCTGCAGAACCATCAGAAGCCATGGTTTGAAGCATCTCCCCGAGATAGGATTATTGAAAGCCAAGGGAATTGAACAAGATGTTAAAATATATGGAGGGACTGGGTGGGACCCAGCTGATCTCAAAGGGACAGGGAGACAGGGCTGCTGACAGAGGAGGAGGAGTGAGACGAGAGCCCCGGCGCAGCCTTCTTCCCCAGTAAAGCACGTTCTGATATGCTGGGAACCCAGACAGTTCGCTTCAGGATGGGCTCACATTTAACGATGCTCTGGCCAAAAGCAGCTTTTTCCATTACAGTTTCAAGTGTTGTTGGTACACACCACTCTTAAGTCAAATATGAAATCTATTTCACTCTTCTGCAGATGCATTCAGGGTATTTTTTGTCCCAAAACGATTCAGGAGCACCCTGCGTGCTTTCATTAGCTTTTCTGTTGTTGTTCAACAAGCATTTTATAAATCACTCTTCTAGTTACTTTTATCACATACATGCAATCTCCTCCAGGCAGCTGCCCCAGGAAACCAGGCACACTGAACTCTATCAGAAAACAGCAAGGTACCATCACAGGGCAGCATTATATCCAGAGACAAAAGTGTCATTCAGTGATCAAGCCGGTGAATGCTGGTCACCGCACGGAGACAAACAGAGCTGGCAGAGCCACCAGGATGGATGATAACGTATTAATGTTATGTGCTTTATCCTTTTAGTAAGCTATACGGTCACTTACATCGCTGGCATTATTTTGATGTTTTACTACTGGATATTTGCATAGATTGACTTTCAAATTTAAAAAGAGGCAGCCAAAGAAAGGGAGACCTCTTACAGAGGTGAAAAAACCCCAAATCCCCAACCCTCCCTCCACCTCATGTGACTCTTTCTACCTTTGTTCCTGGCTACAAACAATCTCGTTCCAAACTCACCTTGTTAGCCAGCATTTGCTGCTGAGCCTCAATTTGTTGCTGCTGGCGTGATGCCATTTCCTGAAGTTCAGCCAGTGTCATATCCATCCTTGGAGCACTGACCTGTCAATGAAAATCCAAAGCATGCCAAGTCTAGAATTTTTAGTTTCACTAGGATCTAACTCAACAGAGCTACTCCAGAAAAGTACAATAAAGGTCTTAAAAAAAAAAATAACAACTGAGTAGCCAATAAAATAATTAGAAAGAAATGGTAAAAAAAATAAATAAATAAATACATGCACAGCCCAACCCAGCAATACACAAGCTGACATTCTCTTGAAACATTAATATTTCTAGCAAAATGTTTCTAGCAGCATTTTAAATAGGCATTTTGGAGCCCTTTATAATTAAGCTCAGCATGAATCAGCTTTGACTGACTGAGCCCAGAATGCTCAGCACATGGCAGGATGGATCTGTGGTCGTAGGTGTACCATTGCAATTCAAAGCACTTCAACGTAAGTTGAAGAAAATGGAAAGTTTAAATATAGTAGGGGAAAAAATAACACACCGCTCTCAAAGATAGCACTATTATTACATTAGTTACCTGTTCACACATTTCCTGAATCTAGATTCAATCTTACATCCGTAAGTACATCTTCTGGAGCAAGAATAAATGACAGACAATGGATTCAATGCTGAAACACTAGCTGGTCTCAACTTGAAATCCAGAACTAGGGATCTCTGACACGAAACTGACCACGAAAATAATCAATGAACTGAAGGAAAAGGAGAGAAAAATTCTGATTGGAGTAGAGAATGGAAAGTATGCTGAGTTTGCTGCTCTGAGATCACCTGTACAAACACAGATATGGCAGCCAATGGATCTCAGGCACCTCTCAAAAACTGAAAGCAAGGGTGATAATTGCTAGAGGCTTTGTGTCTATTTTAGAGCAGTCATTAGCAATATCTCCAAAATCTCTCTCAAGTTTCCAGGGTAGGATTTGCACCAGTATCTCAAAAGAAGGGAAGCCTCCATTTTCACTATACTGGCCACTGCATCGAGCACTTACTCCATTCTCTATTCTTCGATCGCCAGGCACTTTCACGCCATTTCTTTTTAAGGTTGGATCTTGAGACCTTTGTCCAGTCCCTAGACAGAAGTACAGGAATAGTCAAAGATAGTAAGCTACTTTAGGATTTTTCTTACCCCTTTAGACACAGCATTCAGTACAAAAAGAGAAACAGTACAATCATTTTGGTTTAGAATCTAAACACCTGTTCTTCCCATGTGCTTACCACTAAGATAAACTTAACTGATGACACAAGACGTTTTATGAAGAGGTTTCTTTCAATGTCAACATTTGTTTTAAAACATTGGACTGTTTAAAAATAGCCAAACAAAAAAGCTTAACCAACGGTACACTATTTCAATCTCTCTCCTGCAGTCAACAGGCAGTTGGTCCCTAGTAAGTCTGCATTACAAATAGTCACAAAAACGTGCTCCCTTCTGCAAATGACAGAAAAATAACTGGTTAATTCACAGAGAGGCAGTGTCTTAAAACCAGTGTCCAGATGTTCTGGTATGCCTTCCTCAACTGTCTCACAGAGGACATGAATAACAAAGGTTAGTCACCTGTCATGAAAGATGCATCATTTAACCTACAGCTGATTATTCACACATAAGGAAGTTTAAAAGCACAAATTTTTTTTCTTCCTGGCAGTTGTTGTGGCAGTAAAGGTGCTACTGAACTAGAATCCTACTTCAAGGTTTCCATCAAGTTACGTACAGTGTTCAGATGCCAAACACCAAGCTTGCATATTTCCCTGCAGGACACACATGTACTACAGGACGAAGCCACGTCTGTCAGCTTCTTGCCCATTCGATACCTATTTCAAGGCCATACTCCTGCAAGATGAACTGCAGAGCTCCTGACTATTCATTTGCTCTTCCTCAAATATATTGCTTAGCAATGCCATGGCCAGTAAAATGCCAATAATCCTAACACTACAAGCCCCCTGGACTTGAAAAATTACATCCTGACAACTAAACTTCATTATAAGACCCTTAATGCATAGCAATGGCACAGCTTTAACTTTCCATGTACTCATTCTATCATCATCACACATTTCAAACATCAAGATACATTTAGCAATTTTAAAATATGCTGGGTACAATGGCACTTAAATGCAGTATGTCCAGCACCGAGTAAGGTTACCAAGGATGAAAACAGAAAAACGGGAGGAAGAAGAATCCAATAGACTGATTTGAAGATAAAAGTCCCATGGATGCTACCAAAGAGATAAATGTGGGATGCACAGAAGAACCTTGAAAAGCAAAGAGTGATTTTCTTTATAGGTTTCATACTTAGATTTACAATACATAAATAATTACGTTCTCAGAGGACTTGACTAGGCAGTTCATTTAAAACTACTCCTGAAACTAATACGAATGCATAGATTGTGGGGAAAACATCAAAGAACTCTATCTTTTTCCAAGTATTCTAAATTTATCACCCTTGTAAAGTATGATCCAGATTAAACATCCCAAGCCCAAATAACAGATTATATTACTGGACAACAGTGTGGTCACTAGATTTAAAAGAAGAGACTGTCACAGATCTCTAGATAGTTAACAGTGGCTAATATATTTAACAAAGCCCCTGGATGCTTTGGTGATTACCAGCTTTGGAAAACCTGCAAAGGTATCAATTTGGATTTAATGTTCCCAAATCTGGCAAGGGAGGACGAAGTCTTTACTAAAATTTAGAAGTTTTCTGTTACTAACATTCTCTGCTACTAACATTCTCTGTTCATAAGAAAATAACAGTCAGACCAAAAAGGCCTGCAACACCATACTGTCTATCAACATTAATAAATAACATATGCAAGCTGTTGCCTCGATCTTGAGGAATGAAGTGAAACTTAGACAAAGGAGCTAGCTGAGATCAACACCTACCTGCTTCCCGGCAGGGAGAGCGTTCGTGCCGAAGAAAGAAGCGAACCTCACTTCTCTGCATTCCAAAGCGCTGCAAAATATCCAGCATCCGTTCATTATCGGCTATGGGACGTTCTGAAAAGGTTAAAAGCCAGTTGACTATTACATCCCTATGTAGCTTGGGCACATACCACAACAAAGCAAAAATGTCTGTCCATCACCTTGCACTTGAACGCCTGGTATTGTCCAGGTGCAGTGTGTGCACCTACCCCTTGCCCTCACCCAAGGCATTGCTACCTTCTCCTTAGGAAGACACAGTACCTCTCCTTGCTTCTGAAATTAAACCAACGCCTCCGAGAAGCAGCTACAGCCCTCTGAAAGTCCACCCCCTTGCAGGGAGAAGCTGAGGCACCACTGCAGCCCAAGGGGAAGCAAACAGGCAATTTAGAGCTTTTGGCTCTAGTGCCTTAGTTTTGTATTTGCAAATCATCCTGCCTGCTGACCGCTGCAGGGAACGTGCTGCCATGCCTTCTGCTCCACGTCTGTGGCACCTCCAACGTATTTCCCAGTCATTCCCACCCCCTCCTCAAGGGCTCCTCTGCCCTGATTCCTACCAGGACTCATTTACTTCCTATTCCACCAAGAATTAAGAGAGATGGCAAAGGAAAACTCTCAGAGAAGAGGAATTCTCTTCTTAACGCTTCCTGAGGATTGCGATCAAATGCTGGATTGCAGCTCTTGTGCTGAAGCTCAGGCAGAAGCACTCCATGCCCTGAAGAGGCTCAGTACCCAGCGGGCCTGATCCTCGGCGATCCATCACAGCTCCCGTCACTTCAAGTATTCTCCTATAGCTCCCTGTCAGCCATAGATCTGGCTTATTCTCTCAGACAGCAAATTTCATGAAGTTCAGATTACACGTGTAAAAGCTGAACAACTTAGGATTCACAGGTCAAAGAAAAAAAAAAATACTAGACAGTGAAAAGTGACTCCACTAAGAACTTGCCATTTTCTTTCAGACAGTTAAGACAACGTTTCTTTAAAAGGTACATGCACAAGTTTCACTGAATTTCCTTTCCTGCTCTTGCTCCCAAGTTCAGGATTCTGTCACATCTCTAATTTTTAAGGTTTACTTGTTGTCTTTTGATATTACAAGAATCCAGTGGGAGCCTACATTCACCACCTTCACTTACCAGTCCTCCTCCCTTTCTGTATTACTCTTCTTCCAGAAGTTACCCACTTCACAGCTGGGCATCCACAGACAGCATATAATTAGAAGTACTTATTGGCCTCTCAATCTTTACACAAAAGCAATTTCTTTTGTTACTTTAAACATTTCACCATAATTTTTTAGGTCTATTTTAAAAGTGATGGCAACTATGTGGTCAATGTATCACAGCAGTCAATTTTACAGAGTCAGGATACTGTCATAGTATCTTATGACAACATCTGAGACTCATGATCAGGTTGGATCCATTTGCACTGGGTGCCAGACAAACAGAAGATACTGTTCCTGGCCTGAGAAACAAGCCCAGAGGACAAAAACTGAAACTAAACACCTCCAGTTTTGCATCAGTTTTGGTTTTCCCGATATTGTTTTTGTTGGATGTTTCCTTTCATTATTTAAGCAAGGGGAGGAAAAGAAAAAAGGAAGAAAAAAAGAGAAAGAAATCAGAGAGTAGTTCATTCATATTCAATGGAGTCTTTCAAAGTCAGTCTTAATATGGAATAATCATTTCAGGGGAAAGTATAAATGTTTTCAATTTCATAAGAAGAAGAGTTACTAACACGTTTTCAGCACGTGAAAAGCTCTTTTCAACATAAAAGTGTTTCCTTAAATGAAAATGCTGCAGCTGTGCTCAAGCAATCTAGGAAGGAAAATTTCTGGAGTCACTGTCAAAAGAGATTAGCTTTACAGAATAAGCAAGTAGGTCACTGTTACAGAAAAAGCAGTCTCTTGGCGGATACTTGTCTAGACAGCTAAAAAAGCTCTTCATCTGCTGAACCCTAATTCAAGGGAAAAAAAAAGGGGGGGGGGGCAAACCCAAAACCAACAGTACTGTTGTCAGATTTCCATCTTAAAGAATATACAGCAGTCTTATGAAACAGATTTCTAGCAGCTCAGCAATACTTCAGCTGAAACTCTATTATCAAGGGAGATGCCCTTTACACAAGGATTCTGTCAATACCATTCAGTGACTTCAAAGGAAGGTCAAAGAGATTTTAAAATACCAAACAAAACTACATTTGGAACGCTCAGGAAGAAAGGACAAACAATCAGACTTTTTTTATTTATTGCCTGTATGTCTCATAAAAAATAATAATAAAAAACCCCCACAACAGAACACCACCACAAATCTTTGTACACGCACACAGCTTTTGACTGCCTTCCACAGCGGCTGAGGTAGTCACTTAACAGAATCCTGGCGATAATAGGAAGATCAAGAGAGTTTGCCCCAATACTCATCAAATTTCAAGCAAAATTAGGAGGACAAGAGGAGGAGGAGGGCTGGAAGAGTATTAAACTTGCTCCCTTCAGGGAGCAGAGTGCCTCAAGCGCACTCGCAGCGATCTTTCAACGTATGCTTAATAAGGTCTGACAACAGAAGCTAAAATTCCTGAGCAAGCATCAGAAAAAGAGACACAAGCGATGTAAAAAGGATCTCAGTAATTGAAGTCTGAGAAATAATTTTCCAATGCAAGTCTTTTGTTCCTACCCCAGAAGGTTAGCTGTCGTGCATCATGTTTGTTATAAAATAGTTTAATTTGTTCAGTGTAAAACGCAAATAAAATAGAAGTCACGGTATACCTTGGCAAAACAAGATAGTGAACTTTGCCAACATCTAAAATGAGATCAGATAAAAGCTAAAAGTATTTCTCTCCCTCACGGCCCTCCCCCCCGCCCCCCCCCCCCCCCCCCAAAAAAAAAAATATTCAGAGCATACATGAAAACACATCTTGCAAGTGGTTGCTACTGGATGTTTTAAAGATGGTTAAGAAAAGATACATTTTATCTGAAACAACATGCATGTACTTCATCCAGTACTCAAGTCTTCTATTGTTACATGATTCGATACTCTGATTTTTGTTACTAAGTACAATTGGAAACTGTATACAGTTTTACACACACATATCAGTGTTTGTATAAAGCAGTAAATAATTAGCAAATATGACAGGATCAGTGAAGGGAATAAGAATAATTTGGTTTCTAAAACAATTGTCAAGGCTTTCACTGCACAAATAGATAATACCTTTTTTTTTTGCTCTTGGGACAATAGCCATGCAAATAACACTTAGATATCTGTTCTTCCAGTATCTCACGGCATCTTTGCGAAGACTAATCTCAGAAAAAATTCTCTGCTTCACTTCACGTTTCTGTATCCAGACTATTTTCTTACATCTCCTTGAGTAGCACAGAGGCTGACAACTTGATTTTACAAATAAACTTCCATGTATTATATGGTCCCACTCAGCCACAAGTTCACTTTTCAACTCAACAAGACCATTTTGACACTAAGCACTGGCAGACTTCACTTGCCTCTCAGTATAGGTTCTCTCCCTTGGTTTCAGGACAATCTCTCTGCCTTTTCTAGCATATTCTACATGATCATCTCAAAAGTCAATCAAGAATCCATGTTCAGGAAACACAAGGAAAGGAGCTGCCCACTTTAGCAGAGCTCCAGCTTTGGTAAGGACAGGAGAACCCTGTCCCTCACCATCACAACCTCTTTAACAGGGCGTGGGGCCAAGGCCAACTATAAATTCAGTGGTTTACCTAAACCTTTATTTAATTGTCTTTCACTGTAGACTTTGGTATTGGTATTAGACAGAGTTGGACAAAGGTGTACAATAAAAACACTTCCCTAAAAGATCTCTTCCCATGCTGGATTTGTGATTTTATTTCACTATCATTTAAAAATGAAAGATGCCCTCTTTTCTAAGGAGAAGAAAAAAAACGTGTTGCATTTTTTACAACTTGGAAATATCAGAAACATTACACCTGTTAGAAGCAGCTAAAAAAAAAAAAAAAAAAAAGAAACAACTCACACCTCATCCTATTAAACAAACACTGAGCTCACCAAAGACTTCTTTGAACAGCTGTGAGCCTGAGCCAGCAGCAGAGGAGGAGAGGAACATAAGCCCTTATCATCTGATTCTTTTATAATTTTGTTGAAGTATCTCAAAAAAGTTGGATCAAATATTATTTTTCATGACTTAAAATCCTTCTGTGATTCACCTCTGGATGGCTACCAGTATCAAATTAGTACCATGGAGACAGGAGATAAGTCAAGGAGTCCTGCCCCATTTAAGCCATGAAAAGTTAGCCATGCTTTAGCTTTCCATTTGTTTGCTGACATGGTCTCCAGTTCCAGTGGAGCACTGCAAGCCAGGGAGATTTCAACTTCAAAGACAAAAAAAAAAATAAATCGGGAAGAACACAGAAGGAAAAACAAAAAAGCCCCAACTGACCACGTACATAAAACTCTTTTCCACAGGCTTAAAAGGACAGGGGAAAGTCAAAAGCAGTTTCTATGTCCTCCCTCCTACCCACCACCCACCTTCTTTAGGGCACTTCACATCAAGCAACTCCTACTAGTTCTGGTAACACTCCTTCCCTTCCAAACTCAGTTAACACAATCAAGAACAATGAAGGTGACATAGAAAAAAGAAGTTTTCCCTTGCCGCTGCAAGTGAAAATGGCTACGGTTGAAGAAATGATTCTGACTTGAGCCACAGAACTACTGATACTACTTCAAAACCACACACAGGCCGCTGGGATCCCACTGTGGGGAGATGAAGGAAGAGAAACCCCCCCCCCCCGTATCCTTCAGAGATTCATTTGAGTCAGAGAAGGGCTGCACAGACACAAGAACATCCGCGTGCTTGAGACCCCTTCTTTTGCTTTTAACTCTTTTTTGCATGCGAGAGCCTTTCCATAGACGCATTACTGTACAGCAGGTCTGATGAAGAGATTAACAAAACTGTAAGGCAGAAATCCTCTGGGACAAGACCACATCTGTCAGGTCTTCCTGTGCTACGTTCCTCGAAGCAGTGAATGCCCAGGAACCCACAAAGTGGAAGCCTCACCTACCTGAGCCACACCACACCTCAGCCAGGTGGCACTCGCTCTCACCAGGCTCCTTGCACAGCTCCACCACGTCTCTGCAGGTGGTTTCAGGGGTGACTGGCACCTCAGTGAAGTGCTGTTCATTGTTACTGAGGTACACCGTCAGAAACATCTGGAAGAGACAAAGGCAACAGCACATGGTTACTTCCCAACACAAAGCCAGACTGCACATCAGACACATTAAACTTACTTATTTTCAACGGCATTGTATCATTTGTTATCAACTACTGTGCATGTGGAATTCCAAAACAAAACCAAATTTATTTTTAAGGTACAAGCAAGCAAGACTACAGAAGTAATTCTCTGCTCAAATAAGTCACATCTGTGGAGGATTGTTTGGTTTTAAATCTGGACCTACTGCTCCTTCCTTCTCTTAAGGCGACGAACCCCTCCCACCTTGCAATATGTATATACTGCACCCATTTAACACTGTAGAAGAAACGGTCATCTAGAGTTCAGAAATATTCTTCATACTGAAAAGCAATGGCAATTACATCTGTTAAAAAAAAAAGAAGACTGAAGCTTACTACATAGGCAGTGAGGTGGAAACATAATTGGCATTTCCGTAACACTTTCATCATAAGGTTTCTTAGACACACAAGTCAACTTGCTGTGCCCTTCGTCTCAGGCTGAATACAAGGTCACCTCCAAGTGTCATTCACAGGAAAGCAAGGATATTTTACTTGGCTTCCTCTTCATAGTACAAAGATCCTTCATCTGTGCTCATTATTCTCTATAAACACACTACACAGCTAGATGTTATTCTTGCTCATGTCTTTCCTGCCAGAACTAGAAAACAAGCATTTTGAAAAGCAGTTGCCTTTATTTTATAGAAAATATTGATAATTACTGCCTCTGAACACCACCTTGCTGTATGCTACTAATATTAAGCTGCTAGCTATAAATTAACGTCAGTTCTCTTCTGAGACCTGTTCTCAACCTCAGTATCAACTGGCTGCTAAGGTGCAGGACTTCCAACGACACCAAAAAAAAAACCCAAACCAGTCAAATATCTTCCAGAAAGCAATTACTCCACTAAGCATTTCAAGGAATGGAAACTTTATCAACAGGCTAATTTTTTCAGTATTTTTCATACAGTTGGAAAAGCTGTTTTTGCAGGAAAAGACACAAATCTTTGCCTGTCCTCCTTTTTTGAGGGTAAAAGGGGTATACATCCTCACAAACAACAGTTCATAGGTAAAAAAAGCCACCCACAACAACAACAAAAATACCAACAAAAACCAGTCCAAATCAAACAAGACAAGAGAGAGATATAAATGTCCTTAGAAATTAAAACAAAACCAAACCACATTACCACAAGCATTATTTCTGTGATTCTGTGTGAATACACTGGAATGAATATTTTTGATGCCACTGCAAAGCAAAATTGAGTCCCACCTTCCTCACAGTTTTAGAAATCCCCTCTTGGGGGTTCTCCTGGAACACAACCCTGCACACTCACACCTCTGATGTCTCCAAAACCTTTCCAGGGCTCACTTGAGTGCCGCGATCCCCTCCGCCACTCTGAGAGAAGCTATCTTTTTTTCTTTTTAAAACTTCTATGCAAAGACTCCACACACAGCATGTCTTGTTACACAGAGTGTAAGTTCTTGTCCCACTTGTGGCAGTATAAACACTTGCCAATAGTACTTCAGGCCTGGGCACCACACCAGATTTAGCACCAGGAGCATGCAGTTCCTCATCTCTAGCTTTACCTAGCTCCCCAGGACAGCTGTTTCTGATAAATTCCTAAAGACCTTCTACAAATATTCAGAGAGTGGAAAAAGCCTGCTGAAAGAGAGCTCAAAACTACCTGTAATCCTTAGGAAAATGTTTAGACGCCCCTCAACCATCTCTTTGTCACGTTATAAAGGGGGGGACGGGGACAAGCAAACCAAAAAACCAAAACCCACATGCACTTTAGAGCTTGTAAGGAGAGGAATTAAGAGACAGAACGTGGAAAACACAGGCAGCAACAAAAGCCCAGTTCCTGACCGATGGAAGCCAGTGAATCCTGCGGAGGGCAGGGAGGCAGATGGAGCAGGACACCCAGCACTTGAGGATTTTATCTGGAATCAAGGCTGCTGCTCACTCCGCAGCCCCGGCTCTTGGAGGGGAGCATCCCACCCAGCCAGGGTCACAGCTGTTCACCCACAGGCCGCAGGGAATTTGTTTTAACTCTCTGGTATGCTTTGTGTGGGCCAGAACTGGGTGACAGGCAGGCAGATAGGGTCAGCTTACCACATACATTTATCATATAGCGAAGACGGGTGCAACTGTTGTGCTGTTTACAGCACCACACGCTGAAGTTCTGACCTAAATTAAGAGACAAAGCTTTCCAAGCAGGAGCTCCAATACTTGGCTTTAATCTTTTGTCACTGAACACGCTATCTTTTAGATGTTGTGTTTCTAGAGGAGGTCAACAGTGATGCGCAATCAGGTTAGAATATCTCTTAATCACAAAAACTGGGGCAGAAGAGTATAAAATAAAATTTTTTTTAAAAAAAAAAAAAGGTCTCCCAAATAGCTTTAGACCAGGGTTACGTAGGTATGTAAAACACATCAACGTGTCACATTTCATGCTGTACAACCTCATATCCGGAAAAGCACTAAATCGCACAGGCTATGTATCTGCAGTAATATTTGTTAGTTTTAAAAGATGAGCTCACAGATGGGAATTAGGAGAAAATTATAAAAAACATGTCATTATACACAAAGCAGACCTAATCTGACCCTAGCAGGGCTGTTCACTCCTCAGTGTGCCTGTTTATATCCAGTTGTTAATCCTTAGGATTTACCAATACAGACAACTACAGAGGAAGGATCACGAGTTGCCATTTCTATCCACAATGCTCAGGATAATTACTAATACATTAAGCCAAAAGCACTCAGACCTGGTGCATGGGGGCTGTTTCTGAGACTTGGTAACGTCTGCATTACTGCTATCTCACGTATTCTAGGAACTGGGGGGTAAAAAGGAAAGAGAAAAAAAAGGCAACCAAACTCTGCAAGTTCCCTAAAAACATACCTCGAAGTCTTAAGAGTCTAAAGCAACTAAAAGGCTACAGAACTGACACGACCTTCACAGCTACCTCCCACTTCCCCTTAGCTCCAGGGACAATGCTGAGATGGTTCAGAAGTCCTCCAAGTAGTTGTGTCCCTCCTCTCCCACCCAAACGGTGGTCACATTTATCACCTTGCAGGGGAGAGGCAAGGAGTTAGCCCTGCCTGCTCCACTGCCTGCACATCTGCAAGGTCTCCTGGGGAAGCCTGCTGCCCACCTGGCCCCGTCAGAGCCTAGGGCAAGCACTGACCAGTATCCACCAGAGAGAAGCCTCTCTCCCCAGAGAAGGCTGGAAAAGGTGAAGAAGCTGGTGTGAACCAAAAGCCTGCTATGGTTTCTTAGTGCTGCTCATAACCCTTGGTGGCTACTGTGGCTTGCACCACCTCACACTGGGATCCCAAGAAAACATCCTTCCCCTGGGAACAGCTCAAAAGCAACACTTCTTACCCACCCTACCAGCTGTTTGATCGCTGTGAAAAAACAAAGGAAACATGAATATTCTCAAGACACCTTGTTCAGAAGTTTGAATCCTGCAGATCGTATCAAGCTAAAGCGTAAAGTGGTCTTTTGCTCCTCCCTGAAACCGAAGATGTTAAGACAGTTTATATATAGGCATCCAGGAATTAAGATTGAAGGAAAAAAGGAAAAAGAACACGCAAAAAAAATTCAGGTTTAGCCAGGCATAAATGAAAGCTTGGTAAAGGAGGAGGTATCTCAGTCAGACCATGCACTTCTTTTAAAGACAGCATCCAGGCAAATACCAAAATATCTGGCAATCCCATATAGTCTTAGATCAGGGTTTTTTCCCCCCTCCTAGACTTCAAAAGGTTGCGTTTTAGTATACAGGTACACTCAGCCCAGTATACAGGCTGAGCACTTTTAAACAGGAGTCAGGTCCCTAACTAAGGTCTAAACTAAAGATTTCCCCCTCGTTCCCCACCCCCAAGGTGTACTCACTGTTTATAGGGACAAAAAAGCTTTAAAATGTAGAAGTATTCCAGTACTGTGGCATACTTGCAAGAAACCAGCAATGTGCTGTGCACCTACTGAAGCAGTTCCTTTTAAAAACCACATCACAGATTTCAGCTGACTCTGCTACAGCTTTAGAAAATAAAAGTTTGCAGTTATGGAGCCACCAAATGAGACCGTTCGATCGGATGCACCAAGGGCATCAAAGGGATGACCAAGGACACAAGCTAAAGCAAGAGATAGTTTTTGCAAGGAATGACTGCAATGCATGCCTTAGAAACAACTGAGAGTACCAAACATAAAGGACTTCATGCCTCAAAAAAGCCTGCCACTTAAGACACAAATTAAGAAAATCCAAATTGGTATGAATAGCAACTTTGAGTCCTCTCAGTTTGAAATATATAATTTTGTCCCAACCCATATTACTTACGCATCACCTCCAACTACAGCCACTAAGTCTGGACTGTAACACACCCAGGAGCAGGAAAAGAGAGTAGCAAGAACAGCATCAAACCAGGAGGACAGAAGAGGACATCAATTAAAGCAAGTCACACCCCACTTTATTGTCCTCCATCTCTCTTCTGCACATCAGTCCCAAAGAGCCTCACATTTGCCTGCAAGTCTGACCCATTTGTTGCTAAGCTCGTCGACAGGATCATTTCATACAATTGCAGTGGTATTAAACACAACATAACACGTCTCAACATCCACAAATAAGTTTTCAACTAACAGTGAAATACTTAAGAACAGCTAGCTCTACAAAAGTCCTAGGCTATGATCCCACTCCATTTTGGCTCCTGCTTTCTTGTATTAAAAAAAACATTATACAGCTTCCAAGCATGTCTGGAATACAAACCTGAGCAAACACATGCCTTACAATTCACGTCCATCCAACGGGATATCATTTCATATCAAAGACTTCATATCAATCTTCTGCTTAGATCAAAAGACCTCAGTTATTGATTAAAAATGGGGGGAATAGAAATGCAATTTACTTTTCAGCTTTGATGGTGTTTCTGTAAGGATTAGACTTATCTTACTCCTTACTTACTATAAAGTTGGTATAAAACATCTTAGGTATGAAAAGTCTGTTAAATTGGACATTTTCTAATATACTAATATTATTCAATTATCCAGGATGTAAGTATTCAAGTGAAAACGCTATTATTGTGCATGATGCAAATTAAAATGCAAGGTCTTTGCTAATTGCTGAAACTACCAGAGTTTAAAGGATGAACGTATTTTTCTTCCCCAATAGTTCCTAGGGAAAGATCATGAAATTTCAACAACCTGTCAGGGCAAAACTCAGTCCTTTATAAAATATTACAATCAAATAGAGAATTTATTACAACCAAAAAAAACCTCCTAACTTAACCTTGGTTTTCACTATTTGCTGAATTCCTAACTTTATACAGTCTTCCTGCACAGCATGTAATATGCAGCATAAACTGTGGCATCTATTCACATCGCATTTTTCATCTTCAAAGCATCTTCTGACCAGGAAGTCGTGACACAAGCAAGCAGTTTCCTACTTTACAGGCAAGGAAACTGAGGCATACAAGAAGGCAATGACAGAGACGAGAACATTATTTGGTAGCCAAACAAGCATACTGCCTCTGGAAATCGTGACTCATCTCATTACCTTGCATTAGAGCTAATAATATAATTCTGTACCACGTCCCATATTCTCTGCATTTTAGACTGAAACCTAATACCCGTGAACCACACAATACTCATGTTGAGGGTTTTTGTATTGCCATAACACAGCTAAGTAATGGCCTTAGCTTGCGTAACAGATTTTCTTAGCTCTCATTTTTAAGGAGGCATTAGAATTCACTTGTTGGGTCTTTTCCAACCCAAACAATTCCATGATTCTATGAATTCACATCCTGAACTAAAATATATTTTTAAAAGTTAATTTTACTTAGCTGAAAAACTAGTGACATAGAATTTTTAGATTAACAGATTAACTCAGATTGCAAGTACAGGTGACAGAAATGAGAAATAACTGCTTCCACCCACAGACCTGATACCCACAGTTTTAACCACAAATGAGTCTTCCCTGATAAATATCAAACCCCTTCAAACAAAGAGTTTTAAATGGAAGTCTTGCATCTTACCTAGTGGGAACACTGATGCTGCACCTTCCCAGATGGCCACAAAGAAATCAGCTGCTAAAATAGGTATTTTTGCTGATGATGCAACTTTCTAAATAACAGAAGACAGCCTGCACAACAGCACATTTTCCTGTTCTGATAAACAGAATTCTGAGCTGGTGCATAGTTAGGGCTTGCCATTTAACACCAAGTATACCACAGCAGTAAAGTAACTCCGTGATTCTTTCACGTCAAGTTCCTCAGCACCTGAAAACAGTCCTTCAGTAGGCAACATCCTCACTTAATGTACCTGAAGATTAAGGTAAGTAAAAGATTAAGGTAAGCAAAGATTATAATAGACTTACTAGAAGACAGGCACACGGGATGATTGCTCTCCGCAATCCTTTTCATATTCAGCTGTTCAATAAAGCTAGGTTCAACAGAAATGTGGAGTAAAGTTTAATATCTGCCTACGGCCACACCCAAGTGCACGGCGTTAGGTTCTGGCCATCTCACCCACCGCACACACAAATCCGTTTATATTGTCCTGGCTTTTGGCCATAAATATGAGAAGGGAAGTTATGATGCAAGGTAGGTGGAGTACAGTAGGAAGCACCATGGGATTGTTCAGATTATTCCCGGTCTATAGAAAGCACAGCCCTTTTCTCCTTCAATTGTATCACAGGAGAAAACAAGACCGAGCCTTTATTCTCAAAGGCATGGTAGTTTCTGCTTGTATAGATTATTATGTATTTGTATTTTATCTTTGGTAAAAATGCCATGTTCCAGGACTTAAAATACAATGAACATGTACGTATGCTCTCCAAGGGGGAAGAGAGCTGGAAACAGCAAGGAGGAAGCTTTTCCCCCCCTCCCTCTTATCCTTAAAGTAGAGAGAACAGAATGAAAACCATCTGCTTTTGATATACACTAGTTAAACTGGGCAAATGCTATAGCAGAAACGCCACATTATGTCTCTCTACCAGGCAGGTATCTGAATCATCATTAGGGGAATCTGAAAAGCTACAAGAAAACCAGTCCGAGTTCTGGCCAAGCGTTGTTACTGTCTGGATTCAATGGATGCAGGTTTGCAGCCCTCCTAGTTCATGGACAGCAACCTCAAAGACAGAACTCAGTGCTTCAGTTCAGACTCACAAATGAGGAAGATGAGATTACAACCTTCCTGCCAAACCTTACAGAAAACCATCATTATCCTAGTTTAGCCATTCTGATTTTGTGAAATCTGTCAGGTGTAACTCAGGACTGGCAAATACGGGATTCCTAACCTACATTCCTCCTCCTTCAACAGCCCATTATGCACAAGGCCATCGAAAAGAGAGCTTTCCAAACAAAAGACCTTTGCTTGGAACCCAAGTTACATTTTCTGACTTTGTTTTCCTTCAGTCATTCTATTACACAAGACGAGGACAAAAGTCCTCCCATAAGTCAGACACCAGAAAGGTCTGTGCAAATGAAGCTCATTATTTTGGATGAACGCTAAGCACAGGAGCAACACACCCTACGCTCTTTGCTTGAGCTGCCACACATCACTGAAAGCAAGGATGTCTCAAATCGAGAGTGGATTTTAAAGCCACTTATACTTTGGCACTGCGTTATCTATTGTAACATTAGCATTAAGAAAATATTCTAAAAGACACAGGCCGGTTTGTTTGTGTTTTAAGATACATAAACTAAATTGGTTTCAGTAACATATGTAGGAAACCACAGCCTTTTGCTGAGCACCCACATTTGCCAACACATCATGTACAGCTCATTTTGCTCAGACCCAAATCCACACTTGGATTTGTACCAATTTAGTTAAACAACTGCAGGAATTCAGGGTAAACAAACCCTCAATACATTCTTCATATTGTACCACACAGCAACATGTTCACAGATATTTTCCCACCACCATCTGTGAAGTTCCTCTCCTCCACACGATCCCTTCCACCCCAAGTACTCTCCCCCTTTCTCCCCAAATCCTTCCTCGTGGCTCCTTAGAGCCACTACTTTTGCACTGTTGGACACTTCACAAAACCCGCTGCAAGTTGACTAGCAGAAAAGCAAGCCTACACACGGTGCTTGGACTTGTACTGTTGGCGTCCTACTTGAAGCTTTCTCCTCCTCCTGGAGTCAGCAAATAAGAACTGGGGCTTTGGAAGCTTGCCCCTTCAGGCAGACTCTGCCTCATTTTCTGTGTTCGGCACGGAGTTATAAACACTCGGTTACACAAGGACAAAGCAATTATTTTCAGGCAGATAAAAAAAATGATACCACATAATTGGTTACAATTGGTAGTACGCTCTGGAAAAGGATAACAGTCTGACTCTCACACATAACCAAAGGGGTTTACAGTTGTTCCTCGTCCCGTTCTTCACTATCACAACACACGTGGCACCTAAAAGGAGCCTGAAGTCAAGGCAACATCCAAGCATAATGAGCGGGGTTATGAACTCAAGCTTAAGCTTGAATCATCTCAATTTTCTCTACTTGCGTCAGACCCAGAGGCAGCCTTTGTACTAAGAAAAATAATAATAATAAAGGAAAATTACAAAAAATACCCAAAAACCACTAAGCTGCCCTTGCTGCTTTAGAGCTTTGCATCCCCCTCACTGGGGATAAGCGTTACTGTTCTCTTAGCCTCCTAGACAGCTAGAGGCCAATAAAAAGCCATATCAAGTGCTCCCTGTCAGGACACTTGAGAATTACACTTCTCAAAATAGTCCCTTATGATGCATGTATATTCTTAAAATGAAAAAAAGCGTCTAGTGTTTTTCCTGATAATAAAAAAAAAAAGATTTCATACAAGCCAGGACCCTTCACAGAGAAAACCAAAGTTACACCCACGTCAGGGATGAAAGCGCATTTAGCACAACCTACACCTAAGCAAGACAGGCTATCACCATAAACCGGCACCTCTACCACCCCCACCGCACCGCCCACTGCCTAAGACACCAACTTTATACTGGGTTTAAAAATACTAGTTTTCCACTTTTCCAGCCAAGATATAATAATCTCTCCAATAAAAAGACGATCAACATTCACACCAGGAAGCACTCCCTGCCTCAGCCCACCAGAACATGCAAATCAAATCCACATTTATTGCGCAAAAAGTGCCTGACCCACACATCAAGCAAATTTATTACTTTCTAGTTACTGGCAACAGGGGGCTGTGCTCCTGACAGCACCCATGAGGGAGGCAGAGTACTGGAGTACAAAAGAAGGATTTGGGGGGGGGGGGGCAAGTCAATATCTACCTCAAACTGTTCAAAAAACCCAACAAAAATCCAAAGCCAAACACCCAACAAGAGAACCAAAGCTTTGTGATTTAATAGCAACACAAATCATGTAGCAAGTTAGAAAAAAAAAAAAAAAGACGTGTATAACACTGATTTACTCCAGTCCCAGCAACATCCTAGAGCTCAGTGCCAAATGTTTTTTAAAGTACTACTCCTTACATCGTGTTAGTCACTCAGTCACTCCTCCAGGAAAATAGCTGCCAAAGTCCGTGTCCTACCTCCATGACACAGATCTACGACAAACCAAAACACTCATGACATGCACAGCTAGGTCAGAGGACACACCATTTCTGGCACCCAAAACAATGACATATGTCTAACCACGCAGGTAATTCCAGCGTGGGGACAGTCACAGCACACACTGCCTGAGCTGTTTGGTGACACAAGCTGACCAGCTGGGTACCCTGAAGGACGTTACCACAACGTGACATTCAGGAGCACTGTAGCACAGCGCAGGCTGGTACCTCCTTTATGCTGCAGCCCCGGAACATGCTGTTGAGCCATCTACATTCAGGACAAATGAAAAAAACAACCCCCAAACAGGAATTTCAGACCACATCACAACAGGCTGCGTACTTTACTGCTTTCAAGGTCAGCCCTGGCTTCCTATATAGTTGCCTTCAGGAAGCACAGCCTTCCTGCTATATGAGCTTCTCAGTCTCACCAGGATAAATACATGTTTGTGTTAGTCCAACTTAATCCTCACAGAGAGTGAGAATACTCAAAAGGTGGTGGAGAAATTCCCCTCTATTACCATCTCTCAAGACAACACGGAGGTTAAGGAAAGCATAAGGTATCATCTCACTGCTACAGCTTAGCTGAGCTGAACGGTGAGCTGACGAAGGCAAGCCATGCTCTTCACACACACTCGCCCTGCTACGCCCGATTATGCAGCCACGTGGCAACTCAATTCCACCATATAAGCCTTTTTGTTGCTTTTTGCCTTTAGTGTAGGGAGTATTTCCTCACGTCACCCAACTCCTTACTAAATTCAAGGGGAAGCTACACGTGGCTTCGGGTGGGGATGGAAACCAAAGGAACGAAACCATCTATTTGTGTAGCAGCCTACTATTAAATTAATTAAGTGTAATGTCACACTGTACCTTTGCAGAAGGGTAGGTCTTCCCAATTCACCGCCAGTTCTGGGTGGGAACACACTCTGGTTGCAATGGAAGCGTACCTTGAAGAACAACCTGCGCTCGTCAGACCCAGACCCAGTACACTGAGTGCAAGCAGGCAACCAACATACCCACCAGCAATGCTGAAGACAACCAGCACGAAATGCCTATGCTTGGTGATCATATGTTTGACAACAGCTGAAGTTATTATTCAAGCCATAAAGAAGAGGTTTTGTCCTACCACTTCTGGGCTGCAAACACAGAGGAAGTCATTAGTAACTGTGCAGATACTGAAGAATATTATGCTATAGCGGCACGCGTTCAACTGGCACAGAAGACACATTGAGCTTTTAGCACCAAAACAGATGGTTCTTTTTTGTTATTTTGCAAGTTAAAAGGGACCGGTGGGGCTATTCCAACACTGGGTACTATGGATGGTCAGATGGTCTTAGCCAACCACATTATAACAGGATATGTACAGCAACTACAGCAGAACTGGGAAAGAGCAATCTTGTTCCATCAGTCAGCCCGTTAGCCCACCAAGCACCCTGCTTGATCCAGTCTTTGCTCCTGTAATGTGGAGTTCTACATGCTTTAGCTTTCATCAGGAAACATTCAGCTACTATAACAGAAGCTGCAGAAGAGTGACAGATTGTACAGTTGATCACTGTCTGACAGGTTTTATTTAAGTGCCGCTCACTCCCCAGAGCTCTTTCTAGGCAATACCAGGCTCTACGCAGACACGCCGGCTGAGAAGCAAAAGAAGGGAAAGCAGTTCATCAAAGCGAGGCAGCAGGCGTGCTGGGCGGCTCTGCGTGTTGTCACCAGTAATCTTCACAGACGACCTTGTATGAAATGGTGGTCACTGAGGGGATGTCACGGCTATTTTAAATGAATTAAATGGCATACAGTTTAATCAAATCAACGTTTATATTACGCCAGGCTCCTCAACAGGCTTCTTTTGCCCCAAGAACTCCAGAAACTGTCCCTCTCAGCCTATTACTATTTGGCCACTCATTCAACTTCCCTGGAGGCAGCAGAAAACCTTTTCTCTAACCCAACCTCACTAAATGCTATTTGCAAGAAAAGCAATCTAAACAATGTTTTTGTGCAACACTGGGAAACCACACTGCAGAAAGGCCTCACATGGGCCAGACCTCTATGTACAATAGCACGGGAATAACGATGCAGAGGCAAGAAGCACACAGTGCCCTTTCCACAGCTTCCCCACACAAACCTTTACTTGCAGTAATGTGTTCTCAAAAGGCTGGAAGACACAGCATGGCTATCACTGATAAAGTGGCTACAGGGCTGCATGACAAGCAGGCAATGCTCTTCAGAAACACAGCTCGTACATGACTCATGGCAGAGTCACTTCATCGTTTGTGGTATTTCACAAGATAGCTTTGTGGCATTCTCCAAGGAAGTCTGGAGTATTTCACCTGGTCCCTACACACCCTGCCTTTCACGCCTCAGCGATACCCTCCCTCCTTCTCTCCCTTTTTTGCAGCCAGAAATCAGTCACATTCCCTGCTATGTCAGCTTTTCCTGAACACTTCATTATGCTGAGAGACACGCATAGTCTTACTGCAGCTGAGATCAGAGAACCTCTAACAAATACTGGGAATCCCATCCTCTAGAGGGTCTTCCCCGCCCCGGGATGCCCAATGATGGCAAGAATGGGTTTCGCTTTCCTGGAGAAGTCAAGGCAGAAGCCATCAATCACTGCTCTGCATGGCCCAGATACTGATCTGGGTGAGATTCTGCATTCAGGGCAGCATATGCTTCCGTAGGATCGAGAGCTGGGTGGAAAAAAAAGTGTTCGCGTACACTTTAAAAGAAGAAAAAAGTGCAACAGACAAGCCACCACTCTCAGGCAGCAAGGAAATTGCCACCAAGTTATAACTGTGCACAGGTATGACAGAAACAGCTGAATAAGAGCCCTGACTACAAGGAGTAAGGGCCTTACAGCACATTTCTGTGTAATTTGCTAGTCCAGCCAATTTGCACAACTTCAACACTGTCCAGCAAAACTAAGGAACAGGGGGGCGAAAACCCTGTGAGCCTTGTGGCTACTGAAACCCAAGAAGGGGACAGTCACCTTGCAGAAGGCCAAGCCTCCACACCTTAAGAATGCAAAAGGGATACTCTATACCAGTGCTTACGTGAAGTCTTCCAGCTCCTTATTCCCACACTGCAAGGTTATGACATGTACACGGACCCAGGGCTGCTGCTCCACTGGAGTACCAGAGCACATGGACAGTTTGGTGCAGCAGCATAGAGCTCAAATGGGATAACAATGACAGCATTAAAAAAGAACCCGCTGAAGAAGATTAAGAAAATATGGATTTCTCTCTTTTAAGTGACCAAAGGCAACTGAAGGCAACCAAAATACATGATTCCAGAGACTCTTCCTTAGTTTTCAATATAAAGAAACAATGGGATTTAACATTCTATTGCAATACAGGAAAACCAGTAATCTAGGCTTAGAACTAAATTGCTCCTTAAGCAGTTAAGCCTCCCAAAATAAAAGCATCAAAAGACAAGGAAAATTTCCCAATTTATTCAACAAAACCCAAACCCCACATGCTGCTTCTTATATCCAAGATATGCCTTAAACAGTGAAATGGGAGCACTGACTTTACACACATGTAAAGCATTTATGAACCAGCACCTCTTTCTGCTGAGCCTCCTTCTGGCTCGAGGGGACTGTTCCCAAGCCAGGAATAGACTGAGCTACCATCAAGAGTCTCTCCCCATTCACCATTAACCCTACAGAAGCAGAGGTGCAGGCGATGTAATTACTTCAAGCAAGATCATTTAATACTTACATTGGATACAACAGACTTGTATTCCAGTTGCACCACAATGTACCAGTTGGTTTGACTCTACAGGTCTCCTAAATCCCAGGCTGAACTCACTGCATGACCTTTACCAAGTGGCTTAACCTCCCTGCAGCTTCCTTCCGCTCACTTTATTAAATGCTCTGATCCATAGCTGGTAGTATTTTACCGACCAGATGTTTCATATTGAATAACTCAACATCATCAGAAGCTTACAAGTTGGCCACGTGGATGTGTCCATGTTTTTACTTGAGTTTGGGTACTACAACAATAACCCAGATACACTGCAGATAAGTTTTCCCAAATCAATTCCATAGTCAAAGAGAGCCATGGAGAGTAAGGGATAGCTGCAGCACATGTTTGATTTTTAAAATGTATATGCATTACTTTGCAAAAGGATGATATAAAGATGCAAGAGTAGGATTTAAAAAAAAAAGCAACAGGAAAAAGGCAAGAAGTGTTCTCTTAATCCTCCTTTTTAAAAAAGATGCCAATAAAAGCTAGGGCACCGGCACACAACCATCTATCGCCAGAGCCTAGCACATTAAGACCTGGAAGCATCACTGTAGCATAGAAGAATGTGGTACAGAAACAACGTTACTATGTCAGTAATAAAATTATTGGTATTCGTGCCACAGCTGAATATCAAAAGGCTCATCCTTTAGACACAACCGGGTTCAACACCCACGTAATGCCATTGCTCTGGTAAAACAACTGGTGAGGACACATGCATGACTAACTCTAAACACCGATTCAGAACATTAATGATTAACAGAAAGCAAATAGCAAAAGCAAGTGGCAGGCTGGTTTCTGCCTTCTAACATGTGCAGCATCATGATAGAATCAAGAATGCTGTCCTGGCCCTGATTCGCTCACCATTCACTCTCGATGAACTTTTATCCCAAACTACAGCAATAGTTACCCAACACTGTTTTAAACAAGGCTTCAGGTCTTTCACGTTCCACAGAAAGGCCTGAAACCTCTAAAAGAGTTAAGCAACAGTGACTAAGATAATTAAGTATACTTCACATGATGTCCAGGATTTCTAGTGACCTTTATACACAGTATCATCCAACTGTTTGAGTACTGAAGATCAAAAAGACTTTGCCTGACTCACAAGTGACTAAGCTGAGAAAAACCAGGCCTGAAGATAATAAAACTAAGAGCACAGGGAAGAGTTTTTATCTGCTCATTACCTCGGGAATAGGAGCACCTTCCAGTTTCCAGAGCATTAAGTAAGTTTTTACACTTCACAGGAAGTCGAAAGCCCACAGAATGAAAGGATCTGAGGATTCCTTTGTTATCAGTGGGCACACGAAAAGGGAAGCACAAGTCCTCCTCCCGCTGTGCCACCAAGCCATGGGAGGTGGCTTCAGTTGGCCTCCTCGGGGTTATCCAGCTCCTTCTTCAGAGGGGCTGTACAGCAGCCAGGCACAACTCTGCCCGTAATTAAACAAGCTCAATAACACGCACAGTGGGAGAGAAAGGAGAGTCCCCGAGGCAGACTGCTAACAAGGACAGAGGCTAGACAAATGGAGCGCTTTCAAGACAGTTTCTTAATCAATAATTTGAAAGGAATACTAGGCACATTGCTGTTCTGCTAGTTTATTCCGCTGAAATAACCTTTATACCTTCCTCTTTTAAAAGTCCAACTGACTTGCATGTAAATGAATCCCACAAAGCAGACCTGCTCACTAACAAAGTGGAAATCCCATCTGGCAACAGTAGGAAGAAAAAAAAAAAAAAAAAAAAGAAAGAAAGAAAAAAAAATCCTGTGACTTATCCACCCCTCCCAAACTTCATCACTGCACACTAGCTCTTGAAACAGTAAACCCAAGAGCCCCACGAGGCACTCACACCCTGAACTGTTGAATAGATCAGAAGCAGCATAATTAGCTATTACCAGGGCCTCTGCAGCTTGATCTGGTATGAATTTGTAATATTGCCCTTCCCCCCACGTCTGATAAAAGCCACACAAAGAAATAAATGTATTTAACATACTGCAGCGTAATATAACACCGATTGCAGATGTAGGGTTTAAGGTATTAAAAAAGTAATCTGAGAAATTAAATGCATTTAAAACTATTTCTGGAACAATTCATTTTTCACAGGACGGGGGAAGAAAAAAAAAAGAGATCTTGTAAGAACATGAAAGAGAAAAAGAAAAAAAAAAAAGGAGTATTCTGGGAACCTCAAGGCAATATTTCCAGTTGTGCACAGGGACGGGTCACAGCCTATAAGAGAAGTATAAGAGGCTGGAGAAGTTTAGAGGTAAGAAAGCTCAGCAAAACAATAACCTAAGCTTGATTCAGAATTCTAGACAATATACTTTAAACACTGAATACCACATTAAAATGTCAATACAATCACAATATTAAAACTTTCAAATGATTAACATTAAATGGAAATTTTTAAAAACCCACACAATAGATATAAATACTTTGGTCAGGTGAAGATCTGAGGCATGTGCTCTGATGAGCTCACAGTCTAAAGTCCCATTCATGCACTGAAACCCACGCAGGCAGACAAGAAAAACAGTGTTAATGACTGATAAACCTGACGGGAGCTTAAATAATTAAGAGACAACAGGAAATGGGGCTGAGGTCCTACAGATCATTTATTGGTATCGTAACGAATTGTTAAACTCTACTGGGGGTCGGTTTGTTTATAAACTTATAGCTGCTCATCTTACAAAGCGCAAGAGATTAATTTCTGTTAAAAATTTCTTCAGTTAAGCTGCAAGAAGAAAATTGTCCAAGGTGGGCTACTACTATGCTCTTTCAGCAACTTAGAATCCATATGGCAATTCCAATTAACTCTCTAATGGAAAAAGCAAAACAACTTTAATTGTAGGGGCTTTCAAAGGTTAAAAATACATTAATACATCCACAAAGTAGCAAGCATTCTACAATGAAAACACGTACTCCAAGTCCAGCGCTCACTGGACATCACAGCTTTGAGAGCAAGGCACTCAACAGACTTTAGAAGAAAAGCCCAACTCCTCATGGTATCAAAGCTGCGGCGTTACACTAGAAGTGTAGTTTAACTTGAGTAGAAAGGAACACGTGGTTATCAGGAAATTTCAGTTTCAGAAATTTAAGTAATTTCTGATGACAGAAGGCACAACGGACTTCAGAATTTAAGCACTCTCCGGTTTGCCAAGCTAGTCCCTAACAATATCCCCATCCGTCTGGATCCATCCTGATTTCAAGGAGGCTCCCAATAACCAATGCACTTAAGACAAATCGCAAAATTGAGCCTTATCTAGATCAAGGGGTTGTGATCCAAAAACTTCTCCGGGCGTTAAAGGGTAGCTCAATCTGTGTTACCTCCTACTATCGGCGAAAAAACATCTATCCAGTATGTATAATGACGCAAATTATTTCCTGATACATGCTCATCTTTAGGGTAATAATGTAAAATAAGGGAGAGAGACCAATTATGCTGCAGAAAAACATGCTATTTTAGAAAGTGTTTCCAGCTCCTTTTCACTACTTAACAGTACCAGTCACACTCCCACAAACCTTCACAGATGAAAGGTGAGACGACTTCACAGGGCTTGCCAGCATTAACCCTGTTATTACCTTCATCAGTACAGCTACACACAAATTACTCCACACTACACTCTTATGCAGCCTTCTAATCACATGGTCTTGACATATGGTTACAGCAGCAGTTTAACTCCTATCTGTCATCACCGCAAGGAAAACATTCCCATTTCAGGGTAGTCTCCCAAGAGTAGTAGTGCTGCTGCAGCATTTTCCAAGCTTTTCACTGGCAGCTACTCAGAGGTGAATTCCTGGCTGGGCTCATGCTTGCTGTGTTCCCCACCTAGGGTCACAAGCACTCCTGTGTTGTTCAATCCCTTGGACCATGCTACCTTCTGGAGCACAGGAGAGATGGGCCTGAAGCAGAATTAAAATCTTACACAGACCATTTTATTTGGAGGATGGGGAAAGAGACATCCTAAGAAACCTTAAGCAAGAAACATTTTGCAGATGGTTTAGGGCCAGCCTACTACTTGTCATTCAAACAATGCAGATGCTCAAGTCCATGAACGCCTCATTACTGCATAAATAAGAGCCCTCAGATGTCCTGCTCCCTCCTGTCTTCACACCTTCCTTCTCTTCCCATCCCAAACTCTTTCAATCTTTTTATAAAAAATTAGATTTTTTTTTTATAACTAGAAGACAATGAGGATACCTATAGCAATACTTACAAACAAAACAAAAAAAAACAAAACAAAAAAAGGATTACTTTTGGCACTGTGTTTTCCGCACTTTTATATTCACATTCATGTAGGTATATTTACTATAAAATGTTTTCAAACTGGCAAGTGGCTGCTTATGTGTCCTACAGCCTATGGACCAGAGCACTTCTGTAACACCTTTTTGCACTGTTGGGAACCTCATCCCTCTAAGAATATACCAAAACTAGGGGGGTTGTTTCAGTTTGGTTTTCTTAAACCTGAATTAAAATTCTAATAGTCAATAGTATTTACATTTTTAATTCCTTTAACCACATTCAACCTTCACAGATCTTCTCTTATTCACAGTAAAAACAGTGTGAAAAGGCTGCACCACCCCTTTATTTAGGGGTTAAAAACCAGGCTCACTAATAAGTTATCAGACAAAGAAAAGTCTGAGCTACCAGGGCAATGCAGGCTCTGGAACTTGTCACCTGCAAACGCTGACAGGATAATGATGGGATAAGACTGCTCCTGCTTGTTTTCTCCTTTATTTGAACTCAGCAACAAGGCACTGGCCAGCAATAGCATCTCTTGGAGGTTTTGCTGTTACACGACGGTGCTTACCTAAGCTTGGTTTTGACATAGGTTGAATTAACACCTTCTTATATTTACTGCTTGTTTTTCTAAGTTTTCACAGGTAGACAACAGTTGCACAACATTTTGGCTCTTTAATCTGTAGTCAGGCTCGTAATCTGTTTGTTCCTCCCTCATTAGTTACAGCAACAGTCACTCAGCCTTCTCCAGGATCAAATTATTGCTTGTTATTTCCTCCTAATTGGAGAGGAAGAACCTCACACCGACAACAAAACCAGCATCCCTGAAGCACCCACGTCCTCCCAGAACCACCTTCCAGTGCAGTTCCTTCCTCGCGTCCTTCAGACGGCTCCTGGAAGAGGGAAACTGGAAATCACCTGCAGCTGAGAGGGCTGCCTGTGCCTGCCAAGCTCCTGGGGCCGGAGCGCTCGGGGGGGGGGGGGGGGGGGGGGGGGGGGGGCAGAGAACGTTTTAAAGCACCCTCAGCTGGGACTAAACAGGTATTAAACTTGCTGGGATTTTCCGTACATACTCCAGCCTCTCGGAACAAGAGCTTATGGATTTCACGGAGCATGCCAGCTGGTAAAATCTGGTATTCAAAGGCAGGGGTACTTTTTTTTTTTTTTTAAGGGAAGCTAAATACTTTATATGTCACCCCCTTGGTGTATTTGGGGCTGAAAACTGAGCAAAGCTGCCGTGCTATGTTTTCGCCCAACTTCAGCTGACAAAAACACCGTACTTTTAAAATTCCTGTTAAAACTCTGGTAGGAGGTGGCCTTCCCCGTCCCTCCCGCGAGCGTTAGGGCAGAGGGACCCCGCAGAGCGGGCACGCCGACCCCCAGCCGTAAACAACATGGACACCATCTTCCTCCTGCAACCCGGGCGCTGGGAAACAAACACACACACACACACACCCGCAGCAGCACGGCTCCAGCCAACTTCAAGAACTTCATATTATTAAAAAAAAATAATAATTTTTTTTTTTTTAAATAAAAGCAGGGGTCGGAGGAGTGCCTGTTTGCCCCGCGGGGAGCGGGGCAGCCTCAGACCCCCCCCGGAGCGGGGCGGAGGGGAACGTCGTCGTCCCCCCCCAGCTGGCCCACCCCAGCCCCGCCGTGCTGCCGCAGCGCCCCCCGCCCCGGCTCTGCTCCAGCGGGCCCGTCTAACAAGTTGATCCTGGTGTGAAAGAGGAAGAAAAGGAAAAGCTAGAGGAGAAGGAGGGAAGGAAAAAAAAAAAAAAAAAAAAAAGGCCGGGAGGGGGAGGGGAAGCCCCTGCGCGGCCGCGGAGCCCGCAGGGGGAGGGTCGCCCCCCCCGCCCCCCTCCACGTCCGCAGGATCCATTTTCCCTCCCGCTGCCCCGCTCCAACTTTCCGCGCCCCGGGGGCGGCCCCCGGGTGCCGCCCGCCGCCGAACCGAGCCCCCGCGGCCCTGCCCGCCCAGGACTCACCGGCATCATCTTGGAGCCGAACCGCATGGGGGCGGCCGGTGCCAGCCCCGCCGCCCGGAGCGGGAGACCGGCGGGCCGGGAGGCGGAGGGCCTGCGCTGCCGCCGGGACGCGCGGGGGGACCTGTTGCAGGAGGCGCCCGGCCCCGCCGCCCGTCCTCCGCTTTGTTCCCGCCGGGCGCTGCTCTCCCGCCGCTGCCGTCACCCCCCGCTCCGCTCCGAAACTAACCCCGGCCCGGCGAGGAGGAGCCGCCGCGCCCCGCCCGCCGCCCACCCCCGGGAGGGGCCGGCCCGCCTCCTGCCCCGCGGGGGCTGCCCCGGCCCTCCGGGGGCCCCGCTCCCGCGGCCGGGGCCACCCCTCCCGGGGGGGCGATGCGAGATACACGTGTGCCCCCACGGGTCAGCCCCGCGCTCCTCCGAAACAGCCCGGCCCCCACGCAGTCCCGGTCCCCCCCGGGGGACTTCCCTGGGCCGGCGGCGGCTGGCCAAGGACGCGCTGCCACGCCGCTGCCTCCCCCGCCGGCTCGGCCAGTCCTGCCTGCCCCCGGCGGGTGGTCCCACCGATAACCCCCATGTGCTCTGCGAGGCCTCCAGGTGCCGTTTACTTTGCTTTTTTTGCTGGGTTTAGTTGCCCCTGGCAGCTGAACTGCAGCGGGCAGCTCACACCTCGCACCAGTGAGATGCCAAAACAAAGTCGCAGGCACCCATATTAAGGTTGGACCGTCCGAAAAACAACCCGATCTTTTACATCCGCCTAAGAGAAGGGAAAAAAAAAAAAAAAGTTTTCCATTGCCTGGACCGGTGTGCAGGACACCCATTTCAAGCCCAGGTACTTTGCTAGCAGCACTGCAAAAAAAGCATGCTACATCAGCACCGTTACAGGGCGCTGCAGGAAAACCAGCTCCATCTGTTTTTCTTACTCGTATTAAAATCTTTGCAGTAATTAAAAAGGATAAAAGGGAAGGGGATTATAAATTCCCAGATGAAGGGATAACAAAACTCGGGCTTAGTTTGTATATAAACAGCGCGTTTTCTAAAGCAGTAACTTCGAACAGCATTGATAAAACCCCGGGAACTCCTGTGCAATAACCGAGCGTTAACACAACACCGTGCAGCTGGGGGGGCGCGCTAAAAAAAGATCGAAAAGCTATTTTTGTACTTGTTCGAGCACAGCAAAGAAAATATAGACACGCTTTTTTTTTTTTTTATCGCTACAGAGCTTTGAAATACAGCAATGTTTTAAAAACGTCCCAGAAGTGTCTCGCATCTGCTTTAAACCTGCTGTACGAAGCCTGCCCGCCCCCGGCTCACACTACGAAGCGCTCCCGGAGGAGCCACCCGCCGAGGAGGCGGGGGCCGGGCGCGAGGGTCCAGGCCGGCCATTTCCCCGCGGCTGTGAGCAGCTTTAACACACACACACCCCACCACCCCGTACGTTTTCCTCCCAGGCGAGGCGGCGGCGCTAAGCCCCGGGGCGCCTGCAGCTGCCCTCCCGCCGTGCGGGGCCCTGCGCCGCCAGGAGCCGCCCCCTTGCCCCGGCCGGGCCCCGCCCCGCCGCCAGAGCCAACCAATGAGAAGGCGTCGCCGGAGCCATGACATCACCTCCCCCGGCGCCTATTGGCTACATCGCAGAAACAGCCCGCCGTCTCCCGGCAACGCCTGGCGTCACGGCCCCGCCCCACCGCCCTCGGCGCCCCCCGGTCCCGGTCCCGGCCCCAGCCCGCCCCTCCGGGCCGCCGCCGGTTTGTCCTCTCCCCTGGTGTTTGATTTAAGGAACTGGAAACCCCGGCCCTAAGCGGCGGGCAGAGCCCGGCATCGCCGCTCCCGCACTCCCTACACGTTACCGGTAGCGCACCCGCTGTAGATATCGGCATTCCCACGGCCCCCCCCCACGTGCGGCCCCGGTTCTCCCTCCCCACACCGGCCAAGCCACCCACAGAAGGTTCACGATCCCAGTTTTTATTTGGTAGGGTTGGTGGTGGTTTGCTTTTTTTAACTCAAAACTTTGAATTCATTTTACAAGATCAAAATGTTACAAGCCAAAGCTCCATAGCAATGGAGAACTCAACATTCTTCTGCAAATCTCTGCTTAATATTTAGGGGCACCTAGCTGGTAAGGGATAAAATGAGGGGTATGATCTTCTAATGCATTCCCCAAATACAGTCAGAAATTACTTCTAATATTTCTAAAAATATTAACAAAAAAACAACAAAAAATTTAGAACCCACAAATTTTAAGTCTGAAAAAAATGGAAATGGTTAGAGAAAAATCAACTAGAAAAGAGGTTTCAGGTGTGTGTCTGTGTGTGGCAGCTCTGCTCTGCCAGCACGTGCCTCTCACAGGTCAACCCACAGAACCCTCTCTTGGCACAACTTCTAATTTTACCATCTTCCACACAAAACTACAACCCCATTCCTGCTAAGGAAATGAAGCTTCAAGGGGTGCACCTATTTTTTTCCAGTTTTTATCCAGGCTCTGTGACTCATACGCTGCGGTGGTAGCTCTCGGTGCCATCTGGCCACGCACGGTAGATCACAGCCCCCCTCCAAGAAGAGGGGACAACATTCGCCAGATTTGCAGGTGAAGCGGGGTCAGAACCGCTCGTACCTGTGTGCACCCCAGCAGCACTGCGTACCTTCCCTACAGCGCGCCACATTTCTGCCTCTTCCAGCAATTCAGACAAGATTGCACCAAATAAGCATGACATGCATTTCCCACAATGGGTTATTAATTTTTTGGACTGATTTTTTTTTGTTTTATGAGCAGGGAGTAGATGGTTCCCCCCCATGGGGACTAAAGGTTCAATCTCCAGAACGCCAACAGTTGGAGGTAACAGACTCATGCCCAGGAGAACTGGCAAGGCACAACAGTTCTTGGTCCTGCATATACAAAGCTATCACAAAAAGGAAGAGAAGACAAGATCTGTGGGGTCTGGAGCCAACAGCACAGACCACTGAAGCTCCGCACCTCCTCCCTGGTTCCCATACTCTTGGCGGACTGTCTGGAACATGCTGCAGTTGACTAAGACTACACGCAGTTCCCTAGAAGCAGTCACAGCAAGGGTCCAGGGGAAGTGAGTACTCACAGAATTGCTTGAAAAGTGTCCAAGAAAAGGAAAAAACCACCACCAAACTACCAAACAAAAATGTAGCAGGGTTATTCTTCTCCTTTCCACGTGAGATCTACTTGATCTGAACCACAGAAACTTGCAGCAGCAGAAAGGCATTACAGACAGCAGTGGTAACAATAATCAGTAGAAACCAACAGCATCGTTTCTTGCCATTAGTCTCACCATACAATGAGGTGGATTGGGGGATCGACTGGGGGAGCAGCGCTGGGAAGACACTGCTGTGCTTGCTGCCTGCAGCACACTACTTAAAACTCCAAAACTTCAATTAATTCCTTCAGTGCTATATCTAAGCAATATTAACAGTCACTTCTCATCCTTTTCTCTACCAGCCTGCCTAAAACTGCCTCCAGACCAGTCAAGCCCTCTTTTATTGTCCTGACACACTTAGGAAGATTATCAGGCAACAAACATCAGGCACATCTCTTTTGCAATACCTTGTGAGAATAAAAAATAATAATAAAAAAAAAAGGCAAAAAAAAAGCTGTACCTGCCAGTTGTTTATATTTTGATAACCCATTTAATTCTTCAACAAAAAGACGATGAACCTGATTCTTAGGCAGTTTCTAAGACAGTAATTTCAGAGAGAGTTTGTCAGAAACCCACACAACAGCATCAATGTAAGAGGAGCAGGAGGCCAGCAGGTTTAGATTTGCTGTCCACTGCCACCTACTGTTAAAACTCCCCCAAGTCAAACTTCTGAGGTCCAGTTTCTGAGGGGTACAGTTTGAGAGCATAGAAAGGAAGGGAAAGCTTTGGAATTGGGATTGCTGGGGAGCAAAAAAAACAACGGAGGGAACATGCCAAAAGAATTGCTCACCTAAACTCAGCGGGCTGGAGCACAGCACAGCAGCTTCACAAGTTTGGATTCTTTCCAGCAATGTTGAACTTCTGGCACCTAATTTATACAGCTAGTCTCCAGCTCAAGATAAGGCTTTTCCAGACAGTCTTGCTTAAAAACAAAGGCCTCAACTAGTCAGTGTTGTCAAATTTCCTCACAAAGAAGAAAATAGCTATAGAAAACTGATAGTTTTATACATTCCCACAGTTCTGCTGATCCACCAGCTGTCCTCCGGTGGTTGTTAAGATTCGTTTTCACTATTTAATGTTATTGCTTTTAAATCATCAGTTAACAGACCTTGCAGTAGAAACAGTTTTGGGGGAAACATGCAGCAACAACCGAGTCTACCTCCCCAGTAGGTAAAAAATAGGAAAAAAGATGGAAAAAAGAAGCCCACTAATTCCAAAGTCTGAGATTCAAGAAATCTTTAAAGGAATCTGCTAACCACACCAGCTAGGACATCCCATATTATCCCAGGAGCTGCTTCTGAAGCAAAAGCATTTGCTCTATGCCACATTCAAAACACTACATCAAGAAGCATTTAGCAGATATAAATTTTAAATTAAGATACTGTAGCTTGCCACAACTTCTGTAAATTCCAATTCTTTAAGCATAAAGATTTTCTTTGGCATTGAGCAGTGATATAACAAATACACCTTCCTCCTGGTGATAAGCTGCTTCTCTCTGAAACATCTGCATCTGGCAACTGAAATTACTCCCTTCAGCTGTAATCCCCTTCAGGGAGTTTATCACATCAGTGCATGCTTAATGAAGAACATCATCAGGCCCCTACTTGAATGGTTTGTGTCTTGCTGAAAGCTAGGATTTGTTGTCAGGTGAAGTCCATTTCGGTTGTATACTTCCTTATTCACACACAGATGATACTGATTTAAAATCTAAACAAAAAACTGTGCCACAGCTCAAAAATCCCTAAATTTTCCCTACATGAGGAACAGCTGAGTTAAATTTACCTCACTCAGAGACACGAGAGCCAGCCTCTTGCTTGTGAAATCACTTACTTCTGTACAAAGTGAATATAAACTTTGTTGGTCCCCGCATATATGAATTGGTAACGCATGGAAGCAACTACGCGAAACAACAGAGGTTCAGGTTCAGACTCTGTAACCTTAAAGTTAATTTTAAAATACCTCTTGCTTAACTTGCATCCTGTCTGTAAACTAATCCCATTATCTAAGTTGTGGGAGTCACACATGCACCCACTGCGCCAAGTACATACTCAATCACATTACTCAGTGAGCTAATAATTACACAGAGCCAGCAGCACCCAGAAACTAGCGCCACTCAGAAACTACTTTAGAGATTTGCATCAATTCTGCTGCAATGTATTCAGCTCCTAAAGCTGATAATTTAACAACAGTTTCAAAGGATGATTCTATAAAGATAGGAAGTGACATTAATACCGCTGTATACAGGCATCACTCCCAGTAAACAAATGTTCTCCATTTATTCCAGATCAAGCAGGAATTATTTAACATCAGTAAACTAAAGCTTCTCCAACTTCTCAAGTTACTTGTTGGAAGAAAATTCTAATTTCCTCACTCCAAATTCTCTTCCACGTAATTTAAATTCAGATAATTTTTTCCCCACAGGTAATTTAATAACCAGCTGGCTAAAGCAAGTCTGCACCGTGTCTTAAAAAGCAGAGAAATAAACTTCCTCTTCCATTAGTCCCCAGCATGTTTGAAGAAAATGTAGGCTAGCGCAAATTAGCTTTTTGTATGCATCATACACAGCTGCCATTCTTCTCAATAACTAAATTATATTCACTAGACTCACTCTGGATCCCTGGCAATTTATCTCAGCACCGATCCTGACAGAATACCCTCTGTAACAAAACATCTGTTTAAGGCAATTACAGCAATGCAAAAAAGCTGTATCTGCCTGCAGCTACTCATCCAGCCCCATAAGGGAGTTGGTCAGTGAGGAAGAACAGGGAAGGAACCAAAAATTACGCTCATTAAGCACATATATACATTCAGCTGTTGCAAACAGAAATTATGTGATCAAAATGCCATTCCTTACCCGAAACCTTAAGTCACTGTTTAGCCACACCGTGATGCTGAACCTTCATCCTAGCTGGATGTTTAGATAATGTGGAGAGTTAAATTAACACTGCCGTTTTACTGTTGCCTCGTCCCTATTTCTCAGCTGCCAAGAAGTCAGCCTTAGCTCATGCTAGCAGGCCCTGTGGAGTCAAGAGAGAATGAAAGCAGGATTTCAGAAAATACAAAATTATTTCAAGATCAGCACACACACATCCTCCCCGTAATTTCTTTTTTGTAAAGCAACTGCAGGACTGAGCAGACCATGTCTTTGTTAACATATTCTCCTAGTTAATTTATGTATTTTTGTTGTACATTCTCACAGAGCGCTATAGCCTCGTGCCTCAGCAAATCAAACTCTGCTTTAGGGAACCTGGCAGACACAGGTACGTGGTCCATAAGCAACAACAGACACTTTGGGAGCTGTCTCTTTCTTATACATCAACAGCATTGCTGCAGTTTGCCGTGTCAGTGATGTTTCACTGAGCTGAACTGATGAGACACAGAGGCATTACTGACGTCTTTCATGAATTATCTTTAGGACAGCGTAAAGATGTGGCAACATACTAAAACCAAAGGAATTGCTTGGAACTTACATCAAAACTGAGCCCCTCCTAACAGTGGTAACTTGATTCTCCATCCTAGGGCTTCTGTACAACCTACATGAAAATAATCCAGAGAATTAGCATGAAGTCTAATCAAAACCTCCTTTTTTATTTATATAAGCTTATTCACTGAGCTTACTTCTGAATACAGCTGTGTGAGGATATGTAACCTCACCAAGATAACGTGCTATCCAGCACCTGACTCCACAGCCCTCTTTCAGGGAAGGTATTTTGACTCCAAGAAAATAGAAAGGTTGTTTGTCTGAACCCTTGTCCTTTTTATCCCCCAAGTACATCAGTTTACCTAATTAATACATTACATGTCTACAAACCCCAGCTTTCTCGTGGATTTGAAAATACTTCTAGTTAAATCCTTTTTTGAAATTTCAAACAGAAAACATATTTAATGAAAGCTAGCAACATGCCTAGCCTACAAAAACTACTCAAGATTAATCTAGTCCCCATACTTGTAGCTGAGAAAAATCTACAGAGGTTGTATTTTCTTTCATCCTATCTTCTACTTGTTTTCCTTTTGCTTCTACCTCTCATTTCCCAAGAAGCATCATGTGCTTCTGCCTGTCAGCTTCAGCTTATGATTACTATCGCATAACTAAGGTACAGTATTACAAATACATTACAAGGTAGATGTAGATTTTAGAGGTGGTTTCTCAACCAGCTTTTTATGTAACATGTAGCACTACTGCGCCCAAACCTGGTTAGTCTACAAAGGATCCATTTAAATATGTATATTGATTTAATTAAACTGGGATTACATTCATATCTGAAGCTGACTCCACAGGACAAGAATGTTTAAGTTATCTATTAGACAGATATTAGATATATTAGATAGATTAGATAGATAGATTATTAGAGATCAGAAGTCTCAGCTGCAAAACATGAATCTGTGCAAATTTACACTCTGTCTACATTTGTTAAGAACATTCTAAAAGGAAATTTTAATGGGTTTTCTTCCATTTCTTTTTTAATGCCTCTCAAAAAAAGACCTTTAAACAAGCAATACTCTGCCTCGGTGTCCAGCATCCTGAATGAAAATACAGCTGTGTGAATATACCAGACTTTCTTCAAATTCACCACCTCTTAAAAAAACCCTTAATATCCATAAAGTGAGCAAACTGTGACTGCCCCAGAGAAGAAAATGTGCCATGTGGGAAGGCATTTTCTATCTTTTTATTGATTACACTAACTAAATAAAACAAATCTGTTCTCCTCCCACCCAGCTTCTGCTCTTATACTCAGTTTTTGAGCACATTACTCCTCTTTGCTCCTATATTCCTCATTAACACAGCAGTTCTTGACCTAGTTATGCACCTTCCTTCACCTCTAATCCCTGCTGCTAGATTTCTTCCCCCATCCCTATCTTCCCAGACATCTGCTTATTAGCTCCTGCTTCTCAGTCTCTCTTCTCCCCCTTCCCTGAATTTCTTGTCCTTTCTCACATTTGATAACTACAAATTTCCTTGTATTTGAACCAGGCTCCTTCCTCTTTACCGTGGCTCTAGGCATTGCTTGGTTCCACACAAAGCCCAAACAAAATATTCCATGTACTTTCAGTAAAATTTCACAGATCACACTTGAATCAGCTGGGAGCACAATACACATACCATCTTCTAAGCTTGTAGTAAGCTGAGAGGTTGAATCTGTTTGGTATAGATACATCTAAAGAACTTCTCTCAAAAATTTTAGTTTTTTAAGTAATGGGACTTCACAAAGACTTATGGCATAAAATTTTTTTGCAGATTACTACAAAGAAAGCAAACCAGATATCCTCAGCCCAAGTGGTCTTCCTTTTAAACCTCATATTCCTAATCCAAAGTACAGAGACATCAAAATTTCACACACACACCCCAAAATAGGCAAAAAGATTATGAAGATTTTTTTGCTTAAAAGGGCAAAACAAGACATCTCCTCTAACATCCTTCTTGTAAGTCACTGAGATGTTTTAAAAAAATATTCAGTCCAACCATACTTGTCATTCTAACATGGTATAAATGAAACTAAGGCTATTTCAGGGGCTTTTAAATCTTACAAGCACTGCCGAGATCTAAATAAGTGGTAACCCAAATAAGGCAAATGAGGTACGTACCTTGCATGAGTTGTAAAATATTGACAAAATGCTTGCATGTTACTTGACATGCAATAGACTCTCCATAACTTCATCTCATCCCTTTCAGGAAGTATTATCAAGTTGTCTGGCTTCACACCATCCCATAGCAACTGACAAGTTAAGCCGCTAGAGAGTCTGTGATAGGGATTTTGTGGAAGTGCAGGCATACGGTCTGTGTTTTTGCAAATTAGCGCAAAGTGATGCATGCTCAGAAAAATGACACAAGATGCATTGGGGAAGGATGTGAATAAGAACCTGGAAGGCGGCAGAATTAGCCTACTTACTGAAGCTGACCTACTAACTATAAAGCTATTTATATGGTTTTAGTTAGTAATATAAAATATATATTGTGCATATTATTAATATATCCTAATTACTAATATAATAAACATACAGAATATACAGCTTATATTTATTAAAGCTGTATCTTAAAAGCTCATATTGTTTAAATTACATGACAGAACAAAAAAAGCATTCTTGAAACTATCTTAAATTATGTATGCTTAGGTAGGATGAAAAACACCACTTGCTTTCAAAGCATTTATGGACTGCCAGCCCAAACTTCATGTGCCAAGTCACAAGTTTATAAAGAATTCTCCTGAGCCTGTTTTAAACTGCTGAGTGTGCATGTGAAAGGAGATCAGGTCCTAAAATCATGTACAAGAATAAAACCCTTGTTCCAAGATAGCCAGATCATTTTGCAGCAGCATTGATGAGTCGAAGGGCGGGGGGAGCAAAACACTTCCAAATCCGTACAAGGCACACAGTGTTCTGCTCCCAAAAAGGAAATATTAATTTCAGTGCACATTTTTGGAGTGCCATTAGGATGACACACATAAAGGCTTACCCTTGCATTTGCCCTGCTCCCAAGTTAATTCTTTTCCAGTTGCAATTTTTTTCATTTAAGAAAGAGGCTAAAGGTGGGTTTGAGAGGAAAGGGGGAGGTTGCACATGAAAGGAACAGGTTAAGAGAAACCTTCAAAGAGAAGAAGCATGGCTGAAAAAAATGTACAAGGATGCTGCAGGCAGCTAATGCTTTAGTCCTGTAATATTTTAAGCTGTACTACCTTGGTGCAGGTACTGCAGCAAATGGCCCTATTCTCCCAAAACATTTGATAGCTTTTTCCCATACACTTTGCTACCGTTACTTCTGGCATTTGCTTAGTTATTTTCTTCAGCCAGTCAGTCTTCAACATCACCAGTTCCCCAACCAGCACATGTGCTCACCAGTACTGATGTGAAAAAAGCAGCAGCTGAATGCAGAAAAGAGACAGCCACCATGCTTTTTAATGGGCGTGCCAAGTTCTGTTGGGCTAAAATGGTTGTGAACATACAGTGTGTCTGTGACCATGCTCAGAAACACCAGGGAATGTTCTAGAAACAGCCCCTCATCCCACCTCTTTGTTGCCTCAGCTATTCCATCCAAGAAACCTCGCTGATATACAGGATTAAAGGCAAATAAAGGAGAAGAGTTTGTTTTATTCTTGGTGTTTTGCCTCCTCATTAATGTTTGGTTCCTAGCAGCGGTCTGCAGGCTGCTGGCTTTTGCCAGCTGCTCTGACCCCTGCCCGCTGGCAGCAGACCCACACGCCCCCCACTCACTCCGGCTGCTGGGGCTCACCCTGTGTGCCCCAGCCAAGGCGGGATAGGCCCAGCATGAACACAAAAGGGGGTGCTCACCCCCTCTATACGTAGACTAGAAAGGCCTGGATTAAATTTGTAAGAGGTACGTAGCTGTGCCTCACGAGCAACAGAGGTGTCCTTCTGTCTTGTAGCTGCCTCACTGTGATCCGGCCATGTTTTCCTGGGGGGCCGCTGTGCCCGCAGCAGGGAGGGAGCACTGCCGTGTGCCAGGCACGGAGCTGCTGATCCCTCCATTCCCGTGTCCAGCCACAGGCCACGAGGGGATGGCATGAAGCTGCCTCCAGGGAAGTTCTGGTTCAGTGTTAGGAAAAAAGCTCCACACGGAGCAGATGGTGCAGCATGGGAGCGGGCTCCCCAAGGAGGGGGTCACAGCCCCAGACCAGTAAGCATTCAAGAATCATTGGGAGACATATGTATATATAGAGATATATATGGTTTAATTTTAGGTTGGGCTGTGTGGAGTGAGGAGCAGGCCTAGATGATCCTCACAAGTCCCTTCCAACCCCGGCTAGCCTGTCTCTGTGAGCTTCCACAGCCTCCTCGATCGCCTTACCCTCCCGTCTCTTCTTCCACAGAGCGGGAAGAAAAAAGCCCTGTAGCTTCGCTACGACCCGCACCAGGCCGGAGTGTGAAGGCCCAGTGGTGCGGGCTGTGGCAGGGGGAGCTGAGCTGCCCTCGGCACTGTCGCTGTGCCCCTGGGAGGGCGCCCACCAGGCACACGGAGCTCCTTGCCCAGCGCCCTGACACCCTTACCAGCGCTGCCTGCGCTTCTCATCCTGCACCACCTCCACCCACACCGCCTCCCGGCCCTCACGACAACACACCACCACGGTTTCTTTCCGGCCATTTAGCTCTAATGTGCCCCAGGTGTGGTACCCAGCACCGGGGGAGGGCATTGCCAGCCGCCTCCGCCACACCCCGGGGCCTCCCCTCAGGCGGCTGAAGGGCCTGAAGGCCGCAGCCCCGCCCCGCCCAGTCCCGCCCCGCCCCGCCCGGCCCCGCCCCTGCAGGCGCCTCGGCGGCTGTTGCCCGGGGCCGCGGCCGTTGCCGTTGCCAGGGGCACCCGCGTTTGTGGCGTTCGGCGGTTTCTGCCGCCCCCAGGCGGGCAGTGGGAGCGGGGGCGGAAGTGTCGTCAGAGGAAGGCTCGCTGCCCTCCCTCGGTGGAGGAAGGACGGGCTCCGAGATGGCGGCGCCGGAGGAGCGGCTCGTGTCGGACGGGGAAGGCGGCGCCCTGGGCTCGGCGCGGCTCTCCCCGCCCCCGGTCCCGGAGTCTCCCGAGGCTCTGGCGCCTTTGGAGCCGCCGCCCCAGAGCAACACGCTCATGGGGCTGCCCATCGTGGCGATCGAGAACATCCTCAGCTTCCTGTCCTACGATGAGACGAGCCAGCTGCGCCTGGTAGGGGCCGGGGCGGGCAGGCGGCGGGCCGGCCGGCCGGGGAGCCGCGGGGCGGCCGCGGGGAGCCCGCCGCGCCGGCCGGGAAGCGGCCGCGGAGGGGGCGCGGGGGGACGGGGGGGGGCCGGGGCGGGTCGGGGCGGTCTCCCCGCAGCCCTCGGCCGGGCCGGTGCCGCCGCCGGGGAGGGGGCGCGCGGGGGGGTCGGGGCGGTCTCCCCGCAGCCCCCGGCCGGGCCGCCGTGAGCCCCGCACGGGCGGGCCCGGGGCCCGCGGCCCTCGCTCGGTGCCTTCCCTCCGGCCGCCGTGCGAGGCTGCTGGAGGCGTGTTTCCCCTGGTGACTGCCCGTGGAGGGGAGCGGGGCTATTGTGTCTCGTGCCTGCATTTATTTTTACCTATAGAGCTTAAGCCTGCGAGCGCAGGAGCCGGTGAGCCTGCTGCTCCCGGGACCCTGCCCTATCTAGAAATCAAAGGGGGGGGGGGGGGGGGGGGGGAAAGACGCAAAGAGGCCGTTGTCTGCCTGAAAGGCCGCCTGCTTCTTCCTGTCGTAGTAGTAGATCTAATAAAAGATATTACCTCTACCTCTGAACTTTCATAACGCAGATGAAAAAGCACAGCTGTCAGCAAAGAGATCAATATATCTCAGTCCTTAACTGCCTGCATAAGAAGTCTGATGTAAACTATGACATAATATGATAAGCTGCCGTCTTGCTTTTTTTTAATGAGGTTGTAAATGGAATAATAGTGAGGGAATTAAGCATCGCTTATGTAACCCTCAGTAAACTTGCACTGGCTGCACTGTTGCTATTTTAAGAACTCTTATTAGTCTAAACTGGATGATATTACAAGCATAGTTCTACAGAAAATTAGAACTCTGTATGTCCTGGATCAGCAGCCTGAAGTGTTGCATCCTGACTGTAACTTTAAACTGAAAGCTCTTCAGACAGAAAATCTGGTTTTATTCATACTGCACCACATACACCAACACCTAAATCTTTCTACCGTGCTGTCAGTCCACTGAAGACTTCTGCTGCTTCTGTGTGAGTAGGTAGTGGATCTGTGAAGAAGATACCGTACTGCCTTTTGGGATTGCAGCCTCTGCTTTGGGGTACTTACGGTTTGAATGAAGGGAAGTACATACTTTGGGTGTGCTTTGTGTTGCATGGTCTGTATTGCAGCACTGGACACAGGCCTTTGCTGCAACTTTCTCTTGAATTTTATGAACGGTAGTGCCCGTGGGAGCTATCACTAGTCCGTAGAAGTTTTTTTCTTTCTGTAGGGCTAAGTTAATGTTGTAAGCAATGCTTTGTCAGCAGTGGAGAACAGGAAAGATGGTGGTGTAAGGACTAAACCAGCCGCTGAAGTCTCAGTGCTACTGAAGAGGTAAAATGGAACTTTATGCTGTCATCGGGCACTTGCAAGTTCATTTTTCCAGAAGACCACTGTCCCTTTCAGAAGTTTCAGAAATACGCAAAACCAGACTGGATAAATCCCAACTTTGACACACAAATGGAACAATACTAGATGTAAAACAAACCAAACTATTCCACTGGTCTGTCCCTATTTTTAATTTTTGAGTCAGTGACAGCCAGGAAACTTTATTTCCATCAAATTCCTTACTGTTTTCTTAAGCATATCAGAAGGCAGTGACCGTTCTAAGAATGCCTGTCTTTGTTAACCAGCGGTAATGTAAAGAATCAAAGCCATTCTGGTTAGACCTAGTCAAAAGAGTAGCTCATAACCACATAAGCTTGATCAGCGAGGTCTTTTGGATGGCCATACAGAACTAAAGGTGTTCTTTTGGCAATTCCCTGAAAGGAAAAGACTGGATATTTTAATAACTCCAGATGCTGTTGACAGAGAATTAAATATAGCTTTTAAAAATAGCAATGCCTAGGCATAAATTCATAATAAATTTTCGTCACTTTCAGATTTTGAAAGGCTACAAGTAGCCTTGGGAGACATTTGTGTATTCCTGCTCTAAGATCTGTCTTGCACAAACAGTAAATTTTTCTTCTCTATGAGAACTGACTTGAGCTGCTTATCAAAGATGAATGGGTGTATCTTATAACAAATAGTGTTATGCTAAAGGTAACGCTGCAGGACCATGTTAATTGAATGACAGGATTAAATTGCTTAGGTCTCATAAACATTATAAATGTGCCCAAAAGCAGCCTCATTAGCCCTTTAGAATGCGGCATTCCATGGGATAAGGCATCTTGAGGAAGGTAGGAAGATCTGATGCTGGACATCAGTCAACCGAGTTTGATCATGCATGTGTAGTTATAAAATGTGGATTCCTAAACTTACTGATGCATTCTCTGGATCCCAGCGCTGAAGGAAATGGATGTCCTGATTGCTTTCTTTTTCTGCATCACCTTAGCTCACTGATTTATTTGGGAAAAAAAGTAATCTTTTGAGTTGAACTGCTGTTGGATCTAGAGTGTGTACAAGAAGACAGACTAAGGAGTTGTCTGGGTGGGAGGACATAGGACATCTGCAAGTTTTCAGATTAAAATAAGAGATAGGAACCTGTATTGTTTCTATAGACCATTATGAGGAGCATAATCTAAGTCTTAAGATCCCTAAGTTACCTTCTGTCACCAAAGGATGAGGTAAAGAATGTTTCCTGCTTATGCAGATTGCCATCAGGGAGGCCAAGACCATGGGCCCTCATTGTGCCAAGAAGCACTTGCTTTCTTGAGCATAATGCTTTCTGCTATTCCTGGTGTTACTGCATGGAAAAGCATAAATGCACCTACTGGTTAAGCAGTGAAGTCAATCTAAAGTAATGGAGACTAAACAACAGGCACTAAGAATGCAGTCTTGTCTGAAATGATGCAAATCTTGAGTTCTCAAACTTGTGTTCAGAAAAAGTGAATGAGAGGAAAAGCAGCAGCATTTTGCTTTCAGTCCTCTTGAGTATTTATTTCATCTGCTTCCTCTGATAGGTCATTGTAAGAGAAACAAAACCCAGAAGATCCTTGTGTCTAAAGCTGTAATCTTCCGGACAAGCTGCAGCCTAGCATGCATGCTGATAGGGAAGCTAGCTATCTTCCAGCTTTTGAAGGCTTCTTTTTACTGTGATTTTTTTAAATGACTTACAGAAGCTCTGGAATTTTTACCTGAGTGGGATAATAATGAGATTCTTATATTCCAGTTTCTTTTCACTTGTATATAAGAGCTTGGAAATGCACTTCTATTCAGGCTATTCCTACAGCAAATGTGATTAAAACCAAACAATCCACAACCTCCTCCCATGAACATTCTGAGGAAAAGGTTATCTTGGATTCTGACGCACGTAAAGAATTGTCTTAGATCCTGCAGCAAACTCGCGCTTATTTTCTGCACAGCACAAATAAGGACTGATAGCGTTTGGACAGCACGGCTTTAATCTTCCCCCGGTTTCAGTACATCTGTATCTACAGACATTTCTATTTTAAAGCTTCTTGCTGAAGTCATCAACATTTTGTCACGCACTTATACTTTACCCTAGAAGGGCATTATGGAATATGGTGTCTGTGTAGCCCCTAAGAAAAATATATTGACTCTAAATACTTCAGGCTATTTTAAACTCTGTTATAAATACTGGTTATCTGTTAGTGGAAGAAATAAGATGTGCTTGAGGAAAGGGAAGGTGGTAGTAGTTGTCTAGTAGATTGTGTCAGCTTAGTTTGTTTACAAATTAGGTGGAAAATCAGTTATTTTATGGAAGCTGTTACAGCATGTAAGTCTGCACGCTCAGAAGCAACCACCTCATTCTGCTTTCACATGGTCTTGGAGTAACTTTCTAATACTGAAATTTGAACACAGTGTCTGGTTGGACTTGACATTTGAGAAAACTTGGGCTCTTTCAGCTTTATGGCTAGAATAAGAAAATACTCACAAAAATTTGCAAAGACAAATATGAGCCAATGAAACTTTTTGCTTTCTTATGGTCCACTGAATAGCTAGTACCAAACTGTCTTGGACTAATACAAACACTTAAAAATGTAGTAATGCTACTTCGCATATGAGTGCTGACTATAGTGTCTAAGAAAGGTATATTGTTCCCATAAATACAGGTGCCATATGGTTTAAACGGTGCCATCGGGAACCAGCTGAGAATTAAGAGATTATTGGTAAAATAAGATGCAGACCACCACTTTAGGTTTCTGGTGGTGCCTGTTGTCTGGTGTTTGGGTTCTAGACTGTTTATTGGCACAAATATAGGTAACGTCCAGAAACTGGAGCAAATAATACTTGATGCTGCATAGCGTATGAGCAAAATGAGTACGATTTAAAAAAATCCCGTGTTTAAAAACCTAGCGCAGCTGGTGTTACCCATCGCAGTTTAGTGTCTGGGATGTGGGAGGGCTTCAGCACACCCCGGGTCCTTCCTGCCACCAGGTGTCAGTGCACACGTGGTTAAAGTCACTGCGGGCTTCTCTGAACTCGGAGCTAGCGATGTGCCTGGGATTGTTTTGTCTCTTGTGCGGAGTAACTGCATAGCTAACGTAGCCGTGGTGTAGTGGTGCAGGTACGAACTCCTGGCTACAAGTAAGTATCGTACTCAGAAATGGTATCGGATCTAGGCATCCCTAATGCAGCTAGTATCTTGGAAGAAATATGATGATTTCTTCCAGTAGTTGAAGGGCCAGCGTTATTTTTTATACTCTGGAGAGGATTTAGCTGATTCTGTGAAAGTGGCGGAGGGTGTGCTGAGACTGTACCTCGGTAGTTGGCCTGTCTGATCCTTCTCCTTTGACTATTTAGCAAGGAAGATCTAATCCAAAGGAGCATTGACAGATTGACAGGAATTGCTTCATGGTCTGTTTATACGGATCTGTTGGAAAATGATCAGTTCTTACAGAACTTAAACTAGCTGGGACAGAGGAAGGCTCGCAGAAAGTAGAATGTATTTAAGTAGTGGCTTCCATATGAACAGAAAATAATTGTAGGCTTTTCTGGGAGAAGTGAGAGTCTTCTTCCTCAAGGTATAAACTTCCATAGACTTTAAAATTATGAAATGAGTAATGTATAGAGGGAAGGAGTGTTTATTTAAAAAAAAAACAACCAAACAAACAAAGGCAAAACTAATCCACTGGAAAGTGGGGTCACAGTGGGAGTTGTGCATTTCAGTTAAAAAAATAATCAATTTCAAAGGACAGTTGGTTCACTAAGCTCTTGCATCATAACTGAATTGCAATTGCTTTAAACTTTTGTACAAGTTGGCTTTGCCTTATAACTGGTTACTTTGTGAAGGCTTAAATTTAATTGCTTATTGTATCTTCTGCAGCTATTGATGTCCTTTCTCCCTAAATCTGTGGAAAAAAAATGGAGGCTATTGGTATCCAGCATACCAGATAAAGGATTCTGTTAATCAGAGAAGGAAATATTTTTCTTTATCCAAAAAGGAATCTTGTTTCACGTGCACTGCATTGCATAAGTTTTTAAATTTAATTGTGGCTATCTTCAAAAACATAAGCCTTGAATGCTGGAAGAAAGCCAGTATGATTTCTTGTTTTTAAAAGCTTCTTTTTTAAACTACAAAAAAACATGTAACTTGATCTACCAGAATCACTCTGGACACCAAGTTAAAAGTCAGGCACAGGCATTTGCAACTTCCATTAAAATCAGAGGAAATTTCATCTGTTTATATATGGGTGGCATTCATCCTACTGTCTCTCGTTACGCAGTATCAGGAGATTAATTTGTGAACGTGGGGAACATAGCTGCTCCTTTTTGGAGTGTCATGATTGTTGTTAGAGGTGGTGATGCCTTAAGGTCAACTGCAGTTTCTGCTTCTTGAAATGGAGGAAAAACTGATAAGAGAATCTTTTAATACCCAGCAAGTGTGGATAATAGTAAAAGTGACTTGTGGCCTTAATTGAGCCTTAAGTTTTTCTTTTTGCTTAAATACAGGTTTGTAAGCGAATGGACTTGGTTTGCCAGCGAATGTTGAATCAGGGATTTCTGAAGGTGGAAAGATACCACAACTTGTGTCAAAAGCAAGTTAAAGCTCAGCTTCCAAGGTATGTACCAGTTAGAACTGTAGTTACATGTAAATGTACTGGAATCTTTTCAGCAGAATATTGAAAAGGAATTTCTTGCTGGCTAATTCTGCTTAAATATCTTGAAAATTTGAGTCACATTTGGTTTTATTTAATTTTTTTCCAAAAGCAACTTGAACCTAAGATCTAATTACAGAATAATAGTGTGGATGAATGTAAGTTGTCATATACTATAAACTGGAATATTGGAAATTGTCTCTGGTATTTTAAACAGAGAAAAGAAGAGTGGGTTCTGTATTGCTCAACTCTTCTGGCAAATCAAGTAAGGACTCCTAGGAATGAATAAATGCCATTCCTTTTCAAGACTAACTGCCTTCACTGGTGATTGATCTACTACTCTGCTTAAAAAAAAAAGGTTTCTCAGTGCCAAGGATTACATGGGAATGGGGGAGGGGGGGTTTGATGTGTGAGCCTTACTGGGAGATAGTTTCTTACTAAAGCAATGCCTTTTCTCCTTTCAGTAAGCACAGCTGTTTCTGTGTGCTATCAGATTTTCCAGTAAGAACGAAGAAAGTAAATGCCACTTGAAGTAGAGATCCTTTGTCAAAAGAGTTTATATCTCAACCTAAATTTGTAGCAAGCATTAATAATATATTAAATTTATGTCAACTGCATTGAAGTACTAACTGTAGGAATATGGAGGGATAAAAATATGATGCAGTGTCTACTGCTAGTTATAGTACTGAAAGCTTGTTTTTAAATAGTCCTAAATTATATATTGAGTTTATGGATCCCGTAAGATGTAGCAATTATTCAGAGAACAATTTTTGTCTAAGAAAGCGTAGCGTGCTATTACTAGCTGATTCTTAATCTGTATTGGATTTTTTTTCTGTAGAGACAGAACTAATGTTAGTGGTTACATTTTCAAACCTCAGAGGGTTTAAGGGTGAAATTAACTCTAGCAATTTTACAGTTTCATTTTGTTGATTCATTGTTAAATCAGTGTCACTTAATGGTATGTCTTCTAGACGGGAGTCAGAAAGAAGAAACCATTCATTAGCTCGTCATGCCGACATCCTTGCTGCTGTAGAAACCAGACTCTCTCTGTTAAATATGACTTTCATGAAATATGTGGATTCCAATCTCTGTTGCTTCATACCTGGAAAGGTAAAACGTAGACTGCATTCTGTGAATGTGTATATGTGTTTAAAAAAAGATTGTGCAACTTAACCTGGGACAGCTGGGACAAATTTGTATGTGTGTATATATATATACACTGAAACTGTTCCATATACTTGAAAACACACACACAAGCCAGTGCTCGGCTGTAACAGGCAACATGAAATGAATGAACCAGATTATATCTAAATATTAATTATTTTAAACTTGATTTCCATTTTCCCTTAGATTCTCACTTAATTCTGATGTTTGACTTGTGGCATATACATCCTATACAACCTTTTACAGGAAACACATGATGTGTAGGGTTTAATTCTGAATTTTAATTGTAGAAAAAAGCTGGAGGCCAAGTCATCAGAAGATGCAGTAATTTAGACTACATATAACACTAAGCACTCAGTCCATCAGGAAGATTTAGGCATCTTTCTTGAGGGTTTGAGTACTTCAGATTAATTGAATTAAGATACTTAGTATGTGGAAACACTGCTCATTATGACAGTGGATGCGGTATTTTTGTACAGTAGGTGGAATTAGTTTTAAATGTAGATAAAGTGTGTTAAATATTAATACTGCTGAACAATTCTGTTGTTTCAGAATACTACCCCAACATAAATATAAATTATGCAAGCGAGATGTGCCTTAGAGATACCACTGTTTTATAGGATCTGAAAACAGAAGTCCACAAGGGAACTGACAAAACCATGATCTGAGGAAAACCGGTGCAGCTCATGGTTGAAACAAGATCAGTGAATATTAGCCTAATGCTGTACTCATTGATCATTCTGTGTAAGATTTGGATATGTCAGTATTAATTTTTCATGGGCAGATAACTGAATTGCACTGGGATGAATGGAAAGGTTAGCTGTTGGATTCGTGCAAAGCATGGCGCAGGCAGTTCTACATTCGGTACTGTAGGATAGGCTGTTGGCAAGAAATGGTTTTTTATCTTGAAGAGGTAACCATTTCTGTACACTTGCTGACTTAATATTGAATTAATTTTATATTAAAACATTATAGTTTAATATATTTATGCTTATTTGACTTTATATTTTTATATACCTAACATGTATTTAAAAAAATGTAATATAACATAAAGTCAAATAAACTTAAGTCCTTGATACCACATAGTAAATGAAAAACTTAAAAGAAGTGTCACCTTACTTTTTTGAAGAGTAGATGGACAGGCAGAACTCTCTTTCTTTTAATAAAAGTACACTAATCTAGACCTGGGGCGTGCAGGAGTTGGTCAAGTGAGCTGTGGGCACTGAGTTATAAGGACCTTGTTTGTGTTCGGATAGAACAGCTAATTATTTACTTAGTGTATGAGCTTGCTAGCACCACTACACTGTCAGCACAGTTACCAGTTCACCTGAAGATCCTCTTTTGGTCAAGCAGATTCAAGGCTTAGTGTTCGTTTACAGTCTGTGGTTTCCCCCAACCTGCACTGTTCTCATCAGGAAATTTTGTTTGAATGAAGCTGCCACAGAACTGTCAGACAGTGAATTTGTGTTAGAATATGTGAATCCTGATTTGAGGCTTGGTGTACTGTGTGAGGGTTCCTGGTGATAGCAGTGCTGCTGTAAGATTTTATATTGAGGACAGCAGAAAAATGCTTTGAGGATGATGTTGCTAACAGCATATACCGTGGGTAAAATTAGAGAAGTCTTTTGTAAGCTTGTTGTCTGGTGAGATGCTTTAGTTCTTTCTGGCTTTTGCAACTTTTTAGCTAATCTTCCTTTATTAAAACACAAGATGCAACTGTATTGGCTTACCTATTATTCTAAGTCCTTAAGATCTGTGTTTTTCAGGAGATTCTTAAACTATTCTTAGTCCTGTGCGAAATACCCGTGTCAGTAGTTTCAGTACTAAGAGACCAGGACTCCTATCTTGACCTGCCTCAGACTGTAATTAATTGATGAGTGAGACACCCTGCATCTCGCTGTATCTCTCCTAACCAAAGGGCTTCCTTGTCAAACCTGTTAAGAGGGTGCTTGTGTTCTCTGTCAGCAGTGGATTGATGCTTTATAAATTAATACGTTTCAGACTTAATCTGAATTTGAAATATTTTGGGTGTGTACAAGTGGACTCAAGTACATATTTACAGCTCTTTAGACCAACATAATGGTAATTCTTCCTAGTCCATGTGTTTCATAACTGGCTGGGGGAGTAACTGCTCTGCATTGTGGCTAAGTATCTTGCTTCAGATTTTCCAAAAAGAAATGATAATGCTCTGCTGAATATAGATTATATAACTTTGAAGTCAAGTGTGGATATAGTAAAATAAAATTTCACACAGTGAGCATTATTTCATGAGTTTGAAGAGAGTTGTTGTGGTAGATCAAGTGAATAGCTTCTCTGATATATCACGAACAGCGCTTCATTTCAAAAAGCTGATTTAGAACTAAAGCACGCAGTGGTTATGCAATAGGTATGTAGTAAAAGCCCCTGCATATGCCAGCACTTCTAGAATGATCTGAAATAATGGTGCCTTTATCAGAAAATCCTAATTCTTCTTAAATGTTTTAGGTAATAGATGAAATTTATCGTGTGCTAAGGTATGTAAACTCTACAAGAGCTCCTCAGAGAGCTCATGAAGTTCTTCAAGAACTAAGGGACATTTCCTCCATGGCTATGGAATATTTTGATGAGAAGATTGTTCCAATACTGAAAAGAAAGATGCCTGGGTCAGATGTATCGGGACGTCTGATAGGAACTGCCCCAGGTATTAATTCCCACGTATAGTTAAGTTTTATTTAGTTTTTCTGTAAAAATTCACAGCACTGTATCTTTTTAAAGCTCCCTCCCTTAAATGTGAGCTTTATTACATAAATATTGATGATACTTGTTTCTTAAGAATGCTAACTGAAATTCATTTGCTTTGAAATTTAAGGAGTCTTTGTACTACCAAAAGAACAGTCACTTGAATGTATGTTAGAATTATGCATAGTGTGTATTCATTAAACAAACGCTTTTGTGCCACCAATGAATGAGACTTTATCATTGCAATTGGTTGAAATTTGGCACACGAGATGACAGCTCGATGCCTTTTATTTTTAGGATGATCAGCAAATGAATTAGCCTAAGCTGTTGTAGTGCATAGAACATAACTTGTATGTGATATTTTGCTTTCCTGGGGCACTAATAGGCAAAATACTTAAAGGTAATAGTGAAAAGGCAATTAAAACAACAGTCTGTAAATAAACAATTAAACGGATCCTTTGTATACTCTGCCAGACTTTCCAGAATTTTGTGAACCAAAGTCTAAGTTAGTTACCTGTAGTGTTTTCCCTGTGCTGAAAATCTTCACACTTGGGAACTGAGAAATCAACTCTCTGAAGGGATAACTTAATAATTTAAAAAAAATAAATAATTAAATTTAAGCAAAAATTACAGACCTAACTGTAGGAGCTGCTTGTTATTTCTGGTATGTCCTATCCATCCTGTTAGCTATAAGTGTGTATCCAGCCTCTTGATTATATCTTGTTAATTATACCTCAGTTCCATTGAGTCTCTCAGTTGAGGAAGTACTGCCCAAAACTATAGCTGATGCCAGTCGGCTTTTCAAGGCCAAGGCTTTATGTGGCATAAACCCACCTATTTTGTGTAGAGGGAGAAGCGTAACCTAGCTAATGACAACCCTTTGGTGTCACATAACTGTACTTATGCTGGCATGTTAAAGGAGAATAAAAAGAGGAGGATGACTGTACTAGGCTGTTCCAGACTATTCTGTCTGTGTAGCACTGAAAGTTGCATCCTACTTGCACAGCATTGCTAGAAGAGTAAAATTATAGAAAAAAGTGATGGATATCTTTTATGATAGAAAAAGTGAAAGAAATTATACAGAAGCTGTTAGTCTTTGTGATTTGCAGGAACTAAATTAAAATCAAAAGTCCCAAGCTCAAATCCCAGGATCGTTTTAGCATTAGGAAGAATGATTCAAAAGAAGCAAGGAAAACAAATTCCTGACTTCCAGAAAAGTAAGTTAAACCGAAATACCTTGTCAAGCCCCAAACCACAAAGTTTTAGAACTTTAGCTGTCTACAACTAAGACAGCAGAATTTTACTGCTCTGTTGAAATATTTAATATAACAATTCTGTAATAAGCAATTTATAGATGTGGGGTTTTGACATAACATCTGTGACACTAAGTGTCGATGACAACGTAATATCCCTACGTAATTTTTGGTACAGCAAAAGGAGCGGGGCTTATATACAGAAAAGGAATGATGAGCTGTTTTCCAGACGACTGAAAATCTTAAGTATTTTAAATTGAGTTGTGCTCCGAGATTACATGACTGTAAATTGGCTTTCATGTTCACGTAACTTGCAACCAGTATTCAGGTTCATGTTTGGGGGAGTAGGGATAAGCAAAATAGGAAAACTGGGACAAAATTCCTACTTTTGCCTTAAAGTTGCAGAGGATTAATCACAATTTTCTCTGAAGTTCCAGGACCTTCTGCAGCACTGACATCAATGCAGCTGTTCTCCAAGCAGAACCCTTCAAAACAGGAAGTCACCAAACTCCATCAGCAAGTAAAAGCAAATGGCACAGGCGTGACAGCGCTAAAGCGGGAGATGTCAGAGGTTCGCACCAAAGTGCAAGAGCTACAGAAACAATTCCAAGATCAAGAGCAGAAACTGCTTGAGCAAACCCAAATCATAGGTGAACAGAATGCCCGATTGGCTGAGATTGAACGCAAGCTGCGAGAGGTGATGGAGAGTACAGTAGGAAATTCTTCAGGTTCTGGCTCAAATGAACAGTCTCATAGAAAACGGAGGAAGGCGGTTGAATCCACAGACTGTCCTAGGAAATCTAAACGCCTTCGAAACAGAAAATAACTTGGGAGTTCATGACATCTTCAGGAGGATACACTGCTTTAGTAGCCCAAGCAGGTCTGCTTGTTTGGATACTGTGACTAGCTTCATGGTATCACTTAGGCTGCTGGCTCTTCAAAACACCACTTAGACTTGAACAGTAATTTTCCTTCATTGAGACTTTTTCCCTGCTTTCTGTATGGGTGGGCCTAATGCACAGAATCCTTATGATTTGCAATAGTTACATACTAACCAGACCTGCTCTGTTATGTTTTGAAGGGTTAATCTTTTTTTTTCTGTGCAGATGTGTTTAAAGTAAACTTATTTGTGTTTATGCATATGTTCACATAAAATCTTAAATAAATTCAGTCTTAACTAAGAAGTTAAGTGTAAAAACAGATGTCCTGTTCACTTGAAGGAAAGATCCACTTTTAAAATCTTGTTTTAGAGAACTTGACCTTTTTTGTTACAAGTGACCTTGTCTGGAATGTCTGAAAAGTAGTTAATACTTTTTGGAGATCTCTGTAATGAGTAAAACTGACTTCTTAAGCTACAGTATTGGCTATGTATTTTTGTAAACTTACAAGGAAGGGCCTTCTATCCAGTCTTTTCATGCACACACCCTGGTTCTAGGTCTTGGGAGCCATATTCTGCATTTGCATGGATAGATGCATGTACAGCTTAGTCAGCCCACTAAAAGCACTTGCCTGAAATTGTTCTTATCTTTGGGAGTGAGCACAAAGACCTACAAAGCAATTTCTTTGTTCCTCAGCCATAACTTAGGACCTGCTTTCAGCACAACCACTTTCTTACAGTGAGGTGGTCTCACATCGCTAGCTGCAGGAGAGTTGGAACCCAGGCTGTCTGCCACTTTCGCTGCCTGTAAATTGCAGGTACTGTTAGCCAAAGCTGGAGAATTGAGAAGCGACCTATGCATCACTTGATTCATAGGCCAACATCTAATAAGTATCAGACAAACTGTCCCTACAGTAAGCAAGCTCAGGGGGACATCATTTGAATGAAATACTGTATTATGGACAAACTTAAACTATTTTGTGTGTATGTGTCGGGGGTGGGGTGGAAATTTCTCTTTGACACTGATGACGATACTCTAAGCTTTCCTTATCCTAAAAGGTAAATCATTTCAGACAAAGCTTTAATTTCTTTTGCACTTCTGTTTTGAGCTTGTAACTGGAAAAGCATGTCTTGCACTGTTCAGTCTCTCTGGTCACTTTAACAACCTCAGAGTTGTGTACAGTGATTTTCCCCACCCCCCATCTGTATATTTTTGGAACCTTATACAAATACCATTGTCCTTAGTTTTGTTTTAATGTACTAAAGTATGTAGCTTTATCTTTGACTTATGTTTCTTTTTTTTATCATCTGCTGCTCTGGGCTTAGGCAGTACTGACTTGTAACTTGGTATGGCACTGAAAATGCAAATGCTGCATTTGTAGCTGTTCAAAGTCTTTGATACTACTACCATGGGTTAAAGTGTAGGTTTCTCGTATGTTTTGTATGGTTGTCAGCACAACATAGTGGTTGTATTTAAGTCACCAAAAAAATCAGAAATTGTCTGGTCAAATATTACATAATCGTGGGAAAACTGACATTTTTCCTGGACCTTTAGCTACAGCTTTTACTTCTAAAACATACTAGCTCGTATGAGAAGTAACATTGCAAATGCCTAATTTTTGGCAGACATTTGATTTTCAAATAAACTTGTTGGGTAGTTTGAGTCTTTTTAAAAAAAAAAAAAAAGGTATGTTTCTTAAGAAAAGCATCAAGGAAATGATAAAAGGTTATCTGAGGGAAAGGTTAAACTGTTAAAAGGAGCATTTGCTATTACTGGTGTTCCATGGCTCAGATTTTTTTTTATTGTTAAAAGAGGTCTTTAAGACAGATACCTGCTGTTCAGTTTAAAAAATACTGGCATACACTTTATCTTTTAAAAAATAATTTTGAATCTAAGGGTCAGCATGATAGCTATAACTACTGTGTATCATTTGATATAAATTAATTTAATGGTCATTCATGGTGACAGATTCATGTAAAGGTCTAATTACCGAGTATTTGTGGCTAAATACTTCTAAACAAGTACAAACCTGTGACTTGGGTTTGCTGAAAAGGTTTATTCATACATCTCTTCATGTGTTTCACTTTAGTTTCTTTATTCACTTCTAGAAGATGCAAACAGTTCTTCCCCTTCACAAATACGTAAATCGTTTCAGGTTATTCAAGAGTACGGTTTATTTATATGTTAGTGAATCTCTAGCTGTGCGTAAACTGAGCTGGAAAGAACAACAGCAGCCTATTGTCACATGAAACATTCTCAGTGAACGGTGCCAACTTGGAACCTTCAACTCAAGGAAGTCATGCGCTGCAAGTTTGCAGGTGCATCCTGATCTTCTGTGTGCTACTAAGTATGGTAAAACTGAATGAGGGCCATGAAACTGAAGGGGGTAAGTGGGGACGGTTACAAGCAAACTCTGAGAAATGCCGCAACAAAGGTACGCCGCTGTTTCATTTTTCACTTCCGGGGGAGCGAGGGAGACATCAGTATCAGATGGCTCTCAGACTGGAATACACACCAGTAGTATAGATAGAATGTAGAAAACCAAATTAGAAAATAGCTGGAACATTAATTTCTGACACCATATTGTTCGTTGTTAAAAAAGTATGCGTTTTGCAATATATTAAGAAGCTGATAAGTAGCCTGAAGTAAAACTAAATCACTTTTGACGATACGTTTCTGTGCATGTTTATGTGAATTGGTCTATCGGCCTCAAAATTAGAGGGTTAGTAGCGATTAGTGTCTGCACGATCTGTTCAAGGAAGAATGCCAAACTAGTGAGACAAAGATGTAACTTGATGAACTTACATGAAGAATCATTTTATTTGCAGCCAGTGTTCAGTTTTAGTACATGTAGCAAGGGCTGAAATTGAACAGCTCAAGGTTGACAGAGAAGCTGATAGTGTGTTTTACAGTTACTTTCTTAAAATAGCTTAAAGCTATTGAGGCTAGCTTTCCTTCTTTTCAAGCTTTCCTTTTTTTCCCCTAAAACCGGCAGCTTGCTTTGTACACTGCTTTTTGTTTCATAGTAGGGTTGGGGATTTTTTACAAATTTGCATATCTAGTGAACATACTGAAAATGGTATTGGCAGATACCACAACAGTACTTTTTGATGGAAAAGCTGTTTGCAGCTGGGTCTTGCTCCCCAAATTGAACAAGCTGTATGTAAATGCAGTATGTAAGCACCTTCTAAACAAGGGCTAATGGATGTAACAGGTGGAAGCCCTGAATGAAGAAAGATACATGCTTAACACTAAATTTCTCAGATTAAAGAGCAGACGGAAACAAACAGTAACTTCTTCAATTGCTGATACTTGCTCAGGACAGCACATTAATTTAAGCAGAAGTTCATTAATGTTATGAGGATGCCTTCATATAACTTCTGAACATAAAAGGTAAGACCATACTGAAGAGAAACTTGGTTGTTCTTACTGAGATCTTCTAACAGTTAATTGTGGGATGCACTGAGATTGCCTAAGGAATTTTCAGTATCAAGAGCCTCTTGAAATTAGGATGACACAGGATGCAGTTAAATGTGCCTTCAGACAGGTGAAGACTACCTGATTTCTTCGCATTCCTGATGATTTTAAGAAGGTAACTGGCAGATTATAGTGAGAGATGGTTATTTCATTCCTAAGAAAATTCGGTTTGGACTACTTCACAGCAATGTGTCTACTAGTTGTGAACTATTCTGATACTCTCCAGCTGCATTCCTGTGCTACTTTGACACTGTACCTGGACCAGCTCACTTGCCCGTGTGCTCTCCACTCCTGCAGTTGTCCTTACTGGATCTCATCTTCCTGGTTGGATGAGCATGTGCTGCCAGCTTTGGTTTACATTTGTCACGAACAAGTGGTTTAGGTTAAGTTGCTGAAGAGCCAGCGACTCTAGGATTTTTTTCTAGCTTTGTGTCAGCTGAAGATGTGCTAGGTCGTGGATCTCTTTTCCCTTCAGAAGGGAAAAGGTCAGATAGAAAAACTGTTAGCTTGCTGAAGACCTGATAAATCTGGATTTGTTGTATGGACTGCTTAAACCAGAAAGACTCGGTGATTAAATAGGAAAACCGCTTTGTATTCCAGGACACTCAGGCAATTAAATTTTCCAAAGCTTTCTATTTAATATTTTTCTTAGTTGTGTAAGCCTTGTTTGGCTGCTATGGAATGTTTAGTTTATAAATCTGGGATCTTCTATTTAATTACCAAACTGAAACTTGTGACCATTTACAAACCTATATGCATTTTGCAGTACTGTAGACCTGCCTTTGTGTACCGAACTCCTGGTACTCTGTCTCTCCCCCTGTGCTCCTGTTGGCAGTTGCGACCTTTCTTATCAGCAGGCCCATTCGTTCTTTTGGCAAGATCCTTCTGGATGAGAAGGTTTTTAGCAAAATGATGGATAGCAGTGCTAATATTTGAACTACGACAAGAAGGGAACATTTTCAGAAACATTACATAAAGCGTTCAGAGTGCAGTTGAGTGAAATGCTTGTGACCCTGGCAATTTTGCAGTCAGCTTCTGCACTGGTAACTCAAATGCACTTCCTGGTTTATTGTGAAGCAGTCACTGAGTAAAAAGTAAAACTGAACATCCCCTGCAAGGACAAAATGCCTTGCTGAAATCTAAACGTGTTTTACTTCCTACGCTGCACCACTCCTCACAAAGTCTACAAAATTCATGTCATGTGACTAAGGAAGCAAAAGCTGTGAATAAACTTTCATCTCTCCTCTACTTGCTCCCTTTTTCACTTCTAATTCACATCCTAATACACACAGACTAAAAATGCATGTAAACACAAATACTCGCACAGCTGTTATGCTTTTTAGAGCCTATGCTCTATTACTTTAGATTGTAAACATGTTCTAGTAGGAACTCGATTTCCCTTACATTTGCACCTTCGCACATGGGGCTGTTAGCTGCCAGTATGTATTAGCCTTTTTTATTCGTTATTACTAATAAATTTTAAGCGATGCATCACAAACCTCAAGTTACTCTTATTACATTAATAGATAAGGTATAATTAACTTTGTGATAACTTCCTCTTGTTGTTTTTATCACTGATTTAGATTGTTTTAATTTGAGTGGATTTATGGACAACTACAATTCCAAGCAAGCAGCCATTCAACTTCTACATAAAGTAATCTTTGTAACTGAACTGCCCACAGTCAATATTATATGAGAAACATGCAAGGACAGATTAAATGGAGATTAGTTCTCACGGAGGAGTTTGTCAGAGAAGTTTGTAAACTATCTTACCACAGAAAGTGAAGAAAACTGAGACCTTGGCACAGGTGTTTTGAGTTGTAGTTGAGTATCTTTAGCCAGCTTATAGAAATCTAGATTTTGGACAAACGATAGCTAGTCCCTACAGGCACACACCTCTTACCTTTGGAACAAAGTGCTTTTTAAGGAGCTGCTGTAAGATGCGGTTCCTGTTCCCGATCTCAAGCAAGCGAGCTGCACGACACCGTCTGCGGTGGCTTCTGAGCAGGTTGTCCCCACAACTGGAGAGGGGCAGAGATGTCACGGGCAGCTAAACCTGTGCGAACACCACTGCAGGCCGGAGGCAGGCGGGGCGGGCCGCGGGCCGCGGAGGCTTCTCCCGCCCGGCTGCCTGGCCTGGCGGCGGCCCTGCCCGCAGCGCGGTGCCTGGCGGGGAACGCTCGGCGCGGGAGGGCTCCCGCCGGCACGGCCAGCCTTACAAGCCGAGAATCTTCTCTTTCTCCTTAAGTAATAGTTATGCAGGGGCGTTGTTAAAGGCACCCACAGCGCAGGCAGCGACAGTGCCGGGCTGAGAGGCTCGCTGCCTCCCCGCGCGGCTCCCCTGAGGCGGCAGCGCCTCACGGCCCCTCGCCGAGCCCGCCGCGGCATCTCTCCCCTGAGAGGGGATACATACACACACAACACGACTTCCCTGAGGCGGAAGCGGGGCCCGAGGGGCAGCCCCCGCCTCGCCGGCCGCCGCCACCACCGCGGCTCTGCCCGGCGGCGGCGCCAGAGCGCGGGGGCAGCCGCCACCGGCCCCTCAGGCAGCGGCACCGCCGGACGCCGCGCCCCGCCCGGCCAGGCCAGGCGAGCGGGGGGCGAGACGCACAGGCGGGGCGGGGCCTGTCAGCCCTGACAGCCGGCAGCAGCCAATGGGGGGGAGAAGACGGGCGGTGGGCGGGACGCCCGCCGAGCCGCCTCCGCAGCGCTATAAAGCGCGGTGCCGGGGGGCGACGCGGCGCTGAGCGGGCGGGCGGTCCGGGCTGTGTCGGTGTCGCGCTGCCGGGATGGGCAACACCGTCGCTAGGGAGGACTTCGAGTGGGTCTACACGGACCAGCCTCATGCCGATCGCCGCAAGGAGATTCTGGGTGAGGAGGGGGGCCGGCGCTGGTGCCGCCGCTCCTTGCCACCGGCTGCGTGGCGGGGGGGGACACCCCACAAAATGGCTGCCAGCCGCCCGCGCCGGGGGGAGGCCCCGCCACCAGCTGTTCGGGGCCCGCGGGGGGCGGCCTGGGCCCGCGTGAGGGGAGCGGCGCCGGGCGCGGACGAGGGGGCGGGAGCCGCCGCCTTGGCGGCGCTGGCGGGGGAGGGGACGGGACGGGAAGGAGCGGGGCGGGGGGGCGGCTCGCCCGGCCTCGCCGCCTGCGGGGACGGAGCCCCAGCCCCGAGGCGCGGGACGGGCGGCCCGGGCTTCCATTTCGAGCAGCGAAGCGAGCGCCCGGCTCCGGTCAGCGCGGCGGCCCGGGCTGCGGGGTAGCCGAGCCGGCGCCTGCCTGTCGTGATAAACAGCTCGTGTGTCGCGATAAACAGATCACGTGTCGCGTAGCGGTCAGCGCGGCGCCCGGTACGGGGTTAAGCAGCCGCGTCGTCTAGCGAGACGGCCAAGATGGGAGCGCGCCTGCTGCCGCCCGTGCGAGTCACGCTGGGCTGCCCGTGCGGAGCCGCGTCCTTCCCGAGGAGGCTGGAGGGGGCCCCGGTGCTTTCCATGGACGTGGCTAGTTGCTGAGCAACAGAAAAATACTAAAATAATTTAATTTTTGAAAGGCTTCACTGTAGCAATGAATGTCACAAGTGGAAAAACGGGGCGTTTTCATTACCTCGGCAGACAAACCCTCATTGGGAGGAAGGGAAGAAATCACAGTCCCTGCTTTTGTAATCCAATTGGGATAGCCGGCTGTAGGGAGAGCCTCTAAGTGATTCCTTTTTCGTTTAATTCTTTCCCATTTAGCTAAACATCCAGAGATAAAAGCGTTAATGAAGCCAGACTACAACTTAATCTGGGTGGTTATACTGATGGTTCTTGCGCAGTTGACTGCCTTTTATCTAGTTAAAGACTTGGACTGGAAATGGGTGATCTTCTGGGCATATGTTTTTGGAAGCTGTATTAGCCACTCCATGACTCTGGCTATTCATGAGATCTCTCACAACAGTGCCTTTGGCAACAGCAAAGCGATGTGGAATCGATGGTTTGGAATATTTGCCAACCTCCCTCTTGGTCTCCCGTACTCCATATCCTTCAAGAGATACCACATGGATCATCATCGTTACTTGGGAGGCGACGGAATTGATGTGGACATTCCTACTAACTTTGAAGGCTGGTTTTTCTGCACCCGTTTTAGGAAGTTCATATGGATTGTTCTTCAGCCTTTTTTCTATGCCATTAGACCTCTCTGCATCAATCCGAAACCCATTACACGACTTGAAATAATCAATTTATTGGCTCAGCTTTCCTTTGATATTGTGATATATTACTTATGGGGAATCAAATCCACTTTTTACATGCTTGCTGGTTCAGTACTTGGACTTGGGTTGCACCCAATTTCAGGACACTTCATAGCTGAACATTATATGTTTTTAAAAGGACATGAGACTTATTCCTACTACGGGCCACTTAATTTGCTCACTTTTAATGTTGGCTACCACAATGAACATCATGACTTCCCCAATATTCCTGGCAAGAGCCTTCCACTGGTAAGTTTACTTCCAAGGTTATCACTTTTTCTTAAAATAAGTCCTACTTGAACTTTAAAAGCAGGTTCAACACTGATAGAAGAATGAAAGTTTGGAATTTAAAAAAAAAAAAAACAGACAAAAAACCCCAAACCAAAAAACATCAAAACCCATCCAACTCAACAGTTTCTAAGTTGAGTGATGAAGGGGGTAACCACTTACCATTTTAGTGGTATCCTGAACCAGCTTCCAGTGTCAAGCCCCTTCCATGAATGGAGAGGGAAGGAAACGCATGTCTTACGCTTTGCACTAACTTTAGTTTTCTGTAATTACAACCAGCCTTCTGATTTCTTCAGTTTGTAAGTATGCCAAAAAAAAAAAGTAGGTAAGAAGAAGTTGCAGATAGCTTCAGAGATTTGTTGGCTTTGTCCTTGAAATTTTAAGGACAGTATTGTAATGCATGCTTATCTGTCAGTCTCTTCTATCACTGATGTTCCCTGGTGGGGAAGAGAGTTTGAGGTACCTGCTCATGTTTATTGCACTGTTGACAAATGTTTAATAGCTTTCTAGTTTGGAGTAGCTCAGTTTTCTCTAGAGAGAACCTTTGAACCCCAAGTATCAGCTGTACGCTGACAGAATTAAGGCTTCAAAGCTAAGAGTTAGACCTGTCACATCTGCATGAGTAGCAGATGTGAATTTCCAAACTAGTTTCTCCCCACTTCAATCTTTGTTGGTTTCTTTTAAGCAGGAGCTTAATTCTCATTGTATGCGTTTCTGAATTGGAGCATGGGAACACAGGCTTCCCAGGGGTTACACCTAAAACTCATCTCCAGGGAAAAGTGTTTCCCATCAGAGACTACATTTGCAGTTTGACAGCAGCTGTGGTGTTGGTCTGGTACTTTGTTACTGCACTTGGTAACAGTTAAGACCTTGTAAACTTGTGCCTTTGGAGTCTAAACTTGATTGTTACTTCTGTTGTGAGTCGTGGAATTGTACATGAAGTCTACTCCAGCACTACTTTAGCAGGGCAGGTAAATTCTGTAATTGGTTTGTTGAGACTTCGGGGTTTTTACCTTTTAAAAATAAGATGATTTCTCTTATTCATAGATTTAATCTTTCAGATAAAGCTGAAGTTGCTTGAACTCACCTTTTGATACCTAGATGAGTGCTGGTGAACCAGCATTTCATTTGCACCAGTACTTAAGTTGTAGACAGGGAATTTCCCCCCCCCCCCCAAGTATTTAACTGCAGAGGCAAATACCCAGCTTTGCTACAGGACTCTTAACCCACAGCTCTGATAAGAAAACAAAGCCTTCTTTCAGAACAGTGCAGTTAATTTGATTGAACTGGACTCTGCTATGCTATGTGCCAAAGATCCTGAAGTACCGAATACTTGATTTTAGCTGGGGTACTGGTGAGCTGAGAATAATTACTGTTGAATAAAAGTATACTGGCTAGATGCACTGATTGACAGGTGTGGTGATGGATCAAAACTATCTTTAGCTCCAGACCAGGAATGCTAATATCTTGGGTTTGTTGCTTCTATAGATTACTGTTTTTCTTCTGTCTAAAGCTATGGAATTTAGTGAAAAATCAGGTTTGGGCTGTTCAGGTTTTTAAGGCTTTAGGTGGTTGGCCTTAAGTGTATCAGTAAGGATATCTAACTGAAACTCTAGGTCTTAGTTTAAAACAGTGGTCTAGCTAGCAGGTACATCCTGAGAATAAAGTCTCTGGAAGCAGCTTGTGTTCATTCTTTTAACATCTGTCTTTAGAAACAAGATGTTCCTCAGAAATAAGATACTTTTTTTTTCTTCCGAGCGCTGAGGTTTGAAACTACATGTAAAAATAGCCATGTTAAACATCTCATCCTAGAACTTAACATCCTTTTTAGTGATACTTGTATGCTGATGAGTCATCACTGAATGGAGCCACCCACTTCCACTAGCAACCATACTGCTTGCTTTTGTGAGCAGTGGGTAGCACAGAGAATGGAGTTCTGAGTGCTAGCACAGTTTGTTCTGGGTAGCTTCAACAGAAGAGTTTCACGTGAAGTCTACTTAACAATTGGAGTTGCTTTTTCCTTCAGAAAACTTAAATGTTGTAGTGCTCGTAGCCTTTCCTATAGAATCTAACATCTAAAATGAAACTTTACTGCTCTACATTAAGTTACAGGTTGAGGATTGTAAAGTTGTCATGATTGGTGCTAATATAAATAGTAAATAAACCTCCTATCTCCTCTTTAGGTGAAGAAAATAGCAGCTGAATACTATGACAACCTGCCACAATATAACTCTTGGATAAAAGTACTGTATGACTTCGTGATGGATGACACAATCAGCCCATATTCACGCATGAAAAGGCAATTAAAGGGGGAAGTGAAGCAAGATTAAGCTTCTGCCAACCAAAAAACCTTGAAATGTCTACTTGCTTTAAAGTGGCTGGTATAAGGTCTCTTGCTAAAGCTGTTCACCAGTGTCCTGAATTCAGATCTACAGCAACACAGCAATGCATCCTTAAGGATTTTGTAGCAGACTCCTACCAGCTATAACATTCCTTGCAGTTCTCAGATTCATTTGTTTAATGTGTCTGTTTGCCGAAGGATCAGCGTTATATGTGTAATGCTGAATCACTCTGTTACAGAATTTACTTTGGCAGGTGTTATATATAAAATCTGTCTGCCTCTTAGTATTTTAAAAGTTCTCAATGTAGTACCCTGGCCACAACATGCTATTTAGATGACTGTAGTGTTAAAATGCTTGCCTGTTAATTCTAAACTAACACAGTTTAACTTAAATCTTTTGTTGAACCTGTTTCCTAACTTATGGGTGGAAGAACTAAATTTGCACAGAAATGTTAAGTTGGCTTTTGTTTAAATGTGTAATATGTCATTTGAAGCATTGCTTTAAAGATCTACCTTTTCTACTGGAAGTACCTTAAAGGAGCACTCTATCAGAACGAAACGGCGTCTTTCAGATGGCTTGTGTGACTTGCTTGTAAAAAGGTGGGGAATTCAAGGGTATTGCCAACTTTGTGGGTCCCCTGCCTACTGCCTAAGCTGCTTGTGTCAGCATATAGCTTGAGCAGCCAGTGTTTTAGATTGTACTGTGTAAGCCACTAGTTAACCTAATATAACTGATCAGGTTTTTCATATTGGAAAAATCTTGTTGCAGTTTGGGGTATTTCTGGTCTGCAAAGAAAAATCATTAGGCTTGTCCTAATTGGTTCTGCTGTTACCATGGTTTAAAATGTTCAATCTATAAATATTTGCACTCGGTTGGAAGCTTGGCTTGTAGGGAAAACTGAATCAATTGAAGCACATACTGTTCTGGCAAGCAAGGCTAGCTGCAACCACTGACAGCTCTACCTATTAAGCACATCAGTCATTGTGTACTCAGAAAGGTGTTGCTAAATGATCCTGACTTTATTTTCCCTAAACCTACAGTACCCTACATAAACATTTGTCTGTCTTGCATATTAAAATGTGAGAGCACAGGTAGTGGTATCAAAATTTCCTGCTTGAGAAGTTTTTAAACTGGGAACAGAGAATGGATAGAATTGCTAAACACTGAAGGATCTCTGTATACCTCAGCACAGTGTATTTGCTTTCTGTCTTCTAATGCATTGATGACAGCTTTAAGCTGTCAAAAGATGGCTACAAATCACCTTTACACCTCAAATGGTGATCCTATGGATTGTTCTTCACTTACCTGAAAGATGGAATCTGATGAAGTTGGAAGTCTTAGCTGTTGTCTGTACCTGTCTGCTGTAAGTTGCTTAACTTTTAGATGCTTTCATCTCCTGCATTTTAATTTTTTTTGGAAGAAGCTGAGTGCCTGACAAGAATGTGTTGGTGCATCTTAAACCTTGCTTGATTGCGGTCCTGTTCTTAATGTGTGTTTTGTTTAAGTGTGGGCCTCTATTTGCGGTTAAGCAATAGAAATATTATGAAAATGTGCCAACCACTTAAAAAGCGACTTCAATGATGCCAATAACCTGCTAGCCAGCCAACATATTGCTCAGGGTTGGGTGTAATGGCAAAATATATCCAGTATTTCTATATGTAATTTAAAAGTAAATATTAAAGTAATATTGGTCCCCTGATGCTGAAGGAATTAAGCTTTAGAGAAATTTGGTATTTTTAAGGCAGATGGAAGACCTGTTCTGTTGAGTGGTGGTACAGATGAACTGCAAAGAATCCTTGCCTTCCCTTTCTACTCGGAAGAAAACTGGCTTTGGTTGAAAGACTTGAATAGGCTTAAGTTGCAAAAACAGTTTCTTTTTAGGCCACTTAGGACTGCTCAATTTAAGAAGTGAAAGGTGGAATTAAATCCCTTTTGTTGATGGTTTAACACAGCGGGATGAAGGAAGGAAAGCATCTTGAAAAAGTTTTATAGCTAAAGCTAAAGAAATTCAGTTATCCTAGATGAATACTTAAGATAACCAGAGTTCAGAGTCAAGATTTTATATTTGGGTTTAGTTATTTGTGGAATCACTGATGGCCCTTACTGTCCTCCCAATGGGTACTGGAAGTGTGAATTCCTGCTTTTAAACAGGACTGAAGTTACCATCTCTTGTTTAAAATGGCAAATGTTGCTTTAAGGTGTTCTGACTGATTTTTCACTTCAAGAGCTGCAGAGTAGTGGGGAATTCTGAGGGAAATACCTGCTTGCCATAATCTTTCTGAAACACCTGCTGGACTAGGTTAATTTGAGCCAATGAGACTTAAGTTTGGATCTAAGCAATGGTCTGATTCTCACAAGTATTGGTAATTATCATTTAGTTACATAATTCCTGTGTAATGCACAAAATGCCTTAGCAGCTAACTTTGGTAGCAGGGATTCTGCCAGAGGCAGATCTCTGAAAGTTACCCTATATTGCAGTTCCATCCTTAAAAAAAAAAACACCAGACTTAAAAGCAGGAATGAGGACCACCTGGACTTACTTCACTTGTGTTTGATATATTCTAAATGAGTAACTAGTTTTCTCTGGTCATACTTATAATGTGGTGTTCAGTCCAAAGGCATGGCACAGAAACAAGAGATACCACATTTTGGTAAAAATACACATAAATAATATTGTTACTGTTTTTTTAAGGAATTAAGTGATTTTTATTAGTGCTATTAAAATATACCTGGCAGAAACAGGCTAGTATAATTTTTGAATTTATCTGAAAGTTGCAGGGAGCTTTGAATAACCAGCGAAGAATAAATTAAACCTAAGGAGCATTCAGAACCCCTACAGTTAACCCAATTATAAACTTTTAAAAAATCTGTTCAGATGGAATGAGGTAACTTTGGCATTTCTATATGCTTGTTGGGGTTTGCTCCTCTCTGTGTAACTAAAGCATTTTACTAATTTGTCCATTTGGCAAACCTCTCCTTTATGTGAAACCAACCAGGAGTTTAACTGTCAAAACACAGCTGACTTTGGGTCAGTGGTGTTAAACACATCATCCAAGTGCTACAGGAGCTCTGAATCCCCGTCAGAACTTTGTTCTGAAATGTGTAAGCTGCTCAAACTGCCTTGCTGCATGGCTTTAACGCCCCCATCACCCCCACCCCCCAATTACTTTAAGCTGATTAAGTGGAATAAGTAATGCATCCTGGAATCTGATCATACTAGGCATGAGAGTTCCCACAGGACAAGCGTGGGCATATTCCTCTTTCAAAACAACTCTTGCCTCTGGTGTTCTTGCTTTGCTGTTGAACCTGTCTGTTCCACAACAGTGGCTAATTAACATGTTAAATGGATGCATCTTTCTGGCTATAGAGCTCCATGCTTTCAGATCCTGGGCAAGACATCCTACCTAGAACCAGAAGTCAGTGGAAAAAAAAAAAAGACTTCTGGTTCTGTGTCTCGGAATTCCTCTGGCTAACTCTTTAAATGTCACCAGCAAGCAGGTAACAAATACTTAAAGTCTACAGATGTTGAGAAATGGATCAATTCTAGGTGAATGGACACTTAAATAATGAGCTTGGTGATTCACCTCTGCCTCCTTGGCACTTACTCTTGTATCAGATGAAGTGGCATGCCATAGCAGAACTTAAAGCTGTTCATTCCTTTTTTTTTTTTTAATGAGGTTCAACAACCAATAATGTCAATGCTATCTATAGATTGCAGGCTGCCTTACCAATCCTGTCAGACAAACAGGATTGCTTTTGGGTAGCAACCTTGTGTAAGTGGTCTGAGACACAGCTTCTGGAGACTGTGCACCTCTGTAACTTGAAAGTTTTTCAAGATGTAAGGCAAAGCAAGTTCTGCTGTTTTAGCTTGCCCATTGCAAAGCACAGGAGGTGCTTCTGGGTCTGCTGAGATGGTTTTCCTAGGACTTGCTGAAGCAATCTGATGAATAGGTGTGTCTAAATCATACAGGTATGCCTTTAGTACAGCAACTTGCAACTCTGTACACAATTATCTCTTCTCTATCAAATCCTCTCTTTCACAATCAAGGCTGCAGTGGTACACAAGACTTCAGTGAGTGCAAAGATGTTGAAAAGTCTTCCTGTTGAGCCAAGAATGAAGACAGCATTTTTTTTTTTTTCTGCTGAGTTCCCCGCACACTCTACTCCCTATCCAAGCTGAAGTTAGCATCTAATGTGCTCTGGGACAGAATAGTTATTGTGATTTAGATATGTGGCTAGCTTCAGGAAACGGAAGAATGGCATGATAAACAATTTCTTGATCTTCTCACAACAAATGAGATGACTGGAGGGTAAAACCACCTCTAGGCATGTCTGCTAGGAGAGGTGGTAGCTGTATATGCAGAACAAAGTAGTATTCTCTGTATTACATGAAAAGGCTTGTTCCTTAAAGGAATTCCCATTTTCTGTGTACAAGGGATCTTGCATTTCTTAACAAGTTGGTTTTTTAGTGGTAAGTACTATAGCCTAACAAGAATTTCCCACAAGAAAAAGTAGCAGTGTGGGTACGGTGCTTTCTTGCATGAGCTGTCAAATTTAAGAGTTCAGTTGCCTACCGCTGTCTGCAACTTGATGCACATGTATCCCCGACAAGGTGAGCAGACAGGATACGATGTGTGACTGATCTGGCTTTTTCCATGTTTCAGCTTAACTTCAGATTCTCTTGTAAATGCAAACCCTCCTGCACCCCACTTCCTCTTCCATGGTTGCATATTAAGAACAATCATCAGACACCTTGTAAATTAAATCTGCTTTGTGTTGGAACTCTTGACAAGACTATATTGTTATTACTACTTAAACAGTAATGCTGTTATTACTACTGCTCAGATACTGTTTCCTCCTTAGTCTATCTTGCTTTCTTGCTCTGTATATACACAGGAATAGTACCATCATAAGAGGAAAGGAGGAGAGAATTCTTTGGTGAATATGCCAGGGTTTGAGGACTTTAGTACTTGATAAACTCATCAACTGCAGCTATCCTTAAGTATGGTAGCAGGATTCTCCTCATATATCCATAAAGGAGAAATCATTCACATGGTGACTTTCAACTGCAGAGTGGCTTGCTTGCCCCTAGCTTTTTTTTTTCCCCCATGAAAAGATGACAAATTCCTAAATTGTATCACTGAAGTTGTATCACAGTTAGACCTTTTTTGATTTCTGACTTGAAGTTTTATATAGTTTGTTTTGAAACCAATGCATGCCACAGGCAAGTAAGAACAGTGATGGCCTTTAGAATTAGAGTATCTGTGGTTAGGTGACAGATTTAAAATTTATATTTGAGGTATTATATACTGTTTTCATGGGGCTGCTGCTTGAATCCTCTTTCATGGGTCAACTCACAAACACTCAAGTGAATTGACTGTATTGCACTAAGTTCACAGCTTGCTTTCACATAGTTGCAGCTTCCTATAAAGAAAAAAGCTTTTTACTTAAGGTGGTAAAAAAACCCTGTGAAGGTGTAGACTTGGAGCTAAAACAGGATGAAGTTTGTGTAATGTAGGTAGTTCTTGTACAACTCCATACATAACATCTAGGCATGATTTTATGTTAAAATTAGTCACTTCACTGATATGTACTAACTGTACTGCCTTACAGTAACGAACATTCACAAGTGAAACTAAGATAAAATCATGATCCTTCATCTTGGATTTCTGGGAATCACGGTAATTGCTGAAGCTCCCAAGCATGATTTATAATTACAAGCAGACACATCATCTTCTGCTTCATGTGCAGGGACTTTGTTAGTCATATGGGCCACAACTTGAGTCACTCCAGTCTCGGACTTCCCTAGAAGAGGGAGGGAATATCATACCATGTTGTGCAAAAATCACAGTGGTAAGTAACGTGCTGCTACAAGTGTCAGTATTTTTAAAACAAGTCTGTGGTGATTAGTTATTTGTCTTAGCCTTCCCCATCCAGCTTTGGGAAAAATATGGATGATCTTTTGTCTGATTCTTCTCTGAATTGCCATCTAAGATGCAAGGCACTAATCCCTCTCAAGGTGAGGTCAGCCTTAAAGTTGGATCTGGCTGCTTGTGGTTACATCTAGCAAAGCATGGCCATTTGTTTAAATTAATTGGGATTTGAGCTGGAGACTAAATGATCTCTTCCCTCTTAAACAGTTATGTAGGGGGATGCCTACACAGTAAGTGTTGCTTACAAAAACTATTTTACTGTTTTGACATGGAAATTTCATTAATTTTTAAAGTTTAGTGTTATTAAACTTAAGACTTCAAAAGTTGCTAGCAGAATTAATCCATTTCCTTTTCTGATCTCCTTGAATGATGGTTGTAGTGCTTTTAGGAAGAACAAAACATGATCAAAGAGAAAAACTGACACTTATAATTTAGAAGTTTTGCAGAATGGTGGTGGTAAAATTAAAAAGCTATGAGGACTTGTAGGCTTCAGAAATTAGTTGCTTAGTATCTGTCACACTTCAGTGTTCTGTCTTACTTCCCAGTCTGCTGATACTGGAAGTTATCTGAGTTATGACCCTCTTTCTAAGATAAAATTTCTTGTAGTTAAGAAAACTACCAACCCTCTTGGCCTTAAAACAGTATTACTTTCCTTCCTCCAGAGGATGTCAAAACACTTGTTAAGAAATTCCAATCTGTAACAGAACTTCTTCTTGTTGCAGATTTGTCCATTAAAAAAACTAAGAGTTATGTAATAGGTGGCTTCCAGTGTTTCTTAGGTGGCTGTTAAATCATAGTATCACAGTACTTCTCAGATTTCCAAACTTTACTCTCTTGTAGATAACTTCGAGACAGCCTGCCATCTGTGGATAATTTCCTTTGATAAGGTGAAGGGAAGCTGTTAGAAGCTCTGAGAACCTGTGCTGGCACAATCATAATGTGTTACTATATTTGGAAAAGGCATGAGTAAGGGTATGGTAACATACAGTGCAGCACTTCCGCAGCCTGCTTTCACAGCTTTGTTCTCCCAGGGATTCTGTCAGTGTCCTCGTTCTTGAAAACATAGCTGTCTTCACCCATAAATGAAAATGGCTATTTCAGCAGTGTAGACACTCTGAAGGGTAAGCCTCTCTGCCTCCAAGGGTACCAAATATGTCAGAAAGGTATGGGCTCTTTAGCACTGAAAGCATTTATGTAAAAAATGTAAGTGGTGATAAGCAGGAAGTGTTGTATCTTTTATTTAGGAAATTGTTAACTTAAGGATGGTTTAGAGCAGTAGGTTATGATGACCTTTTTTTCAGGTACAGTTTAAAAAGTTGAAAGACTTTGGTATGGCTTCTTTCCAACCTGTCTCTTGAAATCAGGCACAGATATTACAAAACGTTCCACCAATGCAGAGTAAGTCTCTTTTGGGAATTGTCCAAGTGTATCACCTGCACAGTGACTGATGCAGTTCTTCATACATTATTTGATCCTAGCAGTGCCAAGAGGAAAAAATACTTCAGAATGGTTAAAATCATGCAAAGTATAAAAGTGACTTTATATGTATTATTAACAAAGTGAAACAAACCAGCTGTATCGGCCACTAGCTGTATTGTCAAACATTTACAAATAAGAACTTCAATATGGCAAAACCCCACTACCCTGGTTCGTAAATGAAGTTCTCCAGCACCAAGGATACCTAATCAACAGAAACCTTTGCCAGAGTTCTTACTATTGCCATGCTAGGTTTGGATTACAGCTTCACTAAGTAGTACTGCCCTCTTTACCAGGAGAGCTGCTGAACTGACACTTTACTCCCCCATCTAGTTCTGCCAAAATGAAAAGAGAATATCTTCTTTTGCTAGTCTAACTTAACTATTCCTTAATTCTTTTCACTAGTCATTCAGAAAGACAGTTTTGAGGAAGAGAATACTTATGAGATGTTAACTTCTGCTGAAGTAACTGGCTTCCAAAGGTGATACCTATCCACAGCCTTAACAGCAACTTACTTTGGTTTGTCTCAAGTCAACCAAATTAAATCAAAAACAAGTTAATGAAACAGCAGATGTGCATGGCAGGGAAAAGTTAGAAGGACAAACTCAAGTGAGATGCAGCTTTTTTTGTTTGTTTGTTTCTGGTATCCATAGGAAGGTGTATAGAGAATTTTTGTCAGATTTAATTTAGCAGATAGGAAGTAGCATCTGGAAATGGGAGATTATTATCTTGTACTCCAAAAGATAGTTCAAAATACCTAACTGCCAATTCTTCAGACTGATATAACTGAAAGAGGGCTCTGAGATGTGATATTTAAGCTGCCTCTCAGATGCAGAATGATATTTCTGGTTGATTTTTACCAGTGATTGCTATGTTAGAGGAGATGTTTTAAGTTTTTATTGCTGTTGCTTCTGAATACTTTGCTTAGTGATTAGCAAAAGGAGAAGGAAATGACAACCAGCACCACCTTTAAAGCATCTTGGAGCCAAAGATCACTCTTAAATTTCAGAAAAGGTCACTGACCATCAACATACAATAGTAATGAAAGGAAATAGTTAAACAGTTAACTTCTCAATTATGGTAATTAAGATTATTAAACAGTTTTCCTTTCAGTCATTAAAAAGAACAGGTCATAAGGAAACCTTTAAAACAAACTTCCTTGACAAATGCAAATAATAAGACTGATAAGCAACAGCCTAGATAAGTGTGTTTTATGTCCCATCTCAAAATCATGTCTCTGGCATATTAACAGAAATGGTTGAAGAGAAATCTCTGGTTGTCACATCCATCTCTGGGTGGGTGCACTCTAAAGGCCTTACTTCTAACTTAAAATTCCAAAGACCTAAGAGGCTGGGGCCAGCTCAATAACTAACCTGGGAATGTCAATGAGAAATCCAAGGTGCCATACTAAAAGATAACCTTGATAGCATGGTAATAAATCTACATGCAATGCATCATCTGCAGCTGAGAAGGGAGACTTTAATTTCTGAGCTAGTGGAAAAAAAAAAAAACCACCCACCAACAAACCAACCACACATCAGGCTTGTTTAATGCAGAGACAGGTACTGTCAATTTGAAATATGTGCAAGTACACTGCAAGCTTAACTATTCCCACCAGTCTCCAGCACAAAGATATTATCCTTTCCAGGGGAGTAATAAGCCTTACATACTTGAAGCTTGTCTTACCTTTTTGGATACTGAAGATTTCACTTTCCTAAAAGCATCTTCAAAGTGTTTACGGGAAATCTTGATTTCTCCTTAAAGGAAAAAGCAAAATAAATTGCTAAAATTGCAGGCAAGTAACAATCACGTAACTGCACTTGAAGGCAGCGTTCATGAAGCCTAACTGCACATGCTAGTCAGCTGGATGACATCTAATTCAGTAGTTATGAACACCTGAACTCATATTTTATGTAGCTTCCTGTCTTTGATTTTAGACAAGATCTTAATCCCTCTATCTCTTGTACTTTACACCAAAGAATACTCACTTGTTTCAGAAAGGTATTTTAGGTATTATTATTTCTATCTGCAGATTGAGAATGAAATTCTCAAAGATGCTGAATTAACTGGATTTGATGTAAGCCAAAGTTAGAATTAAAGTCCTTTAACCCTTCTGGAAGTGAATGCCTTGAATTCTGCTGCCTCCAGTTCTGGGCTTTTTTTTCTATATGTATTTAATATTAAGCATCCCTACAGGGTCTTATTTAGTAAGCACCTAGAAAACTTTTTGTTATCATTCTAATTCTACAGGATGCTCAACTCCTAAACCATTGACTTCATATCATTGCCTCGTCTGGCGTTACCCAGAAGTGCTGAAAGCTTTTATTTTTACAGCCTCCTGTGTTTAAGTTTATGCAAATTGCCCTTGACCTCAATGCAGCTATCCACAGTAATTATTCCTAATCATAACCTTTTGAAGAGGGTTGGTTTTTTTTTTAGTTTGCTAAAATGTAAAAGAAATCATGGTTTCATCTGCTTTCACAAGCAAGTGCCTTATTTTATCTAGACTTAAGAATCCCAAGATACCACTACTATACAGATGCATTACAATGCTAACAGTATGCACAGGTATCAGATGACAGAGGTATGAAAAGTATGTCTTTAGAATTGGTTTGGTACATTGTTAATGTATTTCATTAAGACACTTTTTACTTCCACAGGTATGTACTGCTACCTTTGCATACATTTTTGTGATGTGAAATGGGATGTGCCAACATGGAAAAAACTGTTAAAGATTCCTCATTAATATATTTGATGTCTCAGTTTAACAAAAATCTTCTGCTGATACAGCAAAAAACTATGCAGCAGATGGAAGGCACTAACTTAAAGCATTACAGCAAATAGTCGTAATTGTAGAATACTTGCTTTAAAAGTAAAGGTCAAGTTTTACTGAACTAAACAAAGAGCAGCAAGGTTCTATATGTCAGTTCTCTGAAGCTCTTATATAAGATTCTCATTAGCACATTAAGTTATACCAATATAAATGAAGATTTAAATCTAAAACATCAGCATTTTAACTTATTTCCCCAAGGAAACACTAATATTAAGAAATGTCTTTCACAGGAGCCAAATTACTTTGAGTCATCAAAACACCACAAAATGAAGCTATGAGAATTTTGCTTTCCCTTTTGTTTACTGTTAACTTTTAAATCAAATTCTGAAACAGTATATATCCTCAGAGCTATAGGGAGAGAGGAAAGGGAAAGGAGAAACCAGCATTCATCAACTAGGAAGATCAGTATTATTGAGGACATGGTTATCAGAAAAAGTAAAGGTGAAAAAGTATGATGCTAATGCAAGAGTATTAGCTATGGCTAAGTATAAGCGCACTTCTACCTACTGTTAGTAGTTTAACTCTCATTGGAAGTCATAAATCTCATTGGAAGTCAAGGCTGCTTCACGCTTACTGCATGATAAAAGTGGGCACAATGCTTCCTCCTGTGGATAATTTAGCTGTCAATCTATACCGTGGCTACTTGTACTAACACAGTCTGCCTTGATTTCTGAAGACAAAACCATTTAGTCAGAATAAGTAGGAATGAATATTTTATTGTTTAAAACAATTAGTATTGATAGATTAATGATTAAGTATATCATCAGGTATAATCTTTTCAAAATAAGACTAAGTACTTAAAACACCAAATATGAGATTTTCTATTTACATAGATGAGTGAAGGATGGCTGGTTCTCTTTACTATTAATTTGAAAGTATCAAACAAGGACCAGATCTTGCTTTTCAAATTCAACAGCAGACATACAAAACTTTTAATTAAAATCTCACTTGTTAAACTACACTAGCTATAGGGAGTCTCAAACTCTTTGCTTAAGGTCAGCTTTATAGATGATGCAGGTGATATGGAGTCACTTTTTGTATATGTTTTTTTAAAAGACAACAAGGGACATCTGGGATAAGGCCATAGTTTAGAAGGTCAGGGAATTCTCTGTGTTTGTCTTTGCAGCTGAAAGTATCAAGAGATTCTCATGCCCTATACATCCTTTGTAACTAGATCTATTTGAAATAAATATAAAATATTAAATTACAATAGGTCAGTTAGGACGTTAACAGTAAGTCACCAGGACCAGATAGTGTTCACCCAAAGGTTTTAAAGGAACTTGTCTACAGAACTGCATCATGTAACTTGTTACAGCCACCAGAGGACTGGTAAACCCCAGAGAATTATAGGAAAGATTGTTCAGTGGACTGAAAGCTGATTAAAGTATATGAAATAAAGCTTAAGGCTTAATGGTCACTTTTCAGGATAGGGAACAGGCAGCAGTAGGGTCTTCCTCTGGCATTGATGCTGAAACCGGTTTTATGCAGCATCCTCATGGGTGGAGCCTCCAAGTTTGCATGGGATATTGAACTCTACTGGGAAGTCAAATGCTGGGCCAATGATGGGGAACACCACAGAACTAAAACTCTGCCCTATCATTGTTAGAATTCCCCCCTTCTTCCCCCAGACAAGTTACAGTATCTAGCAACTCCCAGCCTACAGTGACTAACATTATCAGCTCTCCTAGGGCTGTTCAAGTTGAAAGTAGAGAAATATCACAAAAAGTATCCCTTTCCATTTCACTATAAAAAAGTCCCTTCAAGCAAACCACTGCCACGTGTTAAGAAAACCCCCTAGCCCTGAATTTACTCCAGAGGGGAAATATCAGGTATAATAAGGAAGTTGCAACAGTTTCCTATGGAATTAACTGCGCTGGTCTCAGCCCAGTGGCTCCAACCTACTGACTGATGAGGGGACACAGCACCCCTCTACAGTCACTTAAAGAGTATGGGAAGGGAGTCAGTCGTGCATGTCTTTGGTAACAACTAAAGGAAGATGCTCCCCAGCCTGCGTACACACAGAAGAACAAGGTCTCACATCAGAAGCCACCTCACACACTTTCATAGCAGCCAGGGCTGACGTCTTCGAAACCCAAACCCAGGGACATCTCAAACAAGTAGCTGCTATAAACAGGCAGATCAACCTATGCATGTATTATGGACCTGCTGGCTGCCAACCTGTCCATACATTAAGTGCTCAGGCTGCAATCCTAAATGCAAAGGCTGAATTAAAGTGATGAACATCTCTGAAATAAAGCCTGCTTTATTCTGGATGATTACAAAACCAAACAGGATAAATTCAGAAATTTCCATCTCAAATCAAGAGCTTTTTCCATCTACAGCAAGCAAAATGGGTAACTTGAGTCAAACTGAACATTTTTGTAGTTTGTTTCTGCCACGTTCCACCGTAAGTGAACATGCTAGTTCCCTCAACACAAGAAATACATTCTCCTCTGTTAACCTAGTATTAAAAACCAGGTAAGACTGGATGTGTACTAGATCAAAAAGAATGATTCAAAGCCATTAAAATTCCAGCGTGCTTCCAAGGTCATAATCTGAAAAGTCCCAATTCCATCTTAGCTTTGTGTTTTGACTTCAGGGTAAATAACAAAAAAATTACTGGAAAAAATCTAGATACACAGACGTTTTATATAAAAGAGTTTCAATTTCCAATTATATTTTCCTATCTGCACAGAAAAACTAATAACTAAAACCAGAAAAACACAACTGAAAACAAAAGTGCAGAAGAGATTGAAAGGTTAGGCATTGTACTTTAAATAATTTATAGCTCCCTGTTAAAAGTCCTGGCAAGAGCCATTGATGAGCTAAACACCAAAGATCAAAAAAGTGGTACTCACATTTTCGTAGCGCCGTTACTACTAGATGCATGTATTCAGTTACACAACACAATTGCGTGCTAAAGGTACGTGATCAGTATGTGTGCAGTTAATTGCAGGTTTGAGTACAGTTGTAAGTAGTACAATTAGTCCTCGACCGTGATGTGGAAATTTGGCAGAGACTTATTCAGTCTAGTATCTAAATTGTCAGTTTGTACTACCATTTAACATAAACTTTCCTTTAAGGTTACAAGGTTCAATTCTTTTAGAAAAAAATTCTGTGCTGAACCTCTAGCATAATGTTTTCCTGTACTCTCCCCTACATCTACTTCAAAGATGCTTATGTGTTCTTGAAACAAATCTGACTTAAATTTTATTTGGCTCAGAAGTCAAACATTTATGTAAAGCATGCACACCTTTATGCTTGGCTTGAACTACCTTAAATACTTTATATTTCATTTATATGAACATAGAAATATATGGACATTCTCACTGTTAACATTTTTGTAAAGCTTTCTTACCTTTCTTGCTTTGAGTATTCTGCTGTGCCATTTCCTGTCTCAAGGCACAAATCGAAGCCTCTCGCACTAGAGCAGAAAGGTCTGCCCCTCTACGGATACAAACAGAATAGGTTATTTTAGGATAAATTTCTCTCATGTTTTGCTGATGGCATATAGAAAGGTAAGACACTACAAATCAAATGACACTAAGAGTAGTTGTGCTGTTGTAAAAAATCATCTTAAGAACATTGGAAAAAGGTCCAAGGACTACCCAGTGCTGCAACCTTCATTATGGAGTGACATCTTCCAGATCTTAGCCACAGATTAAGATGAAATAAATGAGAAGCAAGGGAAGAGGCAAAACCCATACCTAGCATCCTTAAAAATGCCAAAGGATTAATATTCTGCCACTTCATGAGAACATAGTAATTTTTTTTTTTTAAGTTGCATGAAAGATTAAAATCAAATCACCTGTTACTAGAAAAGGGAGTTGCCTTGCTCAAAGTTGCATCAACAGTCGACATGCTCTTAAAATAACAGTATCCACAAAAAATGGTCACATCTGTCTTTCTAAATACCTGTTTCCAGTTTCCAGCTCTTGAACTTTTCACAAGCCTTTAAACTGGTGCAAGTCATTGAACCAAAGAAAAATTTCACAATTAACTCCCCATGCTTCATTTCGGGCTGCTAAGGGTACTGCTGTATGTAAAAAAAAAAAAAAACCCCAAACCAAACCAACAAACAAACCCCAAAATACAAATCCAAACATAACAAAAAACCAGAAACAAAACAAAACCCAAAAAACACATGCACCACAAAATCAAGACAGTGAGTGAAAGGGGCAGAGAAAAGTACCCATCTTTCCCAAGTATGAAAAAATGACAAACTAAAAATCACTACTGGGGACAGCCTCCATTTCTAAGATTCAAACGCAATATTGTGCCAAACAGCATGTCATAAACCTTATCTTTTATGAACTCCAGAAAATCATTTAACTATTACATCATTTAATAGATTAAAGCTGTTTGAAGTTTTGTAGAATGCAACTGAAAATTATTCTGACAGACATGGCTATCAAGCTTTCCTAAAAAACCCCCACACCTTGTTATTCCCAAAGCACAAGTCAAACTAGGCTCTCATTACTTTGTCAAACACATTGCTTTCAACTGTGTGACAGAACAAGTTTGTTATGGTTGTTTAACCAATTTGCTTTCATCATCATTGTATATGGGTCCACAATTTAGAGGGCTCTTTTATCCTCAGATTATGCAAGAATTACAAAACAAAACCAAGGAAAACCAAGAGGTCTCTACTGATCTGTAATTACAACACGAAGAAGACTCTTCCAGATGAAAAAAAGACTAGCGTGCATACCTTCCTATCGACTCCTTGAAAAAAGCACACAAGACAAATAGTGTAAGTGAAAAGGCATATAAACCCTGAAAGTCAAGAGATCCTCTTAGTAACAACAATACAGCACACGTTATCATGCATCAGAAGACTGTTGGCACTGCACATTAAATACTAAGGTCAAAACCAGAAACCACTCACGTATAACAATCACAATGTTGACTGTAAGCAATTTCTTTGAGGTTTACATCAATATCCAGTGGAGGCCGGGTACCATCCTAAAGGAGTTGAGAGAATATAAAGAAGAAGATAAGAAAACTTCTTTTAAACACATGCAATCCCCAAAGTTATTGTTTCATCAATCAGGAATCATATAGGGGTCTGACAAATTCCCTGAAATATCCACAAATACTAACAATTTTAATCTCAAACTGAGAAAAAGGACAATCAACCTTAGAAACATGTAGTTAGGAAATAAGTAATGCTAAATTTTAACTTAGGCACAAACAGATTAGATTGTCTCTAAGAAAATGACAGCCAGCCTGTCACAGGGCAATGCAACACTGAATGTTCCATACGTGGACATGCCTTAAGTAGCTGGTTATATCAACAGCATTGTTCAGCTGAACTTCCTTTAGTTTTACCCGTGTTGAAATCAAATAGCTAAGCAATAAGCATGTAGATTTATTCTTATCACCTTTAAGACTGAGTTAATTGTATACCTTTTAGGTTCTAGATGTACATTTTGAAACTTAAGTTTTCCATTCTAGATTTCATAAAAGTTTACACATACTGTAGAAATTCCTGTGGACTTTTTGATACTACTCTTCCATATTTTTGTTTCCTCCACAAAGGTCCCACCAGTGGGATTATTTTTGCATTTCCAACAGCAAAAAATATTCAACGACATTATAAATTATATTTGAAACTAGCCAACAGAATTTTCAAACACTGTAAACGTGGAAATCTCCCTATTACCCTTAGGCAACAATAAAGTAGCATCACAGTAGTACACAGATTCTAGATGTTTATAGTATGAAACAAAACCTGAGTTTAGACAGGAAAGGACACTTTTTGATACATTTTTGATGAGTTTCTGGCAGAAACTCAATGGACAGAAATGCAGAAATTCATACAATTCTTTTCCAACTTCTTCAGGTGAACTAATATACCACATATCTACAATATCTTCAAGAGAAATAAAATGTATAGTAACCAGCAAGTTAAAAACCTTGAATACTTAACAGACAGTAGAATAATCATGGACTAGGCGGAGTAAGGGTACAATCTTGAATGAATCATTGCTAGAATACCAGTTAGAAAAAGGAAACTAGACCCAAACCAAAACAACAAAATGCCAAAGGAACAGCCTGATTTTGAAACATCTTGAAAGGAGACTTTAACCTGGAAACAAGGAAGCCTCATACAATTTCATATGGGATACTTTAGTAACTGTTGTACCAGACTGTAAGCCAGAGAGATAGTTTCTCTGCTAAAACCAGATCTTTTGAGTAGCAACATAACGGTGGGTGTTTTGTCCGTCGTTTGATCTGCCTGCTCTGGAGACAAGCTCAGCAGTAAGTGCACCAGAGAAGCTTGATACAGCTTGCAAGAATGTAAGTACACTAGTAACTTAAACCTGTGAAGACATGTTTCTCTTGCATAATTAATATGCAATTTGAAAATGACTGATTTCTACAAGTTAACTGAAATAAAACTTTCACAACAAAGCTTCAACCTACATTAGGCTGTTTGTCTTCCTTTCAAACTATTCCTTGCCTTAACTTCCTTTTCAGCTCCTCATGCTGCCTTTGTAAGCATCCATGTTTTCCCTCAGCAATGATTCTCAGCTTCCACATCCCGTGCAGGGATTTCGGGGAATGCATACCATCACCCAGAAGATACTCACATCAGCACCAAACATTTTGCTTTATCTAGCCCTGAGCACATAAATTTAAGCAAGTGCTCCTGTACTCAGATTTTTCAAATTTCTCTACCTAGAATGCATGGATGAAATAAACAAAACCTAAGGTATTTCAATTAATTTTACACATTTTCTTCTCTCCATATTCCATGTTCTTCTTGCAGAGTACTCCTCTACATTTTTAAAGAAAATAACCACCTATTTCTTGTTCTTAATGCTAGAAATACAAGTATTTGCCTAGCTTTACAAGAACTCCGGTAACTGCAGTAGTAAAGTAAGAACAGCACCAGCCTCATGGAATGAACACGGAAGTGCTCAAGGAAAAGACTAATTCAGAGAGCGTTCATATCTCATTTCTGCTAGCCACTTAATTAATAGCTGAGAAAAAACCAACCTCCATTAAAGACTTAGCACCTCGTTCACTACGAAGATTTATATCAAAAATATCAAGACTAGTATGAAGTAAGTACACATGGAAGTACCTGGCATGCCAAAAATAACAGGGCCTGATAACGAAAGACAGGATCCACAGGAAGCAAGCTGGTAAACACTTTGCAACACACTGCTTGTATCACAAGGCGGCCCACAATCGAGTAAGGCCACAGCAAAGATGGTTTGTCAGCAGAAAACAAATATGCTCTGACAACAGGGTAATGACAAGGTGACCACATCTCATGTGCCACTCCTCTTGGTGTTATCCCAACAGGAAGACAGACTGTAGCCACAAAAATTCCCAGAAGGAGGGAGCAAAGACACTTTTCAGCAACCTCGCCCCAGACTGATGGCAGCTGAAGTAAGCACGATTTTGAACGGTCTGATTCTTAAAGGCAATCTAGAAAACACTTCTAACCACCAGTCTGTCATTGCCGATCAAGCAGAGGCCAAAAGATGAAGACTCAACACTGCGTTCCTTATCCTCGGTGTTGCACACAAGTGATCCTGGCCCTGCCACCTGGATACGTGCATCTTAGTGACTCATACATGGCTGTGACAGTGTGAGCAAGTGAAAACTGTGACCGAGTGAGAGAAATCAGTTTTAATACCACCTTCCCCTCCCATGAAGTCTTGCACTAAGCTCTGCTGCACTATTTTCCTAAACCACTAATTCCAGCAAGAGCACTTCAGACAGTTACAAATCTCCAGAGGTTCTCCAAGAAAAATTTGGGAGAGCAAGACTCAACACCTGTATGTTGAAAACCAGGCCAGATGGGAACCCTGTACCAGAATCCTTCTACTGTGTTTAGGCAGCCTAGTGACTGATCCTCACTACCCACTTCCTCCAGAAGAACAAGATTGCTTGTGTAAGTCAGCACAATCATATAAGCCCAATTTTTAAAGAACACTTTGAGTTATCTTAAAGTTGGTAAAATAAAAAACATAATTCCTTAAAGTACATTTGAAAAATGATTCACGGATGTTACACACAAATTCCCTCTAGGTCTTTTAGAAGGCAACCATCTTTAAGAACAGTGTTGTAAAAAGTTTTAACTGAAAAAATTTATAAAACTTAGCAATAGTAAACCGATATACTGCTAATAGCAGATGGAGGCATACTTATTTTCTTCCCTTCCATGAAGTAATGCACAGAACAAATGAAGGGAAGTCTAACATCCTGAATTAGTAATGAGAATCTGACTTTTGAACAATCGTTTTGGCAGGAACGAACATGCTTGAATGAGTTCTCACTTTCTGAATTCCCCTATGGGATTAACTATTGCCTACACCACGACTTTATGCTTACGCAAGTCAGAATTATCTTTTTTAACAAGTTTGCTAAGTAATTTTTACCACACTTTTCATAACACGGTGCTCTTTTCTCTACAGTGAAGAGGTTGTCTCCTTAGCAGCTCAAAAAAATATTCTGGTAGAACACTTGCTCTTAACAATCAACATTGATCTACTGGAAAAAGTAGGAAACATCTGAGTAATTCATAATGCCTTGTATGATCTTTTTTTAAGGCCTTGACTACTGCTGTACCATACTTGGAGAAATACTCAAGTGGATTTCTATAACCCAAATCTCTGAAGTGGCGGAGTGTGCCAATTAACCACATGGAGGACCCATGAAGGCCAGTATTTTACATTTTTACATTTACTTTGACCTACAGCCTATATCATCACAAGATTCCTTTAATCCTAAAGGCAATTAAGTGTCACAATTACTGTTGAGCAAATACAGCTGGAGCTTGCAAATCATTCTCATGAATGTGTGGATCACCCCCTCCCCCCAAAGGCTTACAAAACACTTCTAGACCCATTACTCACACAGATAGGAATCTTTCAATTAAATCTGTTCAAACTGTGACTATAAAGGCAGCAGCTTTTATGTTTAACAGGTTTGCTTTCCTCAGGATTTATCAAGCCCTTGCAGTCTCACAGAAAATTTAACAGCAGATGTGGCTGACGGTTTATTTTTATGACCTCATGTAATATCTGAAAGTGTTTAATGATTCAGGATCCTGCAATTCTCTTTAAAATTTAATTTGTCTTAAATCATTCCACCAAGCTTCAAGATACGGATTTATTTCCAAATACTCACTTTGGTGATGGTCTTTAAAATAGCAAGTCGATCTTCAGGTGGTGGCAAACCCACATAGAGTGTTTTATCCAGTCTACCAGGACGCAGGATAGCTGGGTCGATTATATCTTAGGAAGAGAAAAAAAAGTTATCCTTTTATGAGGTACACCCTTAGGAAAGTGTACACATGAGAAGGAATACATGCATACTTATACCAAGATTCAAAGAAGCATTTCTGCCACAATGTGAAGGTCTGAGCATTAAAATAGCTGACTGAAATTGTTTCATCTCGGTCAAGCAGCAGCCTCTATTACCCAGTACAGCTAAGCTGCCTCATCAATACCCGTCTCGCCTCTTCACAAATGAAGACAACTCGATCTTTGGCAATACAGTGCTAGACCATTTTTTCCTCTGTTACTGTGCTGGGTTGACCTTGGCTGGACACCAGGTGCCACCAGCCATTCTATCACTCCCCTTCTCAGCAGAACAGGGCAGGAGAAAATAAGATGGAAAAAACCCTTGTGAGTCAAGATAAAGGCAGTTTAATAAATAAACAGCAAAAGTCATGCACGCGGAAGCGAAGGAAAACAAAAGATATTATTCTCTACTTCCCATCAGCAGGCGACATTTGGCCGCTTCCTGGGAAGTGGGGCTTCAGTACATATAGTGGTTGCTCCGGAAGACAAATAACATAAATAACGAATGCCTCCCCTTCCTCCTCCTTCTCTTAGCTTTTTCATCTGAGCAGAGTCATATGGTATGGAATATCCCTTTGGTCAGTTTGGGTCAGCTGCCCTGGCTGCCCCCTTCCAAGGTCTTACCCACCCCCAGCCTACTGATGGGGGGGGAGAGGTCGGAGAGGCAGCCCTGATGCTGTGGGGCACTGCTCAGCAGTAGTTAAAACACTGGTGTGTCATCACCAGCTTTCTACTACCAATACAAGCACAACACTACGAGGGCTGCTGTGGGGCTCGGCCAGACCCAACACACGTACCTAGTAGCATGGTCAAGTGGAGGATTCCGCATGAACTCATAACAAGGGGAAAAAATGCTTCCAGTTTGTTCTGTTAGAAGGACCTCTACCCATATTAACCCTGCCAATCTGCCCGAAAGGCACAGTGATAATTTAAGAATAACAAGTACACAGGGTCAGTCATAAGCATCCATATGTAACCTTAATATTACTAGTCATTTGCATTTCTACTACATATTAATTCTCTAAATGGTGAAATAGGAAACGCATGAAAACACAAAATAGAGCTGCAAAGTACAGAATTTCTTCATCAGGAAGAACTACAGACTTCAAATGTCACTATGTGTGAAGAAGTAAAAAAAACAAAAAATCATCACATTTCTAGAAAACCATTTAAAGCTTGAATGTAATAGAAATGTCTAGCAGCCTTTTAGCACCACAGGTTTCAATACTGACCTTCCACAAACAGTAAGTCGGGATATAAATATTAAGGACTATGGTACAACAAGATACACAAACCTGGGAAAGGCCTCAATTCCCATCTTGTATTGCAGCACAAACTGCTGGATGATGTTTCTAAATGCTTCTTGATGCCTCATTTCCCCATCTACCAAAACCGATGACAGTACTACTTGCTCTATTTCACTAAGCAATTCCTGAGTCACCATCCCTGGACATAGTGTAGATGTGGCACTTGCGGACATGGTTTAGTGATGGACTTGGCAGTGCCAGGTTGACGGTTGGACTTCATGATCTTAAAGGTCGTTGCTAACCTAAATGACTCTAAGATGTTCATATTACTGTAATATGCAGGATAACAAAGTCACAAAAGCACCCACAGAAGACACAAAGAAAACTGTACTTTTAGAATAACAGACTTTTAAAAAGTTTCTTAAGTTATTTAGATGTGGTAGGTAGCTATTGCAAGAACCTTATCCAAAAGTAACAGTTGAAAGGCACACCTAAGTCTTATGGTGGCAGTTATCAAGGACTCTAAATGAAGCTTCCAAGACCCATAACATCCTCTTGACAAAATGTAGCTAAAAAACTACATGCATTGATGTATATGAAAGGTGATGAACTGGGAAAAGTTAAGCTGCTAATATTTACTGTACCAACATTTTAAAAAAAGAAACACCACCCAAATCCCAAAACAGTAGCATGGAAGCACAGCTATTCCTTCTTTGCAAATGAAAAAAGTTTGCTTAACTCTGTCAAGACTCCAGCTACCTGACCCTACCAAAAAGTGAATCAAGATGACGTTGTGAAGATGCGCATGGTTTTGTTCAAGTTACTCTCTCGCCTACAAAAAGCAGAATGACATGCAGACATTAAAAATTGCTCCACTATCTTTTTCTTGGACAAAAGCAATTCTTTCCTCTGCAAGATACAGTGGTTGTGGACAGTGGTGCCTATGTAGGCAAAAATCTGCTGTTGCAAATGCAATGAGAAGATTGAGAAAAAAAGAACTTGATGCATTAATTTAATCCAGACCAGATGAAAGAAGTGTTAAACAGAATCCCTGCCATGGCAGGCCCAGACATCTTTCTTATATGTCTGTTCACACTGCTATATGATACTTTATCTTACTTTTGGCACAAGTGCACTTTCCTGTTTTTGGGTTTCTGTGGATGGAAGTCTTGCCACATTATTAAGCTTAGATGACAAAGTTTGCTCAATAGATCAGTTACAAGTATCAAAACAAACACACTCCATAGTGATTGTGTTACAGCGCCAAGTACTTGATACTTCCCCATCCTAAAGTTTCAAAGGCTCTTTAAAAATACTAAACCTGATATGGGAAATACTGTTTCCATTTTGCATGCTGAGAACAGGGCACTTCCCACGCTATTTCATCCAACGGTAAGAAGTTAGCAATATGGTCTAAAGATGCATTCATCCATTTGTATGCAAATGATCACACTGCCTGCATTCAGAGTTACCACAACTCATACTTAATCAACAGCAGTAATGGTGGTTTACAATGAGAGGACCACACCAAAGTATAAAACACAGGTCTATGCTCACTGTCTCCTTACGAGTCACTTCACTCTGCTGGTTTAAAGCTGGGCCCAAAGTTCTTGAAAATTCAAGTCACAACACAGAAAATGAGTATTTACTCATTGGTCAAACTCATTGCCCTGGTTTTGGCTGGAATACAGTTAATGTTCTTCCTAGTAGCTGGAACAGTGCTGTGTTTTGGATTTAGTATGAGAACGATACTGACAACACACTGTTTTTAATTGTTGCTAAACAGTGTTTATACTAAGTCAAGAACTTTTCAGTTCATGCCCTGCCAGTGATAAGGCTGGAGGGGCACAAGAAGCTGGGAGGGGACAGAGCAGGACAGTTGACCCAAAAACTGGGCAGAGGGATATTCCATACCATATGACATCATGCTCAGTGTATAAACTGGGGGGAGTTGGCCGGGGCAGGGGTGAGGAACAAATCACTGCTCGGGGACTGGCTGGGGCATCGATCAGCAAGTGGTGAGCAATTGCACTGTGCACCACCTGCTTTGTTTTCCCTGCCCCTCCCCCTTGAGTTTTATTTCTCTGTTGACTCCCTTTTCATTACTATTATTATTATTATCAGTAGTATTATATTTTACTTTATTTCAATTATTAAACTGTTCTTATCTCAGCCCCCAGGTTTTACCTTTTTCTCATTCTCCTACCCATCCCACTGGGGGCAGGCAGTGAGCAAGTGGCTGCGTGGTACTTAATTGCCAGCTGGGGTTGAACCACAACACTCACTCACTCGATACACTTCATAGCTCTTTAAAAGAATTAATAATGCTCCCCTTTTAGGAATTTCAAAATATTCCAATTTGATACATCAAATACAATGTTCTCTCCATATCCATTACCTCAAAACTCATCTAAACAGAGTCAAATAATTTTAGATACATTTAACATTTTAATGAAATTATGATAGTTACCATAGATATCTCTTTCAAAGCCTATTATTATCCCTCAAGTTTGAAAGTGAAACTTGGAAACATGGTAACACACAGCACTTCTTTTCCAAGCAGCTCTCTCACAGAGACAATATACTTCTATTAAGATAAATGTTTGGTTAAAATTCTTCTGCCTTGGTTTTCCGATGTAGTCAATGGTGTTGAGTGTGTTGTTAGAAGACAGCAGTACCGTTTTCCAAATAATATGGCAAAATTACATATGACAACAGAGCATATCCACTCCTTGTTTTGTTTTTAAAACAGACACTGGCCTCTAGACTATTATGGAATATTTCACTTTGCTACACTGCTCTCCAAACTACTGCAAAATTTTATCCTCTTCATTAAATTATATTGAAAGCTTCTTTGTACGAATTCCCGTAATGTGACATTCTATTATCCTATAATAAAATCTGTCAGCCTCACTCTCATTTCCAGTTAATCTTATCTCAACTGTACAAGAGTCGTCAATGTTTACAAAAGTTGAGTGCATCCAGCAACAACGCCTATTGTGCTTAGTCTACCAAACTTCTCCTATACTCACTACAGCTTTTTAAATTATATAAATATATACAAGATCCAGGTCCTCACATTTGTGACGTTCTGGAACATAGTCTCAGAAAACCTTTTAGGGCTTCTGAGCCTCCAGATGAACACCACAGTTAACAGCTCAGCTCCTACACAACAAACTAACTCTACTAAAGTTACTGTGAAAGATACGTAACATTCAAGGGCTGGTGAAATGCAGAAATACAGTCTGTGTGAATCAGAGTTATCACGAATGAAATTGTTCCGTGCCTTACATATTAGATGCTTTTCTTAGATTTTATCTTGCCTTTAATTCAGCAACATGTATAAACAGGTATAAATAAAACAAACAAAAAACCCAAACCAAAACTTTAACTATTGTCAGAGACTGAAGATTATTTTTTTACTGTGTTTCAAAACATGTGGTTCAGGTGAATAGCTCTAAAAAGCTAACAAACTTGCTAAAGAAAAACAGAACTCACTGAAACTAGGATCATGTTCCAAGATAACAGTAGAAGGGGAATTTTGCAAGAATTAATTCAAAAAGCAAAAGACCATGAATAAAAGCAAAGTCATCATCACCATTTATGTCAGGCTTAAATCACTATCAGTTTGTAGTGTTTCCCTCATTTCCTTAGATCCTGTGGTGAATGCTACTGCTGCCTTGGTCAGCATTTCTCTAAAGTTTATAAATGTTCAAAGCCTGGGGAGGTAAGGAAAGAGCAGAAAGCAGCAGTATGCAATACTGCAACTCACACTGGTAACTAAAAAACTGCAGGAAATTACAGACCTTAGTTAACAGTAGTGCTTGATGGTTTTGCAAGTATTTAATCTTGGATTTGGGGAAGGAAGTAAACTGAAAAAGAATATAATTATTCTGACCCATAAAGATTATAACAGGACATGACATTTCTGCCTCTTTTTTTGCTCTCTGTTTTTAATGACATTGTCTGAAGAACATTAAGCTTTTAAAACACTCAAAGTTTGACATTGGTTCTCCATTTAGGTGGAAAGTGATTGAGTTGGGAATACTGCATCCCTGCTAATTTAGCAGCAGTCAAGAAAAATCTACAGAGGACTTTCAAAGTCACTGATTAAGCACAAAAACCATTCAAACATTCTGCTTTTAAGGACAGATCAAAGGCTTATTTCAGCACTGCCATAAAAAGAATTACCACTTGCAGACCATATACAATAAATAAAGAAACCCATCTATTGTGCCTGCCCTCCTGACAAAAACGGGAATTAGAGTGTTCATTACAACAAATGAATTTGGCAGTCTTCAGCCACGGGGTATATAAAACACCACCATTTCACAATAATATCTTGTCACAGGTGCCAACATCTGATTGGACCAACCATGCAAGGAACATACACCTTGATGCCAAAACTGGTTGAATCAATGCTACCCTACTGCTGCTACTATTATCTTTTATAATAGTAGTATTTTTATGAGAGTAGACTCTTCCTTTGGCATGATGGTATCTGAGACTACAATACCCACAACATACATGTCATGAGTAATACCAGCAACCAACCACAAAAGCTACCATGCACGCAACCGCTCTAAAAAAGAAGCATCTTGAAAAATTTTTCCCTCCCATTAAATTATACTAATGTGGATTAAAAAAAGATGAGTTCTCACACTTCACAATACTAGCCCAGTGGAAGACTTCAGGAAGTTCTCCTGAGACACATATATTATTTAGATTTATATCACACAACCCCCCAGCACCTCTATTCAAACAAAACTATGACAGAAAAATCTTTCAGACAAATGTCAGACTTACAAGCAAAAGAGCTTTTCAGGTGCCACAACTTTTATTGTTTGCAGGGATCATTTAAATATACTAGCCAGTATAAAGTATGGCTCTCCTCCAGGTCTTTTCTTGGACATTTTGTTCCCAGGGCAGTAAGAGTGCTTTACTGGCATTGACTTGACTGTTCTCTACCTGCAGTGTGTTCCTCTAAAGTACCCAGACCACACTAGCAAAATCTAATTTGGTGAATGTTGCCTCTTCCTAAGGCCCACAAGCAGTGAATAAACTACACCAGAGGAAAAAAAAAAAAAAATCAGTTTCCCCAATTTAACCACAACTTCAGTAAAAGCTGTTCTGATAAAAGCCGCATCAATTGGAAACTATGTTTCTTCACACTGAAAAAGGCAGGTATCACAGCAAAAGTTTGTAGTCTAAACCTATTCAGGTCGCTATTCACACACAGAGCTAAAATCCTTCTGAAGCAAGAGATCCATCCTAGACCAAGTGCATAGGTAACTGCCTCATCTAGCAAAAGCTGGATGTGCCAAGCTTTGCCTGATATTTCAGAAAAAAAATATTTTATTGTGTTGGCAAAACAACTCCTTTATCAAGATACAATTAATTTCCACTTACAGAATTTGCAGATACATTCATACCATTCAATCTGATGATTACATTTGTTACCCCTGCCTTTGCATTTTCCTTACATTTGGCATTTTTACCTCAAATTCACTTTTTTCATTAATGTCACTGCCTAGTTGTCATCAATACACTGCTTGAATTCATGCCTTACAAATTTCCCAGCTTCCCTCAAGTATTAGTTCAACCCTCATTTGTAAGTAACGATTCCAGTATAGTAAAACAGAACCTCTACCACCACAGCTGAACAAGGCAACAGTGACAACAACAACAAAAAAACAACAAAAAAAGAATCTCCAAACCATTACAGAAGTACTTTATAGCAACATAACGGTAAAACTGCATCTAGTATAAGGCTTATAAGGGGATGGATTAACAATTGCACTGATGTCTATTTCATACATGCATGAAAACGAGATCCATAAGCAAGTGCTGAATCAGTGTAAACCTAAACCCAGCAAAGCTTGGAATTAGGACAAACCTGCTGCACACAAGTATTGATATCTCGATATTAACATGTGAGCAACGTTTACTCTAAGCTGGCCCTTGTAAAGCTACTGATCTGCTTGCACTCAGCTGCCTCTAGGAGAGGAGCCACTAGCTCAGAATAGTGCCCTGTACACACGCTGGCCCTAAAAGCATTCACCCCGTGTACCTGTGGTACGCCTGAGATGGCACTGCGGGAAGTCATGCTGCATCTTTCCTCAACTTCAAAGTGTTGGAATTTACAATGCAAGCTACCAGTCAGAGATCATGACAAGTTTACTGTCATCAGCAATTAGATACGAAGCCCTTGAGAAACACTAATAAGGCTGCTTCATATAAATACTTGCACTAGCATAACTAATTTAGCGGGAGATCTTTTTCCTAAGGCAACTTGATGACACCAGTAGTAACACCCTTGGTACATTCAACTGTATCTATATATAGATGTGCTACATTGTATAACCTTATTCTCTTTTCCACATTGGATTAGATAGGTCACAATCATCCAGCTCATACCAGGAAAGCTTCCCACTTTGATTCAAAGAATTTCTACAAGCAGATATAGATTTAAGCATCTACTGCTCATACTTCACCATGCAGAAAGCTTGATAGTCTGTCATGGTGCAAAAATTTCAAGAAACAGGAAAATTTTCCTCAAAATCTTTGAATTTTTTGACTGTTGGAAAAAACCAAAACCACTTCATAGTCACCTATTTTATGTGATTTCAGACCAAATTTTCCTTTATCTGTAGGACCCAAGCAATCTGTCAAATATCTTAACATGCTCATCTTCTAACTTAAATCCAAAGTAGCTATGCTACTACTTTTCCCTGTTAAGCCATTTCTCATCAAAATCCTACACTTAAAACAGGCAGGTATGAAACAACTAACTGTGTCTTGTCATTAGCAGTAATTTGCCAAATACGTGCTTTAGGCACAAAGGATCTTTCAAAAACCCTGGTACTTATACCAGCATGGTTTTACCAAGATAGACTAGTAACTCTGTATTTAATTTCACTTGCAATATTCAGAAAAATGCTCATAACCAAGGAAGTGCAACATTTCCATGCATATGTTTCTTTCTATGTTGACGACAAATTTCTTCACTTGTAACTCTCAGTATCTAGGTGGAGTTCAAATCCAGGAAGAGACAAGTTTCTTGCTGTGTATAAAACAAGATTTCTCCATAATACAAAAGAGGCAGAAAGTTGGTTGTAAAACATATGACGTTTGTAAAGTAGATGTCAGTGTTCAGCTTATTAATTAAGATGCTGTAGGCATTGCAAAATCTACTAAAAAAGGAAGAGCTAGCAAGGGAGCACTGACAGCTGTCAATATCAAAGCATGACAGAACAAGAGGGAACAGCAGAATAACTTCAAGCTGAGGGAATGAGTTTGGAACACGAAGCCCAGGAAGCAGAAGATTAGCAAATGGGAAAACATGATTTAATGTGAAACAGATGCCTCAAGGGGAAAAAAAAATTAAAAAGAACAGAAAACCGTCAGGCTGTTTTGGATAGAAAGTTAATTTAAGCATCAAAAAGTCTATATAAATTATGTTTTAGTTATCTTTCATTCTTTTGTGTTCCAAGGAGATAACCCAAAGTCCAATTCAGTCAAAGGTCTTTCAAAGCATTTTACAGCACGGTATCAGGTGCTAATTAAGACATATTTTAAAGAGGTTGCTTCACCTCACCCTGTCACAAGAATGTGGAACAGACTAATTGATCAGAAAAGATTTGGATTTGAGGAAACACTGTTGTTCTAAGTACAGAACAATGTTAGTCATAGAATTCAAATAGGTAAGAACACATGATTTCATTAGAAGACAACCAAAGGATGCCTGATTTCTCTTGTTTATGATTTTTGGGTCCTTACCTGGTCTGTTTGTGGCAGCCATAATGAAAACCTGCTGACGATTCTCCAGACCATCCATCTCTGTGAGTAACTGGTTAACTACTCGGACACTGGCTCCTGACTTTAAAAGGAAACATAGGTCAACAAAATTGAGGAAACAGTGGGAACGTGAATATTTCAAAGCAAAAGAAACCTAAGATCTACTAGCTCCCTGCCCTGAAATACTACCCAAAGGAAAACTTTCTTTTCACACTTGCAATGTAGCTGCATTCTGGATTTCTACTACCATATTCTTAGCATGTTTCTACCCCACATTCATGCTACCTATACACTTGCCAAACATTTTAAACATGCGGCAAACCTTTTCTTTCCCATTAAAACTGAAGGACTCCAAGAAGCACATACAGATATTTATACTAATCACTCTCACATCTACCTCAACAAGAGCACCCAAAACTTCTCAATATTCAGGCTTTGGAGGCGGGGAGGTATTCAAATTTTTAAACCTCTGAAACAACAGTTTCAGCAGGTGAGCTACTCAGAGTTAAATGTTAACTCCATAGTAGTGACATCTTATTACCAAAATCAGCAGCTTAATCTGAATTTCATTCTAGAGCTGGGGAGACAGACAGAGAGAAAGTACAGGAGCTTAAGAACAAGAGTTATGCAGTAAAACTACTTGACGATTTTGAACAATGTTGTTCTTACTGTTTTATATTAAACAGACAAAAATACTAATCCACCCATGGATAATTAGACTACGCTGTGAAAATGCACATAGGCCTCGAAGAGCCAACGGAAACGCCGAACACCCCTGAGTTTCAATTACGAATCCCAAGGATTGTCACCAGTATCACAGCCTGCTCCGTGCAGAGCAGGGGCAGGCACCTGGGCACCAAGTTGCTGCCTGCTGCTGCCGCCACAGAAGCGAAACAGCGAGGCCAAAGTACACTTCTTTCCCCTCCTGGGCTACTATCTCTGCCTGCTGTGGTGCCTAGGACTGGACACCTTCTTTTATGGCTCTGTGGGAACCGCCACCTCAGGACATTCAAAAAGTCAAGTTGGAACTTTTCAGATTGATCAACTGTTCCTGATTTATACCTTGTCTTCTGTATTTGCCTATTTTACTTCCTATGAAAGATAGGCAAACTGCCTCTCTCCTATGAACTGGAACTACAACGGTCCTTCTGTTAAAGTCAGTGATGGCAGTATCTGGACAGTACTGTACTCAACTTGTCTGTTAAAAAGGCATCTTTTCTTTCAGCCATCAACATACATGTACCAGTACAGTATCACAAAGCAGATACTTCCTCTGCATAAAAACCAGAGCAGCTTTCCCTTCAACACACTAACAATTTGTGCTAATACTGCCCCCCAAATGTAGAACTTAATCCTAGGTATAGGTAGTTCCTGTTCCAAAACAACAAGAACAACAAAAATCAAGACAGAGTAGAAAGATAGAAAACTTCACAGGTGGAACAGCTTTGAAGTCCAATGCATTCCACTTACGGGTCCTGCTTCAAATACTTTCATAACCCAGGTCACACTGTTCAAATAAATACATACTTCAGGCAAGCATTATACTTGTATACAGGTGTCAGTATTTGGCCATAAATTAAGCATAATATCAAATTGCACTTTATCTTTTCCTATGGCTTCACACAGCCAAGTTGGTAGTTGGTGGATAATGCACAATCTCTGGATATTTTTTCTATATATGCACTCTAAAAAAAAAAAAAAAAAGTATTAAGCTTTACAAAATTTGACCAATATGTTTTTCCTCAAATATGAGAAAGCCTATCAGACAGTTTTTCTTGGGAGGTACTGAACATAGTACCTTTCAGGTACTTCTATTGCTAGCACAATTCCGCAAAATCTGCCACTGAAATTATTTATGGAAATATTTTAAGACAGACTCACTTCACGGTCAGACCTCCTAGGGCACAAAGCATCAACTTCATCAAAAAATATAACACAAGGGGCTGAATTCCTGGCACGCTGGAATACCTGACGTACAGCACGTTCACTTTCACCAACATACTAAAACAAATGACAAATCACAGTGAAATAATGTAAGACATGAAGAATTTGCTTGGAAAAAAAATAAAAATCACAGTTTCAAACGCTGTTTGAGGTGCTTTGCAAGGGAGAACTGCAATCTGCTAACTAGTTCACTTCTGGTAACAGTCTGTTATCTCTGTTTCCTTACTGATCAAGATTTACAAGACAACAAGTAGTTGTCATTAGCTCACTTTTGACAGTCTGCAGTACATTCAGTGTTTAATATTAATTCTTACTTTCTGGGGAGTAAATCTAACTTGCCGTCATTCCACTGATGAGAATTAACGAATACAATCTCCATTAAGGACCCTGTTGTTCTTCAACTGTTCATAAATTAACCTAGTGAGCAACCTGAACACAATGAACATCTGAAGTTCATGTAGTAGCTGCCTGAAGACAGGGGGGTTGGCAGTAGGGAACGGAAAAGTAAACCAGAATTTCACTTTGAATTGTGGGGGCAGGGGTTGCCAAGTTGTGAATACCAACACTTCATTTTTTCCAAACAAACATGTTTTGATATAATTTATGTCTTAAAACTGTCTTTGAATCCCAGCCAGACATTTTTCTTTTTACTCCACAAGGAAGTAGGGCACCGCATTAACTTAAGAGTTATATTGCCTGCCCGTATCAGTACTTGAAGTACACATTAAAAAATGTTTGGGAAAAGAATAATCAAATCCAGTATTTTGGTTTTAGCTTCTACTTTATTGATAAACAGGTAACTGCCACGGTCTTCCAAGACGTGAGCTGCAGCTGCCTGGCTCACTTCAACACATTCTCTTAACTCTGAAAGTTATATCACAACAGTACTAAGTTCAAAGCTTCAAAAACTCAGACTACAGCACTTTTATCTGTTAACATTTAAAATATTTAAAAATCACTGATTAACTAAAAAAGGAAAACAGAACACATTGCTTTCCAAGGTTTCAAACTTCCATTAAGAAGCTAAAATGATTGGCAAAACACATTTCTGAACTTTAAAATTGAAAATTTTACTTTGCTTAGTGAAAGTTGCTTATTTGCAGCTACTGATCACAAATTCTTCTCGCTGCAGATTTGGATTTTTGGGTTTTTTTCCTGTTCTACATAAAAGCAATGACCCATGTAGCTGCTCATTTAGAAATCCTACTTCAGTCAAGAAGGCTCCATCTGCCAGGTAATTTTAAACCAAGATACAGGCTTAAAAGTACCCAGATAGTTTTCCTTTTCACATGAAAAACTTCACTGCTAAACACTTTAAGCAGAGATTAAATGAGGCAACTTCAGTTGCACCAGTATCAGTTGCATAATTACCAGGAATTTTGCTTGCCCCATGCTTTGGACAAGAATTCCATAAATAACAAAAGCACAATGCTTACTGCATACCATATTTAGCAGTTCAGGACCCTTCACAGATATGAAGTTCAATCCAGACTCATTTGCCACGGCCTATCAAAAAGGCAAAGACAGATGTATATATAAAACACATTTTTCATCTTTTTTTTGGCTCCATCTATGGCACGTTAAACAAACTTAAGGGAAGGAACATAGTTATCAACTGTTTTTAAAATACAGAAAACAGTACACAAAGTATAATTACATGCCATTAAGAGTGGGAGGGGGCGGGAAAATTAAAAAGGTGTTCTATCTTTTTAATGAGGCACTGCTCCAGATTCACACCCCGCCCTCCTCCCCCATATTAGCTGAAGAATTCTCAATAATTAGTGGGAGTTAAAGAGATATTCAAGTACATAAGAGCATTCAAAGACAAAGATGAGTGACAATCTGGAAACTTGCATGATTATGTGCATTTGTATGGGACATGAGAACCGAAATGCTTGAGGAGAAGGAAGACAAAAATATTTTCAGTAAAATATAATAAATAAAAATGCATAAATATAATAGAGAGGAGTAGACTACTTCCAAATATATAATTTACACTAAAATATTCCATAGAAGTGATTATCTAATATATTTTCTTCCCATCTTTGCTATTTTCTACTTAATCAACTTCATTCTTTCAAGTCTGGCAGTAATTCCCTCTCAGTTCACACAAAACTGTAACTGTAACAAGAAAATTAAGCAATTTTAGCACAGAGGCCCAAATTTAATTTTCTGATGAGAAGCGGTGCAAAAGCCCAACTTCTGGCAGTATCATCCAGACTCAGTCACTCCTACAAAAACATCCACTTCAAGAAGATTCTTCAGTATTATTAAACATGTTTAGAAAATGTATTACCTTGGCTAACAGTGTTTTGCCACACCCAGGAGGCCCTGCAAGCAGCACACCAGCTGGAGTAGTCAGGCCCAGAGCTTTAAACTGCTCTGGGTTTCGCACAGGTGCCTATAAAAGAAATTGTCGTAGTTATCTGTCACAAAAAGCTAAAATGAAATTTTTCATTTCAGTTACAGCTGGACGAAAACAGCAGGTTCTTTATTCCAATTCTTTATAGCCAAAAAGAATAAACAGTCAGTCGGCATCTTATTATCTTGCGCTACTAAGTACCCCAACATGGGAGAAGTATCATTATTCACCCAAGTTCTCATCCTAAGGTGTTAGTGTCAAGCACCCCTCTGACTGGCAGTAAGGCTGCTAACCTTCCAGTCTCCAATTCTTTGTGTGGCAGTTGCCTAACTATTGGTTACAGAACTTTTAGAATACCTAACATTCAGCCATTACGAATAATCTGAAAACTGAAAGTGTGAATACAATAAATGAAATATTAAATACATGCACCAGACTTGTAACAAAGCTGAAAACAAATTATAGAAGTCTAACTATTTTAAATGAAGAGGTTGCAAAATCCCGAGTTTCTAGCACGTTAGAAGTCACGGGCAGCATATTATACCTTAAATAAATATTAAAAACCAAACAAGCATAGTTTTATTTCTGCCATAGAGGGAAGTGCAAAAAAAATATCTTTGAAAGTAAAAGTCAAGACATACCAATATTGCCATAGTCAGCTCCTCCCGAACATCCTCCAGGGCTCCGATATCTGCCCATGTCACATCAGGAATTGTGACAAAGCCTTCTCTCTTGGCAGAGGGTTGCACTGACGACAGTGCAACAATAAAATCATTCATCTCAATGCAGAGCTTCTGCAGCTGCTCCTCAGGCAAGGGGTCTTGCTTCTTCAGCAAATCCAAAAGTCTCTGCAATTCATCCTTAGGGTACATGGAAAGGGAGAGCAAAAGATTATACACTGGATTACATTGTAGGAACCATTTTTTAAAGGGCTTTTTCACAGCAATACTTTCTTCAACTGTAATATTAATTACCATAAAACAAATCATTACGTACAATACACATAAAATATGTAAAATAACATTAAAAATTAACATTAATGGTAAAATTGTTCCAGGAAAGCACTATGCGCATTTAACACTTGTGAAAGCACCGAGCTGACATACTACAGTCTTGATTTAGAAACTACAGAAACAGAGCTAGCAGCTAGCGCACAAGTATTGTGATCAAATTCTTCCTACTGCTTCTTCCACACTGATTACAAGAAAGTTCTTTCCACGCTGAAGTTTACAGAATACCTATTAATTATATGTATTGGTTCTGTTTAATAAGAAACTGCTCTCAAGAGAAATTGAACAATCCTGCTGAACAGCACAATTTCAACAATTTGTGCAATATTCAATTACATATAAACCTCAAGCTCTTAACACACACTTTAAGATTATACACTTTATGTAACATAACCTGATTTCAAGTCACTAATTCATTTCCTCGGGCTGATTAGACCCAGTTTTGTAACCAGACCCTGACAAAGTTCAGGCAAACAGAGCAGAGACACAGGGCAATGCTTTTCAACACTGTCCCATCTTGCAGATCACAGCGCTCCAGGCAGGTACCTTCCAACCTCCCCAATCAACTCCTGACTGGGGGAACTATCTGAGAAAATACTTGATCAAAGAACTTTATGCCTTCACAAGATAAATACATCCCAGTTCTAATACAGAAAGGCAGTATCAAAGCAAATTGATACTGCACTACAAGTAAAACTATATCAGGATTTTCATTTAAAAAAAAATAGAGGGAAGAAAAAAAAAATTTGTAAAAACTCATGTTAAGCTTTCACATTTTTCCTACTGCAGTATATGGGAAAAGTATCACTTCCTATTTGTTGCAACTGTGATAGCTCTACAACTGCCCACAAAGAAACAGAAGTGTTTGTAGTGCCTGATAATCCTTTTAAGCCCTCCCTCCTCTTCTTAACAGAACCATTAAGAGAAACTCTGAAATAGCCAGGACCACTGGGTTTGTTTACTTGAATTGTGTAAATGATTCTTAAAGGCTTTGTATGTTTATAATATAACGGTTTTCATGACAATACCCTGTATTAGACTATGTCAACCTCCTGCCAGCTATCAAAATACGGCTCTGTTAGGATTAGACTTCCTCATTCTCAATAACCCCTTTGATCAGGGTGATGTTGATAAAAGCGGCAACTACCTGCCCCTCCCCGAGTTCTTTTGGCTGCATCAGGCCCCAGGAAACACTGGGAGGTATGCAGTATGATTATTACTCTAATACAAAGTCTTACTACAGCTTTTTACACTGGATTTTGTTAATTACAGTACAAGTTTTCTTCTGACAGTCCTTCTAAAACTGGAAGCCGAGTACAACATGGATTTAAAACCACTTTGTTTTACTTCTCCAAACAAATCTTTAGCGAGCCTATAGGTAATGAAGGCACATACACACTCCGAATTTTGAGAAGCAGGGCCAAGAATTTCTACATAACATGTTTAATTCACTGATCACAGCATGTTACTTGGGCCACGGAGCAATTCTGGCACTGGAAATGCTGGTTTCTACAACAGAGTTCCAGCTGTACTGCACATTAACACATCCTTTCCCTGCAGCCCAAGTGACATTGCTAACCCAACTTTTCTACTGGATATATACCTCTTCCTCAAACTTGCTACAGGTACTAGACACCACAAGTGATTTACCCCAAGTAATCACATAGCTGGAGGGAAAATGTGGATTGCATAAATACTTTTAGACTTTGGCTAACTGTAAGCATACCAGGCCCAGGAAGAGCTCCAGGCATCATAATAGATATTTCATTGAGGGCACAGCAAACAGCTTGGTAAAAACTCAATGCAATAATACAATATCAAGTCTGATATTCTTAAAATTCTCTTACGGTCAATACACTTTTGAAGAAGATACAGCCACTATTTTAATCTCTGATCTGCCAGAGAAAGACCACAACACAAACAAGAATGACAAAAAACCCCAGACCTTGTATAAAATATTAACATGATTTTTAGAAGATGTGGATTTTGGGAGCTGCTTACTCAGACACATTATATGTATCATTAGGAGTTAAGCTTCTGGCTTAATTTAGTATTAAGTTGACCATCGAAAGGATTTATGAGCAATGACTTTCGCAACTGTAAAATGGCTCAGTTCTTAAGATCTCAGAGGCACATGCTTCAGGGAACAAATACCTTAGGAAGAAGTTCTAGTTGTCTGGTTTCCTCTTCCACCAGGATGTCTGTTCCCATGCCTTCTTCAGCTGTGTTTCCTCCAGCGTGTATGAGTTTTCTCTTCCGCTTCTCAGTTTTTATCAGGACCCTGTTCACTGTGCACATAGCTGCCTCGCGACAAAGTGCCATCAGATCAGCACCCACGTAACCCGGAGTCAGCCGTGCTAAATGATGAAATTCAAAGGACTCTGGGAGCTTAAGTTTTCGACACAAAGTCTTAAGAATTCTAATCAGGTAGGGAGGAAAAGAACAATAAAATAAAGATGAAGCTGTGGCTTTTTTCATTTTCACATGAAAAACAACAGATCACATAAGATCATTAACGTACTTTCTAGTTCCAATGAAAACTAGTTTAAATTATTTCCAGATCAAGTGATGTAACTACAGAAGAGTTATGAAAACAATGAGTTATTAACTACTAAAAACTCTGAAATTATAATACATTCATCTGTTTGCCTTCTCCACCAACAAATTCCATCATCTTTATTACCAGTATTAGCTTGGTTCTCAAGAATTTTTCAACCTGTCTGATAACAGCTGTAGCTAATCTGCTGACTTAAAGTGTAAAAAGTTAAGAACTGTAAATGGCTCATTCCAAACTTGTGTCCTACATATATTATCGTCCTTCATGTGCTTCGTATACGCACAACAGAACACCTTAAGTAAAGCAAGGTCTCCAGGTACACCTCCTCATCTACTCCACCCCGCTAAAGTTGTACAACCACAACTAACAGTTCATGTCTTCAGCAAGACTGATTTACTACGTAATAAAACAACATGCTATTAGGACTACTGTTTCTACATGACCCTTCTATTAAAAAGGACACATCACCAGCGCCAAAAAAGAGAAGGAGGCAGGGGGGGATAATTTTAAAAAGAAAATAAAATCAACAGTCCCTGTAAGCCTACACCTCCAGGAACACAAACAACTGTACAGAACAGCAATATGAACAAATGTGACTACACTCTAACTTGTGAACAATCTCTACACACTACGATGGCTTTCCCTTTCACAACTCCTATCTTTTGAGGACAGTGCTATTTCTGGGAATATCCTATTTTATACATGAACCTAAGAAGTATCACAGAATGAGAACTCTCACCAGTCAACTCCGTAGTTCTACCTTGCATCATTTCCCACAGCCAAGAGGAACATAATTACTACAGGGCTGTAGGTCTAGAGAGGAAGGAAGTTTTTTTTTAAAAAAAAAAAAAAAAAAAAAAAGAGCAAAGCGGGGGCATGGCCAGAAGAGGGGTTGGGGAAGAGGGCAGAATAATGGCAAGTAGTGCTGACAACACAAAGCGAGCAATACTGCAAGCAGAATAGTTCGCTTTTTCAATCTAGAAATAAGATCAGTTGAGCCAGAATGAACTTATCCTTTAACCTTTCTTTCCTTCCTGTAACAAGATAAGCCACAGCTGTTTTCACAATTCCCTTCCTGTGTTTTCTGCTGTTGTGGAAATGAGTAGCAGTTCCTCTTTAATTAAAAAAGCAAAAACATTTTTTTTTTTATTCTAGCCTGATCTTTGGACTAAAAAGGGCCAGTTACACAAAACAGGATGACCACAGCTCAGCCTAATGCCTGGACTGGTGTATTTCCACAAGGAATGGAATGGAAGAATCTAGGCCTGTTGCTTAAGCTATGTGCTTGAGAGGACTAACAAACAGGCTGCACTTAATTTATGTTCCTAATTTAATAGCCACATAGGGAGCACCAAAGACAGAATGTTAAGTTCCTGAAAAACAGGAAAAAATATATTTAATTCCACCATCCGTACTGCTCAGTCACTCATTAACGTAATGCTAAAAGCAGATCTGCACACAAGAAAGGAAACCACTCCAAAGGCAGACACTGCTACAAAGACAGAGAGTAGATGCACACTAAATGTTTTCTGCACTTTTCAGTGCTCATCCATAGGTGTGTACAGGCACAAATAGGACTAAACACAGTGAAGTACTTTTCCTTAATTTGTATGTTAAGTTGCACATTATTTCCTTATTTATTAATCAAACAGAAGCTTGAACTTTAGAACACCTACTTTTCTCTTGCTGCTTCATCTGGGATCCCTAGACAAATTTCTCGATCAAATCTCCCAGCTCGCCTCAGTGCAGGGTCCAGTGAGTCAGGTCTGTTAGTTGCCCCGATAACAAGGACCTGGGTAGTGGCAGCCACATTATTCAAGTCTAAAGGAAGGAAGGAAGTGAGTTAGTATTCATACTCACCACCTCAACTTTGTTCTGGTATCTATGGGACTGTCTCTGCAGCACACGGTAATAGAGCAGCAGAGAAACTAACCAACAGTCATACTAAACTGCTGTTCATTCTCATCTCTATTACGTAGAATTTGCACTTTGCACAATCAAGCAAAAATAAGCATTTCAGATTATGTTTGACAAGTTCTCCTGTCATATCTTTTATACAACATACAGGCTTATACACAGCTGTCCAGACCACTATGAAAATAACGTAGTAACATCCCCTCACATTTATTAGAATCTTCCCACCGCCCCCAGGTAAACTGTGCCAAAGTACGAAAAATTATTACCACTATATCCACTAAAGTAACCACTACTGAAGGAAAACAAACAGTGAGCCTGATAATTAGGAAGTTTAGCTTAGTACAGATGTTCCTGAAACTGACCATCCATACAAGTTAGGAACTGAGCAACAATTCTCCGCTCCATGTCCTTCGATGCAACTTCTCTTTTTGGGGTGATTGCATCAATTTCGTCAATGAAAAGGACACATGGTGCACTGGACTAGGAACAAGAAATATTAATAATTACAAAATTATACTGACAGAGTGTATTACGAGAGAGAAAGAAATTTTTCAGATTTTCTGTTATATAATTATCACTGTAAGTCTGCTGCACAATCAACCTGACCTGAACAATTCTGTTGTTCTTACTATCTGGAGAGCCACCAGACGATGAAACTGTGCTAAGCCGAGGCTATGATATAACTAAGGCATGAGATTCAAAATGTCTCTATGTATTGATAAAAATTTAAATGTACCTCTATGTTGCATTATGTTTTCCACAAATATTTTACTGTGACTGCCTAGTTGCTTAAGTCCAAAAAAAAAAAAACCAACCCCAAAAAAAAACCAACCCAAACACACAAGAAATGTCTGGCTTGGGTTTTTTGTGGGGTTTTTTTTGTTGTTGTTTTTTGGTTTTTTTTTTTTTGTGACATTAGAGCTGTGGAATTTCAAGAGCTAGTATTACTGACACACATAATGAAACAAAAGGAGCAGTAAGTGGTCACGAAAAATGATCTGCCAACTTCAAGATTACTACAGAGCCTGACCATGTTCAGAGAGAAAAAACGAGCAATGAGCAACTCCTGCAACTGATCTGAAACTGTGTACCTCAGTTCATAAAAAGCAAATACTAATACAGGATAAAAATTACTGTAACTAGTAGAATAGTTTACCGACATAAAATTATTAATATTCTCAAAAAGCACTAGCAGTGCAAAGGAATACTTCTGGAAAACACTAGAATAATCTTCAAAAAAGGTCCCATATTAAAAAAAATAAACGCTATTTTAAAACCCATGCACTGTGTTATCAGGTAGCAACTGCGCCATCTAGTGGTCGTTCACTTTTCTACTATCTGACAGGGAAAAAATGCAACTATAAAGGTTCTACAGCACATGCATAATGTGGAGCTACGTCTTTTTTTTTTTTTTTCCTGCACAAAAATTAGTACAAAAGCTACTTAAGTGAATGTGAGGGACTATACGAAAGGCAACAGATCTTCTTTTTAAATATATTTTATGCAATACATTTAATTCCTTCAAAAACAACTTTTGTAGCAACCTCCTTTCAATCACTACACATACAAAAGATACACAGTTTCTACAGACTCTGTGCGACCACCTGTTTAATTTTATTCTAAAAAACATCTTAAGAAGGCTTTCTAAAAATTCAAATGTAGCATGAACTGGAAACATAATAATTTAACAGCTTCACAATCAACCTTTTTGCCCTGTTTAGCATTCTTTTTTACAGCAACATACTCTAAACACCTATATGCAGTTGTGGGGGAGAGTAGAAAATAAGCTGGAAAACCAGATCATTCTCAGCAGTCAGGAACAGAAAACTGTCCTCATGGAATAAAACATTAGCCACACACTAAAGAAAAAAAATATCTACATTTGTTAAATTAAAGTTATATCAACCTGTCTGGTTCTCTTTGCTTCTCACCAAGTCTGGAAGTTGCACTACAGCAGGACTTCAACTGTAACTTGACTACTGCTCTTAGAAAAGTTGTCTCAAATTTCTTACTTTACACCTAAACCCCCAAAGTCTTAAGTATCTCACACCGACTCAAACTTCATGCCATACAAGAACAGCAAAGAAACCTTGTAACAAAAAAATCAGTGAACTGCTCTTACAGCTTTTTTATTTTTATATATCGAGCCAAGCAGCTCCACACGGGTAAATAATTTATGTTGCTCTCTTTACATGGATATGATGAACTATCTTTTGTCAAGATTTCAGAAGAGTAATCCTTGTGCTCTGTGACAACACTTAGTACAATGGAATTCTGGTCACAGAAGGGAAGACACTGTGGCTTGTGTGCAGCAGTATAAAGATTCACTCACTAATATTCGCTCAAATTCAAACCACAGCAACAAAGTATGAATTTTTACAAAGAAAAGGACAAATAATTCACAGTGTTATTTCCAATGGGAGTCTCACCACAGCCTGCTCAAACAACTCTCTCAGTTTCTGCTCAGATTCCCCTGATACTCCAGACACCATCTCTGTTGCTGCCACTTTCAGCATTGGGAGCTCAAGTTCCTGAGAGACAGAAAGAACATTGTATGATACATCCAGAGGTTAGAAATGTTAGCTGTCCTAGAAGGCAAGTTTTATCAATACAAATCTTCTACACTCAAAGATGATATAATCAAGACTAAATGTAAAGAGCTTTTAAAAAAAGATGACTAGCAACTTCAAATTTAAAATCAGTCTGAGCCATTTGGCCAAGTGAACAAACAGAAATGGATACACAAAAAACCTGAACAGGTTTCCCTAATTCAGTTAAAAAGCAACTGTACTGCTCCTTGGTCCCCAATCCAATCCCCCACAATGCATAGATGTCAGTTCATGCTTCTGCTCCCTCCTTGTGAAGATTGCTTATTTCCACCTGTAACAAAACATTGCTTAGAAGCATGGAAGATATCCCCACCAGGTTTGGTTCCTTTAGTCTTGCTCCAGAAACATCTGAGCAGAACTGTACAATAAGATACTTGCAAAGCTCACACTCAAGGTTTTCTGCTATTAAAAATAAATCAATAAAATTGTAACTTCGATAGACTGTAGCACAGGTAGTTGCAGACTACTTCAAGCTCTCTGAACTACATATTAAAAAAAATAATCCTAATTTATACAATTCAAGGCCACCAGAAGAAAGACTACCTGGGGCTCTGAGGAGGTAATTTGCCTTAAATAGCACTATTGAAAAATCTCTTCTTTAAGAAAAAATACTTAAGAAGTAGTCATTAAATTGATCTCATGCCTGAAAATTTTTCACTTGTGTCATGTTTATTGTGTCATGTATTTAGTAGCCTTCCAGGATACAAATACCCACTGAAGTATTAAATATCACAGATTCATTCAATGGGTACCTTTTTACAGTAAGGCATAAAAAAAGAAAAAACCCAAATTGTTTTAATTAAAACATTTGAAACGATGTCAGAAAAGTCTAACCAACGTTTTAGGAATCAGTATTTTCTTTCAAAGATAAAATATGCACTACATGTTCATAATTTACACGTATCTACATTTAAGGTTATAATCTGTGATGGTTAAGGAAAAACAGTATTAAAGAAAAATGTCCATCGTTATTATCACTGAATAGTCCTGAATAGCCTCTAGGTGTCTATCCAAAACAGACACGTAGCAGCACAGCAGCCTCACCACGCACCAAACTATCAACACCAATAGTGACACACATCCTCTGAAATCATTAGTTTGACACAGGCAAGGCAATATCCAGTTTTCAAATTCAGAAATCACTGTTTAATGGACATCACTCAACAGGATCAATGTAATCCCTCAAAAGATGGTAAGGTTGAGTCCAGGCTTACAATAAAACACTATGGTAAAGTTAACCAAAAGTATCTTCCATTTATAGCCTTCTCAACATCCATGCCTACGCTGCTATCCTGGGAATACCTCAAAACAATTAATTCAAACACAAAACCCTGTCACTATGTCTCCGTCCCTTCTTCATATATGAGGTTCTATCAAGTACAGATTTAGATAGAATTTAAACAAAGGAAGTGAAGATGAATATATTTTCAACTAAAACAGGAAGGAGAGAAAAGAGATAACAGAAGAAAGATCTAATAAATCATGAAGGATTTCCCCCCCCCCCCCCCTAAATATAATTCAGAAAAGGAAGAAACTGTAAATTTAAAGCTATCTCACCCCAGCAATTGCCTGTGCAAGTAGTGTCTTTCCGCATCCTGGTGGTCCATGTAAAAGAAAACCGCGAGGTGGAACCACACCTAAGTGGTTATAGACTTCGGGATGACGGACATGAATGAGCATCTTGCATATTTCCTGTTAAGAACAACAGAGACCTCCACTTAAATTGCAGAAATTAGTATTACAGATTACTAACATTATAGACAGAGCAAAATAAAGCAAGTTCTGGTTATTGATGTTAATTTCAGTCACTGCTTTCTAATCAAGGGGGGGCAAATAACACACCACCTTCGCTGCTGTTGGTATAAGAAGCTATTCTCAGAGCCATGCAGATAAATTCTGCCAGGCTTTGACATTTTTCATATGGTATTTTATTCAGTGCATTCTGTACCCCACAAATAAAATTTTAACTAACCTTTAAAGTTTCATCATTGCCTCCTACATCTTCAAACTTCACTGAAGGCTGGTAAAGATCTGGTCCCTTACTTCTAACTGTGAAGAAGGAAAAGTCATGCAAATTTAGACATGGCATAACAGTAGTTGCTAACACCAAACAAAAAAGTACTCAGCATAAACAATTAGCTAAGTACATGAAGTAGTATTAGTTTTGGTAGTAGACAGGACTAGAATATTTTTTTAGTACAACATTAAGGGTAAGTTTCCAAAATGAAATTAATTCTCAAGGTCACTTCTCTGCACCACAGAAAACACTTCTCTGGTAATGGATTCCATGGTCAAATATCATCTCTGTTTGGAGCAGCACGCTGGAAATAACATCTCACCTTTCTGTTTAAGTAAGATGGAATCAATTTCTCCATCTACATCTGGAAATTCTTCTTTTTTTCTTTTTGTTCTCTTACCCTTTGTCTTCTTTCTTTCACTCTCCAAGACAGAAAATTCAGTTGATTTCTAGGGCATAAACCCAAATTGTATACATAAAACTTAAGTCAGTAGTGAATTTCTGCAAATACTTAAAAGAGCAAAGTGTGTTAAGTGTCTGTGATGCTTAAACTTAGACATATTATATGAATAAAGACAAGTAAGGCAGGAATTTAACCCCTTCTCTTTGTAGAATATTTTTTTTTTTTTACTTAGGACCTGCCATTTTTTTTTTTTTAAAAAAAGGTTTAATTACACCAGTCACTTTTTTTGCTAAGAATACCTATAAGCAAAAAAACCCCAAACAACACCACCCCTCAAAAATTCAAACCACTAACCAAAATCAGACATCAGTTATGTGTGTACCATACAGCTATCCACTTTGGGGTTGAATAAAAATATGAATGTATTTAGTTCAATGGAAACATTTTTTATTACTAGTAGATCATAAGTGGCTACAAGAAAATACTATTCAGTGCTGACAGAACTTAACTGCATGTAAGAAAAGGACTAATAAAGGAGAAAAGAAATAAAAGGAGGTTTAATGATGAAAGTTGGGGGTTTGGGGTTTTTTTTAGAATACAGTATTGCAAACATTTTACAATTTTAAGATCTCCCTTTTATTTAATTTCTTTATATAAGAGGATGCAGTACTACTAAGATAAAGGATGATTTGTCAAATCTGCCTATTCAGTAAGCATTTTGTGTAATTAGAAAAGCAGATGCAAATGTGCTTCTTCCTTCACATAAAAAAAGGAGCATCCGGCCAAAACACCTGGTCAGCCAAGCAACATGTTATCTCCCACACATAAACTGAAAGCTCTCAATAGCTAAACAAAATTTTTTTCCAAATAAAACCCAACAAAATTAGGGCAGGAGGAGGGGATCATAAAGTAGGCAATACGTCTGGACAGGGAGTGGGACCTATTTTTCCTGCTTTATAAATCAATGCAATTTCCTTTCAACTTCCCCAACTCTTGTCCATACAGAAAACTTCAGCCTTCCCCAGGCTCACTAAGACTTAACCACTGATTAAGGGAGACCACACGCTATGGCTACAGCAAGCCACACGCTTCCTGACTAGTTAGGCTGGTCACTGGCAAATGGAATAAGTAAGAGGTGAGCTCCACCTACCTTTCTCTCAGAATGGGCACTAATCTGGGTCTCCCTAATATGAAGCACTAAATTTTCCTCAGAAAACGTGGGAGAAATTCATAATTTTGTGACTTTTTACCTCCCGTACAACATGCTTGAAATGGGCCAGAAGGTTCAATCACTTCTGACACGGCAGAACAATGGGCTAAGCCCTGCCTCCTTCAGAAACCAAGCTAAAAACAAGTACTCCGCTGGGCTTAAGTCAATCTTTCCTTTCTACTTAACATTTGCTATCTTTAAATGAAGCATGCACATTTGTAATAAAAATTATAACATTTGAAAAATCCAGAGAGAAAGACAGACAACCCTTTTGGTCTTAGTATTACCCTTCAAAAGCCTGTCAAATTACACAGGAAATTATATTCACACTTGCTACTTAAATCACACTGGGTTTGTAAAACACAATACCTCAGAAATCAATCTCTTTTCATCTCCTACTCCATCTTCAGAAAGTTCAATGAAAAAGTCTTTTCCAGACGGAGTTTTATCAATGAACCAGCCACCTTCAGAGATGCAGGTTTCAGCTCTTGTTCCTGGTGAGAGGGTGCTTGTTTGAGGTGCTCTTCGCCCAGGAGGAGGGGGTTCCACTGCTTCATTTTTTGGAGTGGTTGGAACAGAATCAGGATTTCCCTTCTTGTATAAGCTCAGCAGGGAACTGTTCAAGTGATTTGTAGACTGCAGATTCATGTATTTTAAAAGAAAATATACAGGTAGTAACTTGGATTATTTATACTAAGAGGCCAATGAAAACTATTTCATAAAAATCATTTAGCATTATCCCTGCTGGAAAAAGCAGTCATACATTTTCCAACCCACTCCTCTGCACATCAAATGACTGCATATAAAACTAAATCTGCTGGTTGAAGGGGCAGCAGCCTTCGCATTTCACCCTGAAATGACCCCTGTTAATCCACAGGCACTTCTTGTAGTCAGAAATGTCAGTTCCTTCAATCGTTTCATTCATCTGATAGTCAAGTCCTTCAGGCTCCCCATGTGCTTTCCTCAAAAGTGATTCCCCACCACAGGTTCTTCCTTTTTTTCAGGAAATAGCCTCCTTCTAGCTCTAGAGTCTCCGTTGGTATTGCCAACTCTTGACTATACCTCAACTTCACCTCCACTTTTAAAGTCTCCAAGTGCATCGCAATTTGACAACACAGAATCACGTGTTACGCAAATACAAACAGTCAAAATACAACTTACTAGATCTTCTGGATAATCATCACAATCAGAGCCATCTGTGGAACTTCCTGTAGTCCTTTACATGGAAGGAAAATAAAAACCATTAATGTATCTGAGCAAAACTGCTCAGTGAGACACCCACAAGACAAAATAAATGCTATTTCCACAACATGGCTCCCCGCAACCATGATACGTAACCCAAGACTGAAGAAAAATTCCTGATGTGCATGCTCTGAATTTACTACTGTGAAGAGTTAAAAAATGCATCCTTTCTAAGTCTGGGGTAGGTTGGATCAACTTGGCAACCTGACTGAAAGGCAGTCCTAGAAAAATTATGTAGGATCAATCTGTTTCAGTTCACCAAGAGAACACACAATCACCAAGGCTGGCACAAGGGAAGTAGTAGCAAAACACTGCTGAACTAGACTAGCCCTTCTGACAACAATGTCCTAATTTCTAATGAGACCCTTAATATCTATCACAGGTTAGAAAAAACAGAATAGTCCATGAGACTGGACAGGGGTAGCCAGGAAATGAGCATGAGCCAGCAGTGTGCCCTGGTGGCCAAGGCGGCCAGTGGGATCCTGGGGTGCATTGGGAGCAGCGTGGCCAGCAGGGCGAGGGGGGTGACCCTCCCCCTCTACTCTGCCTGGCGAGGCCACACCTGCAGTGCTGTGCCCATTGCTGGGCTGCCCAGGTCAAGGGAGACGGGGAGCTACTGGAGAGGGTCCAGCGGGGGCTGTGAAGATGATGAGGGGGCTGGAGCATCTCCCTGCTGAGGAAAGGCTGAGAGCGCTGGGGCTGTTCGGCCTGGAGAAGGCTGAGGGGGATCTTATCACTGCATACAAATGTCTTCAGGGCGAGTGTCAAGGGGACGGGGCCAGGCTCTGTTCAGTGGTGCCCAGCGACAGGACAAGGGGCAACGGGCACAGACTGCAGCACAGGAGGTTCCTTCTGAATATTAGGAAGAACGTCTTTACCTTGAGGGTGGCAGAGCCCTGGGACAGGCTGCCCAGAGAGGCTGTGGGGTCTCCTTGTCTGGGGACATTCAAAACCCGCCTGGATGTGACTCTGTGCAACCTGCCTGAGGGGAACCTGCTTCAGCAGGGTTTGGACTCCAGATGATCTCCAGAGGTACCTTCCAACCCTGACCATTCTGGGATTCTGTGAAATCTTAATTCCAATCTCATACCCAGTATGATTTACTCTGAATATCCTGTCTTGTAGTCTTGTCTCTCAGATTTAGCTAGTACCTCTCGCGCCCAAGAACAAAACTCAGGAACTGAATCACATAAGGGCTGGGGCCTTAGGTGGAAAACTATCAAGAAAGCCTCAAAGATATCCACTAATTCAGGGCTGTATGTTCCCCATAACAGAGAAAACAAGATCGGCTCTCATATCTGCTTGCCTTCAGTGAAAAAAAGTGTTTCCTCTAACAACATGTAACCTCTGATGGAGATAAGCGTATGGGAAATCAAGGATCTATCTGTAACCTTAAAACTACCAAAACTAATAATATGAAGACAGAAAGCTTTAAAGAAATTATAATACTAATGGTATTATTAAAAGCAATCTAATGGTAAAAATTCTTCTTACTCATTTTCCTCTTGTTGTCTTGCTCTTTTTGCCACATGTTCAGCTTCTAAGACTGCTAAATCTTCACGTTCTTTTTCATTACTGATTATTCCAAACACTGAAAGAAAAAGTTCAAACATGTTAAGAAAACAGCCAAAGCATAATCAAAGAATTTGGCATTTTGGATCTAACACTATCAAAACTACCTTTTTCAACTTGTATTCTAAAAGCGTTTCTTTTTCTTCGTCCATATTCCGCACTGAAAAACACAAAATAAAGAAGTTACACCAACGGCTTTTTACCTCAACATATTGTCATTCTCAGTGAAAAAAATTACAGTGTAAGTTGATACCAAGATTCTACGTAAGTTCTTATTAAAAACCAACTATGTGAAAATGTGATTGCTTTTTTGAAGCCCAGAATAGCTCAATTACTGGGATAAAACAAAACCACTAAACAACTGTACTGGTCTCTAAGGAGATGTTTAGTAAAAATTATAAAGGTCCCCTTTAACTGTACGGAGAAGCAGCAATGTACAAACAAGCACACTGGATTTTATTTCACAAGACTAGTGATTTTTTAATTCAAACAAGAACATATGGATACAGGACTAAAGCCTAGGAAGGACAGTCCCATGAGGAATAATTGTGCCGATTAATAATATTCACTATGAGAAAAATTTGATTCAATGGGCATCCTTAAATGCATTAAAAAAAAAAATTAGCAACATTTTACCTTCACTTACTAAGGGTATATTTTATTTATTTGCTTTGATACAGTAGCTGACAGAGGAAAAACAAAACAAAAAACCAAGACCTATAAGCACCCATGCAAGGGTTTTAGCTCCTTTTCTCTAACGAGGCACAAATAAATAGAACATGCAAACACATGTGAATATATTCCTCCACCTTCGTTAACTCCCACACCAATGATATACTGAAACACAACCTTGCTCCCCCACCCTGAAAAGCATAACAGCCTAAAAATAATTAGGCAAGACCGACTGTCCTGCTGAACAACCGAGCAAGCTTTAGTCTTACTGAATCCTGCATCTCCTCCATCTGCTTGCACTGATGTGTTATATTCTCTCATATTTTAAGCTCACTGGAGTAAGGACCAACATGCTGTAATGCATCTGCAGCTGTTTAATTAAAACAAAAAAAAGCAACCCACAAAAAACAAACCGCAAGTAGATCTTGCAATGCTAATGTATTAACGAAATGAGTTACTAGATACATCAGCAAAGCACTGTAGTGGAAATGATCTTATTGTTTCAACTAACCTCAACAACTGGTAATGAAGTTGAGAGAAGAAAAGTAAAGAAAATTAGAATTGTGATTAAAAATACACAAATGCAAAATAACAAAATAATATAGTCCATATTTTGAATGTAGAATTTAAGAATACTAATCTTTGCTCACCTGTAGGTTTTCTGCAAATCAGATGCTAGAATTGCGATGTCAACATACTGGCCACATTTACTACTTGCAAGATACTGAAACGAAGAAGTTTAAGCAGTGAATAAAATCTTTGTCAACCACTTCACCAGAACAGCTAGATCAAATATGCCTATTTCAAACTCTACTCTTCTGAAAAGTCAAAATGAAAATCAGGAACAGCTTAGAACACGCTACACTATATTTCCCAATGAAAGAGGAAGCACTTGTTGTTAAGACACAGGTAACTTGCTCGCTACGTTTCCAGCTGAAGAGCAGCACACTGTGTTCTGGTGCTTCAGTGACTTCTGCTGGTGTAACTCCATTGTTTTTACTTAGAAAGAAACACGACTCTGTAACCCACGCACCATCTTACTATCAGTCTAAAGTTCTTACTTTCTCTCAGTTAACCTCCTTTTGGTTTAGATCCCCCCCTTAAAAATGAAACAAGCTACATCAATCAGTATGGATACTGTCATAAGAACTTCAATCTTTACAAGATGTTTCAAAGAATACTATTGAGAAGTATATAAATGAAAGTGAATTCTATCAAGCCTTTTTCTTCTTTTTTCCTTTTTTTTTTTTTCTGACAGCAGCTGATCCAACCCGTTTTCAAACAAGTATGAAAGCGTGAGAAGACATACTAAATTTCAGGTACAACTGTCCTCCATTTGCTTTCCTCCCCCACTCTGCAAATTAGCAGTGGGGAGTTTCATTATACTGATGGTGAATTCCTTCTTAAGATACAGAAAAAAAAAAGAGCATCTCCCTAAAAGATATGGTAACGTAAATATCACAGCAAGGACAATTTCTACATCTCACTTAAATTAATAGCTCTATTTAAAACAATTAAATTGCCTAAAACTGGAAGCATACTTTTTTTTTTTTAAATGTTACATTTCATGTCACCCACGGGCTGCTACCGACCTGCAGAGACTATCAAGCTTTTCCACTTCAGAACAGTCAAGACACATTCACTGAGACCTTGTAAATTAAAATAAGCAAATTCCCTCAAGCTGCCACTCACGTTTTAAGGAATTAGAAGTGGTGTCGCATATACGGACTGAGAAAAACGGTGTGTAGCTTGTGAAGTCACCACGAATTTTCCTAAGATCTGACACTGCACTACGCTGCCTGAAGGAATCACCGCTTTCCCTGCTCCACACACGTGCGATGGAAGTGATCCCATTTCGCCGTTTTTTAATGGTTTTATATAATCGATGTACACGTTTCTAAACGTAAACGCTGCCAATTTGCTTATATGTGCTCCGAGTGCTATTTTCTTTGAACAATTCTTTTCACATTTGAAATAGCAGCCAGGATCAGAAATACTGGAGGATAGAAGAAAGAAACAAAACAATACGAAACAACAGAAACTGAAAAAGAAAGAAAGAAAGAAAGAAAAAAAAAAAAAAAGAAAAAAAGACGTTTCCAAAGACCTTCCTGAAGCCTTTTTAAAATCCTGAACGACAAGCGGGGTTTCGGCGCTGGCAGCCGGGCCCTCCGCGCCGCTCTCGGTGGGCCGGGCCGGGGGGAAGGCCGGCCACAGGGAGCCCCCCACCCCGCGGGACCGCGTGCCCCCGGCCAGTCCCCACCGCCAGCCCCCGCCGGGTACCTGCTTAACGCGCTGCTTCAGCCGCAGGTCCACGAAGTGCCCCGGCCGGCTCCGCATCGCCGCCCGCCGCCCGCCCGGGCCGAGGGCCTCCCGCGGGGCCAGGGCTGCCCCAGCGCCCCGCCTGCGCGGCGCGGCCGGGCGGGAATTGCGCGCAGGCAGCGCCGGGCACCCCCGCGCAGGGCCCCGCCGAAGCGCCCGCCCCGCCGGCCCGGCGGCGGGGTGCCCCGCTGCAGGCGCGCTCCCTCCGCCCGCCTCCGCTCCCTCGGGCCGCTGCCTGAGTGTCACGGCAGCCCCCGCCCCGGTGCGGGCGGCGGGAGGCGGCCGGCCCTCACGACGAGCGGGAGGCCCCCCCGCCGCGGCCGCCCGCCTGCGGAGGACTCCGTTTCCCAGCATGCTGCGCGGCGGGGCGGCCGGGGGGCAGGGCGTACGGCGGCCGGCAGGGCGGCGGCCGCGGCGGGATGGAGTCGGTGGTCTTCATCTTCTCGCTGATCGACTGCTGCGCCCTCATCTTCCTCTCCGTCTACTTTGTATCCTTCTCCTCCGGGGCCGGGAGGCGCCCGCGGTGGGTGCGGGTGGGGCTGCGGCCGCGCCCGGCGGGACCGCGGGGGGCCGGGCCCGCTGAGGCACCGCTGAGGGCGGGCGGGTCCGCGGCCGCCGGGCTGGCGGTGGGGAGGGGGGCGGAGAGGTGTGAGGGCCTGGGCCGGGCCCGCTGGCCGGGGAAGCAGCGCCCGGGGGGGTTGGGGCGGCGGGGGAGGCAGGGCTGGGTGCGGGTGCGTTCCTCCGAGCCTCGGGGGCCGCGGGTCCGGCGGGCGGGTGCGGCCGGGGCCGCGGGTATAAGTACCGTGGCCTGGTGCTGGTGTCGGGCACGGGGTGTTGAAGCCCTCGGAAAGTGCACAGGCCTAAAAACCAAACGTCCCTGCGACAGATTTATTTGTAAGGATACCCCCTTGTAGATACGAGCTCAGCAGGGAGACTGGGAGTTCCTCGACAAACAATTTCAGATTTCTTTATTACAGGCTTGCCTGTAGTCTTTGCTGTCTGGTATTGTTAAAATGTAAAAGCACTAATTTGGCTTCCTTTTCTCTTTTATTCAGAAAAATAAGAATTGGCTCACATACTCCTTCAAATCCTGGTGCTGTTTCAGAATCTACCCGGTTCTAACATTAAAAAAACTACTGGAGCATTTGAAAGAAATTAATCCTAGAAGGACGGGTTCTTGAAAAAGTATTGAAAAAGACTACCTCTCTTTCTAAGGATAGGAAAAAAAATTGTGCTTTTACATTTTCTTAGGGAAAAGGAGCATGAACTTAGCGGTTCATAGCATGATGATGTGCACATGTGCATCCTAAGCCTTTTTTAAGAGGGCTTTTCTGTCTGAACTCTTTCAATTGCTGAAGGTTAATTTGATAGTGATGTTACCCTCTCATTTCCTAGCAAAGTATGATTTAATCCATTGTTGCTGTAAGTGTAAAAAAAGGAGATCCACTTCTTAAAACTGCACTATTTAGCTTTATTGTGAGGCAAATTGTAAAAAGGTTTCTTCCTTTTAAGTTCTGTTTTCAAGTGTTGTAGTAATTCTGATGCTAAAAATACTGAGTTTGCCTTCCTGGTCTGTTTTAAGTGTTGGACTGAACTTTAGCACTTGTGCAACATTTGCTGTTTGAAAAACATCATAAAATCACTTGGCCTGATGATAAAATGTGGCCTAACTTCCTACCTGAAGTAGGAATGAGTTGTAACAAATTGAAACGTGTCTTTGGCAGATCAGCTGTAGAACAAGACAGTCTATGCTGAGAGCAGAGTGCTGTCCCCAAGTTACTGGGTAAAAATAGATGCTTTGTATATTCTGAGTTGCCACACAATTTTTCCTTATCTTGGACTTCAGATAATTACACTATCAGATTTGGAATGTGACTACATTAATGCTAGATCATGCTGCTCAAAGCTCAATAAAGTAAATTATTCTTCTTTGCATTTAACGTGGTTTAAGAAAACAGTCCTCCATCTTAACATCACAAATAACGGGGGTGTAATGTATATCTGAAGAGCCTTGTTTGGCAATATTTTGCTTGTCTTTTTTGGATGCCCATCTTAGAGCAGATTCAGTCATGAAAAGCTGTTCTTCTGCCCCTTGGTGCTCTGAGATGGGCTGCTACTCTGAATTCCTGGGATTGATTAACTCCTCACAGAGCTTTAGAGTTCTGTGCTGTTGTTCTTGTAGGTGGGCCACACCGAGGATGTCTACTCATGACTGAACTCTTGGATCTTTATAGCAGCTTTCTCTGATGCTTCTGTTTAATCTCTAATCTCTCTCATACAGCATAGAGTTTTACTGTGATAAGGAAAAGCACCATTTTAACAAAATCTGCTTGAACCTAATTTTGTTTAATCAATGTGGCCTACCCACACGGGTGCTTAGTGTAATTTAAAGGTATTTTCTTTCTTAATGTAAGAGAGAATGCTACAGGATACTATCAAGCCAAAAATGTGTTATTGCCGGGGACTGACCTAATTTAACTATGCCAGGTCGTCATATTGATCAACTTTCTTATCTGTTCCAAGCCTGGGGGTGTTTGTGTGCCCTGTGTCTGTGCAGATTTTAATTACCTGCTTCTTGTATTCTTAAATCCACTGTTCTCTGCAGTGGTTTCAAATGAGCACTGTATATACATTCTTAACTCATTTTCTTAAGTGCTTGTGTAATATAGTTGTGTTCAAACAGCTGCTGTGCTAATCTCTAAATTTGTGTAATACTTGGATGAAGTACCTCTGTTATAATAGCTTAGGGCCTGATTTCTGGTGTACTTGCGTGGACTCTGTCTGAAGGTGTTAATTTCCCCACATTGTGATGAAATCACATGCTTCTGCCATGAATTTTCTGTCTTGAGTTTTACCTGATTAGAATCAGATGATAACTGCATATAGATCTCTTTTTCAGCAAGAAATTTACATTTGTGCATGTAACTCTCTTCTTCCCTTTTTACAGTGGGTGGTCCCTGAGGTGATTGGCCATGCTGTCGTAACTGTATTAATGCTTATTTCATTGCACTGGTTCATCTTTCTCCTTAATTTGCCAGTAGCAACATGGAATATATATAGGTAAGTGCAAAGGGTTTTGAGTGCTTTTTTCCCCACTGTCACTAGTTTAAACGTAGTATGAAGATACGTCATAATGAGATGTTTCAGTTGTGGCCTTGAGCTGCTAGCAGTCTTCATGGATCTAACATAAATTGCTCCTCTCCTTGCAATTAAAACTACAAGAAACCAAACAGTGTAAAGGATATGAAACTTCTGGCCTTTCTTTGCATTCTCTCTGGTGCCCAGGAATCTTGATCTCAGAGTGAAGCCCAAGTTCATAGGAAATAATAGCGTGTTAATCTGGATTATGAAGTGGTACTGCGAATGTAGTTGTTAATGTTTTTCATACTGTGCCTACATGCCTATAGGCTATCGGCATAAAAATAGTTAGGTCAGCATGGCTGATGGTTGTAAAACCATCGGGCTGTGGTGTTATCCTCCGCACCCTCCTCTGTTTATTGTCTTGTCTCTCCCCCCATTTTACAAATCGCAAGTATTTCATGTGAACTATTTTTAATGGGACATAATTGTCTTTGTTATTAGTCACATACGCTGCGGTGCTTTTTAATGCCTCTGTTCCCTTCCTTCCCCTCCTATTAATGAACGTTGTAAGAGGTGGGGGAGTGCCTTTTGGTGTACAAGTGGTGCTATTCTTGGAGTATATAAAGAAAATCAGAAAGTGTTCTGTTGTGAGCCCTTGCTTTTGCTTCAGGTGTGAGATAAGTTAAATACTTGTGTAGAAAGAGTATTATTCCAGGAAGGTAGAGCCTGTATGACATTCAGGTGAAATAATAATAATGTTCTGGGCTGAGCTTTGCTGGAGTGAGAACTTCATGCACTTGCATTTGCTCCCTTGAGGAAAGCTTATGACAAAAGAACACACTGCCTGTTGAATTTTCACAGGGCATAAACATTTGTTTTGCTGGTTTTAGTCGTCTTTTTGCTTACATTTCTCTTTGTTTCACTGAACTTTTGTTCTTACATGGGTTTGGGTGGTAGGACTTAACTTCACCAGTTCTGCCCAATCCCTTGTCCTGTCAGCCTCAGTCTCTCTGCTGATGATAATGCAGGATGGATGTGGCAAAGATGGGAATAGTACACAGGTCTTTGTTTAATCTTGTCTTAATGTGACAATGTCTTAATGTGATCTCATTTTGTCCACTGGAGTTTGTGATTATGTATGTGGTAAACAAATCACTAATTCTTAGCTAAAATTAATTCCTTTCTAGTCTCTTCATCTTTTCACTGGCAGTGGTCATTTCCTTCATAATACCACATAACCCCCAACAGCAATTACAGTGAACTGGGATGGGTTATTACCTGGAAACTCTCCCATTTATGCATGGGAAGCTGGGCTGATGTTTTTAGTACCTCTTGTCATCTTAGTCTTTGTGGGTTGCAGCGGCAGAGATACATGCAAAATCCTGAAACTGAAATAGAATTAAAATTAAGAGCTCCCTTATGCTGAATTGTGAAACAGTTCTTTAGATGAAAGTCCATTCTGTGCAAGCTCTCCTCCTCCGCTTCCCTTGACACTCCCTAATGTTTTGATGACTGTGCTTCTGGTGGTTTGTTGTTTTGTTTTGGTTTTGGTTTGGTTTTTTTTTTTTCTTAAACTTTCAGGTACATTATGGTTCCAAGTGGAAACATGGGGGTATTTGATCCCACAGAGATCCATAACCGAGGACAACTGAAATCACACATGAAGGAAGCCATGATTAAACTAGGCTTTCATCTGCTGTGTTTCTTCATGTACCTTTACAGGTTAGTTTCAAAAATTGCTCCCAATGAACAAAGGAATTGTCTGCCACCTAGTCTTATCTCCTATATTCTGCTAGTGTAATTGCTGGTACCTGTGTCTTATCTTTTTGCATCCTGCTAAGCCTCAATAATACATTTTGACAGCTATCCACAGGCTCATTACGTGCCTTTATTCTTTCTGATCAGACATTGTTTGGAAACTCAGACTACTCCTTAATTTCAAAATCACAATGAGTACAACAATATAGAGAGCTGCATGATTCAGCACCTACAGTAAGTGGCTTGTTTAGAAAGGAGATAATCTTGAGGACCAAGTTTATTTCACATGTTCCATTTTAGAAAATTAAGTTGATCTGGCTAAGTTACAAACGGATGAGTTCTGTGATGGGGCCACTTCCTACCAGATGGAAGAACTACTGTTCTTCTGCAGCATTACTTCTGCAGCCCTTGTTTTATAAGCAAAGCACATAGCATAGTTGCCTTGACTTTCTATTTCATAATCAAGTGCAGTTCTCATGAAAGTGATAGTTGTTCCTACTTGCACATGCTTCAGTAATCCACTGGTGTCGTGTTTTCTGTTTTGTCACAGTATGATTCTGGCTTTGATAAATGATTGAGAAGTTGAAAAAGAGCCATTAGCTGCCAAATTGGGTCATCACTCCAGTGACTGGTTGTGGAGCCACAGACACCTTCCGAACATACCTAGATCAGTGTCGTCATGCAGTATATTTTTCCTCTTTGAACAAGAAATATTTTTCTGTATTTTTAACATAAAATATTTTCAAAAGACATTGGATTTGTGTAGCAGTTGTTTTTATTCCTTTACAACCCAAACTGCTGAAGTTGCTGCTTCTGATGATTAAACCCTTGCTTATGGAGCTGATCGTGTAGGAATTAAATGGTGAGAAGGGAAACTCATTTCAGCAGCATGGGCTGGTAGTAGTGGTATTTCCGGAACAAATTTAAGTGCAGCTGTGATGTCTGCTGCTTACTGAAAGGTGTCAGGATGGGCCTCTGGCTGTCAAGCTGTCCTATGAGAGCCTAGTTTGAAGCAGCACTTGGAACATAGATTTCGAAGCACAGCTTGTGTCTTTGTGTCAGTGTTTTTCCAGCTAAAAAGCAATGGAATAAAAGTTATGCTTTTTTCCATTGCCATGCCTTCCTCCAGCACCCTATATGAAGTCTTGTGTTTAGATGGATTAAGGTCCCTTTGGTGAAAGTGACACTTGTGTGTTAGAGTGAAAGCCACGTAAGAAATATGATTAATACTTGCTTTCTCCCTTCAACTCCTCTTTTGTCATTGAAATATGTCATAGAGCTCCATTCAAAGTAAACATCATATTGCACTAGGGTTGGAGTTGGTCACAGAGCAGAAGACTATCTGCAGTCATGACTGTGAACCTGCGCTTTCTACATGCAATGAGATGAATCAAGAGTATGTCCGGCTTGGGGAGGCGGTCTGGTAAACCATAACCCCAGTTATCCCACCTTTGGTGTGACTCCGCTTCAAAGACAGCAGCAAACTAAGTTCTTTTTGTGCAGTTCTTGCATCAGTGAGAAGGATATAAACCTGAGTTTGTGCCCTCACCGTCCAATAACTGTCTTTAAATTTTTATGTGTGCATGGAAACAGGTTTTTTGAAACAAACACATCAAGTGAAACACTTCAAAAAGTATAGTTCTGTAAGTATTAAAATTTATAAGCTTTTCCTTCTTAAGTACTTGTTCTTTGGTGTATAGCTGCAGTAAGCAGATTGTTTTCATGGCCAGCAGTGAGAAGACAACACTGAAGCTTGATTTCTCTACATACCTCCTGTTCAGTGTTTGTTCTAGAAAGTTTGGCTTTAAATTTATGATGGATGGAGTCCAAGTTCAGCTGTTGCAAAGATAAAAAACTGCTGAAAATTACACTACTTGAAAAAATAACTAAGGAAAGAGCCACCAGGGCTGCATGCCGCTGACTACTTGACACCATAAAAATCAAACTATGGAAAGTACTGCCTTACAAAGCCAAAACCCAGTCAGAATGTAGGTCTGGAGGAAAAAAAAAAAGAGCAAATAAAACTTCAGAAGAGACGAAAGTCAGTAACTTTTGTAGCAACTTATACTGTAGGCAATTAATATCTTATTTGTGATAAGTGATTGTGATGTGAAAAAGACGTACTATACATATTTTGAGTGTTACTTATTGGAAGAAAGGGCAGTGTTAGTAAGCTGCTTGATTTAAGCACTTGCTGTAATGCTAACAATAAATGTCATTAATGACATTTCACACTGAGAAACATGATCATTAATCTTTAAGTCCACCACTTTAACTAGCAGCTTTATATCTTTTTCTAAAGACATCGTTTTGAGAGAAGAGCTTTATTAGTAAAGAAAATGTTTATAAGATACACTCTTCAACGATTTCTAACTACTGGCACCTCAGAATTACAGTGATGACAGTAGATAGGGTAGACCCATTCCCTGATGGAATTGGTCAAATTTATCACTCACTACAAAAATCTTCTGTTCTCCTCTGAGAATTGTTTCTTCAGGTATAAGAGCAGGACAAGGAAGAATAAAGGAAAAGAACAACATACCTGAAAAAAAAAACCCAACAGGGGTAGCATGTATCTTAATTTATATTCATGACCTAGAGGAACATTACTGTGGGTTCCTCTCCGCTCCCTTTCTCAAGAGTGAATTATTAATCATGACAGACCAACAAGTGGTGGTTATCAAATATTAAACAAGCTATATGAATGCAAACTTCCCACCCGTTTTTTATCCATATAAATTCTCTGTTCATTTGTATCTAACAACTTGTTGTTATAACAGTTGTAAAAAACCTCAGCACCAGGCTCTAGAGACTACAATTCTGCTGAGTAATTAAACTGGTAATTTTGAAGCCTGCTTTCCTATAGAGGGTCATTTTCTGCCTTAGAGATCTTCACAGAGCTCAGTGTCAGCAATAGGGAAAATGTATTTAATTGCTAAAAGTGTAGTTCATTAGCTGAAAATGGGGATCCTACAGTCATCTATCTCACAGGAGATCCACAGGGCACAGAAACTTCAGTAGTAAAAATCAAAACAAACTTCCTAGTTTCTGCGTCTCCATCAAGGGAGAACAGGGTTACAGTAAAATACAAGCTTACTATACAGACTTAAAGACAATTACAGACTTCATACCGGTTTTAAATAAAAAGTCAAAGAATATACTTACCACCTCATCCTAGTAAATTACTGGGGTTTTTCTAAACTAGTTCTGTATTATGGAACATAGTAAATCAGTGGGATTAACAGTATGGCCCAAAACCAGTTCTACATGCACGTTAACAATCAACCTGAAACCCTGATAACCCCATAAAAGCAAGTCTTTCTCCTTTCAGTGTTGGCATAGCTTTATTCCAATGCTTTTTCTCACAAGAAGCTCTCGGGGATTTTGTACCAGCGCTGAGAGCAGACCATTTTTGCCTCTGAGGATGTGGTAAGGATGAGATTGGAGGGAGCAATGGGAAAGTTTGGGCTATAAGGACCACCATGCAGTTATCAGCACACTGACCACCTCTTTGGCAGAAAGAGAGGCATACAAACTTCAGCAGTTCCTCTTCGGAGCATTATAGGTCTTTTGAAGCAAGGGGACAGCTGGGACTGCTGTCTCTGCGCCGAGGTGACAGCCTAAGCGTGCGCAGCATGCAGAGGGCTGCGTCAGGCAGCGCAGGCTAAGCTGTGAGAGGGTGAAACAGAAACTGCCCTCTGGAGAAGGACCCTACCTCAGCAAATTATGAAATGCTCATCTACTACCAGGTTCCCTATGTAATTTTTTTTAAATAATCTGAAGGGTCTAAAAAAAACAGAAATAATTTTGAGTCTCATATATGCTGAAATTTCACAGTTGATAGAAACGATACACCTATTTCCCTCGCATTCTTGCCACCGGCTGAAGGCAGACATAGGACAGCAGATGAAGCACAGTAACAAACCCAGCCAAAAAAACCTAAGCCTTCGTCACCGGGTGGACCCGCACATCCCACCTGCAGGGGGGCTGCAGCCCAACAGCCCTCCAGGGCAGCGGCACACAGCAGCACACAGCGAGGAACACGGCACGGCCCTTGTTTAGAGCTGCATTCAACCCATAATTATACACTGCTTAGACTGTAAGGGAGGGAATAAAGTAATATAAAGGTCATAACAAGGCAGTAAAGGCTTTTTCTAATCAATATAGAAGCTCAAAGAATTAAAAAATTGAATGCACCTCAGCAAAAGGTTTGAGTTAGGAAAAGACACGGGAAGGCAGGGTGAATTTAGACGCTGCTTTTGATTTAATAGAACATCAGCTAGAGCTGACTAAAAGTGCCTAAAATGCAGGACAAAGCCAAGGTGGTGTTTTAAGGCACAGGGAAGGAGGACAGGAATGCAGAGTTAGTTGGAAGGAGCAAAGGCCACCGTTGAGAAGCAGCTTCAGGAGCTCTCAGCCACAAAAGCTGCTTAGGTCGACTTCACAGAGCAGCCTGGAGGTCCCCAATCTCCAGCTTTGGAGAAGTCTAAGCGGGAGACCCAAGTACTTTGGGAGCACCTTCTTAATACGAAGTATCAGAAACCCCCAGAAACCCCACCAATAACCTAAAGCAATACCTGTACCTGGTATTTAAGCAAGCTCCAGCATTAAGGAATCGAGGCTTTCGTGGAGCCTCAAGGGAGCCGACGTTCAACAAGGCAGGTTACACACCACAGTGGGACACAGGCAAGTTGCCTGCTAAGCATCCAGTGACAAAAGCGTGAGGTCAATTAGAGCCCAACGTCAAAACCTGGAAAGCCTGCACACAACACGGAGCGAATTCATCTTCAGCTAAACTGCCACAGATTAATTCTCCTAGCGAGGAAGTGAAATTCTACAAATACAGAAGAGATCTATCATTAACGATCGAGACATTAACATCTGAGGCAGTCATATCAGTGAAGGTAGGGAAACTAAGAACTATTCATTCCAGTTATTTATTCTGTTTATTGAATTGAAAGAAAGGGAATACAAACATTTCTGTTAAGTGCTGTGCACCAACATGGAAAAAGTGTATTTTTTTTTTAAAAATCCTAATAAAAACAAATCAGAAGTTAATGTAGTTCCAATTGAACAATTTTTAAAGATATGTTTAAAATACTACACATTTATAAAATAAAAAAGTTAAAACGGTGTTCTGTAAATAATTAGTAAAACAAGTGAAAATAAATACCGAGACCCAAAGTTCTTATGTTTTTAATGTAATATAGCAAAGAAATTTTTAACTACTTAATATAATCCGAGGAGAGTAACAAAAATCCAGAAAGTTTAAGAACGCAATCCTTTGAAACATTTAATATCAGTCCATAGCAAATAGTCATTACATACCAAAAGCTCTAAGTGTTAACTAGTTCCACCACAACTCCATATAAATCTTGACAATTTAGAAATCTTGAGATCAACAATAAAGTTCTTTTCTTGATCTCTACAGCTTGGTTTGTAAGTACATACATGCTTTGAGGATCCATTTTGTCCCATATGTTTTCAAGGAGCCAATAACTTTTTCCATCTGTGCCTAAAAATGTTAAGATTCAAATCTAGCACATATACCCTAACAATGAAAAATGTTTTAAGAAAGAAGATGGGGCACAATGAATTTCAAATTTATAAAAATATACTGATATTAACCAAAACCTTCTGGTCAAAGGACACTTCACATACACACGACTTAAAAGTATGCAATAAAACATGACAAGTACCTAGAACGTTTGGTTCTCTGTCTGTTCATGGAACACACGCACACGCACATTCATACCAGATGGGAGGAACACTCTCACAGATGTTTTCTTGAATCCAGATTATCTGGATTAATAGACAGAAAACTTGTCTACAGTTTATTTCAACAACTAGAGGCAGCTACTGCAGCAGTAGTTCAACACTGCACACTTCAATTAAGTCCACCCTGTTTAAAAAAGTGTCAGAGTTAACGATTTATTTTTTTTCTCTTTTCTTTCTAAACATCATTAGAAGTAGCAGTTTTCAAAATTAAGTATGGCAGCTGAAAATGGACTCGAGCCAATGTGGAAAAGACAGGAGGAGGTCAAAAGGAGGATTAGCCATTTATGGGATGAGTGTTCCTCTTAATAGTTGTCTCAAAAAAAATTGGATACAAGTGTGTTTCGTAGCTAAAAATATGGACAAACTATTGAAAGTGCATTTATCCTCCTCCCCTTTGAGTTACAGTAGTTTGTCTGTTGGGCAGTAAATCCTGCTTTTTATATCCATTCCTCTTCCCTCCCCGTTTGGGTCTACGGCATCTCCCCTCAAACTACAGCTCCTTGTACGAGTCCTGGTTTCCCACTAGGAAGCCTCCAAAACTGTTTTTGGGTGGGAGCATCACTTCGCAGTGCAAGAGTACACAACTAGCCACGAACTCCCAACAACATTTGGAGTTTTATTAAACATTACCTGTTTGAAACCAAGTTGAGAAGTAACTGGCAAGATCTGGACAGATTTCTAGCTTGCATCTTTGCTCTCATCATAAAAAGAGGTTAACTTTAAGGTTGGAGAACTTTAGAGAAGACAGTAGGGTATTTAAAAACAAAGGTGTCGTTTCCCCCCACTACCCTCCCCTCCAAAACAAGGACAGATCTAGCATTTTTCCCTTTTGTGCTCCTTTGTGCCTTGAAAATTACTTACCTGAACAGCTAAAGAACATTCAGATAATAAAATGCTTCAGCGTGGTTTTTTTTTTTTTAAAAAAAAAAAAAAGCTCTGCCTTAACAATAACCTGGGGCTACTGTGAGTATTTTAAGCAGACAGTTGACCAGAGAAAGTTACAAAAGGAGTAGACGCTTACAGTATTTTCCTCTCTAAAACCACAGGTCTGTTGACTAGAAATACAGTAATTTATTGCGGGTGCGTACTTGTTCCAGCCTTAAGACTCCAGCCTACGAACATTTTTAAGCACATGGAAATCAACGTGTTGCAAATAAGCAAACTTAATTGTTTCACCACCACCACCACAGAGTCTCATTTTACAGTCTGTGCACAAAAAGTATTGGTACTTTTCAATTCACATAGTGTGAATAAATACGTGATGTGTTAAGAGATAGTTTAGGTTCCTCTATAACCTACAGGCTGGAATGGCAGGCGTTACCGCTAGGTCTGTAAGGTCCGTTTGCTGCGGGACCAAGTTACATGGCGAAATGAAGGTTTCTCTCACCTTGCTCTCACCTCTGCCCATCACCTGCGAGCAGCAGAGCGCTACGCAACATGCTCTCACCGAGACGCTCTGGAAACTGTGCCACCTACACGGAGCTTTCCTCTCCATGGCATCGCTGCACCACAAAACTAAAGTGGAGATAGCAGAACGCGTGCTCCTCCCTAACTCCGCTTCTAAATACCTGAAATATATTTTAGAGGTACAGCCCAAGCCCAGAAGAGAAACCCCAGAACAGAGGGGCAGTATTTTGGCAGAAATACTAGGTTTAAATTCCTAATTACCAGGAATTGCAGTGGAAAGTAGGCCTCGGCCCACACCACACGCACACCCCCCACCCCGCAGCCTGTATCAGGTAAGGAATCTCACCTTATTTACTTATGGCCACCACATTAACACCACCTGTTGAAGTGCATACGAGATTTTAAATCTAAATTTGAGATTCAAGCCAGCCTTCACCACCCGCCTAAAGTTCCTGCTTTAGTCCTGTGAGTATGAGGCAAGTAGTGCCAGACCATTGCACAAGACATTCAGAGACATCACAACGAGGATTATTCTCCCAACACTCCCTACATAACGTTTTGTTTGAAAAAAATCTAAGTTCCCAAGTAAGACAATACTAGCGTCACTGCCACAGGTGTTCTGAACACATACAACACTGGTTTACAATTTAGGTGTTCAATTTTTATTTAAAACCCAAAGGTTTAGCTTACTCAAATTTGACCTTGGGAAGTTGTCTCCCTGCAACGCTGCCGCCGCAGGACCAAGACTGACTAATCTTACGCTGTCTGAAGCGAGAAGAAACATCCAGCTTCCTCCAGAACTAGCTAATGGAAGAAGGAACTGATTTGTAGTCTTAAGTTCACACATGTATTCCTAGTAACTTGGAACAGTAACTGCTATGAAAGAAATTCACCTTCATTTTGAGGCAAATGTACTAGATTGCAGGTAAGAACGTCAAGTTCCTACTTAATTTCTGAGGTACTAAGGAAGGAGTATGTCAGATTCAGGGCTGGTCTCAACCAAAGCATCAGAACCTTCAATCATGTTTAAGTTTACACACAAGGCAAGAAAAAACCCCCACCACCTGACGGCTAGAGTCTAAAAAAAACCCCCAAACCAAACCTAACCTGCTGAGCTGCGCTTTGTTTTTCTGGGAAAGAAAAAAGGGACTGTTCCTGTTAACCGCCACGTTCCCATTCACCGAAGTGGCTACACTTCTCTTCCCAGGAACTCCGGCAAACCTTCCCCCACCCTTCTTCCACACATGACTAGCAAGGACACTAGATTATCTCATGAAGTCCACACTTTTGTTCGCATCGGTTCTTGGTGGCATGCCTTTCCCTGCTCCCTCTTTACTTCACAGTAGTACCAATGCTACCTGTCCACTCAAGGTGGTGCCATCCCATAATGAATTTGTGTGTAGTGCAGAAGCACAGCAATGCCAGGCCATCTGTTTATGTCAAAAAGAATAAATAGTTAAATTATTAACATCTTTCTCTTTTCTTAACATGGGATATTAGTGGAACTATTCCTAGATATGTCAAGATGTCCACAGCACCAGCTTGCAACAAGGTCTGGGAGAGGCATTTTAATCTGCAAACTTAGAAGTATATTCTCAAAAAAGAAAATTTATACACCTTTGCTTATCAAATAAAGGAAAAAATTCCATCATAATACAAGTATTTAATTATGACTTGATGTTAATCACTTTTACAAAATGTTGACTTTGTGAAGAAAGGACTCTTTCAACTCATTCTTCCCTTGAGGCGTAGTCTACCTTTTACACCAGCATTGTCGTGTGCATTTTTGTAATTTAAAAACCAGAAAGACCTTGTCTTGTTTAAACTCTTAGTCTGGTGGTGCACTCTGAACGCTTTTTTTCCACCCCCCCCCAAATAATACAGTTTCTGTTAAGATGGACAGTTAGTTCCTCCATCTAAAACCAAGCTTCACTGCCTACGTAAAGCTCCTTCCAGCCACTGCTTTTGATTGGGTCTCAAGACACTCCAGAAAAGCATCAGTGATACCTGTTTCATGACATTTCTTGCATCGTTTTAATTCCAAATGTATACAAATGAAGTCATTTTAATCCTATAAATAATTTATTTTTAAAAAATTGTGCTGTTAACCCCTTTGCAGGGCAACGAGCTATGTGAAAAGTACAAAACTTTTTGTCAAATGTGATACTGAGAGTGCTTTTGACATAGTTCATTGGTTTATCATCTCAATTTATATATACTGCGCAACGGGCAAGGCTAGAATCCATGAACCAAGCTGCAAAGATCTCAAGCTAAGTAAGGCGGAGAGAGACTTGAGAAACAAGAGAAGGAAATACTTTCCTATCCAATGTATACTCTTCAGACTAAAGCACTCTTTCTATCAAGCCTTCTAAACTGTTAAATAAAGTGTTCCAAACAAGCATTTAAACTTCATTACACAGAAGAGCAACAAGAACAGTAGCCTGCCAGACAAAAAGGCAGGAGGGAAAAATATATATACTGAGTTCAATGGTTAGCCTGAATGTAGCACAGTTCTTCACAACCGATGGGGGGGTAATTTCAACACGGTGTCCAACAACGTTCTAACGACGTGCTTCATCTCGACTGGTTACTATGAAGCAAGGTGGTAAATGTTTGGCCCCAACCGGGCTTCAGAAATGGTTCTTTTTCATGACGAGCATGTCTGTCCAGCTATCAATCATGTTTGTTTGCACCAAATCCCAAGCCATTTAAAATACGACTAATTAAGTTAAACTGAAGTCGTCTGCTCCGAATTCGCCATCAACTATCCATGCTACTGCATTCCTCTGAGCAAAAACAAAAACATAAGAGAAAGAAATCACATCTTGAAGATCTTATCCATAGTTCATATTTCTATTAGAGGGTTATTAATACAATGTATTTACTTAAGTTTTACTGAACATGCATTAGTTAATGGCTTTTATACTGTAGCTAAACCCCATGCTAAAAATGAATATGAATAATAAGTAGTCTAGAGATTAATTTAGCACGTTAGGTGTTGGTACACAAAAAGCATCTCTTCCAAGAACTAACACATTTGCATTCACGTTCCAGGGGAGTGTGCTAATAACAAAGCTGTCTCATCCATTTCAGATTCCTAAGTTGCCAGGTGTTATTCCGTGCACCTGCACCTCTTGTGGAAGCACTGCTGCGAGAAATCCATTTTCTACTGTTTTGACTTTTATGGCGTTTACTAGCTAATTTTCTGGAGGAGCTAGGAAAGGGTGAGCAAGCAGCTAATTGGAGAACACCAAACAAAATCACAGCTAAAACCAGCTGGAGGATAGGCTCTGACTCCTTATGGAAGCATTCAAGGTGTTACAAACAGGAGACTGGCCAGGCCCACCTAGTCCAAGACCAGAAGCAGGTGCATCAGAAAGCACAGGGAGCAGTGAGAGGAGGCAATTCTTCCTCCTAACACCCTTCCAACTTCCAGCCATTTTCATCTAAGGGACATCCTGAACTAGAGGTGTTATCTGACAGGACTTAATGGATTTCTCTTCGATTACTTTGACCACGTTCCCCTTGAACTCGTGCCCTCACCTAGTATCCACAAGGCCCTGTGGCAATGGAATATGATGTATTTTGTTTCAATATCTACTGTAAATTTTTACCACAAGGTTGAACATGTAATGACAGAAGTGTATCAACTGCAGAACAACACCCCCCCACCCCCCCCCGTAATTATCTCGTTAAAACAATTCCAGCGGGAGGTAAGAAGGGCTGGGAACAAGCGTGCATTCTGGCAGCAAAAAAAGTTGCATTGTGTGTCTCCTGGACACAGATGATTGCTGATGGCTCGGAAGAATCAACTGTGCGCCGGTTTTACAGTGGGAAACTTCCTTCTCTCCAGACTTTGGAGATTCCTTTGTTAAGTATTTTAATAGCGTTATTCAATTTGCAGCATGGTCAGAATGCATTATTTAAATTTTAATAACACTGTATGTTATTAAACCTCAAGCATTGGAGGCAAGTTTTTTAAGAAGTCTACATAACTTAGTTTAGATAATCCTGAGGTCTTGGTAACACCACAGTTTTCTACAGAGACATGCCAGAAATCTGAGTATCATTTTTGAAGTACCAACTGTTTCTTTTTTATTCCACAAGCATAAGCAACTTAGATAAAAACCAACAGCCATACATAAAAAAAATTTAAAAAATCAGTAACTTTTTTAGTAAAACTAATGATTCTAACCCAAAAGTTAAAAGCACTTTTCTATCCTATTTATGGTAAAGAAAATCCATTGAACCAACTCGCTTTGATGTAAGCTTTTAGTGATTAGAAAACACACACACGCCGAGTTTTTTTACCTTCAATATCCTGGTTGTCTACGAAAGGCGCTGGTCCCCATATTCTAACAGTGCCATCGTCAGAGGCGCTGGCCATCATGGATGGAATCTGCGGGTTCCAGCTCACACAATTAACAGTACGTGTGTGCCCTGTCAGCTCCGCAATTGGCAGCTCACTACGCTTGTGCCAAATATATACCTTGTGATCTAAATAAAATAGGCATTTAAAAAACGACAGTGAGAAACATAGCTCCACGCAGACCAATCCGTCGTATCAAACCACTTCCACACAAGCTCTCAGCAGCTAAAAAAACCCCGTCAATGGTGTAAACCCCATGTCTGTTGAATGTGCAATAGCGCTAACAAAGTTCTTCTTCTAAATGTGACCAAAGGAATATGGGTAAAGCCCTTTCACTAAGAGGCACATTCCCTTTTAACACCTGCAAGCCTACTACGGTTAGTATTTGAAGAAAACCATTTGATAACAATGCAGATAAGGCAAGAGGTGACTAAAGAGAGAAACCACGCTACTCTTACAGGTATGGAGTTTGAATCTTAATCAAAAGGAGGTCTTGCACATTTTTTTCCCCTCAATCTATCATATTTACAGATTAGCACATGCATTATGAAGTCATGAGTACTAAGGCAAAATATTTACAACCACCACCTGTTGATAAGTACTAGATAAGACCACAGCTCTATAGTTTATGAAATACATCTTTATACTGAAGACCTAAAACATTCCAGTGAAAGTGCAAACAGAGCAAATGAGGGCGGGCAGCAAAGACTCATGTCTCGAGACGTGAGCTATTACTGCCCTTGACAACAGTTAATTCTTGTGTGGTATTTAAAAAGGTATGAATTTGTACATATTAAAGTCGATGCAATAAACAACGCTACAGATCTTATTTTGCGATAGAAAACTTTTAATTCTAGCAACATGCTAGAAATAGAACAGGGAGCTGGTCACACACTCCACCGCAATTTTTAGAGAAGTGCTACTGCCTTATAACCAATCATATTTAGGAATAAGCAACCGGGGGTAGCTTTTCTTGGGGTTTTGCTCCCTTCCCCCCATCTCCCAACTGCAGACCAGCAGCCTTTAACAAGCCTGTGGGCTGACCTCTCTCGGAACATCTTTGGAATATTCCAGACAGAGCTATATGAACCGAACAAGTATGTATTACTAGTATTACACAAAAGCCTGGTACTTAGGTCTAGCACATCAAATGGAAGTATTTTAATCTATTTGAAAGGTTTTAATGTAGATGTCATTCTGAAGGCTTAACAAGCAAACCAATCTTCCTCCATTCCTCCTCCCAACCCCTTACAAAATAAACTTGCTCTCTGACCTACCTGCTAGAATAGCATCATGGAACCATGTGATATCTCAATTATCTTCTGCTGATTCAGCTCATTTGAGTGTAACACCTTTATATATACTTGTATTGATGCAAATGTTCTGGTTGTGTTTACTTTCCACTTAAGAGTTTCAAGAGACTACATATCCATGCTGTTCAAACAATTATCAATTGTTTGAACATTATCAATTACTCTTTGCTTAAACACTGGCCACACAAGCCTCTGCTGTCTGGGAGAATCAAAGCCTAAGCACAAACCAGTATTTCGGTGCTTGTCAGAATGCCTGTATTTTGTTTTGGAAAATACAAGTTAGCTAGATTAAGGCAGCAGTCAATCGCCCTCTCAGAGACCTCATTTTTCTTCCTATTAATGCAAATGTTAGAAAAAAGCCTACCCAGCTGACAAGACATATTAAGTTTAAGAGGTTATGAAAGCGTAATCAAGCTATTCCTTTTTAAGAAGGCTATGACACTGTGATCTGTTATTTTCCTTCTGCTTGCTTGTTTTAAAAAATAAATAAGACTTCCTCAGTACGCACATTTGCAACAATTCAGTGCAAAGAGGGAACAGCTTCAGACAGTCCAAATCTAAATAGTGGGCCATCAGTTTCAGCTACCGCTCAGTAGTTTTTAGGCAATGAAGATAATAAAGAAAAAAAATAAATGGAGAGGGGGAAGGACTGGTGCACTGTAGTATCTACACGTGCACATCAGTATGGCTCGACACAATTTCTGAACTTTCAGGTACTCGGGTCTCAAACCAAGAACCTTGTTCAACCACGCAGAGATGTTCGCGCTGGATTGGACTGGAGGTGCTGTCCTTCAGTCATTATATTCCGCTGGGTCTGGTCAGAGGATGAAATTTGGTTTTATTGGAGACATACTTGGTACATTACAGAAAAGGATAGTAGTAAATGTCCTGGCCAAACTTATTTCCTAACAGCTGTGAATTACTTAGTATTAACAGTGATTGCTTACATACTCCAAGTGTAATTCTTTGCCCTGCCTAGGTCTGAATCTTAAGAGACCTCCATGGGAGGTGATGGCACTACACCAGCGACAGAACTGAACCAATTCAAGATATAAACTATTAACTAATTTCTATTCTTGCCACAGACAGTTGAATAAAGACATACCACAAAGCCTTTGATCACCACGAAACCCCACCAGACTATGTCAACAACTGCTTAATTTGAGACTACTCCATTTGTAATTAAGATGAGTCTATTCAAAATAAAATAACCTCACCACACCTGTATCTTCAACAGGCAAATGAAGCTGTTACCCTCCCCAGAAGTATATTTGATTCAAATCATAAGCCAAAGTATCATACCACAAAAAGAAAAAGCCTCAAGAACACCCCACCCACTTCTAATGAAAACTGTGCAGATGCTTTTGCTTCACAGGAACAACACAAAGGAGTCATTAATACTTTCTGCTACTACCATCCTCTCAAAAGATTCTTTCTGCTAGCACGCAATTATGTCTTGAAGTATCCCACAATCTCAGAGCTCCTCAAAGCTTACTTAATGGACCAGTTTTCTTGCTTTTATAGATGACAGACTCTAACAACAACATTGTAAGAGTAAGGTATAGGAAGGATACAGTGTTCCAGTTTTCTGCACAAAGGGGAATGATGTTACCTTCGCTGCCACTCGCGATGAAATCTTCATTATGACCTCCAAAACACGAGTGGATTGTGTAAAATCCTTGTGTAACACCTTGATACTTTCTCACTAAAACTCTGTCTTGTAAATCCCATAAGTGAACTCCCTGGAAATATGAAGTATAAAGAATGTTATTTTATCATTAAACATTATTCATTGCATTCTTTTGAAACACTAAAAAAAAAATTAAACATGGTGAAAGTACATTACTTCAGCCAACTTTAGTACTGTTACTAGATCAAGAGTGAAAATATACTCTAGTACTGGATTAAACTTCCAGTGAGTAGTCCCCTCCATTCAGGAGGCTCCTATTTTTACCCAAGGTTCCAGAAATAGAAATAAATAAAAAAATCTCATTCTCATGCCCCCAGACACATCAACCTTGCCACAATTCTTGCTGTACCAAGCTTCTCAATGCAACAGCCAGATATTAACATTTAATAGTACATATTTCATAGTATGAAACTCTTGACTATAAATAAGTCAAAAGAAAAAATCAGTCTCAAGAATAAGATTGCCTTCTGGTCAGAGAATACTATGCTAAATTTATTAATATTAAGGCCTTCATATTATGTGTAATACAACTGGTTAATAACAAACACTCCCAATTCACATCATAGTATTTACAAACAGGTAGTAGCTGCAAGCAGGTTTATTTGCATTTCCATTTATCATCACCAACTCACCTGAGTTGCTACATTTAACAAAGCTAAACGGCCATTTTTTGAAATAGTAAACGACATAATAGGGTGATCTTCTTGTACTCTGAAATGATAAGACACAGTAGTGTTAAGAGTACATTTAACCAAATAATGACGCAACACCAAGACAAAAGGCACATTCTGTCTTTGTAATATTATCAGGAAAAGACAATTATGAATTTTAAATTAGCTATGTCTATATGTCAGTACAAGCCAGGTCTGCAACAGTTTGCTTACACTTATGACAAATCCTAAGACCAAAAGGGACTTCAGACCTCAAATTCAACTCCTAACTTCAAGGCAGGATCTACTAAGATACACCAGTAGTTGAGAAGACAACAACTCCTGATGACAGAATTGTCAAAACATCCACCAGAAACTTACTCCAGTGCTCAGGAAGTTACTTCTAATGCTTCTTGCTGGAACTCACTAATTCTCATCCTATGTTAATTCTCCTCTTCTTTTAATACTGACAGCATTTTAATAACTTATTTCCCATCCTGCCCCACAAACCCTTCCTCAATCTTCTCCTGACAGCAAGAACTGGGAATTCAAAACCAAAGAAAGAGGTAGTTACATGTTCCTGTCTGTAAGATCCTCAAAGTTATAACCCCGAATTCGCTGGTGTGTGTCCGATGCTAGAACAGTTTTCCCATCACTCAAGCACCAAAGGCATTGTACTCTCACCCCTTCCCAGGAGTCAAGGAGATTACCATCTAAATCCTGGTCAGAAGAGAGAAAAAAAATAAAACATTGAACTGTTAAGTCTCAGATTTCTGAGGAGTTGTGACACAAGTATCTTTTTTACCTTCTGTTCAGACAAGTGCTACAGAAAACAATCCTAAACCTGTAAAAGAGAGGACTTACGAATTAGGACTTGGTTGTCTTAATCAAGGGCTTTTGTAGCTATCTGTCCTGGAGAGCTCAGAATCCCTTTCATTTTCTCGTACGTGACACGTGCAATCCATGTAATGTCACAGAGCTCACCTCTGCAGGGAGTGAGGTTTGCATACTGCGCTATTATTTTGGGCATCAATTCAGTTGACAGACAATCACGAGTAGGGCGAGACTGTGGACCACCACCTAAAATCAACACTAGCCAAGTAATGAGGGTTTCAAATTTCTGTTTACACTAAGCAAAGACAGCATGCAAAAACTAAGAAAGACGTAAGTCAAGATTCTGTGGAACAAACAGCATTTGTGGACAAAGGCACTACTTTATATTAGTGTATTTTCTAAAGCAGCTAAGAAAAAAAATACCCAGCCCACAAATCCTCCTTTAGACAGACAAAAGATGCTTGAACCCTTTTAACTGCTACATACAGATGTGCTGCTGAAATCCTTGTATTAATGTATTGCTTCTTTGAATTCAAAGGATCAGAAGTTTTAGCGTACAGACACATGAAAAAACAGAAAAACCATGAACCTCAGATTTGACTGTGACAAAACTTTAATTTCTTGTTTTGTTTCCAACGGGACAGATGCGGAGAACTTACACATTGATAGAACTGTCCACGCTGACCTCCTGTGACAAAACGTTTCCCATCAGGATTCCAGGCCACGCTTGTTAAACTATCTTCGTGAGATTGGCTCATCTTTGTCCTCAGCTCCCCAGTCTGAAAAATAAACCAAGGCAGCAAGGCCTTATAACCAGAACTCCTTCCCCAAAAGGCATCAATAATTTTATCTGACATGCATAGCGTTTGGAAGTGTGTATTTCAACACATTTATTGGAACGCAATGCAAACCCATGAATAATGCAGTAAAAAGGCAGAATTACTTCAGCATCGCCAGTGACCCTAGACTTGATTTGGGACAATTTCTTTTGTCCCTCAAGTCACGAGGGATGGACTAGCTGGTGCATCAGAAAACTGGAAGATTACAAGTAAAGAGAACAATTAAGAGAAGCTAGAAGAACACATAAAAGAGAAAAGCAATATGAAAATAAAAAAACAAACATGGAAAGCCAGGAGTCAAGAGGCGACTACAAGGAAATAGAGATGACAAAATCCATTTTACCAAAAAAGTTGGTAGTGTCAGAGTATTTAGAACATTTTCCTCGCCGAGCTGGAGCTTTCCATGCCAAAATTGAGCTTTCATCCCTAGCTTATAATACTACTGTTTCACAAGACAGAGTGCCAATGAGTGGCTTACCATTGTCAAAACAGTAAGAGCTTCTCTTCTATTCCCTTGTGCCAGCTCTAGTGCTCTTTGCTGAGCCAATTTAGTCAATTAAACAGAAGAAAAGCATTCCAAGGGTGAAAAAAGGGAACATTTTTGTTTTAGGAAACTAAATTAGTTCAGAGTCCGAGGCAGCACAAGAAAGACTATGCAGCCCACAATTGAGGCAGGGGAAGCTTTTATAGCAACTCAAGTGCCCGTAAAATCAACAGTAGAAAAAGATCTTCAAATTCATGGAGGAAGTGGCAAAGTGCCCTGGCGTCTGACTGAAAGATGAAGCTCTAAAATCATAGATTTAAGCCTCTGTGGATCTTCCGCTAACATCACTGGGAGGGTTACACAGAGTAAAACCAGCTTGTATCTTTTACTTATGCTACTTGTTACAACCTTCAGTGAACAGAATTACTCCCCTTGGGTAATAATTCTGCCCTCTGTTTCTCTTTATTCATTACTGTTATTCTTTTCAGTAGCTCTCGAAGTCATACGGATTTACGCTACCCCCCTCAGAAATGATCAGTAACCAGCCACACCAGAATTGCTGCACAGTCCCAGGCACTTAGACTTGAGCTCTAATTTCAGTTCTGTACAGAGTACAGAAATTGTAGGCTGCCGTAGTAGGTTTTTTTTTTTTTCAAATTGAGGGGGGCAGGGAGACAGCATCTCTTTACACTCACACCTTTGCACGACAATTTTGTGGAAATTACTTCTTTCATGCTTAAGCTATTTGGATATTGAAGCAAAAGCAGCAGGCTGACCACAAAGTTTCATTTCTTATTCTTAGTCACCACTTACTTGTACATTCCAGAGCCAAAGCTCAGAACAATCATCTGGGCCACAGGCAACAAGATAGTTGTCATCTGGACTCCAAGCAATATAAGAGACACCATACGCATGACCTTCTAATGTCTTAAGTAGTTTTAGCTGGTGAGTATCCTGAAACAAGAGAGATTCTGTTGAGACAATGCAAATGAACTCCTACTAGATTTCACACACACTGTGTGTTCAAGTACAGCATAGCAGGTTTGCTTTAAGCAATTTGGCATCTGCATTTTATAAGACATATGAATAGGTTCTTACTGGAAAAGCAGTTGCTAGTTTACAGAGCAGGATCATAAAATGAAAGCTTCTAAATTTCAGCGTGCAGAACAAGAACATTTGTAGGTACTTTTGTTCTCGTAGTTTGTGATTCTGAATGTGGAACTCACAAAACACCACTGCATACAGAGCTGTACGTTACATTACACTTGCTTTAGTATAGAAGAATTCTGTAGTGTCGTCTCTCTACATTTACTGCAACAGAAAAGTACTATTACCCGTATTTTGTAGGATTAAGTTACTTTCTTAAAAGTAAAGACATGCTGGAAGCCTGTTATGGTTAAACAGAACCAAAACCTTCACGTATGCTGAGAAGGGAAAACCTCCAAGTGCCAACGTTTTTATAAACTCAAGTGTATCTCCTGTGTGTCGCTCAAGAACAAAGTTTTCCAGAAAGATATTTTTAAAAGCTTCCTTAAGAGGTGTCCTTATTTCAGAAGTGTTGCCTACAGAAGCTGTTGCATCTTGTCTGCCAGATTTAGTGAATGAAGCATACATACTTAGCTCACACAGACTATCTTGTATCACTGTTATGCTGCAACTGCTCCACTGCTGCCTTGTCAGAGGAACTTGACTTTCAAGCAGCTTATCAACAGAAATAGCACAGCCAGATACTGTGAAACAACCATACATTGGCCTCCTAAGTACACAAACATGCTTCAATACAGTATTAGTACTGACTCTTGACAACAACATGAATATATGGAATGTAGAACCAAGCTTGTTAAACTGTGACAATTTTTATGAAGCCTCTTAGAAAAGGGCAAGTGGACCCCCTCTCCCCACTTTTTTTCCCCCTGCACGGGGGATGTTTATACCTCCCACTTCCTCATTTGAAAATACAGCTTGACTTCTCAAATTGTCCCTTCTCCATCTTTTGTTTTATATTCATCAGCAGAGCACCTCTTGATTCTAAAGAGAAAGAACATGGTCAACAGAGGATGAGTGACACGAAGGACATTCTCCTGGGATCAGCTGCAAGGGATTTGGTGACTCTCAGCCAACCTGCAGCTTTGATGGTTCTGCCCAAATTCCTCAAAAAGAAGTAGGTGAAGAGTAATTTTCAAAGCACAGAGAAAGATGGGCAAACAAATGGACCTCCTCAAGGCCACTTTTCCCTTCCAATTATTATTCCTGATCCACATTAGACACTGCTGAATCTGTAAATAAACCCATCTGCAAGGAAACCGAATCATGCCTGACACCATTTCACATCCTGGAGCTTGCCTGCAACCGATACATTTCTTTTCACATCAGGATTAAAGTAGCCTGTCACTTCTGCGCCAATTTGAGACTCATAAGGAGCAAGAGAGATAGGATATTCCCCTTCTAATGATAGAACTTTGCAGCTGTTACTCCTTCTCATGCTGCTCTCATACTTCTCTCCAAATACAGCAAAACTGCTATATCACGCTTTGCTCTAAGGCAGCAGTCAAGGGTATTTCAGGAAAACATCCCTAAATTTAGTCAATCTGCTTCTCACCCACCACCAAAAGAAATCTCAGCACTTCTATCCCTTACATGTAGCTTCTCAGATTTTTGTTACGTAGAAGAAACAACTATTCAGGTATCAGTGTAACTCTGCCATAGTTGAGCTCCTTGGCTGAAAAGCCAAAAACCTGTGAACAGTTTTTAGAAAGTGCAAAAAAAAGAGAAGGTTTCCTTAAGGAACAAGTTAAAGGAGAGCTCTATCAAAGAACCAGATAAGGTGATGCATCTACTGTGCTTATCTTTTGTGCTCTAGAGCTTCTCCCACACTTAGTTAACAGTCAAATAATGCATTCCACACAAACCTAGATCTCTCAAGGTGTAATTAATGCTGCTGAGTAAGACCTTTGAAATGGACAAATGAAAATGAAAACAGAAGCATGGGTTAAGACAGCTTAGACATGTAGCTGGGTCTTCAAAAAAGAAATAAATTCATGGTGTGAAATGAAGAAAACACACAGAAGCAGTGTCATTACACTTCAAGAGGGGTGATGGAAGAAAAGAAAGGGAGAAATAGGTTATCACACATATGAAGCATGTGTGCAAAAAGAAAGTGTTCATTTAAAACAGTGGTCTCCTGTCAACTGCCCAGAGCTGGCTGGATGTTTCCCTGTAGTTTATAGATAGAGGTTAGAATAATTCTGAATACCTAAAGCCTTGAAAACCTGTTTAAACTTATGGTTCAAAAGACATTATCAACTGCTACAGAACATGTGAGAAGCATGCTCTGACAAATATGAAAGTGAACCATTTGAGTTACGTGCCCTAATCTTATTTAGGCATCCACCTCTTTGAAATGGTTTCATTTCTTTTAATTTATTTTTTTAAGTACTCAAATACAGAAGAAAACTATACGAGACTGCTTTCCCAGTATCTATCAGAGATCTTGTTCTTTTAGCAATCCTTGGACAACAAGGTTAGTCTGAAACACTCACAAAACATTTATTTGGTTTGATTAACGAGATAGTAGCTAACAATTCACTATAAAGTGTACTAATCAAGATGTTGGGTATTAAATCCCACCAGTATAACAGGAAGAAGTACCACTACAATGAACTGAGAAGTCAACAGCAAGAACATTTGATCCTTAATTTACTTAAGATTACTCTGTTAAAAAAATACAAATAATTTCTTAAGTAATGCAAGTCAGCTTAGGCTGCTCTGCATCTCTTGGGTCCAGTAACAAACAAACAAACCACAACAGTTCTATGCCTGAAAAATCCATAGCACTTGCCATTAATTCAGGGGCTATGGAACAGGGTTTTAAATTCTCCTATCTTCTTAATAGCAAAAAGGACTCAAATTATTGGCTTCCTATCCTGCAGTGGAAAAAAAAAAGGATTAAGCTCAGCTCAAATCCTACCCAAAGCCAGCAAGGAACTGCAAAAACCTTTCAGCTTCTACTCAGCATACCAGTTTGCAGTTGTGTGATTAAAAACCTGTTTGCTCCTGATAGTGTTTTACAAGCATTAACACCTTCAAATATTACGTGCATATGTTCAAGTTTGGTTTTCAATTGTTATGAAATTTATGGACATACTTTCATATCACTTCTGTGAGTCAATAAAACAGTCTTAGATTCACTGCTCAGCCTTTTTATTTACATAAGCATAGATACGGGTAGGAAAGATAGATCTTGTAACTGTAGGATCTCTCATAAGAGAAACTGTATCAACACCTAAAACCACAGTCCGTAAGAAAATGGATGGGTATACCTCCAGGTGTCAGTGGATTCTGACAAGCGTTTAAATCTTCATCTCAAGCTAAGGCAAATCTTACAACAGCCACTAGCATGAAGCGGTATACTGATTCAGTTTAGCACATACCATTTTATTACTCAGAAATCAAGTAATAAATGATGAAACAGGTAATTTAAATCCAGGTGTACTAGTAGTAACAAGGTAACAGAAAGGAGTTAGTCACATACATACATAGATCAGAAGTACTCTTGGCAAGATTTAGAAGAAAGGTTCCTCACTGCCATGCTCCTTCCACTCTCGCCCAATGCTTCAAGGCCTTCAAGCTGAGAAGCTCGCCCGGAGGGCGCCAGCCCGCTCTACCCCATGTACTGGTTAGGGGCACACAAAGCTCCTGCCCCAGAGAAGCCAACAGTTCAAGCCTCACTCTGGCATCAGGTTTTCAAGTGTCCTCCTTCACTAACTTACACTGACAGTGATCTTCAGTCTTTTAAATCCCAGAGAAGTACCCTAGTTGGTGGGCTGCAGTACATGTTAGCCTCTCCTACAAAAACCAAACCAGCCTAGCAAAAGAACAGCGGAGAGAGAAGGCAAAGACAAGTCATACACATTTTAATGCAAGTCGCACACTTACTGGATCAACCTGCCATATAATAACAGTTGTGTCCTTAGATCCTGTTGCTAGTTTAGTGCCATCATTGGAGAATTTACAGAACCACACTTCATTACAGTGCTCCGTTAGTATCTGCTGTGTATAGCATGGGAACTGTTTCCTGGGAAAAGAAAGGGATGTATTTGCAGATTAATAAGCCAGCAGCAAGAGATTTTTTTAAAATCAAGCTTGTAAAAACTAAAACAAAAAACTTACTTAAATGCAAGACCAGACAACTTAGAAAATTCCTCTATTAACAGCTGCTTCGAGTAAAGAATGAAGTGTCTTATCTGTAAAGAGCTCACACCACCAAGCAATGATAACTAATACTGAGAATGCAGAACTATTCTTATTCCACTCTCATAATCTGTTAGGCTTTCATACAACTTGGAATAAAACTGACCTCATCAGAACTGTAACAGCTTACTACTATACACTATAACATAAAGAAAACACTGGACTCCAAACCGCTTTGAACCCTACGTGCGATGTTTTATTTACGTGTGAGGTTACTGTAAGTATCTAACTCAGTGGTATCTCGCTAAAGTCTTTAGAAGCGATTTTTACATAGAAGTTGAGTAAAAGAACATAGTCTTATCTCTTTTTCTTGAATGTGATCTTGCAATATTAATTTCTTTGCCTTCATTTTGTGCCGTTTTTCACTTTCTTTGCAGAGTACTACATACAATATTTAAACAACTAACACGATACCGTCACCAGCTTTCAACTTCAACCGTTTGCCCTCAAAAAGTCTACATTAGTTTGTAAAACACTAAATGTTTATCAAAAAATATTTACATATAAACTGAAGAGGTCTCAAACATTCCTTTAGAGCTAATATTTAACATTCTGGTTACACCAAGGAAAAGCTAACAGTCAAAATATTAAGTTAGGGAAGAACTGGGGAAGAGTTTTATTTTGTTTACAGCTTGCCTAATGTTTAAGAATTTGAGAGCTACAATAAAATAAATGTAGGCTTCTACAGCAGATGGCTGCTTTTACAAGTAATACCGCAGTAACTACAAGTTGATTGTTCAGATGCACTAAAAGGTAGTCTCTAACCACATTTTTTTCTTGAACTGCAGGGATGCTGAAGTGGTTTAGTCGTCTGTGGAGTTTTTATGCTGCCCAGCGCAACAGGGCAACACACCTCTAATGTGACACAAGGACACTAATGTAACAACAATAATCTCCATGAATGTGCAGTTGTACTCATCACGAGATAAACTGGCCAAAAAAACCTCAACCAAACCACCCAAAAAAACCCCAAACCCCAAACTCACTTCCTTTTAAGTTTATGTTTAAAAATACAGTTGTGGTAGCCAGGCTGACAGACACCTGGAAAGCTACTTCTTACCAGCAGCTAGGAAGTGTTCTGCTTACTACAGTGTCTGTACCCTCTCAGTCCACTGTTGGTTTTTTTTTTTTACTAGAAGATGCTTCCTAGTTCATGTTTAAAGACTATCAAGCAGCACTACACAACCATGCAGTCCCTTATTTCCTGTCTTATGGTACAGGAAGATAAACAAAATGTACATATACATCTCTGTAGTTGGCTTCCTCGAGTATGTCTACTTTTTTATGTTTATAGAGAAACACAAAGTCTGTTCTGCTCCAGCTTTAGGCTGACAAGGAGCTATCTAGTTGCCACTGGAACAACACTGAGCCCAAGGTAAAAAGTCCCACCCATGAAAGACGACTGTTTTCCTTGAAATCGAAGTGCAGCTACGCAAGCCCTTACGCAGATATGTACACCTACACGAGAGAGTTTCATTATTACTTAGTTATATTGTAGTAAGTTAAGTGTTTTTCCTCAGAGAGCAACAATTTGCTCTTGAAAGTGATAGTCTTTATGGATAACTCTGAACGGGCACACCACGTCTCAGGAAAGCCTTTTCAGCCTATTTAATTTTTAAAAATACTTTATAGAACAATAACTTGTGTATTTTAAAACTTAAGAAAAGCAGCCAAGGTTCTGTAGACATGAAAAGCAAACAGCATAATGCTGGAGTACAGAATTTTCATAGTAAGGTGCCCTTTACGTTCCTAAAAAGGGTAACAGGCACTGTTGATACAGCTGCTCTGCACATATCCCAATACTGAATTATGCTATTCACAATCCAGCCTGATCAGAGTGCTCCCAAAGTTCTCTTCACTTCACTAGTGAAACATATAATCCAGGCAGTTCGACTTCACAGACAGCAAAGCATACCTCAAATCCTTCTGTAGGAGGAAATACAGCAGTCTCAAAACAAAAAAACAAAAAGCAGTTGTCTAACAGTTTCTGTGTTTTGGTAATTAGATATTATTGTAGCTCCAAAGTTTGGGTTTCTTCTTATTTTGAAGTGTTTCATTACAAATTGTTCTGTTCAGCACAACACACTTGTATCATGTTGTTCACATACTAAAGTATCTAATAATGTTATCTACTGTATTTACAGAAGTTCAGATTTCTTAATAAAACGCCAAACAGCTACTTCTTTGTTCCCTGTACCTACAACGGAAGATTTATTTCTCAACTGCCACAATGGTTCTGTCTCAGAAATGCTGCATTAAGCTAGTACCTTGAAAGCTGCAGCACTCACTTCTCATTTGGACTTCACTGTTTGTTTGTAAACTCAGACTGAAAGCTATTTATCTGAAAGCAAGACAAAAGAATTCTGGGGGGGGGGGGTGGGGGGGGGGGTGGGAACCCAACAAACAAAACACCCAACTAAGCTGAAGGCTCTCAAACCCCAAAATGACCACCCCCAAAAGCATCAATTCTCTATTATCAAAGTCTCGGGCACAATAAAATGAAATCCTTCACTCCCAGTGGTTTCTCCCTCTTATCTCCTACTCTTACACAAAGTGATTAAGTTTTTGTTAAACATTTTACCTATTAGTGCAATTCAAGCATGCTTGATCAAAACATTGCCAGAAGTCCAAAACAGATTAGTTCCAACTAAGAGGGAAAGTTGTCAGTGTTCTACCATTTCAGTAGTATTGAACTTAAATTGTCTAAGCAATTAGGCAACTGTTACTTCTGTCAGTTTAATCAAAATTTGGCTTCCACTGTCTTTAACTCACCTCATTATGCCCAAGCATGGCAGCATGTACAGCGCACCACATACTGATCTCAGACCCCTGCAACAGGTAGGTACAATAGGTTGAGTTGAGGACAGAATGGAAGCCTTTATTTTGAAGTGGGTTGTTTTGGTTTTTTTTTTAATTAGTCACGAGTATCTATGTGTGTGTACATACCAAATATGCAAGCCTAGGAAGTATCACGTTAGGTTAAAAAACCCACCAAACTATGGCCAAACTTTTATGTCAGCAAACAGTCCAGATTTGCTGCATATAGGATCTTTTAGATCTGGTTCTACCTAGTCTGACTTCAGTAAACCATGCTCTCTGGGGTTTGATTAATCACATTAAACCCCCTACAGAACATCCAATGTTATTTATGGACTTGCATAGTGATTAAATTAAATCTCTTTCCGATTTTAAGACTCACTTCTGAAGTTGGGAAGCCCACAATTCCAGTATGTGGTAATTTTCAGTAGCTCAAAGTGGGGAACAGTCAAATATCCACACACAGACATCAAACTGCTGAAACAATGTGATGTAGCCAAGTTGCAAACCAGAAAGTAGTCTAAAACAGTTATTCAAATACATGAAGTGCCAAAAATACTAATTTTAAAACCTTAAGATGGCTACAGTGAAGTATTACGGAAGTCTGCATCTTTATAAAACAGACTCGAAGTAACCCAAAACCCTAAGCAGCTGCGTTCGGAAAGTTTCTATATGCAAGTTTATCAGTGTTTAATTAACTTCCTCAGATGAGCTAACCTTAGCATGGAAAGAATCCCCCCATAAGCCCAAGTGTTAGTCTGTTAGATGAACACACAAAGGCATCATATACAGCCCTCATTTTCTAGATGTCCTAGCCCTCATTCCTTTATTACACCACGCACAGCAGTTTTCCACAAATGCTACACTGAATTTTTAGGTCCTTAGCAGAGTTTTGCTGGATGAGGAAAAACCAGTCAAGTCAGCCATTTGTTAAAAACAAACATCTTCCTGCATCATGTCTACCAGAATATGGCATTTTGAAGATTCAGAAGCAGCATCAGTTTTGTTTAAAAAAAAAAAAACCAACCCACCATTATTCAGATAGTCTTAAGAGCTAATACATAGGTATGAAGATGTTCAGTTCTTACTGTCTTACAAATATGAGGAAAGTTCTTCATTCTTCGGATCATTCATATGTTAAACAAATACCTATTATGCATTTCTACTGCTTTAACCTTAGTGACTAAATGCACCTCGTTGTCCGCTATCAAAAGTTGAAGCTGAAAGTTGACTGCATAAAGTATGCTTTCTGCATTCCAGTAAGGTTGAAGACAGTCTGGAGAAGTAACATACTAGTGATTCTCCAGTGAAAAAACACAGCAATCACGTGTTAAATGAAAAAGCAGACTGGCTGTCCAAAGTTACAAGAAACAAGCAGCTAAGGATTAGCCTAGTAATATATTCTATTCATACCCATCTGATTAATTTTTTAAAGCTTCAGTCTGACCCCATTTCACCATATCCAGCTACCAAAGTGTCTTATACACACCCTCTCTACTTCCCCACTGCCACTCATTTAATGTGAATTGTCTTTTCCCAGTCAACTTCTGTTAAACCAACCCAGAATGATTTTCATGTTCCTTCTAACAGTAGGTACAATTAGATTATTTTCAAAGACAGAGAAAAGAGACTGTTGCCCATCTTAAATCGCAAGGGTTTCTTACCTACTACAAACGTGATCTATTAGCAGCGAGACAGAATCTAGATTACTATCTAGTTTCGTATTATGATATAGGCACCGGTCCCGTTGTAGTTCCACAGCCTGACGTAGCAGGTTCTGTAAACGCCTTGGAGGAAGCATCACTGATGGGGGTAGGTACGCTTTAAAAGAGTTATTAAGAAAAACAAACAAACAAACAAACGAATATAATCAAAACCAAGTTACAAGGAAAAGTGTATTTTGACTTGAGTGTTTCTGGAAGAGACCTTAGTAAATAAAGCTTAAAAGCTATAGGAAAGGAGGCACACAGCTTGTCAAATTTATAGCTATACCTCTGGAATTAGAAGCATGAACTTCTGGAAAGCAGAGCTATATGCAAGGTATTTGTAGTTATCTTTATAGTATATGTTGACCTGACACAAGGTAAGCACCACTTACACAAGATTCAGTATTTAACAAAATCTGTACAATTATAGACCAACATCAGCTGTGTTAATTTAAGGAACACTATCAAAATAAATATCATCATGGGGTTTATGACTGACACACAGTATTAGACCAGCCACAAAAGAGAAGAGAAACTGTAACTCATAGCAAAGTCTGAGACCACTGTCAGTCAGCACTACTACCACAGTGGTTACAGGCCATGCTGAATTTCAACCTCTCAGTACAGCTCTCCCCACCCCCTCTCCGAACCACACATTTAATCACCAAGCTATACTATTGCTGCACGCAGCACAGCTGAAACTATTTGTAATAGCAGCTCTTACCAGAGACAGAAAAGGTTAGATACAGAAGGGTAAAGGCACCTAAAGGCATCCCCATTAGCCCAAAAATACAACAACAAGCACCAGCAAATACAGTTGAAGTCAATTCCCTGGGATATGTCATTATGTAAGATGTACTAGATTTACAGAGGTGGAAACAAATTCTAAACACTAGACCATCTTACTCTGGAGTTTGTCCAAAAGTTTAGATCTGGAAGCTGTTCCTTTCCCTTCCCACTCTGCTTTTGCACGCAAGTCTTCTGCATGGCTACACATCAGATACCTGTTTAAAAAAAGCGTACACACACCAAGAGACCAAGTCTTTCTGGAGCCTTTCTTTTCACTTGTAAGCATGATATATCATCAAAACATTCTCAATGAACTAGACAGAAACAGGTGACTTTAGCTTGAGACTGACAGGGAAAAAGGCAGGGACCTATTCTACACAAACATGCATCTTCCTCAAAACCAATGTCTACAAATTGGCAATAAAAGAGGAAAAACAAAACCAACAGATTTTTAGGGAAGACAAAAGAGTCTTATTTTCATCTAAGAACAAATCAGACTATATTCACCTATTTATTGTTATAACAGGCTAACAATTCTCAAGATCAGATGACCATACATATGTATATATTAATTTGGGTTCCAGTACTACAAAAGTAAACCATATTCAGATTGTTTTCAAGCATCTGAAACAGAACACTGTCTACTGGACAGTCATCTTTACTCACCACTTTAGCACATCTCACTACAGCTTATCCATCAACCGGATAATAGCTTTAACTGAGCTTTTATGATGTCAGCTATCAAAAGCTATAGAATTCTTAAGAAAATTCCACTGAAAGTTCTCAAAGTCCAAACACTTACCCACTGAGGACATGAATGCGTTCTGTATTATATTTCAGAGGCGTCAGTTCACAGCGTAGAACCTGAAGTGCCTCCAGGACCTTGCCATCCTCCAGGTATTCCAGGTACTTCTGCTGCAGCAGCAAAAACTTCATCCTCTGACATGACAGAAAGCAGCAGTCAGGGGAAAAAGGTTGACTGAAGTTTCAGAAAACGTTTGAGCCTAAACAGAACAGTAGAAACCATTCTACTATGCCCTTCGGAAATACAGCTACATGTAATGTTTCATTACTTAATTTTTTTGCTGGGTTTTCAACAACATTGCATCAATTAAGTTATTCATGAATTTCCTTCCTGCCTTATGGGGCTCCAAGTATCCTCCTACCTCATTTCTCAGACCCCCCCCCCCCCCTTCAGTTTGTCTCATTTTCGTACTCACTCCCTTTTCAGTCACCAGTCTTCAAAACCTGAATTAGACAGGCTTTCCGATCTTACATTCTATCAAAAGGAAAGTGCCCAAAAGCAGCTGATCACATATTTAAGACTGCATGACAGCACAGAACACAAGAGGCCAACTCAACAAGTTCTCATACTGCTTACATAGAAGCTGACATGGATTGTTTGCATAGCTGCATAACGTATAGCAATAGTAAACTGACACTGCCTCCGGTTTTGTTTTGTAGGTCCATGTTAAGTTGTCAGGATTACAGGAAAAAAAAAAAAAAAAGTAGTTTCCTATATTTTAGGAATCATTTCTCAGAATCAATCACTGCTATTTGATAGTGTTCCTTTCATCTTGTACAGGTGTTTGGGGTTTTTTTGTTTTCTTTTAAAAAATAAAGCCTGTTATTCTAACAACCAGTGTCTGATAAAAAAAAAAAATCAGGCTTTTATTTACTATATTCAAAAACCTGAAGTCCAAGAAATTTCTAATACCAGTTTAGTAGAAACACAGTTTGGTTGTTTCTAGATCAACCCAACTGCCCTGTGTCTGGACATCACCTTTACTGCTAGCAGTTACCAGAGAGAAAAGACGTTTTTGGTCCACAAGACTCACAGGTTAAAGAGGAAAATGTACATCCTTAGACATTATCAGTGAGAAACTGAAGATTAAATGTAGCAAGTTACATTTGCTTCTCTAATGAATACACCACCAGTTTCCTCCTCTTTGTCAGACCTCAGGCACCTCACTATTTTCATGCTCATATTTGGTCAATGTTTACTTAGTTTCAAACACACTGCTAACCTCCTTAGGCAGAGGGCTAATTGGGAAGTTTAAGATACTCCTGTCCTATGAAAGCTTACGCAAAAGTTGAACACTTCCTACATGCAAAATCCAAAGTTAAAACTTAAAAGCAGTTTTAACTTCCAGAAACGTTCAATTCTTCCAAAAGAATAAAGTTTCCACATACAGCACTATTAATCTACCACACAGCTTTGTGAAGCATAAAACATTGCACAGTAAAAGTGATTTATGGTCAAACGTGTCTGTAGTACTCTATTGTCCTGTACGTGACAGGCAAAGCCATTTTACATTCCCTATCCAATTCTTCAGTTTGTATGAATTTGGAATTGTTAGGAGTATCACTGCACAGGTTTTCCAGGCAAGACAACATTTTTTGGTGTTGAGACACGTAGAAAACCAAAAGAAAAATATCCCAATTACTTACAACCTCAGTGGCTGGTTCCATGCTGTAGGCCAGCAGACCTCACGCTGTTTGCTTATATACTAGCAGCAGGAGGGATAAGAGCTTCCTCTCCCAGCTGTGCACGTGCTCACCAGGATGCATGGAGATCTCAGGTAGTAGTCACATACTGCATTTTGCTCCTCTTGGTCACCTCACACTAATGATCACCACCAGATCAAAAATAATCTGATATTTCCAGTTTGTAATAAGAACTATAACCCCTCCCACTCTTCCTTCTCCATTCACTGCATATAATATTTATTAAATTTATATAATCCTCCCCTTAAATTGTGATAACCATATCTGTATCCAATTGCTCTTTCTCCCTCCCCACTTCTAGGACTTGGCATGTTCATTTCATTACTTAAGGGGAAAAATTAAAAAGAGCAGAAAACCCTAAAAAAAAAAGTTGTGTTTTTTTTTTTTTTTTTTTAATGCCAGTCCCAGCAATTCCACAGAAGCATTACAGGAACTCTACCACGCAGAATGTCGTCATCAAGTTACCCAGAGGTATAACTTCAGTTTTTTGTTAGTCATCAGTACCACATGTGACTTTGGTGTATTAGGAATATAAAAGCCCCCAGAACAACACAGTACTGTACACTTCATGCAGGGGTCTACTGTTAAGGTAATTGAGAAATACAATAGAAGATAAGCAGTTTTAAATTGTAACTTATCTGCAGTAAAAGGCAGAGAATAGAGTAAATGTTAATAGGGAAATTAAATTGATTTCCTAAGCTATTTTCGTAACTGCTCCAAAATTTGTCCTACAGCATACTCAAACAATGGCATGAATACAGCCTCCTTAAGGCAAAAGTCACACTCCAGCGACATCATATTTCAAGTAATTTTTTTCTATCGGGACACTCACAGCTTCCTACTATTTTTGTGCAACTATTGACTTTGCTGACAAATATATTTCATTAAACAACTGAATTTTGTCTTCATTTTCTCTCAGCTACGTATATGCCCTACTAACAGTGCTGCTAATTACTTCCAATACCATCTTCTCATGGTAGACAAGACCATTTTGAGTATATCATCTCTTCTAGAGCCCCAAACAACCTCTTCTAGAAGGAAAGAGCTGTTCATAATATTGGCACCTGTAAAGCAAAAGCAAACACCCCACTGTTTAAGTAGAACAAGTATAAAACTAATCTGACACAACGTACCCACAAGAATAAGCTTACTCATTCTCCATATTCTTTAGCTGCCTTCCAAAGAAGGGAAATAAAAATTATCATAATCCATATTATGCCATGTACAACACAACAGAAGTGCCTGGGATTTGTTGTTAAAATCTCAGTGTCTGCAATGGAAATTCAACATCTTTACACCCTTTACTGTTGAATAATTTAAATTCAGACACCATCATCGCTCAGCTTATAGAAAAGATTCTTCACCCTGCAGGACCCATGGAAGAATCCAATTCACCAATTTCAGTACTGCACTCTGGCTGATTTTGTTCAGTTATCACTACTTCATTCCATCTTTCACCTCTATAGAGAAGATGAGGATAAAGTGCAGTACTTTGTTCTTTCTAGAAGCTATAATTTAAGTTGAAGCTGGGGGCAAAGCTAAGAGAGTTAATAGATTTACAGGGGGCTTTTGTTTGGTTTAATGCACGTACTATTAGCATTTTGCTTTCTTCAGACTACAGCCTGTGATTACCAACTTGAATGTATAGTACTTTACTCCTTCATTGTCTTAACTGTTAGTAGGAAAGCCTCTTTTAAATTTTACATTCTAGAAGTTTTGCATGCACCATGATTCACCAGCACTAAGTAACAGAGGGTAAGAGACTCAGCAACACAACTGTGAAAATAATAGGACAAGCACCATACCAGTGTCAAGAAATTGGGCCATTTTCATCACTGGTTACAGCAGCAAATCTTCACAAGTTTAAGGAGTTAAATGCAAAATTACCTCATTTTAGGATTAGTTTTTGGTATTATGTTTGACCTGCACATCTTAACAAGTTCCACAACAGTTTTATTACTGTACTAAGTTCAAAATAATTAAGTAAACACTGCTGAAACAGCTCTTCTTTGAAATGAGGAAGGTAACTAAAAGATAGTTTTAACATCAGCTGATGTTTCAAGACAAACTCGAAGCAGTAGCTATCTGCATATAGCCTGCAGAACTAAGACCCCAATTTTCATTACTTCATAGTCCTTATTACTTTGATAGTCTTGTAAAAGTGATAAAAGCACTTAAAAACCATCCAAAACTTAAACGTAAGATTTGATACGTAAAGGGCAGAAAAATATTCTGGCCTATAGAATTTAACAAGGCTTCAGCCTTGTTGAATGTATAAATCCTGTCACAAAGTAATTAATTCCAATAGGGAACTGCCCTTAATGCTTGTAGCAAGAGGGACACCATACAAGCAGGTGGAGCCCTTTGCTCAAACAACAAGATATAGATAACTTTTCATGCTGTATTGCTTGCTGCAGGCTGTAGACCTCCAGAACTGGGGAAAGCACCATTTAAGCAAATGAAAACGAAAAGCAAAGAGGACAATTTGAAAGTATATTCTAGATTACTATAGAGGAATAATCTCCAGATTTCTTCCTAGGTTCAATTAGTTAACCAAGACAGACACCATAATAAGCTCAAGTAGCCCTAAAGTAAGCAAAACATCAGGCTGGCTTGAAGCTGGTATTTACAAGTGTTACTCAAGGAAAAATAACATGCTTTAATCAACTATAAAGTTTTCCTACAGATTGTCTCAAGACAGCTGTATCTTATATGCTGTAAAAGTAAACATGACTAATCACACACTATATAGCACTCAGTTGTGTTGACACAACTGGAAATAGCAGTATGTCACCCCTCCCCAACATATCAACACATAGCATCAAAGGCTTACAAATTGAGATCAGCCCTTTCATGTTTAGTGTTTTCACCTGCAGAATTCACAGTTCTTTGCAGAAATACAAGAGCTGAATTTTCAAAATACATACTTATCTTCTTCACTGACCAGACATTCCAACCAGGACACATAGCTGCTTGTATTTTGTCCAGGTCATATTAACTCTTAAGGAAAAGAAACCCAACCAAACAAACCACAAACCAAAACCAAACCACCAAACACACACACCCTAGTTTGTTAAACACTCTCTGCCATCTAAACTTTTAGGTACCCATTCTTCTGGTATGCACACATTTTTTAATCATCTAGTCATACAGTATGAGTCAAGAGTCAGGAAATCCAATTTTCCGTTTTAAAGAGTTACCTGGAGCAGCATCTTGTTTGGACTTTCCCTAATCAAGACATTTATCATCTTTGTTAGCTCTGACTTTGTTGCAGTCAGGATTACCTACAAAGCATAAAGCATCCCTCCTTACCTGTCATGATCTTTCACTAGTTTTCCAGGTGCTGACTATACTAACACCCACCCAAAATCTCAACCACGTACAAAAAAGCCAGGTGGCGAGAGAGGTGGAGCTTGGGCATACTCAATGGAGCTCACATGGGCTCAACTTATCCTTGCAAATCAGCACTAACACACACGTAAGACATTTAATACTGTTATCTACTTTATATGAAGTTTATATAAAGGAGAACAACTTCAAGAAGAAAATAGTTAATATTCAGTTCAGGTGAAGTTCTGTCTAAATCAACTATTTTTATTGCACCAAGTTTCATTCAAGCAGTTAGACATCAACATTAAAGAAAAGCATGCTTTCAGAGCCCTCCCAAAGGAAAATGTCCCCTTTTTCCACAAATTAAGTCCTCCAAAAAGTACACTGCTAGTACTCAGTTAAACCTCTTGACTCCCTGACAGGTAAAACACTTCAACACTACAGGGAAACTTGATAACTTCAGCAGTTAGAAACATGAGAAAAAAAATCTCCTTCAACTGACCATTCATAGTCACATACAGTGGCTTCATACTTTGTCTCCACAAACTACTGAAAGCTGCATGCAATATTCTAAACTACTTGAACAGTAAATCTTACCTGTATTAAGTCTTTCAAAAAAGAGAAAGTGAACTACTAGTCTAACTAAGAGGTATAAGCTTTCACCAAATGAATAGAACAGAATGTAAACTTCTCTGAAGTACCCTCTGATGTTTTGTTAAACATCTGTTTTTCCCACTTCACTTCCTGTTCTCTCTTTCTCTCCCTCCTCCACCAGACAGGAAATTGTCTTGACAACAAATGAATCAGCTAGAAGTGGAGCTAAGCAGCCATCAGCTGATTCTTCATTGTTTACAGTGACAGACACCTCAAAAAGCCCGGCTACTGTTTTCTTTCTAAGTGACCATAGTTGCTCCAACTTCATTTCATTTAAATAAACATTTAAACACAATGGAACAAGCTGTTTGAAGAGCTAGGTACTGATTTTCATCAAGATAAAGAAAAAAAAAATCAAACCAAGATATGCTTTCCTCAAAGTAACTGAAATCATAACAACACATGCTGCAATTGTAAAGTCACAGGATCTACTAACCTTTTATTTCTAGGTTCACCTTTTGACAAAAAGAAGCCAGCCAAAGAGAAAAAGCTCTAAATAAAATCCCAAACAGCAATACAAATGCATTTGCTCTTTAGAAGCCCTCTGGAAAAGCAACAGTATTGTTCATGGTGTATAGCAGCCTCTATATTCTTGTAATGTGCTATTAAAATGCCAACTCCACATTAGTATTACTGCATTTTATTTCTAAACTTCTCTTCCCTCAAGAAAACCTAACTCCTATCAACACAGAGATTGTGAGAAGTATTTCAAGTTTGAAATTAGTATTCAACATAGGCAGCTTCTACAGAACCTGACCTATTTTATGACTGTTACAGGACTTATATTTTGTCAGTTAAGTATGTTTAACAAAGTTTAAGCATTCAGTACACCAAATATTAGCCTAAATACTTTTGGGCTTCCTATCTCATTCTAAAAAAGAATAAAGAAGTTCAGATTAGTATGACGTTGGAGATAGCATGCAAGCTGCTTAAAGTAAACAAAAAAAGAAAACAAAAACTATAGACAACCAACTCCAAAGTGAAAGATTACACCACTACAATTAGTCCAACTATACAGCTCTGAAAGAGTTCAAGTGTGCCTCTTACCACAATTGCATGCGGAGAATGCACTAAGGCCTTAAGTTCATTCAGGTCGTTCTCAGCCTGCAGAAATTGGCATAAGGGGAAAAAAAAAAGTATATAAGGAGAATGGATTTTGAATTCTCTCACAGATACTATAAATTTAAACAGTGGTTAATACAGTCCTATAAGCCCTACGTTACCTTATCCCATTCTCCTTCCATGACATGATTGCGGAATTTGGTAGCAGAAGGATGTTCTAAACGACATCCTGACTCTTGCATGAGAAGATCAACAGTCTGGCTGCAGGAGAGATACAGTGTAAAAAAACCCGACCAGTTTTACCCTCACAAATATACCGCCTGCTACGATAACAGTTAACCATATTTAAGAGTAACTTTATTAAAGAATACTATGACCAGATTCAGCCGCTTGTCAAAAAAAAAAAAAAAAAAAAGACTGTCTTGGTTGGCTGAGACAGGTAAACAGCTACCTGTATCTAAAGCAAGCTGTCAAGGAGCTTGAAAACTTTGCTGAAGTACCATGAAGTACGTGACTTACCAGCCACCACAAACAGCCATCTCTGCACAGAAGAAAAACTTTATGAAGATACAGACTAGAAAGCTGTTAGCTAGTGCCTACTGCCCCCTGCCCACCCCCCCCACCCCCCAAAAGAACGCAGAGAGCTACTGCATCTGCAACAGGCCTAACTTTTTCTTCTTCATCACATATTAAAACACTGGCTCCTTAAAATAAAATAAACAAACTCGGGAACCTGTAGCCCTCCCCCTTTTACACTAAAAATAGCTTATTTACTGTGGTGTCGTCTATGAACAGTCACGAGTTGTCTGCTGCTGTAAACTTGCCTCTTGTGTCAGAGGCAATTTATTTTATGTGCTAAGTTCTTTATAATTGACCCACTCCACAACATTTTGAAGACTTCTTTTGTGGCAGCTGCGTGAAGACTTCACAGGACTTCTTCCAGCCTCCTTCCAAAATTTACGAGGTGTTGGCTTTAAGCTTTACTCACAGAGTCAGTGTTGTGATTGAATACTTAAGACTTCCCCCACTCAGCCGGGCGATTATTTTCCCTATTCTGATTTTTAGGAAAGGGCCAACATGCTCCTGTCTGCTCGACGGGTAAGATTACCATGGAGAACGGGTGTTCTGCAGAGGAGGCCTTCAGCGTGCGCGGGGAGGAGGGTTTGCGGAGCCAAACCAGAGGCCCCTTGCGCTGCAGCCCGGCCTGCGCTCACTTCCTCCGAGCTGACAAACCCTATCTTGGAGCTCAGCTGCAAAAAGCCGCCCCCCCCCGCCCGGCTGCGGGCTCCATTATGTTTACCCGACAACTTCTCCCCCACTAACGCGTTGGTATTGATCTACCCTTATCGGTGTACGACTCGACTTCCATATTGCCATCGCTGGCGGAGAAGGCTCCCGGCCTGTCCCTTCCAGACACCCAGCCTGGCCGGCACAGGCTCGGAAAAACACATCGCCGGCTCCATGTTTTTTTGGCGAGCGGGCCTGCCCCACCGCTCCGCCCCGCTGCCCGGCGCCGGGCTCTCCCCGCGGGGGACAACCAGCCTGCGGCCGGACAGGTTCTGCCACAACCCCCCCACCCCCGCAGGTCCCTTCTTCGGAGCCCCCCGCCCCGGCTGCCCACCCTCCGCGGGGACCACCGGCCTCCCGCGACCCCGCGCCGGACGCTGCCGCCCCCTCCCCGCGGCGGGGCGTGTGTGCGGGGCCCCCCCGGCCCCGGGGGGCCCCTGGGTGCGGGCGGCCCGGCCGGCGCGGGGAGGGAAGAAGCCCACCCCCGCGGCTGCGCTGCCCCTCGCCCACCGCGGCCTCCCGGCCTCGGCGGCCACTTACTTGAGGCCCAGGCCGTGGAGGTGCTGCCCGATCAGCCGGATCACGTCCTCGTCGGACTGCGAGAGCCGCTTCTTCTTCTTCAGGGCGCTGCCGCCGCCGCCGCCCCCCAGCTCCGCGGCGGCCGGGCCGGGGCCCCCGGCGGCGGGCACCCCGTTGTTGACGCTAAGGCCGCCGGGGCTGCCGCCGCCACTGTTGGCCGAGGGCAGCAGCCCGTTGGCGTGGGCCAGCTGGTCGCCGGCGGCCGTGCCCGTCGAGGCCTCGCCATTCTGGGCGCCCAGGCAGCCCAGCTCCGGGCCCGCCGGCCCCTGCGACGGCTGCTGCTGCTGCTGCTGGCCCCCTCCTGCCCCGTTGGCCTGCATGGCGCTGCTGACGCCGCTGCCGCTGCTGCCTCTGAGCGGGGCGGCGGCGGGGGCGAGCCCGGCGGGGAGCGAGGGGGACTGGGACGAGGTGAGGCCTGCTCTGCCCGCGGAAGCCCCGGGCTCTCCTGCTCCCTCCACCGCCGCCGCCGGGGAGGCCCGGGCTTTCTTCCGCGGGGGCGGGGAGGCTCCGCCGGTGTCCGAGTCGGAGGAGGAGGAAGCGGAGGCCAGAGTTTCCTCGCCGAGAGCGGCCGTGGTGGGAAGCCGGGGGGGCGAGGAGGGGGGAGGCGGGGGTGAGGGGAGGCGGAGCGGGGCCCTGTGCCCCCCGGGGGTCCCGGAGGCAGCGCCGCCGCCCGCTCGGGGCTCCCTCTGGCGATGGCGGCCGCCGCTGCCCTGAGCCCCCGCCCGGCAGCCCCAGGCGCCCGGCCCGCTCCGCTCGCTGCCCGCTGGGTTTGTCTCCTCTGAGCCCAGCTGCAGCCTAATGGAGTCCGGGCCGGGACGTCACAGGAAATTCCTATACTGCCCCCTACACACACTTCCGCCGCCCGGGGCGGGGGGTGGGGTGCGGGCCCCGGAGGTGCCGGGGGGCGGCGGCGGGGCAGGCCCCAGGGTCGCCGCCGGGCCCCCCGGGTGGCCGCCGCCCGCCCCGCGCCGCGCCCGCCCGGCCCCCGGGCCAGGGGTCCCCGCCGCCGCCTGTGGGGGCCGGGGGGTCCTGCCCGGGGGGTCCCGGCCCCCTGTCAGCGCCGGGGCGATTGCTGGACGGCGGGGGCGTGCGAAGGTGCGGGGCGGGCAGCGCGGACGCGTGAGGCAGAGCGGGGTTCCTGTGGTTTCCTGAAGCAGTCTGGGGTTTGGGTGTTGTTTTTAAGAAAAAGGACAAATTCTTGGTGAGGTCGCGTCCTGGCGTTGCCCAGGTCGGTTACTGGAAGGTTGGGACCCGCTGCTGGCCTTGTCTTTCATAGTTGCCCTGTGTTCTGGCATGGAAGCGGGAGGAAAGTGGCGTGTTTGCCGTAGGTCCTCCCAGGAATGTCGGGAGTTGGGGCATGCTTGTCAGGACGGGCTGCAGGGAGACACTTGGGCGTTCTGGAGCTCCCGGTCGGTGCCCCGAGGTGTCTCCTTGCCAGCCCCGGCTGTGCCATGGGCAGCAGACTCCCGTCCTCGGCCAAGACTCGGGTCAAAAGCCATAAGATGGGTGAAATCCCAGTCTTTAAAGATAGTGTCTTGGAACAACACCTTGTGTGTTACTTGGTTTAGAGCCTAGAATTTTCATCTTTGGGATTCTCAAGCTTTTCTCCAAAACCCAAAGGGAAACAACAAAACTTTTTTTTTTCTTTCTTAATGAAACCTGAGATTAACAACACCTGATCATCTTCCCCTTGAGAAGCAGAGGTTTTAGGAGCACTTGCTGTTAACCGACTTACATTACAATGGTAGGTTTGGGCAGTAGTGCTTGCTTTCAAAGGAACTTTGAAGAAGTCTGACTGAGGGAAACCGTGGGCCCAAGACCGGTGGAGAAGTCTGTGGAGAGACAAAATCCATGGAAGGAATGAAACCAGAGGAGATGAGTGCGCGGAGGCCGGGCCAGCTGCAGCAGATGCTGTACCTTGGCCCTGCTTAGAGGCCTCAAGGTATCTGACTGATACCAGCCAAAGCACTCGTACACCAGACGGAGAGGCTGGAAAGAGCTTTGTCACTCAGTGCTGCCCAGGTGTGGCTGTAGGGTTGAATTCAACATTGGTGTCATGGTGTCACCAAAACCAGGACAATTCATCTTCCAGAGAGAGGATTCTGTTGATTTTGGGTTCCTTAGCTCACCAGCCATTGCTGGAGAACACAGTGCTTGTGCTTAGCCACTTCCCCACTGCCATATCTCCTCTCGTCTCCGTTGCTGTCTTTTCAGCATTCTTGATTTCTTCTTCCTCAGTCCTCCCCTCCCCAGGTGCCATCACTGAATCTGTAATTCAAAGGTTTGGGTAAAGATGACAGGAACAGTACAGAGAGCAGCACAGACCCTGCAAAGGCACCTGAAAGTGAACTCTGAAGACCAAGACTGTGTTTTCAGGAAGGTGAAGTTGCCCATTGTTCTTTCCTGCCCTGTGCCTCAGTGTCCAGGGCGGGGGTAAAAACCCCTTCCCACCATACCAGTTTGTGCCACTGTCCCTCCAGCTTCTTGCCCTGCCGTGCTGCTCTCACACCGCCTGGAGAGCTGGGCCTTGCCTAGTCAGTCACTGCCTTTGTCGCCTGCATGTAGCCTGCTGCTCCTGTCCAGCTGGTACTCCACCAGCTCCTGTCTTGATAACTCCTTGAAGAGCGTATCTGCAATGAAAGAAACCCAGAATCCCTTTTCCTATAGCTGCATGGTATCATATGGGGAAGTGGCTCCATATACCCATCTGTGGCAGAAAAGGGTCTTACAGGATTGCAGTTTCCCCTGTTAATTTTAGTTAAATACTCTCGGGGAGTAAGAGTAGTTTGGAGCTGAAAAGGACCTAAAAGATAACCTTGAAGAAGTACCTATTGCTGCATAAATTGCAGTGAAAGTTCTTGCCCCCCTTTCCTTCCTTGGGGGAGGAAATATCCCAGCAGAAACACAAAGAACTGGAGGAAGAAGTTCATTACTGCTGGGATGGTGCAGGCCCCGGCTCCTGTGCCAGAGCAAACTGGGATGAGACATCTTAAAGTTTCTCAGGATCCCAGCTGACACGAAGGTGTGGAAGGGGAATGATTCAGAGTCCCAGGTGTAAAGAGTATGCCTCAGCCTGACTTTAGCCCACATGTAGAAAGTTCCTGGAGCGGTTCCTGCACCTTTCCTGTTTTGTCTCTTATGGCTTTCCTAGTCATAGGGAAGGTTTTTCCTTTAACTAGTCACCAGGAGGGGGGCTTGAGAGACAGCTCTGTGGCTAGCAGACCTTCCTCCCTATGCTGCAGCAAGCAATTCAGACAGCTTCCCTTTGTATAGACCAGGGGTCCTCAAACTTTTTAACCAGGGGGCCGGCGCGCGGATGAAGTGGCAGGCAGTCATGTGCGGCTGCTTGGTTTCCCCCCCCAAGCCCCGGCGTGTGTGTGTGTGTGTGTGTGTGTGTGTGTGTGTGTTTCTGTAAATACTGGGGGCCAGATTGAGGACCCTGGGGGGCCGTATCCAGCCCGCAGGCCGTAGTTTGAGGACCCCTGGTATAGACGCATATCGTTAATAGAAAAACATTGCAGAAATACTTCTTAGTTATTGTGGAAGTTTAGAAGACCAAAGAGACCAATCACACCATACCAAAACCAACCGATGAAATGACCAAGTGTAGAATATGTTGAACAAGTGGTATCTTTATATGTAAGAAAACTGTCTTGGGACATTTAAGACTAAATACAAATGCTTGAGAAGCAAGAAATCCATCCCTTTTCTAGGTCTGCAAAGTTAAAAAAAAGACACCCTTGAATTTGTCATTTATGGGCTGACTAGAACTGATAAAACTGGCTATTTTCTTTCTCTCTCTCTCCCTCTCTCTCTTTTTTTTTTTTTTTTTTAATTTTACTGTAGAGAAGAATGGGGCAGAAAGTCCAATCTGAATAACAGGAAGGAACTAATTCATTAATGGGATGGGTTTTTTGATAATAACCATATGAGGCTGCCTCTGCAGAGCTGAAATATTACAAAATATTAGAGAAAATCCTGCAGAGATGGATTAGCAGTTGAAGCTGCATGATGAAGGTAATGAATAGTTTGATTCCCTCCTATCAGGTGTATATATGTATACTTTTCCTTCTGCATCAAATTTGAGGTTACTGGAAACAGACCAACTAACAACAAAGAACAAAGGAAGAAATAATAATTTAGAACAATGGCATTTTCCGCAGTACCAGCTAAATAAATGCTTGAACAGGCACCTGCATATGCTTGCAACTTTCAAAAGATGAGCTACGGATGAAAAACAACCAGCTTCCTTAAACAGCGTTTCTAGAAAGTATTCAACAGCTAGAGGATTTGTAAGCAAATTACACTACTTCATGCAGAGGATGGTTGGTATTTTAGTAAAGGAATGGCATATGGAAAGCCAAAGCTTGGCTGGAGTTGCAACTGGAAGAGAATATGAAGGGCAACCAAAAAGGGCTTCTACAGGTACATAGGTAGCAAAAGGAAGACAAGGGAAAGCGTGGGTGGTTGACCTGGTGATAAAGATCAAGGAAAAGGCTGAGATGCTCAAGGTCTCCTTCACCTTGGCCTTTACCGGCAAAAAAATCTTCCACATCTCCCAAGCTTTGACGGCTATTAGCAGAGTTTGGGGTAGGAGAAAAAGACTACCTACAGTAGACTAGGATCAGGTTGAAGTCCACTGAATCAAGCTGGCCATATACAAGTCCAGTGGGCCAGGTGGTGTGCATTTGAGTGTTGAGGGGGCTGGCCAGTGTTAGAGTGTGCTCACTCCTTACGGCATTTGAAAGGCTGTGGCATTTAGAAGACTGTCGATGACTGAAAAAAAGGCAAATGTTAAGCCTTTTAAGTTCAGTTATGCCTGACCCAGCATCACTGACTTCAGGCTTGGTGAGCAAGAGCAAAGCAGAGTATGCCATTTGTAGCTGGTTTGTGTGGCAAGGGTTTGGTAGCAGGGGGGCTACACGGGTGGCTTCTGTGAGAGGATGCTAGAAGCTTCCCCCACATCCAACAGAGCCAGTGCTAGCCAGCTCTGAGATGGACCCACCACTGGCCAAGGCTGAGCTAATCACCGATGGTGGTAGCACCTCTGCGATAACATATTTAAGAAAGGAGAAAAAAATCTGGCAAAACAACTGCAGCTGCAGAGAGGAGTGAGAATACGTGAGAGCAACAACCCTGCAGACCTCAAGGTCAGTGCAGGAGGGGGAGGAGGTGCTCCAGGTGCCGGAGCAGAGATTCCCCGGCAGCCCGTGGTGAAGCCCACAGTGAGGCAGGCTATGCCCTCAGCCCGGGGAGGTTAGTGGTGGAGCAGATCCCCACCTGCAGCCCATGGAGGACCCCACGCTGGAGCAGGTGGGTGTCCAAAGGAGGCTGTGACCCGTGGGGCAGCCCATGCTGGAGCAGGCTCCTGGCAGGACCTGTGGCCTCGTGGGAGACCCACGCTGGAGCTGTGCATTCCTGAAGGACTGTACACCACGGAAGAGCTCCATGCTGGAGCAGTGTGTGAAGAACTGCAGCCCTTGGGAAGGACTCACATTGGAGAAGTTCATGGAGAACTGCCTCCCATGGGAGGGACCCCACACCGGAGCAGGGGTGTGAGAAGGAAGGAGCGGCACAAACATGTGAGGAACTGACTGTAACCCCCGTTCCCTGTCCCCCTGCGCTGCTCGGGGGGAGGATGTAGAGAAATCAGGAATTAAGTTAAACCTGGGAAGAAGGGAGGGATGGGGGGAAGGTGTTTTTTCCTAATTTGAGTGGTAATAAATTAAGCTAATTTTCCCCAAGTTTACTCTGTTTTGCCCATGACAGTGATTGATGAGTGATCTTCCTGTCCTTATCTTGACTCACGAGCCTTTTGTTGCGTTTTCTCTCTCCTGTCTGGTTGAGGAGATAGATATCAACCTGTCTGGTTGATACAGTGGCTTTGGTGGGTACCTGGCACTCAGCCAGGGTCAAACCACCGCACCATTTAACCTTGACTTTATTAGGGCTTTTGGTAGAGTCTTCCTCAGTAACCTTAAAACTGGGGAATTGTGGACGGGGTGGGCAGACTAGGTGTGTGAAAAACTGCCTGTACCACCAGGCTGGAAGGGCAATGCCTCACTGGTTTGAAGTCTGGCTGATGCCCAGTTAAGGGGGAGCAGGGATCGATACTGGAGCAAGTCCTGTTTGATATGTTCATCCGTGACTCAGGAGGTGGGACAGAATACACCCTCAGCAAGTTTTCAGCTGATCTCCACGTCAGACTGGGGACATCAGTTGACATATTGGAGGCCACACCTGCCATTCAGAGTAGCCTTGGCAAGCTGCAGGAATGGGTCAATGACAACCTCGTGATGGTCAACAGAAACAAGTGCAAAGTCCTGAACACGGGACAAGCTATCCTCATACAATGCTACAGGCTGAGAGCCAACTAGCTTGGGAGTAGTCCAGGAGAAAAGGGCCTGGCTGTTCTGGTGAACAAAAGAAGTTCGTCATGGGAATTCAACACCTACACGGCTGCATTATTGATATACCTAGCAGGTATGTGCTCTTGTGCAGCATTGGATATCCACGGTCCAGTTTTGGGTCCTCCAGCATCAGCCAGTTCAGCAGAGGCTGCTACAATGGTAGGGGCTGGAGCACATGATGTACAAGAAGAAGCTGAGGAAGTGGGTTTGGCTACACCAGGATCAGATTAAAGCATTCACCCTCCTGGAGGGAATTATAAAGACAGCACAAGGCTTCCCTCTCAGATGTGCACCAACAGGACAAGAGACAACAGGACAAGAAGTCGCACCCAAAGAAATTCCAACTGGGCATAAGAAAACAAAAGTTCAAAGTGAGAATGGTCAAGTCCTGGAACACGTTCCAAGAGTGGCTGTGGACTTTCCGTCCATGGAGATACACCTAGACCAGTCAAGTCTTTGGGCAACCTAGTTCCCCTTTGAAGATAGCACTGTTCAAAGCAGGAGGTTGAACCTGCAAAGGATCTCACACAACTTTGGTTTTGCTCTGATTACAAATACAATACCTAGAAGAATCCCTGTGGTATGGGGGGAACAATATTGGTGACTCAATAATTGTCATGTCTCAGGGGTTACTGATACCGTGTCCCAAAACTTTAGCAAAACTTTAGCATGTTGCCTTGTAGATGAGCTCATGTAGCAAGGATAAGGGCACTAGTGTTATTGTTGTAACCTAATTAAATATTAGGTAATCACACTCTGTCTTCTGTCTGCCAAATTAATGTACATACACTGATGTTGACCTCCGCACTCTCCTAGGCAATCACAGCATGACATGATAACAAAAATAAATGTCAGAAAGTGCTGAGGATCCCACGTGGTATGGAATGTCCTGTTTAATACGGGGTGTGTCCTCTTATTATATGGTCAATACAATTTCTCATAGGAAGAGCATACATGGCACAGCTTTCCCTGCATTTGTGTTGCCATAGTTGTCTTTCTGGATGTGCAGGACACCGTGTATTGGGAGCAGTCAGACCTCTCTGCATGGGCAGATAAAACATGCATGTACAAGAGGTCTGATTCCAGACCGGTACTTACTGTGCAACTGCTCCGAGCATGTACAGCAAGACAATATTGCATGTACTGTAATCTGTCATCACACTTGCTTTGCATGCATGATTTATCTGTCTGGGACTACCCTAGATATCAGCGTGCAAAATCTGGCTATGCATACTGTGGTATATCGGTCCTTTTCAGATATTTTAAGAAGTTACATGTAGCCAGGAATTGGAAAGATGATAGGCCACCATGTCAGTGCTTCAAAGAGATGCTTCCGCACTTGCAACAGACAGAATAACAGCATGCCTGTACTTTTTTTTTTCCTCTCCACATCTTGGTAGGCATAAATATTCACTCTAATACTTGCTAAACCCCCTTCTGACCATTGTGTGCAGCAGGAGCTGGCAGGTATTCCACAGACAAGCCTAGCACTGATTTTGTCCCGTGGGGCTTTCCAAGCCCCTCGTTTATAGTGTCTCCTGTAGTTTGTGTTCCTTAATATTAGTGTGTTGATTTCTGAGATGGGTTATCACTGTTTTTATGTGAGATTAGATTTATCCTTCAATTGTTGCAGTTATTTTACTTTTCCTGCTGGACCGCTCCCCTACCTTTTAGTTCTTGCTGGCTCTCAAGGCAATTGTTATTTCAAGCTTGTTAATTGTGTCTGCCAACTCCCACATAGCTCCTAGAACCTAACCCTGCGTGGGGTAACACACCACTTTCTATTGCCTATCCATTGAATTAGGACCTGCCTCTCCCAGGATGACAGGTACACTAGTTCTGTCTCTCTGTTTTTTCTGGTTTCTCTAGAGGGTTATATTGCAATGAGCTCTTACACCTGGAAGTAAACATTCAAGACTGGGCATGTAGACTGTAGTATCCCATATCCACTCTGGAATGGGCAGAGAGGGGAAATTATTACGTAATCACCAGCAGATTACTTCTTAATGTTAAGCTTGTGAATAGCTCCTTAGAGCCCTGGGATTATTTAGTAATTTTTTTCCCCTTCTTAATCAGGAATATATATTTTTTCCTAAGTCCATGTTTAAAAAAAAGCAAGTGTACTGCCAGACCTGCTTACTTGCTTTGGACAAGAGATTAAATGTTACTGTCACAAGAATGTCATTGCACTAGTATTTAAGTGCCCCTTATTTTATGGGAAATCATTAGTTTTTGTTGCAACTGTATCTTTGCTTGAAATACGACTTTCTGTACGAGCTTCTCCATCCTTGTTGGTGCACAGTATTTACATCAGAAATAAAGAGCCACAAAATTAGAGAAAAGATTCCTTCATGTGGCTCCATACCTTTACATAGCAAAAAGTCTTCACTACTTCATCTAGTTTGTAACTGTTTTTCTAGTACATCAGCTCTGGCACTTGCTCTCATACTTAAGACCTTATAAAGTTTCAAATAGCTACTGTAGTAAAGAACCCAAGACACCACCAATAACCCAGCACAGAAGTAATTCTTTTGCATGCTTTTTTTAAAGAGTGGCCTGAGATACAGGAGGGACAAACAGAGTTATGACACAACAGCATAGCGCAGTATTGAAGGCTGATCGCTCAAGCTCTCAGGACACTCAGGCAAGACAGAAGTTCCTTCTGTAGCTAACGGCAAGCGGTAAGATGTCAAACCCATGTGATCTGATGACCTTTAAATGTTACATTATGATTTCCCGAAAAGTTTATTCAGATCCTTTTCCAAAGGCTCCTAGTATCTTACAGTTTAATTTTTTTTTGGTCTTTGACTATTATATTTGGGTCTTCCGTATTAAACCAAACTAATTTCTTGAACAGAAAGTATAACATTCCCCACATTTTCTGAAATACTTGGGTTTTTTTGAAGGGGGTACAATCTGTGGAATATAGGCATAGATAGTTTTTACTGACGCTTGTCTGGGGCAACTAATACACTTTATTTGAATCTTTGCCTCACAAATAATATAGTAATTTCAAATACATGTGGATTAAACCTTTATGCTTTTGTGGCTTCTCTCTTAAAGGAGAGTGCCAAGAGGGTTTCTGAAGCATGTTGTGGTAGGTAGGCTTTACTGACATTGATTTGGCTGCATTACTCATTACCAGATTGACTAATGGGAAGGACACCCTATATATTGTCATTCCTATTTTTATCCATCAGCACAAGATGATACAACATGCTCAGTTACATCTGTAGAATTTTTGAATTAATTCTTAGTTTTCTATAAATACTAACGCATTTGTTGTAAGCACCTCCTAGTTAATAGCACTTCTTCAGAAGGCCACATCTGAGAGAGGAGCGTGTCCTGCATACAGGAGCGTGGTTCAAAGCAGGTTTTTGGGGGGGGGGGGGGGGTCACACATGTCAGGACAGTTTTTGTGGTGCTGGGGAGGGATCTGGGTGCCTTCACCCCAGCTCTGTGTGCCCCAGGGTGGCTTATGGCTATTTTTGGGGTGCTGGGGTATGTTGGGGCAAATCTGTGGGCACCAAATCCCCCCCAAGGGGAGTGTGGTACAGATTTTGGGGTGCCGCTCCCCCCCCCCCAGACCCTTTCTCCCCCCACCCCCAGAAAGCTGCAAGACCCCCGGGTGATGACGACTCTGAGTGTGCTGCTGGGGGTGGACCTGAGTGGGGCTGAGGAAGAAGAGGAAGCCCCTTCCCCACCACCACCCCCCCCTCCCCAGCCCCCCACCCAGCCCCCCCCACCCCAGGAGCTCCCTGAAAACAAGAAGGAGGTGAGGGGATGTGTGTGGGTGTCCCTGAAAATCCGGGGGGCAATTGGGAGCTGGGGGCCGATTCGGGAGTGCCCTGTCCCTCCCGAACCTCTGGTGCCGTGGCAGGAGCTGAGCAACGCTGCCTGCAAAGGGAGGGCATTACGGGGGGGATGCAGGGCAGGGTTTGGGGGGGAGGGGGGAGTTGGGGGATTTTGGGGTGACCCGGCCTCTGCAACCTGTTGCAGAATGGATGAGAGAAAACGGCCACAGATCCATGGAAGGACTGCTGCATACACTCAGAGCTGGGAGGCACAGTGGGAAGTAGTTCCAGCTGGAAGGAGGAAAGGGAAGTTTTGTAAAATTAGGATCAAAGGCTTGGGGTTTTAAATATTTCAGTGCACATGTAGACATACTTCCGCAGGTAGTACTATTTGCTGCATTTTCACAGTTGGAAGCTGATATTATGAATTATAACAAATCTGTCACCTCGAAGTAGCTAACTATATTGCATGCCGTGGCCACTCAAAATGTCAGTGTGTGGGTAACTGGCTAGCTGAAAAGGGTCACATAGACATAGTCCAGCTGGCTGGACAAAAATGCACATTGCTCTCAGCTTATCTGAAGTAAAGCAAAAATATAACAGGAAGATTGCAGTGGGAAAAGAATGTTGCAGGTGGGAACAGATAACTACAGAAGAGAAACTAGGGGCAGGCTTGGTATTTAGGCAACTAACCGATAATGAGCTTAACTTTTGTAATATGTATGAGCTAATTATAACAAGGCATAAAAGGTGACTGTAAGGGACAATAAACGAAGTCTGCTGATCACTCATATTGAGTGACTGTGTCTTCCCTCTGTCGCGACAAAAGTGCACCCTGAAATGAGCTCAGGATTTCTCTCCTAAAAACAAAGGGTGCTGTCCCTGAAGCTAAAAGAATCCTCATGTGTTGTTAGAAGTCTACTGCCAAAGACATGTAGTGCCAAAGACAGCTGAACAGAACAAATTTCATTTTGCCAGGAGCATTGACACAAATGCAAAGTAGGTAGCTTGATAAATCTGCTCTGCTGTTACTCTTGTAACAATGGTATTAGCAGGAAAACCTTGATGGAACTTCATTTTTAAAAAACATGGCTCATGATATTCACCCAGCCTGACTTTATACATCTCTAAGTTAAGCATTTAGCTCAAGCTATTTCTCTAGGCTTCCTCTGGAGAGATGGAGGCACCTACGAAGGTGATTCATCCCAGATACTTACTTTAGGATGAGATGAATCATTCCAGCATTTTTTTCCATTGACATTAGGGGGAGCCTAGCCCAGCTACATCAGGCTACATCACCAACTGGTAGGCGAGTAGAGTGAAAAGAGATGAGTTCTGTCCTAAATTCTACCACTGTAATGGTAGAGTTGAAAATACAGTGTCACCATGGGTGACAGATGCCAACATGCCATCGACAGCCGCAGTAAGTTATGACAGTTAAACCCATATTACTGGGAGGCCAATCTGCGGCTCATCAATCGTGTGCAGCTCAGAAGCTGAGTTGAATCCATACTGTCACATCACTTCTTGGTGATCTGGCATCATCTGTCTTCAAGGTCATAATGGTCCCTAATACTCGGCTGTGGGAGAATACTGGCCAGGAAGGGATGCTGAGGGCAATACTGACAGATCACCTGAAGAAGAAAGCAGGTGTTTAAGGACATCCTCAGGAAAGATCCTAGGATGACCTTCAGGGATCTTTGAGGATCTAGACCTACTACCTTGAAGCTACTCCCAGGGCTTGCCATCCTCTTGACTCTTCAGGGTACGTGCCTTGAGACTCTTGGGCCTAGCTAGGCTCCAATATATGCAGTTCGTTAGACAGTAAAGAGTAGTCACTGCTGCTCAGTTAGTTTTGTTGCTTTGAAAATATGCACATTATTAAACTATATTAAATATATAAATATTATTATACTTGCACAAGAACAAAAAAGAAGATGAAAGCTTAATAACTTTTACTGATTAAATGCAGTAAGCATTCTGAATATACAAAACTGCCAGCAGTTTCTTATTATTCCCACCATCTCTTTTCCTTTGTAAGAACAAGAAAAATCAGCTTTCTCAACAAAACTTTGTAATATGCCCTTTTGTTCACTAAACCCATTGAATTTTCATATTAGTTCTTAAATTTTGTAAGGTCACTGACGCTGTAACATATATAACATATACTTGCAACATTTTCTTTGGCAATATTTGGTAGTATTATTTCAACATTGAGAAGAGACTTAGGATCATCCTACTTCATTGTTATAAAAGCTTGACCATGCAGATACCTTAAAATGTCTGGTACCAACACATTATGACTTTGTTGCAGTTCTATGAGATATTTGATGCTAAAACATCCTTAAGCTGTCTTCTACACAGAACTAATATATTACTGTACAACTTGGTTTTATCATTCATTAAATATTAATATTTTTGATCGATTTTTTAAACAAAATATATACCCACTTTTATGTGAAAATAAGATTATGCTACTTTACATATATTCTGAAGTTTGTCATAGGAATAACAATTTTAGCTATGCCTTTCAACACCTTTAGTTTTTTTTATAATTTTACCTACTAACCTGTATACATAGAAACAATCATTTAAATTATAAATAATTTAATGTATGTAAAAAACGCAATGGATAATTAATCTGAATTTTTTCAGCTACAGCTTTTCTGAAAACAATAAGTTGAGGCAGATTCAGATTGTCAACAGAACTGCTTCCATGATTTTGCTTTTGAAACAAGTCTTTTTGAATAATACTGCAATGTTATTGCACTATCAGGTATTTTCCAAACATAATTAAAATAATTCATTTTTTAGTGAAGCCTTCTAGAAGGCTCAACCTGCTGAATTTTATGTTGGGATTTTGTAATCCTTAGGGAACAGTGCTGCTCCATGTTTCAAAAGGGAGCATTTGCAGGGGCAAGGCAATATAAAGCCTCTGAATTGGGGAAGTTTTGCTGCTTGGATACACATAATCAAAATAAGATATAGAAATCCTGTCTTCAGTGGTATTCAACCCGTGCTGATTTATGCTTTTCTTTTCTTAATCAGTGGACATATATCAGTCTTCTCATTTCTAAAAAAATTTTCATCAAAGGTTGTCACATTGAACTATAATTTTTATTTGTCATTACATTGGATTTCTCTTTGTTCAGATCAGGCTGTAAATTTTTCTTTCCGTTTTTTTTAGAGGTTTGCATAGGCAGGAAAGAGTATCGTATTGTTCTGAGTGACATTGACATGCAAATAAATAACACTGAAACTTGGAAGAGTGTTAATTAGAAATTATTATAACCTGACGGACCTGACTTGGCATTATGGTATCTTGACAAACTGGCTTTTTATTCTTACGCGTGTCTGATTTGTGTTTGCGGTGGGAAGCTAATGATTTCATGGAATTGTTTGGTTTAATCATGTTTTCTTTACACTGCAGAAGTTTTATGTGAGGAAGAATAAGTAATACCAGAGTGAGGTTCACGGGGTATGACCCGTAGTAATTACCCCAGATAATATTTGGTATAGATTTCTATTTTACTAAGTTCAGGTAGATGATGTATTGGGCTTGTTATTTGTTTACTTAAATGAGATGTATGTTGGTTTAAGACTGGCTTCTACCTGTGTAATTCTACTGGCTTCAGTGCAGGTTTTTTTTGTAATTCTTATTGGTGTGAGGTCACAGTAGGGTCCACTGAAACAAATTAGCATTTATTGAATGATGTAATTCATCAACAACAACATAAGAGACTAGTTGTTGTAACTTCTGATCACAGTGCCACCATTGCAGCTCTGCAGAAGAGCAATTTAGGTGGCTGTGAACAAGAAGGGCCGCTGTGTCTAGCTGGACTGGAATCTCACTGAAAGAGATCCCTCAGTTAAAAGAGAAGCAGATCTTATCTTTACATCCATATGTTCTACATAGACATCAAAAGGCTATTTCTTAAAGTCTTTGAAGTGAGATGGGTCTAACATTTGGCCTACTCCTCATTCCAGATGCCACAAGGACACTGGGCTGTGGGCTGGGGCTATGGAAGCCACAGCTCTCCCTCCTTAGCCTGCCTTGCCAGCTGCTGGCCGCACTAATTAGCTGGGGTGGAGCGCCCTGATGACACACCTATACAGCATCTTGTTTTGGAGTTAGCTGGCAGGAGTGCTGCGCTGAGCTGTGCAGTCATATCCTACATTTAGCCATTGGTTTATATGAGTAATACGTCAGGTAGCTAAACCAGAGTTATTCAGAATGTGTAGCACAGATGATGCAAATACCAAACAAACACTGTAGGACCCTGAGCCGTGGCCGGGGCTGTGTTCAGTAATTGTTGGTATGGTGTGGTGTGTGGGGTTGTGAGCAGCACAGGAGCATTCTCGATATATCATACTGTCCTTTTTGCACCTCCTCTTCTTCATAATTTTTTATAATATTTCAGGAAGAATTCCTGGAGGTTATTTTTTCTGTTTCCCTAGAAAGGGATGTGGTAGTAGCCACAATTCAACATTACGTTACATTGCATTACTTACAGTACCTAAACACGATATTTTTAACATCCGTGTACTAGTAATCCTTAGAGGCCCAGGCAAAGTGAACCCTATTTTTGTGGATATTTAGTACAAGCATAAAATGAACGTGTGTCTAAGCTTACAGTTTAGAAAGAGGAGACAAAATGGGAAGGTAACATAAACAGAACAGTCTGAATAGGGGGTGTTCCACTGTAGGTTTTTTGTTCATGTTGGCATCAGCCTTTCAAACTATTGGAAGGGAAGTTACCATTGAGATGTAACTTGTGATGGGAAGGGGAAAGGGAAGAAAAATGGTGGCACAGTGGTGTGAAGGGAAAGGGCAGAAAGAATAAATCTGAATCAGAGAAGCTTTTGGTAACTGACTTCATAGAAAAAATACAATAGCAAGGGGAGAAAAAGTTCATGGTCAAGTCACATGAGGAGTCAGTCCAAAATTTCCAAATAGGTTGCTGGTGCTTGCTGGCAGCTTTTAACTTCAGCTGGAAGAAAAGAGCCTCTTTTCTCCACAAACCAGAATAATCTGTAACGCTTTTCTCTTCCAACTCAAGTGACTTGTGTTAAGGGAGCAGCTTTCAGACAAGGACCCTGGACTGAATCCTGTTTGGGTAGAGTGGAAGATTTCCAGCTGTATTTTAAAGCACCATTCACCTCTTGTGTCTGAACTGTTAATTTGCAGTGGGGTCACTCCCAACTTACACTACTGCTAGGACATTAATGGTCTAAATAACTGCACCTGCTATGTTAATGAAAGTATGCGTAATAGCCCCAGTAATTTAGAAAATTAGGTATTGTGTTGGGGTGGGGAGGAGGAGAGAAGGGTATAAGGGGTAAGAACTTGGTCAAAAGAAATATAGATTTCAGATCACTTGCTGTATTGTTGCCACAGTGTTATCAGTGCTACTTGTATAATGCTTTCAGTATTTTACTGGCTGTATTCAGCTTTGCAGTTGAATGTGTTGAAGAGTGGGAGGGCTTTTTGAGTAAGGAGAGAGGGAATTGGAATAACGTTAATAAAAGAAAAAACAACCCCCAATACTTTCTATTTATTTGCTGGCAGTGTTTTAAGATTGTGAGGTTCATTTAAGACCGATCCCTAGTAGAAGATAGGCCATTAGACATCCTTGAATCATAAAATCACAGGAAAACAAGACTGGAAAGGACTTTGAGCAATCCATTCCTTGCTCTGGTCTGTGAACATGTATACCAGTATGATTCCTAATAAATGTTTGTCTAACCTGTTTTTGAAATCCTTCACAGCCTCCCCAAGCAATCTATTCAAGTCCTTAACTATGCCTACTGTTAAAAAGCCATTTCTAATGTCTAATCTAAACCTCCCACCTGCAGTTTACACCCATTACTTTTTATCGTGCCATGCTGGGCATGAAGAACAGCTTAATTCTCTTCTTTGTATCCATCTTTTATGTGTTAGATAATGCTTACATTCTTCTGAGTGTGCCTTTTGCATACATCTGGACTTGGACGAAAATAGGTTAAAGGCAAAAATGGGGAAAAAATACATTTCTGGCTGACAGTCATTTCAGTCATTCAGTCAGCAAGTGTCTGAAATGGAGGAGCTGGAAAACCCTGGGCAGGGCAGGGTGATTTGCTTAAGGCAAACTGGGGCCCTAAACATAGTGCACGAGAGAGAGGCTGGTGCCTGCCATGTGTTGCACATCTCTATGACAGTGCCTGTTTGGCATTTCTGTCTCACCTGCCCATGTCTCAGCCTGTATCTCTCACCCATCACCTGAACTGTGGCCAAGAACTGTAGGTGCTTCTGTCAAGCCTGATTTTCAGGGATTAAGTTAGTTCTCTGCTTCCATTTTTAGCTCTCTCCATTTCTGAAGTCAGAGGTGGGTAAGCAAAAGTAGGGAATGAGAAAACTTGAAATGTGGCAGCAGCTACAAGTTGCCCAGTTGGTAAGGATGGTCAGAATTAGGGTCACACTCCCTCATTTAGCCCTCAAATGTCAAACTCCAATATATGCCAGGAAATACCTTCCTTCTTCACATCTTACAGGTCCTGACAAAGATCCCCAAAACTCTATTGTCCAGAATGATCCCAAACATGAGTCCCGGACTGACCTCATCACCTGCTCCAGACCAGTATCCCTCAGTACGCATACTACAGAGGCTTCCCAAGCATCCTGCAGACATTGCGGTGGCCTCAGGCACCTAGAAGCACCAGCCTGCAGGTTGTGACACATTTTGGCTTTCCACTGTGTCCTCTCCCAAACAGCCTACAGCCATGCCAGCCCTTCCTGATGGTATTTGTTCAGAGTGTATGGAGTCTAAATTGAGGCTTTATGGTTACAAGTTTTAAATTATATAGTATGGTGGCCTGTACAATTGCAAATTATTTACTTGGTGCTGCCTACACTTCAGATGCATGGAGCAGCTCTCCAGTACTCCAGGTATAGGGTATACACGTGGGTGGGTGGGTGAAACTAGCCAAGCAGATACACTGCTCATCTCCTGGGGTCCTTTGTGGGGTTAACATGGGCTTGTCCCTTCGGAGCTGACAACTGCACAAAGCCATGAAGCAGTAAACATGATTTAAAGCTGTTGTTTGCAACCTTGATTAGGCACTGATTATACTGGGGTCACATTTTCTCTTCTGTGATGAAGGCCACAAACTTATTTTTAAATTAAAACCCATGAAAACTCATGTTATTTTGCTAGTTGAGTGATTCTGAGAGCTAGGACCAGAAGCATAAGGCTGCAGTGCTATGTATACTGCCAAAATGTTTAGACTCTCTTTGAGTGAATGGGTTTCTTAAAAAATGGAGAGGAAATAATTGATTCTCTTGCTGCTTAAGTTTTGAAAGAGAATGCCCATGGAAATTATTCCTCAAGTCCATGAAGTCTAGAATTGCCTCATTCTACTCTAGCAGTGAAAATACCTCACAAATGGGCAGTGTGACAGAATCTTACCTGTAGACTAAATATGAAAGACAATTCTCCATTTTGCTATAGTTTCTAAAAGACCACAGTTTGTCTTAACTGTGACTGATTTTTATTTTTATTGAGGAAACTGTTTCCTCATCTTGGAATGGGTGTGGCTATTAATATTATGGGTATAGGAACTGGCATTATCTCTGTCGATATGAATCTATTTTGAAACAAACCTGGAAAATTCCTCCAAGCATAGAGTTTACTGTTGATAACTGTGACACCCAGTGGTCATTTAAAGAACCATAAAAATCATATAGAATGATTGCAGTGAACCTAAAGGCTACACAAAATTACACAATAAATACGTGCTTTTAAGAGTAGTACTCTTTTCCTTGGTAATGTTTACAGATGGCAAAATTAAGCTATTTTAGGAGTTGTAAGACTTTAATCCATTTAGTTTATGGTTTACCATATTTAACAAATATCTCTATATGTCTGTATTTACTTGTACAATGCATTTTAATATCTTGTGAGACTGAGGTTACAACTCCGATAAAACACACTGGATGACTGACAAAAAAGTTGCTTAATCACTATGAAGTATGAAATGGCTTTTAATTCTTGTTGGCAAGAAGCTGGCTCAGAAGAAGTCTGGGAGATAAAGGGACCTTGTTTCCCCTCCTTTGTTTGCCACTGACTCATTGTGTGGCTTACAGCAAAACTGCTTGTGTGCATGGCTGGTAAGTACTTCAGTCAGTATGTTCATAAAGGTGCAAGGTGTAATTAGTATTCGTCTAGGAGGTATTCACCTGCAACCATTTATGCCATAGTCAAGAATGATTAAATTATATGCTGTATTTAATGTGTCATATTTATATTCTGGAGCATAATATTACTTTATGAACTGTGTTCTATTGCAGAGCACCAGATAGAGATTTAGTCCCATATACCTGGTAAATTAAATTCTATTGCTTATGGATCACTGACCATAAAATATTTAATCTTGGTGGCATGTTTTAAAGAAAGGAATGCCATCAAAAATCATAATACCTAATTGCAGCAGGCCAAGCAGCACATGCCCGTTATATATATTGTTATATCTATTGTTTAGGAATGTCTCATGGAACTACCCAAGCATTTTCTGACAGGTAAGATTAAGAGTTACACAGCAAAAGGAGCAACGTCAGAAGGCATCCACTTACAGACCTGGAGATTAGACAGAGCTGCAAAGTCAGTTATTGCCTAAGGCCCTCTTCTGGGCTGCATTAGCTGCAGCTATACTGTGTGCCTCAGGAGAGCTCTTCAACTCCCTGAGCACATGCGCCCAGTGTACATCTAGAATTGGGATGACATCTGAATTCCCACCACTTATTCATTTCTACCCTACCTAGTTTCCACTCAGGGAAACTGTGGCCAGAAAGGGAGCAATAAGACTTTCTGGCAAGTCCACTCCTATCAGGGTGAGGAGAGAACCAAGACAGACAGACAGGCAGGCAAGCCGAAAGGCTGTGTTACAGCATTACTTTCCAAGAACATCAATATTAAATTTTTCACACTTCTTTTTTTTTATGACCATCAAAGTTTCATATTTAACAGGATCACATGTAATAATTGTCATAACCAAAATCCTTAAATGCTGAATTCAAGATAAAAACTACCTTAAAACAACTGCACAGGTTGGAGCTAAATTGGTTTATAATGAAAAATATAGAGGTTTTATATGTCATTACTTGGATTCCTGTAACATTCAGTAGTCCGGGTTCCACACCCTGCTGTCCAGATCTTTATAAGGACACAAAGAAAAGGTTAGTTTCTACTCTCAAAACTTACAGTCCAAAGATACCTCGGGTAACAATAGATGGAAACAGAAGAGCGCACCCAAAGCAATGAAGTAACGCTTCATAAGACACATTGTTTACTATGTAGACTAACAGATTGTCACCTGGTGTTCTTAACTGCAGGATGAGGAGTGTTTTTGTCATCCAGCTTCTGATAAGAACAGAAGTATGTGATACAATGTTGTTCTAACGTAAGAATGTATACTGGTGCTTACTGATATACTAATATATTTTTACACTTGTACAGTTCTAGTTTAGTCTGTGGAAGGAGACTGTAAATGGATCTTTTGCTCTTTAAACTATACATTTTAAACTAAACTTTAAACTGAAATATGGATATTTGCTACATAAATTTGTTTTTGTTTAGTGTCCCTCCACTGTTTATTCTGTGTTTGAATGACTTGAATTTTGGCCTGAGTCATAGATGCTTGCTCTTGCATATATTTCTTTAATATTACATGTAGCTTATTTCAATCCTCCCACTAGGTTTCTTTGTTGTTGCTTTTTAGCCTTAAAAAGTTGGACTGTAGTCCTCACAGACTGGACAAATCATGTTAGAAACCAGTTTGTCTTCTACATTGTTTATAGCATTTTTGCTAGGCAGCATAAACAAAGCCTTAGGCAATTTGCCATCCAATTCTAGACAGGATGTCTAACAAGCCTAGTAAGTGCAAGAACTTTTGTTTACATTGTAAACTGAGTTTGCCACCCAGTTCTGTATTCTTTAGTCTAAAAGTGTTTTCTTATCCTGTAAGAACAAAGCTACAACTCACAATACGCAAATCTGCATGTTAAGGTAAAAGAAGATCCACATATACGCTAGCTGGAAGAAATGCGTTCCAGTACCTGAATTACAAGAGCATGCTGAGAGAAGAAAGAATTCTGACATGTATGTTGATATTTATCTTAGTTTCTGTGTTGGGAAAAGCATGCTTGGAAGAGCATGAGTAGTGATGTATTTTATCCCTTTGTGCACACTGGGGCCTGGCATGCACTGGAAAGGAATCTCCTCATATTTATTAATTGTTTTAAATGTTATTAATTGCTATGATGTAGCAGACCAGTGGCTCATGAAGTGTCTCTGATGTCTCACTGAAACCAAATGTTTCAGATACAGACATAAATATCACAAAATACACTTTTCCCAATAAAGCTACACCCTTACTGATTAGCCAGTGCCCTGAGGTCTAGTGATAATGACACCTTCCGACTTGAACCTCCACGCTCATCCTTACACCACCCTTCTGTGACAAACCAGCTCTTTGAGCACTCAAGTTCATTTCAGTAGTTAAAAATTAGCTCCTCACTCTCAAGAGCATTGAGGCATGACTCTTTACAAGTGGTGGCTCCTGGATACGCATATTAATTTATTCATTTCAGAGGAAAAAAATAAAGGAGAAAGAAGAGAGATTGGGACTCGAAAAAGAGCAAGAAGGTGGCTGCAGGAGCAGCCCCAGAGCCTGGGAGCAGGGTGAGCTGCAGTGCTCTGTTGGGAGGTCAAAACAAGTGGATCCACCCTCACAATCTTCTTCTTGCACAACCCCTGACATGGCTGTGTGTGGATGTGTTTCACCCTGACCCTCAAAAGAGGTGAAAAGAGGACAGATGGCCGATTTACACAATGGTCAGAGGAGACAGAAGTGACTTTTTAGACTCAGCCCTTGCAGCCAGAACACTGAGTAAAAGAACAGGTATAAAGGATGTAGTAAGCAAGTTCATTTTGTATCAGGGTGCAACATTTAATAACTAGCAGGCCAAACTTCTGCCTTCTGGTGTTTTGAATGCCAAGGTATAAAAATAAAACATGAGAAATACAAAATAGGATGTCTAAATGGTGAGAATGAGCAAGATTTTATAAAGGATGTTTGCTTAAATACTGCCACAACAGATGTAATACAGATGATACCATCTCATTAAGTCACAGGAGTTTGAGAGCTAAAAATGACCATTTAGGATTTGTGTGTATAAATAAGTGTCAGAGAAGCCAGATGAATTCTTTTCTCTTGAAGTTGAAAAACCTTCTCACACCCTTCAAGTGACAGAAATTTCATCTTGTTCACCAGAAAGCCTTTCCAGAACAGTTGGTGACACGTAGTCTCAATGTCAGTCCTAAAAGCCTTCCAACACGAGGAGAATATGAAATGATGAAGCATCCTCTGCTGTGTGTCTCTTTGAAGCGCAGCACAGTGCCATCTCCGCAGGCAGGAATACAGGTGCCGGTCTCAGTCATGAAACACTCCTGTTGTGGAAAGACAGGACCGTCCCTTCTCTGTGGAGTCTGTATGGGTTTTTTTCATCTTCAAGCACAGACAGCCAGGGGAGGAAGTAACTGACTGACCGATTCATTGCTGTGACTACCGAACAAAAACATCTTTAAAGAAATGTCTTTGAGAATAAACAGACAAAATTATCAGTTGTTAGCCTGCTGTTGATTTACAGCAGAAAATCACTTCAGCATTCTTCCTCGAAAAGTCCTGTCTGCTGCCCTGCAGAGGCTCAGATGGGGCACTGTAGCTTTGCTTCGTCATCACTTACATTGTGCAATATGCCAGGAGAAGTACAGGGAAGGGACAAGAAACCAATGGCGAAATTAAAAAAGTTAGTGATATAAAATCTTGGCGATTGATTATAGCAGGATTTCAACGCAGCTGTGCTAGAAATGTGCTGTAGTACTTTGGACAAGCCACTGCACCTGTTGGCACCTCACACCCTTGTTTGATTTAGCCAGAAGTTTCATGATTAGCTTAAGCCACCTAAGACTGTGCTGCTGCCAAAAGGACATTCCTCCCCTTTCTAGCATCAGGCCATGCACCCACATGACCATAAAATAAACTGATCCAACTGAAAACTAGCTCGGGGCGGGGAAGGGAGGGGATTTGCTTCTAATTGAGTCTGGAAGTTAAGCAAGCCCTGTGTTCTGCCAGATGGTTGCTGGTGCTACTGAAATGGATGAACTGGGTAACAAGTGGCTAGACGGAGGGAGAAGTTACGAGAACGACCCTCAACAGCATCGACATTCAGCAGGTGTCATTTCATCCAGTCTCATTTTAAGTGGGTACATCTACTTTAGCACGTAGTGTGGCCCAGGAAGATTCGCTCTGTAGAGAGAAATGGGTTGTGCTGCCATCCCAAGAGCTGTGCTGTGTGCATTGGAGGGGTTTTACTTTGGGTTAGCCCTACGCTTGTCCCATGCAGGAGCTTGGTGTATCAGATATGCTCCTGGAGCATGTCTTCCAGTTTAGTTCATACGAAAGCTGATGTAGATGCACCCACTATGTACCTGGGGGTAGCACTGGTACTAATATTTTTTGAGAGCTCTAGACACCATTATAATACAAAAGTATTATATTACAGAGTCTGTTTAAACTCTCTTTGGGGGTGAGAGGCAGGAACGTAGCAGATCCAGTGCTGAGTGATGAAAAGAGACCACAAGGATTTCATGTGGGTTTATTCCCACAAAGGGCCCAGTCTGTTTTGGGGTCCTGCTTTCCAGCAATGGAGGTGTGCCAAGGCTGAAGCTCAGGTCTTTGTGCAGTTCTTGTGATGGCACATTCAATGCTTTTCCCCTGATTGTGATCATTACTCCACCAACATACAGCTCTGCTTTTCTCAGCTCCTGGATGCTTCACCAAAACAGTCTGTGGACTCACACTTGAGCTGAAACATGCCTTTTTGAGCAGCATCCGTAATTTGCCCTTTGGGGGTGTTTTGTGCTGTTCAGTGCATTTAATGTATTATTTTTCATCGGTCACTCTGGCAGTGAAAGAAAAGACAGCAGGGGGCACCAAATCTGCATAATTCTGCTAAAATGACAACATCCAGGGCCATGCTCATAAAATTGCAGTTATTATTGCATACTTTCGGTTTAACGTCTGGAATTTCTTTCCAGCACTGATACTTTCTAAGATAACTCTGCTTCTCAGGAGCTACAGTGGTTGGTGAACGTGGGGGTGGAGTTCCCACAAATGTAGAAATCTGGGCCAGCAGCAGACCTTTTTCCTGTCAGTTGTCATCTCACTCCCTTGGGATTGTGCTGTAGGCCCAGGAAGATGCTCTCTCTAATACCAAATTCGGGAAGCTGTTTGTATTGGCAGAATTGGATTAACTGAAGGCTTTGCCTTTCAGTTCCAAAGTATGCTGGTATCAGCGCTTTGACAAGATTTTGCACTGAAATCAGTGTTGGAATTCCTGAAGAACTTAACTTCTCAATGGCCATGCAAAATACTTTTAAGCCTGCAATAAGTGATGTAGCTTAACTCTGCCTCTGTTCTTTTGTAGAAGCTGAAGCCCAGCTTTCTTACAACTTTTTAATAAAAAAAATAATCTGCGAAATAAAAATGAAACACAAAATATAATTTCTCATGGTTATTTCAATATTGGTTTAAATGTAGTCTATGAGGTATGGATCTGATTCAAAAGCCTTCTTCATGTGAGTGGTTCACACTCACGGAACACCTGTGGGTACACTCAGAAAATTAAAACCCAATATTTGTATGTATAATACATACGTATTATTTGTATTTTGGAAGTGCTTCAGGACTGGATCTTCATTTGATAACATACAAAGACAAGTAACATTGCAATTTAGCAGACACTTCGAGAAATCTATTAATTGGGAACTACTAGTAGTGTATTTCTATTACAGCTCAAGGACCAGGAAGATGAAAAAACACGCTCAAGCCTTGCTGAGATATTCACCACATGATTTCTTTCTGCCTTGCATGCCCAATTTTGGATTCCTATTCTTCTAAATCTACAGTCACTTTCCTTGGAAAAATAGAAAAGAAATAGAATAGAGAGAGAGCAAGGCAGAAAAGATAGTCATGCGACTAAGATGAGAGCCTAGGACTGGGACATGATGGCTCATTCTGTGGCTTTTGGTAAGTCATTTTAGGGTCAGATTCATGAAATCATTTAGTTATTTGAATTGTAAATTCAACTGGTTATGTGCACGCCTAAGTAAGCAGTGTTTCCAGGCTTATTTATCTACTTTAAATGTAATCTTTCATTGCATAAAAGAGTTAAACAACATACCTGCTAAGCCTTCCAGAACAGCATGTTCTTACAGGTACTTGCTATTGTTTCAGACAGCAGGAAGATAATGTCTTGTTAGATGACCAAAACTCAGATGATAGCAGCTGCACTGGGGTATATTAACAGCTCCGTAACGAACAACGCCTCTCTTGCTCTGTTAAACCCATGGTGCACGCTCAGCTGATCTGTGCAGGTACAGTCAATCCAGTAGATTTGATTCAGTGATATTGGCAGATCTGAAATGTTAAAAGCAGGACCAAGAAATCATGTATGCTTTCCTCCAAGGAGGTATCTCATCACTGGATTACTCTGCATGAGTGATCCACATCAGTGGTTTACTGAGTCTTATCATAGCATTTTCTGTTCAGGGTTCATAAATTTTTTAAATCCATGAATTTTTGACTGTGCAGTTTCACAGATTCACTGACATTACAGCATTACTGTGCAAAGTACATTAAATATTGGGAAGAGTACTGATACTGCTGTAATGGGGCTTGCATAAATATCTAGCATAAACAGAGTCTACATTCCCATCGATTTCACTTCACGTGAAAGGTTCTAGCTGGTAGTGGGGTTTAATCTTCTTTCTAAAATTTATCTACCCCATCCATCAGGTATAATATCAGGAGAAGCAGTCGGAATACTGGGACTTAAAAAAATGTAGGTTTTCTCTTTGTTTGAGGGACTAGATATAAATTTTTAAAATGGATTTCAGATATTGTGCTTCCCTAAATCTCAGGAAACCTTTTGAAGAGACTCGAATAAAAGATAGGAGATTTTTTGGTCAGAAAAATGATCACATGATGAGAGGGCTGGAGCACCTCTCCTATGAAGACAGACTGAGAGAGTTGGGGTTGTTCAGCCCAAAGAAGAGAAGGCTCAGGGAGACCTTGTAGCAGCCATTCAATATATAAAGGGGGGTTATAAGAAAGACAAAGAAAGACTTTTTACTAAGGCCTGTAGTGACAGGACAAGAGGCAATGGTTTTAAACTGGAAGAGGGTAGACTTAAATTGGATATAAGGAACACATTTTTTATGATGAGGATGATGGGGTTCTGGAACAGGTTGCCCAGAGAAGCTGTGGATGCCCCATCCCTGGGGGTGTTCAAGGCCAGGTTGGATGGGGCTGGGAGCAGCCTGATTAGGTGAAAGACGTCCCTGCCCATGCGGGAATGTTGGACTAGATGATCTTTAAAAGTCTCTTCCAACCCAAACCTTTCTATTAGTCTATGATTTAGAGTGTGTTAGGTAAGGTAATGAGTCTCTGGTTTGTAATTCATAACCAAATCTAGCTAACCATCCAGTCTTAGATGCACGACATTTTCAAATGTAGGTTGAGGCAGCATAGTTTGGTTGACATTTTTATGTGACTATTAACATTGTGTTGGGAACATACAAGTTCAGCAACATACTCTCACTTTCATGTCTTTACCAATAGAAAAGTCTTTCTAATTTATAATTTAAGTCACTTTTTGTAATTTAAGACCATTACATTTTATTCTATTTTTAGTGGGCAAAGAATATTATATTGTATTTCCACACTCACTATCCCTTTACATGTTTGAAGACTGTTTTCATGCGCATCTTCAGAATTTACTTCAGGTGAAATGAGCTCAATTATTTCTGCTGCGTCTCAGAGGCAGTGTGTTTTACATCTCTAATGTCTCCTGAATTATCTCCAACCAATGCACTTAGTTTTCACAAGCGTAATGTCCCAAAATGTTATTACTTCACACCTTCAGTGCTACATTTTGGCTTATATATCCCAGTACAATGTTTTCTGTTTTCATCTCAGATAGGTACTATTGACTCACGTTCAGTTTGTGGTAAAACATGTAGCTGCTTTTCTGAGGACTGCTGCATTGTGTTGGGAAAATGCAGCTGGTTTTGCTATTCATGATAAACTGTCAAAGTGGAAGGATTTTGCACATGGGATTGTGTAGGATCCTAGCTCAGGTCTAGCACTAGTCAAAACTTCCATTAATATTTTGGATAAAGCAGTAGAGAGGAATTAAATACTGTTCAGCCATCAGCTGCAGAGGATCCCTTAACTGCCTGTGAAAGGGTAGGATGCAAATTAAGAATCATCATGACAAGTTAAGAAATCAGAGTGAAAAGTGTATGCAACTCAACAAAGAAAGATGAGAAGTACTGCATTTAGGTAGGAATAATTAAATACACAATATTAAGAGTGGGAACAATTAGACAGCACTAGGAAACAGTGTCAAAATTGCAGAGCTAGGATATATGGCTTTAACTGCTCATTGCTTTTCCCAAGACCTATTACTTCGTCATAGAAATAATTTTATTTTATTTCGTACAATTTTACCCTGATTAATTAGTAGTCCTTGATATTTTTTCCTTGCTCTCTTCTGGGTACTTGCTTAGTTTAAATTAAGAGAAAAATAATGGAATAAATAATTATACATGCCAAAATGTTTATCAGTCCCAGGCTATTCCCTTTTCTGAATATCTTTACCAGTCTTATGGAACCTCATCTGTCTTTCAGGACTTCTCAAATATGGAGTTGTTCTGAGATTATATCAACTTTTAAAATACAAACCACACTGGAACTGTGTGCCAGTCTTCTTAGTAAACTGGCTTTCCTGTAGCGACATCTCATGCATATCTCAAACTGTCTTATAATGCTCTATAGTATTTAATAAACATTTTTATTGTTGTCAAATATAGCAAAATATTAGTTACTGTGAAAAAGCACACTTTCACAATACATATAGGTACCATAAAACTTGCACATTGAAGCAGAATCTCATTTAAGGAGTTGTACAGACGGAAGGTGAATATCTGCTGTTAGCCCCTGTGAATTTGACATATTCCAATATGAAGTCATGTGGTGATCTATTTCCACAATATAATATGACAGTAAATTCAGATGCCTCGGTTTTGAGGCCCAAAATTGCAAGGTTTGGAATTCACCTCCAGTGTTCAGAGACAGAAGACACCAAATAAGTTAACAAAAGTGACTGTGCATAAAATAAGTTTGTACAGCTATGGTTGGTGCGGCTTTGGACCAAAGTGCAGTCAGACAATTGCTCTTAAGTTTATCTGGAGACTCCCTACAGTTTGGTTTCACACATTGCCTAGAAATTTGGACAAGCTGAATGTATCTTGGCCTTGCAGCACAGTTAATGTTTCTATGACTCAAGTTTCTAAGCTAGAAGTTGTCTTCTTAAAGAAGACCGGCTGTGTAGTAGGAAAAAATGAAAAATGTCATGCAGTTTTCAAGCACTTTTGTAGCTAACAGAGGCAATATTTTTATTTTTGCCTCTTACCAGTCAACAAGTCAATTACATTCATTTTAACTCTCTCCCTCTGGTTTCTAAGAAATGAAAGTGAGAATATGTTGCTAAACATGTAAGTAAAGATACTTGACTTAAAGCAACTCACAGCTGTCCGTGCCTTTTGCAGAACACTGTTAAATTACATCTTAGAAAGCACAATACTATGCTTCAGAGAAACGGTCAGTGGTTTATGAGCATTTTTATTGAATTCAAAATAAGTCCTGCACATGTTACTAAAGAATATTGATAAATACAGTCAAAGAATTTGAAACAATATAATGTGTTTAATTCAGACCTGCAGCCATGCAGGACGAAATAATCCATGTAGGATAATTTTGGAATGTGTAAAAGTGTAAATGCTCCCCAGTGCTGTTTCTGGGTATTAGTGTGGAGGTACCACTGGTTGGAGCAGAAGAGTAATTAAGTCTTTGTTCCTCTTCACTTGTACCGAGACGATTAGCAGGGGAATCTCAAGGTGCTTGGTACACTTCTAAGTTTTGCAAGGCAGACACTTTTCGGTAAGAACTGGATTTGCTTATTTCAGACAGTACAGTGAACAACCATCAGAGGACAACTTTTCTCGGCTACCGTGTCAGCTCAATGCAGTGTGGGCACACTTTGCCACACTCGGCTATCTTAGATGCTCAGATGAGTAGTTAGTTGGTTGGCAGATTCGACTGTTTACTCAGCTACTTATTGCTTGTTTGCAATAATTCTGCCTTCTTCCTTGGGATGCACTAGTCCTTCTTCTTCAAGGTGAGTATGAACTGAGTAATACCATTTGTGGACATAGATCATCTTAATTAATCTTCCTAGTGGCTTTTGATACTTCTGTGATATACTAGTTTTCTTTTCAGGCATCTATTACCCTGCTAGTCAACTCCAAGCCACCTCCCCTATTTATGGGCATTTTAACAAAAAGAAGCAAATAGGAATCTGCATCGGATGTGAATTTACAGTTTACTAATTCACACCATTCTTGCTGGAAACCCTTCCAGTGCTAAAGGCAAAATAGGTTACTGTGTTTTCAAAACAAGATTACTTTCTCCTAGCATGACAAAGTGGCCTTAGTGGGAACTAGTGCAGCTAAGCTGCACTGCTTAGAAATTTACACCCTAATTATCACCAATTAGCTTCTCCATCTGGGCCAGAACAAATATATGAAAAGTACTCATGAGGTTGTCCAGTATGTTACCTTTTCCTGCAGTATGATCTCCACTGAATTTATGTGTTTTGTCTGGCCATATTCAGATCATCACAGTGGAAAACTCTTACACAGTTCAAATCAGCAAAAACACTTTGACTTTCAGTTATCTCGATGGTCAAAGTACCTCTCAGAAGGCAGCATACATATATACCTGTTAGTTACAGCAGTAATTGTATAGCTAGATCATTAACATGAATTGGAAATGCCAGTACTGCTAAAATGTCATCTTTACTTCCATTCCAAGCCTGAGTCTGCCAACTTGACCAGCTTTGCTTAACTGAATAGTTTTGTTTATGTTAATTGTTTCAAAGGATAGGGAATTATTGACACTAAAATGAATGCTTCAGAAGTCAAAATTACCCCTCAACTAAATACTTGCTGAAAAAAATTTTTCTTTTAGAAAACCATGTCCACAAAGAAAACCTTTCTGGAGTCATTTTGATTTTGAGAGTTGCTTTACTTGCAATCCAAAGCAAACTCTTACAATATCTGTTAGGAAAAAAAAAAACCTCATTCCTATTACATGCTGCTTCACATGAGTTTATAGGTCAACAATTTATGTAACCTGGTCAGCAAGAAACACATATATAGCATCTAGCCCTCTGAATCAGTTAGCTGGCTGATGGCAAGGCAATTACATTAACATAAGGCTGTTAGAGGTTCAAGGAGAAGAGAGCTTAGTTTCTCTATAGAAGAACTAAATGCCTTGAACTGAGAAGCAGATTTTGTGTGTGTGTGTGCACGCGTGCAGTACTTGTGAGTCATGATAGTTTCTTAAAGGCTGTTTAACTTTCTGAAGTCGACATGAGTCATTGTTCTCTTCCCAGGTAATGACTAGTTAGGATCACATTTAGCTCTTCCATTTCTCTAGTAATGAGAAGGGCAGATTTTTTACTTAGAACATCACAATCTCGGTTTCTCCTAGCTGCTCCTACAGTTAAATTGAGTATTTCAGATGGAATTCCGAATATTTGCTAAAGATCTAGACCCAAACTCTCATTGTCTGACCCTAGTTTATTTAGGCAAGTTTATTTGGATGTTTCAAGATAACAGAAATAAAAAGAAGACAGAATACAAATTAAGATATTTGTGGTATAAAATGTACTAGAACCTCCAGCCAGGATTTCAAACCTTTCCTGTTCTCTTCATAAGAGATGAGTAAATCGCAAAGAATCACTTTGTCTTGCTGATTCTGCTTCAGACTGAAAATATTTCATACGATGTTAAAATCAGGATGGCTAATGTATTAGAGGCTTATGTTTAGAATAGGAATGATCTTCCAGCACAGCATTCTCATGAGACTTCTTGCTAAACATGTTCCCACTCCTCCATTGCCACCTCCAACCTTTTCTTCTGGTATTTTTTCAATTTACAATATGAATTCTTCAGTTCTTGTTGTCAAATGCTATAATAGTTTTTATAAGGGGCTTCAGCTGAACTAACTAGAAATTCTAAGTGATACATCCTGCTACAATTACTAGTTTAATTCCTACTGTTAAAAATACTGTATTTATGGGGTTTTTTTGTTTTCTTTCTAGTATAATATGAGGAATATGTTTCAAAGTTACAAAAGCTTAGGGGATCAGTTCGGACAATCTATGAATAAAGTCAGCATTGATAAAAACTTCTGTTATTGATATGCTAATAATACCACTTGTGGGTTTTGGGCAATTTATTTTTTCTGCTTTTCAAGAGAGGTCAGTAAAACCTGATACTAATTTAGCACAGGTAGAAGACAAGAAGGCAGGGTTCTCAGGGTCCTGAGCTGATGGCAGCTGGTCCATTTGTACGGCCAGTGCAGTGCACGCAGCTGTACGTCTGCATAGCCTCTGCTTCCTTTCACATCACAGATGTACCTACCTCTCATAAAACTGCATCAAAAATCAAAAAACTTTTTCTAAATAAATACAGTCATAATCTAATGTTTATGTATTCATTAGTCAACACTGTTATTTAGGCAGACCATATTGTAACTATTCATTTATGCATGCAAGTTAAAAATGACTAAGGCCATTAATTCAGTTAGAACCCATATGACAGTTTGGTGAAACCCTGATTTTTTTCTAAGCTATAGAAAAGTCATCAGGCCTCGGTTTACTGCACCAGATTGTTGTTCTCTGGACAGCAGGGATAAGCATTCAGTAGCAGTCTCAGTATAAAGAGATAAAGAGGAAGAGCATTTGATTTAATATGAGGGAATTGAATCTTCCTCTGAGAAGGACAACTGTGAGGTGTGATCTGATACAGGCTGCAATGGGTGGGAGCAACCAGCAGGGCTTGCAGATTAGCAGAGTATTTCAGGCTCTGGGGCAGGAAAAAAATGAAACACCATTTAAAATCAGAGGAATCTGGCCCAGAATGTTATTTCAGTGTTTGGACAAATGCATATCTTAAGCAAATTGTCATATTAGCATAGCAAGCTCTGCAGGATATTCAGTGACTGATGAAGGATTTCTCACAGGTTACTTATTCAGAAAATTTGTTATTCCACTTTCATTCCTTTGATGAAATTCAGTTATTCAGAATTGATAAAGTTGGAGCCCACTCTCTCTCCAGCACAGACACAAATTAAATTCCTTCTTAGAAGGATTAAGCAATGTTAGCAAAAATTACTTGTATAAAGTTTCCATGTGTTGATTTGAAGCAAAACAGGTAATGTCAAAGACAATTAAGACGGTTTCAGATATTCCATGTTAAGATCTTACTTTCTATTATTCCCTTCATGGGATGCAGTTTTTATGTTGGCCTTCCTCTCCAGACTAAAGGTCTTAGACAGTTCAGAAAAATGTTTATAGAGAAAAAGTAGACATGCTATTTTGCCAATGCTGAAAATCTTATTACTAATATATGGAAGGCTCCTGCCTTCTCACCTTCTCCATGTACTGGAAAGACTTCATACTGGGAAGGAGGTAACTTTTGTAAGATGAACATGACTTGTGCTGTTGCCATGAATAATTATAATCTTTGGCTAATTCCAATGCTTCTGAAAATTTCACATATAGTTATTAGAGATCTGTTGGAATTAAGCAAATTCTTTCCCCATTCCATTCCACTGGTTGTGCTTTCAAGCAGGACCTCCCCAGCACTTGCTATTTCCACTTGCTTTTGCTACTCTGTCCTGGAACCAAGAGCAGAGATCCTGTCTTTCTGGAGTGCTTAGTATCCTGCCAGGTAGCTCACCACTGGTGAGGAAGCAATCTTAATGAACTCCCAGGAGACAAAAGCTGAATCTGGAGGAGGTAAGGAAGCAGAAGGCAGTGGCTGGACTATGTCTCATAGCTGAGACTATGAACTAGCAAGACAATAAAGACAGGCTAATGGGAAAGAACTGTGTGGTAGAGGGGAGAGGAGGCTAGAGGAATAGGGCAGAAAAGCATAGCTGAGGAATTAAGAGGTGCAGTGAGATCTATGCTCACAAAATCGCTCCACTAACCTGGAAAAGGTCCCAGGTTCCCTGTTGTCAAAACACCCCTACTTGTTAGCAAATTATCAGTGACATGAAGAGTCAAAATGTGTATCATGCCTCTGAGGTTCTGGTTGTCAAAGCATGGGACAGAATAGTTACTGAGATCAATTAGGTCAGGTGAGTGATCTAAACTGCAAATCTGAAGCCCCCGTTTTGCCAGTGGCCATTATGAGCATGAGTGTGATAGTGTATAACTCTGATACTGACTGGCAAGCAAATAGCAGAAGCAAAGCAGTGTGGTATCATGCTCTGAGTAGTCTTATATTTTGCTATTTAGGAACATTTCTCTATTGCATATTAATCTATGCTTTCTTACAGTGGATTTCAATAACTAAACATGGAGCTCATAGCCTGACAGGAACCTTATGAAACTCAACAAGGACAAACGTAAAGTCATGTACCAGGGAAGAAATAAGCCCTGGCAATGGTACAGGCTGGAAACTGACAAGTCTGCTGAAGACGACCTGAGACAGGCAGAGGAACAGGTTGCCCATGGGCGTTGGGCCATCTCTGTCCTTGGAGGTTTTTAAGACTTGACCAGATGAAGCCCTGAGTAAGTAGTCTGACCTTGCACTTGGCCTTGCTTTGAGCAGAAGGTTGGACTAGAGACCTCCTGACATCCCTTCCAACATAAACCTTTCTATGATCCTGTGATAATGTAATTAAAATTTATTCAGCTGGGTCCTACAAAAGAAGGTGGGAATAGTATTCTTGCTAACAGCTGGCGAGATAGCATATTTATTCACCTGGCAGCAAAATGAGATTATTGTCAGTGGGTTTGTGAACTATCGTATTCCTGGTGTCTGAAAATAAGATTTCATTAACAAAATGTCACTTGCCTTTATTATTGCAAAGGTAACCTTTTGAAAATGAACTGACCATGAAGTAATATAGTCATTTCATCTGGAATCTGCAGATAACCTGAAATAATAATGCATAAAAGTATGTAATGCTTCTATTAATCTCTATGGGATATTATCAGTAAAGTCCAATGATGGCAATTTGCATATAAGCATTGTTAATAATTTAGTATTTTTTAAGGTTCACAAAAGAGAGTCAGATGTATTATTAAAATATACTCAATCTAATGAATGACAGTTCTCTACTATAATCAATATAACGGCTTTTACTCTAGCAAGCACTTGCTAATATGTTACACTTAAAGCTATACATTGTAACAATATATGAATCTCAAAACTACAAACCACCTTGGCTGAGGGTGGACCACCTTGCTGGTGGATATATGGGGATTTTAGCCTCTCACTTCAGGGACTACTGGTCTTATAAATATTTGTCCTTTAGGTTTATACAGTTGTGGTACTTATTTGGGAGTTGAAAGGACTCGTTAGCAGTCCCTTCTCATCTCTGATGACATTCTATAAATTAGCCACTGGAAATTTCTTTCAGTACCTTCAAATTCTTTCATTATCTAGCACAAAAGGTCATTTTGTATAAAATCAAGTGCTCCAAGACCTGCTAATGTAAGGGCATCCTGAACTCATAAATCTACTAAATCTATTTTCACAAAGTATATAGGAACATTGGATGTCATTTGGTTTTGAGGGCCGTCTGTTACTCACCAGATGTATTCCTTTGTCATTATATAGTGAATGAGTTTCTATAGTCCCTTCATAGAGGTCCTCACAAAGTAAAAAGCCATCCTTAAGTAAAAAATCCCAAATCCTCTTTGTTTGTGCCTTGACCTATGATATTATTTGCAGACTGATAGCTTTGAAAATAAGCATCTCGGTACCAGCTGTACAAAAGGAGCACCACAATCTATCCTCTTGTGATGACTCTGTATGAACTTGGGATCAGACTGTATTACAAAAAAAGTCTGCTTGATTCTCTAATTCTATCAGGAACTTGCAATCTTATTTTCCAATAAACATGCATGGTAAAGACAAACACTTTCTGTTTACAAACACCAAGTCTGAACCACAGAACATGCTTCAGTGATAATTGTAGCATTCCAAAATTGAATCTCCTCAGGTAAAGCAAGGACCCTTACAGTCTTTTGTAAAAACCCTTTCTCCAAAGGTTTTACAAACACACTGTCACAATCTGTTTGTGTGTATTGTGGGATACAGCCTACAAAACCAGTTCATTAAAAAACTTGTGCTAGGAAGTATTGTTATGCTTGAAGTACCTAGCGTGACCCACCAGCAAATACATTTAAAAGAAATAGTCCTGGTTAAAAAGGAGAGAATACAAACAATTTTTTAATCAATCTGAACAGTAATTTACTTTCCATTTCTTACTGACTTTCTACTTGGTCTGAAATTCATCTCTGTGCTTCAGTTTCCTGAATAATTTCTGCTGCTGCATTCCTGCGTTACAGGTGTGTGCCCCAGGGTGAGAGCAGCAGTCCCTTCTGGGAATAGTTTGGGAATACACTACCTGAAGGAAGCACAAGCATTTGTGAAATTTTGAAGACAGAAGAGTGAAAGATGGGGTGCTAAATCTGAGGCTGTGGCTGCTAAAATGGGCTGCTGAACACCAGAGAGCAAGGATTACTGCATTTTCCAACAAACTGCTGCAGAACTTCCGGGCCTTTTATTTCCATAACAGAAAAGAAACCCAGGTGTGTCTCAGCCTGTGGATGTAATTTTATTTTTTTTATTTTGGGAAAAGAAGTGCTAAAATAACAGTTTTGGAAGCAACAGTTTTTTTCTAAAGGTGGTTATACTCTGTATTTTTCTGGTTTGCCTGTTGCAGATCCCTTCAGCTGATAATGCTGCATCCTTAGCTCCCCCACCCTCTGTCCTGGCCTCTGTGATACGTATTATTTCAAAGAAGCACAGTTGGGTGCTAGACCATAATTTCTCATGCAGCTAGGATCAGATCCATCAGTTTACTTTAAAGTGGATGGGGAGCTAACAGACAGACTGATGCTCTTGCTGTGTTCACAGGGGCTTAAACCAGGCAGATGAGGGTCAGGCATATTGATATTATTTTCACCTTTTGCCTCAGATACCATGATTTGCAGTAGTCTTGTCCAGAAATGACAAAGGAATGGCTCCCTACAGTAAGGTCCTCATGCCACAGATAGCTGTGATGAGTTTGTAACAAGATGGAGATAAGGAAGACTTTTTAGTGATTACTGAGACAAATCTCTGGGACTTACTGAGTGAAGGGTAAATCTTTTGTTACTCTCTGTCACTAAAATATCTCAGGATACTTCAGGTATCCTCATGGTATAATGTAAGAAGTCAGTAGGACAAATGTGTCCTAAATGCAACTTGATAGATTTTTCTTTTCACTGTGAATCTGAAACTTTTGCAATTAGTCAGCCACTAGCAATGATTAATAGCTAGAAAAACACCTAATGGGCAATATATATTTCAAAGTGAGAATCAGGAAAGACTGTGTGATCTTGGAAGTGCTTGGCTGTCGACCTGTCATCTTGCAAAATGAGAAACAAATATTAGCCTGTGTGTCCGCTGAAGAGCTCCAAATACATAGCTGGAATGTAAATGAAGATTAGAGACAGTGAAAAACAGGAGACTATTTACCTTGGAGTGTAGTACTAAACTGAGATTTAACAGTTGTTTCCACTTCTGTCTTTTATGATACCTACAGTATATTTATATTTTTATAGATATGCATATATGTGTGTGTGTGTGTGTGTGTGTACATATAAGTGCTCCAGAAAAAAATAATTTTATTTTTCTTGGAAGCATCAGTGTTTTTTGTGCGTTTAATCTTAACATAGGTAATATATATCCAGATACTAAAGTAACAGTGGCAAAATAAAATGAAAACAAATATCCAAAGACTTCTTCTGTACCTCATTTGTAGCTCTTTTCAAAATGTGTGGTTATGAATAAACCATTTCTTTTGCAAGCATACACTCTGCAGGATTTCAGATACAAAAGAATTAAAAGGTCAGAGAATTACAACGTGTTTCTGCATCCCCGTATGACAGCAAAGCTCATTACTGTTTGCTGTGTTCTGTCCTTAATTAAAAGATCAAATCACATGTACAGTCTGGAGCAGCTCGACTACCAAAGTTTACATCCACCAGTTTATTCCTGATTTGTTTATTAATTACTGACCTTCACTCCTGACTCAAATCAGCACTCTTTCCTCAGATAAAAGTGTGTATTGTGTTAAAAATAACACGTCGTCATTTTAAAGAAAACTGTGTTGTAAACATTTAAAAAGAAAGCTTGTACTGAACTTGTCTTTGTTGGAACTATGATCTCTTGTACCATGAAGTCTGACTTTTCACAGGTGACCTCTGGCAAATTTCCAAATAATTTTGTTACTGAACCCCCTCTTATCTGTAAAAGGATAGAAAAAAATGCTGTGAACTGAAATTCTTTCTGTTTTGTAAGGATATTTCAAATACATAGCTCTTGTCCATGGTTCTCAGAATATTTTTAAATGGGACTTCTGGTGGTTCTGTCATATTTTCTCCTGAAAACTTTTTGCTTACACACCTGCTGTATTGTGCCAGCTGATGTGCTCCAAAGAGGTGGAAAAACTTTCAGCGATAAATGTAAAAACAGACCCCCTGCAGAAGTGGCTAAGTCATATGTGGAGACACTATGGATGCTGTTGAAGCCAAGGTAAGAAGCAGGGGCTTATCCCTCCTTCCTTATTTTCAGTATGTGCTTCAGCAATTGGGACATGGCATATACCTGGCAGCCATCGAGAGCACTCTCCCCGCTTGTGGCATTTGAGGAAGGTTTGTCTTTATTTACCCCAACAGTAAGTACCTTTCCCATCTGGTGGGAAAGGGCGGGCTGCTCCTGCTTTGCCGAGCCACTCCGGCGCAGTCCGCCGGCGCCTGGCGGGTTCCGTCCCGCCTCCCCTCAGAGGACGGCGGCCCCGGCGCCCGGCGATGCCCCGATGCCGCCTCCCGCCCCCGCGCTCCCCTCCGCGGCGAGGCCGCGGCGCGCCTCGCACCACTCTACCTGATCCTAAAAGGAAAAAATGAAATAAAAAACACCCAACCGAAACCATTCCAAGTTTAGGCATATGATTACCTTCTCGGGATTTGGCCTAAACTGATCCCAGCCTACGCTCGTTCCTGTCACAGTGCTGCGATACGGCTCCAGTCAGACACACGCGGCAGCCCCCGCCCGAGTGGCGGCAGGACCCGCCGCCCCCGCTGAGGGACCCGCGGCCGCCCCCGCGGAGCAGATCCGCCCCTCGGGGAGCCCAGGCTGCGGGGGCCGCCCACCGCCAAGCCTCAGCGCGGAGGGGAGGGCGGAGGGGCCGTGCGGCAGAGGCGCTGCCGACGCTGCGGGGGTCGGGACGGGCTCGGCGGAGTGAGGAGAGCGGTTGTGAGGGGCGCGGCGGCCGCCCGGCCTCGCTGCCCGCCCGTCCCGGCTCTGCCCGCCTGAGACACTCCCCTCCGCCGTGAGGCAGCGCGGGCGCTTTGCCGTTCTCCCCGCTGGGATTTCGGGTGTCGCTGTGCTCCCGGTCGCCCGCCGGGACCTCCCGGGGGGCGCGGAGGTCTCTCCCCACCATGGCCTTCACCTTCGCCGCCTTCTGCTACATGCTGTCGCTGGTCCTCTGCGCGGCCCTCATCTTCTTCGCCATCTGGCATGTGAGTACCCTGGCCCCCCGGGCCACTCCGCCGCCCGCGGGGACCGTTGAACACGGCCTCAGCCCTTGGGGGTCGGGGGTCGGGCAGTGCGGGGAGAGGGGCGGGAAGCAGAGGCGAAGCCTCCACCGCCGGCGTCCCGCGGCGGGAACGGCGCTTCCCGCGCTTCCCCCGCCGGCCGCCCCGCCCCGCCAGGACGGGCAGACCGCGTCGCGAAACCTCTGCCCGGTTTATTTTATTTAGCAAGCGTAAAGACCAACGGCTTCTGTGATAGCTTATAAAAATAAACCTGACCGTCCGCTCTTGCGGGAAGCGCTTGCAGCCTGAATGCTGCCCTAGCCCATCCAGGCTTGTGGGGACCACTCTGCGCTGTGGCTGAGGTAAAAAAAGGTACATGAGTACAAGCTACTCGTGAGACCATCACTGACTGTGCTAAAACATGAGATCTTCGAGGTAAGAACAACTGTTTTTCTTGTCTGAGAAGAGGGCATTTTGAAGGAGAAACCACCCCATACTTGATGAAGCAGGTAGGTTTTTCCTTCAATAAGTACTGTGTTAATAACTTTTTAAAAAGTCAGATTTGAATGTGAAACTTCCTCATCCTTCTAATGCATGAACTGGGTATTAGAGTCCACCTTTACTAATCTCACTCAAAAGCTGTGGTGCTCATTCCTTGCTGTGGTAGGCATAAGCATGTAACTTGGAAGGTGTTTTATTTCCACAGTAGTGCAATTATTGTGCATAATTTGCAATTCTTCTAAACAGTTACATATGTTGGAATTCTTTATGCTGTGTGTGTATGCTACACACATAACAATGCTGTGAACGTTCAGGGTGGAACAGGATAAGCTGAAAAATAGAGCAAGTCTCACGAATGCTCCTGCAGATACCTGATGGAGTAAGATTAAAAAAACCCACTCCTTTGACTAACAAGTAAGGGAAATACAGCATTTTATTTTTATTAAAGCAAGAGTAAAGCAGCTAGCTCAGTTGTATCTAAGTGTATTGGAAATATGAAACAGATCACTGTGCTGTGAGAATATTTTGAAATAAAATCATTTTGAACTCTTAATGGTGCAGTTATAATTTTTTTTCTTATTAATGAAACCACAAAAGTGTGATGGTAATGTCAAGTGCTTAGTGATATCAAGTACTGCAAGGCTGAAAAGAGCCTCTAGCAGTCAACTGCTGTGCTCCTGTTCTCTGGAAAAAGGAATAGTAAAATTTAGACCATTACTCATGTTTTCTTGCCTCCTCTTCCCCAAACCTTTAGGTCCCCAAAAATGAGAATTCTTCAGCTTCTTCAAAGGGTTTGGACTTAGAAGTGTATTCTACTCTGAATCACTCGCTATAAATTGAACAGTTACTTCCTTCATTGCTATCACAATTTTAATGATTTTTTAAAATGCATTTGAAGTCTGTTGTTGTGTTGTCTCTTTTCTCGAATGAAGTTGTTCTCTGAAGACATATAGTACTTATAGAAGATTAATTTGCTGGCTTTGCTACAAATAAAAATTACCTGCTCTAGGTGAACCTGCTTTACCAGGGAGTTGGGCTAGATGATCTCCAGAGGTACCTTCCAGTCGTGAGCATTCTGTGATCCTGTGAAATCAATGTAGTTACTGCAAGTTTAGTGAAATATTTTTCAACTTTCAGTTTGTAAACTCATGGAGAGCAATCCCTTAGTTCTGGAGCTCCATAAGCGGCAACTAGGAAAGGAGACCTTTTGCCAGTAGGCTTATGTTTATGGTGCATGTTTCTTATATATGGTGATAAATTGTTGAGGAGTTGAAATTGAAAATGGGTGGAAATGCTGTTCTATTGTAACAGAGCAAGAATTGGTACTGGCTTTTCTTATAAATGGATAACAATTCTATTAAAATACATGGTTTGTGAAGGTCATAGAACAACAGATTTAAGACCCTGCTGGAATAAACGTTTAAGCATACCCATTACCAACATATACAAAACACAAGGGTTTTTATTAACCTTTCCGTAAGAATTGTTATAATCTTATTTCTTCTAAAATGTAGTCTAACATGTAGCTTATGTACTGAGTCATAGGAGTTTCTTTTACCTTAAACATCTCACTGTGAAAATCTTCCCAAGAAACAAAACTCCTACTCCTTCCTCATGACCTGATTTTTTTCACTGTAATGTACTTGTGAGGGACAGTAGATATGTTTTAAATAGGCCCTCATAAGGGCAGTGAAGGATTTTAGTAATTATATTTTCCTGGGGTTTAAGTGTTTTTGTGTTGTTTTTTTTTCTTTTTAAACACACATTGGGTTACTAAGAATAAGTTGTTGATAAATCTGAATGTCCCATCACTTTGAAAGATTTCTGATGTTCTAAGACTGAATGAGAATTTATATTTTGTATATTATTTTAAAGGACAAGAAAAAACTGTGGCATTTGGACTTGATATTGTTCTAACCTGAAGCTGGCTGAGATTTGGGCAGTTATCTGGAATGAATTAACAGTGGATCAAATAAAATCTCATTTTCTTCCTGCTGGGAAGTCAGATGAATTACAGTTTTCATTAATGATGTAATAGGTTCAGTAAAAACTGTGAAACCAAAACAAAAGAAGAGGGTGAAATGAGGATTTTTATTTTTGGAAACTGTGCTTTTCTTATGCCTTTCCTGTAAGAAGTTAAAGGCTCTCTATACGTTCCTGTGCCCTGTATTCTTTGCGGGCAGAATGAAGTCGGCCAGAACATTTTAAAGGAATTATAAATAGAATACAGGAACTTCTTCAGACATCTGAAACATGTAATAATTCTTTTTCCTGCCGTTGAGAGATCTTATATACATTGCCAGTGGTGTCTATCATAACTCCCCTCCCTTCCCCCAAAATTAGACACTGACAGAAACTTCTGTTTAAACTGTACACAAGATTTATCTTAACGTATTTTTGCTGTAATTTTACTCATATCTATTAAATGAAAGAAAAGGGCTGAAAAATTGAATTCTCCATGTATTACATAGTACCAATACTACTCTGTGGTACAGGAATTTTTTAAGCATTTGGGTTGTTCAGTGACCACATCAACCTCTATCTGTAATGACACAGTATTAATAACATCACGTAGAAGTGGATGTTTTCATGCCACTGTTGTGGAAAAGTACTAGAGAACTGAGTAGAGGATGGTGACCTTTCTGTTTGGTTTCTTCTAACCAGGCTCTGGGGTTTATTCTCATTATAGCATTATATAGGCAGTTTCAAAACCAGCTCTTTTGGTGTTCAGAGTAAACTTCATGTAACACTGTGTATTAGTCCTTTCAAAATTCTGAAAATCTTATCCATCTGGGGCCTAAAACTTTTCTCTGAGTTTGAATTCTCCTAAGTATACAGTTTGGTCAAGTTGGTTATAGTTGAAGCCATATTAGCTGAATGTGTATCAGCTAAATGAGACTGTCTTCAAATGAAGTTAGTGAGCGTCAAAATGTTGAGGATACTTTGGGGAATGAATATCACTTGTGGGCAAAAAGTACTACAGAGAGACACCTCAGTACAATTAGATATATACTGCATGTGACTCCTGTTGCAGAAATGCAGTTAGAATAGTGCTTCGTTTGGTTTACTAGCTGAGGTATCTTTTCAGTGTGTTTTGGCCAAGGTGTTGTCTCATCTGGACTAATGCAGCTGAGCGTATTTTGGTGCAGTTGCATGATACAACTAACGGAAGAATTTGGTCTACTAACTACATAATTTTATATCCTCACCTGATCATGATGTAAACTCAAGAAGAGTATGTGGTCTTACTACTAATAATCACAGATGTTTTGTTTTGCTGTCCTCAGCTCTTGTTCTTCTCTATTAGCATCTTTTTACTAGTCAGTTTTACTCCATTCCTAAACTACCTTGAGCTAAGATTTAGCTTCCTGTTAACATATAACATAGCTATGTCAAGTCTGTTTGAACTCCCAACAAGATTTGACATACCACCTTCATTTCTAATATAGCTCCACTGAGTTGTGTCTGAAGTTGACCAAATTGTGGTTTATTTGTCATCACCTAAAATGTGACATGTTTGTGTAAAGTCTGCAGCACTATTATGCTCTTCAAATACATTGGTTTTGGGTAATTTGAGTCCTTCCCTTTTAAAATAATTTAAGGTTAAATTATCTGCTTTGTAATTTGTTATTTTAAGGAAAGCTGTAAGAAAAGAGCTTTTCAAAGTGTTCCATTGTTACATGTTCCACAGTAAACCAATTCATAAATACCAAGAACATTACTGTAAAAAAAAAAAAAAAAAGCATCAGTGGTGGGTCATCTTTTTTTGAACTCATGCCAGTGTATCTTTGAATGTGTGGGACTGCTTCATAGCTGGTAGTACTTAAGGATTGCCAGAAAGTATTAGGAGTATCATGCCAATGAAAAAATTAATGCTACCAGCCTAAGAAGCTGTACCAAATAGAATGCTTTGGAGTATTCAGATGTAATTGTGAATTCATATGAATCTGGGAGCAACTCTCTGGCACAAGAAAAGTTGTGTACACTGAAATTGGTGACAGTTAACTTGAATTAAGCATAAGAAGAATAAAGCAGCAGAGTATGGAAATTTTTTGCTTTTTTTCTTTGTGTTTTTGGTTATACCTTCCTCCCTTTTGAAGTGTGCAGTTAGTATTAATCCTGATAACTGCCTCAATATGAGTTTGGCTTGATTTTAAGTATACCTGTGAACTTGTAACTGTTAAAACAGTGGGAGGCAGTGACTGAACAGAGTAATATAGGCTGAGGTTGACTTTTAGTTTTAAATTAAAGCATCCTTTTTTGCAAACACCAGGGGAAGGAGCCCTATGCTCCTATTCAGTGCTGTTTCTGCTGTTGGCTTTGTGTATTGTGTTTAGCAGACAGCTTGAACTATCTGTGCCTTGTTTTCTCATTTACTAAGTGTGGGTAATAGAACTAAACTCCAAGTACTGCATGTAATGTTATTTAACATCTATCCCTAAAATGCCTTTGCTTTCTGACAGAAGGTGCTATGTACATACGAGATGTTGCAATTTCTGTTATTTGTCGCTGTGGACCAGATTTTATTAGTACTCAAGTTGCAGTAGCTTAGGTAAAAAATTCTAAAGCTCTCCAAGAGTTATGTATTTGGTTAATATTTGGTATCTGACTCACTTAGGCTTCCTCACAAAATTCCTGGCCTAATTATTGATAAATTGTAGAACCTTAATTTTAAAGATACAAGAAAAGTACACAAGAGAATAATTTAAAGCATGGATTGATAGCAGATTCAGTTGAGTAAAGCACTTCGGTCACAAACCAGGTGCTAGTCTATCAATGTTTTCTGTGTATCAGTGTCTTATTGTTTCTGTAATTTTAGTTTGGAGGATAGCTGTCTCACCTGAAACAGTAAAGAGATATATGAGTTCACTTGAACCTGTGCTTGTCTTCAGTAAAGGCTGCCAGTCCTCTCAATTTAACTTCATCACAATGCTTTAAGAGCCTGTCTTGAAAAGAAAGTAATTTCCTTACAGATTTGTGGTCAAGCTTGAATTTTCTTTCATGTATTGAAGTTCAGTGCTGTCCTTTAATGAGTCATTAATTCAGTTCTCTGAGAGTATTGGATAATTACATGACTAAAACTAAAATCAGATTAAAGCTTGATGAATGGGAGCACAAATGTTGTTCCTGTATGCTATACATATTTCTTGAAGACATTTTTTCTTCTGTGAGCAGCTAAGCACATTGTCTCTGGAGGTTTCATAGTCATGACAGTTTAAGGAATGAGTCTGATATTTCCACTCTTTTTAAAGACACGGCACCACCAGATTGGTCTGGCTATAACATACCTTGACAGTTCCCTTACAACTTTTCTTTCAGAAATTCTTCCCATTAATGCTGACAGACAGATGCTAGGCCAGGCAGCACAGGCTGTGGAGCAAACTATATTTTATATATTGAGAATAAGTGTATTTCAGTTTAGTTACCTTGTCATTCTTAAATAATAATTAAAAAATCATAGAAGTCTTTAGGCTTTACCACAGACTTAAATGCTGCGGAAGGATTGAATTGGATCTCTGTGTATGCTTGAACAGTTATGATGAGATTTGTTTGGAGAAGGGTTTTAAACTATGAGTGGTTGCCACTGGCTGTAATTCCAGCTGCTTCACAAGTCACAGTGACTCTGTTATCTGTGTAAAATAAATTATTCTGTGGAGTCTTATGCCTCCCACAGAAAATTTGCAGAGAATTATTTAAATGCTATTTGGTTGTCATATATCCGGTATTTTTTTGGTCTTAAGATTAGTTGGAAAATCTACTTACTAAAAGGTTTTTATATCCAAATTGGTAAATAATGTATTTCTAGTGATTTTTTAAAAACTGCTATGCTTGTTAATAAGCAAGGCAATATAGCTGTCTTATTTTATTAGACTCTGAGTACAACTCTTAGACTGAGTCTGAGGTATGAGGTTATAGCTTGTTACATGTATTTGTTTATTCAGCCACAGCATACTACATTAAATCACACTTAAAATATTGAATTCAACCCTCAGCCATCTGGCTTAGTTAATTCCCCCCACCCCAACATAAATATCCTTATATCAAAATATTTTTCAGAAAGAGGAAGAAGCTTAGCAGAAAATAAGCATCTTCTCCTTGTAGATACTAGACTTCTCTGTGACCTGTTTCTTTTCCTCAGTGCCTCTGACGTGCAGTTGATCTATAACCAGCGTTGCTGCTGACAGCTGGAGGTGACTCTACCAGGCAGTGAAACTAGGTCTCACTTTAGTCATAAGCTGGGAATATTGAGAGACTTTTCAGGAGGTTGGTGGTTTGGAAAACGCTTCCACTTTCTGTAGAAACAAAGCCTCTCTCCCATATGAAAAAAATAAGAATTATTATTTCCACTCTGCAAAGAGATAGTCACTTAAAGCCACAGGACAGTCAGCGGATGAGATAAGGGTGGAAGAATGTCAAATACCGCTTGGTTTACTAGATCAACTTCCAGTGTTTCACAGTTGGAAATTCCCATTTAAAAACTCAATTTGTGACCATAATGATATGCAGAAAGTAAAATACAATTTTATTCACAGAATATTTCCTATGTTCCTTGGTAATAATTACAACTTCAGAAATATCCAGTTCCTTTTAAAAGGAATAATAAAAGGTTCATGGAGTAATTTCAGTTGGAAGAGACTTAGGAAATCATCTAGTCAAATCTCTTCTTCCAAGTGAGCCAGGCTGCTCAGGCTGTTATCCGGGTGACTTATGAACTCTTCATGGATGGAGAGTCCACAGCCTCTCTGGGAACCTGTTCCAGTGCTTTACTTCTCTCACTGTGAACGTTGTTTTCTTACACGCAGCTGGAGTTTCTGTGAGTGCAACTTCTGACTTTTGTCTCTTGTCTTCTTGGTGCGTGCCCCAGAGAAAAGCTTTATGCTGACTTCTGTCTAACCTCCCCCAGGGAACCGAATGCAAGATCATGGAGCAGATCCTCCTGGAAACTATGCTAAGGCATGTGAAAAATTAGGAGGTTACTGGTGACAGCCACCACTTCACTAAGGACAAATTGTGCTTGACAATTTTGGTGGCCTTCTACAGCAGACTTACAGCATTGGTGGATAAGGAAAGAGCAACTGATGTCATCTTCCTGGACTTGCGCAAAGCATTTGACACTGTCCTGCAAGACAACCTTGTCTTTAAATTGGGGAGACATGGAGTTGATGGTTGGACTTGGATGGTCACACTCAGTGGTGTGGTCAGCAGCTTGGTGTCCAGGTTGGAACCAGTGATGAGTGGCATTCCTCAGGAGTCAGTATTGGTGCTGTTTAACATCTTTGTTGGCAGCACGGACAGTGAGATTGAGTACACCCTCAGCAATTTTGCCAATGACGCCAAGCTGTGCGGTGAGGTTGACAGGCTGAAGGGAAGGGATGCCATCCAGAGGGACCTTGACAGGCTTGAGAGGTGGGCCTGTGTGAACCCTGTGGAGTTCAACAAGGCCAAGTGCAAGGTCTTCCAACACTGGTTGGGGCAATCCCAAGCATGAATACAGGCTGGACAGAGAATGGATTGAGAGCACCCCGAGGAGGACTTGGGGGTGCTGATGGATGAGAAGCTCAACATGACCCAGCAGTGTGTGCTTGCATCCCAGAAAGCCAACTGTATCCTGGGCTGCATCAAAAGATATTGAGGAGCTGCAGTGCATCCAAAGGAAGGCGACAAAGCTGGTGAAGGATTTAGAGAGCAAGTCTTATGAGGAGTGCCTGAGGGAACTGGGTTTGTTTAGTCTGGAGAAGAGGAGATTCAGGTGGGACCTTATAGATCTCTACAACTACCTGAAAGGAGGTTATAGACAGGTGGGGGTTAGGTCTGTTCTCCCAGATTACAAGCAATAGGACAAGAGGAAACAGCCTGAAGTTGTGCCAGGGGAGGTTTTGATCGGATATTAGGAAAAATTTCTTCACTGAAAGGGTGGTCAAGCATTGGAACACACTGCCCAGGGAGCTGGTGGAATCAACATCCTTGGAAGTGTTTAAAAAACATGTGATGGTGCTTAGGGACATGGTTTTGTGGTGTACTTGGCAGTCCTGGGCTAGTGGTTGGACCTGGTGATCTTAAAGGTCTTTTCTAACCTAAATGGTTCTATGAAAAGCAGTGTGCCCAGCGGGCCAAGGGAGGTGGTTCTCCCCCTCCACTCTGCTCTTGTAAGACCTCACCTGGAGTACTGTGTTCAGATCTTGGGGCCCCCAATATAAGAAGGACATGGCCATGTTGGAGTGAGTCTGGAGGAAGGCCGTGAGGGCTGGAGCACCTCTCCTATGAAGACAGGCTGAGGGAGCTGGGATTCTTCAGCCTGGAGAAGAGAAGGGTCCTTGGAGACCTTATAGCGGCCTTCCAGGACCTAAAGGGTCCCTACAAGAAAGCTGGAGAGGGACTTTTAATGAGGGTCTGTAGCAATAGGACAAGGGGGAGTGGCTTTAAACTGAAAGAGAGTAGATTTAGATCAGCGATTAGGGAGAAATTTTTTACTGTGAGGGTGGTGGGGTGCTGTAACAGGTTGCCCAGAGCAGCTGTGGATGCCCCATCCCTGGGGGTGTTCAAGGCCAGGCTGGAGAGGGCTTAGAGCAACCTGGTCTCATGTAAGATGTCCCTGGCCATGGCAGGGGGGTTGGAGCTAAATGATCTTTAAGGTCCCTTTGAACCCTGAACCATTCTGTGATTAGATCCCGCCACAGCCAAACCTGCTTCCTTCAGTCTCTCTTTGTATATTATGTGCTCCAAACTTCTTTTGCTCACTGGAGTGGCCAGTTTCTGTTCTGCTGGGTTGCTCCTGGGCTGTAGTGTTGAATGTGGATAGTCTATCCCAGGTGCAGGACTTTGCCCTTGTCTTGGTTGACCATCATGAGGATGTTGCTGGCCAGTTCCTCCAGCTTTTCAAATCTGCTTCTAATGGCAGCCGTACCCTCTAGTATGTCAGCTGATCTCCCCAATCTGGTGTTATCTGCAAACTTGCCCCATCTGTCACATCTTCCAACTCATTGATGGCGATACCAAATAAGGCTTGTTCCAGTATTGATACCTGAGGAACTCCACTCTTAACTGGGCATCAATCAGACTTGAAACCAGTGACCATTACCCTTTCAGTCTGATGGTACAGCCAGTTTTTCACCTTGTAGTCTGCCCATCCTGTCCTCCCAGTTTGAGTACAAAACTTCTCTGCCGAGACACAGCATCTTCCTCTTGCTTAGTGTTTCATTGTGTGCCCAGAAAAATTCAGAGGAACATGAATGCACTTTGTGAAGGCAGGACAAGAGTCTTTATACTTTTTTCCACTTCTCATTGAAAAAATATTACTATATAAAGCAAGGATTTATTTTAGGAATGTCATTGTAAGAAGTTGCATTAGAAGGCACTGAAAAATGACAAAACATTTACAATGGAAGTAGGTTTTCTCAGCAAGATACTGCAGGAGTGCTGAACTTGCAGCTCCAGTTTTGATAATGTGAGCACATGAAGCAGAAGGTAAGGGAGATGAAGAAATAGTGCCTATGTTGAGTTGTCCCATAGTACACTGCTTGCTACTCCTTACCAACATGTTAGGTCGTGAAAAACCTTTGGGTTGGTTTTGGGTCCTTTTGTATTTCTGTGCTTTTGCAGGTCATGTCATATTATAACTATCAGGTGGATTTTTATTTTTTTTAAACACAGCTGGAAGTGTGTAAGCTAAGCACATCACTGGATGAACCAAAGGTTAAAAAATTAAGGCGATCTACAGTAAAATTGTGAGAATTAGAAAGTTATAGTCTTTGCAATTCTCTGATAACAAATACTGTGCAAGCGCCAGGCATTGTTGATACCAGTGCCATTTTTTTTTTAATAGAATGACATTAGATTTTTGAACGCTTTTAAATGCCAGCCATCTTCATGCCATAACTCAGTGTTTGAAGTGTTTGATTGTTTAGTCAATCTTCTGTTGCATTATTATTTTATTGTGTTATGAGTTCTGGCTAAATAGTTCAGATTGTATCACCATTAAGTATAAACTGCCTTGTACATTCACAGAGTGGACATTGATAAGCAAGCATAATGAAAGCTTCACTGAGATCAATTTGATTGTGTGTACTTCAGTTTTTCTTCTCTCAGTATTATATAAACACTATTAGCAGATCCTTTAGAAAATTGATTTGCTGATCATTTAAATGGCAGGCCTGTTTGGAGCTGTGCTGAAATCCTTAGCCTTAATCATGCTCCTGTAATTAGACTAAGGAGTTTCATAAGAACATAATTGAACAGATGAGGATGCTTTTTGGGCTGCTCTTACTTTACTCTCAACGTTTGACCATTTTTACTGGTTGCTGTATTCCTTCCCCTTGCCCTATTTCTGCAACCACAGCTGCATTACTGTTGTATTCCTTCACCTTCCCTTATCTCTGCAACCACAGCTCTGTGGCTGGTGGTCTTTTCATGTGTGTGTGTCTTTGCCTTGGAGTTATTTCCTCCAAGTTCTGCCTGGCCTCCTTTTGGGAAAGAAAGATAACCTGGGAAGGTCTCAAATCTCATCATCCCTGCCTGATGCCGCCTGCAACAGAAGAGTTCCTGTTTCCTTGTTCTGCCTCTTGCTGGTCTAGTGGGGTCCTGCTGTGGCCCTGGGAGGCAGGAAGCACAGATCTGGCAGCATTTCTGCCTGCCAACCCACAGCAGGCTCCTTTCTGAGACTGTGTTGATAGGGCCCCACTGTTGAGTGGATAGTGGGGGGTAAAAACAGCGTGGGAAGGGGGAAAATGGGACTGTGGGAAAGAGGAGTTCGGGGAGAAAGATACGAAGGAAAGAGCAAATGAGAGGAAGAAAATACAAGGGACTAACAAGAGAGAAGATTTAGAGCACAGAATTCTTATTTGGAAGACAATTATTTGAGAAGGCTGCTTGATTCTAGAAGGTATGGTTGAATTCAGGTGGTGGACGTTTTTAGACAGCTTGTGTAATGAGTCTTCTGTGTGGGTATGGTGTAATATGTGACATGCTTGAACAGATTTTTTTAGTGACAGAACCCAGATGCCCTTATGTGTTTCCTGGATTTTGGTGACTGTGTATACATCACTGCTAGTAGGAATAGAGAATGCAGGAGGGGGGGATAAGAATTAGCAGCAGCAACATGAAACCTGTGAGGAAATGGAAGAGAACTCAATGTAAAGAGCGTGTGGGGGTATGGGGAGGTAATACTGCTCCCAGGCATGTATCAGTGTAACGGAAACTAAAAATGTCAAAATAATAACTTGTAACAATACGTAGGAATCTTTGAAAGCTCACAATTAGAATAAATTGTGGTGTGGTGTTAAGACTGGAAACTAGAGACAGCACTAGCCAATTAGCAAATCTCTCATCCATGACTTACCTTACTGTTACTGAAAAATAATCTTCTCTGTTGATCTCATTCTCTCACCTCCTTCTTTGGAGCAAGTATTTTTTTTCTAGTTTTATCTATTCCAGTACATTATCCCATCTGTTTACTACCCTTTCCATGAATTTATTCTGCAGAAATATCCTGTTTATTCCTAGCTTTGGAATTATCAGTTTTGTGCTGTTAACTAATAGAAACAGTGCTTCAGTTAGTTTTGAGAATAATTTGTGAAGATGGAGCTTTGTGGCTTCAGTGTATCTGTGTCTTTCTGCTCACCTATCTCCCATACTGTAGTTTTGATGAGAAGAAAAAGACAAGTAGAAATGTTGCATGGGAGCACGTTGCATTTAAGGTGGGGTAAATTAGAAATTATTTGTAATTTTGAGGAATAATAGGGACAGAAAATAGCAGGCTATTGGTCCAATGTGACCAGACTAAGACTTTTCCTCCTACCTTCATCATCTGGCCAGTCTTTTGTGTTAGGTCTTTCACCAGCTCATGTCTAGCGTGTACCCAGCTCAGTGTGGAAAAAGCTGGGTAGTAAAAAAAGAATTTGGCCTATACAAGTAGAAGATGTACATCCTAGGGGTCTCATTTCTTATTGTGCTTTCTTAATTGGTATGGAGTTTAGTATAAAGAGAAGCAAGGCCAAAACAGTGCTCTTTCTTCTGCTGAAAGCAGAGCTCCCCAGCCTCTCCTGGGTTTGGGTAGAAAATAGTGCTGGTGATCTTTTTAACTCACCCTGGTTGGTTGAGAGGTCTGCAAACCAGTTCATCTGCACTAGCCATTACCTGAATCAGAGGCACAAATCTGAGGTCAACACCTCAGATGTAAAGCTTAGATTCAAGCTCCCATAATTTGCTCTTGGCCATTGAAGAGATCAAGACTAGAGGTGAAGCTTTGGCCTAATTTCATACATCTGCTTGTTCAGTTTATCTGCAGATGTGGTCTTTGTTTGCATCCTTTTCAGGACAGAAGAAAAAGCTGGTGCAAGAGTCTGTAAGACCTTTGCCTAGGTTGCCCTTTCTTAGCTTGCTGAATGTGTGGCTGTAAGTGGGAATCCGTGCTGTAACAGTTTGTTTGCTTTTCGAGACAGTCCTGACTATCAGATCAAGTCAGTACCTAGCTAACAAGTGACAGCATTCCTGATGTGACATATCAATTTGTTGTCACCAGTGTTCTGTGAGTAATTGATCTTGCAGTTTTGGTGCTGAACTGAAGAAATCAGAAGTGGTTAGATAGTGAAATGTTTAAAAGGTTTTGATCTCGTTATCTGAATGGGAAAACCTGCTTGTTCTAGAAAGAATCCACATAAAATACTCCATTGCATGTAGGAGGAGAAGGAGACCATATGCAGGGCAGAATACTGGTGGCATGCTTGTGTCAAAACTGCAAGGAGTGTGGGAGACTTATACTCAGTTCCCTAGTGCTGCAGAGATTCAACCTGTGTTTCCTGTAGCCTACAAAAGTGCATAGATTCAGAGCCTTTCGGGCTGGTGGAAAACATTGTCAAATAATCTGTAAGATTTTATTGGTAGAAGGAGAAGAGCATGCGCGTAACCGCTTGGGAGTGCCCACTTCGTATCTGCTGCCTTTGGTTCAGACCCAGATACTGCCTTCACCACTGACTCAGAGCCTCTAGACACCGGTATCCTGCTAAATGGAATGTGGTCTCTCATTGTATAAAATTCTTACAACAGTGGGTCTCTTGCTGCTGTAATCCCTTCAGGGAAATGTATATTTATGCATGGTAGCATGATACCAAGAACTGACACTGTTACCTATGTTTCAAAAAAATGAGTAGCCTGATGGTCCAGATTCTCTTGTGAGAGATCGAAGACATGATTTTTTAAGTCAACTGAGGCAGAAGAATTTTCTACCACAGTGAATGTAATTAAACTTGTTATGCATCTCCATGTACATGCACACTTTTTTCTGTTAAGAACAATGTGGTGTATTAATCAGTTTTGTTTCTACTTGAAAATGTGGGGGGTTTTCTTAATATTGGTAGCAACAGTTTGTGTACCTTTTAAAAAGAAAAGTTGAAGAGTGTGTTTGTTTCACAGAATACTTCTACTTTCTGAACTGTTTCCCTGTACTGAATGCAGTAATGTAAGGCTTAAAATAAAAAAAAAAAAAAAGACAACAAAATGATGAAATCCTGTGGGGAGGGAGGGAAGCATGGCAGTCTGGACTTACCTTAAAAATTCCTCCTCCGCTTGAGGTCTGTTTTGAAATGTGTTCTAGCTGCAGGGAGCAAAATTATTAGCCTATTTAGAAACAGGCTCTGTGCAGCTGTATTAGCATCGTCCCTCCTGCACAGCTTGCTTGCTTGTCTTCTTTCTCCTAATGAACTATAGTTTACATGTGCACAGCTGATTTTTGCCTGGCTACAGCTCAGCTGGTCTAGGCTGGAAGACAGTGAGTGGGTATAAAGTTGTAGTACAAGCAGAGGTAATCTCTGAACTCTGTATTTAGGGAATAGGCGGAACATTTGCCTCCTTCCTGAAGGAGGGGGTTGACATCTCTCCGTTTCAGGAAAACTGGGGAACACACTGCAGTGTCTGTGGTGAGCAAGTGAAATCTGTGTCCAGAATCCTGTTGTTAGCCAGTAAAACTGTTTCTCCTTGCAGTTGGATGAAATTATTTTTAAAAGCCTGTTTCATAGCAGTTGTAGAAATCTGTCAATAGATGCTTGTCAAATCATCCTTCTGGGAGCATTGTGTTTGCCACAGCATTTTGCAGCTGCTGAGGTTTTTTTAGTGGTTTTGTCAAAACTAATAGCAACAAGTGAATTATTTACATTCAGAAATCAGGTTGCTTTTTCAAATTGTTGTCTACAATGTTGCAGTAATAACGAGTAACTCATGGAGATACTAACTTTATATTCAAAGCACTCAAAGCTCTGTACAGTATGGTTGTGTTCCTGATGATAAATTTCTGTCATCTTCACAGTGTGGGCGGAGTTTTTAATTCTTGTACTAATAGGTGAACTGTTTCAGGTGACTGCCAATAATTATTCTTAGTGGGTTCTCCTGTACCTTTCTAGAGGCTTGAATATCTGTTTTGGCATAGCTGAAGCAATAATACTGCTTTGTCTGTGTATAGGTTTTGGTTGTGGGTTGGTTTTTGGTTTTTTTTCCCTATAGTTTTTATTTATGCAAGGGAATACAGTGATGTAACTATACCAATGCAGACTGGTATGTTTGTGCATGCCTGCTCTCAGCAAGGGAGCCTTCCTCTATGGATTTGCATCAATATTTAACTAGAGTATAGTATAATTATGCCTCTGCATTTCCATAGGTAGATAGAAAACCTTTTGAATCATGTTTGCAGAATGGAGATTATGGATTTTTAATTTTGCATGTTGGAGTTTCTATTGGAAGAACCTGAAGGAGGGCCATGAAGATGATCAGAGGGCAGGAGTGCCTCTCCTATGAAGACAGGCTGAGAGAGCTGGGATTCTTCAGCCTGGAGAAGAGAAGGGTCCTTGGAGACCTTATAGCGGCCTTCCAGGACCTAAAGGGTCCCTACAAGAAAGCTGGAGAGGGACTTCTGATGAGGGTCTGTATCGATAGGACAAGGGGGAGTGGCTTTAAACTGAAAGAGAGTAGATTTAGATCAGCGATTAGGGAGAAATTCTCTACTGTGAGGGTGGTGGGGTGCTGTAACAGGTTGCCCAGAGCAGCTGTGGATGCCCCATCCCTGGGGGTGTTCAAGGCCAGGCTGGAGAGGGCTTAGAGCAACCTGGTCTCATGTAAGATGTCCCTGGCCATGGCAGGGGGGTTGGAGCTAAATGATCTTTAAGGTCCCTTTGAACCCTGAGCCATTCTATGTTTCTATTAAAATACTTAGGATCTGGCTTGAATACTTGAGAAATTAAAATAAGATTTTCATGACTGTTAAGTTAGCTTAAGCTTCTAGTTAGAACCTAAAAATTTTAAATTTTGTTGGCCTAAATGTAACATCCTTTTACAGACAAAAGAACTTCTATAAAAAAGTGAAGACTAGGTGCTCAGGTGTATGAACAGCCCTGGATGGAGCCACAAGAAATCTGTTTGCATTAGCAATGTGTCTGGATTTTTGTGTGGAGAGTTGTTAATAGTGGCAGCATGTGAAATGCAAGTTGAGCAAGAAAATGCCATACAATTGTTAGTGTGAAATCTGACAAATAGAGCAATTTTCTGCCCTTGAGTGGTTTAAAACCATTTGCAATCTTAATCCAAAAAGGCACTGCTTAAACAAATGCTCTGCTTTGGAGATGAACAGCGGTACAATAATTGGACAGAAATGCATAGTTTCACTTCTCATGTGCTTTTAGTATACTGACAGTATTTTTTTTCACTAATATTTTGTGTGGTGCAGCAATCCAGAGGCTTTGGTAGTTCTGCCATTGATTCTGTAAATAATTTAATTTCTGTGAGCTTTGTTTTCCCCCTTGTATAAAAGATTGAAATTATATTTTCCTTGCATTTAAGGCCTTTGTTACCTTGAAGGAAGATTTATAACTGCAAGGCATTGTTAGTTGTTATTGTTTACTTCTATTAATATGTGATGAATTAATAAGTGTAATATTCAGAAAAGTAAATACATTGGGGAGAGATAAGAGAAGAAAGGAATATATTTAATCTCACTTTCCTCTCTGCACTTTATTTGGCTGTAGTGTTAAGATTCTCATCAGAACCAGCATTTCAGATACTGTGGTCTGGGAAACTGCCAAGTTGCATGGACAGGTATGATGAAAACATTTGATGAAAGAGATGTGAAACTTTTTTCTTTTTTTTTAATAGGTGTTTAACAAAAGGATGTAGTCAAGGACTAAAATATTATTATAAGGATAAAATTCTCTGGTTTATGAGGCAGGTTGCCCACCCATTCATGCAGTTTTGAATAAACTTTCATATTTGGTAGCATGAACCAGATTGGCTCAACCAGAAGAGAAAGAGGGAAGAGGAACAAGCATCTTGAACAAAAGTTCACCAGCCACATAGCTAGATTTCTTGTTGGGACTGTTTTCGTAGCATTACGAGAATTGGGTAGCAAAAATTATTCTCTCAGTCTGTCACTTTGACAATGTCACCGTTCTCTGCATCTCACTATGGGCTTCCCTTACTCCGTCACCTCAAGACAGAGACTTAGCTTCCCTTTCAGGTCATCTTGTGTTCTTACTTGACTCTCTGTCACATGTTTTGTCAGTTGCTGCTTCTGCTCAACAAAAGCCAACAAAGTAACTCATCCAGCTTGCATCAACATGGTTCAAATATGATATGTGTTCAGCGCTATTTCCAAACACAGTAAATACGTCTGTACAGCAGCTGACATGCAGCCATGAAGCCAAGGAGCCATGCTCTTAAACCTGTCTGTCTTCTGTGCGTGTACTGACATGCAGATAGCCTACGAACTGCTGGTGTGGGTGCTGTGAAGGCTGTGTATGAGAGTGGAGGGGTAGACAAATTGTTTAAATGAACCATTAAAGATAGTTTCTTCAGGATGGGATTGTGGTGCATTGACAGGATGGTGGCAAGAAAACATATGTTAAGTGTTACTGTTCTGTTCTGTGGTTGTCATCAAGTTCTGTTTTATCTTAACTTTTCCGAGATGCCAATAAGCAATATATCCAACTACTTTACTGTCACTGAATTCACACCCACGCCAACTCCACTGCCACCCTAAAACATCACATTCTCAATTGAAATATATTTCTGTAAGAGCTCAGTGATAAAAAAGCATCTTCTCTAGAAATGAGAGATGATAATTCATTCCTACTGTTAATAGGTGAAAATTTCAGTTTGATGGGTACATAAGCATGGCAAAAACTAAAATTTGGGTTCAAACTTATGTGAATACTTCATTATTCAAAGCTGTTATTGTCTAGAGAGATAAGCACAAAGTGTGCAGGTAATGAAAAATTTTCTAAGTATCATTGCAGTGGTAGCTGTACTGAAACATACATTGTCATCACAATTTCGTCTGTTCAGTACATGTTTAAACTGGGGCAAACTCTTTGCTGACTTACACTTTGAGTTTTGAGACTTACAGATGGTGTGAATTACCAGAGAATGCAACCAGTATTTTTATAAACCTTTAGTTTTATTAGGTGATTAACACCCACAAGTACACTTCTGTCAACAGAAAAAATACGGCTAGGGCAATGACAGAACAAACTTCCTGCAGTGTTCTGCAATGTGGAATCACAGGGAAAATTCCCCATCAGAAGGTGGTTTAATATCCATTGCCCATTCAATCCCTGGCCTCTTTCTGCAGTAATGATAAAAAATATTGGTAAACATGATACCTTTTTTTCCTGATACAGCTTTGCAAATAGATAACTTTTGTTGATTTTATTTTTTTTCTTGGAGTTGCTAAATAAATACCAAACAGTCTTCATTCTCTTTCTATGAAGCTGCGTGCAACATTAATGTTTACTAATAGAAATAAATTTCTCCTCTATGTAAGATCAGTCCCTGGCACATGTTTCCAAAAAGCTATCTACTTAGCTATCTGTTTAGGTTTGTGACTAGAGGCTAGTAATTTTTCTTTGGAAGCCTGTTTATTGAGTGGCCTTTGGAGAGATGGGGTTGCTGATGTCCATTTCTATGTATGCTTTGTAGTCTTAATTGCTGCTCTGGATCAAATTAGATTGGGTAACTAAAAGATATCGAATGGTTTATAAAATACATTAATTTAAAGGTGAAATGATGGCAGTTCATATGGTGAAGAGTCCTGACTGGGATCTATTACATTGTTTGCCTCCAAATGAACTACTCTGTCAAGATGCTGACAAGTTTGGCAATTTCAGAGGTGAAACGGACCTTGAGCACACCCAGATGCTGTCCCAGAGCATTCAGCAGCTCTGATTGCCTGGTGTGTGGGAAGCAGGTAGCTGTACTGCATCCATCTGAAATGTAAACAAGTGCAAGGTTGTTTCTCTAGAATTTGGCCAAAACACTGCACCTCCTGTGAAAGCATTGTGAAATACTTAATGGAGGCAAGTAGTTAGTTATTTGATTTTTGTAGGGAAAAATGGCAACTCTGGCCATACAATGCCCTAGGGTATTAAATGTTACAGAGGGCTAGTTATAATTGAAAGAGGAAGATGTTTCCAAATTAATTATGTAAACCATGCTGAAGCACAACCCAGCCTGGTTTTCAGCAATACAATATAATTTGTTGCACAGTTACATAGTATGTTGTGAGCAAGTGCCAATCTTAAAAGCTACAGCTCTCTTTCTCTCTTTTTCTTAGTTGCAGTTTTAGAATTAGGACAGACAGCATTATGAGATTAAAAAAACCCTTCACACGCAAAATCCCCATACCTCCAAAAAAACTTTTGGAGTTTCTTTAGATTCTTTCTAATTGTGGGCCTGCCTAATGTTATGCTTTCAAGCTTTTCACTGGGTCTGAGAAATAGGAATGTGCTTTTTAATAAATTAAAATTGATATCTTCATGTCATCACTGGATTTCTATTCCTGGAGATTTTACAAAATATAAACTGTTATGGACCTTTTGTAAAAGAACATATTAAGAATTGAGGAGGATTGATTTCTGTCAGCCTCCTTCCAGAGAGACACTGAAACTTTTAATGAAGAAACTTTCTTCTAATCCTGTGGGCTTGATACCAGACCTCAATCTGTTTCTTGCAGGTGTAGCAGGAATGTCTCTTAATATTGTCATAATTTGCAGGCATCCCAGAAGGTTTGTCTGTGAGACTATTGTATATACACTTACTGGTTCCATGAAAACAACGTGCTTAATACTGTCAGATTTGTTTCAGTGCACTTATAAATCTAGATATAAAGCAAGTATAGTGTAAATAAATTGTGTGCTAGCAAATAAAGAGTAGATTTTGACTACAGTTGGGAATGCTGGTAAAGGAAAAAAAAAAAGAGAAAGCAAAAAATGAGGAAATCTAAATGTGTAGTATATTTGAGGCTAATCTCTTTTCCAAACTGTCGTTTAGGATTTCTTCAAGACTTAGCTGCATTAGTTAAAGCTAGCTCAACAGAGCCCTGCCTTAATGGTTCTGTCATTCAGAGCAACCTTGTTCTTCATCTAAACATGCTTCAGGGTTATCATGCTATCTCTGTGTTCAGTGAATCTTTAGAGGCTTTCCTGGACTTCTTGAGGGGGGTCCTTCCTATGATTCCAGTATTTGGATTCCCCATATTGTTTTCTCAGACCAGTCTTTCCTCACAGTGTGAGCTGGATCTTGTATTGGCTGTCATTTCTTTACTATCTCAAACTCCTGGTTGGCTGTTACTGACTACCAAAAGGAAGAGCACAGCACATTCACTCTTATTTTTTTTTCTTTTTTTCCTCCTCCGAAGAAATTTCAGCTCTTCTCTATATTTACAACAAGAAAAAAGCTGTTACTACTGTACATTATTAAAAACAGTTGTCACTCTAAGCTCATAAGTTTTCTATCTTAAAGTTATATCTGTGAGTACCAGTACAGTGAGGCAAAGAGAATTTAAGGGAAATGCACAGGATGCCGAAGTAAATTGGTGGCACACCTATGAACTGAGGCAGCTTTCTTAACCTGTTACAGGGCTGTCCTTTCCCCTTTCTGTCAATGCTGTCAGTGCTGATGTTGGTACCTAATTACAAACAGAAGTGTGTGCATCAGACTCGCATGGTTGTTATCCTCTTAACAGTTGGTCCAGCTTGAGAACATGAAAATCTGTTCAAGAAGTATTAAATATAGAGGTGTCACGAGCCTTCTTCTTCATAATTGTATTCCAACCCTCTCTCAGTTTCTGCTGCTTGCTCTTTTACCTTGGTGTAAACATGCATTGCAGATTTAATACCTAACTTGTACAGATACTTCATCCATGAGGAGAAATGCTTCACTTATCACATTTTGTAGTTCCCTTTGTGGTTTATTCTGGCACTTTTACTTGTCATAGTTGAATAAATTGAATTCTGTAGAGTGCTCCTGTAAAATGCCACAGTTTTGATTTTAAATATGCTTCAGTGTGATGAATGCAGCATTAGAGTGGGATGCGGAGTAGTGCTTAGATTTGTGGATTGTAGCTCTAGGTTTTATTCTGAAGCCTCTCACCAGATTATTATATGAATCATGGATAGGCCATTTTCAGGATTTCTGCTTCTGCATTCCATATCTGTAAAAAGAATGTGTTTTATCTATACAGCAGGTCTGTGTTGACATGTAGTTGGTTATTTTTTTGAACAGCTAGGCAGTAAGCATGGTGTAATGTGTCATAGAATGCTTGTTGCACTCCTATGCTAATTAGCTGTCAGCTACCGTGTGCTTCCGTCATCTTTTTATTGAGAACGAATACTTTCCTGGCTTGTAAATTGTCTAAAAAGGAATCATTGTTTTAACATCTGTTTGTGGTGCCTGTCATAGTGATCTTTCATTCCTTGGGTGAAGCAAGCAGAAGAAAGGGTATTACTGGAATACAAACATAAAATAAAGAACATGCTTTGAGTCCTTTGAATGAAATATGCTAAGGGTTGTTACAGCTGTTTTCTTTCCAAGACAACATTATCAAACATTATTTTTATGGGCACTTTTATCTGCTGTACTTTAAAAGCAGGCGGTGTTTACCAGTGTGTCTCATTCCATCCGTTAATGGACAAAACTAAAGGATGTGAGCAAAAGACATCTCTCTATTAATGAGGTCTGAAGTGAAGTTCTAAAACCTGCTGGAATTTAGGAAGGACATATTTTGCTCTAGAGTGGTTCACCTTTTTAGGAGTTTGCTTGATAATGAATAGTGCCTTAATAATAATTGGGCTGATACTAATTCAGAATTAATATCTGAAGGTTTAGCAACTAATACAAAGGGCTGTTATGCTATTTCAGGTTTAATATATACACATCTGATGCATCTCTGTGTTTTAGGTAGCTAATGACTTTTTCCATCAGGTCTGGAGAAGTATTTGTTTGCGAAGTAGTTTTATGTCATTTAGAAGTATGAGAAAAGATTTCTACCTGATATGAGGGAAGAAATTTGGAAAGCAATGATGCTGAAAAGGCTATAGATATGATTTTACAGAGTGACAGATTAATGGATTCTAGGTGTCATAGGTAGGAGTATCCCATGTTTTGTTTTAACTAGTTAATTCTCAAAGGAGCATGCCAGGGAACCTAGTTTCCTGTATTTTCTCATACAGGAAAGGGAGGAAGGGAGATGATGCATCTAACTAGTCCCTAAAGGAAAAATAAATGTTTGAATTGAGCATTCACTACAATATTTGAAAAAATTGTTTTTCAGATAATTGCCTTTGATGAACTTCGGACAGACTTCAAAAGCCCAATAGATCAGTGCAACCCAGTCCACGCAGTGAGTATCACAGTGGCTTGCTAAGCAACAATTACTAAAGAAAGGGAAATATATTGACTGCCAGTGAAAGTATGAGTGTGGAAACGAATATGGTGTCTGTTGCAAAGTCAACTGTAGTTTGGAAAATTGATTTATTGGGCCAGTCTTAGGAAGCCAGATGGTGACTCTTTATGGCTATAGCTTTCCTTTTTGTTGGAGGAGGTAGGAAAATTATTCGGAAGTTCAAAAACTGAAGGACAGTTAATGTGATGCTAATGCTTTCTTTTTGCCTTTTTATTCTGTGGCACAAGTTTTCCTTTTTGAAATAATTTGCTTTCTCTGTGCTCAAGCATGGGATGACCACCTTCTCCCGTACTGTCTGTATCAATGAGCCAAAAGCTTGCAGGGATTTGATAAGAGGTACATTCCTAGACCTCTCTGTCCCATGACAGGGCTCTAAATTCTCCTGTGTTTTAAATGCAAATAACACATTCTGTTGCATCTACTATGGATAAGGTTTAATATCACTCTGGGACTGTAAACTCGGTTTTACCTAATAAACCAAAATGCAACCCAGATTTAAGCATGTGAAAATTCCTCTGTTAATTGCAGATGTGATTTAGGGTGATTTACCTGACTACAGTTAAACATGCATCAGGTTTGTACCACCAGGACTGAAAGCAGAACCTGGCTCGCCATCATCTCACTGGGAATTACAATGATTATGACAGGTGCTGAATTTGATCTCTACAGAGTATCAAGTTACTGAATTGCCTACACATGGTAACCAGATTCATTAGCTAGTACTGTGCCATTTAACCTTGTTTCATAACTCAGCAGAGGATTTGTGGTGGTACTTAGACCACTGATGATGTTAAGCATAATCTTTAAGTGAATCTTGGAATAAGAAGTCTTGTTTACTGTTCTCTAACATAAGCAAAGAACAGAAGAAAGAAATTACATGAAGAAATCCTATAGAGGACTTCAATGAAAGTAATCTGGTTTTGAATTTACTGGAAGAAATCTGATTTTGAATTCACTTTATCTGGTTTTATTTGCCATCTTGAGAATTGCACACAAGGAATGTGTATTTGTATGTACCAAATTCCAGTAACTGGTTCTCTTCCTAAAACTTGTAAGATGCTCCATGGAGGTAATTTCCTCTTGTTTTAAAATGGTGATGGAATTGGTCTCCAGGATAAAAAAATTTTAGTAAGTCCCTGTTTCAGTCATGTTAGTGGTGTAATCAAAAAGTTAATCATGGAGCTTCCAGTAAAACACAGCACTGTATTCTGTGATCAGTTGACATATTTGACTTTCCTCTATGAAACTTCCTGTGATAATTCAATCAGTAATCTGATGGCTTTCTTCTGCACAGTAATGTTGATGCCTTTTATAATGACATAAAAGGAATATTTTTAGCAGGTAGTTCTTGTATCTTTGATCAGATGTGATTTGCTTTTTCCCTATACATAGTTGTTTGTGCTCATATTCCGTTTATTTGGTGGGGTAGTTTTCTTTATTGCGCTATAAGGTTGTCTGATGTGTAGTCATTATTATGTCATTATCTTCCACAATGTTTTCACGACAGAGTGTAGAGCCTTTTTGACAAGAGAGGGCTGAATTAAGGAGAGATCAGAGGCAAAACCAATGGCAGTATGGAGAACTCAATTCAAATTTCCTCATTCACACTCTATTACCTACATCTCAAATATAGACTTCCTACTTCTGCAAGGCGAGCTGCAGTTAGGCACCTGTCCTCTAAAGGGAATTGAGAGGGTTATCTTTCCCTCTCCATTTACCTCCTACCAGAGGCAAGAAAGCTTTCTGCAGCTTCACAAGCTCATCCTTATATGTCCATTCCATGTTTTCAATTGTGAGTCTAAAATTTCTGAATCTCTTTTAGATCACAAACATCAGAGAGAGGCACAATATTTGTCTGGTGCCTATCAAGCTGCCACTGTCTCATTGTCTTTCCAAATTATATTTTCTTTTTAGAAATGGCCTAAACATGGTGACAGGAAAGGAAAAGGGACATTTCTCTGGAGAATAGAAATAAAACTCAAACTTGGAGCAAATCTAAAACATTTGAAAAGCAAAAAGCTTAGGGAGAGTTGGCTTCTCAGTATATTACATTACCTGTTTAAAAAAGGTCATAGTTCAGAATATTTTTTTCCCATGTCTAAATGAAAATATTACCAGATAGTGTTCTAAGGACAACAAAACCACTCTGCCTTCTGCAGTGCAACCAACAGTAGAATCTTTCACAGTAACTCCAGTGATAGGGTTATGCAGAGTGAAATCTGATTTTACTAGTGAATTTCTCGTTATGAACCATTTAAAAGGAAACCTGTCTTTGACTTGTCATCTTCCTGTGAATCATGATTAGAGAATCTTTTGAGTCACGCTGTTTAATTACAGTCACTTTCAGTATTTATGAATGCATCTGCTGTTTAAAGTGGCATTTTTAGGCCATTTTAGATATTCTTCACTAATGGGTTACATCCTAATGTCACATGTTGCTCAGGCACCCTCTTGGTGATAGAGGAAGGGCTGTCATACAAACTTCGTAGTTGTTTTTTCCCATTCAGAATGATCTTGACGCCAGAGGCTGGGCACCTGAAAATGTGAGACCAAGTCTTTGTGATATAGATTGGCACCATTGGGCAGAGCCACAAATGCTGACTAAAAAGAAGTTGCAACCTCTGGCTCAAAGCTAACACAGACTTGACTCTGTGTACTTGTTAAAACACCCAGTAACAGATGAAAAATGACTTATTTGGACTTTGAAATGGGCAAATCATTTGGCTTGCAAGCAGTAGGTAAGAAGTGAATGCTATTGTTTCAGATTCATGATGTGTGTTGCTTTCCTGCAGCCGTTAATTATGATCTTGACCCATTCTAATTGTAATATATTGTCTTTGATTTATAACACCAACAGCTAATCTCCTACCTTTTTCCCACTTTCTCTTGACAGAGAGAGCGGCTGAGAAATATTGAGCGTATTTGTTTCCTTCTGCGAAAGGTAAGTATAAACTAGCCTAGGATTTGTGATGTTTATGGGAAATAAAGCCACCCAGTGGCAATGCGCATTAATTTTCTCTTTGATCCTCACACTCCATTGATGAAAGGCTGGATTCTACTGCAGAAGTGGAAGTCATGATGACCTTCTAAGGACAAAGTAAGACAAATTATAAAAGGTTAACATAATAGAGGATTTCTGGATCCTCTTGGATGAAAGTTCAGAACATCAGCGCATTCATTTTGAAACACGCTTTTCAAAGGCAGTGAAACATTTTGCAATTGTGGCTTGAGGTGCTTTTATAGCACTATCAGCTGATGATAATGTAGTACAGGCTTTAGAAATACCTTTTTTTTTAACAGTGGCTTACTGTTTGATGAATTAAACGTTTTATTAGCTACATATTTAATGTTTAAGTTTTTTAAATTGGCTGATGTTGAAAAGATGTTTGAAGCACTCGGCCTCTTTTAAACAGTTTCTGAGATATTTGAAGGAGCTGATAAATTGTAGGATTGATACATTTATGGGTTACTCACCTCTAGGTTGAAAGAAGGTTTTCATAAACATTGTTCTCCTGACCCCATTAAAGTCAAAATAACCATCGTTCCAAACTATTTTATTCTGTATATTCAACTTTCTATAAATTCCTTTTGCATTGCAGAGTAGTAATGCAGCTACCTGAATTATTCTGCATTTTTGCTTAAAAGGTCATCGCTGAAGTGTGGACTGCTGACTGCATCTTAATTAAGCTAAGAATTAAATTCAGATATGTTTGTAAGAAGCTGATGGCATCATCCTTAGAGGTTTTGGGAAAGCCGATGCTAGGGATTATTGGTTTGGGGTGATCCAAAGGCGTAACTGTGACTGTGCAGAATCCATGAAGTGTCATTTTCTGATCAGTCAGAACCTAAGTTGTATCTGGTACCATTATGAGCATGTGACTGCTAGGAGCCACTTCTAAGTACTTAGCCTGTTTATGACACCGGGGGCATGAAAATAAGAGAAAATACTTATCATCAATAGCTTTCCATTTTATCAAATAGGCAGCCCACCAGTTTCAAGCTGTGTCCCAGTTTCTTTGATATAAAGCAACTGGTGAGTTGCAATATATGAACCCCATGGGAATGCCTTGCCTACATCAGTATTTATTTTTATTGAGCCTCAGCCTCACTGTGAACAGCAAAATGGAGCATTTTGGCGAATTACAGACTCCGTATTCATAAAGGATTGGCTTGCTTCTGGTTCACTTGAACAGTTTGTTAATTTAGCCTCTCCTTCAGAGTTCTTTGGGGACACATTTATTTTAATTGAGAGATTACATGCAAGAAGAAGGTGTAATGACTATGGATATGTGTAGTCTTCAGATCTGACAATCACTAAAAATAGCTCTAGTTTACATAGTATAAAGGATTCACTGTTAGGGAAAATTCAGGAAAAGAGTAAAGAATTCAGTGCCAGCTATGTATACAGGAAAACAGCAGTTAGGATGCTTTCAGCAAGCACTAAATATAGCCCTCATTATAGCATTGTGTGTTTTTAGGTCCATTTCTCTTTCTCTGAAAGAGTAACGTATCTGTTTTCCTATGTCTTGAAGTCAGATAATTCTTTTAAAGGGCTTTGAAAACAGTGATATCTTGTCATGTGTAACATTATAACTTAATGCTGTAAATTTGTTTTTTGAAGAGACAATATAGGTGGGCTATAAAAATATGTTCAGTTTCATTATATGCTGTTTTTAGAGGGGTTCTTGGGAATTATTAAATGGGCATACAATATGTCATATAAATCTGATCCCAGTGGACAAAGAGTTTTAGTTTTTATCTCCAAAATAGTTGGGAGGTTATTTACAAACAGTGACCTGGTATGTAATATGTCATCATGTATTATATAACTTACTTAAATTTTCCAAAATAGAACGGAGAATGTAATTGTTCTGCAGCCAAGCATTTTCTGCCATTTGGTTTTGGGGGAAAATGTTTCTGTGTCATTAAAACCAAGTAGGGGTAATGTGAAGCAGATCACATATATATATATGGCGCTGGCATGTGCACATGCATGTACAGGTGGGTCCGTATTTTTATGGTCCTATAGAATTAGATAAGCGTAAGTTTTCTGGTTACTGGAGAATGATCGGTTATATATGAAGAAGCTATGAACTTTCTATAGCTGTGGGCAAATCTATTCTATCTTGAAGTAAATAAGAGGAAGAACTTACTCTCTGAAGCCAGCACAACGTGAAGTTCTGTCAGGATGCAGGTATTTCTTTTTATTCGGTGTTGTGTTTTGGGGGTTTTATAGTATAGATTTGTATTCATGTGTGTGCTGTAGATGGTTGAACATTCCATTGTGTGGACGCTGGTGTGCGATACAAGTGTTAAGGTACTCACATTGGACATACACTACCATTGGTGAATGCTGTGGAGCGTGCAACTGTGCTATCTTTTTTGCTAAATTTACCTTTTTTTTTCTAAGGATGTGTTTATGTGACACACTACAATGCTGGACAGAGGTACACGAGCTAGTTGTGAATGAGCTGTCTTCAGCTAGTGGAAGCAGTACAGACGTCTTGGGCTGGTTAGCCCTGCTGAGGAGCGGGATAGGTGAGGTGTACCGTATAGGTCTAACCATGGGGTTTGTGATGAAATATTTTGGTGAGGTTATTAAAGTATGTTCAGTGGTGATGGTGGCAGGAATATTATATAATTGTAATTGCAGTTGTATTTCGAGAAACCTACCTACCTGATTGATTCCTGTTGGATATGCTTATCTTTAGCACTAAGGACAGTTAGGAATTTCCTAGGTTAAAACATGGTCTATTTCATTAATCAACCACTGTCATATTATTACTTTACCTTTGAGGAAATGTAAATTAAATTTGATCAGGTTATGCATTGTAATTTTTGAATTAATTTGATAGATCCTCACTAAGGAGGAGAGTTGATTGAAGTTGCTTCCTGCTCAGCAAACGTAATTCAGACTTCGATTTGCTCACGCCAAACACTGCTGAACAATATAAGTGACCTTTCTCAAATTATCAGCAAATATTTGTTTTCAAACTCTATTAAGCTAAAGTGAGAGTGATTTATGAACAGTGGCATTGGAACTTACCTGGGAGGGAATTGAGGTAGATGAAAGACAGACTTCTACTAATTTTCCTCCTGTAGTGGAGCACTTAAGTCAGGTGCTAAATTTGTAAAGCTGCAAGTGTAAGAAAATACTGTACCAGAGCTCAGTCCTTTTTCTTGATTTTATTTGGTTGTGGAGTTTTGGGGTTGTGTAGGTTTTTTTTGGTTTGTGGGTCATTTTTTTTTTTTTCTCCAAGTCCTGACAGGATGATTGGAAGAGAACAAATTCAGCAAGAAATCTAACCACAGGCAAGGTGACATTAATCTCAAAGATGTTCCAGATGAACTTGAACTATCTTGAAAAATACAAACAAATACACAGACAAAAAAACCTGCAGGTACAACTTTTGAATAACCAAACTTAGCCAGTTAGGCACTCCGATACTAGCAGTAGCAACAGCAACAGTAGATTATAAATCAGGAGCTGGGCAGTTTAGGTGAAGAGGTTTTGGTTGGTTTGTTTTTAATCTTTTTTCAAGCAAGTTTTAACATTTTAGTTAGAGGGTTGGGGGCTGCCAGTGCTTGATCTGGTCTGGTACTTCCGTCACTGTGGTTTCCAGTGGAGCTGGATCTGTGGTGGTAGTGGTGGAAATTTATTCTGTACTCAACAGTTCTGGTATTTACCAGACTTAATACTGGTTTTACTACTCTGCAAAGGTAAAATAAATCTATCTTTTAAATTTATATTCCATAGTGTGTACCTTTATACACATCACAGTTATGTTTTGCTGTATTTATATGTTTTGGTAAATAACCAAAACCAATGTTACTTTAAAGAGCAATTACAGAAGACATTCCATTCAGACTGAGATACTGTAAATAAAATGTAAAACCTAGTGACCATAGTGTATAATTCTAGACACGTGAGTGTCTGTATACAATTTTGTTTTGGTGTGTTTCCATATTTAAGGACTCTATTAAAAAAAAGTCAAAATTACTTCCATGTATGAAGGTAACTGTAATTCAGAGGCATGAGTAATCAGAAGCTTGAAGTCTTGTGGGTTAACACTACAGGTCCAACTGTAGACAGACTATTCCAAGGAAGAAGATAAGGTTTGATTTTTGTGTCTGTCATGCCTGTTTGTCAGTGTTGAACGCACATACTCAAAGCTTGAAAAAAAATCACAATATGTCCAGTGAAACATTACTGAGCTCATTGGATCAGCTAATACAGAACGAGTTAACTTTTTAGCCATTTCCTTAATAGCAGATGAAAACGGTATTTTCTGAGTGTTGGAGGTTTTTCTACTTTACATGTAGACAAATATTATAGAAAATCAGCATTTTTAAATAGCCTTGTCTTTCCTTGTTTATCCTTATTCAGCAGACATGTTTTTTCCCTGCATATTTTGGATGAAGGAGATTAAACAATGTACACTAGAGTGATTGTCATAGGAAATAATTTTTGTACTTGGACCTTAGGTTCCAGACCTTCACCTATCAGTAGCTCCTACCATTCTCTGCATGCAGCAGCTACAGTGGACAAACCCTTCTGGAGAATGTCAGGTGTCACAGTAGCTGATTTAGATTGATCGTATTCTTTTCTTCCTGATAAATTTGCTGGTTATTACAATGATCACTTCTTCTGTTGTTCTGCCTCATAGTCACTGGCAAGCTTGAGTGATGAATTTTAAGTGTGTGTTTTGGGATATGTCATTTGATTACTTCATCATGTATTTAGGGATTTATAGATGTGTAACAGTCTGCAGGCTAATAGTCATTAACAGAGTACTTCTGTAAGCCTATAATATGGTTCATTAAAATGCTTAGCAAATTTAGCAAATGCGACGTATAATCACAAGGAATTTTTAAAGTTGTGTGTATCTATCCATATGTAAGAAGGAATCATACTTTCTTCCTGGGATTGAAAAATCTTACAGGCGGAAACTACAGCAATAAGGCCATTATTTGTTGTGGAACTGGGAATAGCAGCAACAGTTTTACCTTTTGTAGTGCTGTGATTTATTTACAACCTCAGTAAAGACATTTTAATTCCTCATTTAGTTACTTTATAGAAAAAGCAACAGCGTAGCCATACTAGAGGGATAAGTCTGCAAGGTAATCAGGTGCCAGCTTTGTGGTATGCATTATATTCAGCACCTCCTAACTGGTAGTCAACATTGTCTTTGAAGTTTAGGTGCTTGTGTTATCTGAGAGGAAAACAGGATTTTTAGTCTAGTCATAAGGTATTTTTGGACTCTAGAAACAGCAGTGGTGTTCTGCCTTGCAGGACAAAGAGGCTGACGTTTCCAGAGTTCTGAGAAACCGCTGCTGTAACAAAGATCTCAAAGGGAACAAAAAATGGCACCATGTGATATTTTTCCTGTTAACAGCTATTGTTACGATGATGGAGCACCTGAACTTTGTCCACACTTATTAGAGACCAAAGAGTTCATCATTGTTACTGGTTTCTCAGTACATGTTATATTTCTTGATGTATCTAATGCTCTCTCATTCACGCTTCATCAACTGCTGAGTTTTGACTAATCATCTGGGCAGCAGTAAAACTGTCAGGAGACCCTTCCTACTGAGTGACTGGGAGCGTAAACGCTAATCAGGAGACTGTGGATTATTTCTGAAGAATGAATATAGGATTCTATAGAAAGAGAATATAAAATATAGAAAACATACTGCAGGTACCCAGATAGTTATTCAGAGTCTCCCTATGTGTGACTCAATGCAATACAGAAGCTTGTACAATTTCAGTAAATACTATGCATTTTAAAAATTATTTTCGTAATCTCAGGTATATATTTTTCTTTAAAAAATCTTTGCGCTTCAATTCAGTGGTTCAACACAACTGGTTTATATCAAAAAGCTTTCTGAACATCCCTGGATTTAGGAAGGGTTTGACTTCAAGTTTGACATTGATGCTTATCATTCATCTCTAAGATCAAACAACAACAAAAGCAGCTGTGATAGCCCTCTGTGGGCACTCTCAGAATCTCCTTGACATGGACAACTTGGAGCAATCTCTGTTTATTGCTCTGAGATGAGAAATGTGTTGATCTTCAAGCATAAACCCATGTGGAATAGGCCTGGACTTAGATTTGTATTTGAAGTTCTTATATTTTAGACAACATTTAGATAAAAACTGTGTAGTGCATCATTGGTAGTTATGGCCAGATGTGTCTGAATTCGTGCAGAAATTCCCAGGGAAACTCAAGAGAAACAATAAAGGTCAAACTCTGGGTAGAATGAGGGGAAGAAACATGAGTTTTTGATTAGACAATTCAGCACTTCACTTGAGCTACTAATGCTTTACCCCTTGGAAAATCATCATTTTCTTCCCTTTGAATTTAGCTATTACTGGGAGAGGACTGTGCTGTGAAGGAGGGTGGCTGGTACAAACTTCCACAAAGTAGAGTGCCTTTTGATTAGATCGCATTGGATAGTTTTATCAAGATCTGAACTTTCTGTTTACTAGCCTGATAATATGAATATGAAAAAGTTGTTCAGTAATCCTTTTTTTAAAGGTTTAAATATATGATCTGTTATTTGGACTACAGTGATATTCTGAATTAACACTATCATATGAAAACTTCGCATTTTAAAGGTGTCTTAAATAAATTCAAAAGGGTGATTTCAGGCTGTTCTGTTTGTCTTCTTTCTGGAAGAAAATACAATACAAATCTGCTTTTGTTGTCTTGAGGTGGATATTCTGCTGTCTTATGTTTTGCCAGTCTTTGAATTTTGCGTTCTTTTTTTACTTCCTTAGTTCTATAATTTAATCTTTTAAAGGCCCTGTTGTGGTTTAGCCAGAGATTCCTTTCAGCAAGACTTGGCTCTCCTTTTCTGTTATGTTTTCATTAAAGTTTGTGGTACAGCAATATGTTCAGACTCAGGTAATGTATAAAACCTTATTGTGCCAGGCGCTACAAAAACCACATGGTAATAAATATGAAGAGCATTTGTTTATGCTTACAAGACATGTACCCAACAGGAGAGGAAGGCTTGTGCAGCTGATTTGATGATAGAAACCTTGTTTTCAGAGACCTATTTAGTTTTCTTATTAGCAGGTATAGTTTGCATCTTTCATTTTTAATTGAAGCTAAAAATTTGTTTGTGTTTTTGAGGGCTGTGATGGTTCATTGGGTTAATAATTGCATGTAGTCTTTAATCTCTACAGCAGATGTTCAAATCTAGCCCAGTTTGGAGTCAGACTATTGTAGTCTGTAGTACTGTAGACTGTTGGGAGTAGAATTCTTGTGTCATGTGCATAGAGACTTGTGATGCTTGCTCTACAGAAATACTAATAACCGTAGACAATATGATGAGAGAGATCTCTGTCAACATCAGAGTGAATATGAGCTACACCTCCTGCTGTATGTATGGACATATAATTAGCTCCTAAGCTGCCTCAGAAGAAATTCTAGAGTTTGCATGCAGGCATTGGAATAAAGGATACTGATTTTTCTAAAGCATTAACTAGGTCTGCAGATTTTGTAGGATGTAAGCTTGACATGCTGTATGCATTCTGTCAGGTAGGACTTGGACTGTAATTACAATATCTTTCATAAAACTAAATTAGTTTTCTTTGTTTAAAGTGACCTAGGACTTTTAAAACTACATGAGATTCTGAGCATGTGTGAGAGATGTAAAACTGTAATTGTGCATTTCAGTGCATACTTGAAAGATACTGCTAAACTGCTATTAGATGATAAAGACAACTTTCTCCTGGCCTTCAGAGTGGCTCTGACAAGGTATCTTTATATTAGGAATGAATAACTTTACTCTCTAAGGATAAAATTTGAAGTTAGCTAAAAATGTATTGGTACACAGTTTTTAGTTTATGGAAATCGTTACTTATGGATTAGTTCTTTTTAGAGAATTTTGGTACAGCATCTCTTGTGAGTTGAGAGGCATGAGATAAATTTTAAATCTGCTGTTCATGTAAACAGCGGAGCTGTCCCTAGGTTGTACGAGTGAAAGAAAGAAGAATGCAGTTTTACAGGGGAAGTGGGGATATGGAAAAAGCAAGTAAAGTATTTTTAACTGAAGTGTTACACACTTTCACTAGCTCTGTGTTGGCTTAATTGTTTTCTACAGATTCCCTAAAAAGAGGATGAAGTTAACATACTGATAGTGATTCACACTTGGCAGAGATTTTGTTTGCATCTGGAAACATGAGGGACGTAATGATTTTTCCTGAATCTTGTAATGAATTTGTAGTGTAGACAAAATCTAGGCCTTCAGTACCTTTGTTGCTGAGCTGCCTTTTCCTCTTTTGCACTATGATAGGAAATATTCTACAGACCATCTAAAAGCTTCTTTCTTTCCTTCTGTTAAGTCTTTTCTGCCTACTCTTTTGTTACATTTATTATCTATGAAGTGTGGAATGGGATGAAATTGGGTTGTGCCTTATTCCAGTAGTCTCTTGGGCACCCACATAATTTTAATGTCATCAGAAAGATTGGAACTTGGCAGTGCAGATATTTTGTGGAACTGACAGTAGAATTAGGACCAAAGATCTGGCAGTATTTATACTTTCTGCACAAATAATCCCATAGATGTTGCTTAACTAGAGGAAGTGCATCTCTTCTTCACACTTTTTATTTTATTGTAAATATATTTGCTTCATATTTAATAGAAAGTTATTACTATTGCAATCAAAATACTGAACATAATCCCGTTTGTCCTTTCCTTGTATACAGTACCATATCTGGAAATATGATCTTAACAGAGGACTTAAGAACTTAGGGGAAGTATAGTATTTCTGGCAGGCAATTCATTCACTACTGACGCTCATTTATTGTGTGCATTGTTCCAGCACTATTTTTAGTCAAATTTACAAGTTCCTGAATTCAGCACTTTTCAAAAGTTAGAACATAACAATTGTTATTTTTAGCAGTCGTTACCTAAGGCTGTCTGGGTGCTTACTTAAGGATAATGAAAAGATATATCCTGCTGTGCCTGCACAGGTGTTCAAGGCAGGGGGCGCTTGTAAGAGGAAAAGTTACAAAACTAGTGCAAGAGTGAAGAGTTCAAACTTGTGACTTGGTCACAGTTTGGTCCTTACCCCCCTTCTACTTCAGGGAGGAAGTAAGATTTGCCAGTGTGATGCCTGATGGAAATTGTAATATCCTTTGAAGGAAGGTACATATGGTTACTCATAATATTATTACTCATGGAAATATTTACATCCAAAACTATTTCAGGTTAACTGACTGTTTTTTGCTGTTAATCTCATCTTCTAAATGTTTATATGTCAATAATCAAAGAGGCAAAAAAGTATCACCCTATAATAGATGACCTATTGCTTTGCTTTACAGTTCAACTTCTTCCAGTACTGTTGTGGAGGATACGTTAGCATATGTCCTTTCGGTATCAGAATATCACAAGTAACAGCAGAATAAGGCTGAAGTGAAGATGCAGCAAAAATGTAAATGAGTAACTGTTGCCTGTAATGTACTCTTGAGAGCAGTGTACTTCTCAGCTGCTTGGGGTAATGTAATTTATGCATCTGTTCCTCAGAGCTGTGTTGAAGATATTGGCAAAATTTGACTTGCTAATGGACTGTATTTGCTTTAATTTGGTACGCAATAAAGTAAATATTTGCATTTTAATAAAACTAAAGAAATAGGGGTTAAATCAAATGTCACTGTTATGTTTAGCAGAATGTTCATTGTAGATGTAAGTCAGGATCAGACTTACAAAGCCACTATGCAATTACAAAAAGCAATATAATACCTAAAAATACTGCAGTGATTTTACATCATACCTGTTATATGGATCAAAATTGCTTCTGCTGGAAGTTCAGTGTCCTACCTTGCATTTAGATGCTGATGTTTTCAATAAAGCTGTTAGAATAGCAGGGCAGGGATTGTCTTTACCATGTCTGCACTGTACCAAATCTGCTTCATCAGACTGAGTCTTTACGCACCAGACACAGAAACAACCCTGTAGTGAACACTTAGTTTTCAGCATTTGTGGAACTGTCAGTCTTAGACAGACCCCCGGGAGAAGGCCTGAGGGCCCTTCCTGTCCTGTGCAGATGGCTGAACTTCATTTTAATGATTATTGAGATTTCTGCATTCATAGACCTGCCTGTGAAATGGGGGGCTGGTTTTCTAGATCCTAACGAACAGCTGTGGTACTAGTTGTCATTCTCACCGGTTTGGGGTGAGTGCACAAAGATGCCATGAGCTATTGGAATAACCCAGCTATGGGGCGTCCTGGCTGGTTGTGTCTGAAATACAACAGTGAAGTAGGGCAAGAAAGCATTTCTTACCCAGTTCCGTGTCAGTGTTGTGAAAGCTAGAGAAGTCCGCACTCCAGGGCTGCTAACCTAGCCTCTCTTAGTGGTTCTGAATTAATGTTAAAAAAAGAAACGTTGTGAAGATATCTCCTGATCCCTGCTGAGTGGAAAGGAACAGTTCGCAGAGGAGATATACTTGTAAGAGCACAGCACATCTGCCTTATTGAAGTGCCTTCCAAGAACGGGGTGCTTTTTGGATTGTGCTGGTGCCCTGCAGGCCTTACAGTGGAGAGGTCTTTTTGTAGGTCTGTTTCATAACCTCTTTACCTGGTGGCTGTTATGACCTCCCATAGGCTCTGTAATACAGAAATATTTATAGATACTCTTGATGAATGTCCCATAAAGATCTGATCTTCCTCTGTCACTCTTGTTAAAGTTATTATTTGTATTATGACAAAGCTGAAATGTTCTAATCATAAACTAGTTCCAGTGGAATCTATAGATTGTGAATATAATTGCCCCCATGTTGCAGAAGACAAAAATGAGACAATGAGAACTGAAACGATAGGCCTAAATATAGACGTGTTTAGTAGTTGAGATTGAAAGAGCATCCAGAAATTCTGTGTTATAATACTAGATCTGGTACTGTGTTACAGATGGATACGGAATACTTGGTGAGAATGATAATAAGGTTCTTTGTGTTCATTTCATCGTCTGATATTTGTGCTGTGGAGTGACTTACGTTCACAACCACTTAATACTGTTTAAAGACATTCCAATAGTTCATTAGAATAATGAAATTACCTTCACAAAGCAGTGGCTTTGTGCTGCTTTGCTTCATCGTGATCCAGAAAGGTGGAGGGGTGAAAACGGAGATGTTACATCCTTTCTTTTAGTTGTGCTCTGTACTTGGTTTGTAATATGGAGCCTTGCATGCATGCACCATTGCTCTCCCACAGATAAAATGTAAAGCTGTATATGTGAACTTAGTAGGGTCAACAGAGGGTTGTTCTTTTGATGATCTGGAATCCATTTTCAGACGTTTTCTTTTCATCTAGTTTGATACATCTGCATAGCAAACTGCTGAATACTTTTAGAGGTTTGCATCCCATGGTTTTGAATTACTTAAAATGCTTTGGCTATAGGTTTGTGTTATAACAATTAACTGTGCAGCTGAGTTTCTAAGTGATTGCTATAAGCAACTAGAGAACAGAGCTTGCAGAGACACAAGCAAGTGTGAATTTTAACAGGAGAACTGAAGGAAATTGAACTTGAAAATTTGGATTGAAAATCTCAGTGTATTTACTGTGACATTATTGCATTGGGCTCTAGGGCAGCCTTTCAGAGGAAGCTTTGGAAGTCAAGTAACTCAAATCTTTTAAAGTAAATTAGAAAGATACACTAGAAAATGTAAGTGGGAAACCTTTGTGTATTTCAGCAGTAAATTTAGTGTGTTTCATCAATTTGGTCAATGTAAGCAGTATGTTTAAAACTGTTGCAAATTTTAAGATGTTCTCTGTATTTAAATTATGCACAGTTGACCCTACTTCGGTTTGTGCAACAGCAGGTGCAAATACACCATTTGCTTTGGTGTACAAGCATTCCAGATTCATGCACATAATGGGTTAATGCAGATGGCACTACTATTTTTCTGTGTGTTTCTGCTTTTTTCACTTGCTTGCACTACACTTCTGACTTCTGTGGTCTGTGTCGTGCAGTTAGAAGAATTTGAGTCATTAAGTAATCATCTCTGTTTGGTCTCATGATGTCTCACGATTCAGCAGCTGATACTGCCCAGTAAACCAGGTTAGCTCTGGCAGGCTCTTTCAGGGTGGTCTAAAGTGTAATTGAAGTAACTCTTGTGTTCTGAGAACCTTGGGTATGTCTCCATCCCTTCTTTGCCTGCTACGATGGGGACCAATTCTACATTGGTCAGCTTGCATGGTGCAAGGGGTATGGTGGAAAAACGCAGCAGAGAGCACCATAATGGCAAGCTGCAGCCATCCTTTAGTGAAAGTAGGTGCAGTAGCATTTAACCGTTGCTGTAAAGCAAGCATATGCTTAGATCAGGCCTGATTTGGGGCCCTGGAGTGATACCATGCGTGCATGGTGTTTTCGGTTTCTTGTTGCTTTTAGGTGGATAAAAAGGGCTTGTGTGTTTGTAAGGTGAAAAACTTGTTTCCACTTGAAAACTTCCACTCACCAGAGCTTTTATCTTATGTGGAAGAGATTCAGCCTCCACTTCAGGTTTTTTTTTTTCCTGCCATCTGTGGGAGGAGAAGGCAGGCATTAAGAAGGGAAGTTGTCTCAGCCTCTAACAGTATAATGAAGGCTCTCAGAAACCCTGGGAAAGGTAGAGTATTTAATGACTGGCAATTTCTGGGTACTGTGTAAAATCTATGGTTACAGTCGGGAGGCTGGCGTGCACAGATGGAGACTGGTGTAGACTCAGTGTCTTTTGGGGGGAAAAAACAACAGTTCCGTGAGAATTACTATTATTGTGTAGCACTCAGGAGTATTGGTCCTAAGCGAAGTGCTGGAAAGAAGCATAAGGTTTTGACATTTCAGTGACAGGGAGAACAGTTTGATTCACTTGTTGCAGTTGATTTTCTAAGCATGAGAATTTAATAGCATTGGGAGATTACTATTCCTGCTATATTATCTTCCCAGTTTTGGTTTCTGTGAGGTATTTTGTACCCTGTTCGCTGGCAAGACACACTGTAAGAGCCATTCTATGTAAAAATTATATAATGTTCTGTAAAAACAAAATTACATTTGAGAAGGAGTTCCATATAATAAACGGAATAAGCCAGAAAATGACGGACAGAAAAAGGTGGGCTTATCTTTTATATAACAGCAGCAGCATATATCTAGGAAACTGGATACTGAATAAAATTATTTAGGACTGAGCTTCCCAAGAGATGCCCTTCTGCAGTTGCAGTCTGCAGAGGTCTTTGCATTCCAATAAACAGAAAGAAGCTGCTGACAGGTGCTTAGCTTCAGTGCTTGTTTTCCCATGCTTTAGTTCAGCCAAACCTAGATATCTATACACAGCAAAGCCTGCCGTATTTTCTTTGGAATTAAAGGGGAAGAATATATCTACATGTGCATGTGTGTTTGTAATACTTTCTATGAGGATGTATTGTATATTTGTGGTGAGATGGTAACAATAGGAGTATGATATCTACCTAAGATTTTACATTTTAAATGCAAATGATGGATTGTAAATAAGGGGTTTGAATATTTACTGATACAGATATTTACTGTAACTATACATATTAGAGCAAAAGCTAGAAAGGTATAGTAGTTTCTTTCCCTGGTTTATGTTAATAGCAGAAGGTATTTCTGACTTGCAGCATTTTGGTGTAGAAGCTGACTTATTTTTCAGGCTTTCCTGTGGTTTTCCACAGGTAAATGTCAGCCAGTAGTATTTCTGGTGATAAATTTGTAGTGCCATTAATTAGCTTGGCTCTCAAAGTGACCAAGTTGCAGCTCTAAAGAACTGTCCTTCATTTTTTGCTGATTTTGTCCTTCAACTCTGTGTTCTGTAACCATCTCAAGACTTCATGTTGAGCTGTGTCAGAAAGCAGAGGTTGTACCTGAATCAGGGTGTTCCTGGCTCAAAATAGAAGTATACTGTTTGTATCCTAATGTGTCTACCATCTGACAGCTTCGTATGCTCTCCTGGGAATGAATTAAAGATGCTAGTTTAATTCCTATTGCACAGCCTTCTGTATGGCAGAAGTTACTATTGCAGTTGACTACCTCAGCAGGAACAAGAAGAATTGCTTGTTTCACAGCCACCTTCCTTCTCTCCAGGAGCTAGATCCCATGTTTGCTAAAATTGATGGAAAGTTTCCATTGGTTTCAGAGGACATTGTGTCAAACTGCAGGATGATTCTTGCACCCAAGAGCTGAAGCAGTGTTGTCTTTTAGTTATTTAGTTATTGAGTTTACTTTTCCTCACAAGCCTTGCTGTTAGTGCCTTTCTACACTTTATGCTTTCAATTCTCTCACCTCCTTTTAGATTTGGTCTCTTAAGTAAATCGCCTGAATATAAACTATAATTGTCTTTGCAGGCTGGGCTTTGTTTGCTTCTTTGCTTGAATTCTCTTTAGAAACTGTGATCAGCACTGATCCTTTTTTTTATGTCCACAGGAAAATGTCACTCCAAGAAAAGGGTGAAGAGACATAAATGACACATCTGTTGTTCTATCAAAAGCATAGTTAGATTTAATTTACACCAGAAACTGTGACTGAGAGTGACTGTTTCCAAGAGTCCACTGCTTCCTTTGTTTCCTTTCTAGCTTCACAGCAGATTTTCTTGTTTGGTTTTTAAGCTTTGCATAAATTTTCACTATGACGTTCCTTCCCCGTTATTACCAGCCAGCCTACTGATGAGGCACTAGGGTTGTGTTCTTGCTAAGTCCGTGGATTGTGTTGGAATCAGAAATCAAATATGTGATAATGAATGTAATATGCTTTTAAGTGTGGTAGTGTTTTGTGGGTAGATGTACATCAGGAAGACCTTTCTTCTCTGCAATTTTTGATGAAGATGAATCATTCTTTGGGGAAAGGTTATAGTCATGTTGTAAATCACATTCTAAAAATGAAAAAAAACCCCACCAAACCAGCAATGATAAATAACTACCATCTGGAATCTGAACTATGTAATTGTATTATGATTTGTAATCCACATAAGATAAGCTTTTGAGAATGTTTAAGTTGAAGGCGTAGACAAAGATATCCAAATGTGTTAACTTCACCACCTGAAACAGTTAAATGAAAGTTAAAAAATACGGTGTGCATTAGGTGGAAAGACCTCTAGAACTAAGAAGACAGAATTGATTGCAGCACAGCTGTATGGGAGTAGGTAGGCGTTGGGAGTAGCTGTATAGTAGATTCTACATTGTTTTGAAAAAATAGGGTTCACTTAATTTATTTGACAGATGAAAATGAACTTATATCAAAAGAAGCCTTTCAAATGCTTTTTGTGATTTAACTTTGGTTGATGTAGCTCCAAGATGCAGCAAGGGATGCAGAAGAACCATGTATGGGATTGTCTAGCTTTGAGAAATATGTACTACTGGAAATTAGTCTCTTCTATGACTGACTTTAGAAAGAGAGATTTCCAAGAAGTCATTGGAAAAACTGGAAGGAAACAAGAAAAGAAAACCAGCTAAGAAATGGGGAAACAGTGAAAAAAGCAAAATGCCTTTAGAAATAACTTCTCTGAATCAACATCACATAAATTTCTGCTTCTGCCAGCTGCCCACTCACTTTCTTTTTTAATAGAATCATCTTGGGTCTGAAACAAGTAGTGTGGGGAGCCATAGATTTACTGAGGAAGTGAGTTTCCTGTCTTGGTGGGTTTTAGCGTGCAACACTGACTTAATAATGGATTTTTATCTCTTTAGGGTGTACATAACATATCAAAATGAGAGAAGCAGCCTTTTATTTTTCCAAGGATGCTCCTCCAGTATAGAGGTGAAGCTTTAGGTATAGTTTTATTTCCTTTCTGAATGCATGAGTAACGAAACAGTTCTTTAAGAAGTCTTTTACAGACATTTGTTTAATCTCAGTGCTTCTGTGAGGGAGACAGTTTTGTTTTGTAGACAGAAATCTGGAGCAGCAGTAAGACAGTAAGTGATTTGTCCCATGCCTCTCAACAAGCCCCTGGACTACAGCCATGGTTAGAACCTGAACAAACCTGGCACTGCGTTCTGTGTTCACTGGTCATAGCCAAGCCTTCTATCAACGAGGTATGTCTAGGGACAGACATAAACACACAAGAGGCTTGCAGAGATGGTTTGTTTTCTGAAAAACTGTTTAGGTGACGAAAATCAAAGGGGTGTTTTACTGACATATATTATTTCTGTTCCTTTCTTTTCAGCTGGTGTTGCCAGAGTACTCTATCCATAGTCTTTTCTGCATAATGTTTTTGTGTGCTCAGGAGTGGCTAACACTGGGATTAAATGTTCCTTTGCTTTTTTATCACTTCTGGAGGTAAGCCTATCTTTTATATACTGACTGCTTGTTAGCCTTATTTGCCAACTGAGCACACATGCAGGTTGGATGAATTATGAAGTGCAGTGACAGGAGTATGACTGAATATCTTTTGCCTAGTATCTTTTACCTAGAAGCAGCTGAAACTTATGTTTCCAGAGGAAAAGTAAATATATTTCATGAACATTTAGGATGGGTAAACACATAATAATATAAACTTGGCTTTCAGTTACTAACTTAAATATCCTGAAGGATGTCAGGATGCACTCACCACAACTGAATGAAAACTTGAGAATTAAATAGGCTGGACTGAAATTGGAACTTGGTGAGGCTCTAAGTACTTCACAGATAGGGAGTTGTAAGGCAGTTCATATCTGAAAGATCTTGGACCTATTCATTCAGCCCTAGCCAGGAAACCTTTCCATTGGAGCTGTGAAATAGAGACTGGGCAGGCTGACAGAATTTTGCTTCTCATCTTCTTTGTCAGCTTTATGCTCTTTTTTTTTCGTTTGTTTGTTTTCAATATAAAATAAGTTTTTCTTCCTGTACAGTGGAGAATTTCTTTCTGCAAGCGGAGTCTCTCTTAGAAACTCTTGGAGTAGGAATTGCAGTAGAAGAAGAGCTGTTGTCTTCACCCTGCCCATATGAAAAAGTGGGGAGTGTTTCCACTCTGGATCTCTGCTATGTGTTTATATTCACTAAGGTGCTTTCAGAGTTGATAATGAAAGACCTGCTGTTGAGCAGCATTAATGTTTTCTGGACAGGCAGTGCAGCAGCTGCTGCTGCTGCATCTTCCTCTGCATTCTAGTGGAAGATCATCCTTCTGTTGCTTCTGAAGATAACCAAGAGACATCAGGTTTTGTGGCTGTCAGTCTGGAGTCCTCACTAGTTTTGCATTTCCACAATGTTTGTAAAAGCACAGATTATTTTTGTCTGTCAGGGTCTCTTTTTGTTACAAAGATCCATATGGTAGCAGAAATCTCCTGTGCAAAATAGCTTAAAGAAAAAATCTGTAAAGAAGGCAAAACCATTATCTGCACCAGGAACTAAAAAGTAGTAGGGTTTTTGCACTATTTTCTGCAAAAGCTTGGTAGTAATGCAGTCATACGATAAAGTGTATTATTCAGAAGTTAGTGCCAGTATAGTTGCTAGAAAGCTAAATAAAGCTACAGATGCTTTTCTCCCTGTTGGTTGGGTGTAATAAAAATAATAATATTTTATGGTGCTGTTTTACTAAGAGTTAACAACAAAAGTGTGACAATAGTACTGACTTAAGAGGTTTTTAAAAAACAAATTTAAAAAATTGTATTTTATGTCCAAGGTGGAAATGATCAAACTCTAAATAATGATATCAACCTTTGGAGAGAACTTTTGATTGTCTTTTTTTCAATTATTTTCCACATGCTCTCCATAATTTCTGCTTAACCACAGACAGGTTTGGGTTCGTTGTGTGAAGTTCTGTACAAAACCATGGGAAGATACTGTAATATCTTCATGCCAATGAAGATAATAAAGCAAGGTTTCACCTGTGGTCCCTGTAAAAGAACTTGTAATGTTATTAGAGACTAAGTGGATGTGACTAATATTGGAAGGGAGGAAGGAAAAGTTACTATGAGAACATATACTTTCAAGGTTTGCTGCTGGTTATGTGTTTGAGGGTTTTATATCTATGTTATATATATGTCTATCTATTTATCTATCTATAAGCAATCCCAGCAATCTTCAGTGTTTACATTACTATTTCAAAGCAACAGAAATAAGTATTTTACCTGATTTGTGCTGATCTTAAAGCAGTTCATTAATTTTGTTGAGGATTTCTTTTTTGCTTTGCTTTTGTTTTTATTGCAAAGTAACTGAGGCAGAAGCTTCTTTGCCAAAAAAGTTCTTTTGTCAGGATTTTCTCATACCTCCAGTCACTGCTGAGAATAATTAGAAACTTCTCCTATGTAAGAAGAAAAAAGATTTTCCAATTATAATTATTTGGATGGTAATTTTCTGAGCAGTGCTACATGTAGAAAACATTGGTCAGCCAGCTCTTATATTACTTCATATTGACTTTTTACCTTTTCAGAGTTGGAGGAACTTAACTATCAGTTGGTTGAGACAGTCACCTTTCAAAATGTCTGAAATCAGTTGTGTAGATGCAGTTCGAGCCCAGTAATCCCTCCTTCATTCTGTAATCACAAACCACTGCATATTGTCACGCACAATATGTAAGTTATTAGAGAGCCAGAAATAACTATATAAGAAGAGGGAACATTTTAATCTAAAGAATAAATAGAACACAGAAAGTCTGCATTAATTAATTGCTTTGTTCTAGAAGAATGGTCTTAGACTAGCATCCTGATTTTAACAATGTCCAGAAATAGAGGCTTGAAAAAGAGAGGAAAATTCCTCCTGTATCATGGAAGATGGTTGTCTTCTGAGCTGGTGATCAGGAAGATGTGTATCTGCACATATTTAATACAAAATATTAGAGAGTCATTCCAGGTGTCTTCTCCTGCTCTTTCAGGTATTTTCGTTGCCCAGCAGATAGTTCAGAGCTAGCATATGATCCACCTGCAGTCATGAATGCAGATACCTTGAGTTACTGTCAAAAAGAGGCCTGGTGTAAGCTAGCTTTCTATCTCCTTTCATTCTTCTACTATCTGTACTGGTAAGTCTGGTCGTTTCACTAAGGAAATAGTAGCTGCTTTTCATTTGACATGTGAAATTTATTTAGGAATGACTGGAACCAGTTTGCCTTTTTCCTTAGTTTTTATAAAACTTGCTTCGGATCTTGATTCAGGGAAGCATGCCCACTTACCACAGCATATGCTTATATCTGCTGACACCTCAGTACAAAATACTAAGCATTTACCTAAGATCTGAGCCAAACCCCAGAGCCAACCAAAGGAAAAAAATTTTGCTCCTCTGCATAGTCTCTTAGGATGGGTGAAATAACAAATGTTATAATAATGGCATTACATCAAATAAAAATTATAATGGTCTTATGATTCAAGAGAATCATAAGAAAAATACATCTGCTGGTGTAGTGATGCTCAAGATAAGTAAATGGGTAGGTAAATGGTGGGTAGAAATATGGGGTGCACTATGCCTGTAGTCATTCCTACAGACTGCCTTTCATGACAGGGTAAGCCTGTGTGTGGTCCAGACTCCTAATTTAAGTACATTCTTGAAGATGTGCACCCCAGTTGTGTGTCGTCCCACCTGCCCCTGTCAGATGTCCTTAGTGCTCAGTCACAAATGCCCAGAGCAAGAATATGTGAGGATCATGCCTTGGCAGGATCCCTGTGCTTTTAGTCATCCCTGTAATCACACCATAAAACTACTTGACAACAAGGGTTACTGCACTTCAAACAGAGGTGTTGTTTTATGATGCCTTCCTTCTACTTCTTCCATAATGTATTTGCATAGAGTGCCTCTTCAAGCCAGTCTTGCATGCAGTAATCCCTCTATAAGGCAGGTTTGTATGATGATGGAAGAAAATAAATCTTATTTCTCCTTTGATTACTGGCCCGTTATCTGTTCTGTTGTTCCCCATATCTTGAGGAGCTTTTGCTGCAGGTTGTTGTTTCTCAGTATTACTTGTAAATACTATTGAGAACAAAGTTTTCTGTCCACATGTGCATGCATATGTACCTGTGTCTGCATACATAAGCAGGAGAAAGTAGAAGGGTAGAAGAAACAGAAGCTGGTAGGTGGCTAGCTCATGTTAAGATGGATGGGGCATGAGAACCTGAGGAGGAGTTCAACATCCAGTAGCTTTGTGGGTTTGGGCTGAGTGCCTTTGCCCACCAGTCCTCTTCATGGGACTGGGAGTGGAAAGAACGGCAGTTAAGCTAGATAAGCTCTGTTAGTAGCGCAAGGAGAGATGGCAAGGCATGGCTGAAGAGAGAAGCATTTTTGACCCCGTGTTTTTGTGTTGGGTAAAAGACTCTGTCAAAGTCAGCTATGTAGTGTGGTCTTTTCTGCTGGGACTCTGCTTTGTGCAGCTTCCTCTGAGCCCTGCTTGCTTCATTCTAAAATGTGGCCATAATCCAAATCCACTGCCTGGTGCTAAATAAAATAGTATTAATTACATTCAATTTTGCTATGCTTTCCTGGGTATTGTCAGAATTAGAAATGCAGTAAAATGCAGCCATGGCAATGTACTAAGATTTCTTTGCTGTTCAGAACTGCATTTAATATGTATGGATTCATTCCAGCTGGTGTCTGTATTTTATGTTTCTTCTACTGCTGGAGTTTTTTCCAGAGGAAACAAAATAATGCAGTTTCACGGGGAAACCTTGCCTGCCCTGCTGAGAGTTGCTGGTTGAAGTTTTAAAAATCAAATGCACTAAAGCAAAATGGTTTTGTTTCTACGCTGTTCAAATTCAGATATCAGACTGCACTTTAATAAGCTCAAACACAGCTTGTGGTGCAGTAGGATGTCGATAATGAATTTGTTATTTCTTGAGTGCTTTTTGATACCCATCTTGAATACACCATAATTAAGATGCTTTAGAGAGAAAGAACGCAAAGGAAAGCACAGGCCATTACAGTCAGACCTGAGGAACAGACAGTAAAGGTTTATAAAAATCAAAGTGCTCTGTATGCTTCAAAAGGATACTTTCATATTATGTCTTTCTTTTACATTCAGCATGATCTACACTTTGGTGAGCTCTTAACTGAAAGATCATCGTTAAAGGCCGAAAACAACAAAGGCTGGAGGTGTGAGGATGAGTGAGCCAAGTGATGCATGAGTTTAAAAAAAAAAAAAAAAAAAAAAAAAAGCAAAGAGGAAAACTTTGAACCCAAGAAGTAGAGTACATGAAAGAGACTCGGCAAGAAGAAGCAGAATACCATGGGAGAACAGCTGCGTTAACTGTGTTTATCTCCTGTTTCTCAATCTGTTGCAGTAAATGACTTTCAACACACACACACAAAAAACTCCCATGCAACAAGGTGGGCCAGGTAACACAACTATTCACCTCTCCAGGAATAATGCTGCTTGGTTTAGTGGATTCATTATAAACTATAGTCCGTACTGTCTTCCAGGGAGCAAAATTTCCTTTCTTAATGACTGTTCTGGACGGCAAGATCATCTTAGAAAGAACAGCTATACAACATATTCTGAAAATTGCTTCAGTGGTGTTTTTTTTTTCCACCCATAACAACAATAACAAGAGCGTTTGCAGTTGCAGTGTTCTGTTCTAGTGATATGCTGTTCCTGTAGGTGAACATCCAGTATATTTCTGTACTTCAGCTGTGATGCACCAATAACATAGTGATGTGTATAAATGCATTGGGTTTGACCTAATCATGCCAAGCACATAACAGAATAGGGTTACTCTGACTGAAAAAGAGGAAAAGAAAAAAATAAAAGGTAAAAGCTTACATATATTAAGGAGGATTGTAACATAGGTATTATATTCATCACAATGCTGGATAACAAAGTACTGGACCAACTAATCATGGTCTGTTATTCTGTGTTGCAGCTTTATTTCTGCTGTCAAATTTAATTTGAAACAAATATACAAAATGTTTTTGTCATGTATGAAGTTTGTATTGAAAAATGTTTGGGGTTTTATAATTTACAAGTTTTTAAATTTTATCATATAATTCTCATTGAAATTCATATATATGGGCTGTATATCTTTATATGTATATAGAAATACACATTACATAAATACTCACAATCTATTTATATTTTAGGTTAATCTCTTTGATTGACAGGTCAAAGGCATTAAGTGTCCAGAACTGCTGCTAAATGTATTTCAGTGCTGAACCTGGTGGACCGGGGTTGGTTCCCTCAAAGTCACTAAGCTATTGCGGTGCAGCCACTGGTGCTCTGGGTAGCCTGTAAGATCAAGACTTAACACCAGTGCAATGCACAGAGACCACTTGGATCTTGCATTGTGAATGAGCTAATAAGGTATGTTGCTACCAGAGATGTTGCACAGAACAGTGTAGATAGGCCTCTCTGTACCCCAGCTTGGTTACAGCTGGCCTTGTTAGCACTAGCTCGTTACTGACCTTGCCAAATTTGATCTAGCTGTTGAGAGCCAATAGATTGTTCCTGTACCAGACTCGGAGGACTTTTTATTTTGGGCACAGGACTTCAGCAGGAGAGATGCAGTCTCACATTCAGCACTGACTCTATGCTAAAATACCCTGCTTCAGAGTATGGTGCAGAAGCAATGGCTGAATGGAGCCATCTCATGTCTGCAAGGTCCAAACTGAGCTGGAGTTACTGAATGTGTACTGCCAAGACTCTTTCTGGTTTAATCTGGCTACATTAACAAAAATAAATCCTTTTAGCCTGCAAAGCACAGTTGCTGCATGCAAGCTGTCTGCTCTTGGACTATGCCAACTCCCAAATCGTGCCTGGTTGTGGCTTGGAAGAGTGCTAGCTGGCCCGCATGAAATCTACACTGGGGTCATTCTAACAATATGTAGATGATGAAGTTATCCGAAGTCCTGACATTCTTTATTTTGCAAGTACAGACATAGCTAATGCGTCTTACCAGATGTAGTTTTAACTCCTTACAGGGTAGCATTCCTGGTTCCGGAAGCACACAACAAGACTGCCAAATCAGGTTACTTCAGAAGCTAATTTGAACTCCGATGGTTCATTACTTTGTATTGCCCAGACTATGGAAGTGGCTAAATTGCTCTTGAAATCCCACTGACCCTGCAAGCAGTATAGATGTATTCATTTGGAATGTGCTTGAGCTAAGAAACTTCACTGGGTCATTACAGAACTGATAAAGCTCTGCTGCCATGGTATAATTAATGCACAACCCATAAAAAGCTGATGATTGTCAGATGAATTCCTTCTTTACATCCTAACTAAAGCATCTAGTTCTACCAAAGTATAGGAACTAGAATCACAAGAACAAGTCACAGTGAGTAACTTCTAGATATCTTGCTACCTCATAAAATTCTCAACTCTGACTAGCTGACTGAATCTTTCCATATATCTCCCAGGATGCATAGGAGGTGGAAATAAATTAATTCAGACTTACCGTGTTCCAGATATGTGCTTTAAAGTCTGTTTCATCAAAAGGCCTGGATATTTTTTGTGAGGTTGGAGTGGTGAAAACATGATAGCGTCTTGCCTGAAAACACAGACTTTTCAAATCCCGAGATTCAGGCGTGAGCTAGACTGCTAGCAGGTCAATTGTTTGCCTACAAGGCTGTGTAGAAGCTCTGTGAGTTTTTTTTAACTGGCGTTGGCATTGAATTCTTGACTTTGCACAAGAGGCACTTACGTACTTCTGAATGTAGCTTCAGGTGACTTCAAAGGACATAATGCTTGAATGGACATGTGAGGTCATTTAAAACAGGTTCTCTATTTCAGGCAACGTCATCAATATACTTACCAAACTCCACTTGAAAGCAGAACAGTTTGTTTGAGCCCACTACTGCTATGAGCAAGCATTTCCAGGATCTGACTGCTCTGGTACTAGAAAGTTTTTCTGTATTTCCAGCATAAATTTATTCTTGGGTAATTTATTCTACCTGCTTTTGAGCCACCACTAGCCTGAATGCACTTTCTGTCATGCTGTTGAAGAGACTGATATATAGAGAGAGCAGACCTTTTCGGCCTCCATTCTGTTAAGAGTGAGCTGCCTCTTCTTCCATGTTCCCATTGAAAAGCTCTCCCTCCGTTCTCCATATCTTCTTTAAAGGATTTCTCTGTTGTTTTTCTGGTCAAATTAATAAGAGTGGATGATCACAGGTGTTCAGAGTATTCCGGAGAGTTATCTTACCCTAACTAGTCCTTACTATGAATGGACAATGAAAGCTGATGTTCTTAGTTCTTTCCAATAAGCCTTATTCAAAAAAAGCAATCCCACCTCTCTTAATAGCATTTTGTTTCTCTTCAAGAAAAATATTAAAGTCAATGGAAAAATTGTTTAATGTGAGGATACTTCCCCTTTCATTGAATTTGGTGAAGCTTCTCCTGAGCAGAAATAATTTATGAAACTGGCCAAAGCATTAATTGGAGGAAGTTTAATATAAGGCAGGTATCTCCAACCCAGAACTCAAGAGTAATGAGACCTTTTAAAATGTCCAGCAGTATCAAGAAGCTGTGGACCTCACAGACAGCAGAACAAGATACAGCCCTCAGCATGTTCCTTGCTCTGTGGTGTTACCCAGATGGGTTGCAGTATTTTGCTGGGTTACTCCAACAGAATGACACCACTTGGCTGCAGTCCAGCGCTAAATCATTATGTGGTGGTGCTGCTGCAGAGGCAGGAGGATTTCGATACCATGTTCGTACTGGTGTTCAAATTAGTAATTTTCTTACAATGACAGAATTGTCTCCCTGGATTTGCCAAAGGGTGCAATAAAAACCAACTTTTTTTTTTTTCCCAAAGTCAAATAGCTCTGTTGTTATATAACAAGAAGCGTATGATTACTGTAAAAAGTCCAGAAACTTATCCTGAGTTTCTCTCTGATGTGGCTGTGTGGTCTGTCCTCTGAAGAATTGTACTCATGTGTAGTGGATGTTATCAAGACCAGATCTGTCATTTTCTCTGTTAGACTTGCCAGTTGTATTTATTGTAAGAGAAGAAGCCCAAATAGAGGAAGGGAGTATGAGGGATACAAGATACCTGCTGCCCTCAATCTCTCACCATGGATCTGGCTAAACACAAGGTAAGAATACATTGACCAAAGCAAGGCAGGTAAAGAACTGCATAGCTGTTGATGAAGAACAGAAAAAATACTGTGAGCTTTGGTCAAAAGTCAGTCTCTTCCCCTTGACGCACTTATAAGGGAGAAATAATCTGTGCTCTTTCTTTTGTCTCCCGTTTCTCCTTTTGGGTTGGTGGAAGCTAGAGAGTTCCTCCCCAAGCCTGCTACTTCCTGTTTCTTTTCCTGGAAAGAGTAAATGTCATTACCGAGGAGCAGCAGTTTGCTTGGTTTACATGCTTTAGTGACACAGATAGATCCCACAAAAATCATAAGAAAAATTTCATCTCCCTTTTCTCCTCTGAACAGGTGTGCAATGAGCACATGCTTAAATGAGTATTTATTTTCCTCGTTTGCACCTTCTGTAAAGTCAGAATGGTGATACCTAGCTTGTGAAATGTTTCCAGACATATAATATTAAAAAAAAAAAAAAAGAAAAAGAATAATCTGCTTAAAGGAAAAAGGTAGGAGATAGAAAAAACTGTGGGAGGATGAGAGCTGAATGAGCTGCTTACCAAAGAGCAGCTACACAGTGTGCTGACCTGTAGCTGCCTGGAAGGGATGAGAAGGCAGCCCTGTTGGCAAGGTGTTGCTCTGTGCTTCTGCCCATCCTATTTATATTAGGTAATTGCAGCAATGTTGAATAAAATTGTTGCTGCTATGACTTTTCAGTTTCAAATACAGCAAATCAATGCTGATAGCAGAATGCTTCGCCTACAAATAATTAACTGCACTTAAGCTGTCAGAAATGTTTTTCCATCTGTTTCCTTGGGCCATACTCTTCCTTTTGTACTAAGCCACTGAAAGTGGAATATAAAGTTCTTCAACCTACACCTTCTTACAGAAACCGTACTAAGTAAGGTTGTTACGATCTGACACTGCTGTTGGGGGGGGTCATGATTACTCATATGTTAGTATGATGTTAGCAGTCTGTTGCTTTTCCTTTCTCCGTTCTGTCTCCACACAGATATTTTTGTAAAAAAAATTTTTACACGGCATGATCCAAAACTCTTGAATTTACTGGGTATTTTCCATTGTTTCCAGTAGACTTCATTTAATGCCCATTACTCAAGAGCTACATGGGAAATAGGCTCACAGTGGAAAATCTTGAGAGTTTTGCCAGTAGGGATTCCATCCTTTAGATTTTGATATGCCATCCATTTAACTGAATTATGTTAATGGAAGAGGAGCATGCATTTCAGAGGCATAAGTGTAACATTTCAGTGCTCATACCAGACTGTCACAGAAAGTTATATTAACTTGGTAAAAATCTTGACTTCATGGAAGGTAATGGAAATTTTACCTCTTATTTCATGTGAGCCCCACTTAGCATCTACAATTTCTACCAAGAGGTCAATGGAAACCAAACCCAGTAAGTTTAGTTAATAAAAGAATGTTACTGGATGTTAGATAAAGGTTGGGTTGCTACGAATAGAACAGGAGATCAAAATCAAGTTGAATATTTATTTGAATATGAATAATAAAGAAGTTGAAAAAAAGTAAGATTTTTTTTATTTTTTTTTTTTGAGAAGCAACAAATATTAGACTGCCATACATGCTGCTCAGAACTTTGTATCAGTGATTTCAATCCATATTCCTGCTCTGGTGAGTTTTTTGATCATTCATTGCTCATGAACACATTGTTCTGATTTATTTTTGTTCTACACAGTAATGCAGTTGTAGGTGGGAAGGAGGGAAAATTCTGCTCTAAAATACAGCATTTCCTTTTTTTTCTCCCAGTAACCTATGAGCATGCTGTATCAAAATTCTGATAATGTATTTCAGTGGTACACCTCAACCTAAGGATTATGCTGCCCGGTGCAGATAATGTTATGTTGCAATTTAATCAGTCACAGCTCTAGACATATTTGTAAGTGCTTAAACAATTTAAGTAGTCATTTTCTTACCTTTAAATTGCTGGCCACATCTCGTATAAGAGAAAATGTACTTCAGTGGCCCAGTTCCATGACTTTCTGGGTAGCCAAACTCAATAAGTAAAGCACTTTTCATATTTTATTTTTTCCTAATAATGAGACCCCATGTTTAGGTCATATATTACAGAAATGGACTGAAGAATTGAAAAGACAAAATCTCTTACTTGTCCAAACCTTGATGTTGCTCCTTTTCTCCTGTGAAGAAGCATCCCGAATATCACCAGTCTCCTGACAGATCTGAAGAAATCTGACTGTCCCGCTGTTCTGACAGTTTCAGTCTTGTTAAACAGATTTGGAACCACTGATCAGTAGCATGAAACACTGACTGGAAGGTATAGCTCCTACAAACCATGCTGAGATTTATGGAAATATCACACAGTATATCACAAAGTAACGCAACAGTGATCCAGTCTTACGGAATAGCTCTCACCTGGGCATAGTAATGTATAGTACCAAGCAAATAATAGTGGAAGTAATATAGTACAAGCAAACTGGAATTTCTGCTCCATCTGTAACTTTTTTTTTATACGGTATTTTGCTTGGTGTAAAGAGCAAGGTAAAGTACAAGACAGAAGATATACAGACTGTGGCACTTAAGAGGAATGCAAAGATCAACCATAGTTATTTCTAAATATTTCAAGTAATTACTGTTTCTGACAGTTATTAACAACTCTTGAGTTGCTGGACATGCAAACTGTGATGTTAATAGTAGCTTTAACAATACATACATTTACTTATTTTGGAATAAGAATCCATGTTTCTTTCTAAAACATATTTAACGCGTTTTCAGACCTTGCCTGGTTCTCAATATATAGCAAATTTAAATGTATTATGAAAACCTCCAAATGAAATGCAAATACAACATACAGCAAACATGGCAGATCCTTTAACAAATTTCTGGAGAGCGTTGTTATTCAAAGGTAATTTCTAGGTCTGATGTCATTTATTGCGACTCCCTGGACAGTTGAAGCCCACTTGGATGTTGCAGTTGTAAGCAGTAGTTCTGCAAGAATACAAGCAAATACAAGCTTGTTTATGTCTTCCCAGCTGCCCAGAAACATCTTGTCCTGTAGCCATGTTTACTACAGAGCGGATGACATCCACTTTGACAGTTTGAATCGCTTGCCCTTTCAGAAGGTAAGAACATCACAGTGCAAAACTTCTTAGCCGTTTCCAGCCCGCTATGTTGATCTGAGCTGCCTTTACAAGCACACACTGGTTTCCGGCTTGAAAAATACCATCAGGCAAGAGCAATTTTCACAGACCTATTCTTGAGCTTCAGCTTTTACTGTTTTGGATTGGTTGTGGGGCTTTTTTGTCTGAAAGGAAGATTAATTTCCTATAAATATGACCAGCATCACTGTGCTGGTTTTGGAAGCCTTCCTCCCACCAACCTTTTCGTTGGGTGCATTTTAGTACGTATCAAAGTGTACTAAATCCATGTCTTTGAAATGTGTTTCTTCTCAGGTCTGATTTTCAGCATTCCTGCTCTTCCAGTGCTGAGTAGTCATCTAGCCAAAAAGAGGTATATAAATGAATTGTAAAGTTGTATAAAATAACTGGTGGAGGAGGGCTCTTATTTATGCTTTCTTAAAACATAAAAACAATAGGAGCACTGAAAGAAAATTGAGAGGTCGAGATGTGAAACGTGAAAAGAAATATATGCCCCATTTTAATTAATGAACACATTGTTCATTACGAAGGATACAATTATCAGGACACCAAATACTCAGTATCGTTCCATGTGAACCTATACCCTTATATAGATAAACATTTTGATAATTCCATTTGAAAGAATAAAACCATAGAAGAGTAGAAACCCACAGCTTTCAGGAGCCATCCAGTTGCCAATGGTTTGAGTTCAGCAGACTATTTACCCTGTGACTAGCTTACCTATTACTAAGTTTTTTCCACTTTGTTCTGAAATGTCTAGAGGTGGCTGCTATCAGACATAGCAGCTGAAGCTAGATGGACCACGGCTGTGTTCATTCAAGAACTCAGATTCTGTTCTCAAATGACCATAGATCCAGGACATCTACTGAATTTGAAACTGTGTTTCAAATTATTAACTTCTCTACACTGAGGATATACCTTTCAAAGGCTCCTAAATGACTTTGGACCGTAAGTCTAATTTTCACAAATACTTGGATATTTACTTAATAGACCCAAGGATCTTAAGAACCTCTTGAAAGTGAGACAGAACACTTGACCACATACCAAGCCTTCAGTATGCAGGGGAAAGCGGTAAGACTTTGCCACATGGTAGCTATTTCCCCACCGGCTCCTTGTATTTGCACTACAGCCTTGTAAAACAAAGTGCGGTTTCACAGGTAGTTTGCACTTGATATGCCCATAGAGGAAGTTAATTCAAAGTAGCTAATGTATTCTTCAGTCCTTCATTGCTCTTTAGATTCACTTTCCTCACAGGTGAACCCTTAGACTTCTAAATACTTTTAGACACTTTTATTTGAGTGAGGTCTGCTCACTCCTGTTAACTGCAGGGTATCCTCTAATCAGGTAATCAGAAAGGATATAAAAATAATGTGAAGCCAGATAATCCCTCTTCAAGAAATGAAGTTCTTGTAGTTGAGTTATCAGATTGAGAAAATAAGAGTTCAGTTCTTGCCCATTATGCAGCCTTCCTTTGTCACTTTGGGCAGGCACTTAGGCACTTAATCTCTCAGCTCACCATCTCCTAACTGGAGGTGATAGTGCTTACTTTCTCCCTCATTTTGTCTGTCTTGTCAGTTTAGATTATGAACTCTAGTGAGATGGAACTGTTCTTTCTCTGAGTAATGCCTGGCACTGCATAGCTGAAACTGGGAACTACATGTCTAGGTGGTATTATAATCATAACTAATTAATACTTTTTCTCATGGAAGGAAGGAACTGAATTCACTGGAATTAGTCAAAATGTGTTTGTTCCACTGTCACCAAGATCAGTACCTTACCTGGTATGATGCTGTGCCTTAGGGCCTACTGTGTGTGCTTCAGCCTCTGAATGCATGTAATGCTGTCATTTGATGCTGCCAAAAAGCACTAAAATGTAAAGAATAAAAAAATCCAAACAGCTCCTCATTTCAGTATTTTGCAGCCTTCTAATACCTCTTTGCTCTCTACCCTTTTATCCTCTTCCTTTATCACACAATGGTATCCTGGTTTACTCATCTTTCACTGTTGGCATTGAAAGCATACCCAGTGCAAGCGTAGAATAAAATGGTGGCATTGGGTCTAATGCTGATCTTCTATCTACTTGCGGACATTTATTTGAGAATAAAATTATCCTGTTTTGGTTTTAACTAGGTACAAATGGAAATGAGCTATTTTGATAGAAAATCTTTCTATTCTGGAATGTGGATAAAGCCACATGTGTACAGGAATATGTTTTTTATCTGCATTAGCACAGTTGGCTTTTTTGTTAGACTAGATCAGAAGTTGCCTCCATTTGGCAAAGGATGTTAGATTTTCATAGACTTAACCTAGCTGCAAAACAGCAGAGCTGTGTTCACACACAGGAGTGTGTTCCAGTTGCAAGCACTGGTGTAAGCCTTCTGTAACCTTTCATGGTGTGGAGTCATGCAGGTTATTGGTGGGCATCTGCCCTTCGAGCCACTGCACTTGATCTTGCACTGCAGTAGATGAGGAGTATTCACAGGTTAACTCCACTGTGGGACTAGTGTTTATATCAGAATGAAAGTAAAACCACCTGGGAAGTTAGTATATTAAACAGTGCCAAACTTCTGCAAAGTGTTTAACCCTTGTTTCTTCCACCACAGTTTATATCACCCTTGAATCTGGTCACTTAGTATTTCAGTTCTAGATCCTTGAGTTCAACACTTAAGTAGACTGGTGTTTTTTATGTGTATGTATATCTTTTTCTAAGAGATTGCATGAGATGAACTGTGGAGGAATCTAAGGTTTTTCTATATCCATTTATTGTCCGTTTATAAGCCTTTAAATACTTTGGTATCTAACTTCATGCTTCTTGATATGCACATATGCACACAAGCTATCTAGAAACTAAATAAATTCTTGTCTGTTAATATAATGAACAAAGGGAAGTCCTTTTCCATTATCTCTATGTATATACCGCTTATAGCAGGTCCAAACAGTAATATTACTTACGGATTTATACTGAGCAAGAAGAGGAAGACATACTTCTGGACTTCAGTAGCTTTTCTAACAGGTTCATTTAAAATTCATTTTTGATGAGCACTACTGGTGAGTTTGGAGGAGCTGCTGTGTAGTCATTGTAAGCCACACCACCTCAGGTCATTTGAGAACCTTTTTCCAAGGCATGTTGAAGACACTCCCTGAATGTCCTTGACTCTTTGGCCTTGAAAACCTAAATGCAGTTAGCAAGGTCTGCAGGAGAAAAATTAAAGCGGATCAGTCCTGTCTGTCATCCAGAGCACCGTCATTCTTACAGCAGCAGCCTGGGCTTTGGCTTTGAGTATCTGTGAAGGAATCTGTTGCATTTTCTGTCATGGGTTTGCCTTTCAAGAGCAGGTGATGTCCCTTAATTATTAAATAAGATTGCTAAATTGTATTAGAAAATGTGAATCATTCTTTCAAAACCTGTTGCCTTTCAGTAGAAGCAGTATTTATCCTCCAAATGCTTCTTGAAGTGGTAGCAGCAGCAGCAGAATTTTAATGTACCCTCTCTCATTCATCATTGGAAGTCTACAACAACAAGTGATGAATCTTTGATGAACCTTGTCAAGCTTCTTTCAGATAGTACTAGTAGTTTTATAAGCTTCAGAGAAGTTCAGAAACAATTTGTTACGACTGTATCTAGTTTTCTCTGTGAGCGCTCAACGTGGTGCTGAGCACTGATACATCGCCAGATTACAAAGTCTTGTCCCTGTGTTTCTAGAGTAAATGAAAACCTATGTAGCAAACTTTATAAGGAAATTTTCCAGCAAAAATCCTGATAAAAGCTGCTAGACTTCAGGTTTCCTTTTAAAGATTTTTTTTTTATATATATTTTTGTTGTAAGTGTAATGAATCCATTGACAGTATCTAGAAACAATCTCTTATCCCAGAGCACTGGGAGTTATTAGGAATTGGTGACACTTTTTTCATGCAATCATAGGGCTCTGTTTTCTCTCTGCAACATGTTTCAACTTCCGTGAAACACACTTCTGTCTCTAGCAGATATTTTGTTCCCAGAGCTTGGTGCAAATTTTATCAAAGACAAATAGTGTGTTCTCAAATGAGGATGTTAATTTTGTCATTTCTTGTTTTGTCATCTTGGTTTTCTGCCTCACCCTGCTAGAGGCTAGAGTCTGAACTACTGCATGCGAGCACTGAGAACTCAAAGACTGGAAATTTGTTTACTGTTAACACAACCTTTGCAGTCACCAGTATTGTTGGCTATGAAAATAATCTGCCCTTTTAAAAGTTTACCCTGGAACTTTATAACTTGCAGAAACTCTGGATATAGTTTCTCACCTGGATTAAGGTATATCTGCATGGCTGCCTTATTTCAAGTCTCTCATAAAGACAGAGCAATTGACCTACAAAAGATTCTTGACACTTCCCAAAAGCCAAATTGATCAGAGCTGCTTTGCCATGTCCTTGCCAATGATCGGTAACGATGGGCTCTGGGTAGGACTCCATCCTTGGAAACTGATGTTAGCTGGCCCATGCTGAGATCGGCTTTCTTACTATGTTAAATGATGGGCTACTCTGCCAGTTCCAGCTTTGTTTCCCTAGTGTTTCAGTTCAGCAATACGTTAAAGTGATACAGTAACCCTGGAGAGGTGGAGCAAAAATACACAAGTTGTTTAATGGTTTCCTGCCAATTGGTAGTGAGGCTACAGACTCCTTATATCCTCTCAGGGCAGACAGGTATTTATCAATTCTATCCAACTATGAAAATTTCGGTTTCAATCACTGATGTCTTAACCTGCAGGCCATATGTGCAGAGGTGAATTTATCAGGTGAGCTTCTTCATCAATAGTGGGTGGAAGATGTTACCAAATTATATCCTAAGTGATGTGTTCTCTTTTAAGCCTGACTTTTGAGTCTGTGGTTTCTCCATTATGCTCACAAAACTCTCATAGTATTGGTCTGTGTAATTCATTTGACTGTGACATTGATTTGATGCCTCTTCACGTGAGGATCCAACTAACTGGTTGGATTCTTGATCCACCTATGATCAGTCATAGTGGCTGAACTTCTAACTGTCTCTAACTTTGTTCCTTCTTGGAAAGCTTCCTCCATTGCCTGTCTTCTCAGTTTCTGCCAGGTAATGTCTGGAGCTACAACTTTTCACAAAAATTGGGAAGTGTGTGTATTTGTATGAGGTGTCTGTGCATAGCTCAGACAGCAGAATCCCAGGAAACCAGAGTATGGATGAGATGGCTGCAGACAAAGCAGACTGACCTCATTGTGTAATTGATACCAACCTGTGGTACCTAAGCCCTATGAAGTGCCTGGAATTATCATATCACTGAATGTTCATACCTAACTGTTCATACTGAGTGTCTAGCTCAGTAACCCATTTCCTACAGTGGCCAGAGTCTTACAAGAACAGTGACAGTGCATTAATAGGTGTGGTACAATCTGTCCTTCATGTCAAGTCTCATCCTCATCTCTTATAGCCAAAGATTTGTGCAAACTCCTGAAGCCTGGAGTAAACATGCCTGAAACATTAATTATAACTAATTTTCTTTATGTATGCAAATATTCAAACTTTTTTATTCCATCTGAATTTTTGGGTTTATGTTGCCATAGGCTCTAGAATTTTATTAGGTGTTGTTTGGGAACACAAAGTTCTTTTACTGCTTTGGAACTTAATCCTAGTTACATTGAAAGCTGCCATTCTCTTTGGTTATGAGATTGGCAAGACGGCAGTTCCTGATGTATCACCTTTACAGTATTCATTATCAAATTCTATCTTTTTTTGGTGGTCAATACCAGAATTCTGAGTGTTTCTGCATCTATTTTTCTGTGCTTCACTCAGCTTTTCTCCATTTTTGTGATACCATAACTGCGTATACTTTTAATTTGGGTGATCTGAACAACATTTTTGTATTCTCTGTTATTCGTTGTTCTGCTTCACATGCAACTGTGCGTGTTTATTTTTCTGTGTTTCAATTACAGCTGCCATGAAGCAGAAATCTTTCCTGAGCTCTCCAACTGTGATAGCCAGTTGGGCAGATATCCAGCTGGGCAGATTGGACTGAGATACCCATTTGGACCAATTCCTTATTTGATTTGGAGTCCAAAACAGCTACTTTTAAAACTGAATTAAAGCTGTGTGCTAGCCCTTGCAACATACAATCTGTTGACCAAACAGAGCTGTAGGGCAACTTCCTTGCTCTAGCCTGTGATTCTGCAGCAGCACCATTACCTCTGACAAGACACCTAAAAGGTGGTGCGTACACCCAAAACAGAAGTATTGCTCATCCTGATTTCTCAAGCTGAGAGGTATGGCCTTGTAAGAGGGAGAGGAGGGAGGGAACACAAGTGGATGAAGCAAATTGACTTCGGAGGGAAGCAGAAGAGTGTGTAAGTTCTGAACCCATCTGACACTTGTGGCAGATAAACTGGAGTATTCAGTGGCTCATCCGTTTACCGGCGCAAAGGTGTCTGCCCACGACTGGGTGGCCTTTTACAGGTCTCATTGCAGCAGTTAAAACCCACTAACCCAAGCAGCTTGACTAGCTGTTTATCACACTTTCCCCTCTTGAACCTACAGCCCCTGTGGCTCTGCAGACAAGGTGGTTTTATATGAGTGTTGCCTAATTTGCATCAGGGAAAATTATCAGCTCACATTTACCAGCCCTTCGAACTCGTATGACAATATTGAAAACTGTATCATCTGGGGAGCCTGCACACATCTGCTGCCTCCCCTACTTCTGGCGAGGTGCAGGGTGGGTGGTCACAAACAGAAACATCTGAAACCATGGCAGGTGTCGTTGCTGGAACTCCCACTGGAGTCATTAAAGACCCTACATAGAAAGCAGTGACTTGTTTTTCTGTCATTCAGGGCATTACGTACTAGGTGGATGTGAGAAAAGACATTCAGATAAAATCAAAACTGCCCTGGCCTTAAAATCTGGACTGATTTTTTTTTTTTTTTTTTTTTTTTTTTGAGAGTCAGAGAATTTGGATAATTTCTTTATTCTCTTATTGCTGGGACTGGAAGATAAAACTCAGGAAAAAAAAAAAAAAAAGCAAAAATCTGTACTTCCCAAACAGCCAATTCTCTTCCTCCAACCTGAGGAGGCTGGTTTGTTTTAAAAAGCAATGGTATGGGTAGATGGTCATCTGAACAGGCCCACCAGACCATTTTTATGTAGATTTTCTGTGTCGTTGCTGCAAACTTGAGAGGCAGATGAACTATTGTACTCTGACATAGGTTCAGTGTGTGATCATGGCCAAATGGCCTAACATTTGTACACTTCTGTTATTTCATTCTTACAATAGAGATTAAGATATTGTGTCTCAACACTGCATTGTAAGGTTTATCTATAGCTTGGAAAGAAATTTGCATACATCGAGTGTGACACATTTCACTAACAAAAGAAATAGTTTGCTAATGAAGAGAGACAGCATATTTTAATATTTTAAATACTTGACAGGGAAGCCTAGGTTTATTTCTGATTATTCTAATGACTTATTGTCAATGAGGCATCACTTCATTTTCAAGAACATTGATTTTCCCCTCTCTCTAAAATTGGGTGAATGTTGAAATACCCACTTTTGTAATGAATAAGGAAATTTCCAGATGGAAAATATCAGAGAGGAAAGAACATTGCTGATATCACAGCTCACAAATGCTGTGTACCTTGAAATCAAGGGATTTTGAATTGTTAATGAATTGAATGTCCTGTTATGAAAGCTGCCTTGGCAGCAGAAGCCTTTAAAATGATATTGTTCAATGACTTTATTTTTAAGAAATTGTAAGTCCTTATTTGTATAATAGCCCAACAAGTTCATCAGCTCAGCTCCTGTTTGTAAATCTGATGTGTTTTGTTAGCGCTCTTAGGAGTTTATAGGCCTGTGGGTTGTGACATGTGGCACGGAAGTTTTTCAGGTCTGACTGCATGATAGCTCTCAGGAGTATACTAGTTGACTAACAGTTGTTAGAATTACCTGGTTTTAATTACATTCAGCAAGTGAATGGTTAAGGTAGTCTGTAAAATAGTGCTCCTGTAATCCTCTGATTAAGGACAGTGAAATTAATTCACTTGAGAATTTGTTTGAGAATGAAAACTTACATAACTAATGTTGGTGCCTGACAACAGATTACGCATTTCAGTTACTGAAGAGCAATTTTTGCTCTCAGCAGCACAGCAGGTTCAGTTCTGACTTATAGAAATAATTTTTAATAGTGGATAAAAAATGCATTCGTTTTTATTTGGAATATTTAATTTATTAGGCAAGTTGGGGTCGCACAGTGGTATAGCAAGTCCGTTACATTTCCAGCTCAAAAAATGGCAGTTAAAAGCAAATCACATGACATGCTAGCTATTTATTATGCTACCAGAAAGTTTGGCTGAAATCTTATCAAGTCCTTAAGGAGATGTTACGGTTCTGTTCTTCAAATTCTGAACTGTGGCTCCCAAGGTGGGACTGGGCCATTCACACCTGTGCATGTGCCAAAGCCAGAATTTCTAGGGCTCTTTAAAATCCTGGCTAAAGAACACAACTGATTTACAGTTGATTTGGTTTGGATTTGGTTGTTGTAAAAGCCTGTCATTTGTTGTAGGAATTGCAAGTCCTTTCCTATCTCCATACCAGAAAACATATTAAAAGCAAAAGCTTTTAATATTACTTATGTTGTGATATGACATTATGGTAAGAGTAGAATTGCTGTTAATTTTATGCATTAAATTTACCATCTGAGCCTAAGCTGTGATAGTTACCAAACAATTCAATCTCATATTTATGTTCTCAGAAAACAGTTTTGGTTTCAGAATGAGACTGAACTCCTCACTGGGTTATTTGTAATTTGAGAATATTCTGCTTAAACCCTGATTTGGCTTTCTGGTTTCTAAATTCCTTCCAGTCATTTGAAGAGGGAAAGGCTAATAAATACTTGCTAGAGTCAAGAGGTGAGAAATAAGAAAAAAATGTTAATTTCTGTTTACAAATTTTACAAACGTACTGTTCTTGAAAATGTTTTCTCTACTTTTCTCCGTTTCTTTCATAGTAACTTGGGGAAGATCTGCTGGTTCATCTTCAGAAATGAGTTAATTGATGATTAGGCTGATGTAGCCAGGGGCCTGACTTGCTTCCCTGCTGTTTTTATTGCTGCTAAGAAGTACCCTGTGGCTTGGAAAACGGCAAAATTATTAAAAAAACCCTATGAAATCCACAAAAAACCTATAGATGCTCTGATAAATCTGACAAAACATGCTAAAACATACAGAAATGGCTTAAAACACGCTAAGCCTGCTAAAGCACACAAAACACAAAATACAGACCCACAATAAACCCACAAAAAATGCCACACACTCAAAAGCAAAAAATACAGAAAACTGTATGACATGTTACAACATGCTAAATCATATAAAGCATGAAAATCGCACAAAACCCACCAAAATAGGAAAAAAAACCATAAGAACCACACAAATGCTAAAGTTAGAGGAGAAAATGGTAAAACTGCAAAATTCCTAAGAGTTAAAAAATGCTAAAAATGCAAGTAAGCTAAAGATACAAGAAATGAGTTTGAAGGGACAATTTAGTCCCTACTCTGAAACATCTAAATCATTCATCAGTCTGGAAGATTATTTCATGAGTAATACCCATTTCTCTGTACTAGAGCCACTTTTTTATTTTTATGGGCTAGAGCAGTTAACATAGATACCTTTTACTAATAACATTTTGTTCATACACTATACATCTAAGAATCTAGGGGACTTTCAACTTCTCTTAGTGTTATAATGAAGATGTGACACAGGAGGAGTGCTGGCCTCTGCTACACCAGATGAACTGGCCCAGGAAATGCTGCATCCCTGTAGCTTTCTCCAGCAGCTATCTTACATCAGCTGTTAGCCCAGTTTCACAGCTGAAGATTCAAGAAGACAGGGAGGTGAACATCAAACAGTCTAAACTTTAAGATAGGTCTCTCTAACTATTTTAAAAATTCCGTCTTACTGATTAGATATTTACTGTCTGCTCAAGGACTGTGGATACTTGCCATCCAGGTCATTCATCCCATGAAGTGATAACACTTGACATTCCATGGATTAAACAGCAGGTAATGGAGGAACTAAGCAAAGTCAACAGCTGTTGTCTAAGTTATCACTATTTCTATTGCTATCACTCTCAGCTATCCACTAAGCGTAGCAAACGTTCTCCAAGAGGCTTAAAGAATAATAATGATCTTTGCCTAATTACTTGTTGCATAGTTAACTGCTTGCTTTTACAGTAATTTATTTTTAATGTAGATGTGTGGTCACATAGGATGTGGTATTTTTTTAATATTCTTTATTTCATCACTTACTGCCCTGCCACTATTACGTTCTGTGTTCCCATGGAGTTTAATTCCAATGTCTCTAAAATATTAAAACCACTTGAGACACAAGGTCAATGTTGCCATGCACGCAGTGAATACTAATGCAAATGCTGTGCTTCATATTCTGGCCTGAGTGATGAGACTTCCAGTAGAAGGAAGAATCAGAAAACCTTTTAAGTGCTGCGTGAACATTGACAGCTTTATTACAGTATAAATCAAATCAAAGGAAACATGTTCAATGCAACTTGAGTTCATTACGTGTTTTGTTTTTTTTAATTAGTTAGGAAATGCTACATAGGAAATGTAATTGTAGTTTATGGTCTATATTAATACTATATGTCTAAATGCAACTGTACAGTTTCTGTAAATGTGATGTATACAGAGAGTGAGTTAACTGTTGCATAAAGAGGAGCTAGATTGAGCAGTTGTGTGATGGCAAAATCCGTACGCAAACTAAAATGTGCAACAGACTGTGATTTATTTCTTGGCATGTAAAATTGCGTAAGTGGATTTTAGAGTTGCCTGGCAAGGGTCAGCAGTTACTGGTTCCAAGAGCTGCTGTCATACTTGTGTATTAACACAATATATGAGCATAACTCATAAATATTTGTTGGGTTTTCATATTGTCCCACTGAACTAGAAGGACCTGGTGATAAAGGTATAAATTCAGGGCCTGTGCTCTGCAAGGAGGAGAAAAGAATAAAAGTGGCAAGAGAAGCAGACAGGTAATCAAGCTAAATTAAATGATGGAATAGAGGCGAAAGTCCACTTAACAAGGGAGAGCAGATGAGTAGGAAGGGAAATTTTAAATGCTAAATAAATTTGTTCTCTCTTTGCATATATGTTTCGTGCTGGTCATCTGAGTTCCACAAAGTAAGTGTGGAGACTGGGAAGCTTGCAATTAGAGCACAGGAGTGAAATAATCATGATGAGTACAAACCTGAACTTGAGCTTGCTGATTTCAATTTCTGATCAGACCTGTCTCATGGCACAGAACAAATGATAACTATAAGCACTGCAGGAGCTTGTTGCTGTCACGATTGAAGTCTGATCATTCTGTATCTGTTATTTAATGAAACTTGCTTATAAATTCCACATTATGTGACATTAAAGATAAGATCCAAAATTATTGTTCTTTTGGTTTCTTTTCACCTTTTAATCCATTGAAGTTTCTAAGCCCGATCTGCTCCATTGTGCTTTCTTCCCTGAAAAGCAGCCAGTACTTTAATCTGTTATTTTTATTTTAACAGCCTGCACCTTTCAAACTCATTCATGCACTGAAGCAAAGGGCTGAGTATTTCATGGTGAGTTAAACTTTGACTTGTTTTTATTAAGCTTAACAGGTCTGATTAGCTATTTACGGATTTAATCATACGGCTGCTGTTGCATAGCATCTGAATACCTGCAATAGTACAAAAATTACCACACAAGTTTTCCTGCCTTTGGGGGCTTTATTTCTGATTTCAGATTTAACAGCTCAGAGGCTATACAGAAAATATGTGTGTACAAGCATCTCACAGGTTCTTTCCCTGCTATGGAAAAATATGTAGGTGGAAACTTTGGACAAAAGAACATTTCAGAAAATCAAATGAGGCTTAGTTTTGCCACTAATCTGCACAGATCTTTTTTTCTTCCCCCACCTCAATACTTTTTTTGCCATTAACTTCAACCTAGCCTGAATTTTACTTAGAGAATTGAAGGGATTGAGCAGTGGAAGTGACCACCTCTATGGGGGTTTTGTGCTTCTATGCAGCTGTGGTTATTTGATGCTACCATTTCTTAGTTTCTTGAGGAGAAGCCTTAACATCCCAGATTTCCCTTTTGTTAAAAATCCTGAATTATGTTCTTAGTGCTAGTGTTGAGCCAACATTTTTTTCTTCAGAAGAATTCATGTACTTTTTGCGTATTATTTTTTCTTTCCCTGGATTGACTTGGAGTTTTATTCTTCTTATAGTTGTGGTTCCTTTATTCCTAATACAAAATGCAAATGAACAGTTTATGTTTTTTATATGGCTTAATAAAACTCAACTTTTTCTCCTTTACCATAAAAATATATCCTGACACACCAACTAATTGAGTATTGGTTTCGTATATGGGTCATGTGTTGTAAAAACTGTTTCCTGATACTAAGACCAGCTCTGCAATTCCTTACTCTGCATTTGGTGCTGTTTTCTATCAAAGGCAGTTTAATGAGAAGAGAGCTGATAAGAATTTTTGATGGTCTGTGAGAAACATAGCAGGTTCACCGTGGCCTAGCATATTTTATGGATTTCATATGATACATTCTGATCTTAAATACAAAGGCTCCTTAATGCAGAAATGACCTTTAGTCTTAGCATTCATTGATAGATGACAATGCAGTAGCTCTGAAGAGCATTACATACTTCTGCTACTTCTCTGCATGTTCATGTTCTTATTTTAATTGGCACTGAAATATCAATTACAGTTGACTAAAACCAATTTATATATGAGATGTTAGGTCAAAAATCTGCACTATTTTAATTAATTGTGATATTAACATACCTAGCCTTCCTAAAAGAAATAATTTGTTCTGTCTTGCATTTGGTTTTAAAGAAAAGTATGATACTGCACCACTTTAACCTTCTTTGATGAAGTTCAGTTGCATGGCTGTAGTAATACAATGTTCTCTTTGTGAGCACAAAGGTCCTTCTTTAAAGAGGTGAATAAAACAGATAGAGGGACTTAAATATATTTATTAAATAACTGAATTCAAAAACGGATGAGATTTTGGATGGGAGACCTATATTCTATATTCTTATTGAATTGGCGTTGTGGCTTTGCTAAAATTTGTCCTGGTCAAGTCTAGAAAACTTACTCTTCTGTTTCTAATGCCAGTAAGACACCTATCCTTTTTTGCTTAGCCTAGCTTAGAAGCATTTTTTTCAATCTTTTTTTTCTTTTTTCTTTCCAGCATTACAGTTCATGACCTTTCATGTAAACTTTGCTCTTTCTGATTTGTTATTGGAGGCTTAAGTAATAGTCTCAGACACCAGCGAAATTTTTATTGCAGGTGCATGTAATGCAGAGCTAAGAATTCACATACAGTTGTAGGGAGATGAACATTGTTATTCTGCTAAACTGTCAGCTATTAATAATTCAAGATAGCAACAGCTGAAAAATAGCTATATAGCAGTTACACAAGTCAGGTGACCTTAATAAATTAAAATGGAAGGAATTTAATTACTGAGGCAAAATGAGGGCTAACTTTGCATGGAACTAGCCCCATAGTATCTCGAAATTAAGCAGAGCATTTCCTTTTTGCTGTCCAGATACAGTCTGAATAACGGGGGGGGGCTGGGGCAGACCACTGGTATGGCAATTCCAGACAAACAACCACTGCACAGGAGCAAGGAATTCTGTAGCACATCAGCAATGGTTTCCTTGCATCTTGAGATAGAGTACCTCGTGGTTTGTTTCCAAAGTATGAGAATAACTTACAGCATGTCAGAGCAAGCTGTGTAAGAGGTAAAGGGCAGGTACAGCACTTCCCACTGTGTTGACATCAGGTATTTGAAGCCATGCAGTGAAAACAGTCAGTAGGTGAGAAACAAAGCAATTCCACCTAATGAAGCTGCTCTCCAGCTGACTGTTGGGAAGATGATGCTGCAGAGTACTTGGGTGTATGTTTTTTTGTCTGTTTGGAAAATTTGACAGGAAAGCAATGACTTTTGCACTGATAAGCTAGTATTTGGTATCCTGAATTGCCTAAGAAGCACAACTACCAAGGAAAAATGTTCTAGCTGGTTTATTTTGAGCAAGTATATACACATGTGCTGCCTAGATACTTCATGATTAATTAATGTTTTGTGAGTCTGAGACTCCTTAATTAGACTAACAATTTGAAATTGCATTCAACAACGCAGGATGCAATTTATATTAGAAATGCCCATAGTAATTATTAAGAATGGAAAAGAGATGACCCAGACATGATTTAACTAAAAAATTCTCAGCAAAAGAAATTAAATAAACACTCAGTATTCCTGTGAGATGAGAAAAGTGAGTCCCTGATCACACTCTCACTGTGTAATTTTATGCAGAACTGGTCTGTCATGCTAATTCAAGGATTACTTCTTGCTATTAAACCCCCCTTTCCTTGTCCTCTGTATGGTTTCAAATAGTGAAATCCTCTAACAATATACCTGTAATATTAGTGAGCACATACATCAGCTTTCTGCATGGAAATAACTGCATCTCAGGCAGTGACCCCTGTATATACTTACTGAACCTTCTAGAGGAAGCACCTGTAAATCATTAACCCTCTAATAACAATTTTCTCAATACATTAATGATAATTTAAGTTTGGGGGTTTTCTTAAACAGGTTATGTTAGGGTTACGTGATTAAAGGCTCATCGCTGTGGCACAGAGAAGCATAGAAGCACTGTGGCAGATGGGGGGCAGCCCCAGTAACTCCATCAGTGGGTTATTGCTGGGGGTCTGAGACACGTTACGGGAATGTGGGGGAAGAGCATTTGGGATTGTACAAGACCTATGATGGGATGTTTAGAAGAGGAACCAAAGGTGGGGAAAGGGAAGCATTGAAGTGGTTTGAGGAGGGACAAGTATGAGAAAATAGAAGGATAAGGGGATAAAAGGAGACAGCTACATGTAAGCAGGGCTGGTCGGTACACTCATCTGACTGCCCCCTGCACCACCTCAGTGCAGTCTGCACCATTTTCGTACTAAACTTAATTTCTGACGGTTGTCCTGAGTGAAGGGACTCTGTTCTGCATGTATGTGTGTGTAGGTGTGAGTGCCAGCGACTGAGGCGGGGACCATGGGTCACAGCACAGGCACATGTCTTTGTGTCCACAATGGGAGGGACAGGGGTCTGTGCCCATCGTCTGGGTGCATGTGTCAGGGTGTGACCATTAGTGACTGTTGAACAGGACCAGTGGCAAGCAGGACAAGAGGCTTTTGGGAGCCAAGTATCAAGTAAGTCTGGGTCTGATGCTGGAGAGATCAGCATCACAAGGTGGCTGTGGAGGGACCAGCTGGTTCAAGCCACCTAATGGTGAGACCATGTGGTCGCGGGCTGACTGAGGCCGGTTTGCCTGTTTGTGTATGAGGCAACCGGAGCCAAGAGGATCCAAGGGCCAGCTACTGTGGCCATGATGTACATGTATGTATATATTATATTTTCCACTAAAAGACTTTCATCCTGATCAGCCAGAGAGGGGAACAGGATGAGGCCATTGGCACCATTTGTGTATGCATGAGTGTTTCTGTCTGGGTTAATGTGTGTGTGTCTGTGTGTGTTTTTATCACCTACTAGCTTGAGAGAAGAGCACTTTCTGGTATCCTGGTTACTGTAAAGTGAGCTTTCCTATACATCAGGGACATTCAGTACTGGGCCACAATTAGATCATCTCAAGGTTCCTGTAAAAAAAAGTATTTTTTCTCTATTTTTCCTCCTACTAACCTGTAAATGTTGTTATATGTTCAGCTGTTATTTGAATAACATTCTGTTGTTTGATGTTATGATCCTGTCTAAGGATGGACTGCAGTTAGTGTTGAGAGAGAGATTTCTTACTGAGCACTCCCTATCTAACATGAGCTCAGCTGCAGTTTTGAACACACAAAGGACACAGCTCCTCAGCTTCAGCAGAAAGGTGGGCAAAACACACGATGCGTGGTGGCTACGCTGCTGCAATGCAGTCCTTAATATATCTCTGCTTCCCTCCTTCAGACAAAGTGGGAGTTGTGCTCAGAATGTGTGATCTAATGGTCTTCTGCTGACTGAATACAGGTGATGCTCTAATATGATTACAGTTAATGGAAATACAACACGGTGCTTAGGCTTTGTTCTTCTTTTTTAAGAACAAGCTACCCTGCTTACAAAGTGGGTTTATGTAAGATTCAATGAGGAGTTTCATTTCAGAAATGCTGGATTATTTTTGATGACCAGCTCATAGAAACTAAAGTGGTATTTCCTGAGAAATCTGGAAGCTTCTGAAGTTTCTTTTGATACGGAGTTAAAATCACTCTACTGGAACTGTGTGTGCAGCTTCATCAGTTTTATTTTTACTAAATGCACAATAGAAAAGATCTTTAAGCAATTTGTTACAGTTATTATAATCCTGCATTACCATCATCATTATTAACACCAAACAATTTCATGTTCCCTTAGATCCTTCCCGTTTCCTATGGATGATCTGCACCAACAAGCAGCAATATTTTTACTGTGTTGCAAATACACAGTTTACTCTACAAATATAAAAATTATTCATGATACTGCTTTTAGTTTGAATCTTCTAGCCCAGAGAAATGAGAACATTGATGGACATGAATAATCAATCAGTGCTATATATCTTTGTCAGCTCAATATTTTTTCAGCAATCTTGTAATGGAAATGAGAAAAAATTCTGTGTGCATGTTTGTATTTATGCATTAATGGCTGACAGTTTTAATTATTATTTAATATTTCTATTTAAGGCACCAGACATTTAATCATCTGATTGCCCAGACTCTCTCTCAGCATTCCATCAAGTTTATGAATAACCTGTAATGACAGATGGAAAAGGGCATTTCCTGACAGTTACTGACTAGAGTTGCTGAGAGATAGAGGCAAATAGCTACATAACCATCTGTAGGACAATGACAATTCCAACTTCTCAAAATAAAATCTTTGGCTAACTATTAAATTTTCCCTTTTTCTTAGCCTCATTTTTCCTAGGTTTGTTATTTCAGAACGTCTTGGAGTTTTATGGAATGAAAACTGTCTACTTTCAGGCTAATTAGTCAGATTTGCTGCTTTTAACATTTTTCTATAATAAGGAATAATGGAACCCATTGTAAGTGGTGGGCCAACAACATTGGCAAAATACTGTTTTCTGAAGAATTTCAGAGTGTTACATGGAATGCATTAATTTTTTAAGAAAAATAATAATAAAATAACAAGAGCTGGACCAGGCACCTGACTGCATATTTGTTGCTGGTATGTTTTTCTCTCATCTGGCTTCTTTAAAGGTTAGATCATAAAACATTTTAGTGGAGTCCAACATCAGTAGCTTGTCTAGCAGATTACTGTGAAAGCCATGCTTTTAAAGAAGGTAAAATTCATTTTTCTTCTTTATTAATACTGTTTGAAGGATCTTCTTTGATTTCACTTATTAGGTTCTAGACTAGCCCTGCAGAACGCTGGAAATTCAGACTCTGTTAAGTCTGTGGAGCTGACATACATTTTAATTTTTTGTTACATCTTAAATGAAACTCAGAAGACAAAAATCCTGCAGAAGGCAAGGTCATGAACAGCCTTGTCAGTTTACTTTAAAAGAATTGAGAGTTTCTGCCTTTTAGGGAAAAAACTCAGCTCTCATAAGGTAGAAAATTTTAACAGATTACAGCAAGTGATGTTTATTTGAAAATCATAGGGCTCCAGTCTATATGGCTTTTTTTTCTTTTGTTTATTTTTTTAATAAGAGTTGCCATATTAGATGGTAATTGTTGCTGACCTCTGTATAATGTTTAGTCTGCCTTCTGATTCCCAGCAGGAAATGGGTCTGCCAGCTGAGCTGACCTTGAAGTTGGCAATTAAGGCAAATTCTGAGGGCATTTTCTATGCCGTTGATACCTGCAAACTAAGAAAGAAACCATAAATTAATTTCACACTGACATAGTGAAATTTGACTAAAGCATCAATAGAGGCATAATAAAAGTATTTAGTTCCTATGAAAAAAAATGCAGAATGGTACTGCCAAAGTTTTATAAGGACAACAATGATTTTTTTATCAGGGAACAGTCTGATTTGCAGTCTTGTCAGTTCTGATGCAGTATGTTTAGGGTTTTGTTCACAAGTTTCTGTATCTCTACAACACATTGTTATTAATTTTTTTTTTGTATCATATTGTTTTAGTATATAGTCCTGTTCCTCAACCTCTTTATTCTTCTCTTGAAACTCACGTGTTTTCTCAACAACAGGGCTAAATATATTCTCAAAAAGTTTTGGAAGCAGATCCAACAGCAGCCGGACTGCTGAGGCTTTCATGCTTCCTGATGTGATACTGTGGATGCCTGCACCTGGCTGGTGGAGGAAAGATGAGCGCTCTCACTGTTGGTAGGTAAATATTTTGCTTATAGGTGCATGAGTTACAAGTTTTGAGTTACAAGTTGTGAGTTATGAATTGGAGAACTTGTGAGTTAGCTCATGAATTAAGTGGTAAATTCACATACAAAGGGGATTGAGCCTTATTTTGCTGTGTTTGTTTTCTTTCCTAGTGAGCTCTTCCATGCTCACAGTACAACTTACTTAGTATTTGTACATTTTGCCCAGATAAAATTTTTTGCTTTCTCAGTTTGTCTTCGGAAAAGCACAAAAGTGCTGATACAAGTATATCAGGGGCTGCTAACACAGATTTAAGGAAGACCAAGTCTCCATTCATAGACTGGAGTACAAGGTAATTGCTGACCACCATAATCCTCCTTGGTTTGTACCTCTTGTCTTTTGGAATACATTTTCATATTTGATTGCATTTTGTCACACAGAAAACGTGATTCATAGTGAACGAGGGCCTTACTGAGGAAGATTCTACTGATGTACTTGTCTAGGTAAGGTGACAGCAGACCGGCACTGGCTCTAATTCTGTGCCATAGGACAGCTGCATCTTAATCACAAATGGAAACCGCTATACAAGTCATATTTTATTTGATTGTTCAGTTCCGCCTGTATGAATGAATCTTCAAGATTTTTCCTAAAAAAGTATATCGTTCAATTTTAGATTTTCAAGAATACATAAAAAGGGAAGAGAAGAATGGGTTTGTCAGCCTACCAGCATGTCAGAGCACGAGACGATGACGTCAAGGAGCATAACAAAACCGGCACCCTTAATGTCAAAGAATGAGAATCTGAAAAAGTCACTTCCCACAACTTCTGCTTGCAAAGGGGTTCCACATGGTTTTGGCACACCACCTTTGTCTTCTGTACATGGTAAAGTACCTAAAGTGACAGAAGAAGGGGTAATAAAAGGTATGACTTTCTTTCCTCATCATTGTAACAATTCTTTCCAAAACAGTTGTAAATATACAGTGTCCTCCAGTGCATTTCTAACAAAGAGTACCGTAAGTCAAGCATTCCATTTTCTACTTCAAGCATGGTCTGATAGTTCGTTTTCTGTTTTTCTGCCAAAAATAGCAGATCTACTGGGCTTCTAACATCTGATGAGATGTAATATTGCAGTGGACAGCTGTAGCATGAACATAGACTCTGTCCTCTCTAAAGCCTTTAGAAGGGAAAATCAGTATGCCAACTGCAAAGTGCATAAAAGTATGCCTTTATTCTGGTTTTAAAAAGTTACAGTTATCCATACTTCTTTTCTGTGTAGATTTACCTATTCAAATTTTCTTTTAAGTGAGAAGGCTGGTCTTGAATGCGCTCTTTGCAGCAGATGTTAATGAAAACTAAATATATGATTGTCTTTCCTATTGTCCTCCAATCAACTTGGGTATTTTTGAAGTGTGAAGTGAGATCATGTCTCTAAAATACAAAATCATAATTCATGAAAATTGTATGTATGGGGAAATGAAACTACTCGCAAAGATTGGGTAGCCTTGTAATCATAATTCTTGCTCTTTGAAAGTCATTGGAAGTTTCAAACTGACTTCAATGGGTCAAAATTCAAGCTAGTCTGCAAGCTGGAGTTCATTTATGTCAGTCATTTTTAGTTTGAATTAAACTTTGCAGAAAACATTTTTGAATCAGTTGTGTCCTGTAAGTTTTCAGCACATTATTAAACAAGACATTGAAGTGTAGTTTTGTACTAGGTCTGGCTGGAATGGAATTTCTTCGCAGTAACACATATGGTGCTGTGCTTTGTATTTGTGGTTAGAACAGTGGGGATAAGGCACCAATGTTTTGGCTATTGCTGAGTAGTGCTGCTTTCCGGGGGTCCAGGCTTTCTCTCTGTCAGAATGGATGAAAAGGTTTTCTAGGAATAAACAGGGCCAACCAAACCACAAAAGTCAAAGTGAATGTTATCCTCTTTACTTCACGGGATACACAGGAAGCAAGTATTAAATTTCTTATCCAACCATACTGACGTAACTGATGTCAATTGCAGATCTGAATAAAAGTTTTAATGTATTGTCAACAAAAAGAAACAGCATCTTGTGTGTGTGTATGTCTATATGCAAATATTAAAACCATCAGAATGCATGAAGTAGACATTGCAGAAATGTAAACTTGTAGGAAGGGTAACTTAAATTAGAAAATAACTGTGCATGAAGATCTGCTTTAAATGACTAACGTTTTCCTTTTTACTGTGTTGGTTGCAGATAATATTAGAAAGACTGAAATGCAAACAGCTGTTTTGGAAACAAGTTGCCATAAAAAGACTTGTGAGCAACCAAAAGTTAAAAGATCTAAAAAACCTTTGAGAACCAAAGTTCATTCTTATAATAGAACAGATACGTAAGTTGTAGCATCAGGGGGGAAGACCATGCTGTTAGTTATGTACAGCCAGTGTATTTTCTTCCGATTTATATTGGTATAGTGGAGAATGTACTCAACTTGCCTTTCCTCATCTCTTTCCTGCCTTTAGAATGAGAGTAGACGTGCAGGGAAGAGCTGATACAGCTGCAAATGAGAGAGTGCTGTCATTTTAAACCTTATTTCAAAGGCCAACAAGTTTACCCTCTGTATTCACCTTCCAATTTTTATTTTAATACCTGATCTCAGAGTAGAATTTCGGACAGCATTTGAATTTTTATTTTAATATTGTTTGTATTTTATAGTTAGCTACAGTAAGGTTTTTTTTAATCCAATGATTAGTGAAGAGTAGATGTGTTTTCCCACTTATCTTCTAGGATTGGTGTAGGGAAAAATAGATTTTGTTCTTTATTTCTCCATTAAAAATACCTGTCACTGAGTCTGAAAACTGTGACAGAGTGAAACCACAACCAGATTCTAATATTTTTTTTTTCCAAACTTGTTTTCTATGCACATTGTAATAGAGATTAAAACACATGGGGAAAATATTATTAATGCTCTCTAGGACTTCTCGAATGGTTTTTCATAATGTTATAGAACCTTTTGTTCAACTGGAGTGTTCTTATCCTATACAGGACTAGATTGGTCTGATTTCTAAAGGGGTAGTGTGTTTACATGTAAAAAGGAATTTCTTTTAAATATTAGAAAGTATTATTGTTACTCTTTTGTTTTCAACATTCTTTTTGTTTAGCTGAGATTTTGCTCTGCCTTCAGAAGCCTTTTCTCATTCTTTCAGTCTTTTTAGCATTTGAGAAGGTCTTTGGCCTGTAAATCTTACTTTTTCTGAGTACTTTGAATTCTGCTGTGTAAATTTACACAAAAGATCAGTGTAAAATCACTGGAAAATGAAATTAATTTGAAGTCAGTTGAATCACTGTTCTTCAGTTGCAGGAAAATACCTTTGGAATATCTGATGGTGCTTTTTGGTTTTTTGTTTTGTTGGGGTTTTTTTTGTTGTTGTTGAGAAAGGCTTTCTAAGACATGTTTTCAGTGTCTTCCAACTCTGAATAACATTAGACCAATCCTCCACTCTTGTTAAGGCTTATGCAATGAAACTAAAGAATGAATAGTTGGCTGGCTTGTGCAATGAATATAAAGATTTTATGTTTAAGGGGGAAAAAAATAACTTCTTTTCTTTTCTTGATGTACCAGAAGCAATTGATGATGATGTTATAATGTATATTTTGAGGCTTTGAAGCAAACTTGGCTGGGAAACAAAGTTACTATTATGTGAATGGTTAGCTGGAGGTTGATGTGGCCAGACTTCAGAAGTTCACACTTACGGTGATTTTTACTTTCCCTTCTCCACACCCTGTGTAATTACACATTCTAGAAATCATGGTTGTGAATCTAAAATACTTATTTCCTGAAAGCTTTTGCCTCTGAAAAAGGATAGATCTGTTCTTAGAATCAACAAGATGTTTAAAGAGAATAAACTGTTAGAATTCTTATTAGTAGGATTGAATTCTAATTCTTAAAAACAGTAAGTGGAAGGCAAATTACACTTTGCAATGGTCAGACCTATAGCAGAGTTCTGGGAGGATATGGTACCTGGGATTATTCTGGGAGGAGAACAGTGGTACCTAGAATTACTTAGGCCATCTCTGGTTGCGTAGCAATCACTTAACCTTAGCACTTAGCCAGTGCTCCCCATAGCTGAGCTATTCTAGCACTAAGCAGAGTTATGGTCACATCTGTGCTGATCAGGCATGCCAAGTATGAGGCCACTGTTTGTTGACAGTAGTGCTGGGCAGTCTGCTTTTGATGTAGCCAAATGGGACGCTGCCTGTCTTCTCTTACTAATTTGGTGCGTTCAATGACAGACACACACGTATCTGGTTTAATTATAATTTTGCATACACACTTTTCCATGAACAAAAAAACCCAGACAATACGCCCAAAAAAAAATGAGGTTTCTTTTAATGTGCATAATGTTGTGAAATATTTTGGGGACACAATAAAAATCTGTTTTATATTTTATTCCTTGGGACTTTTGGTTTCAGATATGGCTGCAAAATGTTTAAGAAGCATTACAATTGTCCACAAAACTAAAATTTCTTCCATCTGTGATGGTACATTTTCAAAACAACTAGATACCACTTATATCTACAGACTTTAACTTCTAGGTGTTTTCTACTTAAGAGCTTTATAATGTTTTTAAGCTTAACAGTGCTTCCCACTTTTTATAGATTGAGAAACTTAATTACTAAGAAGTCTCTTCCAAATTTTTTATCCAAACTTGGACACTAGCAGGCTTATATGAGACTTTTCTCAACAAGAAATTGTAATATTGAAGTAGCTGGTGGTGGAACTGGAAAATAATTATTTAGGGTGGAAATAATAGAATGGAAAGATGTGATTATACTAGAATAACTTGCTAGCCAATTCAGTGTTATTACTAAGCTTGTTACAAGAATGTTTGGATACTTTATCTTCTCATAGTAAAATAGATACATAACTTGTAACCATGAAAAACAAGTTATACATCTACATATAAATAATTTCCTCTTTTGACAGAAACCTTTACTGCAAAAAGATAGTGGGAAGTATAAATATATTGTCTTCAACAAAACAGAAACAACTTTAAAGCTCCCTACAACCCATATGATTTACAGGCTGTCTCTATGAATACAGCTATGCGAAACAAAGAATATTGGACTGTTACAGCTTCATTTGTGTCTAAGATAACATAGCATACAGTGCACAGAACAACATGAACCCAGACAATTCTGCAGGAAGAACAATTCGCTTTTCATTCATTATCATGTCACATTCTCATTGTAATTATTACCTTCTTTGCTTAAGAGCTTACTGGTCCCTTCTAAGGACAAGTCCTCGGTTGGCTTTGAGCTGAACATAGCTCATCCTTTTGGTCAGGTGTTTAGCTCAAGACTAGGTGTATCAGAAGACGGGTAACTTAAAACTTAGCATCCAGTAATCCACTATCTGCATTTCTGGGCATAGTAATGCACGACAGGGAATACACTCACATCTTGCATGTTCTGATCTCAGACAAGGGTATATACCCTCTGCTGACAGTTGTGCATGGAAATTGGTTATATTCGTGACTTATCTTTGCTTTTTCTGTTCCTCTGCTCTGCACTGTAAATAGATAAGCCCTTAGTGGCTTATTGATTAGTCTTTGTTTAGTCTTGACAGCGTTTTCTTTTAAAAAAAATGAAAGACCAAAGTTTGTTCTCTACCTCATTCTGAGATTTTGCGACTGGTTTAAGCCTGTGCAGGGCTGCTGAGAGCTTGGCTCCAAGCCACCCTCTCCATTGCGTTGGCAGTGGCGATTTCATGGCCAGTACGTTGGGTTGCCTTAATAATTGAGCTGAAAATGAATGAAAATACTTCGTATGTGTATTTATATGCTTGCCAGGTTAATTTGCAGTCAGATTAGAGAGCTAATCCATATCACCAGGAGCACAGAGCACTGATATTCCTAAAAGAAGCACTAAAAATAATACCTTTTAAGAATATGAGCACCACATTGCATGATGTTTCATCAGTTCTTAAATGTCTTTGAAGACAACTTAACTTTGAAGCCCTTTTTCTCTTCAGCATCAGTAAATTTTAGAACTAGTATGAGACTAAACTTGCACAGAAGTGATAATTGCGTAATTTACATAATTGGATTGTTGCTGGATGCTGAAGTGAAATTTTTTGTCGTATGTATGAAATGCTTGATTTGAATGTCAGAAAATTACAGACATAGCTTAGAAACTGATGCAATACTGTTGTTAAAATGGGGAAAATGTATTTTCTACCATTGGAGGTACTAAGCTTCTATAAAAACAGATTGGAAGAAAAGAATAAATGTTGGGAACCTGACTGAGGAAAAAAGGCTACAACCTTATTCCTTTGCTGTCAGAATGCTTGCTGTAGTATGGAAATTTGAAGTACAGCCTTGATTTAAATACAAAATACAAGGTGATTTGTTCCAAAATATCTGTAAAAAAAGATCTACTACTTGCTTTGGCTAAATCATGGAATGATTCATTCAAACCAACTAAATAGTGCGTAATAGCCAGTCTTCTATCTCTTATACTCCCATGAAAGATTAAAGATTTCTGAAGGAATTAAGATTTCTACAAAAGTACATCTGCCATTGCCACTTTACTGTAGTCTTGCCAGTCAGACTCCAGTCCATAATTTGAAAGGGAATTATGCTAATTTACAATTGTTTATTTTTATATCCTTTCACACAGCTGTGAACATTCTCTTTGGAGAATGAAAATCTCTTTGCTTACCCTGTTGTTTATTTGGTTCTAAGATGCTCTTTGCCTACCTGAAAGATATGGCAGAGGTTCAAGAAAAGGTTTTTTGGAGTTTGCTGCCAGAAGGTGTTATGGTGACCACTCTGGGTGGGTATATCTGCCTGCATTGTACTGGAAATCTTTCCACAAATCTGATTCCCTTTTCCTCTAATTCAGTGTTGCATCATGTAGTGATGGGAGGAAATTGATATCCCATAGTTCTACTTGCTAACAGTAAATAAGTACATTCAGATTTCTCCTTCTTACATCCTTTCTGTGACATAAGTCATTTTTATACAATAAAGGTATTCAGTAAGCCTAAATAAATGGATCTTATAATGTACTAAGCGGCTTTCCTAAATAGGGAGAGACTCAGACATCTGCCCATGTACTTTCCTGAATAGTGTGTATGTGCAATAATGACATATTTTGAATGATAGAAACATCTTAATATTTAAAATTATAGAAGCATGTAGTAACTGTAAGCTTATTCAAATAAACAAAAATTGCATTGGTAGACAAAATAAAACATAGTCAATTTTGCCTCCACTGAGGTCATCAATATTCATGCTTTTTGTCTTTGATAACAAAAATTCGGTAATGCTTGTCAAATTCTTTTTAAAAAGGACTTGTAAATTTTTTCTTACTTCTTTCCGTAGTTTTCTGCAGGCCATAAATTAGGAAAAATAGAAATAACACCAGTTCCACAATGGCTACGTGAAAGACAGTTGTATTATAAGTTACTCAATTTGAACTTCTTTTCCAAATTCAGGTAAGGAAATAAAAAAAAAAATCGAAGGTAACTGATTATAATAATAATTTTTGATATCTTTGCACATAAAATGCCAACTTAACACAGCGTTAATTCCTGCATAGGCATTCAAGAATTACAATAGCTAAAGTCTGCTCAAAATGTTTTTGTTCTTATGTGTAAATCATTAAAGGAACTAATCATCCTCTCTTTTTTCTTATATTTTGTTTCTTTTTGTTTATTTAACAATAAGTTAAAGTGAGAATATCTCTAGCAATATCTTCCTATGCACTAAATTTTAGGAGGCAAGTTAATTCTTCCTTTTGTTCTCTTTCTATTTATGTAGACCGTATGAAATAGCTAGTACTGTTCACCTTATATAGGATGCATTCAAGCAAATTATGTAGATTAAAACAGAAGAAAATATCTAGTGGTGAAATTGTCACATTATTCTGGATGGCTGTTTTGGAAACGTCAGTAAAAACGTGATAATTGACTTTTAACCTCTTGCTTAGGCAAATATTAAACAACAAATATTATACATCTATCTCCTACACATTTGTTTTGGTATTTTATTTTTATTATTTTTTAGTGGGAGATGCTTGTTTCTGGTTTATTTTTGGCTTTCATCTATAGAATATTGCTGGAAGTAATAAGAGTAACTGGAGGAGCTGGCAGCCATCATGCAGCAGGAAGACTGACACAGTCGCCGTGACGGAAATGTGGTGGGATAACTCAACATGACTGGAGTGCTGCGATGGATGGTTCAAACTCTTCAGAAGGGATTGGCAAGGAAGGAGGGGTGGTGGGGTAGCTCTGTATGATAGGGAGTGTTTTGAGAGCTGAGTGAAGGCAACAAGGTTGAATGTTTACAGGCAAAGATCAGGAGAAAGGCCAACAAGGCGGATAACCTGGTGGGACTCTGCTACAGACCACCCAACCAGGATGAAGAAGCAGATGAAATATTCTACAAGCAGCTGGGAGAAGTCTTAAGACTGCTAGCCCTTGTTCTCGTAGGGGACTTCAACTTACTGGATGTCCGCTGGAAATACAATGCAGCGGAGAGGAAACAGCTTAGGAGGTTCCTGAAGTGTGTGGAAGAGAACTGCCTGACACAGCCAGTGAGGGAGCCAGCCTGAGAAGTTGCCTCACTGGGCCTGCTGTTTACAAACAGGGAAGGACTGGTGGGTGATGTGGTGGTCAGAGGACGTCTTGGGCACAGCAATCATAAGATGATAGTTTTTGATTTTTGGAGAAGCATCAGCAAAACTTCTGCCTTGGACTTCTGGAGGGCAGACTTTGGCCTGTTTAGGAGCCTGGTTGACAGAGTGCCTTGGGAGGCAGCCCTGAAGGGCCCAGGGCTCCAGGCAGGCTGGGCGTTCTTCAAGAAGGAAGTCTTAAAGGTGCAGGAGCCGGCTGTCCCCACGTGCCGAAAGACAAGCTGGCAGGGAAGAAGACCGGCCTGGCTGAACAGAGCTTTGGCTGGAGCTCAGGGAAAAAAGGAGAGTTTGTCACCTTTGGAAGAAGGTGCAAGCAGCTCTGGAGGACTGTAAGGATGTGGTGAGGTTATGCAGGGAGAAGATTAGAGAGGTGAAAGCCCAGCTAGAATGCAGGCTTGCCACTGCTGTAAAAGATAACAAAACCTGTTTTTACAAATACGTTGGAAACAAAAGAAGGGCCAAGGACAATCTCCATCCTTTATTGGACATGACAGGGAACACTCCCACAAAGGATGAGGAAAAGGCTGAGGTACTTAGTGCCACCTTTGTCTCAGTCTTTAATAGCAAAACTAGTTACCCTCAGGGTACTCAGCCCCCTGAGCTGGAAGACAAGGATGATGAGGAGAAGAATGAAGTTGCCACAGTCCAAGAGGAGATGGTCAGTGACCTGCTGCTCCACTTGGACATGTACAATTCTGTGGGGCCGGACGGGATCCACCCGAGGGCACCGAGGGAGCTGGCGGAGTTGCTCGCCGAGCCGCTCTCCATCATGTGCCAGCAGCCCTGGCTCACCGGGGAGGGCCCCGCAGATGGAGGTTGGCCAGTGTGATGTCCCTCTACAAGGAGGGAGGAAAAAGGATCTTGGAAACGGCAGCCCTGGGCAGGAGCGGCTGGGAGCTGCCCGGTGGGAAAGGGCCGGAGGGGCTGGCTGGCGGCCGGCTGGGTGGGAGCCCCCGGCGTGCCCGGGGGGCTGCGAAGGCCAGCAGCACGTGGGTGGCTAGTGTCAGAGCCAGCGTGGCCAGCAGGCCCGGGGCAGCGGTCGTGCCCCCATGCCCGGCACCGGTGCGGCCGCCCCTCGAATGCTGGGCTCGGTGCTGGGCCCCTCACGGCCAGAGGGACGCTGAGGGGCTGGGGCGCAAGTCTCAGGTTGCTCCGGGGAGGTGTCGTTTGGATATTAGGAAAAATTTCTTCACTGAAAGGGTGGTCAAACACTGGAACAAGCTGCCCAGGGAGGTGGTGGAATCAGCATCCCTGGAAGTGTTTGAAAAACATGTAGATGTGGTGCTTAGGGACATGGTTTAGTGGTGGACTTCGCGATCCTGGGTTAATGGTTGGACTTGATGATCTTAAAGGTCTTTTCCAACCTAAATGATCCTATGATTTTAAGTGATTCAGTTTTGGCACTTGACCATGTGTCTCATGTTGGATTTGTGCATGGAAGTTTTTTTGTATGTGCATTAATCATCACAATGATGCCATCACAAATTTCACATATTTTTCAAATTGTATTTTATGTTTGGCAGTGCCACGTTCCACATATAAAAATTAACCACCAAAGTAATGATGATCTGATTTCATTACATTGCTCCACAAAATTCTGGTAACAGTTGTTGTTACTGAGTTTATGTGTATATATGTCAATTAAAGAATTAAAGAGGCTGCGATGGGAATGTTTAGAAGATGGATAAGCCAATTTTAAACTTTTAAACAAAATTTTGCTGGACTGACATTCTATAACTATGTACTTTATAGTAATGCTTAGTTTATATCCGTTATCAGTCATTATCACTCCATAGTCAGCTAATCTCTATCAGTCAGTCTCTGATTATGTTACTTATGTTTAAGAAAAGAAACTTAATCAGTTGGTGATTATGCGGCAGCAGGAGCTGATGCGGTGTATGGCTGTATGGCACGGTTCTTGATTGCCTTGGCACTGAGGTTGAGGAGATGAGACTCAAAACTTGTCTACCAAGGGAAGCTGAAAGGATAATGAATGTGTTGCACTTCTCCCCACCCAAACACGTTGGGGATTCTACCCATTTATGAATGTATTGTGTTTATAATTGTTTCTAGACAATTGGCCTTTGCCCCTGGGCTAGTTGTTGCAGAAGCCTAATGAGTACTTTCCCAGGCTGCAGCAGTTGCATCATCCTGTAGCTTGGCTGGGTTGGGTGGTGTTGGTTGGTTGGTTTGTTTCTGTGTTGTTTTTCCTTAGCTGCTGTTTCTTTTCTTAAAGCAAAAGTAATATTTGCCCATCTTTGGGGTTGCGTTTTATCACTGCCCAGTAACTGGGTTCTAGGACCCTTTGCTTTCAACCCATCATTGTCTCTTCAAGGCTTTTACTGTTACCCTGTGCTTAACTTGCATCCCAACAAGAAATGTTTCATACCAAGGTCCAGTTTACACAGGAAATTCTCAGAACAAGTTGGTAACAAGCCTAACTGGCCAGGACTGGTACTTGGTGCAGTTAACATAAGGCAACGTTAGCTAAAGCTTCTGGGTTATCATTGGCAGTGGTAATACTATTTTTACTGGGCACAAAAATGCTTATGCAGTTATGCTACATTAAGGATGCTTCTGTTTGGGTTTAAAACAAGTTAATATTAATGTTTGCTTAGTGTACATTTTCTTTTGTGGCCAGCTTTGGCTGTACTTTTCATACATCTGTCAAGATAAATGAAGAGGTGTGGGGGCAATGTTTGGGAGCAGGTTTATAAAGTGGAAATTGGCTAAATAGATCTGCATCTGTCTCCCAACAGCGTAAGTGCTGTTAATGAGCTGTTGCGACAGCAGGTGTGACAATCTGTAAAATGTACATGCATAAATAATTATTTTTGTTACTTCTAGAATGAAGAGATACTTTCTAGTCTGGAAAATCGACGTTAGAAGAAGCAAGATGAACGAGACCAAGTCAGTTTGAATGTAAGTTTTTCATGGGAAAAGAATTAAAGAATATTTAATCTCCTGCTGTACACTTTATCAATTTGTATCTTATTTTCCTTAAATACTTCACAAATTGACAAAGACCATTATACAAATGCCAGATTACCTATTGATAACAGCATGGAAGACTTACTCTAATAAAATTTTTATGTTACTTTTATCTTGCTGTGAAGGAGCCTGGAATTTTAATCTGGAGAAATCTGAGCTTTAATTTGATGTTTGTTTAGTACCAAGCACAGTGGGATTCCGCTTTATGACTAGGGATTTTTGCTATAAATGGAATGAAAATAAGAATTAATACACTGTTGTTTTGTTAAATGAGAATGGTTTCACCAAGTCCAGGCTGAATATGGGCTGAATGAGAAGATGGAATTCAGTCTGTATGTTGAGGTGAGTAAACAAAATCCCATCACAGTTCATCTATTCTCCATAAGGCCATCGTTTATTGACATGTAAATAATATTCATATGGTGTAGGTTTGATGATGAAAAAGACATTAACTCTTCAGAAGAGATTTTTTTCACCCCCTTTTATGGAAAAACGTTTTTAATTAGCTCTCGTGTATGGAAGAGATTTCTTTCTGGGTTTTCAAATAATCTAAATTATTAGTGTTGTGCTGAGAGCATATGGATTAGATCTTTCATTTGTACCTAGGGGTAAGGAACTGGGAAAAGTTGATGGCCTTTTGCTTCCATTTGAACAGTCAAGTGGAAAAGGCTTAAACTGTCAGATAGTCCTTTGTCTGTCTAATTTTAAAGTTACTGAAATAAGAAAGGTGTTCAAGTAAACAGGGTTTTTAAATGCATAAAATCTGAAAACTGTCATTTATAGAATGTGTCATTAAAAATAATATATGATGAGTCAGGTTCTGAAAAAAAAATCATGTTTTCTCTTTGCCTGGCATTAGTCAGAGACACTTTCATTAATTCATACATTAATGCCTAACAGATACATAGCACTTTCCCTAAAAGCAGATTTTTTGTAGGTGGCAAGTTTATCAAAATTCAGTTAGGGCACTTTAAATGACCTGACTGTAGAATATTTTTGGTATGTTATGTCAAAATCAGATTTGTGTTTTGAAATGCTTTTGTCCTAAAATCATACGACCTTAAACTGTAACCCTCTTATAAACTAGGTAGTAGTTCTGATGGTCTCCACACTTAAGCTTTTGAACAAATCTGTGGGGGAACTGTTCCTCTAAATAAAGATGGTGAAAGGGAGTGTAGTCCCTACAGAGTCCATAAATTCATTTTGTGGAGGTTTTGGGTTTGGTCTTATTTCTCGGTATGTTGCTGCTCACATAAAGTTATTGGACCTTCATATAGGTAGGTTAAGGCAGGACACTTTTTCAAAAGGAAATCACAGAAGGACTTTTAATGCTATGTTGACTACACAGCCTGTTTATGCAGCTGTTTTTTCCTAAAATTATTTAGATCTCTCTATGTTAAGAAAAGCAATTGAAATGTTGTTTTGTTGGATTTGTTCAAATTCTTTGTATTTCTTAAACATCATGTTGGAGCAAAGCTCTTTGACGTTTATTCATGCAATAAATACATTTGGTTATGCTATTCCTTATTTTAAAGTTACTAAAAAGAACACTCCAAACAGACAGTGAAATGCAAACACATTTGAACTGCACATTGACGGTTTGCTGTCTTTCCTGTCTTCTACACAAAGGCATGCCCATCGCTTCTCACAAATCACAAGAACACAAGAAACCTCGGAGTGTTATGTTTTGATTTCGAGACCATATAATGGCTCTGTTGTCAAAAACAAGAGGTTGTGGTCTTAGCACACTTATACATTTATTCTGCCCGTTATAGCACTCCTTTTTGTTGTGTATTCCCCCACATAACTTGAACATAAGATTTTGTTATCAGGAGCATCTGCTGAAGAGACACCCTCCCTTCTAATATCCCAGTGCTATCAGCCAAAGGCATAAAACTCAGCACCACTACTCATCACCTTACAAGTACTTAGTGTGACGTATTTTAATGGTGTTATTATGGAGGAGATGTCTGTTAGATAAAACTAACTGGAATCACTTTAGTTGTCCTAAACTCTCAGGTTTTGGATTCCTCATGGTTTCAGTTGTTTATGCATTGAACAATTGGTTATGTTAATCCAGAAAAACTGTCTAAGATTTAGATAAATTATTTTCAAAAGGTAGAGAGAGTTTAAAGGAATCTTATGTAAAATAAAAAGAAAACAAATATTCTGGAAGAATTAGCAGCTCTCTGGACTTGCTAGAGTAGAACATAAGATTATGTCTCAAGGAAAAAATGCTGTATCTAGTTGTTCAAGGATTTTCACAAGTATTAAAAACCGGTCATCACCTTTTTTAAAAAAATGAAAGCTTTAGACAGCAAATGATATCAGGAATGTCAGAACCAAAGCAACACTGGTCTCCCAGCCATCTCCCTTGATGCCCTTTAGATTCAACGTCCATAAATGTTCTACAGCCTGACTGACCTGAAGGGTAGCTCAACAAGGACCCATTCAGCAGCTAATGATAAAAGCCACCAGGACATCATTTGGTATCTGAGTGCTCACTTGCTACTGACTGCGGTTCTTGCAAACGTGGTGAGTGGTCTAAGCCTTGCTAGTTCCATTGTTATTACTAGATGTTCTTATTTGTAGTAACTGCTCCAGTACTTTCCTATGACATCCGTAATTTGTCGCTGTTCCCTTGTAGTATCACAATCAACCACTTTCTGCTTGGCCTGAGGACTTACTAATGAGCATCAGCGATATTTTTTTTTTACGGTATCAGTGCTAAGCTCTCTTGTGCTCTTATCTAAAATTATTTGTAGCCTGGTAACACAGTGTTGGTGTTAATCCTTTTAGGGCATGAGGGCAACTCCCCAGCTAGCAAGAACTATGTCAGTAACAAAAACTAGATCCTGACCCTGTTCTTCTTCCTTGCCAGCCAAGAGGCACTGATCTAGAAGGAGTGTAATTCAGATGAATAAATGCAAGAAAGCTGTCTTCAGAGCAGTTCTGCATACTTGCAAGGCTAGTATAATAACACCTGCTCTGGAAGTATGCGTTGTGGATAGTCTTTAACTAATGGATGTTACTTTCACTTCTAGTTAAGGATAACTAGATCATCCGTTAATGGGAACTTAACCAGACATTGCCATGTTACTATGACAACCCCCTTTCTTCAGAAAGAGAGGACAGCTACTTTCAGATTTCAGAAAGAGCATGCCCAGATAAGAGGAAAGGTCCTACAAGTAAAAATAAAAACTCAAATAAGAGTTCTTTAGTAAGAGAAAGTGCTAATAAGAAAAAAACAGTACAAATAGAAATATCAAATTGTTTTATATGATTTTATCAATCGGGATTCTTCTAAGTTTTCCCTTTTAAAATTTTCATAATATTTGAAGGTGAAATTAAGATTTGTTACCACAGAGAAGGTTAACTTCTGTCAATTTTTTTTTTTTTTCCTGCATGCAAAAAACCAAAATCTGGCATTTCGGTCAATGAAGTTGTTCAGACCTTTCTGACACCATTTTTCTGGAATGTCAGCAAAGATGAAAATAAAACTAACAGAAATCAGCTGCTATTTTCTTAAGAATTATGTTTAAGTTCTGCATGACTTAATGTTGACTTGTTAACTGGATTAGCTATAGAAATTTTACAAGCTTGATCAATTTAAATCTGTTTTCAGCTATCGTATGAAACAATTTTGGAAGTTGCTCTTCCAAATAAAAAGTTAATCTAATAAATTAACCTGTTGTGTCACATAAGATTTATTGCAATTTTATTATTTATTGGAATGAAATCAATAGTTCATCTTCAGAAAGCTGCTGGTACCTGACTCATGTGGCATTGTACATTTCTAGGCATGGATGCAGGCATTGCAGGTACCTAGACATCTGGACAGCTGCTTCTTGCAGAAAATGGATCTAGAAATGTTTCTGCTTTCTGGGGGGGAGTGCTACGAATGGCTGTAAGGGTTCATCTTGTTTCCTTGCTGGATCTCAGACTTGAGAGCCTGTTTTAATTATGCCCCCTAATAATTTAATTATCAGCCTCCCCAAAGTCTGCTGTGCTTTTTGGACCCTAAAATTCCAAGATCTGTAGACATGATCCAGGTAATCCTGTTCTGCTCCATCAGGTCACCTTTGCCAAAACTTGTATAAAAATTTTCAAAGAAAAGGGTTTTGACTGTATTATTTCTACCACAGGGGAATTTCCGAGTGTCAGCTGAGGTTAGGAACATAAATCCTTTGCTTGCCACAGCCATCTTGTCTGGTGTAAATGACTGGAATGAGAATAAGAAACTCCCCTTGTTCAATCATTTGAAAACGTCAGCACTAGGCAGTACTTTTCAGCTTACTGCTGTGTTCAAGGAGATCTCTAGAAAAGGTACAAAATTCTGAGCTAATAGCTTATGCAGCAGAAAGAAAACTTTGAAGTGTCTGACCATGAGAAATATATACATCTCCCATAACTTTTCTTGATGATGAACTTTTTTTATGTTGCTAGTAATGGGACCTCAAGCCTGGACATTAGAGCTATGTTTTACAATTACCGATTTTTGTGCTGTTTTTTTTTAAAGTGTGACACATCTTTTTGAAAGTCAAATTTTTAAACAATTGCATATGGAGAAAAGAACAGTGCTTTCATCAAAATTAAAAATCAAATTACTGTTAAAGATTACAATTAAATCTTTATTTGCATCTTGCTCCTTTGCAGAATGTTTATTTGACCATACAGTTGTGCATGTATGATGACTTGATGTAAATATGCTAGAGCTTACTTGAGCCATATGGGAAGAGGAAGCACTGTCTAACTAAAATTAATAACTTGTTTGCAAAGAGTAATACAATTTGATTTGTTATGGTTTTTTTCCTATTAAAATATAGATTCTATTTACAGGCCTATGTTAGCAGTCCTAGTTATACTAGATAACCTTTTCCACCTCCAACAGTTATTCATCTTTGCCTTTTGACAGCTGTAGCCCATGAGATGAGGGAAAATACTTCTGGCAAAAATGCTAAAATAAGACATTCAGAAAAGTTTGACTTTGCAGCCTGTTCTTCTAAATAATATTTGCATATTGTGAATTGTACACAGGATGGTTAACAGCAACATGGTTAATGGGGACAGAGCACAACCTTTCTGTCTTCAGGTCCTGGCACATGTGTCCATTCTAACCACAGGTGCCTTTGTACTGTTTGAGAAAAGAGTTTTCTCAAGTCTCTGCAGTGTGCAGCTGGTGAGCTCTGGCAGTTCCTGCAAATATATTGGAGAGAAGACTTGCTCCAGACTTGCACTACCCGGCAGCAAAGTGGATAACAGAGCTCTTAGACGAAGCCAACAATGCCTTGGTCCTTCCTTTTGTGCTCACAGCCATCCAGTGGGAGGTTGTGTGCTGGTATGTTCTGGCTTTGGAAATAGTATCCCTTCTCCAGAAGAGGATGAGTTTAGGTCTTCTTGGACGCACAAAGCTGGCTGTCTTGTAAACTGTGCAACATATTTCACAGGCTACCTACTGTAACTCTGTGCCAAGAGGCTGGATGGCAGATATCGGATTTCTGTGAAAATTACTGATTTTTCCTTTCCTATGCTTTCCCCTCACTTTGGTTAGTAATTGCAGCAAAGGAAAGGTCAACGTCACCTGAGAATGACTCAGGCAATGAAATGCACTGGGTTTATTCTTTTGATTTCTTAAGTTCAGACTCACAAGTTATCAAAAGCTTTTTGTCAGATCTGAATTTAATGTCATGACATTTTAAGGTCATACCATTGACCTCCAGAGACAGCTCTCCTAACTTTCTTTTCAAACTCCCTTTCAGGCTGTGATTGATGCTGATTACAGCCTCTTGTGTCTTGGAGGTAACAGCTGCATACCTGGCAAGTCTGGCTGGCTCTCCCAGGGTTCTTGAAAAACTGCAGACCGTTCTTGTCCTTTCTAAGGGACTGAGTTTTTTCAGTGACAAAACAAATCAAATGATCCTGTTTAAGTAATTGCAAGCCGCTTACCCTGAACTATTTCCTGCTGTTCGTGTCCTCACACTCAGATGTCTGCAATACCTTTTGTTTCTGGCACCTCTGCCATCACAACCCTCTTAGCATGAGAAACTTCAAGGAGAAAGCAAAATGAAAGCCACCATGTTTTGGCTTCTTCTGCCTTAGTTAATTCTCACCTTTCTCTTTCCCTGCCTCAAGGTGTGATTATTGCCATTATCTTCTGTGCCTCATAAATGCAGTGGTTTCTCCAAGAGACCTTGTCACTCTACAGTACTGGAGAGACCCTCTCAATTTATGCATTGCCATGTCTTCCCAGCCCTCTCTTGCTCATCCAGGTCAGTGTTGATTGATCCCTTGGTCTTTAAATTGGGTGCCACACAGGCAGCTTGAGAACCCAGGACACACGGGAAATAGAGGAGAGGACCCTTAATGTCCAGTACCCTTAATATTATTAATGTCTCTTCCCCAGCTCAGAACACTGAGAAGTCAACCGATGAGTCATGACTGCTGTCATACTGCTATAGCTTAAATGAAGAAGGATTGCTCTCGGCTTAAAGCTGTTGGTTTGTTGGGTGATGTTTCAATTTTAGACTCTCAATAGCCTGCTTCACCAGCAGCACGGAGCACATTGACAAACAGCCTGAGCTCATTTCAGATCATTAGCAGAAAATAAGGGAGGATGTTTCTTGGGATATTTTTTTCAAAAACAATTGTATTTTCAGGGACGGCTCCTTCCATGAGATATGCTAACATAGAGAGGAAGACTCAGCATTATAACTTAATAATTTATGTCTGTAATATTATAGCTAATAATCTTGGGTCCTAACAAGTCTCATGCATAAATGGAAGTGTTTACTGACAGTAGAAAGCAATTCACTAGATATAATGAGCTGGGTAGAGTGAAATAACTTCTTTTGATATTGTTCTACCAAATCTAAGTCCATGCTTTAGATCTTGATTCCTCTCATATGAGACCCCAGCTTGGGCTGGAAGAACTTATATTGTCCTTGAGCTTGGACTGTGTTTAGTTAGCAAAAACCTCTCCCTACTAGTACTCTAGTAAGATTGTAATATCCTCTTTTCTTCTCCGTTCCAGTTTTCTTCAGCCACATTAGGATTTGCATGGATGTTTCCTTTCACCAAATATCTTATTGTGAAGTAGTTCTTTATGTCCTTTTTTAATTCTCCTAGTAAGGTGTTAATTATTACAGCTTTTTTTTTTCCTTTTCCTCCAGACTTCACAATTTCAGGGTGGAGAAATCATTGCACAATGTGAAGATCAAGAGGAGTTTGTAATTTTACATCCAAGGTGAAATCTTTCAGGTGCTGCCCCAAATCTTTTAATTGCTAAAGATCCAAGCTATGTTTGTAAAAGAGCTGTTATTAATACAGACAAAAGTCTGTTTTATGTACTACTACTTATATCATGATCTATTTCCAAATAATCACCCCACAGAGTTGAAGCTGTATCAGCATTCTTGCCCAAGAATCGTCCTTTCCTGAGTATATTCAGAGGAACCATTTGGATTTCTGCTCCCCTCAAGTAATAAGTATGTTTTACAGAGTTAAGACTGACTGTATTGGCCGAAAAGGTGTCAAGGTTTGTGTTTGTATGAAGAGCTTCAAGATCTTCCTGTAGTCTAGTGTGCCTTTATGGCATTTGGTATCACCTAAATATAGATTAAATATATGTAATATAATAAATAATAATATGTAGAGTATTACTCAGAGTAGGGAAAGTTATTGTCAATAGCTGGAGTTCTTAAAGATACAGTCTTACACTTCATCCCTCCTTCCCTTCTGTTTTGCAGGTCAGTTTTTCTCTTAACCTCTGTGCTCAGAGTAACTTAATATCTAGAAGTTAAGGTAACTCCGAGCTGTATCAAACATGTCAAGGTGGCGGAAAGGGCTTGGATGTGCCCTTATATTAATACCAGGACAAAAAGCCTTTTGGATCCAAATGCTGCCTGTGTTCCACCATCCTTCAAAATCAGAGCACCCAAAAGGAGTACGTAGGTAAACTCAGGGTATTGATAAAAAGAGGTTTCATGTTTTAAATATCCTGTATTTTATACCTTGCCTGTATGTTTAATTTGCAAGCTCTCTCATAGTGCTCCACCACTGAGTACTGCCATTTAGCTGAGCACCCTAGGTCAGGCTGACGCCATCGTGACTGCAAGAAGCAAGCAAGCAACAGACCCTGCTTATAGTCATCATAGCTGCCCGTAAGTAATTATGGAAAAAATGTCAGTCATTTAATGAAATAAATTGACTTGAGTTTAGCTCATTTCTGCTGCTTTTCCTCCTCTGTCCACAATGATGTAGCCAAAATCTGTAATTGTACATGCTTAAGAAGTTTTGCTGAGATAAAATTGGAAACACCAGGCATCTCACAAATATCTCAAGACCAGCTTCTTTGGCTTTATGTATACTTATTAGAAACTTACTCCACAGATAGATGCACGTTGTGGAAGTTTTTGTTTTTCTTAGAGTTGGAAGAAATTTAACAGAAACTGATGGTTGAATATGAAACTAATAACCCATTACAAGGAGCAGATAACTATATTCATATTCTTGGGCACTACGTTTGAGCTACTACTGTAATCTACAACTCTTCTTTTCAGGCATGTTGGAAACCTCTACTTATAGAAAATACTTTTGAGACAAAAAGATCTTCTTAAAATTATAGGTAGATGTGCTTCTACCTGAAGAACAAATCCTACAATCTTCTAAGGCCCCTTCCACCTACTGCAGTTTTTGAGAATGGTTATGTCCTTTCTGTCAGTGATGACAGTGTTAAAATTACTGATTTGCAGACCTACAATAGACTTGATTTAGCAGTTCAATAGCTCTCTTTTTGTCCTTTTTTGCAGCTTTATTCAAACATCGAGTCCAAAATTAAGAAAATTTATAATAAAGTTTGCTATAAAATTTACTACCAGTAAAAATAATAGTTAGAAGGAAACATGTATTTCAGCAAATATGTTAATAGACTTTGGCTCCAATAGTAAGCTTCTATAGACAATAGTAAAGCAAAACTGAAAAAGTCTGATTGTGACTGTAATACCACATACACTAAATTTAAAGCTTGAATTCTCTTGTCAAGCAGGAAATCCAGCAGGAGGGTTTCATTTGCTTTTTTAAAAGCTTTTTCTGACAAGTGTATTTTTAAATTAAAGTCCTTAAACCTTTAAAATGCACGTTTTTTTCTTTTCACAGAGACAAATACGACATCTTTATTTTATGATGTTTCTCATCTCTCTTAGGACTTGACATTCAATTTAAAACAGCATTAGAAAAAAGTGTTTTTTCTGTAGAAGCAGCGTTCTAAAGGCATGCTTTTCTCTAGAAGTAGCTTTATAAAAGCATGTTTTTCTGTACCTTCTTTTAGCTATCAAATAAGTGATTGGTAGAATAGAAATTTTTAGTAAGGGGGAATTATCTGTATCCTACTTGTAATACCCAAAAGACTGATGTCTTATAGACAGATTCTGCTGCTTGTGAGCTTTTAGTGTCTATCACATATATTTGTGATATGGGGGGGTGTGTATTCAAATATTTACACAGTGTATGTGTATATACAAATATAAAATTTACCATTGAGAGTTAGAATGATGTTTGAAGTGGGATTTCTTTCTCAAGCCAGTACTTTTACTGTTAGTAGATATGCAATCATTTTTGCAGTAAGAATGTAAGCTTTTCTTGTTTTAAACTAAAATTTATTATTTTAAAAGTAAAAGGCAGACAAGACACTAAGGTGGTAAGAGACACCAAGATTCTAGTCTTGGGTAAAATTAGTGATGTAATGGGATTTTCAGGTTTTTGTACTTCTGTACTTTCTCTGCAACGTGTCATTTTACTCTGACAAATACATGCATCTGGTTTTTTTTAATTTAATAATCTCTTTTGCTGCTACATTTTTACACTTGCAGACTCTGTGTTCACATTGCTAGGTTGAGCATAACTATCACCAAAGCCGCAAAGATGAAATGTAGAAGCAGTCATCCCAGAAGTAGCACGAGACAACATGGTCACTCAAGGACATATATCTGTCTTGCAGTTCTCGTCATGCTTTTTCTTTACTGTGTAATAATGCAGCAATTTTATTGTTTACTCTCTATAAAAAGCAATCTAATGTGCCCTAAGGGACAGTTAACGTTGTAGCAAAGGGGTAGCATGATTAAAGCTAGATCCCTGCCAATTTCTTCTTCCAATTGCTAGTTTAAACTAAGGAGTAAATATTAATGCAGTGACTTTGAGTAACTGGTGTCTAATTACTTACTGGTGTTTGTTCATGGTCTTTTTGGAATCTTTGACAACAATAAGCATTTACTTCAAAGGAAGCAAGATTAAGCTTAACTATATTCATGTATTTATACAGAGTATAAATGTATTTGAAGATATAATGAAAAATACACAGTCTTTTTCATTAACAGAATCAAAATAATAAGGATGGGAACCCTTCATTATTAAAAGTCTATTAAAAGTTCCAAGAATAGTTACACAGAAGCTTAAAAGTTTGTTTCAAAGAAGTCTGGAAAAGGATGAAACTTACTGTATAAACACAAAAAATGCAGCCATTTCTGTGCATTAGAAGGGTATTGTGAAGAATATCTGATGGTGGTGTTGGAAAAATTAAAGAAATAGTAAACAAGTAATTTCCTTCTAACCGTGGTGATCAGGAGCTGCCTTGCATTTTTAAGATGGGTCTCCATGATGTGATTCTTTAGGAAAGTTCCTGCTGTTGCAGTGAACTCTTATCAGTGAAGGATAAAAATAATTCATTAAGCTTATATTAGTGCCATTAAAATAGGTGAAGTTTAGTTACTGCATTGACTATTTTAACAGCATGTTTTTATGGCATGTGTTGTCCAAGCACCCTTCAGATTAACACCAGGCTGGCATTTGGAATACTGGCTTATGAAGTCCCTTTCCTATCTTTCAAGAGAAACCTCTGGTTTTCTACTGTTTTGTTCCAAATTTCCCAAGATACCAAATAGCTGCATAACTGAGCTTTACCTCCCCCATATTTTGTAGAGTTTTCTCAAAGATACACAGGCTGCTGCAACCTGCTGAGCCTGCAAACTGAAATATTAAATTAAGTCAGCTAACTGACTGTTCAGAGCTGCTTTCAATTTAAGAATGTAAAGACCTACATTTTGTACTTTATTCAGGAAGAAATCAGACTTTGATGTATTTCTGTTCCATTCTAGTTTTGCTGACAGTATACAATGATTTTATGTGGACACAGACAAGACTTGTGCTGCTTGGAATTAATTAGCCTTCCATGCCAATCTATAGGTGGAGGTATGTGTAACAGTTGCTATTAAACTGGGAGGGGTTTCGTCATAACAATATCTGCTCTCTACTCTGCAGTGAAATCATCTAAGAAAATATATCCTTCTAATTATGGCGTTAACTGCCCTTATCTCAAGGATCCTTACTGCCCACTGTTCCGACCTTAGCAACACAGGGATACTTCTTGAGCTGGAGATGGATCCATAACATCACAGCAAACAGCTAAAGATGTAGCTATCTTCCAGGAACTTGTCTGATTTCTTTGAGAAGACAGTTGTACTTTCTGTTTTCACAGCATCCTGTGGGCAAAGTAAATGAGCTCTGTAATCTAATTAACAGTTGTGTAAGAAATGTACTTTTTTGGGGTAGTTTTAACCATGGTATCCAGTGTTGCAGAATGGCTGTGTGATCACGGCCATGACTCCCTTGAAGATCTTTGTGAAACAAAGTTAGCGTAAGTTAGCTGAAGCAGGCCTTGCAGCTATGCTGAGGCATGCTGATAAGGAAGCTGAGAAAAACACACTGACCTTGTGCCTAATGTTGTAAATAACTTTGAGGAATTCGCGTAGACAAGAGAGAAAAAAAAAAACGTAGCTAGCTAACCGCAGAAACCGCAAGTAGGAGGACGTATGAAAATGTAACCCTTTAGAGCTTAACCAATCAGCAGATGACTAGTAGGCATAATTAACTGGAACTGTATATAAGACATAATCGCGCCGTAATATATCGAAGCTTGCTTTATCACTCATATTGAGTTTGCCCGCTTGACTTCCCTCGCCGTCAACAATCCAGTAATTTCGGTTGAGTCGATCTAGTTTTCATTCAAGATTCACCTTCTAGATATTCTTGATTTTTGAAAACTGTAAAATGTGCTGGCAGATAGCAAAGGTGAAGCCCAGATATGGCTGAAGAACATTCTGTAACACCCTAAGCCACACACACAGGCTGAAGAACTCTGTTGCTCCTGGACCTCTGCTTGTATTTTCCCACTTTACAGAAGTTTGAAGATCAGATTCTGTATCTGGGAAAATGATCCTGTTTTAATATTTTAATATTTAATATTTTAATATTTAATAATTAATATTTTAATATTTAATGATCCTAATTAATATCGTAACCCATGGGTTACATGTATCATACATACAGGACAAATACTTGAAAGATAAAAAGTTATTGACCAGAAAGTTATTTGAGACAGTGATACCTTTGCACATTCTGTAGTTTGTTCCACCCCATCTGGTTTTCCATGACAGTTGATACAACCTGGGATGCTCCAGTTGGGGAAAGAAAAAACAAGCCAAAACCACAACAGATGATAGGCATGATCCTTTACAATCTTAGGAAAACACATAGAAAATCAGAACACACATAAACCGTGCAGGCACTAGTGGGACCAAAACCAAATGAAAGCCAACCAGAAAAAAACTCAGCCTCACACAGGTGCCTGTGCACCTATAGTGGAGTGCTAGCAGGGTAATTACAGTTTTTTCCCAACCTGAAAATGTGGAACAGTTATTCATAAAGCAGTATAAATCTAGAACCATAATTTTCATATTTCATGCATTTTGAATTCCAGTAGAGTACTGCAAAATTACTTACCCTCTTACTCTTAATAGTGGTTTAATATTTCACGCTCCTTTTGGCTTCTAGTAAGCAAGCGCTAATGAAAATGCTAGCCAACTAGTGTATACATTTATAAAACCATGCAAAATGTATTGAAAAGTTGTAATGCATGTTAGTTTATTGCAGTGAAATAGTTGAAGATGATAATAATCTGCTTAAATTGTTGACTTTTTTTTTCCGTTTCATTCATTTCAGGGAGAAAAAAATAATAATTCTGGAAATGGGTCCTGACGAGTTGCAGTCAGTATCAGGGAAGCTTCATATACGTGCATTTACTTTGGCAGCTGGTGGTGTTTTGGGATGAGAGAATGATTATGATGACTCTGCTCAGCGTAAACACCCTGTATGAAACTTCTGTAAAAATAACAGGAATAATATCCAGTTTCAATAATCTTGCACGTGTTGTATTTGAAGGAGAACCACCCCTTCATATTTTTTGTACATGAAACATATTACATGTCATTCATTGATATTATTGTGTTTCTGTTATGCTATTAATTTTTTCAGGACCAAAACCTTCAATTAATATGCACCATTGGTTTTAAAAGCCACCTATTTGAGTATGATTTTGTACCTTTAAGAAGAAAATCTAATCAGTAGTTTTCTCTCTTTTCAAATACAGTGCCAGATCATCTTCCACAAACCATGTCGGTCATTACAAGGATTAGACACAGTTATATTCAATTTAACAGTGTGTCTGAGAAAAAGTAGACCATTAGGCTATATCAGCCACGGTTTCTACTTTGAATGGTATTTTTTGTGACCTGATGATCCTTCATAAAGCAGCAGATTACTGAATTCTAATAACTTTTGCTACAGGTTGTGCCTAACAACTCACGTAGTCTAATGTGTCCAGAATAAAATGCTGGTGTCAGCAAAAGCTATGAAAAACACTTGGGTTTTAAACCGCATTTTCAAAGACTATTACAACTATTGCAATCACACTTGCGTTTAAATTTGTAAGTAAATCATGGGTTTATCAATTACTTGACTTCTTTAAGTATCTGGGGTTTAAGTCCAAAACTGATCATATGAGATTATATTACTAGGTAGACTATGCCCTATCGTCATTTCAAAATATAAAAATTTGTGAGATTGCTAGCAGACCAAATAGTTTCTATAGAGGTTTAGTATGAAGTGCTGTTGTGCCACACATCTAAGCATCTTGGAAATTTAATTCTTCATCAGGCACGCCTGTCAAATGGTTACCACAATGGCACTGTGGTCAATGTTATTTTACAATATAAAGCAAGCATCATCTGTATTGTGCTTGCTCCTCATTGTAAGCAGTTTTTTGTATCTATTCATATGGACATTTAGAGCCGGCATTTGAGAGCAGCATCCTAGACACCTGTGTGTTAGAGAAATCTGGGGTTACCTGAGAGGTTAACTCATGTCCTTCTCCTGCGTATCTCTGAGAACTGAAAGAGAGCAAAAGCATAGAGACTATTTCATTGATCTAGCCAGTCACAGACAAGTCAACAAAGTGTTAGGACTGTAAATACCGAAGGCCATTGAAAGACTCTGCCTGATCTGCTTTTGTCCAGCACTAGAGGGAAAATATCAGCTGAAACAACAGCTTCATTTTTATTTTTGGCACAGATTAAATAAAAGTGATAAACGTGGATGACAAATTGACATGAAGCAATTCTTATCTACAAAGAGAAAAACATGACTGTTTATAGTGAAGGTTGGAATTGCTATAATTTCTTTCTGGCAGGCAGCTGATTTGGCTGTATGTTTTTTTATCACAGAATGATATAACAACTGGAAATCTTAAGAAATATTCTTTTACAGTAAGTCTTTTAAGATAAGTTAATGGGGGTGACAATGCAAATGGTAGTGCCAGTGATTATTTAAAAATTGACTTCTACTTCACAGTAATTTTAATAAGGAATATACTCAAAACGCTTACTGTAAAAGCAGTGGTAAAATACTACCTGCTAGTTGTCTGGGAAACCATATGCAAGAATCAGAACAGAGTTCAGAACACAGACTTTGACTTCTGGATTTTTTTGCCAGTTAGGAAAATAGTGGTAGTGGAGTACGAAGGATATAATAAAATAATGAAGAAAGTAAGATCAATTATGTCAGCTCTGTTTTAACTTTTAACTTGGCGTGTGGCACAGAAGTCAGCTGGCTAAACAGACATTTTTGGCAAGTGAAGTTAGTTATGTCACATAATTAGTTGGCTTTTTTTTATCTTTGCTCCTCGTAGATCCTTTTTTTTTACTATTAGCTTTTAAGCAAAACATAAATATTTGTGTTAATATTAATGGTTTTCTGCATTCAGAATTAGATTTGAATTTTTTAATTGCTCTGAAAAATAAAGTGAGATTATTTAGTTATTACTGAACAGTTTTATTATGTCCAAGCACTTTTCTTTCTTTCCTTCATCTAATCCAAAGTTTACGTATTTTTAGGCAATACTTTAAAGCTGTTCTCTGATCTTCTCTCAGAAATAAACTTCCATTGATTCCGGATAGAGCAAGAAGAAGATTTAAAAGTGGAGAAGTAGAAGCTGTAATTGCATTTTGTTTTCTAAAATTTTATTTTTATTTTGAAATATTGGCTCAGTTGTATAAGTTTCTCTTTTTTTCTTTTTTCTTTATCCATGGAAGGCTTAGGATGTTTCTGTGGGTGCAGACTGTGCCTCTCCAAGCAATGGAAGAAATTTTGCACGTGAGTTCTCCCTCCACCTTCTTTACAGTCCTTGTAATATGTTTTTTACAGTAATAAGTCAGATGTTTTGGAGGAATCAGCACACTAGATGAGTAGTTAAAAAAGAATGAATACTCTGTAACACTCTGAGCAGAATAGCTTATTTCTTTTTCGTATTGCACTCTGAAGTTGTATGTACGCTTTGTACAATAAAGAGTGAGGGCTTTTAGGTATTAAGAAATCAACTTTGGAGGATATAAAACACAGGAAGACATTCAAGTATCTCCCCAAAACAGATCAGGATTTCTCAGTTGTTAGAAAATTTTCTGATACAAATTGCCCCTCAGGACTGAGAAAGACTTCAAAGTCTGAAAACAACTTCAATTTTAAAAACTGGAAGTTGTTTCATTTCTCTTTGAGTGAAACTGAAAAGGTATCTAAAGTTTGAGGACCTATTGTCCTGAAAATCATTTGATTTTACATGTATTTCTGGACTTATGATTCGTTAAGCCAAAATGTTGGAAAAGGTTGAAATAGCGTATGTGGACTGCTCTTTGGTTGCCACAGCTGTGCTTGGTCACGCACATTTCACTGCGCTCCTGATGTTTCTGATAAACTATATCCCATCTTGAGCCGAAATGACATCAATCACTGTGAGTTACAAAGCCAAATGCGCTACACAAATTGGACTGTCACCTGGAAGGAATTTAGATGGATTAATTTTTTATGCTATATTGGATTTGTGTCCTGATGTTAATAAAACATTCAGCTGCACCCGTGCATAAATGTTACGGAGCCCCTCTGCAGCTTGTACCGATTTAACACCAAAGTCACTTTGCGCATGAGGAACTCAACTGAAAGAGCAGAGAGAAAGATGAAAAGTGTGAAGAAATGAAAATCTTGGGTGTCATTTAACCGCATTAGACTGGAGTCACTTCAGCTAAGCATATCTTAATTACTAGCTTTTACTTAGCCAACATTCACAAATTATTAGGAACTTAAAAGAAATCAATTTAATCAAATCAATATCACAGAGACCCAAAATCTCTGGCCAACAATTTGCCATGTCATGAATGGAAATTTGCAATGATCTTTCAACATTTTTTTACAACTAAAGGTTTTTCAGGATCAAGCTTTTTTCTTCAGTGGTCAGTAGGAGACAGACAAAACTATTTTCCAGAGTCACTCCCTTCTCTAGATCTGTTCTTGATCCCATGGCAGGAAAGTTTATTCAGATTTCTCTGCTTCCTATCAGGAGAAAAAGCAAACCAAAGCAAACTGCTGATCCAGCTGGTCACCACCTGGCCCAGGTTGGTTTCATTCCAGGACTCAGAAGTTGGTGAGTTCAAGTGCTCCAGAGGCATTTTGCCAGATCTTTCTCTGTACATTTAGATCAGCTTAAACATCAGGATCAGTTTTCTCCTTTTTCTGGCCTGAGTGCTGGACACCACCAGGGTTTACCATAGAGCAGCCATAATCCTGTTAGCAACATGCTAGTGTAATTAGAAAATTGTTGAAAAAACTTTTTTTGTCAAATTAACTGGTTTATGGCAGGGTTTACAACCAGTCACGTTCTTCTGTATTATCATTCATGTCTTCCACTCTGGAACTCTCTTAGAACTGAAAATATCATCTAGACCTGGGAATATCATGTCTCCAGTAGATTGCAGCCTTGTATCTCCAGATTTGGGGTTGAGACTAAGTGATCTTAAATTGGTTCCTTCCAACCCAAACCATTCTGTGATTCTATGATCAGATTGAAGACTGTCCTGTTTTCCTCATGGTACATTTCTGAGGAGTTTGATTAGAGATTTTTTCTAATCCAGTCCACCAATGGGACTTCAATTTTATGGGAAATCCTGTTTGCTTCTTAATAGGAAAGTCCACTATAGCCCTGGCAAAATTTTCCCATCTTCATTAGTTTTTCTGTTAGCAATTTTATTTGCTAGAGATGGAAAAAATCAAACCTCTGATAGCTGATTTTCTTTATTCTGGGCTTTTTTTTTTTGAGTATGAAGTACCTCTCAGCACACTTCCAAGCACCTTGCATGTGACTTGCATGTATCCCAAGCAAGTCACAAAATTTGCCTGTGATTTCTTCCAAACCCGTGTGAATCCACTGCAGGAACTTGCTGTCATATACTTGAGTATTAGTTGTGCTTTTTCTTTTTATGCCAACACGACAAAATCCTTTAAAGGCATTCCTTATCTTTTAGTGTCAGATGCTGAGAAGCCCTAAGATTTACATATTTCATTAAAGAAAATTTCTCTCTGGCATAACTGACTTGTGCAAACATGTTATGAGATCATTAAAAGGGAATCCTCTGCAACAGCCAGAGCTCATTCAGTAAGAGCTCAGGCAAAAATGGGATTTTATTTTTTTTAATGGAGTATGCCTGCAGATGGAAACTGCAAAGCAGCCGTTTGAAATGCCACTTAATTCTTAATGTGCAATATGATCCCACTGATCTTTAACAAGCCAAACCTGAACTCACAGGAATCAGGAGTACAGTTTTACCCATTGCTCTGATGCCTGCCTGCGTGTTGGCTTATTCTCAATGTTAAACCACTTTGTCTCTGTTTTATGATTGAAAATGCTATATAACACCAGGAAATCCCAGAAGCCTAGTTAACTGGCCACACAGAGGTTTTGTGGGATGCTCAGGAAGGTTCTGTCACTTCTCAAGATGTATTCCAGCAACTTAAAATTGGGGCGGCTGCTCATTAGTTGTGCTAAGGTACATTTGAATGTACATTATGATACGCACAATGTAAGTCCATATGTACAAAGTCATTACATAATGAAACGTACAATGAATGAAGGTACATTTCACAGCCACATCTGCTCATCACCTGCCTGAAGATCCAGCGTGGCACTTTATCTGACCACAGTGGGATTCCCTGGGGGCTTGCTCATCACACAGCCTGGTTAAGGATCTGTTCGCAGGAAATTTACATTCACTTCTTTCAGCCAGCGTGGGGAAGCCCTTCATTCTTGTCTCACTTGTCAGTGTCCTTTCTTGATGCTGCCTCTTCCAAAGCAGTAAGAATAAAATCCAGGCTCCTGTTGCTGATCTGCTTTTTTGGGATAAGGTTATTCCCAGGATGCATCCTTAGTTTCTCCCTACAGTGGACTCTGAATTTTTACCCTAGTCAGGAATTAATTTGCTGGTGGTCTTTCCTGGATCTGATACCATGACAGCTCCAGCAGAATTTAATTTCCTCAGTGCCACATGTGCCAAATCATTCTATTTATGAAGTAAAAAAGCTTTCCGCAGGACTCCTTGCTGCATTGTTTCAATAAAAGAAGTATTAGGATGGGCATGTCTGTATGAATGGCACATCTTCATGGGCATACAGAGACTGACAGCAATTTTTCTAGTCTTTAACGTTCATTTTGTGTAAAAATGGATGAAAGATTTTGTCATCTGTTGTCTATTTCAGATTACAAAATCTTGTAGACTTTGATGTTTTTATTACAGGTGTATTCTCACAGCACGGCGAGACCATTGGCTATTACAGTAATACAAACCCAGTGATAAATTTATATTTAGTCAGAATGAAGAAAGACCTACTTCAATTTCTTTTTCATGAGCATAAATCGTATTCCTGGCCTGGCCTGTGGTGATACTTGCCTGAAGGGGGAGGAAGCTTGCTGGATGCTCCCTCGCAGAGCAGCTGAGAATAAGCCAGTTGAACAAATTAGGTGTGGGGCACAAAGACATTTATGAGGAGAGGAAGATTGGGAGGATGAGGCAGATACAATATTTCAGCATCTATTTCACGTTCTCTGCCAGCTGCTATTTTAATCCATTACTACTTAAAAGCTGGTTTTGTTGATGGGATTTTTTTATTCCTGTTTTCTTATTTTCTCACTTAACATTTCACTTGGAAGAAGCTGTGAAAATTATGTATTTCTGTAATAGATACACAGGCACAACACATCACTAATTTTATGGAAGAAATTTTAGGCAAATGCGTTTATGGAGGAGCTTTGCATCACTAATCTAATATTCTGTAACTTCTCATATATTCTGTATAAAATTCTGGAACTTCTCATAATTACCATTTCAATGTAAATGGTGAATTTTCATAACGCCATTAAGAAATACTTATTTTTCTTTAATTTAGTTCCATTTTCTAAATGGCATAAAATAATACCAGGTACACTTAATAAAACAATTATTATAAAGGAATAGGTAGCATTTTTATATTACCTTTCTTTTTTATAATTACATCTCTGAATACAGACATGTGTTATCAGAAATATTAATGAATGTAATGAATGTAATTAGAGTACGTATTTTACAACTAAGGAGTCATGTAGATAAATGGGGAGCCTTTGCATTACGGATGTATATAGCCAGCAGTTTGAGAAAGAATATGTTTATTTAGCGTACTTTTTACAGCTCAGATCATAGCTTGTTATAGGTAAAGCTGCTGTAAATTGTGTGGACCATGAAATACCAATCGGAGGAGCACTGCAGCCAAAAAGCATAGAACTTGGTAAGGTACAGCTAGTGCGATGCAAATCATATAATCAAGCCCTTACTTCAAAAGTTAATGAGGTTTGTAGTACACTACAGTTTATGCTGCTGACAGAAAATCTGAGGACATTAAGCAATTCCTTTTATTTGCTAGTACTCTATAAAATATCAACTGCATTAAAGGAACAGAGCGCATGAAAATATGAGGTAAAGCATGGAGGTAACGAGTGAGATAGGAATTTGTGGGTTTGCTATTGAAACAATGGTGAAAACTACAAATTTGTTTTGCTTTAATAAAGATATTTAAGAAACATATCTACATTTCTTTAGGTAAATTTGGGGACATACCTTTATAACAATAGATTTTTTCCCAGAGGTTCACAGATGTAAGGATATACCAGCATCTTCATCCATAGCTGTATTTAGCTGAATGTCTCACAACATGCTCCCAGCACCAGCTAAGTGCTATCACACATTTAATCAATCAAATCTCTTCCAGATATGCTACATCACTCTAAACATTCAAAAATGATGTGAGAATATTTTGGATTGTGTGTGGACTAAACAGGAAAACCCAGAAGTCAGTAATTCTACTTCCACGATTCAAAAGCTGTTCAAAACGTGTTACCAAATGCAAAAGGAAAACGGAGGGTGGGAAGGCTCCGGAAATAAGCTGCTGCCCCACGGAGAGTCCGCTGAGCACACGAGGTGAGTGGGAATAACCTTTCTTATTGTTGTAAGCGTTCTGCCTCCGAGTCCTAGTCAAGCAGCACTCCTGATGTCCTGTCCGTAGGCAGGCATGATAGGACCTGGGGCAATTTCTGAGCTGGAGCTTTCGCTCCCTAGTCAAGTCCAGCGTGTGGAAGCGAACAGAAATATTTTTAATATACCTGTTCTCAAATGATGGTTATAATGCTCAATCCTTATAGTAGCATGTGGTTTATGTGATTGTCTGTTAGTGGGGTCAGTTGTATCTAACCTTTATTTTGATGGAGTTAAGAACTGTACTGGCAAAAATGGAATATAATGGAACTATAACATCACTAATTACGTGGTAATTCTAAAAAATAATATGATTCACATTTTTTTCATGTGCAAAAATGAAAAGACATCAGTTGGAACTTTTGTCAAAGGAGCTAATTATTTAAAGATCATTTTTCCAGGCTTTTAACAAGAATATTCATCTGTGAAATTGATTTTAAGTTTTTAAAAAAGATTTTTTAAGACTTTTCAATATTTATTTAGGTAATATTAATAATTATGTATGCACACACAAAGGATTATAGTTTGCTCTCATATGCTAAGAGCTAAACCTGAGGAGAGGTTTATGTTGTTCTTTCTACTTCCTTAACTTGAGATTAGCAAAATGACCCAGAAACCTTTCAGGTTTCAGGAATGCCCTCAAGGAAGCCACAGAATGTGTGAAACTGGGACCACAGACATTGAATACTGCTTGAGCAAGTCCTGTGCTTAAGAAAAGTGTGCGCGCGCGCACACACAGAGCCTGCTTTTCAACCCACAGACAGGAGCACTGATGGACTTCCAAAGTAAGTCTGTGGACATGAACCCAGGTGTGAACCCAGATGAACCCCAGACCTCCACGGACATGCCCTGGATTTAAAAACCCCACAGGTTGGTGTCGCTTGTCACGTTACACAAAACTTAAGAAAGCAGCCAAAAAAGATTCAAGTAAAAACTTGTCCAGAAGGAGCTATGCACCTCGCGCTAGCTCTGCCGCATGGGTTTCAGAGCTGCTCCAGCTGCGATTTCTAGATTTGCTCAAAGCTGCCTTTGAATAAATTTTGATATATCAGAGCCCTCTGCTGGGCACCTGCAATGAGTGGGCAACGCTGCCCAAGTGCTGTCACTTAAACGGGAGCACAGCTGTTCTCACTATATAAAATAAAGGCACTGTATGATCTTTTTTATGCTTTAACAGGATAATATCTCATTTTTGATGATTCAGAAGTCTTGGCATGATGCTCACTTCAAGAGTATCGCTCTCTCTCCAGTGTGTCTTCAAACTTCGCTAAAGTACAATGACTGGGAGTTCATACGGATTCACACAGTGATTGGGAAAACGCATTAAAGAAAAAATTACTGAGTGCTATTAAATACGAAGAAAATGTCTTCCATTTCAGAAGCCTTTGGACCGTGAGTTTTTTGGAGACAAACAGATACCCCTGGGGACATACCATTCCAGCTGTAACACCTGCTCTCCCTCGCTGGTTATGGGGCTAAATGGGTCTTTGGTGGAATTTTTCTTTTGAATGGAGATCAGGACAAACAGATCTAAAGATTACAGGTTTAATAATAATTTTGTGCTCTAATAATAATTAGTGATCAGAATTAATTAGAAAAAATTAATGATAATGACATTGGTACAAAACTTTACCTCTTCTGGCACTGCTGAAGACTTTCTGTTTCCTCACTGCGTGATTAAAAGGAACAGAAAGAAGTTGCAGCTTTGGCACTTTTGATGTCTGGATTAGCACTTTTGGATCTATGGAACAGTTACAGCTGTTCAGTCTAAAGGATCAAAAATGTTAAGAAAATTAATTGGTACCCTGAATAAACATTCATTGCATGATTTTCGTAATTTAAGGGTCCCATTTACTTAAAGGAGAAATGACCAGCCCTGCAGCGTGGACTGTGCTTTAGGGACTTGGGGAAGGCACCTCAGATCGTTTTCCTTAGTGTCAAGGTGGTTGCAATGAACTTCTGAGGCTCTTTTGTGGTGGCTTATTGGTTTGGACCGTGAGGAGCTGTGGGTTCATCGCTAGGTTCGACTAAGGCTCAGGTAATTTCTTGATCTAGCGAAAGGCATCTGAACTGGGCTATAGTTGACTCCCTGAAGCTGACTGAGGACTGACGGCTTTTCTTTGCAGGCTACTTGTCTGCATGCCTCAGATCCAGAAGCCAGAAATGTGGCTAAAATACTTACGTTGCCACTCTAGCTGTAGATCCTGCTATGGCCACTTCAAGCAGATGCAGCTGTTGCATGGTTTATGCTCCAATTGTCCTAAAATCTGTGGTTGGGCTTTTGAGACTTGTGATCACAGAAGACCTGTCAAGCCCAGCACTGGCTATGACACTACTCAGAATCTGGATAATTAAAAAATAACACACAAATCCTACTAATTAACCCACTTTAACACCATGAAGCTTATTAAAAGTTGAATTGTGTTGTTTAAAAATTTTCTAAACCTGCACTATTGTTAGTCCATGTGCCTCTCTTTCTGCACAGCTGAACATCTCCTGTAATCTGTGTAGAGTCTACACAGCGCTGGTGGCATCAGTGAGGCTGTGACAGGCAAAAGCAAGGGAAACTCAGGCTCTTCAGTACCTGGAACAGAAAAAAAGTGCAGGATTTGTGCCATGAATTGTTTTTTACAAGTCACTGTTTTAAAAAGAAACCAAGAGGTTTAAAGGGAGAAGAAATAAAAACCTAGGTTTCTTTTGATTAACTTAGCAAACAAGAATGGCCTGTCCCTTCCAGCTTTTCTACATAAATTCACCAATTTCATCTCTTTTTTCTGAGTTAGTTACCACAACTATCCTGTGGTTGCTTTCTCAAAGAATGAATGAAGTTTTCTTACTGTATCCCAGACTCCCACCGTGTCCGTGGAAGCTGCCAAACATGTTTAGAGAGGCAGCAAGGGGTTTTCAACAGCCAGGTCACTACAGGTGCTGGCAAGAAAAAGAGTCTCTTCTGAATTATCCCAAAAGGACAAATGTGTGATCCCTATGAACAGTTTTTCATTTATAATCCTCATGTGCTCTGATAAAGGTTACTTCAAGCTGTCTTCCTCTCTGCAGTCTGCAGTAAGTGCATCTTAAAATAATTGAGCTAATGTAAAAGTCTTTAGCTTCTTCATCCTAATAAGCTGAAATTTGTATTCTAAAGGAAGTTATTTTAGTGCTAAGTAATGTTACAAATTGATTAGGAATGTTTTCATTCCGTAAGTCTCACATTTCAAGCAGGGTACCTCCTGACACGCTCTTGCTTTTTCTAAGCACTAAAAATGTTTTAGGAAAACCAAACCTGGAGATTATAGCCTTGGCTTCTCTCCTTTTTGCATAGTAGCAGGACAAGACCTTCCCTCATCAAAACACTGTTCTCTTTAAATATGCCAAATTGTTTCAGAGGTTTCTCTGCCCTGATGCTCTCAGGGGTGGGATGATGATCAACTGATGTCCTTCACCAAGAATGTTTTCTAGATGTAAGCTGCAGTCTGAATTTTGGAGAAGTGCTTGATGTGGTTGAGAAGGAGGGGCTGGATGGTGCTGCTGTGAATCTTACAGCTGTTGCAGAAAAAGCTGATCAATAGCAGGTAAACTATTATTTTCATTTTTCTGAAGATTGTATGTTAAACATTACTTATTTAGTGTTGAAACTTCTATTTACGCATTTAGTAATTTTTCAAAAGAAAATTAGTGTCTGGAGTCAGTTTTCTCTGGTTTTTAAAGTGGAAGTTTAATACTGCTGTACCCAGAAAAGTACCTCAGCATGGGCCACTTGGTATTTATACAGTATGGATGCATTTCATGTAGAGGTGTTGGGGCTTTATCTTTATGAGAAGAACAGAGTGGTGGTCTGTTGACAGATTTCCACTATAGCTGAGGTGAATTCCTAATAGTCTTACAAATAGGGAAAAACAGTTAAGAATGATGCCGATGTAGGGGCTGCAGGTTTAAATAATGCTGTAAGAGGAAACCTTCCTTAGCGTTTAGCTAAGCATGTCATTCCTCAGCATGCCTAGCTTTTCCTTTAGTTAATGTTTCGAACCATGGGTTTGCATAGTGAGAGTGCAGGATTTAAAAATGATCACCTAATTTTGTAAAATGCTAATAAACACTAATAAAAAGTGGTAAATTTAACATACTTTCAAAGGCAGCTAAAAAGCTGTGTTGAACCCAATGCTTTTGTATGTAACTGCTATAAGAACTGGCCTGGAAAAGCTCCTGCATGTTGCAAAATCCTGCCTTAGCTATGACTGATTTTTAATCAAAATGAGGTGGTATAAATAAAACTTGTATTTTCTTTCTTTCCTTCTTTACAGTTATATTTTTCTCATTTATGGTTAGTATAGAACTCGGATCTAGAAGCACATTAAAATATACAACTGAATTAAGAAATGGTTTAAATGGAAAATTTTATTCTTCCTGGCCTTATTACATGAGTACAAATCAGAAATGATTCCATGGAAATCAATGTGGCTGTAGTAATGTGATCTCAGTATAACCAGGGAAATTTATCAGCCCACAGGATACAAGATTTTAATACAAAAAAGTCAGTCATTTAAAAAAAAAAAAAAAGGTCAGGATAAAGATATTCTTGCTTCTAATTGAAAAATATTTTTTACTTAAAGAGCAGCTTTGTGCGATAAGTATATTTTAATCGAAGGACAACTTAACCAACATACACTTGGCATAAAGTGAAATTTTATGTTTTCCAAAACTCATGATGAAAAGACTTTTGTTCTGCAACATCAATGCGTGTCTTACCCAAAGCTGTATTATTAAATTCAGTAATTCAGGGTTTTTTTCCTTAAAGTGCACTAGTGTAATTTGGCTTCACTTCTATCACTTTGTAACCGGAGGCAGAATTCAGCCATCTGTATTGCTTAACCCTCTTGTCAGTAATGGTGTGGTATTCCTTTATAATAAAAGTGGCTAATGAAAACGTTAATATAGCATGTTTCAGTGCATGCAACAGTATCACTTAAATTTAAATCTAAAGTATATCTAATTAAAGCCTTAACTACACGGGTTTAATTTTTTTCTTTCTGAAATTGTACTCTAGTCCAAAATGTAAGTGCATTTGCTGAAACCCGCAGAAGCTTGTTGAGAATAATGAAGAAGCACTTGACCAGCACCTCAAGGTGGGACTAATTCGCTCCCAGAAGATCCTCAGTACCTTGTCAAGAGGACTACAGCCTGCAGAAATGAAAACTCTGTGTAACAGGTGACAAACCAGTGTCATTTACCTGTCAGGCGCTTTGCGTGGAGCCCCCGTGGCACGGCAGGAGGCAAGCCTGGTCTGTGTAGAAGCCTAATCTCTGCTCGTGAAACCTGCCTGCACACGTATACCAACACCGTGTAGCAGGGAGGAGCATCTGTTTACTGCAGGTAACTACGGAATATAAATACCTCCGTGGTCACAAGTTCCATGTCTGCTTGTTTCTTAAAGCACCCAAAGCCTCATCTTTTATTTAACCATTGCTTCAGCTCTTTATTCAGGGTTATTTGGGAATGATATTAAAAACAGCCTAAGTGCATTTGTTAGAGAGAAGTAGCTAAGCCTGTGTAAATTCTGTCTCCCTATAATTTAACAAGGGCAGGGGCACACACCATTATTTATAGCTCTGCCTTAACTGCAGTAGATGAACGCCCTCGGTTACCTCTGCAGGCCATGCTGCACGTGTGCTGGTGACTGACGTCCTGCGAGCTGACGGAGGGGAGCTTCTGCCAATTTTCCACTGTCACAGAGCCTCAGCTTTCAGCCTGCCAACAGGTGTTATCCAGCCTTAAAGCCGGTCAAAGCAGTGAGATGAATCCGGACTATTCCTTTCCAACAGCAAACTTAAAAGAATCCAGCTGTGAAATGCACATTGCAATTAATTTTCTTTTTAGGGATTGTTTCCATAATGGTCTAACCAAACACAGAAGCAACACTTGGTGGCAGAAATGGAGGATGAGTTACTTATCCTTGGTCTTCAAATAGAACAAAAATCAATGATAGGTCAAAATATATTGTTGCTTTTATTCAGTATCTTTCCATATCTTCAGCATCATCTTGTAATATTTCACCTCAAAATCTAATTCCTATATATAAATCTGTGGCTTGCTCCTAAAAATGAAAATACTTTTCCCCGTCGCTTCATGGCTAAAGAACCACAAGCATATACAAACCTCTGTATTTTTGATCCGAGAACTCTCTCCTTACATGTGTGTGCAGCTACATGTGTGCCACGCAGAGATCCAGTCACAGTGAAACCCACCGACATTCCTTGTTGGCTCATTCCGGAGATGTCAGTCACTGAGTAACTGTCGTGTTTTCTTGAAATTCTGTCAAGGAAGTGTTTTCCTGCCAAAAAGATTTTTTCTCTGAAGCAGGAGACGTTGGAGAAGCTGCTGAGAGACACACTAATTGCAAACAAGATTTGACCGCTTGTTAAGTAAGATGAAGAAACCACACCTGGAGAAACAAGGACTGTTGCAGAGTATGCTCAGGTACAATGTCCTTCATCGCTTTCAGATTTGCACTTTCACAGACCCAGTCTTCCTCGCTGCTAAGACTTTCAACTCCCATTTATTTTGGTGGGAATAGAGGATTTTTAGTCTGGCAAAGTTCCATTCCCTGAAGGCTGTGATAAGCAGATACAAACACGTACAGAAATTGCCGTACGATTCCAACGTCTATCTTTTGTCTGCAGTAGCAGTTTGCTTTCAGAGGAGTCTTGACGAGGTTGTGAAATCACAAGTAGAAACGAGCATGAAGTAGTTCTGCTTTGTTTCTGTACATCATTATTCTGTTTGAACAACTTCACACGAGCATTATTTCTGTCACCAGTAGTAAGGTTTTTCTATTAACAGTTACAGTATGGGGTGGTTTTTTTAAAGCTGTGTTGCCAATAGCAAATGGTTTGAATTTTAATGTGGCTTTGAATTCAAGTTTTTTTCCTTTTTTTCACCTTTCTCTGCTCATTAATTTCCATTTATATTCCTAAGCATCTACAGGGTATTACAGTGCTTTTCACAGGAATTTACTTCGTCTGATTGTAAGCTTTAGATGGATTCTCTTTCTGGTCAGGTGATTAACATTTAAAAGCCTTCACAGTTTGAAATACAGCAGCAAGAAGATCCTTTAGTCGGGCTGACTAAACCTAGCAATATAGTTCCAACAGGGAATACAAGCACTGTAAAAGCGAGTCCTGGGAAGCTTGTGTGTGCACAGCTCCAGTTCCGGGATCTCGAGCCAGGCTGGGCACATGAGCATTAGGTACAAGCAGCGTGTGTGTGTATACATGTATCCCAGTTCAAATGTCAGAGCAGGTTTCTACCGACGGATATATGATCAGTTGTGTTTCTCACCCTTGGGATCTCTGTTAAATATTTCTCCTGAACATTGCAAAGACGTTTCTCATGGCTGTTGCGTGGAGTGACTGAAACTCTTTTGGCATCTCCATCTTCCATAAGAGTTATTTTACAAGGGTGATATTACTGGCTCAGAATTCCCCATTCACAATTCACACACGTCCCCAGGATGGGCTACTGCTCTGATAGCTGTTCTTGATGGCGCTACCGCTGCATGTTCACCTTCCCTTTCTTCGGCCGAGGAGGGACCTGAAGAATCCATGGCCCCTCTGAACCGCTGCCCTCTGCAACCCTTTATGCAGAGAGCAAGCAGAGAAGCAGAAGGGTGCGCTCAAAAAATGTCATCTTCCAACGGTAAGGTGCGCTATTCATATTAGCGTGAGCATGCGGAGCCGATGCTGTGAAGTAACAAGCAACTAGTAAATCCCCTGCTCCACCAGGCGTGCGTAACCTGATCTGCAGCACGGTGGAAGACTTAAAAAGGTTTTGCTGTCGTCCGCCTGCCTGTGACTGCAAATGCGTTGCGGCATTTCCTGTCCCTGCTCAGATGGCAGAACTAATTAGCTCAAGGTACAAAAGGAAAATCCCTTGAAACGTTTGGCTGCAGCGGCACTGGCCAGTCCTATGAGGAGGAAGACTGATAGTACGTTGACATGATACGACAACTGTGCACACACGGTGCCAACTGGGCACCTTCAGTCTTCTCTTCAAAAGCTTTCCCCACTCCTGTGGATGGGGCATGAAATACGTTTCTCATGGTACTCCGTAACTGGTATTGCTTACATTTTTACATACAAAAAAGGTAGGACTAATGTTTTAAAATGTATCTTGCCCTCCCCCCTCCCCCCCAAGAAAACCCACCCCACTGCTTAGCTTTTCTAAAATACTAAAAACCTAACAGCACTCTCACAGTATTGCCTGCTAATTGTAGGGAACTTCCCCACCAGAAGTGAGTGTTGGAGTTTTTGGTTATAGAGACGGTACAAGACATTCTCCATCCGCACGCTGCAGAGGTTTTACACCCACTCCCCGAGCAGCTTTCACTGCAAGAACCGTGCTGCTGGTAAGGCTGTAATGAGCTATTGTAAATAGAATTTAAGCAATCACTGTTATTACCAGTGGTAACTTCCAGCAGGCAAAACTGTCCTTGCTGTTGCTTCAGCCGTCTACCCTATTCCCACTAGAGTCTTCATCACATTAGGTCAAACGAGCACAAAATGTATTTCCTGAGCAGCACCCCTTAGGCTGTACCCCACCGTTACGTGGCGGCGTTGCTTGGTTTTGACGTCTCATAGAAGCTGCGGGCAGAAATACACCCTAGTACAGGCAAACCAAGCGTTAGCTCTGTCTTTTTACAGTTAAATTTACTTTTTGATTAATGGAACGAAGAGCAAAAAAAGAGGTAATGCACTCACCTTGCCTGCTTCCCCAGACTCCCTGAAGACCCAGGGTACCGTCACCTCCAGGCGCAGTGGTCCCCCCCGTGACAGCGGCCAGTCTGCCAGGGGAGCAGGGGCCCTGCTGCGCCAGCTCCGTGCCCGACAGCTCTCAGTCACATGTAACGATGGGTATTCTGCTCCTCCGCAGCTCCGGAGCCTGCTTTCCTTCCCCTGCCATGCCAGCTGCTGCTTCTTAGCACTTTTTCTTCAGTCCAGGCAGACAAACAAAGTAGCTGCCACGGACAGAGCTGATTCAAAGAACAAACCTGCTCTCCGGCTGCCAGTGGAGCCGTGAACTTTTGCATGAACAGAAGCAGAAGGCAGAGACAGACATCTTGTACACGGTGAGACCTCCTTTCCTTAAAATTCCCAGGCAGGCTAAGAGAAGGACCACACATGAGCCTGTAACACTCAACCCCCAACCAGAGATACAAAAGGAACTGAGCAAACTTACACCTTTACACTTCAGAAGATACATCGGTGTCATTTTGTTTCCAGACGCCACCATGATTTGGAAAGAAAAAAAAAAGCACTACTAATTTTTAAGCAAAAGCTTTATTTTAGTTTATACACTTGTTTGTATTAAAAACAATTACTTCAAAATCGAATTCACAGAAGATCAGCACGTAAATAAACTGCATTTATCATCAGTCCACGCCTGTTTCTGAAAGACAAGGGCTCTGAATTACACTGTAACAGCCTTGCGCGCAGGCAGATGACACTGGGGTGGCAGCAGATGACACTGGGGTGGCAGCAGCACCTCCTAGTTGCCACGCTGAGGAGTTCTGCCCTCCCAGTACATTTGTAAACGCCGGCTGCGCACTGGTGCAGCTCAGCCACTGCTCTATTTCCCATTAATCCACCGAGCAACCATTGAAAAAGGTATCCCAGTTTAATCTGCTCCTTCACAGGAGTAAATGCTCTTCAGCGTGGTTACAGGCACTGCTGTTTTCTCCCAGGAATCAAAGTACTTGTCTTAAAACATTTCCAACACCAACAGAGCTATTTTTGGAGAAGACTGTCACAACCAAGCTACATTATATACACTTCCAATGTACAACTATCTTTAAAAAAAATGCCCGTGTAGAAAATAGAGGGTTCTTTCATTAAAAAAATCACATGCTGGATTTCAATTACATCAACATTTTAAAAGAATGGTAAGTAATTCATGAATAATAGCAACATTCAGATTTATCTGGAACCTTCCTACTAGCAAGTGTGGAGGTACCAGCACTATATTTAAGATTAGTAAGTTTTTCTGGACAATTTGTGCTATATACCTTATGTATGAAATATGTGAAAAGCTCTCAGTTGTGACAACAGAATAAAAGCTCGTTAATTAATGCAAGATCATTTCAGTAAAATTATTCTACTTACGAAGTAAATACTGCAAGAACTTCTAATTTACAGCCAGTCAGATGAAGAACACAACTAGTGACTAGAACACATACATTAGTTAAAAGTCAAATATATACAAAAATATATTAGAAAGTGGTCGCGTTTAGCCACAGGCTTATGTAAAAAAATGTTGTTTTAAATAGCAGTAGCAAAAAAATAGCTATTTTCTCTATCTGCAAAAGTACAAAAGGCAAAACCTACATGAGGTAGCAATGCCAAATTAAAAAACAACAACTTTGGATTGAGGAGCATTTCCTACATTTTCGTAGCATATCTGTCAATACAAATATTTAAATGAACACTTCAATTGTTTCAAGAATTAATACATTAATTTACAAAAATTTTTATTCAGTGAACTTTTTTTAAAAAATTACTGGAAATGGATTTAGTTTCTAAAAAAAAGCTATCGCATTTTCAAATCTAAACACTGTACAGCAAAAACGTGGCGGCTTTATTATACACATTCGGTAAACGCTATGGTACATTAAGACATCATTTACAAAAGATCAGAATAAGCCAACTGTGGTCATTTTTTTCTTTCCTGTCAAATACGCGTACTCTGCACCTTTCGCTACCCCGCATTCAATGCTAGGTGCAGGACTAGGGTTCACTGCTCCCTTTCACAGCTGAAACAAGTGTTTGTATCATCTACCTTCAGGAGCCTGAGCCAGAAGCACGGCTTCTCTCCAGGGTCAGGGGCGCTGCCAGGCGCAGCTCCGCGTCCCCCTTGGTCCCTGCTGAAGCTGCTGCCAGAACGCTGGGATGGGAGCAGAGGGGACAGTCATGTCGCTTTGATTCTCCTCCCAGTCCCATCCCTGCAGGCAACAGGGCAGGAGAGGCCACACGAGCCTCCCCGCCCAAAAAATCCTGTCAAGGACAAGCCACAAGGCAGCCACCAGCTGAGCTGTGCCAGCTCTGGGCCTGGGGCTGCGCTGCCGGTGGCACGGGCCCCTCATGGGGGTCAGACCCTCTGCTTCCAAAAACCCTGCTGCTCCTCCAGTTCAGGCAACTAAGGCAGACAGCTGAAGTTAGATGGTACAAGTAACACCAAAAAATGACCTGGATGGAACTTCTGTATTTATTGTATTAAGAAAATAAACTTTACATCACAGTGCTTAATTAAATGCAATTTTAAAAAAAAATGTAAACTCAGGATTCTAGATAAAAATTAAGTTGAAAAGTAAGGGCTCCAAGACATTTTAAAATTCACAATTTTTTAAACACTGAAGTCACAGACAGTCAGTTCATGTAATTCATGTACTTAAGATGCCTGTTTATGCATTCCACTGTTTGGTCACTTTTTTTTTAAAAAAAAAAAAGCCTAAATAACAAATAGACCAAGTGCAAATGTAAGAGGTATATTTTTATTTGCAAAGAAACTAACTTTAGAAGTAATTTGCACATCAGGCATCTGGAATGCTCTAGTAAATGTACGGAAATATGCGGTACGGTACACGCTGACAATACCTTTCCCATGCCAAGCCATATTTTTGCTTACAATGATGTTCATCACGAGCTTCTCTATGAACAAGCAAGCAGATGAAATATATCACGTAGAAATATGGTAAGATGTGAGTAAAACCTGTAGAATAAAGTGTGAAAGTCTTTAGATACAGCACAAAAATCCAGAAATGGTAGCTATTAGCATGTACTAAGCTAGTGACATATACTCGTTACAGAGTGCAGCATCTTCTACTTTCATTGTAAACCATCAGATACTCAACAGGATAGTGCGACAATTTTGTGATGTTTACATGCGGATAGGAAAAGACCCACAAAAACAAAAAAGCAATCCTTAAAATTCAGAGTCTCAAATCTACCAGCTTCACTCTCAGTGCAAAGCTGGCACATATTTTAAGTTCTTCAGCTATCAAACCCAGAGAAGTAGTTAAACCTCTGCAGCACCTGGCTGCCCCACACAAGCCCCACAAGGTTTTCTCTATTTTGGCTGTAGATGGCAACTCCAGCCTTGCTCAGAGCACACCGCTTGGCTTGCAGATGAAAAACTGGACACGACCCAGCAACGTGCGCTCACAGCGCAGAAAGCCAGCCATGTCCTGGGCTGCAGCAAGAGCAGGGAGGCGACTGTCCCCTTCTGCTCTGCTCTGATGAGACCCCCCCTGCAGTGCTGTGTTCAGCTCTGGGGCCCCCAACACAAGGAGGACGTGGACCTGCTGGAGCCAGTCCAGGGCCACAGAGGGCTGGAGCACCTCTCCTGTGAGGACAGGCTGAGGGTTGGGGTTGTTCAGCCTGGAGAAGAGAAGGCTCCATCCAGGGAGACCTTATAGTGGCCTTCCAGGACCTAAAGGGGGCTTATAAAAGGGACAGAATTTGTTATAGGGCCTGTAGCGAGAGGACAGGGGATGATGGTTTTAAACCTAGAGGGCAGGTTCAGACTAGATATAAGGATGAAACGTTTTATCATGCAGGTGGCGAGACACTGGCACAGGTTGCCCAGAGAGGTGGCAGATGCCCCTTCCCTGGAAATATTCAGGGTCAGGCTGGATGGGGCTCCAAGTGACCTGATCTGGTTGAGGATGTCCCTGCCCATGGCAGGGGAGCTGCACTAAATGGCCTTCAGAAGTCCCTTCCAACCTCAACTACTCTACGATTCTACGATCCCCCCACCCCATCCTCACCCCACACACGTACAGCAACACTGCCCCTTCTGCCACAACGACACTGACAGAGGATTTGAAGAAGATTTGGAGTCCTTCATTTTCACGACTTTCCTGGGATTCGGTCTACAACTGTATATGCTAATCTAGTATTGTCTACTTTCAATTAACATCCAAACTAAAATCAACCCTGGAGGAACACCTAAACTCCAGCTCCTCTCAACTGATGCTCTAAGCACTTGATGACAAAGTCCCGCTTGATCCAAACTCCCTGTGTCCCACAACCTGCAAAAGCCAGGCTGTGCCATGGGGTGCAGAGCACGTGCCTCAGGACACGTGTCATGCTCCCCTACGTGCTCTTACAGGAGAGACTCCTTCAGGCCAGGGGGGAACCCAAAACCATTTTCAGACTTGAATAAGAGGGTGATGAGATGTCTTTTCTGAAACTCTCACTGCTCCTCCTAAGCTCTTGCAAAGAATCAGGACTACAAAACCCCACTGGACAAAAAGGCTCCCTAACTTCCTCCAAGTGTAAACTTCATGAAAACTAAGAAGTATTCATTAACAAAAACTTTGACAGAGAATTCCACTCATTTGTGTCTGACGAGTTGGCTGGGGGAGGTGTTTAAATGTATTTTGCTTAAATTGCATCTCTATACGCAGTAGCCCTTGACTCCAAGCAAACTCCCACTTTTTGGGAGCTCCCTCTGAAAAGGCTACAGCACAGCCACTAACCTCAAAAAGGTAAGGAACAATTTTTTAGCAAGCAAGCCCCATCGTTATTGAATGATAGTGTCAGAAAGAAGAACCAAATCTATAGTACAATATGTCAAATCTTAAGTAAGATATAAAGGACAAGATGTAAGAGAAAACAGGTATCGAAAAAAGCTTACACCACGGAAATTTGCCAATTAGTTACAGATTTTAGTATCTCAAATAATTATCGCTTTACATTTCAAACCCAGTCAGATGTCAAAGCATAGAGGCATTTTTGATAAAATCCACTTTAGTTCAGGAACTTACCACAGGGCAGGGACCATGCTAGAGCCATGATGATGTCACCGAGATAATTAGGGTGACGAACAAAACCCCACCAGCCTGTGACAAGAAGCCCTTTTCCAGTTGCAGTGGGTATAAATTTCAGATCTGTGAATAGAGTATTGTAGTCAATACAACAGTCGAAATGTGTATTTAAATAGTATAAAGAGACATCGTATAGCAAGTGAACAAATGAAAAAAATGCAACTTACAGGCCAATTTGGGATCTGATGGATTCCTTCGGAAGTTATTTTTCTGAGAATTTGCACTACGGAATATGTAATACCCAATACCTGAAAATACAAATGTTATTTATTTTGCATTTTCAGTATGCTCCCATTTTCTTTCCTTCAACAAAAGCACTCACACGCTCTCCCTTACTACATCAGAGTCTTTTCCTTAGAGGCGTAACAGATATTCTCCCCTTCTCAGCGCTCTAACAAGACAGAAATGCTATTGGAAATCTGCATTCCATATGCCCTTACACATTACTAACTTTTAAAGACTTTGAAGAAACCTTATTTTTACATCTATTTTGACATTTATATCTGACTTACAGTTTATTAATGTAAAATTGAGTTTTAAATTCACATACGATGACGCGCTGCGGTTTGTAAGGTTATAGCTCTATTAGCAGCCTAGTTACTTGCTGCAGTGCCTACTCCATACACTGACCAGCTCTTGACAAGTTCACAGTATTAAAAGAACCAGATGATGAATTATTATCAGGGTTTGAAATTCATTTCACCCATCATTTTCACAAGGCAGCTTGAATTTGTTTTTTTCTGAGGCTGTATTGAAAAACATAATCACAACATACTTCAAATAAAGTTGTTTAATAAAAAGAAGAAAAAAATATTAGCTGCAAATTAAAAAAAGATGCTGCATTTCTCAGGATTGTACATATTAAGTTATACACCTTCATAGTCTTTCCAAGTGTTTAAATTCTTTGTCAGGTCTTCTAGGTTTACTAAGATAAAAGTGACAAACTACAAGGCCATATTGGTGCAAATTTAGTGCACCTAAAAATGCAAGATCCTTTCTCTAAGCGCTCGGCTAAGCATTCAGCTAGAAAAAATGAGATGTTTTCTGTTGACATGAGTTTGTAAATATGGGTATCTGGGAAGGAGATACAGATTGTTAAACAACAAAACCTGGTTTTCCCTAGGTTAAATAAAGCATAGCCAACAAGCTGTTGACTTCCCAGTCACTTAAGAGTTGCCCCCAGTCTGACTTTTAAAAGGTGTCTGCTACATTCAAAATGTTTTAAGTCACTTTTGCAACTCCAGACAGCTTCCATCTAAAGGTGCCTCTTGACTGAACAATTAGGTGCCCAGTCTCATTTACCCTTCATTTAATAAAATGAGAATTGATTTTTGTCTTTGCGTCAAACAGTAGCCAGACACGTGCATCCATCAGCTGCGGTAAGACAGAAAGTATAATCACCGTATCTTAGCTAAAGCTTCACCTCACAACTCAAGAGCCAAAATCAGGCCTACATTGTTACTACCAGTAACAATAACATCTACTGTAACTTACCGTTCAGAACAGTAATTGCAGCAGCAACAGGCCAAGAAATTGCAGTAGGATGACCAACTAAATAGAAGGCCTGCAGACTGTAGACGAACGGAACCCACACCAAATCTCCAAACGCTAGCATGAATCCAAACCCATCGTGGGTAATATCCATTGTAGTCAAAATGGCTTCCTAGAAACAAAGAGGAAGGAGTTTAGAAAGCTTCACTCATTTAACATTGTAATTAGAAATGTTAACGATTCAATATAATTGTCACTTACCTCGTTCCAAAGAGCATCCACCACATACAGAAGCTGAAAGCTGTTCACAAGTATCATGGACAGAGATGGCATACTTTGATTGTGTATCTTCATCTCAGCCAAGAGCATTGCCAAATTTATAACAACCTAGTTTAGAAAAGATTTTACTAGAAATTTTCCTTGTAAAAGAAAAGTGGTATTTTCTATTACGCTATAGGACATTTAATACAGATATTTTTGACCAAAGTTTAAGTTTAAGGAAATAATAACCTATTTCACAAGCCACAGTTTGCAACCAACTACACTTCTGGAGCTGTGTAACCTCAACACATGAATACTTTAAGGTTTTTCATTTCTCACAGAGCAAAGAAGCTAGAATGTAGGAATTTTCCAAAAGTGAATAAAAAAGGCCATTAAAAATCTGGCAACATGAAACTGTAAGTGCTTTTTTCCTGTTTACAAATATATAGCGTATCCTCAATACCAACTCACTCTATATGTGGGGGTTTTTTTAAAATCCATTTGTGTAATATTTAAGCAAATAAAATAACTACAATTACTGACTTACCCAGCCAATTAATCCTGGACGCAACTCACAGAAGTATTTGAGGTCAAAACTGCCAATACGAGGGTTTAATTCATGGCCAGTAAAAAAATCATAAATGAAATGCCCTGCAGATAAGACACAGTCTGTTAGCAATATTCGTCCTTTTATCTGCCACTACACTCCCCCCCATAAAGAAGTTCCTACTGTCTACCAAAATTCTCTCATTATAAATAAAAGCCTTTAGAGTGGCAAGAAAAATGTGAGAGCATATGCAAAATACAAAACAAACCCCTCCTGGCTTATACTTTAATAAGCCCAAATATTTTATTTTATCTGGAGGTCTAAACACTTTATATGTTACTGTAGGCTTATTTCTCCTTGACACTTGTTCTTTATTTTCAGACTTATCCTGAACCTCACAATTTCCATGAACATGGTCATGGTATTAATTAATTCTACTTTTCCTCCTACTTCATTGTTCTTCTCTGGAGGCAAGAATTCCTTTAGCTGTGACAATTCTCTGTCCATTAAGAGACATGGACAAGAAGAATAAAACATTAGTTTGACTTCAAGATACCCTGCACTGAGCTAGCACATAACAAGCACTTCACAGAACAGTTAGAGAATGTTACTATGCCACTTAACAAGACCAGAACTGCATTTTTCAAAGAGAAGAACAATTTATGATCATTTATTATTTCCCTTCACAAACATACACGCTGCACTGACAAAGGAACAGAGGATATTTGAACACTTTGTTTTAATACATTCAGTGTTCTGTTCATAAACTCCCTTTCTCAGTCACCCTATGATCATCTTTAAAAGCAGTTTGTTTAATATGTAATGCTAATCGACTTCTCAGTCTATCCTTTGTCCAACATATGCATATAATTGATACTGGCTTGGGCAGTCTCATGACTGTATCAAAATTTCTTTTGAAAACTCAATTCATCCAAGCAGATTTAAAAGCACACAGCAAAATAAAAATTTAGAAATACATCGTAATTTCAAGTTCTGTGCCTGACTTCCCACAGTAAAACGTCTAGAGTTTTCAGTTTTTCCTTCCATTCCCAGCCGTTTCAGGAAAAGACCCACCAGAGGGGCACTATGAGGCAAACTAGCCAAGCCTCCCAGACAAATGCTGAAAATGAAAAGGAACTGTCCTCTCATCGCTAGGGGACTAGACCAGCCAAGATATTTTTGTATAAACTATTCAAGATAATCCAAATAAAATTTTAAGTGTTTTACAGTATCTAAGTGTGAACAAAAAAAATTGCCATTTCACTTGCAACATGAATTTTGCATTAGCAGAAAGAAAAAGTCGCTCTACTAGAATAACCAGCCCTAAATCTACCCTTTAATTCCTACAAATTGCTGTAGCAAACAATTGGAAAGAAATTATTCAAAGCATTTATAACTCACCAGAATTTCCACCGGGTGCTAGTTCTTCCTCGGGTGCTTTCAGGGACCGAATATACAGGTAAATGCTCAACACCAGAGAAAAAGCTGCAGCTGCCACTGCAAACTGCATGAAGTGATCATACAAATAATGAAGCTCAAATTGAAAGTATAACAGAGTTCCAATAGCTGCAGCGGTCAGAATAAAAGCATAAAACCCTGAAGAATGTAGAAGAAAAACATATTAGAAAGAAAGAAAAATCCTAGCAGAACCTACTCAGTCCAGCCTTTCTGCATTTTTACGTCTTCCAAGATCTGTCTATATTCCAACAATGCCTTACACACCCCAATGCTCTTGAGGTTCAAACTTCTAGAGCACAGCAATATACCCAAGCCGTTCTATCTATGCCCTGAAATTTCCTGGGCTCCTCATCAAAAGGACAACAGGCAGGAACACCAAGCACTCCTACATTTTTTACAACGTAGGATCCACTTTCAGATGTCAGTGGAAAAACAGACACCGACACGACTACTGAATAATGACAGCAGGTCACAAAATCCTATCTGTAGGACAGCTCAAATAACCGTATTTTCTTCTTCAAGTTATCTGCATACACACCTCGATACAGACTGCCGTAATTCAAGGATTAAAATAACTATCAAGTCAAAACTGGAACACAAAACTTTTCTACTTTGAGAATATAAAATCATGCAGAATGGAAAGATGTCCAAATGCAAGCAAGCTGGCAGTTCTACACAGCTCTCTCCTAAGTACCTTCTATGGACCCTTTCACAGGGTCACAACAGTTGAGGTTAGAAGGGACTTCTGGAGCTCATGGACCCCCCCCTTGGCCAAGCAGGACCACCAGAGCTGGTTGCCCAGGACCACGTTCACATGGCTTTTGAGTATCTCCAAGGATGGAGACTCCACTGCTGCTCTGGACAACCTGGGCTAGTGCTCCGTCACCCTCACAATAAAAAAAAATAAAAGCATTTCTTGGTGTTCAAGCTCCTGAATTTCAGTGTGTGCCCACTGCCCTCTTGTCCTGTCACTGGCCTTTTTCTTTTCCTCAAGAAGGTTTTAAAAGTTGCTTTGAGAATTAGTCTTTGAAGGTACAAGAAGACGGCTTTTTTTTCTTCCCTTTTTAAACCATCAAGATTATGTAGCTTGTTTCTTCCCTTTATCAGACTACAGAAAACTGCAGGACTATGCCCCTACTGAAGACAAAAGTCCAAAACCAAAGAAGTCACAAGGCAGGCTCAATATGACTCACTTCCCCCGGACGTAATTCACTCTGCTTCCGACTTCAAAAATGGTGCATCTTACCAGCATATGACAAAACCCCACTTAACTTCTTAATGTAACAATTGGATTCCACTACCACCAGAAGTGTCCTTAAACTGACTAACTGATTTAATCAAATAGGTAGCCTGAAACACCTCGAGGCACCAAACCACACTTTTCTATTTAAGCCTGGAAAAGCAGAACTGATGAAGTATGTTAAACCATAGAGAAACTTGCCTTATTCATAGGAAATCAGATCTGAGTAAGGACTCAGGACTGTTCCTTGCCAGGCAAGAATAAGAACATCTTACATCAATTACAACCATGCTTCTTATTAGTCTGTAAATTAGCATCCAAGATGATCTACACACATAGGATCTCTTCAGATCACTCCTGAACACCTCCAGAAAAACAGGCCCCGTTACACGAGTGTAACTAACACTTCTGACAGGCAACTGTCCATTTAGCAATTATGCAATTGACAGGAGTCACCAGCCACAACTGGATGCAGACCAGGTGCCCTGTACATTGTAATATCTTGCTCTTGGGGCAGTTAGTTCCTGATCATTACCAACCTCCTTCTTCCAAGTAAAGGCTCATCCTATTTTATGAAATATTTACAACAGATACTTAGTTTGACCATAAAGTGTATCTTCCGTCATTTGTACCTTACAGTACTGAGCACAGCAAACCAGAAAGCACTACCAAACTTAAGAACAAGCAACTGCAACCTGCTTACCATTTATCCGGTACTGCAGTTTCCTTCCGTTTGAAAGTGTCAAGCCTTCCACCACCTAGAGCAGAATAAAATACAAAAATCTGCAGTAACATTGTTACAGCTTAGAATGGAAAACAAATGCATTTGCTTTCAAACTCAGTGCATTAAGAACACACCCTGCCTTCCATCCCATCACACAAATTAATGTGAAGACCCAATTGCTACTAGCAGCTTACCTTGCCAATTGGCAGTAAGGAAAACAGAACTTGAAGGAAAAACCACAGAAGAAAAACACCAAACACCCTAGCCTCCCAAAGACTTTCAAGTGCTGGGAGAGGAGGAGGGAAGTTCATAAGACTGGGGTCATCTTGTTTGCACATCAACAGCAAGTAGAATACAGCAGCAGGCAGAAAAAATATCAGCATGAAGGTCCCTGTAAACAGACATCACGCCATATCAGAAGATAAACGGAAAAACCAAAAAAGTTTCAATCCCACTAACAAAACTCAATATTAACTTAAGTAACAAAGAAGAGACTGTCATTATCTATTCCTGAAGCAAGACAGCAGCAATCCCTCAGTCACATAATGGGACACAAGGACATACTTCTCACTCCCATACGAGCTCATATAACCAAACTGAAGGATCACACCCACCGCATCCCTTTCAAACCGTTCAAAACAACTGTATAAAGGATACTTACTGTTGAGTTCAAAGCGCCTAGATTTTGAACACATAAAAACTTTGCTAGTTACTTATTTAAATTTAATTTGGGAATATTTAACTCTTACTGTGCCAGGGAAGGCTTCACTGTATTTCATAAGAGAACCAAGTGTAATTAGCAGTTCTTTGACTGCCACCAATACCAGCACAGACTGCAGTCATACAGTTCTGGATTCTGCAACCAGGATCCAAAAACTGGAAAAACAGTTCTTGATGTGACACTATGGTCAATAAGTAAAAAAACACAAAAGTACAGATTTTCAACTATTAAGACAATTTGCACACGTACCAATTCTTCCTCCAAACTCTAGTTCTTTTGTTTTAGATGCTGCTTTCTCAGCTGTTTTTATTATCTCGGAATATAACTCTTCTCTTTTCTTTTCTTCTTTTCTTGGATGCAAGCTGTACTGTTCAAGCACACGCTCTATTTCCAGGTCTGGTTTCAACTTTTGCTGTTAATGAATACAAAGAATTTACTAAAAAACAAAAAAAAAATCCCAGTGATTTTACCTTATTTTACTCCAGTATTTTACATTTAGGAGGACATTGTTCACTATAAACCACCAATATACAATGTGTTCTACTTTTATACAGTGCTTAAGTTTATGCATGTATATGAAGAGACTGCTAAAATCAGTTTCATTGTGACCACTTAGGCCGTGAGAACAAATCAGCAGTGGTTCCAGTACAGGTAATCCATTCCCACCCTCCTCCCTTCCTTTCTGCCACAACTCTGTGCATTAAGTTAACAATCAGGGGTAAAGAACTAATTTGGCTCAGTAAAAAAACACCTTTAAAATAAAAAATAATCACCTTCTATGGCCAAACATTCACACTGTAAAAGCATGGGAATGAACACATGTAACCAGTGAGGGTTTGATGGAATAAACAAACAAGAAAAATGAATATTACACAGCTCTAGTACTCTCCCCTTCTGACAACTTCTTTTCCCTCCCCCCTGAACTTAGCTGAACAGTAAACTTACTCGACCTGAGTTTTACATTGCATTCTATTTCTCCTCGTTTATTTTTTCGCCCTTTTCTAGGGATTTCTGAGAAATCTAAGGCAGACTAAGAGTAAATACAATGTTCATACCTCCAAGCTTATGCAGGACGTATCATTTCTTTCTGTACTGTCAGGTTCACCATTGTATCTTCTGGTGTTGTTCTCACTCAGTTTCTGGTTAAAGGAAAAAACACAGGTTTTAGCCTTCTGAAAATAACAGCTACATTAAGTCTAAGTATATAATGAATAATTCACTGATGAATATGAAATAATGAACTATCTAGTTTTTTGTCAACTGCAACTGCTCCAGTTTTCTCCACAGGAAAACAAGTGGGTTCAAACAAACAAGTGGGTGCACCTTATCTACATCAGCCAACCCGCCACCCCTGAAGCCAGCCTGTATGTTATCAGTATTAATTAACCCAGCCTCATTCCTCTACAAACAGTGAAATTAAGAGAGAATACAGCTTCCGAGTTATTTTTAATTCATCATAAGGAACTACCAAGTACAAATACATTTAGTAATTCTATTAGGAAAGGAGAGGAAATTTCAGTGTCCGATCTATGAGACTGCTCTGCAGGACTGGAAGTTTGATTTTCCATCAAATATCTAAGACATAAACGGTCATATTAAAATTCTTTTAATGAGTCTAGCTTACAAACTCTGGGAAGACATTTATTTCAATCTCAGCTTTGTAGAAAAAGACCAAGTCATTCCAGTCATACAACAACCAATAGATCAATCCTACTCCTCAATTAGAAGCCAGGAGAAAAACACCAAAGGTATTTTAACCTTCTTGTCTAAAGTGAAGTGTAGCTGCTGGCTACAAACTACTTGAAATGAGCATATGGTCCACAGGCTATGCACTGGGTCACACAGCTCAAAGTAGTTCACTACAAAACAAAAACCACAGCAATTCTGGTGCCAAAGAATGCTTTTAGTAGTAACAATTTACTAAACCAAACCTATTTAGTTTTGATTGGTTTGGTTTAGTTTAGTTGAAACCTAATTAAATCCTATCTATTTTTAGTAGATCAGCAGAAGGCATTTCCAATTCAAGGGATAGTGTCTCTGACAAGTATCACTTGAAGCTGTCTCAAGGGCACAAGAGGCAGAAGAAATTAAGTTTGTCTCTTAAGAGAAACATCACCTCTGCTATTCTTTGCTTAAAGAACACCCAGAACCATTTTTAATACTCAATATAACATTCACAAAAAGGCCAAGAACAAACATGATATAAATTTCACCTAAAAACCAGGTATCTGATAAACTTAAAAAATGCCTACAGTGTAGTTTTTATAAAGAAAACAGTTCTGCAATATTATCAATCAGCAAGGATATAGATATAGACATATATATATATTCTCAACACTTGAATTTTGCAGCAATCCTCCCATAGAAACTTCACATTTTCCCATTACTAATTCAATGAACTGTATATGAAAGCAGAACTAATTTTATTTCAAGTAATACCTACCTGCTATGTATTGATCAACACATCTTAAAAGCAGGCAGACTTCTTTTGCCCCATTTCATGAGTGGAAGCTTATGGCTAACAATGACTTCAGTATTAAAACATTAAAGAATTTGGTGAATTCTGAGGACTTCACAGTACTGCCAAATCCAAATTGAACTTAACGACGTAAGTTTACATTTAAAGAATTTCCTCACAACTCTGCAAGCTAGAAAGCCTAGTTTCAAAGAAAAAAGGCAGTTCTCAGATACACTTTTGCAACTAATTATGTTGTTCTGGGAACATAAGCTACAGCTGGCTTTTACAATAATGAAACCCAGTATGCATAAAACAAATCTTTTGCAAATAGCAAAAATTTGTTTTTAAAAAAAATCCAGCAGACCGCTACACATAAAACAAACAAACAAACTAATACCAGTAGAGCTAAGTTGGTTTCCTGAACAGTCTTCTTTTTGTCATCCTTATGTTCTCTTCTTTGGGAAGAAGAGCGACGTCTGCCTCTTCCTGGCCGACCAGGAGATCTAGATCGAGATCTGCTCGTACTTCTTCTGGAGGGAGAACTTGAAGAGGACTGGCTTTTCCTGTGCTTGAACGATGATTGTGACTAAAAGTAAGAGGGAAAGAAAGCAAAGCCTTATCTTAGATGTTCCAAAGAACAATTTTAGAAACTTGGGGGTTTTGTGATGAGGACTCTGGCACATAGTTCTACGGAATGGTCTCTTATTTCCGTTACTGATGCTGTACAAAGGCTGTAAGAAGGAGAAACTACAGCATAGTCATTTAGCTGGTAATACCCAAACAATCCTGTCCCAAGTCCAACTGCTGAGCATCCTTTTCAAAGCTACAGGAATCAGGATATAGGCATCAGCTATCAATGTCAGCACCAAGCTCTTAAGCATACTACCCTCTTAATCCTTTGCATAAGTAAATGAATTGAAAGCCTTCCCTTAAGCCTTAAGAGACACCTGTCTTTTCAATTAGCTTTATTAATACATTTTGGCATATCAAGATGCAATGATCTGTTCAAGGCAACACAGCTCAAATCAATACTAAAAAACCCCTCAAATCAGCTAAATCATTAAATTAATTGTGGTAACCAATTTCATAAACAGTTTTCCCCAAAAGTATTCCATTTTACTTTGTGAAGTTTACACTGCTAATTTTCCCCACATAAAATTTCCACAACACGACTTTTATATAGCATAAATGCTTTACGACAAAGAAAGGTATTTTCTGAGCTTGAGTTTGCTAACCTGCAAGCACTAAGTAAACCAGTTAGAAAGTCTTTAAAGCAGTGAAAATGGTTGTCTAACTCAAGGCAGAACCATCTTGTCCCAAAAGAAAAGGCCAGTTAGAGGGCACGTACACTGCCACCAAAAGCATAACTACAGATCATGTGAAGACACACAAGTTGGCTTTGAACTTGCACAGGTTTTGGAACACGCCTTAACAATCCACTACAGCAAACATTCAAATAGCTTTTTGTCTCATGCATTAATTATACAAAATAATCACATTTTAAACTGAAAAGAAACTTGTATACAGTTTTAAAGGCCTTTATTAGTAACAAAAAATTAAATAATGAAGATGAGTAAAGAGGAAAGGATGTGCTCATATACATATGACATAACTTTTTCACAAGTCCCTGATTGCCACAGAGCAAAACACCTTATGAAACCTTTGGGGACCTGAACAGTACAAGCTAATCACAGATGTTTTAGGTATGTGCTATTTATATTTACAGTGATCCTTAGCTACATGCTTGCACTCATTTTCAAATTTTCTTATTTAGAAGTGGAAAAAAGTCAAATTGGTAACAACCCTCTGATTACTAGCTTTAGAAGCAACCAAAAACAATTTTTCATGAACAACCGTGCCATAGAGTTCCTGAATGATCAGACTTGTTTTTTCCCCAAAATGTATCACATTTTTTTTCCAACATAAACAAAACAATCACACTTCTTTAAAGATAGGGTCAGCATTCTGAACTTCCACCTGAGACATCACATAGGAAAAAACTATTATGTAGCACCAATTCCTTGGAGACACAGTTAATGAAAACTTGCAAAGCCACTATCCAGATACAGATTGTATGTTTATCAGCATCACAAAATCAATATAATCTTCCATTAGAAATACTAACGTGTACTCACCCTTATATCACTTTCCTTCAACTGAAGTTCGGTCCCATCTTTGTACTTAACAGTATAAAGATGAGAAACATCATCGTAACTAGTCACTTGCACTTCATAGTACAGGACACTTCCTGGCCAACGGCCCATCACCACCTCACCATCAGCAAACCTCGGGTTTGGCATTTTCCAAAAGAAATCCCTAGAAAAGAAACAAATCAATACATATGACAGCTAAACATTAGGCTTAATTTTTCCGTACTCTCTTTTCAGTATCATTTAGGCTGTAACAGAGAAACTTCGAAGTAAACAACTCTTCACCTTAAATAGGTAAAAAGCTGCCTGATAAGAAAAAAAAAAAAGCGGTTATCTGTTCTCCAAATTAACAGTAGACAGAAGAAATAATCTTAAAATAGAGCAAAGAGTAAAGTTAAATGTTATAAAAGAAGTGTTCAAATGTATTAATAGTACATCTACACCAGTATTCAACTATGAAGACACAATCTCCATAATCACAGACCATCAAAACCAGGCAAATATTTGACTCAAATTATATAATACAGTTGATCTTATCTAGAGGGGAAAAGAGTAAATCAGATGGTATCCAAGTGTCCTCTAACCCTCTCTTCCTGTGGTTCCATAAAAATTACAGATGTGATGTTTTCTAGATGTCAAAATAAAACATCCCCAATCTATTTAATACACACAGCCACATTACATACTTTCTTCAACTTATTATGCCAAACACTCAAAAGTTAGGAAACACCAGGATTTAGGCTCCTGCTTGGGTTGAATATTTTCTCTTTTCCATTTATTTAGCACAAGGCACTTAGTGCCCTTTGCAGGGGCCTATAGGAAAACAAAGTACAGCATCAGAGCAATCACATAATATCCTGAAAAACTAAATTCTATCCCCATGTCTGCACCATTAGGTTTTTTACTTCATATAGACAAAACATGATTTAAGCGACTACCACTCTTGGTCCACCATACCTGGGTGCTGGGGAAATGACAACTGCAACTTAAAGTTATGTTTTTAAAAGTGAAGCCCTGTACAACTCTCTGAAGTGCCTTATATTATGTTATTGCCTTCTGCAAATAGGTATACATAGCAGAATATACTTTCAACCTGAACTTCTGTAACTCAAGTCTCAACATATAAAGTGAGGGTATCTTAAAAGTCTAAGATAAAATACATATTAACATCACATGCACTATCACCATTTGTATGATTAACATAAAAACTTAGAATAGAGGGGAGAAAAACCAAACCAACCAGTGAATGCTTTTGTTTCAAAGTATAATAACTTGTTTGCTGAAAGATGTGAAGCCACAAAAATTGAGGTGAAGACAAATGTTTTAGATACTCATTCATTACACATGAACTAACCTTCAGTAAAAAGATTCTTTGGCAAAAACTACTGCTAATATGCAATCACAGACCTTCTTAATGCATTAGGGGATGGGACTACGTGAGGCTTTTCCATCAACTCTTTCTGGCATTTCCGGAAGCTGCTGCTGCTGTTGGATTTTACAACTGTGTAGCTCTCCAAGTCAAAGAAGAAACCAAATCCTGCAAAATTCCCTCATGTGGATTTTACTGCTAATCTACCTAATCGCTTCAGAACAGGAACACCTAGCCATCTCCTTTGCTTTGAAGGAGGAAAAAGAGTAAGTTTTATCGTTTGGTTTCATTGATACTTGCCAGTTAGAAAAATTACTGGAGTTCTGGTCTAAGCCTACAGGCACATGCTCTTCCAGCTCATCTGTCTTTACCTCCTGTTTATTGTCCCAGTCTCTTGTTACTTTCTCACCCTTTCTGAATTCCCATTCTTTGGCATTGTTTTATCCCAGTCAGTTTAACACCCTCAAATTCATAGCCTTGTTTCTTATGATGCCATTAAATACAATTTCCATATTTCCATTTCAAATTCATCTCCATTCTCTCCTTACTCACCTTCAATTCCTTGGGGAGGGTTCTGCCTTTTCTGCCCTTGTTCACGAAACAAGTTCCAGTTCCTCTTTGCCATCTCTGGGCTTAAGATCTGATCTCAATCCCATCTGTCTCATTGCCCAGTTTTCTCTCCCAGAAGACAGTTCTTTAGGAGATCCACGTCTACTACTGCTCTTTCCCCAGTCTCTCACACAGTTCCAGCTTCTTCCTCCTCTTCCATAAACAGTCTAAACACCGGTCCACCACCAAGCCCCAGATGTCATAACCTGACCCGTAACTTCATTTCCTCCTTGCTATTGTACTTCCTACACTCCAGCCAACTGTTTCTTAACCTGCAACACCTCAGGTATCATCTGTGAACTCAGAGCCTGAGCAGGACAAAGCTGCCAGATCCTAAGACAAAACTGTGAAAAAGGGAATCTTTGAAGTTTTAGTCCTTTTTGAAAAACGGAAACAACTCGGTTGTTACTAAGGATGTGTAAACTGATTTTTATGATTTATAACAACCACTTCAAATTCTAGATACAATTTCATCGGGATAATAAAATGCAATTCTCTGCCAAACGTCAAAACCCAGCATTTTTGTACACAAACACAAAGACAGCCCAAAGAAAAGGTAACCTGATGATTTAACTCTTTTTAAAGGCAGAAAACCCCTCCCTCCTTCAACCTTGTTCTCAAAAAAAGCTGAAGTTATTTTAAGAGGTTGGAAAATGTGGTTGAAGGACCTGAAGCTAAATCAACATTGCGTAATTCAGCCTGAGGTAGATATCAACAATATGAAATTCCAGAACAATAAAGCTAAGCAAGTGGAAGTATTCTCCTGTGAATCAAAAGTAACAAAGAATCTTACTAATGGGAAGACCTACTTATTTTTCCATTTTTTCCCTTAAATATTAAAGCTTAATAATGATATCAAACATTAAACACTAAAAAAATAACTCTATCAAAAATTACCACCTTGCTCTGCACCCCTGTGCCTCCTGTGAGGGAGGTTTGCGGTTTGCAATCCTCATTCCACATATCCCACTTCAAAAAGCTACACCTTTAAAAGGCAGCCTTCATCTGTTCAGGTAACAAAACTCATCACTGGCATTAAGAAAAATAAATATAGGAAATCTTAAAAAAAAAAAAAGTTTAGAAATTACATTTTTAATTTCCTGCTCTTTCAAGCTCTACACACACCCCACATAATTTTCGGGGTATCAGCTGGCATCAGCATCACATTCACAATAGTCCTACACAAAGTTTTTAATTTACAGGGCTTCAAAATACGCATTCAAGCAACCTCAAAAGAAAATTACTTCATACAATGAACACTGTACTGTACAGATACATGATTGCAAGTATATATTCACTTACTCCCAAGATGAAATTTGTGTTTTCTGCACCATAATGATCTTCCTTTAGGAATCCAGATTATAAGGGAATGGCTCAAAAGGATTTTGTATCCTATACCAAGCCAAGGCAATTAATTCGAAACTCCCTGGAGCTTAAAAGTTGGTCAACAAAAAAAGTTACTGCTGACTCAACCAAGAACAAAACAATTAAAGGGAAACATGGCAGAGAAACCTATTGCCCCATACATCTATTTCTGGTCTTTCTTAATGACCCTCTCAGTGGGTATGTGGAAAGATATTTCACTCCTGTCAAAAAAATGAGAAGAAAAAGGCTGCTAGCTTGTAGCCACTAGAAGACCATACCACATCATCGTAAGTTGGGTGCACAGTTTTAAGAAATAAATTAAAAAAAGACTAAAGAAAGTTTTCCCTCCTGGAAAAGCAAAGCTCATGCATATCCAGTGACTCTACTTACTAATTGTGACATCTCACCACCAGCAGATAATGTTATGTATATCAGAGAAGGGAGCCAGTTGAATGCAAGAAGAAATGCAGGAAAATAAAGAAAATACTGACAGCCAAGACTAACAAGACACAGCTTCCCAAATGGAAATTCACCAAAGAAAGCGAGTTGTGCAGGATCTTTTCAGGATCACCATTACTGGTTCCACATTTCTAGCTCTTTACCTCCATAATGGTGGAGAGGCACGTATGATTGCTGAAGCTTGGCTCCACCGAACAGCCACATTAGCTTCACCACTAAGCACACGTGCAAATAAGCCTTAAGGTAAAATAAAACCCTGTCAATCCTCGGGCAGGGAAACGAGGTTTTTCCCTTTAAAAAGGCTTCTCATCAGAACGCTGGAAGCGGAGGGAAAGCGCCAGGATCCCGGAGCTCCCCAGGCAGGGCCGTTACAAGCGGCGGGCGAAGGCCGCGGCGTTGACAGGAAGGGACCCACGTGCCGGGGAAGGCCCAGCCCCTCAGGCTCCCCGAGGCGCCGCCCCGCCCGCGCTCCCGGCCCGGGCCTGGCGCAGGGCCTCCGCCGCGGGGGAAGGGAGGGGCCGGGCCGGGCCAGGCCGCCCACTCCGCGCCTCCCCCACGGCGCGCCCCCGCCACACCGGGTGGCCGCGGCCTTTCCGCGCTGGCGGCGTCCCGAACAAAGCGGGGGAGCCCAGCCCCACCACCCCGCGGCCCAAGCGAACGGGTGGGCAGAGGAAAAAGGCGCCCGCCCACCGGGAGAGGGGCCCGAGCGGGGCCGCGGCCCGACGCCCGCTCACGGGGGCGGGAAGAGGCAGCGACGGCGATTGGCCGGAGCGCTCCCCCCGGGAAGGCCGCGGAGGCAGGGTTGTGACCCGGCCCAAGCCTGCCCCGGTGCCGCCGTTCCCTTACCTGGCGCCCGCCCGCAGCGGGCCGGGAAGGAGGCGCTTCCGCGGAGCAGCGGGAGCCGGGCCCCAGCGCGGCGCTCTCCGCTGAGGGGACCAACCGCCCTGAGCGACGGTTACGGCAGCGCGACAGTCCGCCCCCTCGCCCCGCCCTTTCCCGCCCGCCAACCGCGCCCATTGGCCACGACGCGCCGTTTGAATCGTGGGTGGCCACACGCTATTGGCTGGCGCTCGATGGCGAGGTTCTCCCGCCCGAGGCCCGTCGCCTCCCCGCCCCGGTGAGGGGACGAGCGGGGCGGCTTGGCCGCCTCACGGCTGATAACGGGTGCGGAGGGGAGGAGAACTCGGGGGTAAGAGGCCGCCGTCGCCATAGCGGCGTCTGCCTCAGGCCGCCTGCGCCACACAGGCCCCACCGCTGGGCGGTAAACAAAAAGAGGGCTTTGTATACGGAGCGCTCGGGTCCTCGCTCGGGAGGCGGTGTTTGAGGCGGCGGGACCGTGGGTGCTCCTGCGCTGACTGAACAAGTGCCTGTGCTCCGAGCAGCCGTGTATCCCCGGCACCCAGCGAGGCTGAAATGTGGTAAAAAACACCCTCTCGCCGAAAGAAAAAATTAAAAAGCGCAAAAAAAGCAGCGGTGGGTGGTGACCGCTGTCCTTCTGAGGCAACTTTTGCAGAAGGGCCATTCAAGTTCCTGGCAGATTTTGAAATCAGGAAATCTAAGCAATACCTTTAGCAGGCAGAAGAAAAATAGGTTGTGAAAAAGCTAACGAGTCTTCACGCACAGTGAGTTTTAATTTAAAATAAGTTTTTTCAAGTGATTGGATCTTAACGATTAAGTCCTTTAAGCATGAAATATGGACGTGTTTGTATAATCTTTATGGACCTCTCAAACTCTGAATTTGGATACAAGCTGTTAGGTCATATTCTGACCAAATAAAGGTTCCCAACTTAAGGAATATTCCCGAAAGACAAGACCATTGTTTTCACATGCAGCAGACTGGCAAAACCACAGAGACACAGCAAAAAATCTCAGATTAAAAACAAAAAACAAACCCCTGTAACATCATCACCACAAAACAAAAGTGCCACACAAAACCCACAACCAAAAATGAACAGACATAAATAAGGCCTATGGTAATGGTGGGCTTAACTTGTGAGATTTACCATTATTTATTTGCTCACAAATTTGTGAGTTTTTGGGTTTTTTTTAAGTTTCTATCTATGATGTTTGAAGTAAGAGCATCATGTCAAACTTTTCACCTATGTAAATCAGTGCAGGAAAATAGGCCTTCATATGTAAAAAAATGTATTTTACTATTTATTCTGCCTAGTTTGGCCTTGAACTTTTTAATTTTCCCAAGCAATTTTTAAAAAATTTTGCTTCGTATCTCCCCTTTTTTTATACCAAATAGGTAAGGTTGTATTTCCTTATGCATTCATTGTATTTTTCACTACATGATACAGTTAGAGGCATCTAAATGAGGTTAAAAGTTACTCCATCAAACCAGAGTCATGTTTAGGAACAGATTTAAATATATGCAGTTCGAATTAATTTCTATTTTTGTTTGGTTAAGGCAATCAGCTTTTATCTGAAAGACATTTAATAACTTACTATGCAAAACAATGCAACTGAAGCTTCATTTCTGCTTCAGATAATGGATGTTTTTGATTCCAGCTAGGATTTTTGCTGTATTACAGTTGCACAGTTTACAGTTATGAAGAACTGTTTTCAGTAGATGTCTTAATTATGGCAACCAATACTTGAAATGAGCCTGCTTCGTTCTGTTGGCAACAGATGCCTACAATTAATATGCTTAAATATGAAGTTTTTCAGCTATAATCTCATTTAGAGAGTAAATATACCTTCAGAGTAGTGATTTGTTTTGAGGATTGTTTATTGAACCTGGATTAGAAAGCTATTGGGCCATTAAGAACTGTTTATTGAAATTCTGCCAGTGAACCTGTTGATAACTGGTACACACTTGAGAGATTATTTTGCAAGTGTTTATGGCACTAACACAGGTCGACTGTTAAATGGGACAAATGTGAAATCTAGTCAGACCATCACTGTCAATATGATACTACCTGTGCACTGCTGCAAGTTAGATTTTCAGTGTCTGTGTATAGGACTCAGAAGCAGAGAAATTTGCCAACGTATGCATAAAGCATCTCAGTCCCACAACACAGTACTGAGAATTCTCCAGGCTTTCATTTTCTCAATAAATATTAAGCACTACGATATCATATCTAACTGAGAACGCTATGACCGCTGTGTCCCCGTAAGATGTTGATCTGTCAAAATTCATCCCTCAGTTCTTCTTTTGATATCAGTAAGAAGTGTCAGAGGGCTCTGGTGCTGGAACTGGTTCCACCAAGGCTGCCTGTCACCTTTCCTTCTCTGATTCCTGTCTCTGAAATACTCTTCGCATGGAGACAGAAAGAGGGGCAGGATTTGGGAAGAAGCCATTAGAAAAGCACTGGGCAGTGAGTGTTAACTCTGACAAGGCTCAGGAGGATGGTGGAAAACAGCGCTGATAACCAAGAATGGGATTACTTTACTCTCTTCCAGCAAGGGCCAGGAAAAAATACTTCAGATGTAGGTTATGATTCTCAAGTCTCCTCAGGACACACACTTGGCAATAAAAAGTGCTGAAGTGTTAGAGAAAATATAGTTGGCTATGTAGATATTTAATATGAATAATCTGAGTGTAACATCTGAGTGTTGTGAAAGTGGAATTGGAGATTTTCTGCAGGACCGAAGTCTCAAATGGCTGTAATTAATAGCTGGAAAGGCCTCTACAGGCTATGCTTAGTTGCATGGTGTTAATATAATTAGGTAGTCCTGGGAAGTTCAGTTGTACTGACTGGCATTGGGAGAACAGGTTTGCTTTACAGAGGACCTCCCACCAAACTCTGAACCCCTCTGAGACTGGAGCCACTGAGTTTAGTGTCCCAAGATACTAAATTATCTTTAATTTAATAGAAGATATGTTAAAAAATACTGGGATATTAACTCTAGTTAATAGTTAATAACAATTCAGGGGACTCAAATGGTCACCAGTTCTGAACTGTATATCCCAAGACAAAAACTGGTGACCATTCTAGTCCCCTGAATTGTTATTAACCAGATTATTGCTGCCTGTGATATTATGAATTACGGGCATTATTGTGTGTACTGATATTTAAGCTAACACATCTGGAGACTTATAACCGTATACTTGCTCAATGCCATATGAAATCTCAGGTCTCACAGTAGAGCCCTCAGATAAGTCAAGTCTATGGAACTAAATTCAGGTTATATCCAACCTGTCTTCTTTTAATTAATGATCTGTAAACACTTTCTGAAACATTCAATTTCACTACAAATCCTTTGCCCTTTTTTTTTTATTGTTACATAATAATGTTGGCATAGTCAATGTCTACCTTGCATTTTTTCTCTTCCTATTTATCATTTTACACGAGTATGTTTGTGCCTAACAAGTAAAATAAATCCCATCTCAGAAGTATTCTCATTCCAATAGAGTATAAAGACCAAAAAATTAACTAAATTCTCATTGATCAGCCAAATAAAGTTCTTACTGTTTCTGTCCATCTACTTACCTCTTTTAATGCAGTAAGATGCAGATTTTGATTTTTTTAAAAATATAAATGTTTAAAAAAATTCTGATACCAGTATTTATCTTTCACAGAATTAAACCCACTTTAAATTCACAAACTAATATTCAGGAAATGCAACCTTGACACACTGCAGCCAGAAGAGCAGGCCGTGAACTCTCCTAAATTTGTTTAGCTCTGAAATATAACACTTCTGGTCAAAGTTGATCTTTTTCAGTACCACAGCTTGATCTAACAGCCTAGCTGTCTGGGGAACTCCCATGTATCCATACCATAGCTAGCCATCTCTGGGCTTAAGACAAGTATTTTTATTACTTCGGGTTTATTTTACCATTATTTTTTATAGGTGCCGTAAAAAGGTAGCAAAAACGAGTCCTCCTATAAAGTTGCCAACCCAAGAAGGCTGGGAAACGTTATGATAAATGGCTTTAGCAGAGGCTTCAGAGGTGGGTGGGGTAATCTGCTTCTATTTCCTCTCCTGATTAGCCCTTTGCTTCGGTGAAAGAAAACACCCGTAAGACTCATAGTAAGGTGTTGGGTAGTAGTGAGTTTTTTTAGTCTGTTAAAAAAACCCATGTACATATATATACACACACGTGTACTGTATGTATATATTATATATGCATATACTATATAGGCTACTGGGGTGTGTGTGTATATATATACACACTGTATGTTTTCTCTTTCTCCTTTTCTCTAGTATTATATATGATCAAAGCATCCTAGCCCATCTAGTGAGAATACCTTTACTGTTTGCATGAGAAGAAGAAATCTAGCTGGCAGCTCTCTTCACAACGTGCAGCCAAGCAGTTGTCTACTGTAGCCAAGTAGATGGTGGTGAACGTATGCAGTGTCTATTTTAGATCACAAAGCTTAACTTGGGAAAAAAGACAGGCTGAGTTCTGCACATTGACAAAAAAAGCCTCCTCTCTGCTTCTCAAACTGCCATTGAAAAACTAAGGACCATCGACTTTTTAAAGCTGTTGTGAAGATTAAAGAATGAGAGAGTGATCAGGCACTTTGGGGATTGTTTTGATTAGTATATGTACTTTTATTCATATTTTCTCCCTCAAAGAATGGTTCTTAAAAAAAGGAGCTGAGGATTTGGGATTAACCTCTGAATTTCATTGAACTAAATCAATAGAGGTTTTGTTTGTACGGATCTCAGTAAGGCAGGAATTCCACCCTTGATGACCAAAGAAGTAGTTTCTCATTATATATTACTTTATGATACATCAAATTGGAACTTAAAACACCCTATAAAGGAATAGCCTGCTAACAAACAGTACAGCTCTGGGTAAATTAAGTTGAGCACTTGCATTCTGGGAATTTTTTCAAAAGTTTATCTTTAGAAACAGCTTTAAAAAAAATGTCCGAGCCTATCAACCGTGCTAGGCTCAGCAATAAGGAGAGGGATACAGATACATGCAAACTGACTTAAGTACTCTAAACAGGAGAAGGAGAAAGAAACACACTGAAACTTTGATCTCCAGAATAGTGCAATCAGCTTCCTTTCTGTATTGTATGTGAATTTATAAATAAGACTCATTATTGACTAAGGGAAGTTGATGCAATTCTCCAAGCAATGGGTCTTGAGATAAGAGTTTTGGCTACTGTATCTTCTGCTGGGCCGCTTACCTTTCCATTTTTGGCAGCACAACTGTTAAATTACTCCAGCAGTAAGCCCTTGAAACAGTTGATTTTCTGAAGGCTTAAGGAAAACACAGGTTGCAATATTTCCAAGTATTTGTAAGACATATCAGAGGTATGTGCATTAAAGAATTGTAAACATTTAAGCAGAAAGTGGTTTTAATTCTAGAGGAATATAGAGACTTTATTACTTTAAAATACAAAGGAAAGCCACTCGCCTCCTAGGTGCCCCCTGACTCACAAGCAGTTTCACAGAAGGCTTCTGGCGTATGAGCCAGTGTCCTCTAGTCTTCAGAAAGAAGTTACAGAGCAAGAGTGACTTCAGCTGACACTAGCCACCTGGGATCTCTGCAGCATTGCAGATGCTGTACATACCTTCCCCTGGTTCCTGTGTGACAACCTGCCCTGGACAAAGGGAGAAACTTGGCCTCAGTATCCAGGTATAGCATGTTAACATTACACCCCTGAATCATGAAGGCACTCTGGTATCTGGGGGAAAAAAACCCAAACAAAACCTGTGGCAAATGCAAAACAGACAGAACCCAAAGGCTTTGAAGTGACAACCCAAACAAATAACACGTGTCAAATGTGCGTATACATATATACATGTATATAATATATACATATATATGTATATAATATATACATATATGTATATGTATAAAGAGTGAACAAAAATGTGAGCTCTACAGCCTTATTTTTATAACCAATTCATGATTTTTATGCCTGTGGCTGGCAGTATGCACAGCTCCCTGCAGTAGCTGAAACTAGTGTCTAAGAGGCTTTGCAATACAAGCTGAAGAGGGCCATACACTGCTGGTCCAGAGTGAACAAGCAGCAGAGCTGCTCGCTGCTGCTCAGCCCAGCAGGGATCAGCAGCGGGGCTGCAGGCTGGGCCAGGCCAGCTGCACACAAGTCCCTGCATCAAGGTAGAATATCGTACCCATGGCCAGTTTGAAAAACTGTATTAAAAGTTCACTGTAATGGTCTTAATTGAGTTTTTAAAAGGGAAAGCACTGTATTTCTAGGGGGAATATTTAAGGAATGTAATTCAGGTAAATTTTGACAAATATTTGTAACATATTTCTAATGCTGGGATATATAGAATAGATGATAAGTTTCTTACCAGAGCAGACATAAAAAAAATTTATTTTATTTAACATGGCGCTCATATTCAGTCTCTTATATGTGGTGCTCCTGCTAGCTTCACACCTTTTGTCGTCTTATTTCGGGGTGGGGGGTGGGGGCGTGGGGAAAGTACTAAAGCATGCAGGCCCAAACCAGAAATGATGAATGAATAAATCACCTTGATGCATCTCACAAAAGATGAGCTCACAGACTTTGGCTTTAGGAGCTGGTATTGCTGCATATCTACTGTCAATTAAATTGACTTCTTTGATTAAACCTGTTCAACTAGTCCTGTTTAATTTTTTTAAAAAAATACAGTCATTTAAATGTTAATTAACTCTTTGAACTTCAACAGCTATATTGCTATTAACAAGTTAAAATATATACATGTACTAAATTTTTCCACTGTGTTTTATGAAGGTCGAGGGTTTAAACAGATCCTGGCAAGAAACAAACAAAAAATGGAAGATTCATTCAGATGTGGCATTCTTTCTTGAGAAAAGATTTCTAAAAACCAACTAGCATATATTCATCAATATTCATCGAGTTATGCATTTTCAGAAGTATTAGTAGTATTACAGCACAGCTTCAATGTGTATGTGTGATCCTCCCTAGGTATTGTTCATTGCTCAACTTTTCAAATTCTTGTTACAAACAATACCAACATAAAGTTAGTTTCATTAGAAGTAATTTCAGTAAATTAATCAGAACCCTTCAGGGCAGAATTTGCATTATTCATTTCCATGAATCTCTCTTACTTTCCTTCCCTACATTTTAAAAATCTGTCTGTACTCTGGCCATCACTTTATATGTGGATCATTTATAATATGACAACAAATTCATCTCCAGGTTCTTGGTTAAGCAGTTAGCAGCTAACAGCTGGAACACAAAAGGTGAAAGACTTAACATGAAAAATTTCAGTGAGCCAGTACCTGCAGACAGATAAGTGGCAAAGACAGTTGCATATTTCCAAGTCTTCTCTTTGTCTCTCTCCCCCATTTGTCTCCATTTCTCCCATTCGCCAGGCAGGATGAGCTGAGTCCAAACCAGGAGTTATGGGAATCAGAGGCTAATGGCAGACATGTCATTTAATTAAAGCAGGAAGGATAATTAGGATGATTTCTAGCCTAAACTATACTGAAAACTGAATTCATAATTAATTCTGGCCTTAGGCAGATTGCCAGTTTTCTGACACTTCATCTATGCTACATTTTAAATGCAGAATCATTGCTGGTGTTATTGGAATAGTCATCTGTTCCCTCCATGGGTACCTCGCTAATTTTCAAGGTTCAGATAGAAATCACGGGCATTCCCAAGCAATAAATGGGTCAGTGTTCCGAAACAAGTGACTCAGATATTTTAAAAAGAAAGTAGTTTTTCTGTTATGACTAATTCCCACGCAATGTTTATTTGTTCAGCACACAAAAGGAAACTACACTTTGTTCTCATAGAAAGCTAGCGCTGCTGCAAGACATCAGTACGTTAATGTTTCATAGTTCCGGTAGGGCAATTCAGGCAGCTCACAAATATTTTTCCCAGCCTGTGCAGAGCTGACCAGTCCCAGAGGGCTTTGACGAGGTTTTTAAGGCCAGAATTATACTGCTGTGCACACAACACATCTGGCATTTTTGTGGGCAGTAGATGGCAGGATTCTGGTTTAAGATTCCTTGTTGCTGAATACAGTGTTGAATAATATATATATATATATATATATATATATATATATATATATATTCAGGTACCTGATACTAAACTGCATGAAATTGCTTCCCTCCTGCCAGATACAAGAGTCTCACTGCTGGAGCAAGCAGTTGTTTCGCTGGCCAAAAATGCACCTTACTAAAAACCTGACCTGAAAGCACCCTCTCTGTCCACAAAACCAAAGATGTTTCATGTTCCCATGTGCTTTACATTTATGCCAACAGGCAACATGACTCTATTTACTTTTAAAGCATGCTTTCCCTTCAAAATTACTCCATTACTGACCTGGTCTGGATGGATCCCTCCTGCTATGACATCCAGAGCCACAGTGGTGCCCAAACCCACGTACTAGAAGACCCACAGACCTCAGCAGTGTGTAAAACTGAGCAGTGCTTGTTTTCCCTTTTTCTCACTTCATTTCTCTAAGATGAAGCTGTTGTTGTGTGGCTCAGAGGTTATTCCTGTGAAGTGTTAGCATTACTCATCTTAAACACACACATACTCCTGATGAAAGCACATGGCACGTGGCAGGAGGACCTTGCAGTGCGAAGGCGACTGGGGAACCAAGACTGAAAACCACACCGCAATCTAAAAAATAACCAATTTGCTTTCTTACTTCTCTGTTCCTTTCCTCTCTGCTATATATAAAAACATTACTCGGAGCACATTTCCCCTGTTGCGACCTTTGCCGGCATTGCGCTGGCCTTTTGGTGAAGCTGTGGTGGTGCCAGGCAGCTGGCTGTAAAGCAATTTCCTGTACTAGCCGAGTTCAGGCTCTGTGGAGGTGCAGCAACTGCCCCGTGTTTGCCTGCCGCTTCAGCACTGAGACACTGCGTGAGCTTTCACCCGAGAGAGGGAGAAAAAAAAAACAAACCCCAGATGGAGTCATGGAGCAGCTACTGATGGCCAAAAAAGCTGGGGCTGCTTTTGCAGGCTGAAGCAGACAGGCTGTAGGCAAGGCTAAACAGAAATCAGGAGGTCAGCACTGCATCCTCAAGCCTTGCTTCAAAGCTGAGGTTTTAAAACATTTTCAAGTTTAAAGAGGAGATATTTTTTTTTGTCTATGCAAACAGAAAAGCATAAAACCAGCATCAGCTGATGTGAAAACATCTTTTTCAGTAGTTCCAGTGGCTCACAGAGGCTTCGAGTAGGGTGGGATGGGAAAAAACTTTCCTACTCAAGGTATCCGGAAACGTCTTAAATGTTCAGGCCACTAAAGCCTGTTTATAGACAGCTACTGAACCAGCCTCGCTCGCAGTTCCACCTGCCCCCTGCAGCCCTCAATCTAAGAAAGTCTAATTGATAAACGCACAGAATCTGGGGAGGCTTCTTATATTGCTTCAAAAGGAAACCTCAGGGAAAGGCCTTTCTCTAAATGCTTTCTTACCTACATGTTTACATTTTGATGAAGAAACTGTATAGGTCACCCAAACCGTAAACCTTGCCAATGGTGCTGCTGCTCTAGCGTTCCCTTGAAGCTGGGTTTTGCTTTCAAGTTCAAGATGAGATGATTTTCTCTTCCTGCACACAGCTGCCAACTGCTTCTTGAGCCTGCTCAAGGGCAGCACATTTCCTTCGCTGGGAGAGGGGAATTTCCGCTTTTCAAAGCACCAAGACCCTCCCCACACCCCAGTCTATCCCCTAGTTATTGTTATGCAGCCTCTCAGGAGACAAAAAAAATGTTAACTGCTAACTTGTTTGGCCTCTTTGCATTTATTCAGTTGCTTTGTTCATTAACTGTAGGTGTTTAGACCTTCCGGGAGGAAGAGTTAACATCAGCTCTTAACTGCAAAAGTGAGCCTGGCTTGGGTTTTCTTCCCTCTTCACTCCCCAGTTCTCAATAAATCAGCACCAGTGATTTCCACTGACTTTCCTTTGCAAAATGAGAGCCCTGCTAGTCTCTACAGACTTATGCCTACTTATCCTATTTCTTTTACCTTATATTTTATTAGCACAGTAGAGGTGGCACATGTGCTGAGCTGTTCCATTTTGGCTTTGCAGTACTGCTTTTCGTGTGCCTGCAAATAAACGGTTTCACACCTCCCAAAGGGCCAGGGAGGAACTGAGTCGTACACTAGAGAGAAGTCTTCTTCAACTTGATAGTTAACAAATGATGCTAAACAAATCGGAGATTACAGGCTTATAAACATGTAAGAAACTGTTTATAAATACATAAGAAATTTTTAAGTGCAAACATATATGGACTATATATTGCACTAACCCATAATATATAATCAATATAGAATTAATAACCATGTAATTATGCACAATTTTATAATTTATAATTACAGCATTTGTAATCTAAAATCCCGTTTATAATATATGCATAATAGAAACACTTCAGAAATTTTATAATAAAACTTCTACTTGGTAAAGCCAGCAATGAGCTTTCTCTGCAATTCTGGAAAGTACTTTTTGCTTGAAATCTACACAACACCGTTAAAATCTTAGTTTATAGTTTCAGCACATTCAACGTGTAAAAATTTTACCTATAAACAAGCATTTCCAGAAGCAACGTGTGTGGGCCTTATTGTTTTTCTCCTCAGACAGGAAAAGTATTGTACTGCAGGCATCCTCAGCAGCTGCTGTGGCAAGGCCGATTCTGAGATACGGTCTTCAGCAGTCCTTTCTCCTAAGCTGCTGCAATTTAACCCATCTGAGAATGTGCCACAGTGCAGGTCTAAAATAACACACAAAAAGGAAGGGAAAAAGAAAGAAGGAAGAAAGAAAAGCACTTCAAGCTTTTAGTTTTTAAGCAGTTTTCCTCGTTTTGTTGCTCGTCTGCAAATTTCTTCCCACGTCTCTTTATCCCATAACAAAGTAGACAAACTTGCCTAACATCCACATTAGTGGCAGAGGAGTGGAGCTGAGCTTTGATGTTGTGCTTGGATCGGTGTAGCTTCATGTGGGGAGGAAAACAAACCCCGGGGTTTTTTTGCTTCACGCTCGGGGTGTAAGTGCTTGGCTCGGGGTGTAAGTGCTTGGCGGCGTGGCACAGCAGGGGACATCAGGAGGGAAGAAGCAGCACTGTGCCACCCCCAGAGCAGCATTACTGCAGCCACACCGCAAACATACAGACTAGTTTCCACACTGAAGTATTGAGGGGCTTGGATTCGGGACCATCTGTTTAGGGCCTGGAGGCTCCACACGTTAACAAGAGATTTGTTTTTCCTCAATGCAGCCTGTTACTTCTCAGTTAAAATACCTTTTAGAAATGTTCTCAAAGAAACCACTGACACTAAGATCACGGTGAGCTGCCTCTGATCTTCACCTTATGGTCTCAGGTTTACTGCAGGATTGTATGGGGGGTGGGGTGGTGGGAAATGGGACAAGGCAGAGAGGAGAAACTCTACAGTGAATTATACATCTTTTGTACAAAATGCGGCTAGGTTATTCACAGCTGTAGTACCCTTACAGTCTAGTTAGTCTATACCATCTAATCTATGATGTATTTGCTGTCTGGTATATATGATATAGAACAAAATAGGGGTAAAAACAACAAATACAGAGATCATTATGGAAGATTCTTTTTTCAGTAATGAGAATAAGACCGTCATCTAAACTGATGGAAGGTGGTGTCCTTCCTGTTGTGCTGGCAAGAAACACAGGAGCATTAACTGTATCTGATAGGACACCAAGGCTTTGGGCTACTCCATGCCTCACTGGTGTTACTATAATTTCACATTCCTGTGGAGTACATATCTCAAATGCTATAGTTTATGTGTGATTATTACTGAGGTAGATACCAACAGCCCCCTCACCTATCTACTTTAAGTGCTTACACTGAAGTCCCGCCATGCTGACTGGCTCCCTGTGGACGTTAGCTACTCCAGGCCAGGAGCTTATTTTAGGGATGAACAGCCAACACAGTGTTCACAGCATAAAAAAAAGGCTTAGAGAAGTTATCCTGGTTTCTTCCCTTTCCTTCATTCAAAGCTACTCCTCTCAGCTGTCCCTTTACACCCTTCTGTACTTAAGCCCTCTGACAAGTGATGGGCGATGCAAAGCACTAGCATGCGTGGCAGTCCAGTCTGCATGAGTGCAGTGTTGTGCTCCTTCCCAAAAGAACATCCTGTAGTGGACAATGACAACTAAGTCACCTCCACAGTTTTCAGCCCAACCAAACTGGAGGACTCTGCAGAAGCACATTGTTACGGGGCTTTTGGTAGACCAAGGGGAGTGATTTGCAAGCCCGAACTGATGGCTCTGAGCTGAGGACTCACTGGGCATGGGGGAGGATGTTAGGATCCAGCTGAGCAGGCGTCTTCCCACTGCTGCAGCCAACTCTTCCTCTCCTGTGCTTTCTGAGGCCCCTTTGAAAATATCTTTCAGGGAGGCAGAAGAAAGAAAAACATTTATGCCACAGTTTACTTGTCCTGGTATCTTGACAACCCCAGGAATTGTTCTGACTTAAAAAAAAAAAAAAGGCTTTGATTCACGAGCTTGATAAATTATTTTTATCTAGTGCTTACACAAAGTTTCCTGTAAATTTTGCCTATTGAAATTGCAGCAGCAAATTCAGTCTGTTACAGGTTCAGTGGCCATTCCAACTCTCCCTCCAAAAAGCTTTCATTACTAATCCTTGCAGGAAAATGTCTATCACTGGATAAACCCACACAATTCAGTGACTGCAGAATTTACATTTTATCTGAACCAGAGTGAGATGACTGCACAATATGCTTTCTGAACCCTGCATCTACCATACTCTCAATACGTGTATTTCTTTCTTCTCTGCTTTGAGGAAGCCATCTGAATGCCATCTCAAGCCACCCTTGAGACAGACACACACACAGGGGGATAATACTTGGTAAACCTATTTTTCCACATTCTAGCTGAAAATTAGGGTTTATTTGTATTGCACATCTAACAAGCTGATAACTACAGTCCTGGCATGAGTTAAAAAAGGTTGCCCTGTGCCAGTGTTACAGATATATTATTATCTAAAGGGTACTTCTCAGTGTTAAAACAGCCACAGAGTTTGCTTTTTTAAAAGATGTACCTGGGGACAAGAGATGGGCTCCAAGGGGGTTTGTCTCCAACCCCAATGTCCGCAGTAGCCTTCAGGGCACATGAAGCAGCAGGTTGGCCGAGGGGTGTGCTCCCTCTGTTCTTGGATTCACTCCCCTCAAAAAAAAAAACAAAAAACCCAACAAAAAAACCAAACAGCTGAAACAGCATTTCACGTGTGTATGCATGAAGCCAACCTGTAAACCTCAGAGCCGTGGGAAGGAAAGTTTTTGCACCATTAACAGTCCTCTATGTCAAAATACCACACAGCACTGAGAGAGTTCAAGGTAAATCATGTTTTTATCCACAAAAGTCCTGAGCAGCACTCCTCCACAGCAACCTCACATACAAAACCAGAGAGGAAAATGCACTCAGAGCGCAAGGGACCATTTCCCTGTGGTAAATGCATGTTAGAGCATGCACTGTGAACGCGAGGTTTCTGGTTTGAGGCGCTGCAATTAGACCTCAGGAAAGCAAAGCAATCAGTGTAGGCTCTGAACTCTTACACTAGATGTGTATTAAAAACATTGCAATTAGCATGCCAATTATCTGTAATAAAAATGGCCTGTAAAGCCTCTATCCCTGACTTTTCCTAGGGGGGAGGGGAAAAAAATACAGTACTCTCCAGCAACTTGCTAGACTTTGCTTATATCTCACTGTATTCAACTTTTTTTCCCCAGTTTTCAATGGAAGTACAAGCCACTGCTTCAAGATACAGAGTTCTGAACAAAAGGCTCACATTTCTTCATTCTCCTTTGTGTTTTTCTTGCAGTCGCTGGCAGATCACCCAAGGTTCATTGGCTGAGAAGGCAACACTACGTTACAAAGCAGCTTGATGTGGCGGCCGCCAAGGTGTAGCCCAGGATACCCTCCCCACAGTGGCTCCCAGTGCATCCCTGAGCTCAATTTCAAAGCCAGGAGCCTGCGGGTGCCCCCATCTAATGAAAACAGGGTGAGAGACAGTGAGGTGAGTAGTACAGAGAGAGCATGAGTGTGTGTGTGTGTGTGTGTGCGCCTGCGTACACAGGTGTGTTTGGTGGCCAGGAGCTGTGCTGTCTTCCCCAGCATGCAGCTGTGACCTTGTCCTGGCCTCCTTTAGATGGCATTCTTGGGCTTATGCCCCACTTACCCAAGTAAACCCAGGCCTGATTTACTTGATGTTGGTTTTAAAGAGTCTGTGCAAAATAAAAATCTTGAGACTGAGGCAGTTCCCATACCTGCTGTCTCTCCCTCCCCACCCTTGTTCGTGGGAAATAACTTAATCTCTTGATCTGATGCTTCTTTTGTGGTCTCTTCCTTCCCCATTTTGTGACCTGTACCTGATGCTGCCTCCAAGAGCAAAGACTGCACTTGCTGTGCCACAGCACTGGTATGTTATTAACCATATTACACTTCTGCAATGTGAGTTTAATAAACTGAAATGCAAAAATATTTCTCTACCATTTAACAAGACTGATTTCAAGCTGCAGTAATAAGAGATCTTGATTTTTATCTGTGAGTTCAGCATTATGAAAGTTGCTATTTGCACATAGGCTAATTCACATACGAAGACACTGAGCAGCACGGAAAAGATTGATTTTGTGCTTACTAGATTCACTGTCAGCTTCCAGATAAGGCAGAAAGCTGGGAAAGCTGCTTTGCCTGGTAAATCAGAGGTACTAATTGGATACGCTCTTTCATCAGGAAAGAGCATCCAGTTCTGAGCATTGCACTGTGAACAAGCAGATAAGTTTTAATCTGGAGAGAATTCATAAAACCACCAACCTTGGGGACCCCAAGGGAGCAGATCTCATCAGAAGCTGCAAGTGACGCACAAGTCAAAAGCTACCGTATAAATGTTGTATAAAATACAAATTTTCTGAAAGTCCAGGAGACTCCAAGGGCACTAACAGAGTGAGTTGTTGTGAACTCAATGGAGAAACCCCAGCCACCATTAATGCCCCTAACAAAGTGATCCTGAGGTTGCTCTGACCTACATTGCTCTTACCAGCCGTGCTGCAGCTTCAATCACTGTCCGCAGAAGTGAGCGCACAGTCCTCGCCTCTTGCAGCAGCAACAGCCGACGCAGCATCATTAGCAGGTCTGGCAGCCCACAGAGAAGTAATTACGTGCATTATGAAGTAGTGACAGCGATGACAGGCTCAGAAGGCAGTCCCATAATCAACTGAACGTATAGATAAGAACAATAATGGATACGGTAACTCTGAGGAAGATAACAAGCGGGTTTTTGAAATATGCTTCAAGGAATAGAAAGATCAACTCAGATAGGAGGGAATCAAAATGGCATTTCTTTTAATTCCAGTTCAACCTCAGCTATAATCTATACAGTCAGGGTTAGGCCCAATTCAGACTACCAACAGACACCCTCCCCCCCCCGCCCCAGCACAGTGCCTCATGTATGGAATGGAGCTATATCACTTCAGACCTCAATTTCACTAGAAATATTTTAAAATATGAAATTATATAAAGTTCTGAACATGTTCAAAAGTGAGATTTTCTGTAGACCATTTTTGTGTTGCTAGTGCTGTGATTGAATCTTAGACCCAAGGGGCAGAATGATGATTTAAAACTTGATTATTGAAACGTATACTTTATAGGAGATTTTTAAAGTATTGACAGTCTTCAGAAAATGGAAAGTTTTAACATACTGGAAGTTATATATAAAAAAACTAGTAGCATCGCTTTAACGTTACACCTGTGGCCTCATCAACTGCACTTGGTAGCAAGTTGTGCATGTTCTGATTTCAGGGTGAGATGCAGCATTTTATGCTAAATTCTGAAGCCCATCAGCTTTCATCATATTCCATTTACAGTGGATACTCCTAGACAAACATGCAGAAAACAAGCATCGGCTGTTTGCAGTACTTACCTTATAAAAAAGGAACAGACAATAATGGCATCCCTATAGACTTTCTGTGTGGAGAAACACCTACAGTCCTCTGTAGATTTATGGTCATTTACTGCTTGCTTTCCTCCCCTCCCTCAAAATAAGCAGCATGCACTTTGATGCCATGTATTTAAATTCTTACAATTCCAACAACGAGGGCAGGATCTTCCCAGCAACAGGGCTTTTTTCCCGTCCAAAGTATTATGCAATTTAAAAAATAAAATTAAATTAAACTTAAAAAAATCTCTGGTTCGAGTTCAGTCAGTTGGATAAAATTCAGATCGTTCCCTATCACAGCATGTGTGGAACCTGGGCAGGACACTGGACGTAACAAACGCACCGCTAACCTGCGCATGGGCACCAGCTATACACCCAGGACTCCCACACTGTTTCTGCACCTGGGCTGCTCGCCTGTGCGAAGTCAGACCGTCTTCCACAGGACCCAGATTAAAAAGGACTTCACTACTGAAAGCAGAAGAGATGTTGAATATGGAAACTGCGATTCAGGTTCAGTAAGAGTTCATGTAAAGCACCAGTTTAGTTTTCCAGGTGGAGCCAGACACAATGCGGAGTCAAGCCCTTTTCGGAAAGAAACGATTTAGCTGGGGTTTGTGAGGCTGTGCCAAGCAGATGCCCATGCTTGGGACGCGGTGCAAAGGTTTGCAGCGGCGTTTCCAACTTCATTCAGCTCTTGCTCGCTCCCAAGACAAGCTGGTAGCATCTGAAAGGTGGGGAGGAAACGGCCAGGGCTTTTATTTGGGTTTTGGGTGGGTTGGTGGTTTTTTTTTTTGGGTTTTTTTTTTTTGACGCTCTAGCAGATGAAAGCCTTTGGCAGAGTACATAGCTTGCTGTCCCAGCAGCATGGTTTCTGTGCTTCAGATCGTTTCCTGTGTGCTGCCACAGTCAGCCCGTTAATTTCTCCGTGTTTAGTGCTGAAGTGCTTGCCATGCAGCAAGGATTTTTGTCAAAAACAAATGAAGTTTCAGTAAGCTGTCAGGAATCAAATGCCCAGACGGTAGAGCAAGAGTTAGTTTAAAATAAAATATTGGATCATTTAGGTCAACATTAGGCTCCTTTATGTTCTTTGTTCCTCTGTTCCAAAACAGATCCTGGCGTAACGTCCCCAAAGTGTAATATACTATATCAGAGCATCAGTCCTACTGAGTTACCTCAATAAAAAACTCAGACGCTACTTAGGATCAAATTCTGGTCTGTTAAAATAGTCTGAGTTGTGCAGGGTTTATGCTGCTGCAGCTTTGAAACATAACACAGGAAACCGTTTCATTTATGTATCACCAAGACCACGTGCAACAGGTTTCACAAAGCTTTGTCAGCTCTTTGCTGTATAATGTCTTTATCGTTTCCTGCTGTAGAGAATAAATTACATGTACAAATGGCTCTTGCAACTCCACAGATAAAAGGTAAACAGCATTTTTATGACGGCTTTGATTTATTCACCAACGGTATGTTTACTTGCCAAATTATTATGCAGTACAGCAGAAGGCCCATCTAGCTAATTTAGTCTTTCACTAATATAATTATAAAATTTATGTATATATTTGCTATACTGATCTGAAACAGTGAACCTAAAGAGTGTCTGTGCAGGTCTACCATGCCAAGTTAAAATTTTCCCAGTGGATTTTTTTTTTTCCAATTGCTTTATTATACATAATACATTTAATGCCATTTTAGATAAAATATGCAGTGCGCACATTTGGGTCTTCAAAAGACATCAGCATCAGACAGTGCTGCTTTGAATTTTATGATAAAACAGCTACGGACACAACTGCTTCTCGTTTATCACCGACATTGTATATGAAGGAATGTTTAACTGAATGTATCTTTTTACGTTACCTCCAGAAGAGTGAATCCCTTCTATGTTTAAAAAGCAGATGTTGTGTCCTTTCTCATGACATGTGAAATTCAGATAACCCTGTATCTTTTCTGGTGGGAGCCTTTGGGGAGCACAAAGCAGAGTTTTGCTTCTTTAGCTTAAATCACTGAACGTTAGTCTAAAAAGTATCTTCTTTCAGCAGTTAAAATAAGCCAAGTGCCCAGTGGTGAAATACAATTCTCCAAACTTGCATGGTTATTTGACGGGTTTTCACAGCAGCGTTGGTTCAAGAGTGATTTTGCATTACACCCGTTCTCTCTTCTATGCATCCGCATCAATGACTTTAACCTCTGAGAGGCTGCACACATATGGATGAGCGCCAGGGAAACACACATGCAGCTGAAGATGTGCTTGGTGTTCTTCAGATATCTCCTTTTGCTTGCATTGCTCCTTGCTGAGGACATGCTGCTTGCTTTGACAGCGTCCCAGTGAAAAATACTGAAATTACCGGACCTGACTAGGGAAACATGTTCACGTGGTTCAGCTATTTTTCATCTGTGCTAGACCACAAAGACAGGTGACTTCAGCAGGGCTGAGATGTTCTAGGACTGACACTGACTCAGGGAAAACAAATCCTTAAAATAAATAAATAAATAAAAAAAAATCAGTGAGTTTACTCCATGATATTTAAAGCAAAGAATTAAACTTGTAAAGTGAATTACAGAGAAATTCTAGCTGGAACAAACCCAAAGAGTGCCTCATCCAACCTCTGGCTCAAACCGGGGTCAGCTGTAAGGTCAAGCCTACTTACTCAGAGCTTTAAATGTCCTTGATATTGCATTTTAAATAGGTCAGTAAGACATTCTTTAGCGCCTGCACGAGTACCCAGCTAGCCCATCTATTATCACCGAAAACGCTGCAGCTGTAAACCTTGCCAGCAGATGCCACTACAGGAAAGGTGTTATAAAATACATGGACGAGTCAAGATGAAGACTTTTCTTTCCTTGGTATGTCTTGGTACCTACCCAGCAACTTCACAGAATCACTTAAATCAGAAGCTGGTCATTGGAATAAAATCCCCCAAACCCTGCACCACCACCTTTCCTCCCAGAGGACTGAGTTTCCTTGGGTTAGCACAGAAACAAACCCACAGCATTGCAAACCATGAAAGTATTGCTTGATGGAAGCAGAAAGGCTGGACGGGGCAGATACTGATCACTCACTGGCTGTAACCCACCCTGGCAGATACTGAGGGGCACGACAGAAACCTCAAGCAACAGCCACACTTGGAGCATCCTGCCCGCAGTCTGCACTGCCTGAACCCGCAGAGACCTGCTGGTGCTGAAGCAGAGATGCTCCTTATGGAGTCCATAAGGAAGGGACTAGAAAAGGGCTTGGGTTTTCTTTTTGAAGTTTCACCATAAACCGTTGCTTCTTGATAGAAGAAGCCTGGCTGGGCAGAGGCATTGAAAGGCAGCAATCAGCCAGCACCAGCAGCCATGTTCAGGGAAGATCAGGCTCCACCTCAGTTGGAATGTTTTCTTGGTCTGGTCTCTGTTTGGTGCTCAGTTTCTGAACATCCATACACTTTTCAGACAAGGAAAGAGCAGTGCTATTACTGGAAAACTGGCCAGACAACACATGTCTGTCCGTGAAGAGGCTGTGGGGAACCAGTGGAAGAACCCATCTGCTTTTCTTGGCTTACATTAGCTAGAGACAGTTACTCAGAGATAGAAGACCAGCTGCCAGTTAGGCAGCCTGAGACACCTGATAAGGCTCAACACACCATGCTGGGGCCCGACAGTGGCGGCTTATGACTTATCCAAGCAGCAGCTCACCAAAGCAGCAAGGCAGGCACAACACCACACCCTGACCTCCCACAGTTGCCTGAGGATCTTGGGATTATTTTTTTAAATGAAACTTATGGTTACAAAGGTGACATGGAGAAGGTGGGAGGGAGATCACATACGGTGGGTCGTGTATAAGAACGGTTGAGTGAGATGGAGGTGGACCTTCAAATCGCAGAACAACAGTTAAGGTATTACCACTTCTGAAGACAGCTGTGGTATGCACAGGAAGGCAAGAAAACACATCTATAATGGCTTTACTTAGAAGGGGCAGTAGGAACAAGGCAGACTCTTAAACAAAAAACATGGCATTTACATGGTTCCTGGACATCCTATGAACTAAAGAAGCCCACCAGCTTCTGGAGAGATGGAGGGGAACACAGGAGAAAAGCACTCTCCTCCCAGGGGCGACAAAGTCTCCCCTGGGCTTCTGGGTTTCTTGGAAGGGAATTTCTCCACTCATGATGCCCTAGGGGAAGGAGGCACATCCACAGGAGTCCACTCCTTGTTTAATGAGTCTCTGTCTTCCTGTGTGGTCTCACTGATCTCAAGTTGAAGGACAGAAACCTACTTACAATAGCATCCAAACCACCAGCTGTGCAGCAGTCAGGGGACTGGAACAAATTCCTTGGGAGAGAAAGAGCCAAAAGGAAGAGATCCTTGAGCAACTATGGCCCCAATGGCCCTGTATTGTCAAGCCACAGCCTGAGAGAGCCTCTAGAGATGCTGGTTTCTCTCCATCAACTATTATCTAGGCTGAGCAGCTTAGAGTTGAAGGTCTAATCTGGGTGTGAATATTGAGATGGTTCCAATCATTCCTGAAGCTGTAGGTTTCCTTTAGGGCTCTCAGCACTACCCTTGGGAGTTAACACTCCTGACCTGTTCCCAAGAGGTAGTGATTTCTTCCCATCACACCTGGGAAAAGAGGATGCCTCAGCACCGCTCCCGAGGTAATCCCCTGTCTCTCTGCAGACAGAGCAGACTGTTAGGGAGATCGCAGATGGCATCTGTTCTGCATCAAGGTGCTGAGGATGCAGAGCTCCACAACACACACCACTGTGGATTAGCACCAATGCTCAGCTAAACGGTATTTCCAGGCTCCTATCAGCAACAACTCTTAGCTTTACTACCTTACCAAAGCCTTTTTGCCCTACCAGCCTCAAACTCCACTGGCCATGGGATGGTGCCACTTGTACATCTCCATTCTGAACACACCGGCAGGATCAGCAGCTCTCCAAAAGGCAATTTTCTGTGAACTTAGATTAACTGTATGTTTACGTCACATGAGCTTGTTGCCTCATGCCAGGAAATAACATAACTCAAACTGCAGAACCAAGATTTCTTTCTCCTTTTTTTTTTTTTTTTTAATTACAGTTTTAGCAGCAAGTTTTTGGGTCAGCTTTTAGAAATACAATGGTATCACTGTCAGATTTTTCTTAGAAGGTAAAATGCATGGGGTTTTTTTCTGGTTGATTGTTTGAAAGATGATTATTTTTGTGAATCGGAAAATTCTACCCGAGCATAACACCAAGGGCCGAGATCAAGAGCCATTCAATCACTGTAATAAAACAAAAGAAATGGAAGAATCCTTCAATAGAATTACTTCGAAGTATGAATGCACTTGAGTGGAAGCATGACTAATTTGCACCAACTGCATGCACATTTGACAGAACTGAAGCAGCAGATGCAGACCTCTTCCCCTTTCCCCCTACCAATTACTGGTATATGCTGGTGCTCTGCCATCATCACTTGACATCTTAACTGCTCCTTTTGTAATACAACCTAGTATTTGTGCATGCTCAATGTTAATTTTGGGCCACGGGCAAAGCAGACTAAACATGCAGATTAAGTCTTGCTGTCCAGAAACATGAAGTCCACTCATCTGCATCTTTTCTGCTCTTGAAAAAAAGTGGAAGCCATTGTAATTGTGGGCTTAAGTTAAGTAAGACTTATACATGAAAAAACCCATCAAGAAGAAATTAAATTAACGTTATTTTAAATTAAGATATTTCTTAGTAACCTAGGTCTTCATTGCATCTAATGAAGATGATGATCTTACTGAAAGCAACCATGGAGAACATGGATCTTCATATGTTTATAAAGAAACTTCGCATATTGAAAGACCAGTGTGCCTTCTCAGTTGACTTTTCTAGAATCAACATATCCAGTTCTTTCTGATTTTCCATGGAGGTTGTTCTAGCTTTCCCACCTCTCTTACCTCTTGACTTAATTTAACTAATTTATTCCCCTCCTCCCCCATTCCAGGTAAGGTGGAGCAAATACTACTCATGCCACCCACGCATTACGCTTTACAATACCTCTCAATTATTTCACAGGGGTCTTTGTTTTGTCTTGCAACAAATACTACATCATCACTGGTTGTGACACCCGGCTTACTCCCTGTTTTTCCCGCAGCATCCCATGCAGCTCAACCCCCCACCCACCGCGTGAGGTGAACGTAACACAACCCTGTCTGTGTGCCTCTCTTGCATGGAAGTATTCTGCAGTTCATCTGCACTGAATGTCATACTTAGATTTTAGGTCACCTCTTCAATTTATCAGACTTACTCTGAACCCTCGTTCATTTATTTAAAATTACTCAAAGCAGCTAGTCAAGGACAGATGTTCATCTGGATTCCACTTGACAGCACACCTTGTTCTCTCTCCATTTGGGCAGGGAAATAAATCTCCTTGCAACATCTTCTTCCTTTCTTCCTCCAAACCAGTCTGAGCCATTACTGTAACAGTAGCGAGCTCTGGGCTACACTTTTAACTCCCTTTTGTGGTCTTGTGGGACACTCTCAGAGCATCATTAAGATACAATCTTGATCTCTTCCTCCTTACTAACTAAGCATATAACCTCATTCAAGGAAATTGTTTGTTCTCTTCAAATCCACAATAGTTTTTTTTCTCTTTTAAAATGAAATTACTTTTTGAATACTTACAATCACACGTTTTAATAATTTCAGCATCTTTTGTGGATCAAAGCTATTCTGATGTGTCTGCAACTCCTTCAGTCCTTTTTCAACCCTCTTTTCATATGCAGACTGTGTTACCGAAATCAGCTGGTACAGGCAGAGCTTTAAGCAATCATTTACATTCAAATATCAATCTGGAACCTATCAAATGCACACCGCAAGACAAAGGGGCCATGAAGCTTCAATGATGTTAATGTTTTCTTCAAGAATGCTGCCATGCCTTAGAAAAGCCTCTTTTTCCATACACTTTTACTGCTGTTACAGTGCTGCTGTTCTACGGGGGAGATTTACAAGAGGACTGTAAAGCGTCATGCTTCTCACATCGATCTTTCTATGACTTGTTTATTTTACAAACTAAGAGGTGACTCTTCCAATAGCCAGTCCTAAACTTTAATCCTGCTTCTCGAAGTCAGCTGTTTCTTTTCTGGGAACCCCACATTATTAACAGCAATTAACCTTCATTAGGAATAACAATCCCACAAGTGGAAATACCCTACTTCACAATTCTGGGGGCAATGCAGAAACCAGAGAGTAGTTCAACACCACATCATCGCCTCTGCAGGGTAACAGGCGCTCAAAAAGGTCCTCCCGAAAGCATAAAGGCATTTGAACTGAAGTGCAATATTCTACCTTTACTTATAATCAGGAAAAGAAAGTAAGATTACAAACATAGATGCAAGTAGTCAAGAGGAACTGCTAGTAAGAAGTTAGCCACCTTAAACAGAAGGATTAAAAAGGCACTGAAATCGCCAGCCCTTACTCCAGGGCTTGTTCTGAAAATGAAGAACTGTGCTGACCAACACCACCTGCCCCTTGGCAGGGAGGAGCCATACTTGCTGTCCCAGCAGCTGCACATCAGCTGGGAGGACAGAACCTCCCTTTCTTTCCTCTGGCTCACCCCCAGGCAGGTACAACCCTTTCCTCAACTCCCAAACATTTCCATCAATGCTTCCCAGTTACTGTTCCATGACATTGTCTCTGCCACTGATGACTTTTTTTCCCAAGCCCTGTATCACTCCAGCTTTGTCAGTGATACTTTTGATTCTCCGTGTTCCGCGCAGACTGCCATTTCATCAATTCCATCATATCCCGAGATCCTGGAAAGATCTTTGTACAGGTTTTTTTGGGTTTTTTTTTTTTTTTTTCATTTTAAACAGAATCTGGTGTGTTTGGGAACAAGGATCATATGCAAGAACATCTCCTAATTGGCCCATTGTATTTTTTGCTGAAGCTCACAGGGTGTAAACACATACACACACAGCCCCCCATTACAATCAATACCTCTGTTCCCACAGACCATATTTTTCCTCTTCATTGGCTTCAGCTCTTTTACATGTTTCCCATGACACAGCACAATATTGGGCATTGTATCTGGAGTGGAACCGCCCTGCAATTTACTCCAGCTGCTGCCTTTGCTGGGTGATTTCACAGCAAATAATCATTTGCTCGTTAATATACAGTCACATTAGTAACACTCCAGTTTGAGCATTCTTGGGGGGTGGGTGGGGGGTGTATTTCACAGGCTTTTATTTTTAAATTGCATTCCCGATACAGGAGTAAATCCTTGGGTGTTTCTACTGTGTCCTCAGGTATTTTTTTCTACTTGTTTAAATGGCAAAGAGTGTCATAGTCCACATCACCTGCCTCCTCCCCCTTCCCCCATAGCTGCAGGTGGCAAGGGCCTTGGAACTTGAGGCTATTTCCCCTTGTCCTGATGATTTTTATCTGGGAGAACAGACCTACCCCCACCGATCTACAACCTCCTTTCGGGTAGTTCTAGGGAGCAGTAAGATCCCCCCGAGGATCAGGGCTCTTGGGAGAGGCAGGCAGGGGCAGGCAGGGGCCTCTGAAGCTTGTATATATGGTCATACTGTAGAAGTGTCTCTCAACTCTTGAGTCAAAGACCCCTTTCTTTGTACAAACCTGTATGAATCCTTGTTTGCACTTCCAGAAACATTTCAAATATATAACCAATGGCTACAAAGATTTCTGCTCCTACACTTCAAAACTACTAGTCTTGAAGTGATGTCTTTTGGCACCAAATGAGATCCCTGCAACCCTCACCGTCAAGCAGGCGACAAGGGCAAAATGCTGACGTGAAAGGGGCAGTTCACCCTCAGCATCACACTAGACACTCTGCCCTCCCTGCCAGCTCTCTGCTCACACTTTGTGAGTTTTCTTTGCAGCCAAACACCGAGATTGTGTGTAACACAAGCAGTTCGGAGGAAGAGCTGGCACAGAAACCAGCCACATCCAATTTCTATTTTCTCGTACGTGACAAGGTTAGAGTAACCATGAAAACAGAGTCCAACCAGCAGTCTAGTAATACTGCTCACCATCACCAGCAAAACTGTTAGGTGCTGTAGCTGCTTTTGTCCAATTACAGAAGTCAAGGCAACAGAAATACTAAGCATAACCAGCTTGCTGTAGCTTGGGGAAGGATGCTGTGCCAAAGCCTGAAGCACAATCCAGAATCCATATTGTGCATCCTTGACACAATACTGTTTCCTAGGTGAGGTCAGACAACAACTGCAGCACAGAATTTAAGTTGACAAAGCCACAGCTGACTAATTTAAGACGTACTTTGCAAAAAATGCCTTTTAACTATGAAAAAGCCTTTATAGCTTTAATAAAAATGCCTTCAGGCTTACAGAGTTAGTCTCTGCAGCTGCCATAAACAGGGTTTTGTTAAACTTGGCTGTACTGTTTCAAACTGCTGGATGATGGCAGGTTTAAGAACAGCTGATGAGCTCCGTATGGTGGTACCAGAACGACTATTATAATTACTTCCTACTGCAACCTCTGCAAAAATGCAGCAGTATTTCAGCTTTTAGATCCTTCTTTTCGTTAAATTGGAGTTGTTCCCTCAGTAGTATGGGGCAAATAATTCGTATTTTCCTGAAATAAGCTCCATGTGATGAATATACATGACAAAGGACATAAAAGTTCACAAAGGAAAGAAAGCGTTTTTCACATTTAGCATTTTATCAGGCATCTGGAGGCCTAAGGTTTTGGGAGGAAGGTTAAGGTTTGCTTCACAAGGTATAAACTCAGGCCCGATCACAATGAGGTTAGAGGTTATTCCCATCTCCTGGCAGTTGGGGCTGACCAGCTGCCAGATCAGCTAGCAGAAACAAAGCAGGTAAAAAATCAAAATTAAAAAAAAAATAATATATATATAAAGAGGCTGGAGAAACTAAAATGCCTTGCTCCTGCCTCAAAATCCCAGCTCAGGCTCTGCCACGTTCGTGGTAGGAGAGGACAACCTTGGTCAACAGTCAAGATGAGCGAGAAGATTTTGGGAAGCCTGGAGGAAGCCCATGAATCCATATCCGTGTGTCTTACCTTTAAAGATTAATTTAAGCCTAAAAAGACCACAGCTGAACAGTCATCCCCTGCCTTTTCTGAAGCTATTTTAAGACTAAAAACACCTGAAGGAAGTTGTTCTCCAGCTTTTGAAGGGAACAGTTCAATTAACGGCTCAGCAACACTTCAGCTGCACTGTGAGATGTCCCCTAGATGAAACTGATGATGATCAAACAAATCTATTTTGATTTTCCTCATTGTTCTACACATGGAGCATCTAAATCTTTTTGTTAAAAGCCATCACAGAGACTTTTCTGGATTCTGCCCTCTCTCAAAGCACTTCAATAACCTTTTCATAGTATCAGAAAAATCTGTAATCCATTGCTAGAAACGCATCAAAATAACACCTCTTCTAACCAGGAAAGCATGGACAAGAGGAGGAAAAGAACAGTTAATCCATTGTCACCAAGAAACTTGTAATACCAGCTTCCCTCACTTTCCAAACCAACATTTTTTCCAAGAGGATGAACTGAATTTAAACAGAAACTTGAAATCTATATGCAGTTCATAAAATACAAAAGGAGCATTTTTTTTTTAAGTCACTCCTTGCAATACAGAATCTCAACCCAGCTATGATGCATCTTTGCAGCACTGCACTGAAGTTTCCCTTCTGGGAACATTAGCCTTGGCAATGACATCTAAAAAAACCAAACAAGGAGACTCTCAGATAACTTGTTACTGGAACATTTTCATTTTTGCTCCTTTTAAAGCAGACATCTAAGCCATTTCTGAATTATGAATGAGGAACTTCTCCATTAACAGCTGTTTTCCTTACCTCTAGCAAATTCTGTACTACTGAAACTCAGTAGCAGAGCTCAGAAAAATCTCCTGACACTTGTAACGGCTGCACCACCTTGTAACACCAGCTCCAAACTGCACCAGCTGACGATGCTGTCCAGCTCCTTACTCAAAAAGGAAACGTCACTTGTCAGTAATTGCTATTTATTTATTCAATATCTGCATGTGAGTTATTTTTGCAAATCATTTTAGAAATACTGCCAAATGCCTTTTATTCTTTACGCACAGCACATTACAGTTGCTATTAGCGTAGTCATAAAAATAATATGTCAAGTTACTAGGACACCGATAACATGCAACACCATACATGAAAGGCGTGCTGTTCCGGAGCAGATAGATGAGAAGTAAGCAATTATGAGCCATTCTGTTACACCCAATGGTATTAGAAGCAGGATTCCCAACCTCCAGTAAAAAAAAAAAAAGTTTCCTGTAGTTCAGTTTTGTTTTATTGCTTAAATTTTTCATAGATGCATAAAATCTGCTGGGCAATATTCACTAGGTTGTATAAATACAGGACAATTACATCTGATGGCCGGAAGCATTTCAGACTAAACCCACCCAACTAATACCATGTGTACTGACTTCAGAGAAGCTGAGACTACTCGGGGGCTTGAAGATGTGCATCATTTTTATTTGTGATAGCTGAGAGCATTAAGAAACATTTGCCATTGACAAAAATTAAACAAAGCACAAATCCTACTGCCTTTAGAATAATGAAGAGGGTAAATATATAATGGCTTATTTACTCTAAAGGTTGCAGGCCGACTGACTGACGAAAGCATGTTTTTTTCCCCAGAAGACCAAGGACTTAATGGCAATGAAGTTGTCCTTCAGCAGATACATAAAGTATAATTAACAATTTATTATGCAATGAAAAAGCCAAGACTTTACTGCTGGCGCAGACCCTGGCTGCACTCAAGGCTGCGCTGGGTCTGCCCGCGCAACATTCAGACCTCAAGCTGTAACGCTGCGCAGCTCTGCGCTTGGGGAGCAGCGTTTCAGACCTGACCTCCTCTTTACCTTAGTCAAGTACCTAAAAGGCACGACCTCAGTTGTGTATTTCACCTTATGTTTCTATGCTTTTAATGAAAAAATAAAAGCATGTAAGGGAGAAGTAGTAACACAGCAAGAAAAGGCAGTACTTTTATGAAATCCTCATTCCCCTCCCCTTGATTATTAACAATTATTAACATCATCTTTGGTTTTCCTCACACGCAAGGCTTGGGAACACATGAAACACAGATGCTCCAACCGACATTCGTTACTTTGACCACGCTAAACGTGTTGCCATCTTCAAAGTCTTTTGCAACTCTGTTCTTTCATTTTCAAGGAAGGAACTTGCATTTTTGGCCGTGAGAAACCCCCTCTTCTGGAGTCCTCTCATTTGCCTACCACTGCTGTGGGCTTGTGATTTCTTTACCTACCTTCCCTCAGGGTGCACCTACTGCATTCCCACCCCTAAGCTCATCTCTGGAGATCTCTATCTCGAGGTGACCCGTCAGATGTGCTCCCATTACACCAGGTCAGACAGCTCACCCTAGGACAAGAGCACACAGCATCTTGCTGACTCATGATAAATTATTACAGCAAGCAGCAGCTCACCATGTACGACACAAGTGGAACGAGATGGAAATGCATTTGCCAAGTAATACAGGCCATCAGAGTAAAGAACTAGAAGCTCATGTTTTGCTGGAATAAGGCCTCCTGACCACCAAAGCCTGAGCCCACGCATCCCTAGCGAGCAGCGCTCTCCCTTTGGGCACCGAGTATTTATTAGGCACTGCAGCTCCGATGCACCTGAGCTTCCGGGGTCTGACAAGACCGAGCTCCTCAGCTTTCCCACTTCTGGATGCGATGTTCACCTCCTCTTTACATGCACTCCATCAGAGCACGTAACAGTGCTAATTTCAGCTAAGTGACTAACTCCTACTTCAAAAGTCACTTTTGGGAGGTTGAACGCATGAAGTGGCCCCGTAACCAAGAGCTCTATTCCCATACAACCAGTAACATGTAGCGTAACAGTAGGATATAGAAAGATTCTCACCTCTGACAATCCAACACGGGCAAACATCTGAAAATAACATTTGGAGGCCACAACATACGCAAAACGCGAAGCTTTGCCCTTCAGGTCAGGGTATGAGGAGCATTGCACTAATGCAGATCGTTCTAGTTATTCTTGAAGATCTGCTGCTGAGACCAGCATACTTGCCAACAGTCTTTCACGAATGCCGGCGCCTTTCCAGCATTGCAGGCACCCCGCAGCATCAGCCAGCACTCCTCAGGACTGCGTTCCTATGATCGCTCTGAACAAGGAAAAGGATTTTTCACTTACCCTGTGAAGTCCCTTGATGGACCAACTCCATCAGGATCAGACTCCCCTTTGGAGAAAAATGTCAACCAGCAGATAACTCACCTTCAACACCAAGGTAATTATTATTTTTTTTAACATGTATTTTAAATGAGCAAGGAGCCTTCAGATAGCTCAGAAAGCCACCTCTGCTGACTACCTCAACTTGCTGATTCCAGCAGCATCCGGATGGGGTTCGAAACCTGTTTGTGAATTTCCAGGCCTTTTGCAGCTGCACTTATTTCTTCCCTGCAGGTATCAGCCTACACTGAACACTACCAGAACTCCCTTACGCTTTCTCTTCTTACACCCACTTCCCTGCTACCGTTCTGTTTTTCTCTGCCCGTGTCGGCAGCTTGCAGACCAACTCCTAGAGGCTCTGCAAAGAAAACCAGGCTATAGGTCGGCACACTTAGAGCACAGTTAGCATAAAGAATTTTATTGCGGAGTTGAAAGTTGTTCAGAGAGTAGGTAGGGACTTGAGTGGCTCCAGCTGGCTGGTGATAAAAAAATGCCACTTAAGATGGTCAGCATAGGACGATGATGGGAGGTCACTTCCAACTCTACTGTGTTTAGGCAGTTGCAGAAGAGACCTGCAGTCACAAAGAAAGTGAAATCGCACCAGTTAACAGCTCTGATATAGGCTGGGAAGGGGGGAGAAGGCAGTCCACTTCACTGAATAGTGACGGCAAAATTAAGCACCTCAACAGAGAAAGTGTCAGCCAACAGCTGCAACAGCCAGAGCAGCAATACAGCTTACCTGCAGCAGTTGCTCCACATCTTTGCCATTTAGCAGTTTATCAGGGTAGGACAGCAGATAAAGAATACTCACCGAGCAAGATTCAGGACACTGAGCTCTGTGAAATAGACACATTTATATAATGAGCAAGAGCTCATTAAAATGGAGGTAATTTGACAAAGCTCCTTGACTTTCAGCATCACCGTGACAACCAAGTACCTGAAGAATCCCCTGTGCAATGAACCAAGGTGCCGGTATGAGGCAACACGCAGACACTAGTGCTGTGACCACGGTTTTGCTGAGCCTTCCCAACATCCAGAACTATACCTCCTATATATTCCCTATCGTGGGCACTTTGCCAAGTCCAACTACACATTTTCTTGAGATTATAACCCTAAATCAACTTTAATATATTTTCTGACATATCAATTTCAACAGGCTTTGGTGACCGTCTCTATTAACTCCTGTCAGGCATTCGTATGGGCTGACTCAGAGATACAGTCTTTTGAATGTGTAAATATATATTCTAAGAGTTGATTTAACAGACTTAGTACTTCTCTCTCCATTAAGACTGTCCTAGATAACATTGTAACCGAGCATTAAACAATCCTCAGCTTTTTCACACCGGAAAATCACCCCCTAAGACAAATGATTTAAGTGAACTTTAGCCTGTTCTTCAAGTACTTTGCACTGGCCCTGATGCCACGGAGATCACCAACTCCTTCCTTCCCTTTTCACCCTCTCTGCCAACCCCAGCCCAGCAATAGCCCACACAGTCAGGAAAATTTAGTCCCCCCAAGAACTGTCAGTGTGGGGTACTACGCCGGGGTGGGAAGCTTCTTCCTTGCTCCCCATCAGCCCAGCCTTGTTCACCGACCAACACCAGAGAGACTCTTGATTTTGCAAAGCTTTGTACGACGAGTTGTAAGAGACATGCTGGCAAGTCGTACTTCGCAGTGGAACTGAGCTTGAGTAAATGTTTTCAGAAGAGCCTCTGTAAAGTACGGATAATCACCAGTTTGATCAACCGCCACCACCTTCCCACTTCTGTCATACACAACTTTAAAAAGCAGGTACCGTTCATCTCTGGACACTGACGGGCACGCTTAGTAGCACTGCTCAGAAATTCAAACCAGAAAAGTTCATACTTGTTGCCTAACCACTACCCCAATAATAGCAGACCATTTTAGAATCTAGTGATAATTTTATTTTAAAAAACCCTTTGTAACTCATTAAGTTTGGTGCCAAAATTGGCACTAGGTCCGTTTGCCAAAAGCAGGATTATCCCATTATCCCTCTGAACAAAAACCAACAACAGTAGAGAAGTACAGCTTTCAGGATGCTAAGTCAAGGACATTTGAACAGCTACTCTCAATATTCTGCTGTAAGACAAATTGAGCAAAAGTGTCCTTAGTGTACAGAAAGCTACATTAACCTTTCATGGTAGGTTTTCTTTATTACGAGTATTGAAAATAATTCATGAACATAAGAGCAGCAAAAGTTGGACTAACTGCAGTTATTTTGCCTCCAGTCTTTCCTCCTCCCTCCCTTTCAAGTCCTCCATGGATACAGAAACCAAAGCGTATGCCATGTGAGAATATAAATCAAATTGTATGTTTAAAATGGATTTTAATTTACGTACAGCAGTTACCATTCGTGAATGTTACACAGTCCCTGCAATTACATTCTTTGTAAGGTAAGTCTTTATTTTTCTCTACTGAATTTTCTGATGGAGAAACAGAAAGGAGGGGTGGAATCAAGGAGTAAGGAATGATCACAGTCATTAAAAATGTTAGGAATTCTAGTAGTAAACCCCAGAGTCTTCTATGAAGCTCCAGAAATAAATGGTGGCAACATGTATATATTGCAATTTTATTTCATTCGCTCAAACAAAACGTTAGCATGTAAGAAATTTAAAATGACACAATATGATAAAAATAGCAGAGAATGAACTGAGGAACTAAAAAGAAGGTAAACCTAAATGCATGAAAAGTCAACATTCATTAGTGATCATCTTCAGTCTTTGATTGACACTTGATGCTCGGTAACTTTTTTAAAACAATGAACTGGAAATCATTATGACTATCTGAAGAGATTTCAGCACCAGCACTAAGATTTTTACATTCAGTTGGTTTGCAGTTGACTTGGTAGCCACTTGTCTATAGTGCAGGTTTATCACAGGTCAGATCACAGTGTTGAGGAAAGCAAAGCCTTCCTGGCATGAGAAAGGATCCCTTAAACTGCCCCAGCTTAAGACATCCATTGTACAAAAGCACAGAACCACCACAATATGGTTTTTAAAGAACTTAGTAACCAGTAAGCAAAATAAATCTTAGCTTCTGCAGTTCATTTTCAATACTGAAATCTCTGGAAACGGTGCAACTGTCAGTAGGACAGGAAATGTCTACAGTAATCTTTAATTCAATCCGATTTTCTGGAAAGAACCAATTCGGCAGTTTGGGATTACAGAAAGTATGTACGTAGAAGCAGCACAAAAGACGACATCTGTTCCTTTTTCTTTTAAACAGAAATCATGTTAATTGTAGACCAAGGCACAAAACGTTTAGTGCATAAGCCAGTTCCTTGCACAATCTAGTAGTTCAGCCTTTAATTTTGGACCACTTACACCCATTCACGCTATTCCACTATGCTACTCCTGAACTCTCCTAGAAACAAATCCAACATGATTTCTGACAAGGGTAAACGTCCTTAATGCTTAAAAAGTCCATGTAAAACAAAAAGTTACATCAACAAAGATGAAAATGCCTCCTCTTGTTTTCAGAAAACCAGTACTTGACAAGCTTACTATGGATTGGTTTTAATGCCTTCAATAAATGCATGCAGAAAAATGTTTCTTCTTTCTTTTAAAAAAATTAATAAATGGAGTTAAGTAGCATTTCCACTGTAGTGTTCTCTTTAAAATCTGAACCTATAGAAACAGGAAATGTTGGAAGTGGAGAAAAATTTCCCCACTGAAGCCTTTCCAAAGCTGTAAGTGCTGTTTTGCTTTGGTATTCAGCACTTGAGACAGTATGGTATTAAAAGCATTTGTCCTACGAATGGAGCTGCATATACTTTTAAGCTGAAACATTAATCTCTCCAAAAGTTGTAAGTAAACTTTTCTTTTGGGTCAGCACAGACCCCAAAGCAAACATGGCACTGTTACGGCTCAGAAAAATTGACAGTGCAAAGGAAAAGGGAAGATTTTGATCCATACTCTTTGTCCGAAGTACTAAAGATCCAGTTCACAGAATTTCTATCCCACTGAACTGTACCACGTTAAAAAAAAAAATGGAAAAAAATTACGTACAAGCATAAAATCTGAAAACCCTGGGAAACAGAAAGGTGGCATCTCCCCTACAAATGATTCGCTAACTGTTGACCAAAACCAATGGTATACACCACTGCTGTTTTTCAGGGTTTGGGTTGTGTGGAGCTGTGGGGGTTTTTTTTGTTGGTTTTGTATTTTTTGGAAGGAGGGTGGCAGATAAATTAGGAGATGGGGCCATTTACTGTGACCTGATGCTCTGTCATTCTAAGGTAGCTAACTGCTGTCCCGTTTCATTAAACAATCAAAAAAGGAGTCTCAAAAGAGTGAAGCAGAGGACCATGATAAAATGGTAAAGGACAATGCACTTACATAGGGGCATCCTCAGTAACTCGGATGCCTACACGTTTGTTCTCTCACCGAGAAATGAGTGAGGTTCCCATGGGAGTTTCAGAACCATTATGGAAGTAGTACTGAATTTCAAATAGAAAACTGAAAAAAGATACAAAAGGACTAAGTACCTGGTTCCATTAACATGGTTACTGATAAAAAGTCATGTTTTCCTCATTATTACACATGCATGTAAGATGAAGGAAAAGTGTAGAAAGTAATAAAAATGTGTCACCTTCCCCCTCCCTCATCCCGCATCTTTCTGGGCATAAATTAAGCCTTACAAATGAAAAGGCTACTCTGTGACATGCAATTTTTCTTTTAATTAAAAAGCTGGCTGTGTTGTGTTACATTACAAAAATGTCCACATGCATAAATCTAAAAAAAGCCCCAAAATCTACTGTAAATCTACAACATACTAATGATTTACATTTGACTGCTGATTCGCATTATGTAGAAGTCTTAGATTTGGTAAAGCATCGTAACAATGTAGGAAGGCATCTACATCTTTAAACTCTGGACTGTATTTGCTTTTTTTATTTTCCTATAAAATTGCATGAAGGCTAACTAGAGAGGCTTCCTATCATAAAATTCCAAAATCTTGATATGTCATCACTGTCTAGGTCATTCACTTACAAATATTGCCCTTTAAAAGCACGCGTTTCTAATTGTTCCATGTTTTGTGAACTGAACTTCTACACATCTGATCTTTTAAATTATTCATGGAAATATCAGATATGATAGGAAGACAAACCTGAGATACATTTGAAGTACAACAGTATAACTTGCTAACTCCTTCATTAATAAAGAAAACCTCTCTGAAAAGCCTTCCCAAGCTTTTCCCTGTTTTTTGTCTTAACAACAAATTCTGAAACATGTGCAATTTTATCTTGACATGAGTAGACTTCAAAGCACTGTGATCTCGTCTGATAGGTGTAGGAATTTCTGCATAATCATTACAGTAACTTTATGAGTCTTTTCCACCCTGCTGTAAAGGTCAGAAAAAAGCTGCAAACTAGGAGGGGAATAGCATATCACCGGAGTGACGTGTCTGAAGCTTTTCAGAATAGGTTGTTTCTCCCTCCTTCCAAGTGTTTGTCTGTCTCCGTTTTCTTCTAACAGCTCACAAAACGTAGTCAGTTTTATACCAAGTTAAAGAGTCACATCGGCTTAGTACTAGTCTTTCTATGCAGTATTCGACTTGCTGAGCTCCTGCCTGATAGCTGGAAAGAAAGAGAGAGATATTAACAAATCAAATAGTCAAAGTCAAGGCAGAAAGCCCAAATACACAACTGAGCCCTTAAGGGCAGCTCACCCTGCTCCGTAACATAACTTGCGCGTAAGACAGCTTCACGTGGCTTCAGACAAATGGCATTCTCAACCAGGCAGTACCCTCCATCCTCCTCTTAAATTTTTATCAGTATCTTATTTTTCAGTTCTGCGAGTCTACGACCTTACCTGATGACTATTACTACCACTAGGATTATCAAGGAGCATGTGTGTGGGCTCATTTATTTTAATTTTTTTTTTATTTGTTTCAAGAGCAGCCTCAGGGCCCTTCCTTGTTTGCATTGTTCCGTTCTAAAGGGCTGTGGTACAGAGCACAGTCAAAACACAGGGGAAAACCCTGCGCTCTCCGTAGCCCCAAAGCAGCCAGCTCCTTCTACGACATCAGCTGATGACAACTGATATTTTACCAGCAGTGGTATCCGTTTAATGCAACTTTCCCCCCCTCCTTTTTCTGCAAATCCCTCCAATACAGCAACTCTTCAACCACTTTTAAAAGGGGCTAGCTGGTGTCAATACTCTATTAAAACAAAACACACAGGAGAGAAAACATTGAAGCCTATCGATCAGAGCAGGTCTGGCACAAATGGAAGTATGCCGCCAGACTAAGAACAAAGTGACACCAGTGCACCATTCTCAGGCAAAACACATATTTACATTGCTGTGCACCTGCAGATACTTACTGTAAACAGCAGCAGCAAAAAAATTGGTACCTACCATCAATGAGTTCTTCCTTTAATTTCGTTAACTCCTTCCTCATTTCATCTAAAATGTCCTATGGTGTCAGAGCATAAATAATAGATTAGTTTTACCACCTGTAGTTTTCTGCAGAGAGAAATCTGAAATTCCTCCAACCTTTAACCCTTCTGAAATGCATAACTTGCTCTTTAGCTTCCAAATTAATCCCCAAAACCTAAAGCATCCCTAAAACATTCTCACTGCAGGTACAATGAAGAAAAAACCTTCTGCAGAAGTCCTACAAATTGATTCCTGTAGAACTTATGAGAGAAGGGACATACTGAAGTTAGAATGCTACACTAATGTCATTGTTAAATAAAAAAAGAAAAAGAAAAAGAAAAATACTTGGCACATCCCTTTCAGATAAGAGAGCTTTCCTACAGATGAAGTGTGATGTGGAAAGCAAGAAGTAGCTAATTAAAAACCGCAACCCAAGAAAATATTCACAGGGGAAAAAAAGGGGGTGTGTGGATATCAAGTTATCAAGGTATTCCCAGTTACCAAGTGGAACGTGAAGGAATGAAGGTGCTGGAGTGAAGTGCCACCCCCCACTTGCTGTTTTCTCCATCCTTTTGTCTAAGCCACATTAGCTGATGACTTGGTGACGATGCTTTTACAAGCAGGGTGGGGGCAGGGTCTGTTTCTGCACAGGAGACCATCCCCTCCTGGCCAGATCTTCAGGCAGCAGGAAACTCACCCAGCAGATCTCAGCTGTTTCTTTCTCAGCTTTGGGGTTAGCGTGCTGTTTGCAACCCCAGCGTGCTTGCTGAGTCCTTTACGAGCTGCTGGTGGAAGACACATGCATGGACACACCTTCCCTGCCCAAAGCCATTCCTGGCCTAAGAGCATGTACCAAAGCTGCAGAGGCAGGTCTCCCGATTCACCAAGTCTCAGACAAGACTTTTGGACAAACAGCAAGAAGCCTTGGAGCAGGAGTGTGGCCACCAGCTGCCGGGAAGGGCGGTGGCAAACAAGAGCTTGCCATGGGTCCAGCAGAAATAGAGTGTGAGACTATTTTGCCTCCAGAGAAAAGAGTTTTATCAGAGGCAGCAAGAGTCAGTGTGCTGGAAACTTGGGAGAGCTGTGCTCTATGGGATGAGAGAATCCCCATCCTCTGTGTCTTCAACTCAAAAGAACAACAGAGAAGAAAGAAAAAACAAAAAGCACCTGTACACCAGGGGAAAAAAAAAAAAAGAAGAGAAAAAAAAAGACAGAAGGGAAAAATAAAGGCAGCCAGACTACGCTCAGCAGCAGCATTTCATGGAAGCTGTAGCAAGAGTACCGCAAACCCTCCGGAGATGCCAGGAGTACCCCCTGAACTAGATTCTAGAACCACCCACCACATGCTCCAGAACCACCCACCAGGCCAGAACCCACTGTAGAACCACACACCAAGCCAGAACCTGATCTAGAACCACCCACAGAGCCAGACCCACTCCAGAAGTGACTCCTAAGCAGGAACCCAATCCAGAACCAGTCACTGGGCGGGATCACGCTCCAGGAGCCAACCACAGAGTTGGAACCTGCTCTAGATCCAACCACCAAGCTGCAACCCACTCTCCAGAACCTCCCTCTCCACTCGGGGACCAACCCATTCATCAAAACAGCACTTGAGGGAGATCCTTCACCGGCAGCTCCACAATCCACACCACTAAACCCCACTGCTGCCAACACCACCGCCACGGCCCTACAACCACCCACCCCCCGAACCCACCAAGCCTGGAACCCACTCGCTGTACAACCAACCACCACTCTACAGACTCCCGAAGGCAGAGCCCCCCCGGCAACAGCGAAAGCACATCACTCCCCAAAATCACTTTTGCCCAAGCGTCACTCAGCAAGCCACCAGCAGGCCAGCTACCCCCATCACACCACCCCTCTTCAAGGTGGCCACCTACACCAGCAACAGCATGCTGAAATGGGCTCACGCACAGGAATATGGCCTCCCTGCCGCACACTGGCTTCGCGGTTCCCTTAACATTACCAGATGCACCACGAAGCACAACAAGGCAAAACCACACGGTAGCGTTCTTGCACGTGGACAACTCCAAAGACCTTACACAAGTCTGCTCAGGCCAGCATCAGCCCAACGACTCAGGCAACGACTGCCATCAAAAGGACACCTGTACTGAAAGCACCTACAGCAGCAGCAAAGGGGCCTCCTTCCATCTTGGGGCCTCCTCAGCAGCCGGGGACTTCTCAGGAGTCAGAGGAACACGAATACCTTACACTCACTTGCTCCTCTGGGGCTCCTGTTCTTAAGAACGTGGAATGTCTGCTCAGTCTACAGATCACTAGTGCTCCTAACCAACAGCTCCTGTCTTCATACAAGTCACAAGAGATCCCGTGCCGAGCCTCTGGTGGCACCAGTTTGTCTGTTCGGCAAGTGTACTTGACAAAGGCCCATCACCTACAGGTAACTGTTACCGAACAATTTCCAAAGCATCCCGTTATGTCTTGTCCTCATCCAAGAAAATGCAGTTGCTGACGCCTTCCCTTCCCAGCTGCTCCTCTGCTCTTCGCCAGGACAGCTACACAGAAGGTGGTATCACTGGATGCTCTTTCACCACCGAACTCATGACCACGGATGGTCACACCTGCTATTAAAACACGGTGATACCTGCTCTGCTAACACTGGTCTGAGGGCTTGTTTGTCTGGGGAAGGTCTTCCAGGCAAACCACTTCGCCAGTTCCATCTATAGATGGTACCGACACCCTACTCATGCGAAAGCAGGAACAAGCTTCTGTGAGAAAGTAATGGGGCTGTGCAAGCTGCCATCCTACACTTACAGCTCGTCAGAATACTCAAACATGTCTGGGGAAAAAGAATGACTAATAATTACAAAATCATTATTTAAATTTGGAACTAGTTAACCAAACAGTTAAAACCACACACCGGACAGCTACAGGTCCTTATACCCAAGTTTTCTAACGAAAGCCTTGCATACATACCTGCTTCAATCTGTCATAATCCAGACCTTCTGACTGTACTCCATTGGCACTGGGTTGCCCCGTTGGTGTAGATTTTGGTCTGCAGTACAAAAACAGACCCATGAATTACTGGTCACTCATTATTACAGGGCACATAGGACTTCCCCGCCAAACTTGCTAACATTCATCTATTGAGATCATAGTAAAGAATCAGAATGCAAAAAAAAAAGAAACGTTGCGAGTGGGAGGGTGGGAATATCAGGCAGACCCAAAACACCACACAGTAGAAAGCAACAAGAAGGAACATTTTCCACACACTGGAAAATATTAATTTCCATAAGAATAAGTTATTAGTTCAAAACAAAAACCTTTCAAGTAGCAGACAGATTTCACTGTCAGTGGTTTCCGATTTTTTCGTCATAGGCATGAAAAGCTGAACACCTTCAAACGTGCTTTCCCTTCTCCCTCTTCAACCGCTTGCTCATTACAAAAGAGGCCCTCTCAAAGAAACACTCCTGCTAGTGACTACGTGTTGATGCTCTACCTGTGTGAATGCTGTGGAATCACCCTGGCAGATTTTCAACATCTGACAGGACACGGCTGAGCAGCCTTATCTAACTCCCTTCCCACTTAAATTATTCCATCAACTGCTTTCTAAAGCTAACGAAAGCAAATAAGCAACAGCTGCAAGATTTATAGGAATACACTTGAGAGAAAGTTCTAGTGGTTTTGACTATGTCATGTTCAATGCTTGCTTATGTAATACTCTCTCAAGATACCAAAAACTTGCTTACCACATCATCTTGCATTTTTAACACACGTTCCAGAAGAAGTGGGCTGTCTACCTTCTCACTTCTTTGTTCTGATCCCTTCTGCTTATACAAGGTGTAACTCAGACTCATGCACTTACTACACTCCCGCAGGGCCTTGCACACCTACAGGTATGAGCAGAGACAGAACCTAGATGCTAACTGTGGGAACACAAAAATGGTTCTTTCAAAGCAGGGATGGACTACAGGTGGTGTGGGCCACAGAGGGAGGAATGTTCTGCTATTCTTAGTTGCTTTTCACATCCTGGCTAACATTCTCTCTCCGTTACTCTATAAAATGTTAAGCCAAAAAGAGGCTGTGGATGAAACTGCTGACACTCCATGTCAAGAGGTTTCCCCGATGTTTAGGGTTACCACAGTACGCTAATGTTAAGGAAGGGCAGGGTATTAACAGACTAAACTGGGCCCTATTTCATCGCCCTTGTGTGTGCGTGGCATCACTGAACAAGAAAGCCTGACCTAAACTCAGTGTCTCACTTCTAAATTCTTACAAAGCAGGAATTCGTTAAACACTCCATTTTTCTGGATTTGTTGCCTGAAGGTGCAGCCTCATTTATTACAATGGAAGGCGGTAAGGAACAAAAAAAGACAAACCAGTAGGAATGGCACAGTTCTGCACTTCTGCCTTCTCTCAGATATACAGCATAAAACTATCTTTTATCAGAATAAAGCAGAATGTGTGAGGGACAAGCAGTATACCCATTGCTTTAGGCTTTCCATTTATGTACTTTTAATTTAGCTAACAAAAAAAGTAAGTTGTGCTCTCACTCGGAAGAAAAAGAATAGTGAACCTATATGTATTTCTTCATTGGCCTGTTTTTACAAAATCACTGCCTTCAGCCTCCACGCATCTTCCCTTACAAGACAGCAGCTCATCCATGAAGAAATTACTGGATTATACTTTGTTCAGTATGAACTGAATGAGTCTCATACTGGATTGTTTTGATGACTTTTATAATCTGACAGGACTATTTTCATACTTGCTAAGTGAAGGAAAACACTCAACAGAAAAGGGCATACCACCAAAACGTCATTTTGATACTACAGGAACTTTCTCAGGTTTGTGCTCTCCAGCAGATGCCTTTACCTCTTGTAGGTCCCCAGTGTGAAAAACGTTAAGAAACAACAAGGGACACAAATTGCCTATTTTTGCTCCCCCAGCCCCTAAATGTAATGGGGCATGCCTGTGTCATTGAAGAGCCTGGCACATTCAAAAAAATTCCTGAAAACCTTTATATATATATATATATATATTAATCGCTAATGATTCCTTCTGGGACAGGCCGTTATAAATCGGTACACCCCAGCCTATCCATCTTTTCAAAAGGCAGTAACTCCAGCGCACCTGGTAGAAACCTCTTGACAATTTTTTCAATGCTTCACAACTATTTCTACGTATTGACAAGTTAGTTATTTCAAGCCTTGTGGCACCCATTTAGGGAAAACCTGACAGCAGTTAACCATGCCGAATAGTCAGAAGGGACTGTATTAACTGTCCCTCTGCTGCCAGACTTTGCATCAAAGCAGAGAGGTGCAGAAACATCCCGTGTTGTTACCGGTTCTTCACTTGAGATCACAATACTGAGTTGTTACAGCTGTTTAGATGCAAGTCTACAGCTGCTTAAATGCAAGTTTCAAGAGAGAAATTGCTAAAATTATTACTGCTTGAAACACACCGAAATGAAATACATGATCCACCGAGTAAGACAGAAAACAAAATACTCAAGAACTGGATAGTGGAATAAGCTGGAAAATAGAATTTGCCTTGCAACCACCAGAAAATCTGCAGCGTGCACTAATGCTATGAAGACAAACCACAGTTCAGGATCTTTCACAACTATTTCGATACAGGCAGTGCTTAGCTCGTTATGAAAGAACTCCTTGCTCTGAAACATTCATCAAGCTGAGATCTTTGGCAATGGCTGCTTCATTACCTACCTGATACTTAAAGCGTTACTTGCAGTTTACACCTCAAACTGTGAACACAGACTTACTCCAAGCAGAACAGCTTGAGTTTTCCCCAAATTCTCCATCTAAAGTTTCTGATCATTTCCACTGACTATCGCTTTGTTCCCGTACACTACGGCATTACAGCCTTTACCCAACACGACTGAAAACAGAATCAGTGTCCTCTCAAATGCAGCTCCTGGCAGTTAAGGCACCTACTAGCTGCCTTAATGGAAGAACCCAAGCAAGAGCATACTTTAATATTTTAATAAAATTTTTTATGTCTAATATTTCAATACTTTAAAGAAAAGCTCTCCACAGACAGACTACTTAATGTTTCTTTTGTTTCAGATCTTTAGAATAAAAAGACAGCTCTAGCAATCATATACTATATATTCCTGCTATCTGTCAAAAATCTGAACAGAAAAGCCTCTTTATAAACTCCACCACTCAGTCTTAAGAATGTATTCCATTTTTGCTTTCCAAAACGCAAGACAATCTTCATTCACATATGAGACACTGCAATCTGTAAACTAGCTAAATTCTAATCTCAGGCAAATCTAGCTGTCTTCCCTGCAAAATTACCCTATTTTTACTTCTTCAGCTTGCTTGGAAGAAAGATTAATGGTGAACGCAGTTGCCATTAAGAAAACCTTTAACTACTGAAATTTAGAAAATCCTAGCCATTCGATCCCAAGGTGGCTAAATGGCTCTCCCGTGTGGTTTTTCATAGCATTGCCTAACAGGGCAGCGAGGCAACCTCGACAGTCCCTAAAACACCTTAAATCAAGCATGCAAGATAAAGGTTTTATTCATGCCAACATGCAGAATACACCACCCAAGATAAGTAGCTATCAGGGGAACTTTTCATACAAAGGATTAAGTAGTCACCACAATTAACACCTTCATGAAAGACAAGGCTGGAACTGGACTCGGTAATTCCAAGGGGCTCTGTAACACGTTCACCTGTGGAAAGCTCTTCAAAGCTGAAGGCTTCCAATGTCAGCACTTTATTATGACTACCACTTCAGAGAGCAAAACTGAGATCTACAGCTTAAAATACACATGATGTCAATTCTAACTTGTGAATATGTTCCCAACAGAACCACTAATTTATGTTTAACAAGTCCTTTTGTGGGCTGGGTTTTTTTTTTTCCTTTCTGATGTTTGTGTCAGGCAAAATCTGTTTGTTATCTTTACTTAAATTGTGAAAAGCAGATGTGAAAATTAATTGGAAAATTAATTGGAAAATTGTTATTCCTGTGTATGTAAACCTACAGTTTTGAAAACCTGCTTCTCAAAACACTGCAAGTGGTTCACTAAATCCCTGCGTATCCAACAGGAATTTGTACCTTTGCAGGTGGTGACTGCCAGAAAACCAGTACTTAATACAAATTCATAGCGGGTTCTTAAGCCATCTCAATTTGGCTTTGACACCATCTGCTTCTAACCAGTCCAAAAATGGGCTCAACTGGACAAACAACATGTGAAGAGGAACCTGGTGGTGCATGTGGTGATTACCAATCCATGTAGAAAAAGTCCAACCCTGAACTGGTCAAAATGGTTATTACAAAGTCTCAAATCCCAACAGGATGATACCTGTTTAATGAATCATAGAACCTGTTTTCAGAACCAAGCAGGTTTTTCCATGGAGATTCCCGTCTACGAAGGGGAGAAACACTACCTTAACAAGCTATAATAGGCCTTAATTTGTTCAGTTTTAGTACCTCAAATACCACGGAGTTCCACTAGTTGAGTTCCAAGGGTTCTACCTGAACATTTCAAGAAATACTAAAGGCACACAGCTTCAGTCTTTTCCAAGTCTGCTGCCAAAAAAAGCCTGATTTTAACCAGGACCCTAGTTATTTTTAAATACTTAGAACATTCATTCTGAATTAACAACTCCTTCATTGTCTACCTGTTTGGAAGCTCTGAAAAGAAAATTTTGCTTCCTTGCCAGTTTCTTAGGTACACTTTGTTTAGTCCCTGTTAATGACTCGTATCCTCTCTGTAGAGCTCAGAAGCAGGTTCCCAGTCCCTACCAGGCGAAAGAGATCCCCTTTTGACAAACAGTATTAATGTTTCAAACAGCAGCACGCTTTAACTCAAAGAAAGTTACTTTAACAAGCTGCTTGCAAGATACGCTTGGCAACTGTAGGGAATTAAGGAAAATGTAAGGGACAGTCAAGAGAGACTTCTACTAATACTGTTTCTTTCTTGGTCCATGACACAACCCTCATCCTGGCAGGGCAAACTGTCAACGTTGACTAGAAAACTGTACCAGCAGTCTTAAAATGTATGTTATGACACCTTCCAGCAGGATACGGCCACACTGGAAAATAATACTGATGTTTGATCAACACTGAATTCTTATTTTGGAAGTCCTTTTCAAGTATACAGCCAGTGAGGCCCTCATCAACCTGAATTCTATCAACATTTTCCATTGGATGGTTGAAGACAAAGGCTTGATGGAGAGATGGTCTCAATTAAGTCTCAAAACTCCTCTGTACTCCTGTATGCCTCAAAGTCTCAGAAAACATGTTTAAACAGACCTCAGAAATCTTTAAATTTCACCTGCTGAAACAAGATCAATGAAATAGAATGCACAAACCCATTTACAGGAAGCTCTGGCTGTAGGGACAGGTAGAATGAAGACTTAAGGACATCCCAGACTCCCCAAAGGGGTCTGATATGAAGGGCTGCCCTATTTATTAAGGCTTTCGCTTTCCTTTCTTCAATTGCTTATCCATAGAGTATCTATAGCCAAAGGGCCAGGTCAACAGCTGTCTTAATATGAAATCTAAAATGCTCTTTAGGATTCCTTACACAAATTATTTCCGTGACAGGTTCCCCCTCAATGTCACGTATCAATACCTCAAGCTCCTTGAAAACAGAGAGATGTTGGTTAAATCAGGTAAGACCTACTGGGGAGTGAGGGAAGTGGACGAAGCTGGGGGAAGTCAAGGCTAAAGGTAAAGCAGTATTTTGCTACGCTGACAGTATAGCAGAGAGGACATGGCCACCAACGTCACCTGCTTTTTGACAAAAACCAAAGCAAAGAACCAGAATGAAGGCTGCAGATATTTTAAGCTCCTGGACTCAGTTGAACGGCAGACAAGGATACTGGTACCTGCTGAGAGTGCTTAGTGTTGCATTTCAGAACTGAAGACCTCAATGGCAACCTCAACCACCCGTCCTGCCACTTAGAGAATAATTGGTTTTTCTTCTCTTATCACCAAATCTTGTGTAGCTGTATCCAACAGGCCAGAATTTTAAGGAGAATTCAAGAAATTTCCAACACAGCACCCTCAAGTTTAACATGTTCTTTCAAGAACTTCGGGTAACTGTGACAAATTATCACAGGTCAGAATCCTTTAACCTCTGTACATAGAATATACAGTAATTCTAATATGAACCACAAGCCTTCTGCTTAAGGTGAATGGCACTTAAATGTACCTCGAAAAATAAAAGAAGAATTGCTAAAGCAGCCATTTCACTCTTTTGCATTACTGAAATGTCTACTGAAACACTCGCTGCCTACCAAAGTTCCAGCTGACAAGTTACCAAAGATCGGTTAATGCAGTGAAGGATGTTTAATACTTGTCACATTTCTCTAGGATGGAAGTCCTTGGATTGGTGTGAGACAGCTCCCAAGAATTATCAAAGAATCAAATCCTACCAAGGTGGCTTAAGTATCTAGACAACCATTCTATGCACAGTACAGAAATGGAGAGGACAAAACCTATCCACTAGGTTTGCTACTGAATATAGGAGTCACAGCACTGAATTTGGTCTTCCCTTGCAAGAAATTTCAGACATTAAAATATAAGGAAATAGAAAGAATTAATTACTGCTGTAGGCAAACATACACCTTAATAATTGGAGTTACACATCAGCAATTGTTAAGAAATCTTTTGGGGTTTTACTTTTGACTTTATTATCAAAAATTTCAATTAGTAGCATTCTCCAAAAGCAACTCTTGATTCCTAATTAAACCTGCCAAGAGCAGTTCCACAGCAGTAAATTTAAACCCATACATTTCGCTTTTAATACTATTAAAGTGATATTTGCTATTTTAGTCCAGTAGCTTTAGCAGCATGAGCAACAACAGCAAATGTAAGGAAAAGGTATCTGGTATAGAAGGGAGTACCTGGAGATAACAGGTGACTTGCTTCCATTCACTGTATTTGTTCTTTCCCAAGGCTTTCTTGTTAGTTCTGAAAAACACAGAGAGAAGATTAAAACCTGTCTTTTTCTACTTGTGTGTAATTTATGTGAGGAAACTTCCAATTACATGGCAACTTAAGTCAGCTGTTGGTCTTGGGGTCTTTTTGGTACTACATTGCATTAGTTCTTTGATATTAAACTACAAGTAAGTTGTGTCCATCTTATTTTTGATCATACTACCGTTTATGTTGGGATAGCATCCTAAAGTCTCACTTTTGTTCTAGATGATGTAAACGCCATTTGATTCCTAATCCAACTGGGAAAAAGTCTGTCTACATTTCATGTACCTGATTGCTTCAGTTGTGAAACGTGGAATTCTGGAATTATAACCCAATATAGTCCGCTTCAAATACTGGGGGAAGATGTTTTTAAACTAGGGAGCTTTCCTGAGCTGTTAATGAGTTACATAAAATTAATTCAGCCTTGATTTCAACAAAGTGACAGCAGGGATGATACAACCTCACACAACTAGAATACCTCTCAGCAACAAGGTGTCTATTTTCCAAAGCCTAGTCCCCAAAAAGATACTTTTAAAGTTGCAAAACATCACTTTTCCCTTCCAAAATAATACAGATTCAAAACTAAAGGTACACTGCCCTGGGATCCAGAAGAGATCGTAGCTTACTTACCACCTGTGACACTAGGTAAAGTTTGATTGTGCATCTCCTCTCCCAGCTGGCCAGCTTAGACTCTACGGACAAGCGCTTCGTTACACGCTGGGCCTAGTCTATGGGCACAAGGGTCTAACCTACAGTCAAGCTTAAAAAGCCTTCACTTTCCATTACGGGCCCTGCTTTCAGTTCTGCTTAGAAACTTCTCCAATAAACTTTGACTATACATCATGAGTTTATTACAGTGACCCAGACACACGTGAAAGCTAGCTTTATTGAGCAGCTTGGCTTGTCAACAGCACACAGACAGAAACCACAGCCCAAACAAGGCAAACGATTCAGTTAAGGACTGTTTGGTTTGTGTTCTTGCATGGTGAATGACATCCCCCACCATCACCAGCACCTTTAGCGGTCTCACCTGAGGCCTTCCTCAGGACATACCTGTCACCATAATGCTTCGTTCCTTACGGATCGACCAGGTTTTCATTCCTTACAATGTGTACACGTTCAATCTTCCCATAGTGTGAATTGTTATTACTCGCTATCACCACTTACTCAGGATTTCAGTGTGCCACCGACCTTATCGGTCTCTATTTCAGATTTGGGATTTGTTTGGTTGCTCAGTTCTGCTAAGCTGGGCAACCTGAGCCACAGAAATGACCTTTCAGAGTCCCATACTGACCACGAATTCGCTGGGACGCAGCTAGATAGTAACAACAGGGTCTGAACTGCACAAGTCTGCTAGCACAGCCTGTGACCCAGCCAACTACAGGCTGCCAGGGCTAGTAGTAAGTTGTTTTAAGGTGAAGCTTAATTTGATATACCATGCTTCAAGACTTGTTCTGCCATAGCAGTTGTTTTAGCTGTATCTGCAAAATTAAGGAATTTTTGCTAAGGCTGCCACTTGCTCAAGGACCATGTGATAATTCTGATCTAGCTGAAAGAGCAACATTATCCAAGGGTCATACATCTGTACCTTTTGGTACATACCATCCCAGTACCTTTTGGGATGGCAAACTGCAGGTTATATGCTACATCCTCCCCCTTGTTTACGCACATAGCGAGAGCTGGCCAGGGAAGCTAAGGCAGTACAAGAAGGTACTACTGAGGACAGGAAAAGAAAGTCTGGAGCATCACTTGAGTCCTTGTAAGCACAAGCGTTTTCAGTATGAATACGTACGCGTGCTGACAATACCTCCTGGCCAACTACAGAACCAGTGAGATGTAAACTTTCCTTACTGACCGCAGGAAAAGTGTGGGCCACGCAGCTGCAAACTGCCCCCAGCACACCGCGGCAGAGGAACGATGGCTAAAGCATTTCTGCTCCATGCACTTACAGTGATCCAGAAAGGACCGTGGCACGTGAGGGAATCTTTGCTAAAATACCTGGAAGGGGCAACTGTTTCTGCCTGACAGTCTTGTACATCTGCTTTGAAGGAAATAAACTTCTGTCCCAACTTGTGTCCTGCAACGACTGAGACAACTTGCTTTCACATTCCCTACCAACTGCTTTCTATGCATCAGCCCCATGGGCTCGACACAGGAGGACCCTATACAGAGTGCAGTGTTCCAGTGAACGTTCATTTTATCTGCCATCTTCTGAAACATTTCTGCACCAGGAACCATTCTACAGCAAAATGCTGGGCTGTAATCATGGCAGGAGCAGGAGGCTCCAAAATTCAGCACAGCATCAGAGTCAGAGTTCACAAACCTGTGCTACTTACCAGGTGTGCTTGTTGAAGAAACCTTAGAAGCTGAAGACTCTGATTCTTCCTGATTAAAAGGGAGGAGAGAGGGAGAAGGGGGGAGAAGGGGGGAGGAGGGAGAGAAAAAAACACCACCTTTGACTCTTGTGAATCTAACAGATTAATCTCAACTGTTTACATATTTATTTCACTTTTTATATAGATTTACATGGTTCTGCTCAATTGTATGTAGAAAATGTGCATGCACTAGGCACTTCACAAAGTGGTGGTTATGTGTGTGTATATATATATACAGAGAGAGTAAAGTATAAATATACTCTCATGTACACCATTAGAATCTCTCTCATAATCTAGTACTGAATATTGTAAAGTATATAATATTTCTCAACTCACAGTTTTATCTTCTTTCTGCTCTGATTCTGTTGATCCCTTTTCAGCAATTCTTCTCCTATAAGCAGAGGCAAAAGTTACCAAGATCATCACGGCTTTAAGATGTGAAAATGTTGTTTAGTGTCATTAAAGACAGTTAGATAATTGAAAACTAGCATTTTAAAAAGTACTTTCAAAATATTTTCAGGGACAAAGCCCTCCCACCAAAGCAAGCGTGTAATTCTTTCTCCTCATGAAGTCTATACCCCCTCCCCTACTGCAGCACAAAGACTTACACAGAAGTACTGAGTTACACTCAAGTAAACATTTTATGAATAGCCAGTTTATCAACTTCACAAAGCAACCACATGAGCAAGCCGATGTTTATTTGATCCTTAGCCAGCTGCAAACTGGCACCCAAAATCCTACCTCTATGATGACTAAGCAGCTGGAGCATAGTAGAAACAGCTCCTTACCTCCTGGCCAGCAGGGCACTCATTTCTTCCATCAACCCACTGCCTCCCAAGGGAAGTGGTCCATTTCCACGGCCACCGTCTGTTTTAGATGAAGCAGAGCCTCCTCCTCCTCCACTTGAACTGGAGGAGTCTTCACCCTTCATAATACACAAAATAACAGCAGAAGTGCAAATAAAATGATAGCCGACTTCATGGAAGAAGCAAAGTTCACATGAGAAAGAAAAAACTGTATAAAGAATGTGATGGGCTGGTAGTACATCCTGTAAAGCTTTTTTATTAATGAATTAAGTGTACCCCAAAAGTCTTGATACTGCTATTCATCTTGAACAAAAATTACAAGCAGTTCAGGAATGCAGGATTTAGAAACAGGAATTGTGAAAAGAAACAAGAGTTGTATTTACCCGTGAGACTTTCCTAAGTTTGGCTCCAGCAAGTGCAGCTGCAAGTCCAGTTAAAGGGCGATTTTCTTCGGGCACAAATCCCACTGAAAATCCAGAGGCAGGGAGGGGGGGAGCAGGAGGCGGAAGGGGAACAGGAGGAGCTTGGCTAGGAAGTGGAGGAGGTGGTGGTGGTGGCGGTGGCGGCCCTGAAGGTGGAAGCGGAGGTGGTGGTGGTGGGCCAGGAGGAGGTGGGGCTGCTACTGAAGACTGAGCTGGGCCAGGGGGTAGGGGGGGTGGGGGAGGAGGTGCAGGTGGCCCTTGGACAACACCTAGTATCAAAAAGAAAACAAATAGCCTATTAAGGATTTAGAAAAGGAAATCTTCTTTCCATTGAAATACTGGTTCTTTTGCTCAGTGTATGAGACGCTAATACTGGTAAGGGTCCTTATTATAGGCAAGAAAACACGGCAAGTTTCAGGAGGAGAGAAGCATTCTTATTAAATCCACTGAAAATATTACATAGCGTGCTATGAGAGATCAAACAGTTTCAGAGACATTTACATACAAAACCCCTCCAGTCAGGTTCTGTGCTGCAACCAAGAAGAATCTTACACCGGGAAACAGGCAAAACTTTTACAGAGAGCCAAGTAAGGCACGAGTGTCATACCGCACAGCAACAATACTGTGTGTCCAAACGGTGCTAAACACAGCATGACTCTAAACTGTACTAACGAGCATTTAACACTCCACCCAAATATATGAACCCTTGAATTGTTTGAGTTTCAATGCTAATTTCTAAGGTGTATAAAAAACCTTCCTCTTAAAAACATTCCAGGAATCAACTCCAATAATTTAAGAAAAACACTAATTAGTGAGTTAGAAGACTGACGTATTTTAAGCGGATAGGAACAAGCTCTTCTATTTTTTTAATCTATGATTCCTATAACGCTTTAAATTCACATTGATATGCAACACAAAATGTGTTCTGAAGAAAGAATATTCTGATGATCACCGTGTTGTTATTATAGGAACAGTTTAAGAAATTGTGACTAAGAAAACAGCCCCACACATCCTCCCCCCTGCTTCGCCCAAACTGCCATAAGCTACTAAAAATGCTGGAACACTACCTTAAACAATGTCTACAGGCAGGAACTGCATACATGAGTCTTCCTGGCTTCCTACTCCGCTAAGCACTGTGTAAATCTAAAAAAGCCTTTTTAACTCTCCTGACGTCACTCACCACCCAAGCGCACACTTATATTCCACGCTGATACCGGTGAGGCCACCCTCTTTCCACTCCATCCCAGAGTAGCTCACACCTTCACTGAAGACAAGAAGGTATAAACAGGATCTACTCTGCATGGCTTGTGTGCGATGAAGCCGCTGCCTGCTCATCCCCCAGGAGCCCCTCTGCCCAAACCTTTAGCTGCCCTACTGCAGACTTACGCACTAAGACTTATGTCTACTAAATCAGTATAAAAGCAGGATTCAGGTTAACAAAGACATTGACACCCACATAAAACACATTTCCATCCTATTTGTAGAGTGTTCATTAAGACTGTCACCTGCTTAACCAAACTTTTTTTTTTTTTTCTAAAGTCTTTTCTGCTACGCTGGTAGACTACCACAGGAAGACTTGCCTCTACATATATGCACGTGTACAGCCGTGTATCGACATACAACCACCGTCCAGAAAGAAATGCTGTAGGTGTTACATACTACTTTCTAAATCTGAAACTAAACAGAGCGTCAAAGTGGTTCAGATCATTCCTCACTTAAGGTCACTCACATGTCCAAAGCCACATATATGTTCCTCCATGTTGGCTGCCATTAGGAAACTAACAATGCTGCCTGCTCCAAATAAACTAACAGTGCAAGATTTACCAAGCTAGTATTCAACGAGCTCTGTTCTCAACAGGTGAGAGCTTAGGAAATCTGAATTTTACTTACGACAGGCCACGGAACGCCAGCTGTTACCCACGGAGCTTTAAAGTTTCCCTTACCCCAGTTTTCCAAATGGTATTTCCTTGTGGTATTAAGATCACTGCAACTTTGGAAGCATTGTATTAATTCTTCAGGGCAGTTACGGGCTTTGATACCAATTGGTTTCGACTGCATTCCTGATTAGTGCATTAGTAGCAATAACAGAAAGCCTTACCCTGCTGGGTCGTAGGTTCAATCGGCTGAGAGGCTGCCTGCAAGACTGGCTCAGAAGCAGAGGAGTCTCCCAGCACAGAGTTTAGAGAGTTCTCAACAGAGGCAGGGGTAGCTGCAGAGGGAGAAGGGAGAACACTAGGCTTGGATGAGGGAGTCGAGGCATTCGGGGAGTTGGGAGAAGGAGAAGCTTGAGGTCCAGACAGTGACAGAGGCGGAAAGGAAGGCAGTAGGGGGGGAGGAGGTGGCGGAGGCGGAGTTGGACCTGAGGTAGAAGGTGAAGGAACCGGATAAGCCAGGTTTTCAGGAAGCCCGTTAGGAGCCGTAGGAGACGTGGACATTTGGGTCACTGGATTAGAAGCTGACACTGGGAGGACAGGTCTTGGACCAGTAGCTTTGCCTGGTGGACTGCTTATCATTACTGGAGGAGACGGGGGAAGGGGGGCAAAACTGGGCGCGGACCAGGCAGCAGGCTTTGTATTTGGAGGCAAAGTCGCCAGGGCATTGACAGGAGAAGGGGGCCGAGAACTTTTGTTCAGCGGACGAGGAACCGTAGCGTAATGGGGGAGAACAGGGTGGAAAGCTGAGCCTAAAGATGTAGCAAAACGTGATGCAGAGTGCCTTAGAGGCGGTGTAGGGGGAGTGGAAGTCGGTGGTGCAGAAGTCACTACAGCATACTCCGGTGTGGCCTCTGACATTGGTGCCGAGACTGCTTTTGCATATGATGGAGGAGGTGCTGAAGGAGGCTGGCAACTGGAGTATTCAGGAAGTGGAGTGCTATACGGGGAGCTGTCGAAAGATGGAGCTGGACAGAAGATGGAAAGCAGCAGCAAAGGCAGGATAAAAAAAGGAGAAAGAGAAAAAGGGAGCTAATGAAGCAACAAAACCAGCATTCAAACAAAATGTATAAATGTAGACTATAGTTAGTACCAGAGGATTAGGCACAAGTGAAAATACTGTTAGGAAAGTTTTACATATTATCCACAGCTGCTTTAAAATTTTAACAACTATTTTTGTGCCAACATTTGAATTTACAAGTACGTTCTGCAGTAAGTTTTCTCAAACCCCATCTCTGAGATGGATTAGATATAGCGTTGATTAATCAGACTTTTATCAGCTTTTATCTTCTTGTTTGGTTGCAAACTGCAAGCAAGTGTAGTGATCTTAACATTTGTTTCAACTCCATGAAAAAAACCTCATACCATAGGCAGCAAATATCATCTTTCTCTTCCCCAGAAAAAGCTCCATCGCAAACTTCAAAGTACTGGGAATAAAAAGACCAAAAATCCTCTGCTCTAAAATGACTAGCTCTTACATAGTATTCCTTGACTTTTACCATGACCTGACTTACATAAATTGAGTTTGTTATTACAGAACAACCAAGTGCTTGACTAATGTTCCATGGTATTACCAAAATGAGAAAGCTTTCAGTTATCACTGGACACATTTCCGCAGGCAGTGCATTATCTTACCTACAAATACATACAATACATTTCACTGAAATGTTACTACAATGATAAATTAAGCAAGACTTCATACTGAAAGGCATTTCTCGCACTATTACTTTGCCTTATATAGTTACATACCTTCTACATGCACACACTCCACCTGATATGTTTAGGTTGCAGCTTTTCCCCCCAAACTGCGTAATTAGAATACATCTTGTTCAATAGAGCAAACAATGATATGACATTTAGAAATTTTAACTCATCATACTTTAACCAATGTTGGACGTGCCCAATACGATTCAAGTTCTTCAAGCAATGGAGTGAGCAAGTAGTGCCAAAAAAAATTATTTCAGAGTTAATGAAAAATAATGACAGGAAAGTCAAAGCTCTAGGGACTTCTTGCCATAAAAAAAAAAAAAAAAAAAAAAAAAAAGAAAGAAAAAGCAGCAATTCCAGAAGCCTGCAATACTGACTGTTGTTACACAACTGTACTCACTACCCTTTGTTGCTTCTCCCACTCCATCACCCAAACACATAAAGAGTAGTCTGGTACTTGAATACACTCGGTTTTGAAATTCTTACCAGCATTTGCAATTCTTCTCTCTCTCTCCCATTCCAATTGTTCCCTTTCCAACTGTTCTTGCCGTTCTCTTTCTTGCCTTTCCCGTTCAAGTCGTTCAAGTCTTTCTCGATCCTGCCTCTCCTTCTCTTGTCTCTCCCTTTCTAGGCGCTCTTGCCGTTCCCTTTCTTGCCGTTCTCTCTCCAGTTGCTCCTGTTCTAGGCGCTCTCTTTCAAGTCTTTCCCTTTCTAGCCTCTCTCTCTCCAGCCTCTCCCGTTCCATTCTTTCACGATCCAGCCTTTCCCGTTCCAGCTCCTTTTGCCTCTGTTGCTCTTGCAACTGTCTACAATCGTGAAAAAAGGAAAAAGACTAAGCTGCAAAGTGAAAACCAGAAATATCAAGCAACCGTTAGAGGACAAGAAGAGAAACTAATCAACAATCTCTGCACCAGCAAGAACAAAAGCACAGCATTTGTACCTACAAAAAACTCTTAACTCTACATGTCATTTTTCTGAGCTGGATAATAGTTTTATTATGTTTACAGTAAAAAGAATCATATATCCAATTTCCTCTTAACTAATTTAACGTTCTGAGACAGCTTTCAAGAGGTAAGAATAGAAAGCTGCTGTTGATAACTTACTGACTGATACAATCTTCCCAGTTCAGGATATGGAGTTACATTAGTTCTTTGCATGGTATTTTATACTCAAGGCAGCAAATAAAAGTACAGTGAAATAACAGTAACACAAATACTCATTGAAAAAGACCATCCTCAAACAAATTACATTTTTTGGATAAACTAGAGTCAGCTAGTATTTATTCAAATTTTACAGAAGCATCAAAAGGTACACATGTCCCTCTCCACCTGCATAATACTACATGCACATATAACTTAACTGGCATCAAGATGGGAACACCCTGATGGCAGGAGAAAACAGGACAGGTCAGAAAAAAAAAACAGGGGGCAGCAGCCAAGGAAACAGTGCAGGGAGCTGAAGAGTTTCCATCTCATGGGAGTCTTTGCAAAGGAAAGCAAAGAGGAGGAAGATGTGGAAAGGAGGAAAACAAGTAAAAGCCAGGCAAAGAAAATATAAAGAACTTCTAAGAGTAAGAAGGAATCATGCAAAATTTGCTGCCAAAGCCACTAGGCTGGCTGAAAGGACAGACTTTCCTGCTATAATACAGTGGGAAAGGCTGTAAACAACCCTTTTGCTTTTATTCCTCAACTTGGTTTCTATTTTCTTTAGTTTTGGGGTTTCTTTTAAGTTGTATTTAGAAAAAGAAACATGTTTCTAAGTTGGCTAAAATACATTTTTTGATTATTCAAAGCTTTTTTATCTCTTTGGGGAACTCACTACTAACACAAAAATCAGCACATCCTCCTCAAAGCGGTGGCCAGTATGTTCCTGTCAGTACATTTCACTGAAAATGCAGTTAGTTATCATCCTGTTTGAATTCTGATTTTCAAAAAAAACCCATGACATTTAAAAAGGAAAACTAGTATATGAAGTGCACAGCCATTTTTTTTCCTGTCAAGCTTCACATGCAAACCGAAGATAGCTTCTCAACAAATACAAAGCACAGCCAGCTTTTAACTATAAAGCAAAAAGGAGACCTAAATTTTGACATCCTAAGGCAAGAGGTATGTGTTTTCTATAGACTGCCACTGGGCAATCTTATTTGAAAAGGTCACAGGTAATTCTATACTATATGCTTAGAGCCATATAAATCTGAAGTCTGAAAATGAAGGGAATCAGCTATTTCACTCCCATTCGCATCCAGAAAATAGTGGCAGAACTGGAAACTCCAGCCCATGCAATGTTACTACTGAAGTCCATCCTCTTTCAGGCCAATGTTTTTCCTTTATGAAAAAAAAAAAAACCAACCCAGTACTGGTAAGATACTGAAATTTCATAATTGCTATAAGCAATTAAGCTCTGGTTATATACAGCAAAAGGACTTTTTCCTACTGAACTTCTTACCCAGTATCCCCAGAAGCAGCAAATTAATTCTGCTCCTGCATCAGTTCTCCCTTCAGTTCCTGCTCTCCCATATAAAAAAGCTGTAATGACAGTCACTAAGCAATCAGGGCTGCAACTCAGCTTGCTATATGTTTGGGTTTTTAGCTTCTGAAGTCCACCAAAAAGTCTGGTAATTGACTGATAGATATTTGGAATCAGTAGAAGATTTCTACAAAGTATCAAGAGAATACAATAAAACCCACAAAAATTTAAGCCCCAAAAGAGATATTAAAAAGATCTTTGGTATTACATTTTTGCTTGCTCTGTGTTATACAAAATTAGTTTTGTGTTCTTTTTCCCTCAGATAAAATCTATTATTAGAGGAAAGCAGTGTTTCATCATGGTTAACTTCAGCTTGGTCATCTTAGGCTCTTTTTTTGTAAAGGAGAGGTGGATGCACATATGTTTGTAGCTAAAAGGCCATTCAGAACAAAAGTCAACATTTACAGACCCCAAAGCAGCTTTCTGTTGTTCGTTCTTTTTCATTCATATGCCAGTAATGCACATATTCTACCTAGAAATGTACACGCTATTGATCCTAAAACTAGAGTGTAGATAAGGCATTTGAGGTTATAAACATTTCGTGTTATATTTAGTTTATAAAACAAGAAAGTATCAATTCACTGGGTTTAACAACACATGAAGCAGCTGCCAGATATTTAAATTTTCTTTTTCTTAAGTTCTTCACTTCTTTACAGAAATAGAACCTCAATATAGGTCACTTCTAGCGTAAGAGCAGCGTCACCAAAGCAGTTCTGCAATAAGCCATACCAAAAGCTGTGCCATTTCATATCTTCATAAGCAACCTGGAAAAGAAACAGCAAGGTGCTCTTGACTAAGCTCCTTAATACTAAGTTATTTAGGATTGCAAGGATGAGATGGCAGACTATGAAGAAGTACTGATGGATCTTCTAATTCCAAGTAACTAGGCAATAAAAAAATCCAACTGAGATATAACTGAAGTGATGTAGGGGAGAGAGGAAAATCTGCTGAATTCATAGATGAAATGCTGGACTTCAAGTGGACTACTGACTCAGGAGTGAGCTATTAGGGTTATGACAGTCTATGACAACATTCATTCACTGACGTGTTCTGTTCAAAAACATAATCCAGATGCTACACATTAGGAGGGATTACAGAACAGTATAGGAAATACCATCACCTTGTTTCACAAACCCCATATTCTCTGTTCCCAGCTCAAAATGGGGAAAATAGCAGAACTGAAAAGGTTCAAAGAGCAGCAATGCTATGAACAAATGTACCAAACACTTTCCATTAAAAAAAAACCAAACTAAAGAAGCTGGAATTCTGCATTCTGGACAAGGCAACTGGAGGTCTATAAAATTCTGAGTGATGAGGACATCCTAACACAACAGGTGGGAAGAAAGATTTGGTGCAACTAATGACAGCAAAGCTCAAAACAAAAGAACACCTCTGCACATCAAGCAGATGAGCTATGGAACGCCTTGCCAAAGCGATTCAAAAGAAAAGCAGCAAAAAGCCCCCAGCAGAAAAACAAAACAATAACAAACCAACCCCAAAACACAAAAAAGCAAATCATGGGAGCTCATTTAGAAGACAGAAATTGCATCATGCACAAGAAGCCATTGAACCAAAAATGCCCAGAGGATGGGAGAGTAGCACAAGGAAGTATTTCAGGTGTTTGCCCTGGCCCAGAAGAGTTTTACCTAAAGCTCTTCTAACTATTGAGAGGCGTTAAGTGCACATATGTCTATACATATGTATGACATACAGGGGGAATTGGGGGTGGGAGTGTACATAAATATATACTCTCTATATATGGCATGTAATTACCTGCAATTTTAGCTAAAGCCCAAGATGTATACTGCCCTAATTTCACAGCTGGGACAGGCTAAGTTTTCTTCTCAGTAGCTGGAACAGTGCTGTGTTCTGGATTTAGTGTGACAATAACGTTGATAACACACTGATGGCTTTAGTTGTTGCTAAGTAGTGCTTACTCTAAATCAAAGACTCTTGAAGATTCCCATCCCTGCCAGTGAGCAGACGCACAAGCAGCCGGGAGGGAGCAGAGCCAGGACAGCTGACCCGAACTAGCCAGAGGGATATTCCACACCATAGAGCATCGCGCTCAGTGTATAAACTGGGGGGAGTTGGCCGGGGGCTGCTGACCACTGCACAGGGATGGGCTGGGCATCGGTCAGCGGGTGGCGAGCGACTGTACTGTGCATCACTTGTTTGGTCTCTTCCTGCCCCCCCCCCCCCCCCCCCCTTTCACCACAACTACTGGTATTATTATATTTTATTGCAATTATTTAATTGTTCTTAACTCAACCCATGGGTTTTATCTGTTTCCAATTCTCCTCCCCGTTGCACTGCGGGGGGTGGGACAGGATGGTGAGCAAGCAGCTGCATGGTACTTAGTTACCAGTTGAGGTTAAACCATGACATATGCCTAAATCAAACTGTTTGCTTGGGACTTCCCAGTTCTCCTAATATGTGTCAATAAATATGTGAGACTTTTGGAGGGTTTTCTCCTCCTCCAAGACCCACAGAGACACACAATACCCACCTGTCATAACAAAATGTACCTAAGTGTTTGTATGCTTTAAATTTAATCTGAAGCAAAAAATACTTCAGTCAATCAACATAAACTGTATTGGCCACCTGCTAAGACACAGATAAAAGACTGTAGTGAGATAACCACTTTAACCTACACAGGGCCTGAATTAAAAAAGTTCTCATTACTAAATAAATATCAAGTGACTCAGTATTTAACGTTGTATTTTTGTAAATGAACCCTCATTTTCTATTTCTTAAGGAAATAAAGGAACAAAACCAGAATTTTTTGATACGTGCAAATAAAAACTATGAACAAGTTGAGCACTTTGCTTACAATGCAAACGCTCTACCAAGAGAGGGCAGCAAAATACCTTCCAAACATTTATCTTATACGAAATCTCCATGCAGTAAGATACAGGAGATTAAATACACCACTGCCGAGAATAATTTTAAGCTTATTCTCATTATATATTGCTGAAGCATCCCTTTGTCAACAAGGAAAAGCAAACAAACCCAAACAAAACCCACACAACCACAACCCACTACATTTTTACAGTCATTTTAACAATCCTTTCCAATAGAAAGCCAAAAGTGACACAGGTCAAAAGATCAGTATGCCCATAACACAATCGAGTTGCTTTAACACAACTTAATGAGCAAGGATGAATTTTGTAAACTAAGAAAGAACTACAGCTTAACAAGTGTTAGAGCTGTAGCTTAAAAAAGATTGAGAACTTAATGTGTTTATCAAAAAAAGGATAAATTTGTTTGCAATAAATCCCTCTGGTTTTGTTTAGTTAGCATTAGATAATGTGATTTTATTTTAAAATTTTGTTAGAGATCAAAATTATATTATGCAAAAGCATTAGTAGATTAAGAAGAGTCATTACACATCAATTAAAGCATGTTCTAAAGCATGGGATGTTCAAGACCATTGTGAAAGCAATACATGAAAATCTTTCTGCCTTAGAAAGCCCAGTACATAAGAGTCAACTTTTGAAAGAGCTAGACATACTGAAAATGCCCCAGAAAGCTGGCTTATAGTGAAATGCTCATTATGTTAAAGCAAAGTGAGTCTAATTATTTTAAAAGTATGGATTACTAGAATTTAAGAGTTAATTTACATTGAACAGCTGAGACTGCTATAAAACTGTACAGCACGTCAGTCATACTCAAGGCAGTAAGACATGGGTTTAGACTCAAAGAGTCAACTTCAGAATAGCCGCTAGCTTTATCACATATCCTATTAGTGAAACCTTCTGGATTTTAATTTGTTTCATGCTAAAAGTATTTTAGGAAATTTCTTTCGAGTGTTTTGGGTGTGTGTGTGGGTTCAATACTGCAACAAAAATATTGCAATTTAATACTGCAGCTTTTAAAATTATTTCCCCTCCTGCCCTTACACTTTTGTGCAGTTAAGAAGGTATGAGGAGGTATTGTCAGAGGATGAAGAAAGAATCATATTTGTAATACTAACTTGTGACTTAACTATCAGCATTAATCCTGCAGTTTTTTGAGCAGCCAAGAATCAGGAGCATGACCACATTCTTGGAAATAACACAAGAAGAAAAAAAAATATGAGCAGAGTTAAGTACACACTGTTGCATCCCTGCTGAAAAAAAAAAACCACCAAACCACGCTCTGTGAGTGAAATGTTTAGAATTTCTCATACATGACGACAAGAAACCAGATTTGCAGTTAATTTTCCCAGGTACACACAAAGCCTTCCTAGTTTGTTCTGAATCAGATCATAAAAGGGTGTAACAATTCAAGAGTGCTACTGTCTCAGCTCTTGATGTTACATGAAATGAGCCAATACCACAGGTAGAGAGAGATCATTTTCTATTATGCCTCTAGCAAGTTACACCACTACGTTCAACAACTAGTGTTGTTGGCCAGCCAGGCAACAAGGAAGCCATCCCAAATTAATACTATCCATTCCCTTTAGATCTGTTGTTTTGGAGGTGGGAGGCAAATGGGAAGAAATAGGCGGTTGTTTTAGCTTCTGCTCTTGGAGGTGAATGACTGACAGAGATCCTCTGGTTGCTAAAGACACAGTTAATCTGAAGAACTGAAACCTCAAAAAATTCTCTTAAAATATGGCCATTACTACATGGGCTGAAGGGAAAACAAAGATCTCAACTAGGTCAAGAAACTTCAATGTTTACTGGTAAAACAATATTCTGTCAGAGCAGGCATAGCAGCCAGAGATAACCTGTCCTTTTCTGGAGCACTTATTCACATTTAAGCCTGTACCTTGGTCGTCTGCAGAAGAGTTACTGCAAGTGTCTCTGTAGAAAGACTGTCATTCCACCAGAGAAAGTATGCCTCAGCATGAAGCAGCTCTCAGTGTCAAAAAACAGAGTGCTGTGACAAGGGCACCAAGAGAAAAAAACCCTGAAAGTTAACAAATTCATTGCTGAAACGGTCTGCAAAAGCAAATAGCTGTCTGCTCTGGCAGGTCACCTTGTTTCCCCAAGTGAAGATTCTCAGTACATTCACATAAATCTTCAGAATTCTAACACTGACTTGCTTTTCTCTTGGATGTGAGATCAAGCCATTAATTTTTTTCCTGAAAAGATGATAGGAAACCGCACCAAGACGACCATATATCAACTGAATAACAGAATTCAGCCACAAACCCAAAAGGCTTCTTGTCATGAAGCCAGATACATTAAAGATGGAGGTATTTCCATGATCAGTACAGACCAAAGCATCTATGTGTCATATCCAAATTCAACAGGCACTGAGCTGATAGACATTCCAAGACGAACAGAAACTCGTTTGAAGTATTTAACTTTAAAACTCACTGTAGAAGACAAAGATGCAAGACAAAGCCTGCAGAAAAAGTACCTTGAGGAACAGACCTGACTGAAGTAATTACTGCATTGATCAGCTGCAGGCAGATAATACATAGTATCTGACAGCTGTTAGTCATCATTTATGAACACACCAATGTCATATTCCGTTCTTTCTTGGCTGAAAAACTTAAGTGTCAAAGCAGGGCATCAAATCACTCAAAGATCAATAGGAATATTAACCTTGTTTTGTCTGCTCAAAGATACACCATCACAAAGGAAGGAGAAAAAAAATCACTAATGAGTATATTGAAAGAGGAACCAAAAAACATCACTTGAGCCACTAAAAAAATAACATGGAATTAAAAATCACAAAAGAGATTCTCTTGAGGGGAGATTTTCAGGTCTGTCTCTCACATGGTGTTCTTGGCTTTTTTTGAAAAATAGTTTCTTGCTTATGCTGTTACCTATTCTAAAACAAACAGTAGTGGGATGGTGGAAGACAGACAAAAGGATGACACCCAAAAGGCAACACAAAGGTTGCTAGACTGCTGCTAGCTTAAAGTGTTACAGTAATATATTTTGCACTAACTATTCTGCAAGTTACCATTATGACATTCTGTATAAGAAACCAAATGTGATGATACGAAAGTATTCAACAACGTCTGCATCTTTCATTCTGTGCATCACTTTTTTTAAAAATAAAATTAAGTTTTATAACCCAGCACAAAGAAGAAATCTAGGAATAACGCTACCGTGTCAAAGATCTGAAGGTAAGTGTATAATAGCAACTATAATTACATCTGGATTCATCAATCCAAACCAATGGAGTTGTTCAAACTGTGTTGTTGGTCTGGCTATTAAACTTACGCTTACCAATTAAATAAATATTAAAAGTAAGTTCACACATTAAAATACAGTCACCAGTTTTTAAAGTTGCATTGCAACGAGTAGCGCTATGAGAAAATGCCTGTAGTATTCCAGTCCTGGTGCCTCAGTCTGCCTAGGCTTTCAGGGCTGCCCTGAGCACTTGCACCACTCTTCCATGCCCCAGCATGTGGGCACAGATAGCATTATCTAATCCAACAGTCACTACTCACTAGAATACATCTCACATGACGGCTCTCCTCCTCCCACCACTGAGTCACTGCAACAAACAGAGCAGCTGGCTGCAAACAGGCTACACAATGTGTAGCTGAGCTAGAGGCACCAGCACCAGATGCAGGGTGACCTCAGCTCCATCTGAAGCACGTTGTCGTCTACAGAAGAGCAGCTACCTTGTGACTGCAAGGAATGGCACGCACTCCACGGGCATCAATTTAACTAAATACAGTCAACCTACTTTATCACTGTCAAAACTGTTTATGGGAGGGGAAAAAAAACCCCAAAACTGAAAAGTGCTATAACATGCTGTTTTGAACTCAGCTGCCAGTTGGAGTTTAATGCCTTAATCCTCTCTGATCATCTTCTGCACAAGTTCAGAAAAGGAAAAGGTGCGTGTGCTATGGCACCTCAAATTTTCAGGAGCTTATCTGAATAATAAAAACTGAATATCAATGTCAAACTTGCTCTTCCATCTCTAATATTAAATATTTATTCATCATTCAAAAATTCAGCCTTTACCACAGAGCTCATTCTCTTGTATGGTCAAGTATATCTACTGAATACGTAACCAAAGGGCCTACACATTAATACTTATGTACCATGGAATGAACAGACACCACCACCACCACCCACCCCTCAAAGTTCTTGATTCAGTTACAAAGAGAAAACAATCTAAATAATGTCAATACAGGTTGCAAATTTCCATCAAACACAGGCAGCCTCCATTGAGACCGAGAATCTTAATGAATAAAAAGTACACTTGATTCACATAACCTCATAACAACATAACTTCAGCAGAAGTGATCAATAATTAACCTGTTCATATCTTCCTAAGTGCTCTCAGTTGCATGAACTTCACTTTGCATCATCTAAACTGAATTCTTGCTATATGCTCTTACTAAAACTCTCACCAAGTTAGCTTTGGTTTTTTTCAAGTGCTAGATGGTCCCAACAGCTTCTACCTGAGCATACTGTACCTCGTTTCAGAGAAACCCAGACAAGAGCTAGTCAACTTGATAAAATGAGCAAGAAACAGACACTTTGAAGATCTGCAAAAGTTCAAAAGGGAAGAGGTTTGTGAAGTGAGTTTATGTATATGCTCTGGCACTGACAATTACTTCCAGCTTCAACAGAGGTGGCCCTCCAGTTCTTTACGCAGTAGTGAAAGGTGAGACTATTTCAAATAATGTCTTTTTAAAAAATTTGTATCAAAGAACACGTTACAGCTAATTTAATGCAAAATTAGAACGGCATTTAACTGATTACATGTACCACGCTTTTGAAACACTAAGCAAATTAGTCATACTAGCCATTTCCCATGGTATAACACTTCCACTGTCAATTTGCTTTTCCCCATAATCTAGTATTAAGACATCCTGAACACCAGTATTTGGTCTACAGGTTGATGGCTTTTCCCCTGAAGATGCTTAAAACCAGGACACCTGCTACCTATTATTTCTCATTCCATTTTGGTCATCAAAATCTGCAACATCATTCAACTCCCCCGTTCTCCTTCGTATGCATGTATCTCAACTTGCATCAGCAGCAAGGACTTGCTTTGTTCAGCAAAACACCAAATAAAATTTGATTGTTCCCAGCCCCGCTGACGCAGGAGGAACCGCCTGCCCTTATGCTCTTCACACATCCACAGCAATCTCTTCCCTTCCACCCTAACTAGGAAATTCCCTCTTGGTATCTGTCAAATGCTTTACTAAAGCCCAGGAATACCACATAAACAGCCTTTCTGCTTTGGCAAAAAAAAAAAAAAAAATCTAGGTACAGTTTACTGTGCTATGTTTTACCTGGTTAATTACTCTTTCCTTCAAAAGTAGTCTAAATCTTTTCACATTACCAAAATCAAACTAACAGGCTCTCATTTCCTTGATTGAAAGGGATTTAAGGTCTAACAAGCTTTTCTAAGTTCAACCTGCATTAGTTGAAAATAAAAAGCTAAAAGAACAAGGTATCAAGCAAGAACTAGTAACCAGTCACCATGATAAAGACATGAAGAGGCAATCATAAACCTAAAGGTTATTAGATACAGCAGTTCTAACAAAGGGATCTATTAGTGCTCTTTGATCAAATCTCATCAAGCCTAGTTTTCCTCACCTTGATCTTTTCAATATATTATGTAAACTAACAGAACACTGGAACTTTTCTGGCAGATGGCAGATTGCAGGCAGTCATAGGTGTACATAAAATTTTAGAAAAAAAGTAAGAATTTCAGTAGCAGAAAACACTAGTTTCATTGGCAACTCCCTCTCCATGGTATATTCCAGTGAGTGCGGTCAGGACAGAACTAATTTCATAAAAGTGCACCACAATAACCAGAAACCTGGAAAACTGTAGAAATGTTTCTAATCCAAATTTCGTGTGTTGCATTAAACAGAAAAAAACCCCACAGAAATGAAATTTTGCAGAAAGGTTAAGATTTCAAGGCAATTTTGCCAATGTAATCAAGGCTGCTTAACGGAAGAGTGCTCTTCCCAGCCTGCTAAACATGTCACTGTTACCCAGCATCTGCCGGCACCCATTACCTCTCCATAAAGCCAGTTATTAACCCTCTGAAAGCTCGACTTGACAAAACTAAGGAAAACTTTCTGTGAATGGGAAGAAACTCTGAATGGAAAGAAAAGGAGAGGCACTTAAAAAAAAAAAAAGGTCATTATTATACCAGAACTTTGTTTTCCAGAAACTATGAGGTCAAGTAAAAAAACCACTAAGTCTTTAGAATGAGACAAACAACACTGACTGATGGGTCTTTTTGCTTCTGGCTCCCCGTGTCTCCTGTTCTAGTATGCAATGCAGATGCTAGAAACATCCAAGAGGCTGCAGGCTGTCCCACGAAACTACCTCAGCAAGCTCAACTTCAAAAGTTTACACTGATCTAACTTTGATCTGCTGGAAACCCTTAGCTTAGGCATTAAAAAACCCCTTTGATTCCATCTAAACCACGTCTCTGGGATGAGACCTTCATGCAGATTTTGTAACACAGCACACAAAACAATCAATATGACCGTATTCTACTGAGCACTTTTACATCCTAAACCAAAAAGCCAACTGCTGTACCATATTTACAGGCGTATCTCTAGATACAGACTAGAACTGTTTGCTTAGTTATAATCAATCCACATGCTTTCAAAGAAACCCTGCTTCCTCAAAATAAACTGTTGGATTAACGGCACAATTTCAAAAGCAAAGGAAAACTGGAAACATTACATCTGGCCACTAACTATGGAAAGGTCGCAGGCTGTGGGAGGTCGGTAGAAACCAGGCTACCAGGGACAGAAAGTCACGGGCAAACGTTCCTTCCTTTAAATTACTGTAGCTACATTGCTACTGAATTGTGTGATGCAGGGTTTTTTTCTGTCAGTTTTTCCACACATTTTCAAAAACAGTTCAGGAATTATGTATGTAATAATTACTGATGGGGGGGGGGGGGGAGAATATGGTTTATTGTACCATAGCTAAAAAATTAAATTAGCCAAATCTCAGAAAAAATACTTTTACTCTGTGAAATAAAAAGCATTCCTGCTTAAATAACTGCGTAACTCCTACCCTTGTCAGCCTCTGAATTTGCACTATCTAAAACTAAGAAGCCTTCCAAAAGATACAATGAAAACCACACCGTATCAATACTACTTTCTAGCACAGTCACACACCAAGTTTTCTTTAATGGTATCATCCCAATCCACGAAATAAACCACAAGTGTAAGCAAACTTGAAATATTTAACAATTACAAACCCCCCTAATATTCCACCTGCATTTTGCAAACTTCTAACACTCTCGAGTACTTACGACAGAAGTCTGTCAAGTTTTGGTCCGCTACGTCCATGAAGGACAACAGGTGGTTTGTATACCTTCATTATTCTTTACAATCTATATGCTTTCTCTGTTTCTGGTGTTCTTGGTCTCTTTATTTATAAAGCAGTGTTGATTTTGAAGTTATTTATAAACATTAACTCATTAAATTCCCAAGTGTCATATTAGATACCAACTCAGTGACTCATATTTCTGGCAATATATTTGTCATGGCTGGAAGAGAAGGTAAATTTACATGCACGAGTAGTACACACAGGCATGCCATGAACTAATCTTATATTTAAAAATGGTATTTGACATTAAGTAACTGAAGTTAACAAATACATATGTCAAATTAAGTTGGCTCATTATCAAACAATCAGTGGAATTTATAAACACTGCCTGACTACCGCTCTGACAAAATGAAAAATAATCCATATAACAAAAAAATCCCTTCATTTTTGAGAATTGGAAATGGAAGCTGAAGTGTTTCTAAGCTTGTTATTACTGTACTTAAAATGAGTGCAAGTTAAGGAAAATTACAGTTATCTTCAAGTACTCACTGAGAAGGAAAGCATATACCATGTGTTAAGGTTTCTCGAGACAGCAACAAAGTTACCAATTCACCAGAAAAAATTATTTCATTGATCACCACCTGTGTGATCTTGGCTCCTAAAAACCTCAGTGTTTCAGACTGTACATCTGGTCCTAGTGATTTTACAGATTGTTTCACTGCACAGTAAACGATGCAAATATTCAAGTAACAAGCTCTGCAGCAAAATAAAAGAGGAGTATTACTACTTTAGCACTTTTACACAAAATGTAAGGCATCTAAATCCTTTCTAAAATAGAGAAAAATCTCTAAACCAAAATAGTACACTTTAGTTGGCAATGATTTGATTTATTTCTTTAGTTCCCCATCTTCCCAAGATTCTTGAACACTGATTATAAAAGCGAAAGAAAACATCAGATCTCTCTTTAACATATCATTCTTCACCAGTCACTCCTTTGGTGAAACACTTCAGAAGAAACATTTCCATTTGTGCCTAGGAAAGCCCTGAAGCTACAAGCCACATAATTTACCTTTGAAATCAGTCCTGCTTTGAGCAAAGGGTTGGACTAGATGACCTCCATAGAGTGCCTTTTTCAACTTTGGTTTTTATGTAAACACATTTTTCTCAGGCTTAGAATAATTTTTTTTAAAAAAATAAATTTCCTGAACTTTAAGTGGCAGTCTGTCAAACATTACTGAATCCAGGTACACCTAAGGGGAGGGCTATGAGACCAGCACTTAAAGACAACTATTACCAAGCCACATCTTACACAAAACCCCCACCCCGGAGACACATTTCATGGGCAGACTCAGCAAAGCCTGCCTTTCCACCGATCCGTTACAGGCCCCGTGTTCCTTCCTACACAGTAACATTTATTCCCTTCTTTTGCATTCCCTGTAGTCTTACCGTTCCCCACAGCATTCAGTTCTGCCCACACTGCCTTTACCCTTTAGTGAGAGTGGAAATGTCACTTGTAGATGTATTAGTGGTAATATATTCCTAAGCCTTTTCTTCCCAACTATTTACTTACTCTCTACATTATGGTATTAAGACTATCGTTATTACAGTCTGAGAACTGAAAGACAGTTACTACAGAAGAGAAGTTCTGGCTTGAAGTTAATTGAACTGTATTATAACCATACAGTTACAGTAGTAAAGAGACCAGAGACGCATTTGTGAAACGTTTTAACGGAATTACATGTTCTTCTTAGGCTTAATGACACAACAGAAATAGTCTTTCCACAGACAATCTGGCTAGCAACATGAGTAAACAACTCATTCCAGTTCGCTGTCCTTTTGTAGGGGAAAAACAAACTAAAACCAGGACCAGGCTTCGAAGAGGGCGTTACGTTAGATGAAAACAAGCAGAGCAGACTGATCAAAGGAGAAAGTGAAATTATAAGAATGCCAATATGCCCTCTACACACAAAAATTTCAAGAGACTTGCAGAGCACTTAATACAGGGCAGCACTTTTTTCTGAAGCGACTTCTACCTACAATGCTTCTCTGAAAAGTATTTCAGCATTCTAAGTTTCAATTAATGCAGGCTTCTAAAGGAACAGATGGGAAATAAACATATTAAAAGCCACTACTGTGGAACAGAAAAAATATCAAAAGAAAAAAGCTTTTTAAAAGTCTGTCAAAAGAAGTGACATAAAAGACCTTTATCATGACGGCAGACTTGCACATAAACACATCAAACAGGCAGATTTGTAATGAGCTTCTTGCTATTTGTTTTTAAACAAGGGAACCTTCAAATAAAGTGATCCCTGCTCAGATTTAAGAACACACTGCAGAAAAGAGATGGACAAATACGATCAATTTTTATGCCAAATCTTTGTTCAATATGTATTACTAGTTTGTCAGATCTATGAGTTATCCCAACATTAGCAATCTGGTTCTGCTCACCTCTGCATAAAGGAACTAAATGCAAAATAGAGAAAATGTCAGTCCCAACTAGATCCAATGTATTAAAATATTTTTTTCAGTTACCACTGAAAGCTATTAAATGCATATACACCATCAATCTGGACCACTTTCTATTTATTCAAGGAGCCTGTTCCCTGCATCTGTACTGCATGTGACCTAAATCACTCCCAGCATCCCTGCTGAAAGGGAACAGCTAATCTCCTTGGGAGTATTTTGATGGTAAAATAATCCAGGATTGCACCACTGGCAGCATACTTGAAACAGCCCAAGGTCTTGCTGTTTTCACTTAACCCAGTCTGATGGTGCTATCCTAGAAGACTTTGCCATTTCACGTACCCATATCCCAGACACTCAGCCTACAGCAGTAACTCAAACCGCCACACAACGAAAGCAGGAATACAGCAACTAGAAAGTTTGTCCTCAGAACCCGGGCACATAATCGATATGTAGCAATAGAAACTGAAAAACCTCACGTGTTAAAAATGCTATGGGTCAGAAAAATATCCCACAGGGCATGGGACAGAGTACAGTGGCTTCACATTGAAGGGAACAGCTTAGCTTGGAGGAACGCCACTGGTCAGGGGAACATGGACTACTCCCTGAGGGCAGCACAGATATAATTAGTATTGCTACAGCTGAAAGTTAAACTACTGAACGTTCCATAAATTTATACACTAAAGGCAGAAAATTAAGGTTTCATTGCTAAAGAACTAATAGAGTACAAAGGTGGACAAGCTTTTCAATACAGTATTTTGATCTAGTGCGTCCACATTCAGGAAGAAAAACTGTCCTTCTCCATGATGATTTAATTCTCTACTTCTAAAGGTTCAAACTTCCTCCCTTCCTTGCTGCTTTCATAAGCATGTGTCAAAAACTGAAGACACAACAGCCACTGGAAAATTAATTAGTCTGGCTGAAAATTACAGCAGTGAAATCTTCTAAGGCTTCCCAACTCATCTTCAACTCTTTCATGACAGGCCAATAGCAATTGCATTGTTTGAAGGGGTGGAGATCAGGAAAAGGGATCTAGCTACCAAGTTGTTACACAGGAAAGCTGCAGGCACACAAATGCTGGCCTAATGCAACAGAGTAATTGTAAGTGCTTGACATTTAATTTCTCATCATTAGTGAGGACTACATTCTTTAATTGAACAGCTGTTTGCTTTTAATACCATACCTCCTCTGGATTTCCAGTTCTTCTTGTGATGGTCCATTTTGTACTTGAGAGGGGAGCTGTGAATTCTGCCGAGGCAATGTAGGACCTAAAAGCGAAGACAGATCATAAATTATTGAGTTGAACCCTTACTATACAAGAAAGCACAAAATCAAGGGAAAAGACCAGCCATCACGTAAGAATGGTTTACTTCTGCTTTTTAAGCCAAACAAGCTCAACAACATCATACAGCAAATAAAAACTGCAACAAATGTTACCTTATGTATTTACAGAATGGTTTTATTTCACATGGATGAAAAAGTTTCACAGAAACCAAAATAAACTTTATATATGATGGAACTTGACAAAAGCTCTGAAAAGCGCTCCAAGTCTGAGTTTTTCTTAAAACAATGAACAAGTACTTTTGGAGGAACAAAAAAGGCTCAAAAAATTAAAACACTCACCTAAATAGAACACTGGAAATGGGGGAAAGAAAAGAAAAGAAAGAAGAACAGGAGAAAAAACATCAGAAGCTTATCACCACATCGAGAGAAGGAAGATAAAGTATGTTTCTACAGGTCACACCGTGATTTACTCAGAGTTTAGCTCGTCAACTTGAATCAAAGACCTCCCTTTTTGGATAGGAAGGTATTGTGTCCAACAGAACAGAGAGAGGCATATAACCTATGTACAAACTGCATTCTGCTAAGCTCAAGAAATGCAAAAGAGAACGACACACAAATTCATCTTCGACTTTTACTGATGGACAATTCTAAATTATACACCTTTCAAATAAATGTATATACATCCTCTAAAAACAAAGAGGCTTTTCCAATATCCTCACAAATATATCTACAGCACAACATTATTTAAAAAGAACTAGCAGAAGTGAAGGACAAAGAAGTATGGAATTGATTAGATCACAAATGCACTGTTTCTGTAAAAATGGGCAGTAAACCAGGAAATTTAGACTACAGATAGATTTTTAGATTATGGACTTTATAAGCAAGCAGAAATAAAAAAAAAAACAAAAAAATTATCAGGTTCTGAAAAGGTCCCAAATCAAAACAGTAACTTCTTGCTGAGATTCCACCAAACTAGTTAAGAGTGATGGAGTTGTAACGAGATCTCTCCCATCTCAAATATCAAAATGTAAAATTCGTTTGCCATCTGAACTTGTTAAAGTCGTCCAAAAGTATGAAGGGACCATGTGTGACATACTAAGACAACGAGGACAGGAGACTGCCCTGTTTAAAGGCTATACAGAAAGGTTCATTTACTCTAAACAACATTGTATTGTTTCTACTCTGGTCATAAAAACAATGAATCCTGAAAATTACAGAAGTGTATACTACCTACTGCACCCTACAGTTAAAAAGTAATGTGAAAACTTAATTCTAGAAGATAAAAGCAGGAAGTGTGCTATAGAGGTTGCATCCTCCTTACTGATTCTTTTCACCAAACATTCAGTCCTTGTACCCAAGTACAAAATGTTGTCCTGGATGTACTATTTTTGCTTGGAGTATCTCCAAGAGATACCCACATATAGATCTGTATTATTTTTAATGCAAAAGATTCAATTGCAATGATAATAATTATCAGTAAGTAGAAACATCTGTCACATTGCTCATCTGGAAAACTCTTCTACTTTAAAACTTCCGAAGTCCTATGTCCTCCTCTGTCATCTCCCCTGTGTGACAGGTGGAAGGTGTTTATGCCCATTAAGGCATGACTGCAGCTCCCAAGCAGCCAGGGTATTTGCTGGCTGCACCATGCTGCATCCTTTCATGGGCTTTTACAAGCAGACACCATCCAGCAGTGCTATATACTACTACCACTTGCCACATCTAATGTACCCCCTTTCCTCAGATCTGCCGTTTCTCAGTATGAAAAACATTGATCTAAAAATAGATAAAAAAGAACAAAAATAAAAATAAATGGTCATACTATGGCCATTTACCAACTGGAACTATTTTGTACTGAAAACGTCAAACTTCCACGCATTTAATTTAAAAGTATTTAACAGGTTTTTTTCAACAAGGTATTATCACGCTGCAGTAGCTGAGTGCTGACCACCACCCTACAACCTTTCTACTAGCGTCCCCCTAACTCTTTCTTTTGCTAGCATCACTGGAAACTACCTACCTTCACTTGCACTGGCTATTCCAACCAGCCTAACCCTCAGAAAGCCCGTTCTCACAGCCTCAAACTTTGTTCTAGTGCACTGTCAGAAAGCCACGTTCTCCATCAATTCTGCAGAATGCAACCGTCAGCAAGCCATGCTGGTGTAACCTGGCCAACCTCCTCCAGTAAGTTACGTGCTTCTGTCACAGCTGTATATGCAAGGGAGCTGTTAACAACCGACACGGTTCTAGTACTCCTCACACATTTTTGCCATAAGGCAACACAACCTCCCGAGTATGCTGAAGGCTTTCAAGAAATAAAGGTTCAGCTACCAAGTCATGTGGCCTGTTCTCTGACAAATTCCTCTCTGCAAGCACAGATGCCCAACAACCCCTATGCTAATGGCCATTGGCAAGTTAAAGGTATATACCAGGTGGAAAAGTATGTTACCCTCTAACATTCATTACAGCAAGCCAAGACCACCGCTTCACTGCTAAAATACAACTGTCTGATAGTGGGACAGGTGGTGTAATAAATAAATAAGCAGGAGCTAGTTAATAAAAAACACTCTCAGAGGCTTTTGAACATTTCAAGATACTTCAGAAACATCAACCCCCAAGAGAAATATTCACAGATACTGCCTGGAAAAGAAGTCTGATCCTTCTACAGGATCACTTCATCTTCAGAGACCGGTACAAGCCAAGTAAGATGAGGCCGAATGGTATATTCAGTCTGAGTTTTAAGGAAAACATAACATCTTTCTTTTTCTAAAGAAAGCACAGATGGTGCACTCCACAGCACACTCAGACAGAGGATATTATTTCATACTAATTTGTTCAGCAGCCGCTCCAGTTTCAATGCTTTCTGTTTTTCAGCTCATTCTCACCTTTGCATCACCCTTCCTCTTATGACAGTTCAGACAACTATGTAGCAAGAGATGGACTGGAAATCCAATGCACTAAAAATCCCAGGGGGAAAAAAGCCTGCAAGAAGCGTTTCCACCAGCAAGATCAGAACCAGTCCTGGTTCTTCACCCAGTGTCACAGACAACTATGCTAGCATAGCTTAAAGTGCCACCAGATTGCTGGGGGCCGCTTGAACCAAATTAAGCATTCCCAACACCACCTTTTTAAACCACAACCAGAGCTGCAGTTTATCAGACTCCTTAACTTTCACCTCCAACTGACTTCTTACCTCTCTATCTCCATTCAGGTGCTGAATTAATTCCTGTTTATTGTTGGACAATGTAACATATTGTATTGAATTAATTCCAGGTTACACAACCCTGTGTAAGTATAATTAGCCAGCTGGAATGGAAACAAGTGGTTTCTCCTCCCTTGGTGTCTTTTGGTTCATCAGTGCCTTCAGTCTTTCAATTCAATTGTCTGCTTTGGAGTTTCACACCGAAGTCTCCACCCCACTTCTTTCTATGTCACCTGCCTTATGCTAACAGTGTTGACATAGCACCTGGCTGACACTGAAGACCCCATGTTCCTATGAGGTAGTGGCCATAAAAACCCCCAAGGATCCACTGTTCAAGACTGGAGCAATACATGTACTACCGGTTATGCAATGAGTTACAGTGCATATTTTTTATTTGGCTGGACAGGTTTGCTTGGGAGCTGGCAACCTAAGGATCGGCAAAGTGGTTTTTTTGAGGACTGCTGGCAGTCAGGGTCACATGAAATCTTCCTGAGAACCCCACATGCCCTACGGTTCAAGAAAGCCAAAACACACACAAAAAACCCCCACTCCTGCAATTACTGTACTGTTCAGAGTACAGCATTAAAAGACACAAATCTAATTTTTTTTAAAATCTAGTACCTTTAGAAAAAGTTGATCAACTATCACACATGAGAATTTTAGTTTGAGGTGAAGATCTCATTTCTTCCCCCAGAGAAACAGTTCATATAAACAACTCCATAATTAAGAATTCCCCCTCTTTCATTTCTCAGTAATCAGCATCAAAACTAAGCAACGTTCTAATTATACAGTCTGATATTCAAATAAAAATATGACTGACTTTCCAAAGGAAGAATGGACTGAAAGCAGACATCAAGTTAATTTATACAGGCATATGCTATAAAGTGTACTGACTAATTATAACCTTTAGAAAACATTTTCATCAAGTACAGTTTCTGAGTACACCTTTGCTAAGCAAAGAACAGACCCCAGGCAAGAGTTCAAAACCACAGCAAAAAGATGTACATGATAGAATATAAGAACTTTTTAAGAAGTGTTCTACTAAATACTTCAAGGTTTTCACAATGAGTGGAAAGCAGGCTTTTTTAGAGATCTATGTTAGGAAGTAATGAGAAAAATTATTATGTTGAAGTGGCTTTTCACTTGTCTCCAGCTCCTTGCCGTCCCATTCACAGCCTGTCCTGCTCCAGGTCATTACAGAAGAAATTCTGGGGAGACTTGCTAACTAGCTTCGAGCAGAAGCAAAACAGCACCTTCCTTGAGACCTGATTATGGATTTACATGCAAGACCAAGATGGTAAAAAATTAGGTCATTAAGAACTGACAGAACTTTTCTCTAGTACTTCTATTGGAATGAATCATCTTCCAGCTAAGCCTTCTCTTTCTTTCAAGTATCTGCTTTTCCATACACAGCTACCATTTTGTAAGTATCTTCAGCTGACTGAATTTACTCATCACTTATTTTGGCAGAGTGGGTATTATGTTGCATTTTCTATACTGAAAGTAAATGCTTTCCATTTCACTGCACAAGCACTTTTACCTGATCAAGGTAATAAAAGGGGACAAGAATAACAAAAATATTAGAATACTTTTGGATTTAAGTTGAGATAAGCCTCCTATCAATGCCAGCAGAGCCTTGGAAACAGAGTGCTGATACCCTGGGTAGCTAGGCTTGGGCTCAGCACAACTTGCCGTGTGACCCGAAGCAAGCAGGTTTGAAGTTTCTCTCTGCAGTCCTTTTATACAGGGGGGATGGAGACAATGCTTCAGCAGTACAGTCGTGTGGTTACTTAATTAATCTACAGTATCACAGTCTTAAAAAAAGCAAGTATAGGAAGTGTATCAATACCATATACCGCAGAATATTTATGCTTTTTTCTCCAGTTCTGCCAAAATTCGTTTTAATAGCAATGTTGTAGATTATGACTGTCACTATTTGCATACGATACTACAGAAATGAGCCTTTCCAGCAAAGTTGTATTTCCACAATTATGTTCATGATTTTATGACAACATCCTGCTCTCAAAAGGCAGCAGATTTAATATAGCTACAACTTCTACTGGTAATATTTGTAAAACAATATGAACCCTCAAGAGAAAAATGTATTAACATTCCCCAGCGTTTATTAAGCAAAACTTCAAAACTTTAACCACAAAATTAATGTACTTCTGTGTATGTTTGCCATGCAGTTAAGACCAACTACCAAATTTTACTGAAATTCTTTGGGTTGCCCACCCAAACTTCAATGCTTTCACCTGATACAATACTAATTCTGAAGAATCACATAAATCAGTAATACCACACAGGCAAACTTTAAAAGTGAGTATAACTCTGAAAACTTAGCAACCCCCTTCACTTCCAAATACCACAAGTATAACACTGATGATGCTTTCAATGATCTTATGTGCAATTAAAATGGAAATATTATATCCAATAAACAGGACTTCTCTCAGGTCAGTATTTTGGCATATAAACCAGGACTAGTTGATCAGGATTAGCTATTAAAAAATCTAGTAACTGAAAAAAAAAAAAAAATATCTTTAATCAATCTCACTTTTAAAAGAAGAAAAAACTCGCTAGCAAAATCAGAGTTATTACCCGAGATATTAACTTCTGACAACACAGGTAATAATACCGCATCACGTTACTCCAGTTCTGACGGGGGTGCTGACACCCTGCTCCAGAGGTTTGCCAGCAGTACAGGTATAGCATAATTACTTCATCACAGTAGAAAAATTCTTCTCACAAAACAAGTTTTAGCATGATGTGAACCAAAACAGCATGAGGAGAAACATCTGAGATCCACCCCCACCCCCACCCCTGCATATACATTTCTCTCTTCAGCCTCCTATAGTCTCTACACATATTCCAGTCAAGCAACCCCCATTTTTGTTTGTTTACATTTCCCAAAGATACTAAATTATTCAATCTATCATACAAGTAAAAGCATTCTCCTATCAGCAAGGATTTAATGAACCATCTCTGCTGTAAGAGAAATGACTGCACATCAGTATACAGCTGTGGAGAAAGCATGCACCTTTTCCCCGTGAAGGTCTAATTATTTAATAACTGGACAACCTAACTTCTAGGGGTCCCAATAATTTCAAAGAACTTCAACCTCCAGTTTTTCTTCCAAGATTAGACTAACAAAATAAAGAGACGCTGGAAACAAAAAACCCCTCTGTTTCTTTTTCCTCCTCCCCATTTTCCTATTAATTAAAGTGTCATCGAAAGCAGTATTAGCACAGCTTCACTGAAGCCATTCCTATCCCTTGCCTCTATACCCAAAATATCGCAAAATCTTCTTGGGAACCAATACAGAACTGTTAAAGGTTGGTATAAAATCCACCATGAATCTTACATACATGTAATTCTGTTAGAAAGAATTAGAATAGGCTTGTTTACGGTTGCATTACATCCTTCAGTTCTTTTGCCACTTTCATTTTCTGCAATGAACAACTCAAAGTACCTCCTCAAATGCATATTACACATAAACAAATCTCATACTTAAGTTTTTTATTCTCTAAGCAAGGCTTTCTTGAGGCTGAATACTGCTGCCACATGAAAGAATGCCAGTTCCCCCTGAACTAGAAGGTACTTTTTGCAGCAAAACTGAATGTGGTACCCCTTTGTTCCTCCCCTTGCCCAACACACACATCCCTTACTTGCCCTTATTCCTTCAAAGGAATAATCCATTTTCTCACACATCAGAGAATTTTCTCAGCCATCCAATTTCCCCTCATTGAGGCTTTTCTCTCATTCCAGAGTCACTTTGATTGCAACACTGAACTCTGTTTAATGCAGATGTGAAAATTTTCTTCATAATGCAATGCAAAACCTTTGCAGAAAGCAGTCGTCTTCAGACAATTAAGACCAATTACTGAATATCTGAACACACTGCACACAGCCTTAAAGCCAGAACTCCTCTTCAAATGACCTCTTAAACTAATGATGCATACTTGTAATTTGATGAAGGTGTAAACTTTTGACCACCTCAGACAATTATTTAATTAAATGAATAAGTCTTCCAAAATTTTCCCTAATGAGTGCCAGAAACAAATCTTAGTTCATTTTTAATCCATCTTCTAAACCAGTATAGGGCAGGAACTTGCAGCATTAGTAGTATACCTTAAAATTCCAGGCAAAAGCGCAGCCCTGTGTTGCTGTCTTTCTCTTCTGGATTTGCATGTGGTCTACAATCTGTTCAACTAGCCAGCAGGAAAATAGGGCCTGGGTGAATAGCTACTAGCTAATGCAGTCATTTGAACCAGAGCAGAGCGAAAACACTGACTTTTACATTGATTTAAATAAACTGAGTTTAAGCATAAAATAAATCAGGATGATTACATGAGCAGCACTGTAAATCAGGAGGAGAAAAAAACCCCAAGACACTAGACATGCAGGGTATTTCAAACAGCTTCACTGACAAGGTAGCCAGTACTTCAGAGTTCTTCGAGATAAACCTGTACTGTTTTTTTAGAAGAAAAATGCCAGTTGCAGTAAAGGCTTTACTCCAAGTACTTTCACTTTGCATTCTGAACTCATCAGATCGACAAAAAGCCCGTTGCTGAGTGCTCAGCCATACAGGCACCCCTTGGCTTCTCTAGATCCACTAGAGGGAGAGCCTAAATTAAACAACCTCAAATTAAGCCAGCAGAACAGCTGAGGATGCCAACTGCAAGCAAAGATCAATGACATTTTTCAAATACATGCAAGAGAAGGATAATTTTTTTTTTTTTTTAAAAAGTGGCATAAGTAACAGCTGACTTGCCAAAAGGATGTCCACAAAATAATCTTTAATACTCCTCAGAAGCATTTAGATTTCTGTAAACCTTTGCATAAAGTTTAAAAAAATTGCCTACAGGTTTATGAGTTTCTGAACAGTATGCTTTACTAACATTAAATCTGCTTTCCTTTTATCAATAACATACAACTTAAAATAACCAAGCTAATAAAAGAAATTGCCAAAATGAGAGAACACAGCAGAAAATAATGATACTGCAATAATCAAACTTTAATCCTAAACTAATTCTAAATTTAATTCTAAGCAATCCTAGAGTAAAAGGGAGGTATCTATATAGGATTTATTTTACTTGAGTTGGAGATGCTATATGCTGGTTTAGATATACTAGGAAACCGAGCAATTTACATAAATTGTTAGAGACAAGTTGTCCTCTTCAGGTGCAGACTTCTGAAGCAGTTTCATTAGTACACCAGCTAGGACTGCATGTGTTACAAATTTTTAAAAGTCTTGCAGATAAATTCAAAGTAACAAAACTATCAAAAGTATAATATATTGATCTTCACATACTAGCACAAATTCCTTTTAAAAAAGGTTTGTTTATTAAAAAAAAAGGGGGGGGGACACGACACAGGACAGGATGGGGATGGACCCAGTTGCCATCTATTTCCTAAAATGAAGAGTTAATATTACAGCCTCAGAGCCAGTGACTTGTCAAAATAAATATTCAGCTATGTCAGAGATGCTAGGGGGAAAAAAAACCCAAAACACCACAAAGCCACCACCAAGAATTAATTTCTAGCTACACTTTTAGGAAATTAAAACTTTAAGCAAAAAGCCCAATTCGTTTTTTTCTAAACTGCAAGCTACTTAGTATCCTACTTGCATTACTGAAGCAGGTATGTTCAGAAAGATACTTTATTTTTTTTACTTCTTAAACTGATACAGGTCAGAAAAATTAATACACACTGACAAACCTCCCAGCTGATAAAAATTAGGAACACTTGTTGACAATATTCTAACACAGATACATTATGACCATTTATCTTTATAAACATTGTCTGGAAATGGTAACAGGCTTACAAAGCAATTCCATATGCATAATCACGAATTTTTTTACAAGCATCAGTGCAAAGCTACTTATCTTCAGACATCTGCTGAGGCAACACTGACAACATCAAGCTTTGTTTTTTATTTCATCTTGATGGAAGCTAGAGCTGTTTGTGAAAAAGTTAAGTGAGAGCAAATCTTAAGCAGCCAGAGTCCTCCTCAACTGACAGTATCTCCTCTGCGGATGGTGTGCACCATTAGTTTGTGACTAATGCATTTTAACTTGTATCTACTACTACCAAGTCAAATCACAGGAAGGAGAAACAAAGCAACTATCTTACAATTCAGAAAACTTACAGGTTACAACCAGTCACTATCAAACCTCATTACAAACCTTATTAATTCATGTCCTCGTCAGTCAGACCTATATCTCAAAGCTCTTAAGAACAAACCAGGTAGACTGTAGCCAGCAACCAGAACATATTACCGTCATATTCAACTCACTTCAGGAGTCACACAAAAATCCATCTGAAGACGAAACAACCCCTCGATCATCAGAGATTAATTGGTATTAAATTGAAGGAAGCATACCAACTCAAACTTAAGGGTGACTTCAGAGATCAATGAAGAGACTACCAGCAGAATGATCTGGAACAATTCATGATATGGAATGAGCAGAGGACTGATTTTTAAGTACAGTGATTTTTAGACTCATTGCAAAACTCAGCTCCCCTCCCCATCTAAGAAATTACTGAAGTGATGCAACAGGAAAGAGTTACTTTGTTTGCTCCTCTGGAATTACGCTCATTCTAGGCTACTGTTCGAATGATGTTCTGTATTACTAAAGCTGCATATAAGAAACCCCTAAAAACCATTTTAGTTTTATCCAAGTCTTTACAAACTTAAGTGGCATATTAGCTCAAAGTTTCTACTACTGAAGAATATAACAACATAGCTGTTAGCCCACATATAATTCGCATAAAGAGAACTAGTCATTAGACAAATCACAATAATCCATGAAATTAAAAAACAAGCACACTGACCAATTAAAAAATTAGCACTGTCATGCCTGCCTATGTCATTTCAGCCTCTCCAGTAGCTCAGTTTTAGCATTAAGAGGAGTTAAATGAAATAAAGAAAATATATATATGCATATATACACACACGCACTTGTTTGAAACATGTTATACCAAACTCTTCAAGTACAGGTAATGGGGAAACAACATAAACACCTCAATCCTGTGGGTATTATAAAGTCTGAAAAGGCCTGACATCAATTGAGTAGAAACCAACGCTTCATGTGTTCCCACATGTTGGTCAGGAGATAGAACAGAATACATGAGATGTTTACAATCAAGCAACCCTTTGGGAAAGGAGAACTGAGGGATTTAGAAGAGAAAATATCCAACTGAGAGGTAGGAGGATGGGATACACAACTGGATTATTTTAGCTGGCAAAAAAACTGTATGCCTTTAGCTACTCCTTCTATTTTAGCCTCATGCTGCATAAAACAGCACAAGCACTGCAGAATGCAGTGGTCTAGCCTATATCCTTGGTCTAGATAGCTTAGTTTCAAAAGGTAAGCCTTGAAACAACTATCAGATTGAAAAGCAACTTGATAAAGTCACCCCTTTTTTGCTGTTGTTGAGACAGCCCTAGTAAGGTCATCTACAGCCTCTCTTCTACACAGCAGAAAAGAAAACTGGCACACAAGTACTCTCTCTCTTGTTACACAGGCAATCTTTAAAGTTTAATGAGGACAAAAGAATTCTATTTGGTTACAAGAACACAGAAGTCTCTTTTAGTCTTTTAAATTAAAAACTCACTCTGTGTGCGGCCCAGTGTTATACTGATCAATTTGCTGTAGAGCCTATCTAGAATATATTACAGGTATCACCTGAAAACAAAGCCACTGATTTTTCCACCGATGTTTTAAACCCTCTATGTCACCCTGTTCTCCAACCAAATTAAATGACGGACCTGTTATCTAAATTATGTGTGCTCATCAGAATGTTGCCCCTGGATCCAAGGTCTCCAAGCTAGAAAACTCTATGGTAAGAACTGCCAAAGAGGACGACATGAATTACAAAGTTCGGAGGGAATAAACCTAATGTTCTCACAATAAACAGGTACTCAGTGAGAAGCAAAAACACCAATACACATGTTGAACACTGGATGTCTCTAGAAATTCTGAAAAATGCCCTGATCAAGAGGTATGAGGAGTTTCTTGGTGCAGTGTTTTGGTTTTGCTTCCTTAAAAAAAAAGGCGCTAAGTCAGCAAGTATCTCTATGTAATAGATAACATGAAAATCCATTTACTTGTTAGGAATTGTATTTACACAGGTGGCAGTCAAGTTGAGAATCACTATTAAGAAACAGTAATTAGGTAGACAAAACACCCAAATAATTAAACCGGCCAGAGGCTGAATGATTAGAAACAAGACTTACTGACTTCTAAGCATAAACATTTGAATTTTTTCCATCCCTGTATTTGAACAGTCTTTAAAAAAAAAAAAAAAAAAGTTGAGAGAGTCTTACCAGCTTCCTGTGAATTTAATACTTCTAAGGCATGCATCATGGCACTTGCGAAGACATTGGCATCTTCCTTGCTGCCAAAATTCAGACCGTACACCTGCCTAGCATCACGCCACTGGTGGAAGGTCTGTGTAGCCTGATTGTATTTCAGCCCTTTCGGAATGGCACAATTTATTACCACCTATAATCATTAAAATAAAAAAAATAATTATGTGATTAAACAACAATTATAAACAAGCTTTAGCTTTATATAACTTTTTTTTCCTTAACCACGTCAGCTAATTCAAGCCCATAATCTGTAAAATCAAATGCTGAAGCACATAACCATTTTAATTTTAATTCCAAAGCCCCATGAAATCAGTGCTGAGAATACACAAGGGGACTAATGAGATATTTTGTATCAACTTTTACAGCTTATGCGTTCTTGTTTCAAAAGATGCAAGTGATGTTTTATAACAGCAATGTACTAATATCAACAGTTCTGACTTAGTAGCAGAGTACTTGACATGAATATGCATTTGCATTTCAGAAACTCAGTTTTCCATTAACTTAAAAGAATACTTGTTAGAATTTAATTTTTTTAACCCAAGTTATCACCTTCCCCGTGGGTGCTGCACCCCTAGTTTGCAGTGCTTTCAGCAGCAGTTTACACAGACTTCTACTATGCATCACAAGGTACCGTTCTGCAAGATTGCTATGGCTCACACAAAAGGTGATAATTTCTGGCTAGTAGGATGACCATTTCTTACAAGCCATCCACTAAGAGGATCCCATTGCACTTGGATAACTATATCCTCACCTTTTTCCACTGAATAATGGGAGAAAACCCCCACATGTTTATTCTCAGATGAATGCACAGAGACCATTTGTTACTTGGAGTAAGTGTTTAATAACAGAACACATGGGAGATTATCAGTCTATGCTTCAGGTGTGTGAGAAATGAACAAAAAACAAACCAAAAGTATTCTATGAAATGCTGGGAGAGAAGGAAATAGATACAGACGCTTTCCTCAAACAAAAATATTAGATTTTTAACCCACCCCAACTATCACAAGGCAGAGCACATTTCAGGACAGAGTGCTAAATTTGCCATTTAATCAAGATTTAAGAACTTCAACAAGGAAACTAAGATGTAACCCCTGTTGTTCCCTTCTCAGTCTCTCGAAGTGGTAATGATCAACATTATCAAATGTCAGGAGGTTTTTTAAATGAAATGATCCGGGGAAGTGAGATATGCATCCAACTTTTCATAAAACAGAAAGGGGCTGCAAAAGAACTGCTGGTACCTACACAGACCACAGCCAACAGCACACAGTAGGGAAGAAGGAACGTTTTTGGGTAGCTACCTTGCCTTAAAGAGAATCAGATGACTTCTGCGTAAACCACCAGCCTTTACACCTATCTATCTGTAGAAAGGAATGGTACAAGAGTGCACAAGAACTACATCACCTTGGAGTATGTAAAGTGCTTCGTTTATGAGGAAAAAGCCATAACACAGTTTTGCTACTTTGGTTAAAAAGAAAATTAAATTTATTATTTACAGCTCCCACAATGTTACTGAAGACTTATTCCTTACTCTTAAAAGGAATCACAAAAATAGCTTAAGATACGTATGCCAAATTTTCAGAGGTTTGCTTACCTGATGATCCTGAATCTTCCTGCCCACTACTCTGAATGTGTTGTTGCCTGTGTGATGATATATATGAACTCGGCTGAATCCAGTTGATCCACCAGCTGGTACCCATTTCTTATTGGCATCATCATAAACCATTACAGCAGCCCGTGCTTGGCAGATACTCTGCTCACTGTTAAAATACAAGTATTTTGGAGTAGAACATAAAATTACTTATGGCAAACCACCATCTTTTTGGTTAACATTTAAAAAGATCCCCACTCAAATTGTTAAAGCAATATTCCTTGCAACTTACTGAAACATTCACCTTTCTAAATACAAAACCCCTAGCACTGACATTTTGCTTAAAGGTGTTCATCCTGAAAAGTTGTGGTCAAGACAAACAGAATGAAAGGAATCAAGAAGAGATATTTTCCCTTTTTTTGCATTTTTCCCCGCTGCAGGTTCTTCCCCCCCCTTCTTTCTCTTCAACGCCAACCATGAATTTTTATGAAATGCTATAGCCATACACCATTTTTTCTGCAAAGACTGAAGAATAAAGAGTCTAGAGTTGCCCTAGCTTCACACAGTTGACATTTTTCAGTGGCAACTACTGCAATAAAAGAGGACTGGAAGACCCTGGGTCCTTTAAACGACTATCAAAGAAAACAGACACACACACAATCAAGTTCAGCACAAAAAATTCACCTGCTCATAAATGAAATGCTTCTTGGTTTTGACATATTTTACAACAGTTGACACCTAGATGTAACATTTTCTCCCTGAGGAAAGGTTATATTGATCACTGAAAAGTGCAATTTCATCAGGAGATTGCTGTCAGCAGCTAATCCTGATTATGGCAGTCATCTGGAAACTAAGGTACAGCCTGAAGTTAAAAGGGAACGTATCGTGAACATCATCATATTAGAAACACAGGAAAGCAGAACATACCATGAGCACACTATTTATTAGGAGAGGGAAACAGTACACAAATTGTCTTTACGGGAAATATGTCCAGATGCAGACAAGAAATAAAAATAGAAAGGAATGATTTCTTATCAGTAAGTCAAATTCTCTGAACATACCACTCCAGCACATCCAACATTATAGAAAGCACATGATGCCTGGCTTGCAAGGAATGTAGCCTGCCAGTTGGAAAACTGAGACGGCTGAAGAGACATGCATTCTTCACCAATTACAAAAGGAAGTACAATGAAATATTTCTTCATATTTTATGAAGGAGGGAAATGACTACTTCCCCCCCCCCCCCCGTCTTTCTTGGTTCTTTTTTTGTGGCTTGTTGTCAGTTGGTTGGGGGGCACGGGTGGGGTGTTTCTTGTGATTTTTTTTTTTTTTTTAAAAGACCACACTGAGTTTCCCAGTATCTTATTTTCACCTCGCAGCACAAGAAAATTCAGAAGTGTATCCAGATGTTTTAATTCTCAATACATACTTTTTTTTTTGAGCAAACATAGCATCAATTTCTATCACACTTTCCATGGCACTCCAACAATGACAAAAGCACTCAACGCTGGGATGCTTTTCAAGGCTAGGGGCGAAGGCAGAATACCGAGATCGTGTCTCTTACACATGTGATTCAAGATCAGATGAGGAAATATATTCTTAATTTTAAAAACGCAGGTGTTCTAGTCTCACCACCTATTCAACAACTAGATCAGAATGGGATAACAATTTCTAATCAGACCACCCTTTTTCTAGCCAGAAATTAGTTCAATATAGAGATAGCAAACCTGTAATATATAGAGATACGTATACACCCATTGCTTCCTTTCTAAGCATAGTTTACAGTTTAGACCAAAAGGACCACATCTGATCCATGAAGAAAGATTAGATGCAAAGAAAATAAAATTAATTACAGTTTCAGGTGTTTCACAGTCCCATTAAAAACATGCCACAAGTAAATAAGAAGGTTCCCTCACCTGAGAAGGGGACAATGCAAAAGCCTACTGGATTTCTTTATTCTTAGAGTGTTAAGGCATACAACTATCTTCAAGTTCAAACCCAGAAACATTCTGTACTGTTCACAAACAGTAATGGTTTTTCTAAAATGCTTAACAGTACTATAGAAAACTTGGAAAATTTCAGAACCCGCAACAAATTCTGCTACATTTCACTTCAGATCAATCACAAGCATGAGAAACCTTAGGAGACAGGATCTGGATACTGATCTGGAAGCAGAGCCATGTGGTTTGCAGAGTTCTTGCCAAAAAATCACTTCCTCTCCATCATGTGTCAGATTAAAAAAATAATAATTTAGATTCTATTAAAAATTGAGACTATGAGTATAAGCTAATATGTTCCAATTACAATGCAGGCAGAACCAGAGTGTGATTAAGTAATGGTACTGGGATCAGAAGACTCAATTAGTAGGACAGACCATCAAAGTTCAGACGTTCTTATTCAGACCATTCTCACTCTTTGCCCTACCATAGTCCTTTCACAAGCCTAAGTTTTATAGAAGTTTTTACACGATTTTATTTAACAGAACAAGAAAAAAAAAACCCACAACCTACTCATTTTAGAACTAATTGGTATTCAAGTGGCACAATTCCTAAGCACAAATAAGATGACCTTGAGTAGAATTTCTAGCTTTTCTTTAACAACTGTTAAAACTATTTTTAGTTCTACTTCTTGGGCTATGCCTTATAACTGAAAATATTACACAAGTCTAGATCTCAAATGTTTCATGCTCCATTTAAAATAAAAGAATTTTCTTAATAGCAGGGGATTATTGTTACCCATATAAAGATACAAGATGATTCACATACTTAAAAAATGACAAATACAAACAATTTCCAGTCAACCTATTCACTCATTACACAATAAGCCTTCTCCCTTCACTTCACACATATCTTATAACTAAAATTTTCATGTCCCAAGTCTGTAATTTTCATATCCAGGTACCAATTGGAAGGTGACATACTCCCCTCCTGCCAAGGCTCCCCACCACCCATCACTTTATCAGACTGCAGCAGTAAGATGGAGAAAAACAAGCTATCCCTATCAGAAACAAATCCAACCATTACCGTGTGCTAGCCTTTTTCCAGGGTTCAACAATTGCACATTACTAGATGTAGGGAGATTAATTCTATTTCTTTCTCTTTGTAAAACAAAGTTTTGCACTCTGAAGTGATTACATTTTGTTTTGAAGAAAAGCATAGAGGCACAAGCTTCAGCAAAGACGTCCATCTTTAGGTCTGCCCTTCAATGATTATTTAATATTTGAATATAGTACATTACAGCAATTAAGACACCATAAAGTAAGTCTCAAAAAAATCATCACTTCTAAAAAGTAAGAGGCATACCTGAACTCCATTAACTTCGAAGGGCTACATACCAAATTGAAAATCTATGCTGTTAGCTCATGACTATCTTTGACGGGTCTAACAAAACTCAAGGTTTAGTTTTCTTTCTGTGATTTGCCTTCTAGGGAAACGCTGAGTTTAACATACAGTCACCAGAACCCGAGCCAGTGCCCTCTGTACTCCTCTACAAATACAGATGAACTTATCAGTTCAAAGGAACAAGAGTCAAGTGAATTAGAACAGTATTATTTATTGTATTTCTTGCTTTTCAAGCTCATGACACTTCCCTGCTGTACTTTAACAGGAAGCAGGTCTTCACTGATCTCAGTACTTATACATGAACTCTTCACAGTCCACAGGGTTTTCTGTAACACACATGTCCCTCAGACTGCAGGAACTGACTGTAAGATGCTAGGATGACTTCATTCACCACACCAGAATCACTTTGGTCTGATAGAAAAGCTTTTTTTGGTTGTTGGTGCGTTTGTTTTTGTTTTGTTTTGTTTTTTTTAAGGTCAGTTTACTTTAGTACTAGTGGGAAATAAATAAATAAATAGTCCACTGTCATGTTGCAAGAGAAAAGATGAAGTGTCTTCATCTATTTGCCATGTCATTAGGTCTTCAAACGCATCTGACAGGGTTTACTTGCCTGTCTATACATTTTCCTTTTTCTGGTGCGCTGTACTGGTGTAACAGTTCCAGAAAGCATTACACTTGGATTAGCCTGCACCTTCTCAGTGTAAGAGCTCTTTAGAGGATGCAGGAGAGTAAGCAAAAGGATCCATCTCCAGCTTCAAATGCTACTGCCAAAACACACAGCTGCTCAAAGAACTGATCACTAACTTATTAGGGCAGTGGGTTGGGGAACTAAAGCAACAGCCTAAATATTAACTAAGAAAAATTAAGAAATCATTCTCTCCCAAGTAAACGTACCAAATTATATGTATGGAATTATACACAGAAAATGGAAAATTCATAAACTGAAACATTCAGGCAAAACAATGCTTACCAAACCTTAGGAAACAAAGTGTACAAGCTGTCTTCCCAAAACATAAAGCTTGACAAATATCTGGATAGGTATACGTTAGGAGTTCTTTAGACAAACGTGTAAGGCTCTGATTGTTAAAGCCAACCATTATTCTTGATCAGTCCACCTACAGCAATACCATATAAAGCCAAAGACAGGGTGGTTGGTTTTTATTTGGGGTGGAAGAGTAGGGGGAGGGTCTGGCACTCAAAAGGCTCACACAAAAAACCCACAGTAGTAATGAATCATAAGATTATTCTTATGGGAGAATATGCTTTCCTCCTCCAGTGATGAGATCATACAGAAAGCTCAAAAACCATAGCAAACTGAACCCTAACAGACACCATTCTTTCGCCCAGATGGAATGCATTCATTCTTTCACGTCCCAAGTTCTTAAGCTCAATGCACAGTGACACCAATATACAGTCTGCTGACCTAAGCCTTTTTTTTTTTTCTCTCCGCAAAAAGTGGATGTTTGGTTTTCCTCCCTCAAGAACTAAAAAGGATAAACAGACTTAAATGATCAAATTCATATGGAAAATAGCACAATCGCAGCCACAGAAAAGATCATTTAAATATACTAACAAGAGCAAGGGAAAGCTGTGATTGTTCTGATTCTCAACCTTCAGCATTTTTGTCAGTGATGTAACAATGAGGGTTTTTAAAAAGCCTTATCCTGCTACCGTTTCTTCTTATGATTCAGGGGTGGGTTTTTTGCTATGTTCTCAATTTACAGAAACATAACAACATGCTCTTAAATGTGCAGTTTTTGTGGGGCAGAAGGAATGGAAAGAGACGCTGATTCATCAAACGCCTGTTCAGGATTTTCAGACCACGTGGCACAAAGATAGAAAGAAACTCCAAACGTTTCCAATAATAACACCTAAAAATATACATTTTTTTTAAAAAGCAGATAAATGCTGGTCCAGATATCAAGTTTTGTATCTTGGTGGTGATGTTTTGTAAGATGATTTTCCCTGCTTGTTCCTGAACCCCGACTGGCACATCACAGTGAAAATGTGTGTTCTCAACCTCACTATTAAAAAAACCCAACCCCACCCCCCCCAAAAAAAACCTACAACATACTGTGTACTGTACCACCCTTTCTATTACCTAAACCAGACACTTTGTAGACAAAGTTGTCATGCATTCTAAGCTGCTCATTTGGCTTAACTCAATCGTTAAGCTACTTGTCAGCATCTTAAATGTGAACATAAAAATGTTTCCAGTGCCTGCAACTATGCTCCTCACATTATGGTCTGTTGAGAACCAGACTGAACTACACAGATTAATGTTTATTTTTGGGACTAGGGGATGGGGTTTGGATTTGTTGGCGGGGGTGGGATGGGTGGGTGATGAACAACTTTGTGTCACAAGTTTTTAACTCCTAAAACTACTGCTTTAATTTTTATTCATTTTCTTGAACTTTTGCACTTTAGGCAAAAACCAAATCTCAGAGGAAGCCCAGTACAACAGTTACCATCTCCTCCTTTCCACTAGACCAGCATCCACACCATCAACAGGACATAAAAAAATAATCCATTTGGGCTCAGGCAAGGTTTAACATAGGTTTTACAATAAATTAATTTTCTGTAACTCATCCTCAGTTGAAAGCTAAGAACCTCAACTTTTTCTTCATTTCTAAACCTAGGTGAATAGGCTGCTGCACAGGAACATTATGTGCTTGGTAAAGCAGAAGGAACTACGCCGTGCTATGCTAATGTATCCAACTCCAAACAATGCAGCTTGCCCACTCCAACGCTTCAGCTAGTACAGAATTTACTTGCTATTCAGGTTTTAGAAAAAGACCGAGTTGAAACCCGCTGATTTACCTGACTGGTTTTCATGCAGATTCTTCTCTGGGCACTACAACCCCCTGAGGACAAGAGTGGTTGCTGATTTCTTCTAGCCTGTCAAACTCAAAAGAGTCGCTGTTCAAACAGGAGGTGAATGCGGAGGGAGTAGTTCCAGATTGCTTCACTAACAGCTCTCCTGCTAGCGAGTTAGTATTTGCCTGTGCCTAGAAAACTTTTGATTGCTAACTGAGAGATTCATTCATCTCTCCCACTTTTTCTTCTCATGAATTACTCAGAATACAGATTAGCTGCAACATCAAAAACCAGAGTGAAATCCTGCATGGGAAAGTCCCAACTAGAAATAAAAACTGCTAGTGCCAAGGAGCAGGGGAAACAATCTAAACACTGGGATTAGGAAAGGTTCTTCACTTTCAGCACAGAATTCTGCAACACACCATTCCAGGGCTTTAGCTGGTACAGTTTATTGAAGCCATAATTTCTTTACTCAGTGAGCACCTTCCACAAAGAAAACTGCTTTCATCTCATGTATAAAAACATTAAACATTAATTTAAGAGCAGTCTGCTCTTGGAGCAAGTGCAAGTTAAAGAATAAATTTCTCTTGTTGCTATAAATCTGTTCCTTCACAATTTGCTATTGTAGCTCAGTCCACAGCAGCAGGTGAATATCCAACAGGTGAAGGAAAGCACTGCAGGACACTCAGGCAGAAAAAGAAATATTTATTTAGAACAGCTTGATGTCAAATGGAAGCCTGCTTTTCACATAAAATTACCAATTTATAACCCCAGGATATTTTTTTTTCCAACATTGTTTCACAGGACATATTTAATGTAAGAGTATTTCATACATTGGACAAAGTAATTTTGAGTTGGCAATTCAATATTGTCTCTAGAACTGTCATACACTGATTCACATAAAAATTCACCCATTCCCTTAAAGGGAATCAGGGATATTTAAGAGAGAATATGACAACAGTTAAGCCAAGAAAAACCCACGCTACAGAAACAAACCTTAAAAAAACAAAGGATTGATAGGAATTAATAATAGCAGGCTGAAAACCATGGATTTTGAATAACATGAAGCTAGCTACACTAATGATTGCTAACTTGTATATAAAATATGCAACAATATGTTATTAATATATTATTATATGTGATTAATCATATTTAGTTACAGTCTCCATCCTAATCTTAAATTCATAAATGGTCTCTGAAGTCAACCTTCCAATTTTCATCTCAAATTGAGGATGATACTAAGATACCTAGCACATATAAATTTCAGGCAAGGAACTACTTAACCAGTACAAGGATTCGCTTCTCAAAAAACTAAAGAGATTCTATGATTACCCAAAACCAGGTATCAGTTTTCAACCAGGAACAGAAACTAAAATAGTTTACAGCACAAAGAAAGGGGTGTTTTTTAAGCAATTACTTCATCAGACAAAAGGAATGACCATTTGCCGTCTTTCTTTTTTGAAAAGGAACAATAAAATTCTTTACTTTTATCTTCCATAGTACACATTGCTCTATAAAACTAAACATGCTCAAAACTATTATCTAAAAAAACCCATGATCTAACTCAGGACTTCACCTCCATCACCTAGTTTTCCATAGGTTACCTGCTAAGCTTGAATTTTTTTCCTTTACTTGTTTGTATTACTGTACTATCCAGATATTTATCTATTTTTCTGTCTAAGAGGAACAATTTTTCACCACTTGCACTTCACATTCAAGGTTTTCCTTTTAAACAATTCGGATTTGAAAACCCGCAGCATTAATATGTTACACATATCCAAAAAAGCATGCTCAGCCTTGGTACAGACAACACTTTGGATGCTTACAACAAAACATGAGGTTTATGAGGTTTTAAATCTCAGTAAAGAATTCGCTTTGAAGAATCAGACATTATAAAGTTTGTTCAAAGTTTGCCCAAAGTTTGCCATCAAAAAAAATACGAGGTTTACCTAAAATTCAAAGTTATAAGATGAAGAAGTAAGAGCTTGGATATACTGGAATTTTACACAGAAGATTTGTTCCTTGCCTTGTATAAAAATCTGGCGATAACTTCATGGAAATAACTTACTAAAAACCTTCATTATTTAGCTTTGAGATCAGATTTTCAATGAAGCAACCTGCAAGTGACAACAGCAATTCTCCCAGTTTCTTTTAGAATTGTCTAGATTTTTAATACAGGAAAAAAATCATCATGATTCATTAAATACCTTTTTCCAACAGATGTTTTGGAGGGAAAAAACCCCAGAACTACACAGAGGATGGCTATTTAGTTATAATTCATCTGGACAGGGGGCTGGGGGATGGTGGTGTGGGAGTATCTTTCTAGCCATTATTTTTATATTGGTAAAATAAAAGTCTTTAAACATTTAGACTTCATAGAACCATGAAATAAGATAACCCAATTTATGCTTCCTTCATGCACTCTTCCGTATTCTTGGTTTCTTTTATCCTCTTATACAGGGTGTTCTCTTAGACACGGCATTTTTGGTAATTTATCTAGATATTTTTCCTTAAAATACTACATTGTTAAAATTAAATCCATTTTTCCACTGATTCTTCAAACATATTTCTCAAGGGCATTTACTACTTCACTTATACTAAAAGGTTACGCAGAATCTATGCAGTAATTTAAATAGATTACATTTCCTCAATGCAGATTCGATACGGTGGCATTGCAAGCCAAAGGTTTTGCCACAGTAAGTCTAACGCTGTGCCTGGATGGTGATTTTACTCAATAGTAAAACAGAGTTAAAGATTCCTACCATGATCTTCCATCCATCTCCAGACAGATATTTTTTTATCAAAATTCAGTTTCTCTTTTTCCATTAGCTTTGCCAAAAGGTAGACAAACTGAGCTCTACAGCACACTCTGGGAACGAACCCATTTGTAAGCACCAAGGTACGCTGGAACTGAGCAAAGTTAACAGCTATAAAATTGGTACCTTTACTGAACAGGAACAATCATGGCAGATTTAGGAGTTCAAATCTTTTAACTTAAGTTAGAAGTCTTAAAGGCCAGGGCCAAAAGCTAACCAGATACACGACTTCTTTCCTACAAATAGTCTATTGTTGATCATTTGTTGCTGTCCTTGCTACAATCCCATGAATGTGAGCCCAGTCATACTGTGGAAAGCCTTTTTAAGTGGGCACGCAGATCATCATCTTCAGCAACTAGACTGACAGTTGATGATTTCCTGTGAAAAACCACTTAACATACATTTCCTATCTTCTATACAAGTTTTAACAAAAAGTGACCTTATTATGTTATTTCTTAAGCTTTCGACACATGGTACAAATCACAGCTTCCGAGTCTTGACTTCCCAGGCAATCTTAGTTCCCAAACACACACTGCCACAGAACCCGTCATTACATTACCATCGCTGTGGATCATGTAACTCATTTTACTTTCAGATAAAGAATGGCCAGCTCCTCCTGGAATAGCAAGATAGTAGTATTTTCACATTACCTATTCAATATAATGGCTGCCTCTGATGTAGAGAGCTGTGTAAAGGGAATGTGGCTGATCCCTGATTAAGACATTACAGCCCCGGTGTTAATATATGAATATACAATTCACAGTTCATTACAAGAAAGATTCTTGTGCAAAACTTCTTTCTGAAACTGAATTTCACCTGAAAAAACACGGAAGTAAAAATCTTACTTTGTTAATTGCACACTTGTTTTTAAACCACCAAGTTGACATTAACGTGAATTAATCACAGAAAACATGGGTCCACTGCAGGAACGAGACAGGTCATCTAGCAAAGGACACAGAGAAGGCTACATGTCTTTGCCTTCATCTCTGCTGGCAAGTTTTCTTCTCAGACTTCCCAGGTCTGCATGAGTACTAACATACTACTTACTACCTGCAGTAGAGGAAAATGAAGTTAGGGGCTCCTGTTTGATACACTGGATACAGTCTCTCTATTGAACTGACCAGTATGCACTCAACAAGGGTGGAGGCAGCTAGGTGGTGACTCTAGTATCTTTTACAAGGTGACCAAGACATGTTCCTGACAGCTGGGAAAACACAAATGTCGTGATCATCCTCCAACACTGCAAGAACCATCCTCCAACACTGCAAGAACCAAGGTTCAGGGAGCCAGAGGCTCAACAAAGGGTTGCAGTAAGCAGTTTGATGTCTGACTGGTCAGCTATTACTAGTGAATTTCTCAGGAGTCAGTAGTGGCAGAAAAGATCCTTTCAACCAGATAAGAAAAAGTTGCACCAAGAGAGCAGCAAAACACTGGGACAGGCTACCCAGAGGAGCTGTGGAATCTCCATCCTTGGAGAATTCAAAATTCAGCTGGACAAGGCCCTGAGCAACCCAACCTAAATTAGAGGATGGCCCTTTCCAAGCAGGGGACTGGAGCAGATTAACTCCAAAAACTCCCACCTTGCCTAAATTATTCCATGGCTCTAGAAGAAGTAAAATTCCTTTCAGAAGATCCTACCAAATTGCAGACGTAAGTACCTTATTTATGACAATTACTGCCTTAGTATCTCATTTTATTGGAATGTTCTTCCCAAAAGTAACAACATGCTTTTCACATTTAGTTTCAACCAGCCTCTCCTTCTGTAGCCTATAAAGATCTTCAACAGTAGTAGTATTTCTAATGTTCAATGTCTAAAAGTAAGAGGTTTAAGTAAACGACATAGTATTTATATCATTAACGTGTACTACAAAATAAATGTCTGTATATTTAAAATACTGTTTTACTAAGCTATTTTAGATTCTTATGATTAACAGAGTAACTGGCTGAAATTGATTGTGAAAGAAAAACAAAACATTACAGTTCTGAACTATGGATGGAATAAGGGAGAGCAAAACAGAAACCACTGAACTCAAGGATTTGGTAAGCAAGAAATCCAGGAGAATGCAAACCCCTCAATATATCTTCCTTTCTAGATCAAACCAACTAGGTTTTCGGTCTTCACCAATTTGTAGCTCTTCCAAAACTTCTCATCATTCTTTCTACTGTTAAGAAAACCAAAACACTCCATGAAACTATCAGAGGCATAGCAAAGTGAGAGAACAATCTGAGCATGTTACTTCAACTGGGACACTGCTCAGAGCAAAGCGGAAGGATTACTCCAAACATCTTACATGCAATACTTACAAAACCCTACCGTGACCTCCTCACCCCCTGTTTTTAAGCACCCATCAGATGCATAGACAGGAATCAAAATCAGTACTCACACTGCAGCGAGGCACAAAAAAAGTAAAGCGTAGTTTTAAATGAAGTAGGTAATGAATTGTTTTCCATGTACAAGAAAAGGAAGAAGAAAAAAGCTTTAAGAATAAATTTTGGTCACATAATAGAAGAAATTAATTTTAACTGTAGTTATGCTCCAGGACAGTTAAAGGAGTTGCTAGAATCCCCTTTCGTGTGAGGGTTTTTGTTTTGTTTTGTTTTTTTTCCAGAAAAGAGGAGACAAACACCTCTCAAGGCTGATGGCGGTATTACTGGTCTCCCTCCTCCAAGAGAACACTGACTAGATCATCCAGCTTTCCTGTATGCTAAAGCTCTTCACATCTTCCCTTTCCTTCTGTCCTCATGCGATACCTTCCCTTTTCAGCGTGCCACCTGCTGCAACCACCTCACACTTTCACCTCCTCTCTCCTGTCTCCCTCCCTCTTCTTTATATTTTCTTGCCGCAGCAATTGCCCTTACTTCACTCACTCCGTTGCCCTTGGTTAACAAAACATTAGGGGGTCCTCAAACCCCCTAATCCCAGACAGGTACCATTCTCACTCCTCCAGGCGAGACCACGTCTCCTCATAACCAAACCCACTGGTTCCTGGCTCCTCACCGGTGTCACTGCTTCCCCGTCTCACCCATCTCCACCTCACCACACATGACCAGCAGCAAGACAAGCTGCACCGTTCTGCACCGGCCCTGAATCAAGCTGCACAGCCTAAGGCAGAAGCACTGGAGGCACAGACTGCAGGCAGGCACCCATCTTATTTGCACGGAGAAAATACTACCTAGAGAGGTGCCTCTCCCCCGATGTAAAAACAATAGACAATAGAAGGCCCACTTCAAAGTATAGTATTCTTTTTCTGCCTGCTTCAAACACTCACCTGATTTATGGCCTGCCAGAAAAAGAACTGTAAAAACTGGCAATGGCTAGTCTGTGTTTTCACACAGAAGGGGCTCATAGGGCACAGCATTACCATTAAGTTCACAGGAAAGACACAGAAACGTTCTAAACCAAACACACTTATACTAGCCTTATACATGGCGATTTCTTTGACACAGCAGCCAACACCTACTAAGCACTGCAGAAAAGAGGTGTCAGCGTACCTTTTTACAATACTGAGATACTGAAAAGTTATTATTAACTCTTTTTAAATGAAGAAAAAACCTGCATCTCCAATTAAAAACCCTGGCTTCATCACCATAATATTGTGCAACTAAATACCTCAGTGCTCACAAATACTGTGCCTGGTGAGTCAGCACACACACCCCTTGCTCACCGAGGCCACCTTCCACTAAATACACCTAAACTCAGTTTTTAGTTTGAACAGCAGTGCCTGATAAGCATCCCAAACACCTTTCTACCATGCAACCAACCAGCCCAGTGAATACCTCAAAAGTAGAGAGCATCCTACTCGCAACTCAGTTTCCAAGTGATGAGGCTAGATGACACTAACTAAACACTACAGATGTGCTTATGATGAGGACAAAGATTCTTCCCAAAGACTAACAGCATTTTCTAAAACCTTTCTAAAATTAGAAGAAACGACCAGGGTAGTAAACTATTTGTTTCAGTAACTTGAAACTAACATTTTTATAAGCATCTACAAAATCAGAGAAGTATCCGTCATGTCAGTAATCTTAATATTCTGAAAAGGTATACTGTATCTAGCACAAAACTATTTTCTATTCTTCACAAAAAGCAGTAGAGACAAAGCAACCCCTCAATTTTCTCCACTTGAAATACCTTCTTCCCTAAAATAAATGTATTGCTAAAAGCTTAGTCTTCTGCCATATTTATTCTACTCCATCTTACTATTCTTCAGAAAGCAATGCGTGTATTCTAAAGCATATGCAAGAGGCAACGATATTCTCTTCTTCAAAGACTTAAGACAAGTAAGTTTCCTAACGTGGCACTTTACCACAGCAGCACAGTGAACTGTTCTAATACTCACGCCAGTTCCATGTATGCGTGTATGTGTGAGAGATTTTCAATACACACACTTCACATTTTTAGATTTAGTATCATACACGAAAATCACCTTAAAAAAACCCCTAGGAAATATTAGCGTTAAGAGTAACTGATAACACTAAATGAGTTGTAGTAGAAAAAATTAGGCTAAATTCAAGTTAAGTAATTATTGAATACTAAGTTTCTGTTTCTGAGACAACAAAAAGCGAAAAGCATCGTGGTAAAATTACCTACGGTTGGTCAACAAGACAAAAAGGCGTAACCTGCTGTGCAACAAGCCTTATTTCTTGCATACTCTCCTCCCAACAAAGCACATAAGACTGATTAATGAATTTCTGAAATAACGAGTCTGTACTACAAAATACTTCAAATATAAACACACCTCTTGAAAATCTTGTCCTCGTTTCCGAGGGCTCCAAGATAAGGCAAAGTTATAGGCATTATTCAAGCAACTCTAAACCAAATAAATTCTTAAGCAACCAAAGACCAGTGACAGCGTAGTAAACAAGCACTGATCTGGAAAAATTTACTCTAGCTACAACTGCTTCCTTGTAAAGGAAGACCTAATGCACATCCTCATGTTCTGTATTCAGGACAGACATTTACCATAATCTGTAAAACAAAGGAATACTAAATTTCCACTTACACACCTACCTACAGCAGAGCTCTACTCCTCTTTCTGAGCACGGGTTTCCACGTACAAATTCCACCACAATTCAAGGAGAGGTTATCATCATCAAGTTGACACAACCTGGAAGCATTCTGCTTCCACTTCAATTACAGTTTATTTACATTTCCCTTTGAACACAGTCAAAGTTATCACCTCTATTAAAAAATGAATTCAACTTTCATGCCAAGCTACTGCATTTACTCACTGAATAGCACATTTTTTCTTTCACTCTTCTCTTCTTTGATCCAAATTACTTTTTGGCAAGTCCAATTCAGCCTTACTTTGAATAACTGATTTCTTTCCCACATCATTTAATCTCTAAATATCACTTTAAACAAGCGATTATTTTTTCACTCCTGCTATGCCCTACTTATTAGTAACGTAGTATCTTTCTTGAAGTGATTACACAGCTATTGCAGAAGCCCTTCTTCCAAGTTTGACTGCAAGTCAGTCAAGATTTTAGCCTCCAACTTGAAAAAAGTCCTGATCCACCTCACATCCCCACCCCAATTCCTCCTCCAGCAATTTTCACTAATACACTTCCCTCAGTGTACTAGGGCTTGTCTTTAAAATCTAGTCCCCTAGGTATAAACCCACTTTCATATATTCTTCTATTAAACGCAGCTTAAATTAACCTATAATCATTCCGATCTGTGGACATTTTTCCTCTGAATATCCTTCATACAACGCTCTTTAACAACAAACAGTAAAAAATTACACATTTAACAAAGTCTGAAGTTTGGCTTCATCGGTTAATGATTTTGATGACAAGGTAGTAAAGGTGATTTGATCTGAAAATTCTACCACTGTTTTATGGTACCCATGCTTGATTTAAAAAGAAAATCCTTTTTCAGCTGGTGGAGTGATTCAGATGATTCTGTCCTGTAATGTATGTGCTACTGTAAACCTAACAGAAGGGGCAGATTACCTTTACGTTAATGAGGCTATACGCACAAGGCTTGAAGTGTTCTACTCTTCCTCTCCAAACTAGTAACCAAAAAACAGCAGGAGCAGAAATACAAAAATCAATGCTAGAATTCACTGCAGAAGTGTTTTGAGTCTCGGTGACCCACTTTTAACTTTGAACACTAACAGACGACTGCAGTAACTAATTCAATCTAGTTAATAATTAACATTTGTGCATTCATTACAACTAACATTCTGTCCTAGAAAAAGAGATGAGCTAGATGCACCATGAACCATTGAGTAGAAGCTATTTGATTTTCTCACATCAGCTATTTCATGCATCTCTTGCCGTAAAAATTAAGCGGCTAGCGTGAAGTGGCAGTAAACACACAGCCCTTAAAGTGTACCATTGCAGCAGTGTGGTCAAAACACTTGTTTGAAGGGGTTTTATCCACGCAGAGTAGCTAGTACAAATGGACATCTGAATTGTCATCTCAATGATTAAAACAAGAACTATTTATCAACGTATCTTGCCTCTCTGAAATAGGTGTTATCAAAACTCTACAAAAATGGTTACGCTGTGAAAATAACACAGCAATCAACACATACATGAAATGACTAAATTATAATGCAAGTTCATAAGCTATAAAATGGATCGTCCTGATCATATATAATTGTATAAATTATATATATCATATCATTGTATAATCATGACATTATACACTGTTTTTGCAGAGACTAACTCTTCAGTATTTCAAACCTCTTGACAATGTAATTATTGTCTAAGATCACAATACTTGCAATTTTCCCCATTTTAGATGTTTTGTTAGCTTCTTAAATATTGTCATAGAGATCTGCCTTCACACCAGAAAAAGTTACCAAGTTAAACAGTAAAGAAACTGTGTTTGCCTTGGTTTCCTGATCACAATTCCTAGGCAATTCAGCTGTCTCCCCAGTTCCCTCTGCTTTGCAAACGCTCATGTTTCATGAGAAAACTTGAATTTTAAGACTGGAACGTCACCTCCACTTCACAATAACTTCAATCTTAAATACACTAATCTGTTAAACACTAAGATCTACAATAATAGGGATATATCTGTGTTCACCTGGAGAACTTCTGCTCAATTACAATACCACCTACCTCTACCCCCACGTTTTAGAACAAACTGCATCACATTTACTGGTGATAGCAGCAAAAAGAGATTGTATTTCACAAGAGTTCTTTCATTTTAAAACTTTCACAGACATGACAATTCATACCTTACTTAATTATATCCACATGGACAAGCACAAATAATCATTCAACAAATCCAAACCTTTACATCTGAATTTTTATTAGTATTTGGGAACAAGATTTGACTCCAGAGTGGGCTAAATCTGCAGACAACGTTCCTCTAAAGAAAAAAACCTACAGATTTTTGTATTTGTGTATGTTATAATGTATACATAATGCATTGTATAAAAAAAAATATCCATCGTATAAGTCTCATATACACAATGGTATTATCAGCACTACTTGGAAAGTCCCTGAAAGTTCTGACAAAAACATTTTTTTCCTTTTAGGGCAGGGAGAAAAGTAGTTACTGGCTTCCTTTACTAGAAAAACAGGAAAATAAAGTTTTAAAAACAAACATAAGATTAAAAAAACCCTAATCTAATAAGAATGCATTTATTACATTACTGTAAAACATTACTATAAAAACTGGAAGAGATGTTAAGATGCTTTCTTGTAATATCAGTTATAATCATGTCAGTTATCCTCTATCCTCCTTTTTAAGGAGTGTAACTTACTATACCCTTATCTCACACTGAAAGCCCAGTATTTGAACTGAAAGTAGTGCACAGGTTACTACTACTTCGTACTTAATTTTTCTAATCTTTCCTTACCTAAGTTTCTACATAAGCAAATATTTCTCATTAAATTGAAAGCAAAAATTCAGTCTAGAAAGCGCCACTACAAACAGCCCAAACAGAACAGCAGCTCTAGCCATTTAAGCCTTTAATTGTGCAGTTTTAATATTAAAAGTATTAAAAACACATCAGAGGAAGAAAAAGATAGAGACCTATACTAATCACTTCTTTCCAACTACAAAAAAAAAAATTTGTAAGCTCCAACTGGAAAAAGAATATTTAAAAGCATAATTCTGTAGTCACTGATTATTTGTGCTAATACATTATTTAGTGGAATAACTAACTCAAAGGTGAGTTGAAGAACGATTTTGCTCACGCTGGAAAATTAAGACTCCTTATCAGCATATCCATTGTTTAGGTTTGTGCTAACTGCAAGTGCCAGAAAGCTTTATCTGAACAGGGATTTTCACTAGTTCAGCTAATCCAGCAGTAATTATTGGAAAATGCTATTTTAAAGTATAAAAGCAGCACAATCCAGCTGGCATCCCATGGGCCTCTTTCATTGTACAAGATGGCTGTCACGGAGCTAGAAATTTAGCATGGCTTTCATTACTCTAGATCAACAATCCAACCACTGTATTATCTTTCCAGCTGTAACTTCATTTTAAAAAACATGTTTTCCAGGCAATCTTGCATTATTTTAGTCACCATTTTAATATATTATGTTACTGTCTACGATAGTCATTTCAGCGCTAAGATATCCCAAGCTTCATGCCACAGGACAAAGTTCTGCTATTTACACTATTTACTATTACTGGGTTTTTCCAGTGTCACAACACCCTTACAAAAGGTACACTCAGAAGTTTAATCTTTAAACCACACAGGGAGTGTCTTGCATCTTCCCTCTTAACAGAAGCTTTGGGAATCCTACTCTCTAACCAGGGTCTTTATTTTCTGCTTGCAAAGAAAGAGATTTGAGGTAGTTTGGGGTTCTTCATTTGGGTTTTGGTTTTTTTGGTGGGGTTGGTTGGTTTGTTTTGGGGGGAAGGGGGGTGTTTAACTCAACCTACAGTCATATACTATGCCATAGCGCACACATCAGTTTGGTAACACCAGCTACACACACGATGAGACTTAGTTCCATCTCCTGTCGTTACCTGCGCCACAAATGCACTCTTTGAGGTAAGTAACGTACAAACCAAGGGGCTAAACACAATACTGCATTTTCAGACTACCTAGGCATACATATTCTGAAATACACTATGCAATCAGCTGCAAACTTAAGGTAAGCAAACAAGAACAGGCAGACTGCACTACCAAACTTAAAGTGGGCAGACACAGAGAAAAGGGATTTTTATCAGTTTTATGCCATACGTGGGCATAGGCTACAACCACAGTTCAGTTAGCTGGTCCCTGATATTGTATAACCCATTTTCCATTTATGTACATTCAATTGTTGAGACCCGCTTCTTAAAAGGCACATGATGAAATGTAACAATAAAATTCAGTTAATGTCACATGAAACAAAGTCAACAGAACTTAAGTTTACACTTCTGCATGCATAAATTTAAAAGGTAATGTTCCAGAAAACACTAACAAGCTTATTATAGACTTCAGAAATTACATACTTTAAACTTTTTTCCATTATGACCTTGTTTTCTCCTATATCAGCACATTAGTTGAGAGGGTTTTGTTTTGTTTTTAAATGTTATCACGATCTTTAAAAGCAAAGAGGTAAACTCCTTGTTCTCTGTCCTCTAATGTACAAAGAACAGCATTCATCGCATCTATGAAGCACCTCAGGGCTGCATGTCGTTTGTTTTGGAAAAAAACCTCCTTAAGGCTGTCAAGCAAGGCTGTTGAGATAAAGCCTTTCAAGACTTACATCAGGGTTTCCCAGACACTATGTGTACCAATAAGTGCAGGCTAATCATATTTTTTCAGACTGCACACTACTTCTGAATCCATCTACCAGCATGCCAGCGAGGATAATGTAAGCATAAATTATTAGAAGCATGTGCTATCCATGCAGCTGTTATGCTTCTGCATCCTCACACAAGTTGCCTCAGAACTGCTTCATGGTTTGGGTTTGGGTTTTTTTACAAAATTATAATTGAGACAAATGGGATTCACAAGAAGCAAAAACAAGGAGGGGGACTCAAGGTTCTGATTGCCAGCAATGAGTGAAAAAAAGCTACAGAAAGGCTATTTTGGACGGCAGGAGAAAAGGAGCTCCAGCAAACTGGCTAGCTACCCCATCAGCACAATCCACTGAATAATCCAAAGTTCTGGTTTGGTTTAGAAACCAGTTACTTCAGCTTTTATTCCAGTGATCAAAGGCTGCCAGTGACCTAGGCACTCTAATCAAATCCAGGCCTTGTTAAATACAGTAGTTTGAACATCAGTAGCTGTTTTCCTTATGGTACTCGGTCAGACTAACAGCATCATCTGCACTGAAAGCAGGATTCAAAGTTTATTTAAATCCTGGTATGGCAACACAGCTCCCTCCACTAGCAGGGACTTCAGGCAGTGTTATTGAACAACTAATACCTGTTCAATCAAGTAGGCACACAAACAGATGTTCACAGGAACAAGAATCCTCAAAAAACCCCAAACAAACCAAACCAAAACCAAACAAAAAGCCCAAAACTTTGACAGTCAATTTAAAGAAAATATCCACATTAAAAAATAGAGTAACAAGCACCAAGCTGCAGTCTTACCTCTTCCTGCTTAACAACAGTCAGAAAAGTAGTCAACACATTTTAAGTGAGCATACAAAGCAACTGGAAAATTCTAGGTATGAACCATGTACTATTCACAATTCCTCAAAAAGCACAGCATACTGTGGGACCCACCATAAGCACCAGCATTTACTTCACCTAAAGAAACAGTTAGAAAAGCCTTCAAAGGGGTGAAGCAGCATCCTGAACAACCCAGACTACTGTGGTGTCAGGGAAAGACAGGGAAAGAGGTTCAGTTTATGGAGCAGACTCATGATAGTACGAATTAAGTCTTCTATATATGAAGCCAATAGGGAATAAAAAATAGGTGTATAAAACAGTTTCTTCACCTCCATTAAGTAACCAGCATTCATACTGTAAGGTCTAGAGATGTTAACACTGGCTTAGCCAAAACAATCCAAATAGTATCATGAAATAGTGCATGTGGGGAAAAAAAGCATTTAACTGTTAGGGGTCATTTGGGAACCGTTTGTGATAATCTGGCTCAGGTAGCTCAGGCACATACAAGACTATACGCAAAGTATCACCTTGCTACCAGGAAAGACAAAAGACCACATAGAATAGACGGACACTACCTTTCATCACTACCCAACTTACTCTGGGGCATAAAAAGAAGGGGGGGGGGGGGGCAAATAAATAAAAGCACTGCACACTAAGTATATGGTTTTGGTATTTAAAACATTACTATATAAATTAGTAAAATGGAGGTAGGTGTAAAAACTAAAGGATAAGGAAGAAGTAACATGGATTAGCTTTCTAAAACCATGAGCAAAAAGTATGCTTTGAACTACAGCTGACATACAAATTGGGAAAACACTTCAGAAGGCAGAAATGCATCAAAAAAGACATGGGAATTACAAAATAAAACAGCTAACCACTCAGTGCAGGGGAGAAAACCTGGGAACTAACAACAACCACCATAAATAAGAACGAGTAATAGGAAAATTCCCCTAACAGCTAACAGCTACAGAAATTAAATACTAGAAGAGACTATTTAGAAACGCTGTGAAATCTCATGGAAGATCCTGACAAAGTTAGACATGTCAAGAGAAGTTTATTTGATTCTTGGTTAACTCAGTGGTTTAGAAGTGTCCCTGTGTGTAGGCAGCCCTTGAGCCTTGCCAGTGCCCGAGCACACTTCTAGGCAGCAGTAGCATGCACCCCTTTCTGACACCTCCATGGGGAGGGGACAGAACCCAGCTGTACGGATCCCCCCTGTGCAGCAATGCCTGTCAATGCCAGGCAGAGACTTCGCCGCCCCAGCACACTCAGCTATCTGCTGCAGAGGAACCCTGCCACAGAAGAGACCACCGCTGGCTTTATGCAAAGTAAGGTCAAGATCCAGCAGAGTTACCGAATGTATTGCAGCACTCCGTAGGTACCGATTTTACCATCTTCAGATCAACAGGATGCTGTTTCGGAAGGCATGGAGTAAGAATCAATCAGCCAAATTAATCTGGCTCATATGTTCCCAGACCATGGCTCTGGTCCCACATCTGCACAACACCCAAGGAGCATGCATAATTTCATTAGGATCTGAAGCTACGGCTCAACTAATCGGCAATTACAGCACCAGCCAGTGGACCAAAACACCATGCTGTGTCATCTGAGCCTCTGCATCACAGCCTTCAATTTCTGTGGCAGTAAAAAACACAGATGCCCAGAATAACCCAGCTTCCTTTAACATTTGAGACAAAACTACATGTAACAAACATGTAAGCAAGGATCTAAATGCTCACACAGTAGTAGTTTAGGAAATGGAAAGGGGTCGTCTTGAAAAATACACACTGAATTCAGAATACCTCATCAACACAAGTGGGACAGAGCTTTATATCCTTGTAAGTGTTCTTAACTGGTTTGTTCTCACCCTTCTCCAATTGATTTGTATTTGGCATATCTGCCCAGGATAAACAGTCCCTCAAATGCAGTCATGTCTAGAAATGTTCCTGGTAAATTATGAGTTGGCACATGATTAATTCCGAGTCCCAGGATAACAAATTAAAGAATGAGCCCTTTACGGTTAAAGCAGAATGTTCCACCTCCTTAGAGACAAGGCTTCCAAAAGACATACCAAAGACTTTCAGGGCTGCTGACAACCAACCCAACACAACCCCCCTCAAAAAAATTAGGGCAGTACTTGCATAATAATGGTCCTAATCAAAATGTTTCCCATCTGCTGATGGACAGACTAAATTGTATGTTTTCAAGGTCAAAAAGCAGCATTTGTCCTAAAGATTTCAGGGAAGTTGAGAGATAAATTCCAAGTTTCAAATATTATGTATGGTAGCATATATGTAGAGATTACTTCTTTGGGAGGAAAAAACAAACCAGATATCCTTCCTTTACCTTCACATAAGAGGCATTTACATTACTGTTCTGAGAACCAGGAGAAACTCCACATGACATTATAATATATCCTTAGAGATGGTCCTCACAAATTATGGGCGACTGGCAAAAAAGAAGAGTGAGGATGAATAATCAACATCATTCCTAGAACCAATTAACCTTTAGCAATAATTTTCCTTAATATGAAATAACTAATCCCTGAACTGTCTAGGAACAGACTCTTAGCTGCAGATCCCAACAATTCATATAATAAAACTAATAAGTAGAACTACACTAAAAACAAAATTAGGTTTCAGTTGTTTCAGATTATGAAGGTGCCTGGTGGAACTCATTCCGCTGTGGTTACTCAAATGGTACTTGTTACAGCGGATAAGAAAATACATGTTTTTCCCTCAGACAGTCTGGATCTTCATCTGCTTCTAAAAGTTTTGGGGTACAGATGGTTCCAAAAGTCCTGAGCATGTAGAGCTTCTCTTCACATGCAGCGAACTGTCAATGTTGATACTAAAATGCACTTGAGTTGTTCTAGAAGTCCTGGGATGTTAGTCAGCACAAGCATCTGCAGGTGCCTGGCAATGACAACTATGGTACTATCTGTTCACCACCTTAAGAAGAGGTTACACCACCTCTGCAGCACAGCCGCAGAGGCATACATGCATTAGCTTCTCAGATGCTGCTGACCATATTTTTAAGTCTCATTTCATTTCAGTTATCAATAATTTCAGATGTTTATCCTCTAGCTGCTACTACTGCCATAGCAATAAGTAACAACAAATGCCTGAGCAATCAATCTTATCAATGTCCCTGAGAAACTAGGCATCAGTTCTCCTCTGTAATCCTACCGTATCTGGATAAATCCTAACACACTGCCACAACTCTGATAATTAGATCCAAACAACTGACCGCTGAAGGTTAAACAACTATTAACTCACTCTTCCTAAAAAAAGTTTGAGCATTTCAGGTTTGTGGTATTTGTTGCTGCTTCTGAAATAAGCCATTTGCTCTCCAAAGCACTGTGAACAACCTTTCATGCTAGATGCATAAATATGTATAAAGGATGAAAAGTAAACACAGAACCTCCTTTTCTGCTTTTTGTAATAGATTGGTCTGAATCTGCTGCAACAAAACAAAGAAAATGGTGTAGGAAAGTTTGCATGGATGTTCTTTGTCCCAGAAGCAGGTTACTGCTATCCCTGCTCCCCTTTTGTATATAAACTCACATTTTTAGAAATACTCGTTAATGGAAGCTTAGACAGACTTAAATTTTGCCTATAGATCAGCAACATTTGCAGTCATCAAAACACATAGAGGAAATTTATGGTTTTAAAAGTTTTGACTTTAGCATATATAAAGATTACATTTTTAACAAACGGGATTAAAAAAACCCCGTTAGAAGGTACACAAGGTCTGTTTTCAGAATGCCTGCTCCAATTCCTGCCCTATGCACATCATTTGACTCAAAGCACAATCAGAAAGGCAACAGGTCCTCATTTTTCACATACCAATTTTTAGCTTGAATCAGTGAATACTGTCTGAGTTTACATGACCATAGCTCTAATGGAAAAAAACATATCTTTAATTTGAAGAAATAGAGAAAATTCTCTCTCCCCAAACTTTTAAGTACTTCAAATACTTTTTGATACCATAACCATAACATCACTTATTATTCTTAAGCAGTCTCCAGTCTTACAAACCATACAATTTTGGCCACAAAAACACTGCCTTACAAAGTCCCACATGCTTGATGATCTGTGGCTGTTTAAAACAACTTTCCGTAAATTCCCATACATAAACCATATACCTTAAAGACTCTGTTTCCGATGTCTCTGAAGCTCCTTCACTATCAGAAGAAGCCAAAGCATTGACTCTATCATTTCACCATATTTTGCACTGTTTTAAGTGGTGTCTACTGAAGCAGTGCATTATTGCAGAATCTGCTGAAACTCCTGACAGGGAGGTGAAGCTTTTTTTTTGTGTGTGCCAAAAGCTCCCTACAGACCCCTTCTCCAGCTGATAACCAGAGCCTGCTGTTACAGCTAAGAACGCTTACAAAGGAGAATTTCAATACACCAGCGCCTTCTCTGAAGAGGCAGCCATAGCGTTAAATTAACACGTACTGTAATGATTAGTACTGTGGTCTAGGTTTAGTTTAGCTGATGTAGCCTGGATTTAATTCACCTGAAATCTCTATACTTACACTTAATAAACAATCCCATCATTTTTATTTTTATCAGAAAAAAATATTTCTTCTTGCTTAACACTTCCTGTTCAGTTTCTTTTCTCTACACTGATGTAGAATTACAACAGCCAAGAAATGCTGTTCTCTGCAAGGTGTATGGGGTGAGAGCAGCCAGAATCATGTCCACCCTTCATCAATATTCAAATTTGGTTACTGCTGTGATAAAACTCAAACCAAATGATTAAATAATAATAGCAAGTTGCTATACACAGAATTTCATTACCAATTTGTTGTCACTACAACTTTAGTATCAATTCCAATTTATTGCAGAATTTCAAGTTTTTTGTACTTTAATCTAAGTAACATTATTATATATGTCTATAAAAACAATTATCCAAAAAAAATCTACAGCCCATTCATTTATTTAAAAAAAAAAAAAGAAATCAAATCAGTCAAACTTTGAACACCTTCTCAGTCAAGAAGTTGAATTTCCTAGGGGAAAAAAAACAAACATGAAAAGAAGTTACATTGAAAACAGCAAAGTACACTCTAATTTTTGCAGCTAGCTGCCTGCAAAAATACTGCAGAGAAAGAAAATAGTTAACTACAAAGTCTGGCACCTTAACTGGATCAAAGAGATAATTCATTAAGTTCACAACAGTTCTTAAAGGAAACATAAGGCAGAATTTTTATGTATTAAAAAAGTTACCCACCTTAATATGGAGTTCTGTGCAAGCTATTTATAAAGGCACCTCATTGTGGTCAGCCTACATTCTTACTAGGTGCTACCCCTTTGTAATTCTAACATACAAGATAAATAAGGCCTTTTCTGCATCATTCACTGTTGCAAAACATCCAGAAGAACCTAGTTTGGCCTAAATTTAAATTACATAACCTCCGCTTCTTTCAACAGGAGCTTTACAAGTGTAAATAGACAACTTTTGGTCCTGACATGGAAATTTAACAGAATTTTGAATGAACTAGAACACAACTATGTCTTCTTACATACAGCTACGTTCACTCTTTACAGGCCGCAATTGTCAGACAAAAAAAAATATTGCTGAAAGTAAATATACCTTCTGTGTATACTAGACATGAACTTTTGTAAACAGCAGTTCAGATTCCCCAGGACAAATCAATTTCTTGTATGTACTTCAACATCAGACTGTTAACCTCTTCAATATCCAAAGCCCACAGAATTGCCACCTTCTGTCACTTAAGTGCTACTCCTGTTCATAATGGAGGATGTAAGAGAGAAATCAAGCCCAGAACCTTCACTAGTGTCAGATTAAGACTTAAAAAATATATAAAAAAAAACCCCAGAAATTTGTTAAAATTCCCAGAGTAACCCTAACATTGATGATAGACAAAATATGCCAACCCACAAATATAAGCCACAAGGATATCATAGCCAGCATACAACTTATGAGTAACTTGAAGCATTTCACTACGTTTTAACCATGACACAGTAAAGTAGGTGGGGGTTGGGTGTTCCAGGCAATAAATGCTTACACTGAAACCCTCAAGTGTCAAGGAAAACACTTCTATCGAAGTCACACTATATAGAGTGCTGCCACCATAACTATCTTCTGAGGTCACCACGTTTTCTCCAGCTTGGTTTTACAACTCTCATAACAAGAAGATAGACAAAAGGAATGTGGAACAGTCAATCGATACTACCACATCATAAAAATCTACTGACTTTTCTCCTGACATACAAGGGTTCTGTAAATTTAAAGTTTTAGAAAGACTTCGTACCAGCATTTCTGCATTACTACTAAGCTTGCAAATATAACATTCTTCTGTGTCATACGATTTCTGTTTAATGTATTTTGTTCTAAATACAGTTACCTAGCTATAGTTAAAAAAAAAACAGAGAAACAAAGAAAGAAAAACAAGCAAAGCTGTACTGACCTGTAATATGAGTAACAAATGAGGTACAGCAGGACAGTGACCTGAAGCAATAGCTGCAAGGAAGCCTTGTTCTTGCATACTGTACATCACACACAGGAGTTGTACAATTTTCAAGCTCTTCCCTCCAGCCATAAAAAATTACGCAACATGTACTGCCTCTGTGCTACATACTCAAAGAATACTTTTATAGAAATGGTTTCATAAAAATATTACAAACTGCTAGAGCAATCACTAAAGTAACCTGTCAAAAAATTGTCAAAATGTTTAGAAAGATCTCTCCTTACTAGTGCAGACCTTTCTTTGCTAAAAGGAATAAATTGGAAGGTGCTATTTGGATAGTCTGAAGTACTTCATCTGTGTATCAACTTAATCCATGCTGAGGAACAAGAACAATGCCCTCTTGGCCTTAGAGTAGCACAAGCAACACGACTGCTCCTCCTGTTCGTTTCACTTGCAAAGAAATATATTTACTATACTGTACTACATACCATAAAACAGATTGCTTAACAGAAGCAGAACTCACAATGAGAAGGAAAAGTGAAGCCAGCTGCCAAATTTAGAATTTTTATTTGACTTAACATCAATCCCTACCACCCTAAAAGTTAATAAATTACATACAAAAACACTGAATTTCTGGACTTTGTTGCTATGGGAAGTTATGGAGGCAGGTAAAATCAGCAGGCTAAAAAAAGAGATTAGAAGATTTCAGGGATAATGGGTTCTTGGGGGGGGCAGGGGAAGGGCTCAACAGGCATGTTCCAAAACATGTAGAAACAGACAATGGATTCTAAGGTGTCAGCAGAGGGGGAGGAAAAGGGATCACTAAGTGGCTGCAGGTAGGTTTTTTCCAAGCAGCTTCTCCTACTGCTACTCTCCAGGACAGGGTACGGGACTAGATAAACCGCTGGTCTGCCCCAACAGGACACTTCTCTAATTTTTAATGCTACTCTAATACTGAAATCTCTCTAGTCCACACAAAACCTAACTCCTTCCACCAGCAGGGAATCCTAGAACTCTGAAATTTCTCTTGTTTGAACTACACATCCTGTTTTCTTTGTTTTGTTATCAAGGGAGTTAAATCTAAGATAGGAAGCAAAGTCATTTAGATTAAGAGTCATTTTCTATTGTTTTTAGTAGTCAGAAGGAAGTCCTAGTTTAAATATACAGCCACACTGCCCAAAGATCAACACTGGGGAAATCTTTGCAAGCTTTCATTTTTAAATCTGACATCAATTTTCGAGATAACAGCTTTTAAAACTATTTGCATGATTCCATAGGAGATCTGCTGCTACACTACTTTCGATATATTCTTATGTAATATTTCATAAGAAACCAATCAACCTAAACCAAGTCTTTAAAAGCCCTGTTCGCTAGTTAATCAGGCAACATCACAAAAGCATTGCTATATGCCCCTTTAATAGCATGTTATCAGATGTAACAAATATAAAAAGACACCACACTGAAGTACAATGCAGACTAAGACTGAATTTGAGACAATGAACACATCTGTGTGCTCCACAGAAAATCAAACCCAAAACCAAAAACAACTGTGAAGAGTTCAGTATCCAAATTTTATGCTGGGGGGGGGGGGGGGGGAAGAGGGAAAAGAAAAAAAAAAAGATAAATGATGGCTTCTGCAACAGGCAACAGCAAAGAAGCATGCATTATGTGGGCTAGTGACGCTATTGCACTTACAGGCTAGATGTGAACAATGTTGTCCTCATTACTATCACAAACACAGAGCTTTTAATCTCCATGGTAAGGAATTATCCAGGAAGGGCGTTTAGACTTCCAAAAGACTCTGAACAGGAAAGCTGAACACAGTGAACTTTATAGGCTTCTAGAGATATACTGCCTGTAGTCATCTTAAGAATGTAAAAGCAAAACCAGGCACATAAGTTATGCTCTCCCACATCTCAGCTCCCCACGGCTCCTGATGGGAAGTCTGCCAATATTATCACCGGTCACTACTCAAGACCAGTACAGCAGTGCAGCAGGTCTGGCTAGACAATGTCAAAAAAGAAAAACAGCTCCTGCTATTGCTTCAGCTGGAGAGCTAACAATAGATGCGGTGCATTCCACGCATCAAACAGAGCTGCAAATAATCCCAGCATTTTTTGCCATGGTCACACGGAGTACACAGGCTGTCAGCAAAGTCCTCCCCAAACTGGGGAAATATCTTGGGGCTTCTGTAGCCTGCAGCCACTTTTTTAAATGGCTTTTTAAATAATTGCTGAAGATGAGCTTAAGTGAATAGATTCTAAAGTGGTCTGAGCTGACCAAGCCTTGCCTAAAACTGTAGATCAAGACATTCTAAAGCTAGGAAACAAAAGCTTCCATTTTAGACAAGAAGCCATTTTGCAAACCAGACACATAAAAAAATGTACAAAATGCAAACTAAATTTAGGATTAGTAGTTCAACTGAAGTTTGTCCAGTTAATCCCAATCACAGATAAAAAAAGAAAAAAGATCTTTGTAAGAATAAAAGAGCATTTTTAAAAATAGTTTTATGTCACATTACAAAAAAATAATGTCCAATTAACTTCAAAAATTTTAAAGACAAAAATAATGGCAAAAAAGTAGATCTACAGTTTTAGACAAAAAATAGGATTCTGCTTCTGATTTCCACAAAGCTTGCAATGAACTACAATTTTAGCAAGCACTGGGCATCACTCATCAGCTTTTACTGAAGTTTAGACAAAGCACAGATCAGATAAGCTTCATAAACAACATTTATTTTGACCAAGCATAATTAAGTTCCAACACTCCAAACTGAGCTAAGTTATTGAAGTAAAACACGGAAAACAAGGAGAATAGCTATGTGCATTAACACAAGTTGGAAAACTCCACTACAAATCAAATCCTCTTTATTAAATTTTTTGGTAGCGGCTCTACAACCTCTGGGCTACAAACCCAAGCTATAAAGATGGCCTTGTGGATGTTCTCCTGATCATCCCATCTACAGATATGTGTAACCCTACAGTAATCATCTGGAAAGCACACTTGGCAGGTTCAGCTAACAGAAAGACACCGACTGCCAAGCGAACAGAGAAAGCATTTGTTTCATTAAGAACTCCGCTGGCAGAGGTTTAAAATGCAAGTATCTATTTCAGATTTTCATTTGCGCCTTTTCTGGCCCCGCTGGTGAAGACGTACAGGTGAGAGTGAAAAGCAGGCACTCATTTTTCGAAAGGAACATGATGGTACGGCTAAGAAAAACGGTCACTTAGCTTGCACTCTGGATTTTAACTTAGTATGGTAAATTAAATTCTTTCTGTACTTGCAGTCACCAGAGCTAGATAATAAGACTGGACGCTCTCCTCACTCCCATTCCCCTTCTGATCTGTTCTTCCATATTATCTATGAAGCGTTTTAAGCCTAACATCCGACAGCGAGACAAGCAGCATGAAGTTACTCACAAACCTAAAGGTACTTTGCAGTATACAGTAGATTAAAGGAACTCCATGAAAAGACCGTAACGGCAAATAGAAGCTTGTTGCAACACAAAAGAAAAGCAAAATGAAAAGGCTTCTACGTTTCTGAGCCATTTTGCAGACAGAAGTGGTCATATTGACAATTTTTAATGACAAATCAGCTAGTTTCTAGAAGTAATACATGATTACCAGTTTAACAGCTTATCCCCTAAGTGCACCAACTAGCTACACAGAAAATTAGTATTTGATAACACTGTGTAGCAGTATTTCCAACACTGTCAGGCTGCTGTGGAACACAAATAAGCCATGTACAAAGGCAGCAAACTGTGCCTGTCTTCTCAGGTAGTATTTTTGCAAGGTGCAGAAGCCACGACTACTGCTAATTACATCTCAGCAAAATTAACTCCCATGGTACAAAACAAAACAGCTTCAGTGATTTATTTACAAGTAAAACACTTCTGCTCTAAAAACAAATTAACTTGTACTGTAGGAGAAGAACATACTGACTGTAAGTCACAAAATGCTCCCTGTCAGACTTCCTTGAAGATTTTTAAACTATGTAGATTCCTGTTACGACAATATACCTCATTCTGACGAAAACCTGTATTTCTCCTGAAAGTCATACAAAGTTCAAGCATTTTAGATTCATTACTCTGCTACAATCCACTGCAGCGAGCAACAGCCTGGGTCAAACTGAAAAGATTTTAATCAGGCACCTGCAACACACAGGTAAGGGAACAAAATCTGAAGCATACTGCAGTTGTGTAACTATAGCAAAACAAGTTTATGGTACAAAGTGGGTTATTCCTGCATAACCAACCTCCTCCCCTCTTTTAGGTTATTATCAGTAGCCCAACATCATACCCCATGAACTGTTACACCCTGCTTGGATCCCAAAGAGGGTAATCCTTCTTGAGACGATGCCTTGAACATTACCAGGCAATCGCGTACCATTTTCACTCTTTATCTTTTAGTCTTTTCTCTGCAAATACTATTAGTGATGCTAGCAACAGATTGCTCCATGCTGCTTTTTACAAAGCTCACGTTTTCAACTGCGTAAAAATTTGCAAGCTTCAACCACAACAGATGACATTTTTGTATACTTTGTGTCTGCATTTAGTATGGATTTTTTCCCCATGAGAAAACTCTTGAATGTCATAGCTACAAGTCTCAGTTTTCAGGAGACTGCAGTTGTTGGGCTTACACTGAACAGATTCCATTCCAAGCTGAGGGGAGGCTCCGCAAAATTTTCTCTGAATTTACCACCACTGTATTCTCAGCTAGTGTTCAGAACCTCAGACCATGGAGGGATGTCAATCAGATTTGCAGAAGCCTGTGGCCCAGTGGTTATCTCTCAGAGCGGATGCGAGGTTCTGAATGGGGAAGGAAGCAAGCTGTCAAGTTTATAAAATGCTATGTATAACTTGAATCCTAACAAAACCAGCAGCACAAACTAGTAAAAACCTGCTAACAGATAACAAATACACCTTCAACATTATTTAATAACTAATCATGTCAAGCAAGTTCTATTTCCTCTAGGTCTTCTGGAGTCCTATGCCAATTACCATAGGGAACAGGCAAATGCTGTAGTACAACTTGGTTCTTGACAGAATTTACAGGGCATTTTCATAAGAAAGATATATGCAAAAATTACTCTAAGGAGAGCAAAGGAGTTTTGAAAACTGTATTCAGATAGCAGCTATCAATGCCACATTCAGAGAAAACTTATTGAGTGTGGTTTCTCAATGCCTGTGCTGCAGCAGAACCGTAAAGAGATGGACAAGTATGCTTGCTATCACCAGAGAGGACAGACCCCCAGAAGAATTCTGAATAAACACCAGAAAAGTGACTAGAGAGAAAAAAAGTTCAGGTCTACATTTAGATATATTCCAATGAAGAGATGTAAATCAGTACGGGACAGACCAGACAACAATCAGCCTTGGCTTCCAAATGATGTAGACCAAGGGGAGAGTAACAACTGAAAGAGGTCTAAAAAAAGCAAACAGCCCACAGTGAAAAATTAATGAAAGTGGTGATTTTAATCTTGAAAAGACTTAGGAGAAACCTAAGACAGCCTCATGTACACTAGAGGTAGCTTCAAGAGAATAAACTATCCTCCACTGTCCACAGATAATGAGTACAGAATCCTTAATATACAGAAAGAACTATTTAAATCACATAGTGAAACAAAAACTCCAAGGATAAATCAGAATGGGAGTAAGTTTCCCAATAGAGGCAATACCATCTCAGATTAAAGATACATTTAACTGATGTGCCCAAACTGCAGTCTACAGAACAGAGTCTGCAAGAAAAATCTGTCTGCCCAGACTGCTTCCTGGCATCATTTTCCCCCAGAGCCTCCCAAGATACAGCCAGAGAGAATGTACAGTTATCTTGAAAACCTGTTCCTTGCTGCTCAGAGGGTACTAGAACATCTCCCTCCTTAATAACCAGGCCTGCATCTGCCATGTAGCAGAAAGACATAGAAGTAACCCATTACATCATTCGTTACAGAGCAGCTGCACCCCCGAGTATCTAAAAGGAGTCAATTACATGGACTCTCCCATATATAAGACAGGGAAACGTTACATGTCTTTTAGTTATACAGTAAAGCAGAGATCAACACAGACCAAGACAGAGCATCTTCAGGAAAAGCCACATGGTCTAAATCCACACCAAACACTAGAACAGTGAGCTAGGCATCAAGGATCTTCCTAGTCCTATCATAAAACCCAACAGATAAATATTGATGGATCTTAGTTTGGTTGAAGTTAGCAACTCTGGTTAAGCACAGTATGATCAGCAGGTAGATTCCTGGCGTTACAGCGTTCCTCTCTGGTAAGCACACACTGTTGTAATCACAGTTTCTGTCTCCTTCACATGCATGCTCTACCAGCAGGACAAGTACCGCCAGGAGTTGGTAGCACATGCTGTTAAGAATCTAGCTGTTCCAAATCTATCAGTATTTCAAATATCATGGCACATTATATTTGGCTTATTATTTCAATTTTTAAAGAACACCAGAAATTACACTGTAATATGGTTTAAAAAAATATAACCTTCGGAGTTAAAAACCAGTACAAGAGTTAAGAACAACTAATAGTTCTGGTTGCTTATTTATGAGAGGAAGGAGTGACTTATGCTTGTACAACCATTAAAAAGTCTTGGTTATATACTTACTCCTCTCACTCCTCCCACCTTTTTTCTCAAACTATCTCTGGCTTAGATGAACTGAGGGGTAAATGAACAGCCAATAGGTTTCTTCAATGTGTAGCGATGTTTTTTGCACATTAACCAAAACTTGTTCTGAATACCAAATTGAGAAGATTTTGCAGTTTAAGCGGTGTCAAAATACAGCATTTGAGAGCTTCAAACTTGAACATGCTTATTTTTAAGAAATTAGAAAAAGTTGGAAATTAAAGGAGAAACAGATGGCAAGTTTTTTCCTCCATTGGAGAGCTGAAGCACAATAACTGGTGTACCACACCTTCTGATGCTGATCATTTAATCCACGATGATCGAGGGCCCTTTGTCTTCAGTGGCCATATAATGTTCCCTGTGTTTTGAAGGATTAAGGTATATACTGAATAATTTAATGTTTTGACAGATCAGGCCCACAGTCTTAAGTTAGTCAACAAGAAAACAAGTTGGGGCATAGCTAATGAACATCCCTGACAACTCTGAACAACACCCCAGAACCAAAGGACAGAAACTCTTTGAAAAATAAAAAGCCGTCAGCTCTTGCAGAAAACACTGAGCTGAGACCATGAAATCACCTGCTCTTCAAGCAGTTCCCTACCCTTCTATTCATTAGAGACTTTCCAACCTCTGCAACACAGAAAGAACCTAAAACCAAAACCAAAAAGCAGCCTTAAAACCACAGTCAAATTCTTTCTGCAAACTAGAATCCAGCCTCTATTGTAAGGAAGGAAAAATAGCACATAATCATTCACATGCTTCAACACCCTTTTTACATAATTCTGCATATAGTGTATGCATACAGGTATTAATTAATGACCAAGAGCTGGTAGGCTAGTGTGACTAAGCACATGTACACAAAGATGTATTCATTTGTTTTCAACAGCTAAACAGCTGGACTACTTGTATCAGATCTACAGGATTTGCCCCAATTTATTTTTAACTTTGGGGAGAAAATGATACATATGAAAAGCTGCCTGTTTTGTAATAGCCCTATTTATTGCAGCAGAGCAGATGAGTTTAAAAAAATAATAAGAAGAATGAAGATAGTATGCAGTACCCATACACTGATTATTTTCATCTGGCAACCATTAACACGCAAATTGATTGTTGCTTTACTTGCTCCATCTTTTTTGCTCATTTTCCATTGCTACTCCGTTATACATTAATGTATAACAGTACAAACCCCTCAAAGTAAAAAAGTAAAGATCAGTGCAAACAAAAGGAAAAAAATACTTTAAACAGCATTTCTTCTACCAGTTCATCTTTGCTCTCTATCATTTGCCTCTCCATCCCAAAGTTACCTTGGAAAATCTCTGTGGAGATTTTCTTTAGCCCTGAATGCTGTCAGCAAAATTATAGCTGTTACCAGACTTAGAGGAAAAAGGAGAGGGTGGGCTACACGATTAACAGAAACTAAGAGATTACTCCTGCAACAATATAGTTGGATTTAGAGTTCAGTTACCTAAAAGTGGAGGGATAGTTTAGACAAATAGAACATAAAAATGAATTTATCAGTATTTTAAAGCATTTAACTTTCAGATGCTCTTTGTCCTACAACCAGAATGTTTTTAGAACATCTATTTTCTACTTTTGAGTTCCTTGAAGATTTATCCAAGTAGCCTAACAACAGACTACTTTTAACTTGCATCTCAAATTTCCCAATTCCCTATGCATATTCTAGAACTTTTCCATTCTACACATTAAAATAAGTTCATTTCATTAAAGTTACAGATAAAACCATTAGCTTCACAATTAAATTGCCTTCTCTTCCTGAGGAGGGAGGCAGAATGTGGTTTTACAAATTCCTATTGTTTCCTGTGCCAAAAGATACCATTAAAACAAGTCGTCATGGCATTGAAAGCCACAGGCAGTATTCTCATCCTCGCCAAACAGTGCTGCAACAGAAGCAAAGATTCATCTTCTCAAAAGAGAAAGCAGAAAGCCCCCAATCATCCCCATCCACGTCTTTAAATCATTTCTCTGTAACAGAGCTCAGGTCTGAGTTCACCAAATACAGAACGCCATAACTGTTTCTTAAGGTTGCATTAGGTTCTCTTTGTGTACACAGAGAAACGTTTTTCATTGGGTCTGCTTGAGAACAGGCACACAAGGCTCTGGCACTGAGCTCTGAATTAAGCAGCAGAATACAAGAAAGAAAATGGTATTACTAAAAGCTGTTTGCTCCTTTAATGATGCTTTATACATTAAAGGCATCCCCTTGGCAAAGTGAGCAAGAGAACAGTACTGAGAGATACTTCAAATCTTTTCTAACTTCATTTTGACTCTTCCTTTTGACTTCTGCTTTATTGAGAAGCCACACATTAAGTAAATTTACAGTAACATTTAAAAAAACCCAGCTATGTACAAATCAGCTTCAGAGTGACAGTTTAAAGAGATGTTAAACTGAAATATGCTATTGTCTAAGAACAGAAACAGCAACAGTATTTGACCTGCTAATTTTAGTACCTAACTTAATTTCTTAAATTTCTTAAAAAAGTACCTGCTTAATTTTAGTACCTAACTAGCATAGATTTTCTTAAGTTGCCGTTTGAAATCCACAATAAAATTCACAGGACTACTTGAATATGACTGATCATTATCCAGGATAAGCGTCACGGCACATAAGACACAATGCACGCGTTTTATTCTTAAAAGTACAGCATTAAAAATCCACAGCTTTCAAGTTTCTCTATTTCAGTTATCCATATCGCATGACAGCCTTTGAAGCAAAGATCAAACTAACATCCTTCTAGATTTCAAATAATATTTCTGCCTTCTTTTCCACTACAGAAGTCTAACTAGATTATAAAATAATGCCTTACCAAATGTTGTCATTTGTCCGTTACTTAATTACTGGTTCCAGAGCCACAGAAGGTAATTTTCCCAAACATGCCCTAAACATTTATTCCAGAATCCATCGAGAGCAAGTGCAGAGTTTGGATGCTGATACTGGTTGGTTTTAGCACTGGGGGGAACAGGGAGGTTGGGAGGGGAGGTATCAACAATAATTCAAATATCAAAGTCAATTCTAATCATTAAAAATTACCTGGGTCTTTTGGTTTAAAGATTCACATAGTGCCATCTGCATTAACTTTCTCTGCATCACATTTAAAGGTTTTTCAGAATTTTTAGCTTAAGACTTTTTTCCATACAACAAATTTATCCCTTTTGAAGTCTTAATGTGTTGCTTGGCAATACCATCCCACCTCGGGGAAGATAACCACCACCCCCTTTTTGTCTGGTTGTGTGGCACAGGTGTCCCATCCATCTGAAAACAAAGAAAGGCTCTGCAAGTACGCTGACGTCACCGCAGCTACAGCGGGCACCAGAATAGAAACCCAAATATATACTTCATACTACAGTCCTACAGGAAGTCAGAACCATACCCTCCTGTTAAAGTATAAAATGAACGTGCAGAGGGATGTGCCGGGAATACAAATTTAATATATCCTGTACCAAGTGACATTCTGTTTGTTGCATAGCAACAGGAATCTACTGCAGAAAAACAATATGGAACTTTTTTTTTTAACTTGCCAAGCTTCAATTAACCCCAGACTTCCTGAGAAACAGAATATCCACGGCATAAACATTACCCTCATCACCAAGCTAACCAAAGATGCTATTGTCCAACACTTGCCCTGTTTTACATTAAAATGATTCTGTATATTTAAGTGGTTGTAGGGTATGGTGCTGCTGAGAGAAAATTCATTGCTACAGTGCAAATGGACAGCAACATTTTAATTTGATAGAAACAGCCAAGAAAAAGTTCTTAGATGCATAAAATTCCCATTCTTAACTGTGGAAAGCTTTCATTATTTTATACAAGATTTTTGTCATACTATGTAAAAAAATAAAGCTCTAAAATTCTAGAAGAAAAGCCTATGGCTTTATTTCTAAATTGTTTTGTTATGTTTGTGTTCTGCGTGTTTGTCTGGGGGGCTGGTTTTGTTTTACAAGAAGAGTACCAACCCAAACTACTTTGAATTTAAGATCTGTTACGAATTTTGAAGCTAAACTATGTGTGGACATCTAAATTGTGTTCCTTGACATGGGAGAGACAGCCTTTTGCAAGACAGTATGAATTGCATAAAATTTCTCCCCCTTCCCCAAATGGGAAAATTATGATCACTCAGCTGGCTGGGAAATAGATACACTGATATATCGTAAGTGATATGAAAATATGCAAAACCAAACTGGGGAGAATCCTCTCAATTTTTTGTTTCTTAGTAGTTTTTAAACACACACACACCCTGCTCCCAGATAAGACCACGGTACCAAAATATCTAATGACTCTGCTTTGGGGTGAGTCCACTCCTACACCCACCCCAACTGCAGACACACTTGAAGACAGGGAGCTCAGTTCACTTCAGAAGGAAAATATGCACAATTTCAAATATACAGGATGTTGAATACTGAGATTGCCACTATATAAATCACCAAACCTGAAAGCATTCCCGAGTTACACTAACAGCTCAGTCTTCATCCTAACACCACCTACAAAACAGGCACAATTTACTCAGAAGAACAAGTTAAGGAAAAAAGTTCTGAAGGCCTTACTATATAAGCCCTAGATAACAGTAAGCATACTGTTAACAAACAAGCTCACAAACACTTCCCAACTCAAAACAGGTAAGCATTTCTCATACCAGTCACTTCTCTCCCTCTTTATTCACAACTAGTGAACCACAGAACGGCCCAGACAGAAATCATCAAGACACTTGATCGTAAGTGCAGACTGTGCATCAAATATTGGGAATCCTAACAGGTGAACACCCTCACACACAGGCAGCACACTGAGGTTAACGGCTTGTATCAGAAAGTGTTTTCTTCACATTGTTGGGGCAGGGAGATGTGCAAGAGGAGAGGTTGCTTGTTTTGCATCCATCTGCCCTAAGAAGCGGACACACACAAATCAAAGGCAAGATATTCAAAGTATTCAGAAATGGCTTAACTGTACACTCTTCTGTCCTGTGATGGCTAAACGAGGACTTCAACAAGGCAAAAATAAAATCCTACTATTAAGTATTATTAAGCATTAGTCATGTCTAGAGATGTAACCCTTTCAATGCAACCCACTTTTATCTGCATCTTACAGATTTACTATACACAAGCCACACTACTGACCAATACCATGTCCCAACAAAATTATCACAGATGGGCTTCTCAAACATGGAACTGAGCATTTTTTCCCCCCCCCAGTGATTCCCAGCAGTCAGATGGCTTCAAAGGAAAATACACCTTCACACTTTACACAGGAACAGTAACATTTGAAAAGTATTCTTAGAGATTTACTTTTTGACATTTTTCTCTGC